>NC_090929.1:279014034-280467040 GCF_040938575.1 Ambystoma mexicanum | reverse complement strand
TTGCACATACATTGCTGCAAAGTTTCTGTAATACCACACTGAGGGCTTGATTTACAAACATGTTTTAAGATGGGAAAGTCCCATTGGATGATTTTGTGTAACTCAAGCACTTACCTCTCTGGTTGCAAATCGACAAAGCCTCGAACTGCACACCCGAAGCAGCGTACCCAGAATATTATACTTCGCCACACTAGGACTCCTGAAGTCAGGCAATGAATCATTATTTTCTTACATTAAATTACAAGAAATATAGTATAGCTCGAGTTGTCTTCGCTTTGAATGATGAACGGTTCTTCTGTCACAAGGGCTCCATTCTGAGCTGTGGCAATAAATGGAGTGGAGAGCTGACATGCTCCCATCCAGTTTCCAGCACCATCATTCGAAAGTGGATGGAATGATCGGAAGGGAGCTGTTGTGCTCTCAAGTTGCAAAAGATGCTCAACGCTATCCTGTGGGGGCAGCAGGAGTGGCAGTTTACTGCAAGCATCCCAGAGGACAATTTGCTGAGCGCTTAGATGCTCAGTGACACCTTTCAATCAATCAGAAAAGTGGTGCAGACTTTTAAGATGTTATATACTTTCTGAGCGCGTTTCAGACTGCAGGGTTTCCTAGACAAAAAGCATTGCTTTGTGGGGAGAATCCCACTGCATTGTTAGCACTGCGGTACTGGCGGCCACAAGTGTAGACTGGTATTTCAGGTTACCATGTTCTTTTTCTTTGCAGAATGTGGTGCCTTAATGAAAAGTGCTCTTTTCCCAGAGAACATTACGTCTCTAATTGTACACATAACTCTGGTTTGGGCCCTAAGCAGTAAACATTAGAAGTCAAGTAGCGTAATGCTACCTTGTTGATCCTGATCCCTGTAGACCCCAGAAGACCTTCCCCACTTTAATGATTGGTAATGTAAGCTGAGGGAATGACACCGAATGCAAACTTCTATTGACTACCAAGTCTTAAAGTGCTATACCCAATTGCTGTTAAACGTTTTTTAAATGACCCGTGGGCCTGATTTACAAAAAGGTTTTCAATGGGACTTTCCCATGTTAAACATTTTTGTAAATCAGGCCCTATATTTTTAATTTTGGCGATCACGTGGTACTTACTGCAACGGTTGCATTGGAGTACAAATAGGCGTGAGATGACAGATAATTATTATAATTGTCCTTTCATAATGCGCTTAAAACTAGCAAGTGCTTTCTAAGCGCAGGATCGAGATTCAAACCTGTGTTGCGCTGCGTTCGCATTGCCCCTGAGCTGTCCTTCCTCCCCAGATGAAGAGTGATACAGAGCTTTGGGGTGTTGCTTGTAAATGTATCATTCATTATCTGCTTATAGTTATGCTAAACCCTTTGACCATTTCAAACCCATTAATTGGTCCTCACCACCAGAAACTCATCCTTCTGGCATCTCTTGGAGCTAGCTCTATTGAGCAGCAACATCAACCTTTAGTCTGCCAGTGTTATTTCTAAACAGTCTGCTGAGAGTTTATGGCTTAATTTCATCTGTTGATGTGCTACTAGTGTAATTACACATGTGTCAAGCCAGTGTACCTTCAGCCATTTGATTTGTATCTGTTCCTTGCATCGAAGTCCAGTTGAAAACTAGCATTGACAATGCCAACTGTGCTGGCATGTGTATAGGTATTAGATATGTATTTGCCAGACACTGCTATGATATGCCCATGTATTCATACCATGTTCTATCCACTGCCATCTTATTGGTAGGTTGCACAGTTATGGCCGTATGTGGCAAAATGCCTATCCCATGCCTAAACGAAAGAGAAAACTGTTGTCTTTGACAACGCTTGTTGTTCATTGATATCTTTTCTAAAGCACATCACATTCTAACCTCAATACAGGGGAACGCACATGCAAAATAACAATAAACATTGCCAAGAAGAAGCATCCCAACAAAACAAACAGAATTAGTTGCAGAAAATTTAAATAAAATAAAAAGTGAAGAAAACAAGTACAAAGAATGTGTGGCAAGTGGATGAAGAGAGCCAAACATCTTGGTTGTCTGAAAAAGTACTACGAAAGTACATTTTTCAGGAGTCTGCTGAAACCAGAAGTTCAGAGGCACACCTGATGGGTGAGTTTCTTAGTTGAGGAGTGGACTAAGCTCCAGATTGTTAAAGAAGAGTCATGTTTGAATCCTAGTTCCCAGCTATGGGTAGGTGAAGTCACTTCAACCGCAATCTGAGGTTTCTCTGTCAGGTTCATTATCTGGTTCTGGGTCAGAGACAGTAAGGTAGTGTAAGCACGCTGAAATTCAGCATGGGAAGTCAGTGAAGTTGGATGATAATCATGTCGTTTGCAGCTGAGTGAGGAATTGCACAGTGAAGGTTGGGAGCCCAACGAAAAGTATGTTTGCACCATTCAGTGTTGAAACGACCAAGTCTAGAACTGCAGATCGAATATTGAAAGTGAGCGACATTTTGTTTGATATTCCCAAGGGAGAGGAAATTGTAAACAGCAGTTGTGGCCTATTTTGGCCACATGGTATTTCGGATTTATAACTAAAACAAGAATGGACTTCAGGAAGCAGGCATCAGGAAATAGGGTGCAAGCGATTCCAAACAAAGGCAATGGGTCATGGGTATCCCAGACTGGACGAGGAGAGAGGAGCCTTGGGTTACGGAAAGCAAGAATTACATTTTTGAGAAATTCAGTTTGAGGCAATGCAGTGACATTCAGTTCTCTTGGCACTGAAGTCGTTGTTTAGGTGAAGGACATCAGCTACTGATGACACCGCTAGATAGAGCTGTTTTTTTTTGGCTGAAGAACAATGCACCCTCCTACTCCAGACTTCGATAGAGCTTGATAAAGATGTTCAACAATGTGGGAGACAAGATGCCGGGCAGTGCATTCTGCCCCCCACCACCATTCAATGTATATGATGCCCAACCTGGCAGATCCTGTTGGGACCTGCCGTAATATATCCATCGGGAATGATGAGCACTGAAGAAACATACTAAAGAAACATACTGAAGAAACATAGTTTCTGAGACACTTTCTCAGGATCGACAAATCAATGATTGGTCAGAAATTGTTTGGATCACCAGGGTTACGGGACACCTTTCTTAGAACACCATGACTTCATCACTTTGTTACTCTCAGTGCATCGCCCATTTACTTCAGCCTGACATTTTCTTCTACTGGCCCTTAATTTAGCAGCTCCTGCCCCAAACCTGAACAGCAATGGAGCAATGGAGCTACAATACACACACATATCCCTTTCTAAGTAGGCTTGAGTAGCAGGAAAGACAATGTGACATTAAGGTGTGGTGTGATGGGTCATCAGGTTGAGGCGAATTGTGACTAGGGGCTTATGACAAAGTGATAATTTGTGGAAGTGTTGGCTGAAAATATATAGAGATATATCTGTAGAGTGAAAAGAGCAACATATTGGTTACCTTTCATGACTCATGGCATTAAGGTGTGATTAAGTGCTGCTTATGGGCAATAACCAGAGATAGTAACGTACCAGATGGATTTAGCTTTTGACTATCAAAGGGCTTACTTGCTCTTCTGAAGTGCTTCTTGTTTACTGTAGTGCTAACATAGGACTATTTTCCAAAACTCCAAACAACGTGTACAAGCTACTTGGCCTTTTCCTAAATCCTGAGGTGGGGGGGGGGGGCGTGGAGCAGTTAATGAATTGCTAATATGAGTCCTGAGAGATAAATCTGCAACTTCATAACTTCTGAAAGTTTCAAAGTAGTCAAGTGGCGACTCAGCAGACTTTAGCAGAGTAGGCATGTGGTGACTCAGCAGAGCTTTGCAGTGTAGGCATGTGGTGACTCAGCAGACTTTAGCAGAGTAGGCATGTGGTGACTCAGTAGAGTTTTGCAGTGTAGGCATGTGGTGACTCAGCAGACTTTTAGCAGAGTAGGCATGTGGTGACTGAGCAGACTTTAGCAGAGTAGGCATGTGGTGACTCAGCAGACTTTAGCAGAGTAGGCATGTGGTGACTCAGCAGAGCTTTGCAGTGTAGGCATGTGGTGACTCAGCAGACGTTTAGCAGAGTAGGCATGTGGTGACTGAGCAGATTTTGTTTACTGGTGGATTTTGTTTTATGTTTCCTTTTATGTTTTACATTCATCTCTTTTTGTGTGAAGAATAGATTATTTTCTAGTCATGGACATGTTAGTATCAATTCTAGATTCGTGCGAGAAATACATGTTTTTTTTTTAATTACCTTGGGGTGCCAAGAGCGAGCGTGTGTGCATTGTTTCAATCGCTCCTCTGCATTTTGAGTACAAGAAACCGCCCCCCTCGTCCTGCTCATTAGCATGCCGTGTGGTTTTAGATGCAATTATACTCTTAATTCCTTGTGTCTTTCCAATGCTATATGAATGGATTCTCTCAGAAAACATAGGTTGTCTGCGAACATGCAGCATTTTCATGTTCAAATATTAGCAAAATACAATATTATGGTGCTAGTCAGAGCATTGACACACGTAAATTACAAGTTTGCAAATTCACAAGGTGCAACTCCCCACCATGACATAAAATGACATTTTGGACACAACACTTCTAAGGGTTGTCTGTGGTGACCAGCCCAGCTCTGATGTAATTGCTGCACTTGATTGTGTGGGCGACTTTAACAGCTGCATTAATGATCTCACTGGCAATTTGCACATGGACGGAAGCAGGGACATGGCATTACACGTCACCACATATTTGTCTAGGGATGATTAGTAGGAGACGTTTGAATTTTCGGTTGACCTTAAAGACACGGGCAACAGAAAAACAGTGACAGTGAGATCAGTGGCAATCTAGGTCCTTTCAAATGGAACGGCTGACTTGAGCTTGCTGAGGTCTGGCCTAAGAGCCCGGCTTAGGATAGCGTAAAGGCAACCTTCCATCCTCCAGATAAAAACAATTTCCTCGCCACTTTCCTGGGATGTTTAATGTGGTTCTCTGCATTGAATGCATACACACATGCATTCCATCGACATATGCAATAGCATGTGCTCCGCTATCTTTGGATCCACCGGTAATAAGCCTGGCAGCCACGAGAATTTAAAATAATGTATTTATTTACTAATTTATTTGGCAATGTATTTAAGTACTGTAGCTGGTTCATCCACAACACCGTGCACAGGAAAAAAGAAACACTACAAAAAAGGAGTAAAATAACTTGACATGACCATCAATATAGCCAAAAGAACAACTGAAAATGATTTAGCATTATCTGCCAGTTTCCAGAAAAGTAATGCTCTAGAGGTCATCTTTCAAACATTTTTCAAACCAGTGGCAGGTTAGTGCACACATGAATATAATGAGAGAAAGCATTTCATAATTTAGGGAACAATTATTCACGCCCAGCCCCACACTATTACCCAGACTACAACTTAACTAACATTGATGGCAATCATAAAGGTGAGACAGACAAAACCTGAATAGTATAACTCCTTCACCTTAGTAGGCATTTTGTCTTTCATTGTTTTCATGTCGTTTTCTCTTATTACCTCCCTAGCCCCTTCAAAAGGCACCATCTTTTATCTTGGAAAGCCAGTGAACAGGCCTTTTAAACGTGCAGACTCACACAGACTAGCTGTATTTTGTCTTTCTTCTTCCAGGAAGGGTTAGAACCTTGGCAGCTTGCAACTCCCCTTCATGACCCTCTTTGCAGCTCCTCTCCCCCATTCTTAGACCCTGATTCTGAGAGACCGAAAAGAGGACTAGCTTGTTATTCTCCATTTGTATCTGCTCCCATTGAACTACTTTTGGGTCAATTTGGGAATGAAAGCCACTTCCTCTGGGTGTCCCATCGCCAGCGCGGACAGAGCTAAGGGCAGGAGTAAGTACCTATCTCAATATCCCCCCCCCCCCCGTGTATGACCCTGGATGGCACAAACATGGCACAAACAAGGCATACAAACAACATACAATGAAACACCTACTCATCACTCTACAGAAACAAACATTTACGTACACATGCAGACAGCTGAACTGCACTGCACACTAAAATGACGTCAAAGACTTTATCAGCACACACACCCGACTGGGACATGGCAAAACCTCACAACACACCTATAATCCCTGACACATGTCCCCCACCACTCCATATATTACAAGGACCGCGCACACCAAACAGGTGGTATAGTATTGCCATCATTTACAAAGACATTTACAAAGACACACTCAGACTCAGCAATCCCACCCACCACAAACATCTTTTCAAGCCTTCTCTCTCATTTGCTCCCCACCATCATATCCCCACCCCACGTGTATCAGCCTCACCCCTGAATTCCACACTGAATGGGCTGATTTAATTGACAATGGCCCCAGCTATCCTTGCACCAACATCTAGTGATTTCAACCAGCTATCTGCCAAATAGACAACAACCACATACTGAATAGTATCCTCACTCCAGTCTCCAAATACAAGCTCACCCAGTGCATCACTGACTCCACATACATAGCTGGTAACATGATTGGCCTTCTAGGGCCAGATTACAGGAATTTTGCGTCAATCCAAGGGCAAAATTGCATGGTATTAACACTATGTCAAAGTTTGCCCTACTTTTAAAAACACTGGCACACACTAGAAAACTACTGCACAATCACAAGGGCAGTTTGGCATAGTAAAATCACCAGGGCAAAAATTTCCCTAGTGCAAAATAATATGCATTCCCACTGCATTTTTGCAAAAGTGCAAAATGTGGCCTAGTGCTAATACGGAATGGCATTAGCACTAGGGGAAACTTTGCCCTGGTGCAAATATGCATCAAACATGTATCCTTTTTGCACTAGCACAATTTTTGTCCTTGTGCTTTTAATATGTCAATCTGCACTTGTCATGGTGCAATACCTTTCTAATGTGTCCCAGTCTATTTAAAAATAGGGCAAACTTTGCCCTAGTGCTAATACCGTGCAACTTTGCACTTTCACGGTGCAAAGTTTCTGTAATCTGGCCCCTGGTGTCCTGCAAACGTGTGGATTCTGTGCAAAATCGAATCTGCATTTTGAGGTCAAATCCCAGATTCGGGAGCTCACTCTGACCCCACCTGACTCTCCAAAAGCAACACCACAATCATTACCCAGTCACTCAACTGATTTGCTCCCCTCCAAACATGGAAAACTCACAACCACCAAAACAAGGCAGGGATCAACAATTCCCTCCTCACCAAGCAACACATACAGAGGCTTTAAAAAAATACACCATGCCCCTCCAGCAGCCCACTCCAAACACAAGGGGTCTTTATGCAGCACACTACCTCCAGGAACTATCTAGTCAGTGCCCAACTGCACACAAACTTTTTAACATCATCAAGTCACTCTCCAAACCACCATCTAACCCTATCATGCCACCATCCAGCGGAGTCACTGGAGCAGCGGGGTCCTTCGCAGCCCTGCAATGCTAGGAGCCCCACTGCCACATGTCCTTGTAGGGGACCTCCTGGCCATCCTACTTCAAAAAGAAATGGTTTCCTTTTGAAGTCACTCTGCTTCATAAATAAATCATTTCCATACGGTGATGATTTCTTTATGAAGCAGAGGGACATTAAAAAAAACAAAAAAAACTTATTTTTTAAGTATGATGGCTTCCCGTAAAGAGAGGCACTCACACCATACATCTCCACTGTTTTCTCTCATAGTGGTAGGCAGGCAGGCCTAGCTGGAGATAAGCAAATAACAGAAAGGAGTGTGACTCTGACTTTTTTTTACATGTTCATATTTAACACACATTAAAAAGCATGTATTGTATGTATAGTGTTATGTTGTCCTCATATTTATATTACAGAGCCTGCAGTAGCGGGCGTGTAGTTTGATTAATTTGCTGAACTCATAGAAAGAACCCATTTTGGGCAGCTTCTAATTTGGGCGGCGTTTGATGATTCCTCTCCAAACTTTCCAAAAAATGTATATGGCCACCTCGAAGCGATTCTTTGAAGTTAGGTGCGTTTTTTTTCAGGGGCAGGAGTTATAGGGAGTGTCCCAAAACTTTCAAAATACTCATAGATATAATGGAAAAGAAAATGTGTTCCCGCCTACATCCCCAACTTGCGCAAGGAGTGGCGGATTGGTCCTGAAAGCGTGCTTTTGCAAATTTGGTGTAAATATATCCAGTCTTTTTTTTTTAAATTGCCAAATAGTAGGTACAAAGACATTTTGATATCTGGGTCTGGTCCGCATACCTATTTGCTGATTCAGTCTCAGGACATCCCAGGAACAATAAGGGGGTGCCTTGCTGTCCGCGGACATCATAGACACTTGCTAGTTGGATGTTAAAAAATGTGAGGTGCATCATCATTTTTAGATGGTCGCCATATTGGATCCACTGCCTTTATCCGCTGACAGCGTGGTGAGGAGAAAAGTCTAGAAAATACATTTGGGGTTATTTTGTGGCTGAGAAAGGGCCTAGAATGAGTGGGGGAGTGGCAACAAATTGTTATGGAGCTCTTTTTATGGGTGAAAAAAAGCGGTGCACGTGCTGCCGGGTCTGCAGTCAAATTATAGGATTTGGGGTTGGGGTCTGGGTGAGTCTTGTTATTTGCCATATGCACTATAGTAATATTTGCATAGTAATTATAGGTACTATGGGGGGAGTATACAGTATTTGTAATATGGTGGAATGATATAACTGAAGTGTATATGGTATTTATGTTTGTAGTACAATTGAGGCTAGTGCTTGTGGAATCTGTAGGTGTTTCTTTGTGAAGATAAACATAGGATCATAATGGGTATGATTACTCAGTTGCCTATGGTAATAATGCTGGCATCTGTAGTTCTTTTCTGTGAAACAGTATACTTTATTAAACCTTTTTGCATATGACTGTACATATAGATTTACTTGTTTGATCCTTGTAAATAGTACATTCTATTATATATATTATGTGAGTGTAAGTGTGATAGGATGTTTCTGTGAAGTGTGTTGTAATTAAGGATATGGTTAAAGTAGATATCGCTTGGCATCGTCTAACTATATTGGATTTTAGAAGAAGTATTGCAGTAAGAGTAACTGTGATGTATAAAATAACTATATTTGTGTGATGGGAAATGGTAACAAACTATTGATAGTGGAATGTGCTGAGCACTAATGGTGTTAGTGAGTAAGGGAGTGGTGGTGTGATAGAATAAGTAGGATCATTAAGATGTTTTGAGGAAAACAGTGGTTGTTATAATGGTGTGAATGAGGGCATAGGGATGGGGGTTGATGTAAGGGTGTATTTGAAAAGGTGTGAGGAAGTGTGTGTATGTGTGCTAATGTGTGTTAGTGATAGGGGCATGGAAGAGTAAGGACATTCATTTTTGGTATACAGGCTGATGAGAGATAGATGTTTTGTTAGGCAGTAAGGAATTGGTGGTGTATTGAATAAAGAACATGTACAGCCAGGAAAGGCAGTCTGACCATTCAGAATCCACTTTCACTGCTGCGGCGGTGAAAAAAAAAGCTAAACAAAATGGCCACCACCATTAAAACAGAAAAGGGACTGTGTCCTTTTTCGAATGACTGTGCCCATTTTTAACATGGTTTCAATGGCCGCCATCATCCGAAAAGGGACCTAGTCCCTTTTCCATTTTAATGGCAGTGGCCATTTATTTGTCTTTTTTTTTTCTCTGATGGGAGAAAATATATAATTTTCATTATTTTAGGGTGGTTTACAAAGTTGTTTGTGATTCCAAATTCGTTATTATCACTATACACTGGAAAATCCTGTGTTTTGAATAGCATTCACGCTCTGGCGACTGGGTGGAAATGATATTTAGCAGCCCGCAGACCGAGCTGAGGCCCTCGCTTCTCTCAGACCTGTGAAGTTCTGGGTGGCGGGCCATTAAATGCTATGTCCGACTTGGCAGCGGGGCGTAAAATCTATACTGTTTAGGTAGGAACAGAAAGAGTGTAAATGCTGTATTTGCAATGTGTTGCAGTGTTTGTAAAGAATAGGGAACATGTGGCCTAGTGGTAATGGAATGGCAGTTTGTAGTTGGAGCAGTGTACAGTGTGCTATAATAGTGGTTGGAAAAGAACAGTACTTTATATGTAAGGAGAGTGCCTCTTGAAGTGACCAAGTGCACAATGCTGCAATACATGGCATTTGATAGAGTGGGTAAACAATCAAAAATGCTTATTGAGAAGCATATTCCAGGCTAAGCGGCAGTAACCCTACGTATATATATATATATATATATATATATATATATATATATATATATATATATATATATATATATTTATAGGTGTAATAGCTGTACTATGTTCTTAAATGCAGACATTGTTGAAACTTCAAATAGAAATGTTGGAGAGTTTCACAGTAGTTTTTGATGCAGGTGGCTGTGACTAACAGGAAAAAAGTAGTCAGAGAGATCAAGTGTACATATGAACTGTGTTGACAGGGTTACATGTAGAGTTTTTGGATGTGATTGGTGGATGGATGTGTGACTTTTTCGATAGCAGCAAATGAGGGAGTGTTTCAAACATAAAAGTAAAAAGTGTTAAAGGGCTGCCCTCTGCGATGGTGTCCACATGGCATCTGGGTCTCTTAAGGAGGTCTGACATGGAAAGGGGACTGCGGAGACCATGGACAGTCATGAAGGTCCACTGATTATAGTCCTTATTGAAGGCTTGAGAACATTTTTGTCTTTTTCTCTAGTATACAATTGTCCATTATTTCCATTAGCATAGAGAACAATGCTAATGGGAATGTTGGAGAATCCCATTGAGCCTAATACTTTACTGAAAAATGTAAAGCAGGTGTAGTCTATAAGATCATTTTTTTAGTTCTATTTTTAACTGCGAAAGGTGGCTCCAAAAGGCACCTTTTTATTTTATTTTTATTTTGTATTGTTTTTTTGCAGGAGAGGCAAGGAAGTAAAGGGGGGAACCTCAAAGTGTTCAAGGGAGTGGGAGCAGCAGAGTCCAGTGCAGGGACCAATGGAGTGGGCAGTGAGTACAACGTGGCACACCAAAGCAACTACACATATTCCACATTGACTATAGGGCCCCCATCTTTTTTCTTGTGGCACCTGGAAATCGGTGCCATACAAATGACCAATGAAATAAAATAAATAAATCTGCCAGTGGCAAGAAACTGAAACACTGACATCACCTTCAACTGGGGGTATGGCAGTCTGGATGCTGATGATGCTCTGAATGCTGCCCTGAATGAGCACCACATGTTCCAGGATGGTCTCTCTGTTTAGGCGGTATAGTGTGCGGATCTACCTGTCAATCAGGGTCCAGGGTGCTGGTGGTGCTGGCCCCTGGCCTTGAGTGCCTGTCTCGCATGTGGGTCGACTTTACCAGAGGTCAAGAGCACACCCGGGCAGCCATGTGGGGTGCCAGTCCCTCCCCGGAGGGGAAAGCACTAATTTAGAGGGAGAAGCTCTATGGTGGCATGGCCAGAGCTCCAGGATGGTAGGGGCTGCTGACCCCAGCCTTGGGTGCCTGTCTCCTGCATGCGTGAACTGTCCTGAGCCTAGCGTTGCTCCGGGGAAGGCCCAGCGATGTTCCTGTCCCTCCCCAGGGGGAAAAGCTCTAAATGGGCCCTGCTAAAGCTCCAGGGAGGCAGGGGGTGCTGACCCCATTGTTGGGCACCTGTCCCTGAGGCCTGCAGCTCTCCTGGAGAGCCCCCTTGGGTGCCCATCTCTCTGTTGAGGGAAAAGCTCTAATGTAGAGGGAGAAGCTGTAAAGTGGCCTGGCCAGAGCTCCAGGATGGCAGTGGCTGCTGACCCTAGCCTTGGACGCCTGTCTCGTGCATGGTTCAACTGTCCCCAAGCCCAGAGGCTGCCCTGGGAGCCCCGGCAGGGTCCTGTCCCTCCCCGAACAGATAAGCTCTAATGCAAACGAGAAAGCCCTAACGTTGACTGGGGAAAAGCTCCAAGGTGCCCCGGCTAAGCTTGAAATTGACAGTTGGAGCTGGACCAAGCCGGTCCTTGACCCTTTGTCAGGCGGGAGCCAAATGCCATTCCCATCCAGGCCCATTGACATGCATTGCTCTACCAGATGACTGCTTTCTGAGCCCAGGCTGCTCTGGAAGTCTGGATGGGTGTCAATTGGATGCTTTTTGTCCCCCTGTGTCACTCTGGGTGCAAAGATTACAAGAAAGCTCAGTCAACTTCCTCCAGATTACTACAGACAGGGTGTAAGGGACCTGTTTCATCTCAACTCAGTTCACGCTGGCCAACCCAGGCTCTGTGGCAAAGCTTCCACACACCCGCAGACCGGCTGAAGCTGTGCCCCATGCAATGCCCCAGCAGAGACTGACCTGCTGGGGGCCCTCTCCCGAGCACTCCATGGGATCAATTTGGCGCACCTGGTCCGACTAGAGTTGGACTGCTTGGCCAGCCTAGGCTGTTGTTTCAAGCAATTTCCTTCCTTGGGACCGTGTCAAGGGTATGTCCTCCCTTAGGGGAGCACCTTGGTGTGGGTGGCTCTCCATTCTGAGCAGAGCGAAGGCAGATCATCCTAGCAGCTCCCGAGTGGTCAGATCAGAGTCGACAGGGTCGGGTGGTGCTAGCCCCAGTGTAGGTCCTGTAAGCCACGACACGGCCCCTCCTCCACCATGAACGTTGCTCAAGCAATTCGCAACGCACGTTCTGTGGGGTGCTAACCCACTCTGTCGCCACACTGGTGGTTGTGTGTGGGCGTACCCCATACCATTTCAAGTCGTGCCTGTGTCCAGCCTCTCGCTCCTACCCACCCCGTGGCATGGCAGAGTATGCCGGCCCACCGGCACCCATGTGACCAACCTGTCCACCTGACCCGCACACGTCGGGGGACACTATTTGATGCTCAGGTCCCGCAGACTGCCCCAGAGTGTGTGAAAGTGGGCTCTGAGACTGATGTGCGGCTCCCCCGTTGCCACCCTCCAGCAATTGTGGCTACCTGGTTGATCCTGCCAGTAGCATATGCTTGTCTCAAGGATTAAGCCGTGCACATGTAAGTACACACGGCCGGTACAGTGAAAATGTGAATGGCTCATTAAATCAGTATGGCTCCGCCATCTGTTACTTGGATAACTGTGGTAATTCTAGAGCTAATACATGCCGACGAGCGTTGACCTGCTGGGATGCGTGCATTTATCAGACCAAGACCAATCCTGGCTCGCCCGGCCGCTTTGGTGACTCTATATAGCTTCGGGCCGATCGCACATCCCTGAGACAGCGACAATGCATTTGGATGTCTGCCCAATCAAATTTCAATGGTACTTTCTGTGCCTACCATGGTGATCACGGGTAACAGGGAATCAGGGTTTGATTCCCGAGAGGGAGCCTGAGAAACGGCTACCACATCCAAGGAAGGCAGCAGGTGCACAAATGACCCACTCCCGACTCAGGGAGGTAGTGAAAGAAAAATAATAGCACAGGACTCTTTCTAGGCCCTGTAAATGGAATGAGTACACTTTAAATTGTTTATTTAGGATCCATTGGAGGGCAAGTCTAGTACCTGCCAGCAGCCACAGTAATTCCAGCTCCAATAACAGTATTTTATTTATTTTGTCATTTGTAAAGCACACCTAATCCTGAGGCATCTGAGAGCTGTTTTTTTTGTAAAGATAGTGCAGCATAAAGTACCTGCATACATGCATAGCAATTTAGGTAATGTATACTGTAATAGTTCTGATGAAAATATAAGGTCAAGCATACTGTTAACAGAACTGGACGTAGTATATATTTTGTGAGGATTGTGAGAACGATCTATTTTAGGTACTCTTGTTATGTTGTTATGCTTCTTTGGCAACATGTTCGGAATTGGAAATTATCTCAATGCAAAACATATCTATAACATCTCAAATGGAATCTACAGCTGATGCCAAATTCTGCTGCTTGAATCCTGCAACGTTTCACTGCTTCGAGCTCAGTAACTGTATCTTCAGTGATCTATGCAAGTTACAGGTTTTTGATAGCTTTCTGATTGAAGCTGTTTCGTGATGACATTTCTGTTGGATTCTGTGGTATGAGTTATGCATATGTTTGACGTTACAGTTAAGTACAACTTTTGCTTTTATTTTTGCAATGTACTATCCAATGGGCTAAGCAAATTGATAAAACAAGTGTTTAATGTTCTTATAATACATGGCAGCCTGCAGTGTCTGTATAAAGGCCTTGAAATCATTTTCTTATTTCAGGCTATTTGTGACATCACGACTGACCTGTAATAAGAACATTATCACAGCAGCTGTTGAATAAGTGAAAATACTTAAGTTGTAGACAGTAGAGAGCAGAATTTCAGGTATCACTGTGGCACTATATTATTGCTTTTCAAATTACTTGCTTGTAAAATAGTTTTCTGTGACACTTTATTGACGAGGAACGGCATACGTTGAAATACTTCATTTGTGCGCTGCTGGAGCATAACAGCTGTAATTAGGAATCTGCATGTTATTACTTATTTTAAAGCACAAAATGAAAACGTGTGTTCAATGCATTTCATTAAAATGTGTGTACTGTTTTTCTGAAACACTAATAGCTGCACATTAGCTTTCTTAAATAAGAACTTATTCCACATTGACTTTATCGCTCAACAAATGGAGGATCTCTTACAATACATTAAGCAAAGGGACAGGTATTAAAGGTGATAACAGTGTATTTCCTTCAATTATAACAGATAACATACACCCTAGTGTTCATACAAATGATTTTGCAAGCCTCCATGGAGTTCCATGACCATATAAGGAACACACCTTTTGTCACAGTTCCTCTATTTCAGTGGTCAGCAACATTTGGCCCTCCGGATGTTTTGGACTACAACTCCCATCAGCTCCAGCCAGCATACTCAATTTTGGCAGTTCATGGGAGTTGCAGTCCAAAACATCTGGAGAACAACAGGTTGCAAACCCCTGCTATTGGGTTGCAACACTCCACAGTGCCTTGCAATATCCTTAAAACATATGGTAGAGGGTACTTTGACCCATATGTATGTTAATCTGGTTTTTGCTGATAGGAGAGTTTGGTATTCATTAAAAATAAAAAGGTGTGGCTAATAGTTATTGAAATATTGCCATTTGTTATTACAAGCTATTTTCTGCACCCTTTCTCCCTGACCCCTTTGTTTTGAATTAACAGATATACATTATCACTCAATATGACTTACTCCCCTATCTTAACTCATCCCCATTGTCTATTGCTAGCAGTTAAAGACTTGCTCTACATGCATTCTTCATAAAATCCAGAAGGAAGTCAACGCTTGTCCTTTTAAGGGTTCTACTCACACCAATTCAGTAACGCAGAGTTCATCGAATCACTGAGATTTTGCATTGATTTTCCCTGATAAAATTCGAGCATAAATCCTCGGGAGTTGACTATGTTCCATCCAAAGCAATGCCCTACAATAAGGCCAATCTCCTCTGCTAGGCCTTTGCTGAGATCCTATATGAGCATTGTGAATATTTTCTTCTTAACATATCTCTAAATTTAACAAGTATCTCATTATAAATAGCAAAAATAATATTTCAAGCAATTTTACAAATTATAGCACTGGCTGACTTTGTGACTTAAAAATCACATGCTAGAAATATTTATCTTTCCTGCACAGCCCAAGTAGGTTTTATGCAGAAAGAAAACCAAGGCCTGCCTGCGCTAGTAATCATATGTATTGCTATTCATGGCATAGTTCCTTAATGATGGAAAGAAAAGAAATACTAGTTCTAGTGTGAGTGGACATCGCTAGAATTAGATTTATTTTCTATTTCTATACCAGCTGGAAGGTGTTTCCAAACCTGTTTGGTTGTTCATCGTTGGATTCTGGACCACTATGTGACCTCCAAATATTCATGGCTCAGAATAAGATAACCGACAAATATGTGTAGGTTTGGGCATAAATACGCTCAGTTATGTACGCTCCAGTGCTTGTCAGAGGGCGGCAAATGGCTGTTTCTCTAGGTTTCGATTCACTGTGGATGAACAGTATCATTCTAACTCTCCTTATGCAGTCTGGCTATTTGTCACTTTAGTGGACAACCTTTTCCAATTACTATTTTTCAGTCCCAGTGCCTGCTTTTGAGAGATTATGTCCTTACGAGTTCCACTGGGACAGGGCTGGACTTCTGACAATTGTCGCTCAGACAGATATGGTCCCAACTCCCTCAGATTCACCCACTCTCTATTCAGCAGAATTCTGGACAATTTGGAGGCTGGAGTGACTGCCCAGCTATGCAAATGGGGTTCATTATTTTACTGTTGAACCATTTGAAGACAGGGAAATCATTTGGGGGTCGCCAGGCTTTTCAGCTGCGACACCTGGTGGCCAATGTTGCAACCCCTGGGGACACCCTTGCGACCCCAACTTTAAAGAAAAGCAAAGGTGTGAATGACTGGTGGGTGAATGAGAAGTGATGTGATGTGTGTTTTTGAATGTTCCGGGTGGGTGGGTTGTGTGCCTGTGTAGATAATGCAATGCATAGATGCAAGAGAAGGTGTGAGTGACTGGCAGGTGAATGAGAAGTGATGTGATGTGTGTTTTTTTAATGTTCTAGGTGGGTGGGTGTGTTCCTGTGTAGAGAATGTGATGAGTGGATATAAGAGAACGTGTCAGTGACTGGTGGGTGAATGAAAAGTGACGTGATGTGTGTTTTTCAATGTTCTGGGTGGGTGGGTGTGTGCCTGTGTAGAGAATGCAATGAGTCGATGCATGAGACATTTGTTAGTGACTGGTGGGTGAATGAGAAGTGATGTGATATGTGTTTTTTAATGTTCTGGGTGGGTGGATGGATGCCTGTGTAGAGAATGCAATGCGTGGATGTAAGAGAATGTGTAAGTGACTGGTGGGTGAATGAGAAATGATGGAATGTGTGTGTTTTAATGTTCTGGGTGTGTGGGTGTGTGCCTGTACAGAATGCATTGAGTGGAATTAAGAGTAGGTTTGAGTGATGGGTGGGTAAATGAGAAGTGATCTGATGTGATTTGCATTTTTTGAATTTCCTATGGTTAGTGTGCCTGTGTAGAGAATGCAATGAGTGGATGTAAGAGAAGGTGTGAGTGAGTAGTGAATGAATGAGAATTGATGCGATGTGTGTTTTTGTATGTTCTGGGTGTGTGCCTGTGTAGACGATGCAATGAGTGAATGTGAGAGAAGATGTGAGTGATTGACTGGTGGGTGAATAGAAAGAATGAATGTGTTAGTGTGTGTTTGAATGTTCTGGGTTGGGTGCGTGTGTGCCTGTGTTGTGGATACAGTTTGAGTGGATGTGAGAGGAGATGTATGGGTGAGTGACCGGTGGGGGAAGGAGATGCCTGTGTGTATAGGTTCCTGGGAGACTGAGGATCAGTGGAGCATGTTTGCATGTTTCACAGGTATTTCGGCCAGAACCACGTTTATGTGTGTCATTACATGGCTAGACTGGCATTTTGGTGCAGTCAGTCTAGCCATTGCTTACTGTGGCATTGCATTGATTACTCAGCATCTTGAAAAAAGCAAGCATGATGAGTAGTGTTAACTCGCTAGACTGATGTTTTGGTGTAGCGGCCTGTAAATCTTTTAATGTAGCATGACATTTTATTAACTGAGCATCTATGATGAATCAAGCATACGTGTTCACATGGGTCTAGATTGGCTAACATTGGAACCAGTTTGGACAGGTTTTATATTGTGACATGTCACTTTTAATGGCCAAACCATTACTGGCATATATTGCCAGAGCCCGTTTTGTGCCCAATGTCAGTAATGATACTATAAAAAACATCTTAAATTGAACATCAGTATGGTTTTATATGGGAATACTAGCATATATTGGTGGAGCCAGCATGGAGATACATGGGCACAGCCAGCATGAACATGTTTTTTATACTGGCATATATTGTAAGGACTGGCATGATAATGCATTGGGAAATGTCCTGTGAACTTTTGGTGGCTTGCATCTCTACACCCTACAAAACCAATTGTTGACCTTTTACCCAAATTGTTGGCCTTTTACCCAAATTTTCACAGAGAGTGCGCTGTATAATGCACCATTTTATCCCATAATTCAAAACATTTTCTCTGGGAAGGGAGAAGAATCCCCTGAACCTCCCCAAACCGATTTTCATTAGTACTGGCTCCCTTGCTTCGCTTGGCCCCAATCACATACTTGTGGCAAATATTTACACCCTCCAAATAAATAACTCACCAGCCACCAATGGTGGCTGGTATATTTGTGGACCAGGCACCCCCCCTGTTATGTTAAACATTTAAGCTTTGATTAAAAACATATTTACTTTTTTCACTTGCAGTAGGGCATGCCCCTGCAGCGGCATAATCATCATGGACATTGCGCACACATGTTGGTCCAGACAGGCCCGGGGTGTGGCCGTGCCCTAAGCTTTATTAAGGCACTTGAGGGAGCCCCCATAGCACGGCTTGGAGGGTAGCCTCCAAATGTTGTGCTAAGCCATTGGGCACCACTGGGTCTGCCAAAGGGGTAGTGTGCAGTGTGGGCCTTGACGTATGCCAGTGAGTCCCCTGGTGAAAACCAACTAGTGGGTGTGCTCAATTTAAAATCACTGTTTGGTGCCATGGATTTATGTGTGCAACAATGTTACATTAAATGTTGGATGGGGGTTTAAGTCCTCTGGCATCCAGTATTATGCTTAGATAATAAAACTATGGGGGGTCTTGGGTATATTGAAAGAATCTTTACCAGGTATTATACTACAGCAAAGATAACATTATCAGGCGCACTCCCCTGTATGCATGCGGACCAGTCTAATAGGTTTCTTCTATCATAGTGGTAGCTGACTCATAGATACATTTATAACCAGGGAATTTTTTTGATACTATACCCTGGTCAATGATTTAATGTCCAGGCCTTGCTTGTTCAGCATTTATCTCCTGAATAAACAGCAGTGCACGCCTCCCCAGGTCAGTGATTTGTTTGGCTTGTTTAACACAGAAACACCACGGATAGCACGTACGTCTGTGTCCATTGTTCTATAGATTTTTCATTCACTAACTGTAATCTGCATTCGAGATTTTGGTTACCCTGTTACAAATACTGCATTATGTATATTTTACATATAGACCCCACGTCGAATCTGGAAAATGACATTCCACAAATGTGTGATCGTGGACAAATCATGCCTCCCTCTGTGCCTCTGTTCTTATATCTGGCTGAAATGAGAGCGCCTGAAAACACGGGTTGTTGACGCATCTGACAAATCTGAAGGTTGTTTGCCATCACTTCCTGTGTTGTCACTTGGGAGCGGGTTACAATGATGTCACTTCCTGTGATGTCATCATGGGGGTCAAGGGTTGTGTGATGTGACTTCCACTATCCCTGGCACTTTGGTGAAATGACGCCCCTGATTGAAGAGCACTTCTAATTTTCAAATGTTAAGTCCTAAAATGGAGAGGTGGGCTCGATGGTAGGTGGAGCAGAGAATGGACTTGGAATGTTAACGAGAAATAGAAATGCAAGGTCTCTCTTCTGACTGCATCTAGATCACAGCAAACTGAGTGGTGGATGTCACCAGTCGGCAGTGATGTGCCAGCCTGCTTTGGCTAGAAGCCATCAGTAGAGGAACCACCTGTATAAATAATGTGCCCAGCATGTAGGCATAAGGGTGCTTTTTTGGTTTGGACAACGTTAACTCTTGGAGATATTTGAAGCCAGTGGCCTGTTTCCTTTGGCTACTTTTGCGAAGGGCACCAGCTTGGTGCCAGCTGGAAAAGTCCCTCAATGCTTTTGTCATGTTCACATGCCCCACTCAAATAAGCATCTGGCACGAGCACCCCTTCCCTAGAGGCTCAGTTCTCTCTCGCCCTAACTATAATTAGAACTATAACTCAATATTAGAAAAAAAGAAGAATATCTAATTTCACCCAGCAGTGGAAAACTGAATCACATTTAATGTTCTTCAAGCTCCATAAACATAAACAAATATCTGCCACTATAAGAAGGTTTAGTAACCCAAAGTGGCACCGTTTCCATCCCTCCAAGTACTGATAAATGCCAACTTTGTCAATCCATCCATTCTCGTGCTTGCCCAAGGGGTGAGAAAATCTGCATGCCAGCAAGTTACATAGGCATACATAATCGACACATATGTGATGAATGGCAAAATATTATGAGCTTTTACTGCTCTGACAAGTGTTGACAACCTTTTTTAAATGTCATTGTTTGCTCTTATCACCACCTCTGTGCCATTTCTACCCACGCCCAACTCAAGCAAATGTCGTGTTCCCCCCATCCGGTTTCTGTGCTCATCACGTAATTAGGGAGGCAATCTCACTAGCAGCAAAAAGCCAGTACAGGTGTAATCAATTAATATTGATTCTGCTGCATTGAATTATGGTAGCTATAGTCATCAGTTTAGCAGGGAACCCGCTCACACCCAAACAGTGGAGGAGGGAGTAGTAGCCCAGGAAATTGTCTTTGTCTAAGAGGGCATTGTTACTTTATACATAGCTTAATCAACCCACGACAGCCATTTGAAAGGGTGCCAGGATAACTAAATACCTGGTTTCACCCTTATTAGGGATCATCAGTGAAGCATAGTCCTGACAGCCTTGTGGTTGGAGCATTTGGTGATGTTTTCACAGCACCAAGAACGTTATGGTGGGTTTATAAAGATTTGAAAAAAAAGTATGTATAAAGTAGCACTGCCCTCTTAGACAAAGACAATTTCCCTGAGAAAAAGGTTTGCATTTGAGCTAATTTGCATACCCACAATGCCTTGCTGTTGTGGCTCAGAACTGGAAGTGAATTTCTAGCGATGGCTACTAGGTGGCATTGTGCAATGTGTGACTTGGCTCTAATGGACTTTACATATATATATATATATATATATATATATATATATATATATATATATATATATATATATATATATATTACATGGCCACGGTAGTGGCCATGTAGTTATGGTTAAGTTGCTGTTTCCATAGGAAGAGCACTTTTTGGGCGGCTTATAACTTTGCTCTCCCTGGACGGATCCTCACCAAACTTTGCGAAAAAAGTATTTGGGTCACTCTGAATTGTTTTGCAAAGTTTGGTGAGGATTCGTCCAGGGGTGGCAAAGTTATAGGGGGGGTCCCAAAACTTTTTATTTTTTTTTCCCATAGACTGAATGGGAAAAAAATTTTGCTTGCGTCTACAGCCCAAACTGCTGGACGGATTTTCACCAAATTTGGACCAAGAGCAGCGGCTTGGTCCCGAAAGCGTACTTTTGCAAATTTGGTGAAAATCCGTCCAGTAGTTTTTTTTAAAATGACCAAAAAGTAGGTAAAAAATAATTAGTGATATCTGTGTTCGGTCCGCGGACACACATCCCTGTTTGCTCCGCAGACAGTGTCCTGATTGGCCGATTGGCTTGCGTGATGTTCGCGGACATGAAACGTGTTCGCTGATTGGACTGCGTGGAGCGTGAAGCGCATCAGATTTTCAGTAGCGCCCGCCATCTTGGATTCGCGGTCGTCCGCGGACAGCGCGGTGAAACTTTGTTCAAAATTTGTAGTTAGTAGAGTGTGTTGGTGTGTAGGAGTGTATGGGGAGGGTGGGAGTGTATGAGATAGGATGAAAGTTGTGTTTTTTATGTGTTAGACGTTCTTTTTGTGTTCAATTTGTCTGCAGATATCACAGGTGTTCTGAAATGTTCTAAATAAACTGAATGGGGGGTGTTCTGAGGACTCAATATGTTTCTGTTTTGTTCGCAAGCAAACTGAAACTGTTCTAAGAACACTCGCAGTGTCCTGAAATGTTCGCAAATAAACAAAATGGGGGTGTCCTGAGGACGCTGTCCGTATTGTTCGTTGTCAAGTTGAATATGTTCTAAGAACACTCGCGGTGTCCTGAAATGTTCGCAAATACACAAAAAGGGGGTGTTCTGAAGACGTTGTCGAACACTCGCTGTGTCCTGAAATGTTCGCAAATATGAATGGGGGTTGTGGCTGACAAGTTGAATGTGTTCTAAGAACACTTGCGGTGTCCTGAAATGTTCGCAAATAAAGAAGATCGTGGCGTTCTGAAGACGCTTCTAAGAACACTCGCGGTGTCCGGGGATTGTTCATAGGGGGTGTCCTGAAGACGCTGTCCGTATTGTTCTCTGTCGAGTTGAATGTGTTCTATGAACACTCGCGGTGTCCTGAAATGTTCGCAAATAAACAAAATGGGGGTGTTCTGAAGACGTTTCTAAGAACACTCCCGGTGTCCTGGAATGTTCGTAGGGGGTGTCCTAAAGGCGTAGTCCGTATTGTTCGCTGGCAAGTTGAATGTGTTCTAAGAACACTCAAAGTGTCCTGAAATGTTCGCAAATAAACAAAATAGGGGTGTCCTGAGGACGCTGTCCGTATTGTTCTCTGTCAAGTTGAATGTGTTCTAAGAACTCTCGCGTTGTTCTGAAATGTTCGTAGGGGGTGTCCTGAAGATGCTGTTCGTATTGTTCTCTTTCAAGTTGAATGTGTTCTTAGAACACTCATGGTGTCCTGAAATGTTTGCAAATAAACAAAATGGGGGTGTTCTGAGGACACTGTCCGTATTGTTCGTTGTCAAGTTGAATGTGTTCTAAGAACACTCGCAGTGTCCTGAAATGTTCGCAAATAAACAAAATGGGGGTGTCCTGAGGACACTGTCCGTATTGTTCGTTGTCAAGTTGAAAGTGTTCTAAGAACTATTGCGTTGTTCTGAAATGTTTGTAGGGGGTGTCCTGAAAACGCTGTCTGTATTGTTTGCTGGCAAGTTGAAAGTGTTCTAAGAACACTCATAATGTCCGCGGACATTAAAAGTTTCCATAGACCATAGTTGAAATGTTTGACTCTATGGATGTGATATGCTGCGGTGGTTGTTGCCAGGGCATAAGAGTCTTGGGTGCATGGCCATTTTTGGCAACAACTACCGCAGCATATCACATTCATATTTGCTTATAACTTTGGGTGAAAAACAAATGTATAAGGAACAAAGGTATTAGATACTATGGATGTGATATGCTGCTATGGTTCTCCTTATTATTGTATACTTACTGTTTGGTCTAGTAACCGGAGTACATGTATTTCTTGTTAATTTCTGTGATAAAAGAAAATAGCATGTTAGTATTAGTATTTTGTAATGACTTATTACATTGTATAATCAATATACTTTTTTTTTTTGGACCCTCATATTTAGTAGATTACAAATCAGAGTACCGTGCAATTTGCTCAGTTTCTGTATTTGTTGCTAAAATCATTGGGTCTGTGGGAGAAAAAAAAAATCCATGGTGGATTAAAAAAAAAACTTTTTCTGTTATGCCACAGTTTATTTGTTTTCAGTGTTCACTTGTTTCTGGCTAATGCTTTATACTTTGGCTTGTTGTATTTTTTGGAGCAGTAACATATTATTTATTTGTTTTGATATTATAAAATTTTGGAGCAGTTAGATACCAATTGGTGTATTCTAACTGTCTATTTTTTTGATATATTTTAGTGGTATTGATTTATCTATTTGGATATTGTTAAATTTTGGGACAGTTAGATAGCAATTGGCGTATTCTAACTGTGTATTTTTTGGTCTAATTTAGTGGTATTCATTTATCTGATTAGTTGTTGTAGAATCTTTGAGCAGTTAGATAGCTTTCGGAGTATTCTAACAGTTTATATTTTTTTAACACAAGTTTACTAAGGGTTTAAATACAGTTTAGTTATCAAATTTTGGTTTTAAGAACATCAAATAAGCGTTTGTAAGATTTCCTGGTAATCGCTGCTTTAGAGTAATGGTACTATCATTACATTCAAACCATCCACATTCCTTTTTTATATATGCAGTGTAGTGCCCTGAATTGGTTGTGGCTCCTGCGTGGGAGATTATACTTATTGTTGTGAAGGTTTTCTTTCCAAGTGATATTTGACCATGTGTGAATCCAGTCAGCTTGCAGTTGTTTTTGGTACCATCTGCATTGTAACGTAGAAGCATTAGTATTATGTATTTACTATGTGTTTGTATTACTAACGTGGAGCGATTATCTGAATTGCAGGTAGAGCATCATCTACCATTGTTTGCATTTTGTACAAGTCGCTGAAATGGAATGGATTCACAATTTGGTATTGATATATATATGAAGCGTTCATTGGGGATTTATTTGTGTGTCACATTGTTGCAGAGAGTGCATGTATGTTTCCACATGTATGAAATCTGAAAGATTTCATTTATAGGTATGTTTTTGTTTTCCAGTACTTGTAGTAAGTACATTAGAAATTCTTGTGGATCTTCCTGTGAATTTATAGTGAATGTCACCATTCCAGAATAGTAGTCCAATTGTTGTCTTATTCCATAAACACTATACGTGTTGTCAGGATTGTTTGCTGCATTTCTGTGAAGTACTAACATTTGCAAACACAATGGGACTGTACTGTGTAAGTAAATGTTGTCAACAATTGGTGGTAATTGAAATAGAATATTCATTGCTACATTTGCGTAGCAACTTACACTAACTATATTTGAGAATTTAAATGGTCCAGGTAGTTCTGTATCTAACTGCTTTTTTTGGAGTTTGTCTTCCTTCTTTAAAGAAGCACCTGGTTTACTTTCCCTATTTGATTCTTTTTTGCTTGTGGTACTTGATGAAGTATTAGTTTCTTTTACTCTCTTTGGAGGATTTGCAGTGACATCCTGTTGCATTTCTGTTTGATTTATTTTTCTTTTATAACGTTTTACTTTTTGTGGAACAGAATATGTGTTTAGGTGGGGGGTGTATAGTGAGCGAAGTCTATTGTATTCAAAAATGCAAGGAATATCAGCGTTTATTTTACTTGCATCAAAGTTGATTAGAAATAGACTGTCAAGTGTACGTAAGCGTGATAGTGCTACATAGCTCATGCCTTCTTTAAAGACTGTGTTACCAATATCTATCATTGCTTTGTCTAGGGTAAGACCTTGTGATTTATGAATCGTGACTGTGTATGCAAGAGTTAGAGAAAATTGTTCTCTGCGTACATACATATCTTTGAAGAGAAGGAATCTAGCTGTTGAGCATCCTATCCTTTTTACTTCTGAAAGTTTGTCAAAGAGTATATTGACAAACTGAATTTTGTTGTCGCGTGGGTATGTTTGAAAGCCAACAACTGTACCCAGTGCTCCATTAACTAGTCCTTGGTCCATGTCAAGGTTACGTTTAAGCATTACTCTGCAATTTAAGGATCATTTTAATATCGTTTCTAAGCCTGCTGTGTTTGAGATTGATTTTTCTAAACTATTTAGTCTTGTTGTGGCTTGTTCACACATGGGTAGTGTCCTTCCATGTACATCTAGTTTGTCTGTGGCGCTAATTTCCATGATTGGTTGCATTTCTTTACTTAGCATGATTTCATTGAATTTGAAACAGCTTGCAAGAGTTGGCATTAAGGCCATACAATTGACATTTTTGTGGGCTAATTGTTCCGTAACATCTGTAGCACATGCATTATCGCCATAAAGTGCATTAATGTGCCGGGTTTTCAATATTGCTTCTGCTTCTTTAGAAAGTATACCAACTCTGATACTTTTTAAAATGTTGGAATAAGTGAGATCTGCAGATTGCCGCATTTTTTCTGTTAATTCTCTGTATTGGAAATGTTGCCAAAGGTTGACATTTCCAATGCTGCCAACAGTTTTACGGCAGAGTTTGTGTCCTAATGTTTTAAAAATAGGCTCACCTTTTACTGGTGTTAATTGAAGCAGATCTCCAAAAACAATAATGTGTTTTCCTGCAAAGAGCTCTTCATAGTCTGTTTTGAGTACTTCTTGTAATCTGAGGTGAATCAAAGCTAACATCAGGTTAGAGACCATGCTCACTTCATCTATTAGTAGCATTTTCATGTGTTTCAATACTCTGCGTAATTCCATTGCAGCTTCTGCAGAATGTTTGTAATAGTCTAATTTGTTCTGGTGTTCTACTGGTAATAGTAGTATTCGGTGTAATGTAACACCACCTATGTTGTAGGCAGCTAAACCTGTGGGGGCAGTGACAACAGCTGACAGTTTGTTGTTTGTCAATTGTTGAAGGAACTTACTAATGATTTTGATTAGGAATGTTTTGCCAGAACCAGCTTCACCACTGACGTACAGTAGTATAGGTTTATAATTATGGCAGGAACATTCTTTATTTTCATGTTTTACACCATGTGCAATTTGTTTTGTTACTTCTTGAAAAATGCTACTTTGCTCATTGTTTAGTTTTGATTGTACTATAGTTAAGTCTTCCTTATCTTCATACTGACACATGGTGTTTTCTACTTCTATCATAGCTAATTCTGCCTCATTTATTATTAGTGGTTCTCCCAGTGGTTCTTGGCTTCCTGTTACAGAAGGTTGACTACTGTCAGGAGTGTCCTTATCTAGTTGGGCTTGGAGTTCTTCTTCATGTTGCTGTTCATTGTGCAACATTGTTTTGTACTGTGTAAAGTTTACATCAGTTATAGTGCTTTCATTTGCTTTGAAAGCATCCTCATATGAGTCATAGTTATCTAGTAATTGTTGTTCTTTTCTCGATAGTTTGAAGAGTTGTAGCAGGGACATGAAATATACTTCTTTATGTTGAGGAGTCTTTAATGACAATTTGATATTATTAATTAAATTTGGTTTAGTGAGTTTAACTGTTTAACTAAGCTGCCTTCACAGTTTGTCACTCTATATTTACCTTTTTTTTTATCAGGTTTCATATTATTTTTGTATGTGTAGTTTTGGGCTATGTGGTATAGACACATGTTTTCCAAAGTATTACTTCTGTTTGGGTAGTATGTGTCTAATAAATTGTTTTTTAAAATGTCTTGGCTGTTGGGATCATGTTTGGCTATTGTTTCTATATCTTCATATGATTTTAGAACTCTTTTTCTAGATTTAGCTGGACCAAGACTTAGCCATACAATATTTTCAGATTTACCATACAATGTAGTACCAGTTAAATGATCAGCTGCTTCATATGATCCACATTCTCTCTGGGTGAACATTTTTATGCCTAAGCTGTATAATTTCTGAGATACTGTTTTATCTGATGACAGGTCATTCCAGAGGTCTTGGAGCTCTGTCTTTTCTGCTTTAGTTAAGTATGCTGTGACATATCGTGCAACTGCAGTATAATTGTCTGCAATGTACTGCACATCTACGTTTGCATTCCATAAATGGGCAATGATTGCATTATAATCATTGATATATGTTTCTTCTTCTTTTCTTTTTATGTACTATGTATTTTTAGGTGACTTACCTTTAACACTATGTCTAACTGAAGACATGAGGTTGTTCACTTGACCTGTATTTGTAACTGGTCTAGGGAAACCAAATTGGCATTTGGTGTAGTATTTCCCTTTGTTTTTGTATTTGAGACGACAATATTTTCCACATTTGTGTCTTTGAAATTGTAAAATTTGTGCATGAAGATCACTATTTGTGGCTTCTGATGGAATTTCACAAGTGACATATTTTTCAATAAACTGTAAAACAGTGGCATCACTGTCTTGACCAAATTTAGGAGCATCTTTAATCCATAAAAGCATGTGGATATGTGGTGCTCCTAAGGCTTGGTATTCTTTTCTCCAAAAGAAGTGTTGCACTTCTCCAAGGGGAGGAACAGTTTTATTACAGATAAAATGTAGCATAGCAATGAAGCGATGGTGAAAATATCTTGAAACATTAACAGGATCCAAAGAACAAAGTTCACCAGGTGTTAGTATATTTATGTTTGTTTTGTTTTTATTTGATATGCGTAGGAAATCATGTAAATCTTCCCATGCATATTCTGAACAACTTAATGTAACAAACCAAGTGGGTGGGCCAAGGTTTCTGATCATACAACGTACATCTCCATGACGTCGAAACCAGTACTCTTTAGTACCACGCATATTTGCTAATAGATTTGTAATATTTGATTGTAAAACCTCATCCTTTTGTTGCACTTTTTCTAATAATTGTGTAGCTGTCATATTTTGAAAGTGTGATCCTGATTTTAATATGTGTGCAACTCCGTAACATAAAGTTGCTAGTTCACTTTCAAAGAGTAGGTGGAATATGTATTCCACATTTTGTCTAACTCTGGGATCTTCAGAATACATCCGTAATGAGCGGTATTCTGAAGCTGATATTTGATTAGGTCTATCATCATACCTTCCTCCTTTGCCAGTAGGAAAGAGTAGAGGAAAAGCATGTGCTTCTATACTTTTTTCCCATATGCTCATTGGCGATCCTTTTGTTTGGCACATTTGGTAAGTTTCCAGTACATCTTCTACGGTGTCATTACAGTGCAAAGGATGAATTGTATAATGGTCTGAAGTATTTGATATTGTAGCAGGATCTAGTAGCTCAAATTGACCAGCTTCTTGTGTTTCTTGAATTATTTCAGTTGTATCTTTCAAGTTTTCTTCAATATTAATTTTTTTGTAATATTCATTATTCTCTTTAAGATATTGGAAGGCTTTTCTAACTTTATATAAATCTACCAGCTGTTGCCATATTTTTTTGTCTTTTGTAGGTACTCCATTTACTAAGATAATTAAAGATTGCTGCATTGGACGTTGCACTCCTAGAGTATGCACATTTTCTTTTAGATCTAATGGTAAATAAACTACTTTTCCACGAATGCCTTTTACCAATTCAGAGGGAGGTAATTTTGCTGTTTTTGGTTGAAGGCATATTATTGCTTGAAATGGGCGTACTGTTTGAATTATGATGCTCTCATATAAATTAAGTTGTTGTAGGGGTTTTGGTACTGGGTATAATTCCAAATTATTTGTGATAGCATGTGAAGGAGTTTGGTTGTTGTCAAGTTTTGTAGTGCAGTAACTGCAAAGTATTGAGGGCTCAGTTATTTTGTATTTGTTTTCTGCTACAAGGTAGAGAGCTAATTCAAACCATTTAGAATCTTCATTGTCTTCTATTTTGTATGATAGGTCTACAGTTTTTGTGTTACTTTTATAAAAAGTTTTACGGCAACATACACATACATGGTTTGGTACTTCAGCTGATGTACTTTTACATTTTAGTACTTCTTTTTTGTATGTGTTTAGCAAAAGGTTGCCATGTGTAGAATTGTTGCTTAATTGGTTTAAAGCTATTTCATTCTGTAAATGGCTTTCACTTCCAAAATATTTTTTCTGAATATAGTGAATTTCTTCAAGTAGGTCTTTTGCTGTACTATGTAGAAGGATGTTATTTAACTTTGCTAGTGCTAAAGCAGGACTTTTAGCATAGTACAGTTTATAGACTAGATTTCTTATAGTTGAATGATGTGTTGATATCCTTTTGATATCATGGAAAGTGGTTTTACAAGTAGGTCCTGTAATGCAGGCCAATGATTGTCCTTGTAGTCCTGTGTACTTGCTCACTGGACAGGTATCCATATTTTGCAGTAATTTAATTTTGATTTTGTCTTTGCTTTTTACATATTTATTGAGAAATTGGCGTAAAGATTTGAAACATTGTTTGGGAATGTTACACATTGACGTGCATGGCCATTTGTACACTAGACGTTCTGATTCAGTTGAATGGAGGGGTAATTCTAAGTTTTCAGGGCATATTTTTGTAAGGAGTACTTCTTGTTCCATTATGGTATTATTCACTTTTTCATAACTTCGACCACTGCTATGTATGGCAATTGTATTTGTTTGCTTTTGTTTGTACGCTTCTTCATTAAAATATGGTTCTGTGCTCGTAGTGTGATTCCATTCACCTCCGCAGATACTTAAGAAGTTCTTTCTGTTGACATTTCGCTTATTGAGAAGTCTTTTTTGTAATTTAGTTATTAGTTTTGTTAGTGGTTTCATTTTGTTTAACAGTAAAATAAATATCTTTCTTTTGAGAAGAATTGCACTGTCCATCAACGCTTCTAAGATTAATTTCCTACGACAGGTTTTAAGCATTGAACCTGATTTCTCTCCTGTTTTTATAAGATTTTGAAGGACTTTGTGACGGTACATTTTTGCTAAAATACTTTTCTTGGTATGCTTACTTTGCACTATATTAAAATTTGAAGAAGTAGTTTTATCTGTAGTTATAGCTGATTTTCTGTTAATTGTTTTTTGGTTTGTTTTACATTTTGATAGAGGAGGCAAAGTGTTTGTACTTGAAACTTCTTGTGTTTCACTAAATGACTGTATTAGCTGTTTTGTTTCAACTTTTTTTACAAATTCTGCTAGAGATGGATGCTTATGTTGGACACTTTTATTTTCATTTGCTCTACTTTTGCGTTGCTTTCTACGGACTTGACTTTTGGTAGGCATTCTTTAGGGTCTGTTGAAAAAAATAAAGAAGATGTGGGTTGGGGTGTTCTGGAATGTATGTGTGCTGTGTGCATGAGTGTTTGAGTAAGATGATAAAGATGTATGTAATGGTGTGTGATTGTGCATTGGGAACTACAACTAGTAGGGATAGGTATTGTTGAATTTATGTGTTACTAAACTGGGGTTCAGATGACAAAAAAAAAGTAAGCTAGTGGTGTGGAAAAGTACAAATAGTAAATCTAATGTATACAATTAAAACAGTTGTTTGTTCTATAATATGAAAATTCTAGCGGTTCAGTTGGGTAATTTGTGTGTCCAAAAATAGAAATTTGTGGGCCATTCTGGCTGTAAATTGCTGTTTAAGACATGGAGATTCTTGGACAAAATGGTACACAATCTATATTTTTAGGCACCTAAATAGCTTGTATTAACGTTATAGTATGTTTGATTAATAATACAAATATTATGGTGATATTCTACTTACTTTTTTTCTTAAAAGAACAGGTAACTTCTTAGTTCTTCTTTGTTCTTCGAATTCGGCTGCTTCTTTTCAGGAGAATGGTCTTCACTGCAATTGTAAAAGCTTCAAATTAGTAACTTTGTTTGTATATAGTGCTGTTTTTAATTTAGATATTGATTTTTGTAATTGAAGTCCTCAGTGCCTTCTTTAAAACCATTAAACTAATTTATTTACATAAGATACATTGCATCAGTTCAGTACATATGATATGTTCTTAATGAACAAATTGTATTGAATGACTAACTGTAGCAAAAAAAATATCTTTACTATGTCTTGTGAAATTTATAATATACCAGTGAATACCACTATTTCTGTAAGTAAGCTGTTCTAGGTAATAGCGCCTCAATGTCATGTCTAAATTAAAGTAATTAAGTAAATAAATAAATAAAAACAAAAAAATATGAAATTGTATAAGTATTTTTTTAAAGATTTAAACGTAGATTGTGCTTGCATGCAATTTTGTTTGACTATATGTAGTCTATATATTTAATTTTAAAAATGTTAGTTTAACATGATTTGAGTGTGTGTGTATAAAGAAAGTAAATAGTATAAAGGTTTATAAGTGATAGTTGATTTTAGGAAATTGAAAACAATACAGTAAATTCATTTTACAGATTACACAAGCTAAAAGTCTGTTTGAAAATGTGTTCATCTACTGTACAGAAAATATGCATACCTGAAGTTTGTGTTCATGCATATGGATATGCACGGAGCTGCAAGAAGAAATCTTGGAGACTTCTACAGTATTTCTGGTAGATGGTGCTTGCCAATGATATGACACTTGTACTCAGAGAGATTCACAGTACATTTGCATTGCTGATCTATGATGATGCAGTTAGATGTAGAGGTCTTGAATGTGATTGGTGCATGGTCATGTGATTTCTTAGCTACATCCAATGAGGGAATGGCAGAGAGAGAGAAGTGGAAATGGTAGAAGGGCTGTTGATGTTACGATATGTCCGCGGACATGGCGGTAGTTCGCGGACATCGGGAGTTACAGCCGGGGATTTTTGGGTTCAGAAGTCATGCAAATGAGAATAAGCACTGAAAGGGATTGGTCAGGAAAGTTTAGTGGGTATGTTGTGCCAGGAGAGAGTTTCTCAGATACTCTTTTTGCTGAGAGAACAAAAGATAGCTATGGCTGTGTGTTTCAGAAAACAGATTGTTTGGATTTTGGGAGATTCGTGGATACATTGGTTGAAGGTGCATGCAGAAAGCTGTGGAGTAGCTGTAGATCTTGGATTCCCACATGTGGAAGTACACTGGCATGGAGTACGTGGAATGAAGTGGTTGGACTTGCTACCTCTCTGTGCTACTTTGGAGACAGAACAACATCCAGACATAATTGTAATTCATTGTGGAGGGAACAGTTTAGGACATGTGACTGGATTTGTTTTGCAGTTTGCTATGAAAGAAGGACTTGGGAAGGTTATGGACATGTTTCCTAATTCTCAAGTGATATTTCCACGGATTGCGCAGAGACAAATGTGGCTTCGTTCTTCTTCATTTGGTCCACAAATGGAAAAAGCAAGGTGCAATGTTAATAAGGCTGTTTGTGCCTTTCTAAGAGATTTTGGCATGTCCTCTTTTCACAATGAAAATATTATGTTTCGTAGTACATGCATTTTTCGCAGAGATTGAGTCCATCTTACTTATGCTGGCAATCAGATTTTTCTGAGAAATGTACAAAATGCATTGCGACCTTTTTTGGAATTACAACAACCATTTTGATGTAGGTGTTAAGCACTTATAATTTTTGACTTACAAACACCTCCCAAAGGCTCTTTTCAGAGCCACCACTTCCTCCCAGAGAAAATTGCAATGTTTGTGATGGGGTAGCAACCCAATTTTTTAAATGTTCGCAAACTGTCAGCGGACTTCTAAAAAATACAAAGGGCCCTGCTTCATTTATTTTCACTTCTATTTTTTAACTGTGAAAGGCGGCTCTGAAAAGAGCCTTATTTCTTTTTTGATTTTTGATATTTTGTTTTTTTTGTTTTTTTATACATGACACACTGGGAGAGGAGGGGAAAGGAAGGTAAAGGGGGGGACACCAACCCCAGGGATAAGAAAGGGCGAGCTGAGAGAGGAAGATGTAAAGTGGGTTTTATTTGGGTAGTGAGCAGATCTTCTTGTGCTCTGAGACGATAGTCTCAAAAGCACTACGAAGTCGCTCCCCCCTGCAGAGTACTCTGGCAGGAAGACGCTGTCCCACAGAGATGGTCCTTGTGGTGACAGGATCAGAAACAGAGGATGAAGTAGAGGAAATCAACCTGCTACGTTCTTCGCAAGGTACAACCCTGCGAATATCCCCAGAGTGAAATGACCTCAGGTGTCACTTCATAGTAGTGGTCCCAAAGCTGTACTTACCGTGCTTCCCGCGACTGAGTATCATTTTGCACTCATTGCAGGTAACACGGTTCACACAAGCCTTAGGAACATTCCCATGAATGGTAAATAACCGCCACAACCAAGACTCATGCCTAGTGCGGGTAGTAGGGTTTTCTACTACCTCATTCTTATCATCCTCTTCTTCCTCCTCCACATCCTCACTCCTGTTCCCCTCTTCAGTCCCTTGGGGAGGTGGTGGTGGTGGAGGGGGTGGGGGTGTTGCTGAAGCAGGTGCAGCACCAGGTGGCAGTTCAGCAGCCAGGGACGCCATCTCGATGATGGTGTAATTTGCAGGTGGCAGCAAAAATCGCTGTGTTTCGAACAATAGCCAGAAACAGAATGAGAATAAGCTCTAGGGCGTGGTCTTTTATAGGGGTGCTTGTGCGCGGTCCGCGGACATGCGTGCTGTCCGCGGACAGATCGAACACAAAAAAAAGTTTGAAAAGTTTCAAAAGGTATGTAGAAACTCAGGATTACTATGTGGGACTTGTGCCATGGTGAGATTTTATTGAAAAATATTATGGATTAATTGAAAATGTACTTTTAATTTGTTCGGGGACCCGCATTCAGTGTGGGCGCGGTCATATGATCCGTTCGCGAACAAGTCCACGAAGGAAGCGCATGTCCGCAGGACACCAAATGCACGGAGATTGGCTAGTGCATGCGCGTTGATGTTCTACGGACACTGTTCGGGTCCTGAACTAATTAAAATTGTGTCACACGTGAAACGAACATTTCAGGACACTGCGTGTGTTCTTAGAATAGTTTAAATTTGCTAGAGAACAGTAAGGAAAGATATAGTGTTCTTCAGAACACGTTCAATTTCGTTTATGTACGAACATTTCAGGACACCAATTGTGTTCTTAGAACATTTTCAACTTGCTAGCAAACAGTACGGACAGGTATAGTGTTCTTTAAGACACCTCCATTTTCGTTTAATTACAAACAATTCAGGACACCGCGTGTGTTCTTAGAACAGTTTGAACTTGCTAGCGAACACTACGGACAGATATAGTGTTCTTTAGGACACTTTAATTTTTTACGAACATTTCAGGACACCGCATGCTTTCTTAGAATAGTTTCATCTTGATAGCGAACAGTACGAACATGTATAGTGTTCTTCAGGACACCTCCATTTTCGATTATTTACGAACATTTCAGAACACTTGCACTGTCCGCGGACACCTACATTGTTTAAAAAAAAAAAAAAAACTATTTACAACACAATATAAAAATTAAACTTTATTTAACATATATTAATAATTTATGACAGAGAAGGTGAGGCAGAAACAGAAACAAAAACAGGAGAATTAGGGGTATCATCATGATTGTTATTAGGTGAAGAAGGGATGGATTTCTCATCAAAACGTTTTGGGTTATGGAGAGGGTTTGGGGATAATTGACTGGGATATGGTGAGGAGGGACAAGTACATGTGGGGCAATGGTATGAGGTTTTTGGTTTAAAATGATCTTCCACACAAGTTTTCAAATTATTAAAATTAGTCAACAATAAATCCATCTTTTTTTTTGTACTGTGAAAAGTGTTATCCATAACAGGTTTTTCTGAGGTATTTTCTATTTTGGTATGCTCTGTACAAAAGAAAATATATATATGTTAAATGTATACAAAATAATAATAATTAAATGGTTTATATTATAAAGTGTTTACCATTAGTTTCACTATCTTGTGACATTTCTTCATGTGGGAAATGTTCCTCTAGCCATTCCAGAGTACTAGACATTTCTGTGAGAGAAGAAAAAAAAAAGATAATATATTTTTTTTATCTAATACAGAAAGTTTATAAATATATGAATACAATTAAGTACACTTCCTATTTCAGGTAAGATATGTCCTATGTACTCAGTGGGTCTGCTCTTGTTCTCAGTTCTGTCGTATTTGTGAGGTAATTATGTTGGAAGCCAATTTATTTTCTTGTGGTATATTCCATTTTAGAACATAGTGCATTTAAATGAATGGTTAGTGTGTTGTATATATGGGTTACATTTCTTATGTATTAGTACATATAATGTGTTTGTGTGTTTCTTTTTGAATTTGTTAAATGTTCCTATGTTATGATATAACAATCAAACATACCCCCCCAGAGTTTTTAGGTAGTGGTACTGTTCTTCGAACATGACCGCAAACATTAAATGAGTTTGCGGACATCAAGTACAGTATAAGAGATTCAATCAGTTCCATATGATATGTATATAAAGTCAAAGTCATTATTGTTAAGTTGCACTACTAAAAACCTATGAAATTCAGTGAAAAAAACTTTGCTAAAGGGACGTTATGGTTAAGTTGCACTAATAAAAACCTATGAAATTCAGTGAAAAAACTTTGTTAAAGGGACATTATGGTTAAGTTGCGCTGTTATAAACCTATGAAATTCATGGCCTCTGATTGGCTGTAATGTCTGCGGACTGGCCTCCGATTGGCCAGACAATTTGTTGACTTTTGCGTGGTGCGCAGACATCGGGACGTGGTGGGAAAACAGGAAATGCGTCGGTTTTCCTGAAGCGCCCGCCATCTTGGATTTGCATACTTTTTTGGGGTCCGTGGACAGCGCGATGAAAATATTTTTTAAAAAGCAGCATTTCACAAACTCAACAAACAATCTCTGGGGATGTGGGGGATATGAGGATTGGATTGGATATGGCCATAAGTAGCCAAAAAACGGATTATTTTACCCCACAAAAGTCCGCAATCACTCCAGATGTCCTGGGGGCAGTGCTGTGGTGTTCGAGGACACTTCAGATGTCCTAGGACATCTGTACCTATTTCTGCATTACAGGGTTCGGGAAAAGCAGTTTTTGGATGGCTTATAACTTTTGCGCCATCCAATGAAACTGCATGTAATTTTGCAATTATATTCTAGAACTAATCCTAAATGGTTTTGCAAAGTTTTGTGGGATTCTGTCAAGAGGGGGCAAAATTAGAGGGGGGGGGCGTCCCAAAATATTGTAAAGGCATATAAATGTGGTGTCATTTGACGAATCTGCACAACATTTGGCTAAACGATTTTGGATCTAGATATAAATGGTTTTCTAAAGTTTAGTGGGATTTTCTCAAGAGGGGGCAAAATTAGAGGTGGGGTCTTTCCATTTTTGGATGGCTTATAACTTTGTTGTTATTCGATGAATGTGGACAAAAGTTTTGAGAAAGATTATAGACCCAACCTTCAATGTTTGTGTAAAGACTGAATGGATTTTCACAAGTGGGGGCTAGGTTTTATGACTATTGTATGAACATACATTTTGACACTTTAAAAAAAATAAAACATGGGTGGATTTCAAGCAAACTCGTGAGGAGCATTGGCAAGGACATTAAAGCATGGTTTAGCAAATGTTCCCGCGTTTTATTTTTTTACAAGTGTAATAATGTAGGTACAAAAAATAGTCATATACCTTTGGTGACTGAGGTATAACCTGTGGCCATGGGCAGTAGCCAGATTGTCTGGGTCATGACATAAGGTCATGACGCAGACAATCTGGCTACTGGCCATGACGCTATGGACGAAAAATGGTGTTAAAGTGGCTATGTGGTAAAGTTATTCGAAGGTAGGATAGGTTTGAAAGGGAAAAAAAGTGCTTGTGGTAATATGTTCATAGGGTTTTGCAGGCTGCCATGGCAAGGGAAGAGGGGCTGTGTCGGAGCCCCGCCTTCTTTGTTCATGTTGGCTGTTTTGTAAAAGGATTTTCCTTCTTACAGCGGGACGCCATATGCGTCCCGCTATATGAAGAAACATCTATGTTTTAGCACCCTTGGTTTCCGCTTTGGGAACCAGGGGCGCTAATGGCCTTTATCCCCCATTTCAGGGGCTGCAATGGACGATAAAGGTCCGTAGCCCACCTTATTTATTTATTTATTTACTTATTTATTTATAACGCACCAATGCCCGAAGACATCAGGCTGTGTGGTTACAGTATTTTTTGAGGAAGATGAGGTGTAGGAAGACAGCTTACTACTTGCTGAGAAAGGAACAGCCTTTCTGAGAGCATTGCGGTCATTGGTTTTGGTGTGGCGGCGCATGGAGGTGGTCCCATAGGAGTACTGTCCAGCTAGTCTGTGACTGAGTGCACTCAGTGCATTTCACTTTGGTAGCTTTAGCTTTGGTACACTCCCAACAGTAGCAAAGAACTGGCACACCCATGATTCGATCTTGGTGCTAGAAGAAGGCACTTCCTCTACCTCATCTTCTTGGCCTCTTCATTGTCTTTGAAAGCACTGCGTTTTTTGTTGTTGTGAAGGTCCTCCAGCTGATGGTGGTGGTGGCTCTTGAGGGAGAGGGATGGCAATAACTGAAAATGCAGTCCCGAACTGTCTGTGAAGGATGGATTTTATCGTGAAGTGTGGACAAGTTCTCGCACACGTCATCATGCTACGCCCCAGTGTATGGTCATGTGGTATTGTCCGGAAGGCCCGCAATTAAGTCAGATGTTAGTAGACGTCTGCGGATGCAAAACTAGTTAAAATAGTTGCAAATAATTTATAGAAGTCTTAAAAATGTTTCTAGAAGGTGGGAAATGGCAGAGTTTTAGGTTGAACACTTTGTAAATTGGACACAAATGTTGTTATATTTGGTAAGTATGATATTAGTAAGTTGTGGGAAAATGGCATGCACTGGTAAAAACCAATTAAATTCACTGAGAAAACATTGTTAAACGGACGTTATGGTTAAGTTGCACTATTAAAAACCTATGAAATTCAATGAAAAAATGTTGTTAAAGGGACGTTATGGTTAAGTTGCGCTTATTAAAACCTATGAAATTCAATGAAAAAACTTGGTTAAGGGGACGTTATGGTTAAGTTGGACTAATAAAAACCTATGAAACTCAATGAAAAAACTTTGTTAAAGGGACATTATGGTTAAGTTGCACTAATAAAAACCTATGGAATTCAGTAAAAAAACGTTAAAAGGACATTATGGTTACAAGTAAAATCGGAAAACCCCTGAAATTCGCAGTTATGGTAAGCTAAGCAACCATAACTCGCGCCACCACCGTGCACTGCTAAGACTAACACCCAGGACATCAAAGATGACATCACAAATATCATTGATGACATCACTGATGACCCCTTTGTCTTCCAAAGATATGGATGTTCAGCCTCTTTTATTGCTTGCAAGGTAGCTGGTGGGATTTTGTGTCCCACAGAAGTAGGCTGTGTGGTTACAGTATTATTTATTTATTATGCACCGATGCCTGCAGACATCAGGCTGTGTGGCTACAGTATTGGTTGACGAAGATGATGTGGAGGAAGACAGCCTACTACTTGCTAAGAAAGGAGCCATCTTTTTGAGAGCATTGCGGTAGTTGGATTTGGTGTGGCGGCACATGGAGGTGGTCCCATAGGAGTATTGTCCAGGTAGTCCGCGACTGAGTACAAAGTTGCATTTCACTTTTGTAGCTTTGGCCTTTCGTAAATTCCCAACAGTGGTAAAGAACTGCAACACGCATGATTCTCACTGGGTGCTAGAGGTGGGCATTTCCCCTGCCTCATCTTCTTGGTCCTCTTCATTATCTTTCGAAATACTGCACATTTTTTGCTGTGTGGGTCCTGGTCCTGGCCACTGGCTGCAAGTACTGTAATATTATATGTACAGAAGTGGACAGGGCCTCGGCAGCTGGCTTCTGTTTGTGGGTTGTGGCCACAGGCCACATTCTTGGGTCCATGGATGTATTATGCTGTGATGGTTCAGGCCAGCCTCTACACTCTTGGGTGCCAGAGGCCATGCACCCAAGGGTCTTGCCACTGGCTGCAAGTAATGTAATAGTATGTGTACAGAAGTGGACAGGACATCGGGCAACTGTCTTATGTGTTTGTGGGTTGTGGCCACTGGCCAGATTCTTGGATGCAATGCTGTATTATGTTGTAGTGGTCGTGACCAGGCCCTAGACAGGCCATGCACCTGAGAGTCTGGCCACTGGCGGCAAGTACTGTAATGGTATGTGTACAGAAGCGGACAGGGCCTTGGCGGCTGGCTTATTTGTGTGGGTTGTGGCCACTGGCCAGATTCTTGGGTGCATGGCTGCATTATGCTGTGGTGGTTGAGGCCAGCCCATAGACTCTTGGGTGCATGGCCAAAGGCCATGCACCCAAGAGTCATTACACTGGATGCAAGTACTGTAATAGTATGTGTACAGAAGTGGAATTTGTCTATTGGAAAAAAACATTACAATACAATGTGTACAGTAGTGCATAGACCCGGCATTTAGGCAGACATCTTATGTGGGGAATGGAGGCAGGCTTTAATAGGTTAGGGGAGTGGAATGTAGATGATAGGAGGATGTTTGGATAGGTTACAAATAGGGCATACACCCAAGAGTCCATGCACAGGCAGAACGACTGCACTATCATACGGCCATGCAACAAAGACTTTACCCACAACTATTGCAGTAGCTAGTGTTTGGTGGGTGGTAGCAGAAACATTTTTGGGCTTATTTGGTAACTGAATGAGGGCTTCTTACAGTAGAGGAGAGGAGTCTGGAGGATGTGATATCATACCATGGCGTTGAAGACTCACTAAAGCACAAATTACTTACCAAAGGTTTTGAAAACCGGGACCCAACCTTAACGATTATGCTCTCGTGCAGGCATACTAATGTGGTCACATCAGTGGGATCTACCAGAGCAACCTTACCCAGGTCTGGAAGGATATCCCCATAGGCCATAGGCATGATTTTCTCGCCAGTGAGCTTGCCCCATTTAATAATACGCCTAGCATGTCCCTGTACCCCTAACAAAACTGCGCCGCCTGCTGGGCCCCCAAATAGGCCTGCCATAGGCCCCCACATCTGAGCAATAGTTTTCAAAACCAAGAGGTGGTGATCACTCTCAATTCTTTTATTGACTTTGAAGTTCTTCAATTGGTCCCAAATCTCCACGTTTACGAGGATATAATCAATCTTACTCCCCCCCGGGTGCTTTCAAAAGTTAATAGGGCATGGGCATCCCCACAAAGCAGCCATTGCAAGCCCTTAAGTTTGCTGGTATAAACAGGATCGCCACTTCCTCTGCTTTCCAAAGTTGCCTAGTGGGACTAACTCGATGCAATGGCCCTATGCCCCAGTGGCTGTCCTCCTCATCCATGATGTCCTTCAGGCTGCACAGGGCTTCAAACTGCAGATAAAAATCCCCATTACCAAAGTCTTTAAGGCACCTGATTTGATCGACCTCCAACTCCGGATCACTCAACCAATAGGTCAACCTACACAGCACCTCACTTTGGCAAGATCCTGTTATAAAAATTCATTAGCAACATCTCAGACTCATTCCTGCATTTCAGTTGGACTTCTCATAGATCAGCAGAGCATGTTTCCGCCATTCTTGCTGATTTAAGCATTGCTGCATTCATCCATGTAATTAGACTGCACTGGGATGACCCCTCCGTCCTTTGCATTCTGAAATTGCAAAGGTGACATCCCCCTGAATGTGTGGTGCATCTAACAACCACGTTTCCTGGAGCCAAATTACAGCATGGTCACGAATGAACTCCAGCCAACCATTGTCTATCATGTATTTGCCTACGCCTGCTATTTTCCATGAAAGGACTTGCACCCTGGGTTCATTCTGAGCAGGAGCTTTGCAAAAAAACAGACATAGGTCCATGCCAGTCTGCTGTTGAGACCTGCTCCTGCCCCTGCAGTGGTGACAGAAAAGATGATTTTTTCCCAGGGTGCCCAATTTATCATACCCCTTGGGGGAGGACACCACCCATGCTCAGCTGCAGGAGCCTGTCATGCACTCCAATTTGGGTGGTTTGAGCTGGATTCCATCCTCCCCTAATTGTAGGCCCATGGTGTAAAGACTGGAGGGGGGTCTGTACTTCCGCTCTCTATATGGTAGAGGAGAGGCACAGAGGACCCCAGCCAAGATTCTCTATTATTGGTACGTGGTTGAGCAATGAAGGCCTTGCTTCTCAGTAGGTGATGCAGGCTGGTTCTTAAGCACAGTTAGTCCCCAAGCACCCACAAAAGAATGTCCACACACTGTATCAGTTAAAACACAGTCTTTATTTGTTTTTATTTTTTTTATTAATGTTATGTTTGGTAGTACAAACTTTTCATTTCAGGCACCCTTGTTTCAGGCCATTCCAGGTGGTAATTTCTTCTGTTACTGTACCGTCTTTTGTTAATCTGAATCAATGTATTAGAGTAAAGCTGTTTGACTGGATTGAGAATGGATGGGGGACAACCCCCATGATGTTAACCTCAACCATAGTTTTTCTCTATTCACCGAATCGAATGCTGTTTTAAGGTCTATGAAGACAGCATATACTTGTTGTTTCTTTATTGTCGCTTCATACTTAATCATATTCAGAAGCAGCAGATTAACATTTGTGCAGATTTTGTTAGCGAAACCAGTTTGTCTCTTCTCTTGAAAGCCATTTTCCGCTGCCCATGTATTGAGTTTTTTCATTAGGAATCCCGCAAACAGCTTTCCCAGTGGGTCAAGAAGGGCTATGGGGTCTATGGTTTGTTGGCAGTTTCCTGTCGCCAGCTTTATAGATCGGATTCAATATCATTAGGGTCCAACTTCGTGGGACTTGTTTGGTTTTCTCTATTAAATTAAGAAGTTTTGAAAAAAAGGTAGCCCATTCTTCGGGTGCAGATTTTAAATTGGCGTTGGAGAGCACATCAGGGCCAGGTGCTCGCGATGGATTCAAAGACATAATAGTTTTTCTGATCTCATCTCTTTCCCAATTTAAGTCCCAAGCGTAATGGTTATTCGAGTTCTGTGCTGTTGAAATGTCTGTTTTCCTTTTGTAGAGGTTTGTGAAATGTTGAGACCATTCTCCAGATTCTACCTCTTGTATCATGGTTGATACATTGGATTTTTCATTTAGAAGCGACCGCAATTGTCTGGTGTTATTCTGTTTTAAAGCCACTAAAATCGCTTCTGCATCTGCCTGCCGCATTATAGCTTTATGGGATTTTATGAAGTTGGAGTATTTCTGTTTTTCCTTTTTTATCTCTGCAGCAGAGGTTATTGTATTCTGTTTTTTGAGTTGTCAATTTTTTTTGTGCAAATTCTTTTTCATCAACTTAATATCATGATTAAAGTGATGTTTGTGGTTGCTTTGGTGGTTCGCACAGGTTTTTTTGGGGTGCTGATATTTGTGCAGAATCCACTCATAGTTGAGTTTTGAGTGGTCTGGTAAATTTGAGGCCTCAAAATTTGTCAGCAGGTCAGCCATTTGGTTTTGATTTATTCGAAGCTTGTTAAGACCATTGTTTAGTTCCAACTCTGGGAGATGTAATCGTGTAATTTGTGTTTGAGCAGTAGTCCATGTTATTAGAATTTGGTGGTGATCACTATTTATTTGTGGATGATTTGCAGTTGCCGTTAGGTTTTTTAGTATCATTTCTGAAACGAAGATATAATCTATAATTGAGTTGAATTGTTGTCGTGTCCATATTGGAGGGGGTTTGTTTTGGTCATCTCGTGGTTGTTCAGTCAATGTTAGATTTCTAGTGAGAATTTCTTTAGACCATTTTTTTGCTCTTAAAGATAGATTGGAGGGATTTAGTCTCATACCTTCTGGGCTATAAAGGTGGATATTCAAATCACCAGCAATTATGAATTCTGTCGAGTTCTGTATGTTGGCAATTGTATCGAATTCGTCAAAAATTGAATCAAGGAATATATTCTCATTCATTGATGTTGGATTCCAATAGATATTGAAGATTGTTAGATAGCTGGGTTCTTTTACTGAGGTTTGCATACAGATGATAATGTAATGAGGTCAGGGGTGAAGATTTTGCTTTGCTACGATCGAACAAGATGGCTTTATTTTGGTCATAATCAGCATACCTGATGACGGTCTACCTTGTTCTGAAGTGATCACTGGATTCATGAAGGTTGAGGTACTTCGCAGGTTACCTCTTCCGATAGCCAAGTTTCCTGCAGGCAAATTATAGCTGCGTCTTTTTGTTTTAAGGATCCTTCATCGAAGAGCTAGTTTGAGCCTCTGGCATTCCAGGAGCATAATGTTATCTCTTCTGGCTTTATTTCTTTGCTTTTTGGTTGTTATAGATAGGTCTTAATTCTTGAGTTTTGGATATCAGCTCGTTGTGTTAATTTTCGTTTGATTTGAGCATTGTAAGACATGTCGGAATGCATTATCTGCGTCCTTTCGGATCGGGTGAGGATTTGATTGGGTATTTATGTTCTGCAGCTCGTTGACTGATGCTAACTGCATAGTGTTCTGTAGGCTGTTGATTTTCTTCTGTTTATTTTAATCCAAATACTCGTGATTGATAGTTGTTTTTAGTTTTTTTGCAGGCATAGATTTGGTTACAAGGACTTCTTCTGTTATAAATCCCAATTTCATTAGGTGATTATTTGTTGATAGGACATGCATCATAATTTTTTGATTGTAGAAGTTGATGTGAACTATGTCCATCTGATTTTTATTTGGGAAATCTAGAGGTGATTTGAGCCAATTGTGGAATAACTGTATATAGACGTAGAGTGTTTGATCTGTTCATGGTTAGTGATTCAGTATGATTTAAGGTAGTTGCAGACAGCGATAGTCGAAAGATGTTATTTACTTTCCGAGGGTCCACAAAGATTGGTCGGATGAGTGGGCATTCGCCTGGGCCTGTAGTCATTTACATGCTTTTATAGGAATTTTCAGTTTCTACTGAAGTCTAGCTCTCCTCATTTGATACTGTAGAGTATGTGAAGGAGATATTAGTGGATGTATTAATTGAGATCGAATTGGCAGTTGAGGTCTCAGAACATTCATCTAGGACTATTAGTAGCTCGTCTTGAGGATCAAATAGAGTGTCATTCAATTCCGTTGGAGAGCTTGGTCCTATAGTTTTGTCAGTGCGGTTCCTCGTCAAGTCGATTACTGCGTGTTTGTCAATCATGACTAATAATGCATCAAGTGGTTTGTCCTCTCTTTGCATAGTTGTTTCACGCCCTTGTTCCGAACCAGACATTGCTTCTTTATGATCTGATCTTAATGCCACAGAGGCTTTCTCTGTGTCTGGTTGAGCTTGTTCCTTCCTATTTTCAAGATTTTTTTGGGTTGTTATTATAGGTCTAGTTAGTTGTTTTTCAATCACCTGGAGTTTTCTTAGGAACGCTCGGGAGCCTGTCTGATGTTTTTTTGAAGTTTTTTTCTTTGGCAGTGGTTGGTTTCCTAAATGACCTTGTTTGGTTAGGTCAAAGATGTCAAAAGGAGTTCATGACAAAGGTTCATTCTTTGGAATACTTATAGGTAACTTTAAGGGGTCTACTTGAACTTTGTATTGAGTAGTTTGGTTTGTTTAAGATGCAGCTTTTTCACTTTGAGGATGCGTTGAGAAGTGGTCCGGTTTGTTGCCTGTTTCAAGGTGTTTTTTTGATTTGTCATCCAGCATTTTCTTTGTCAAAGTATCTGTTAAGTTTTGTTTGTCAACCCGGTCGATTCTTGCATTTCTGCCAAGCAGCTTTGCCAGGTCCTGGTGGCTTCTGCCTCATAATTAAGATGTTCTTGTATCGTACCTATGAAGCCTTCGATATTGATTTGTTTTGTTAAAATCATATCCAACAGTGTTGCTTGGTCTTTTGTGGAGTCAACCATTGCTTCTTGGATCTTAAGGAAAGGTACCATAGCTAATGAGAGAACAGACACTAACGTATTCTGGAGATCCAGCATTGTGATTGGAATTCTTTCTGGAATCTCAGTGGGAATGTTTGTTGTAATCTCCTCTGATACAGGTTGATTAGTGTCAACTGGTGGGCATTTTGATGCGGAGGCATGCGTAGGAGAGGTTTAATCTTCATGGATTTGGCTTTATTGACGATTGGCGTGGATGTGTTATTTGTTGCCATGATTTTATTATTCTTTGGGCCTCCGAAGATTTCTTTACTTCTTTCCTGTGAGTCCATAATAGCCTCTATTTCCGTGATGTCAAGGGATAGGCGGGCCACACGGTTTTCCAGTTGTTTATTTGTGTTTCGTAGTGGAGAGTCTAAGAGGTAATATGATGTTTGCCATTGTTGTTTTGCTGTTTGCGCTCTTTTCTGTAAAGATGGAGTACAGGGTGAATCCGTGTGTATCTTTTATAAATGAGACAGTATTTGAGGGAGACTCACTGTTTTGAGTTGCTAGAGCAATTTGTTTAGTTTTTTTCTTTTCTAACTTCTGTGGTGGTTTTACATCACGTTCTTCGTTATTTCCTATAGAGTTGTGTGTGAGTGTCGTGCTTGATTTATTTTCTTTCTTTGGCTCAACCAGGGGCAGTTGGTCAATCTTGTTTGTTATTTTTGCGGTAGAGCTAGGTTGATCTTGACAGGGACTTAAAACTGGATGTATAGACATAGGGTTTTTAGACATATTAGCTAGTGTCTCTTCCAGTTTTTCTTGTAATCAAGTGTGGGGTTTAGTGGAGTCCATTGTCTCTATATTGCAATTGGTTCTATACTTTGCAGCCATTTGGCAGGTGAAACAGAGGGGTTTACCGCGTCACCAGCCATAAACAGCAGCAAAACAGCGACTGCAAATCGCCCTTGACTCCAACGGGCTTAACGCTGCAAGGGCAGCCAGGTCTTCCTTTTGTTTGTATTTCCTGGGGGCGTGGCTTGTTACTACCACGTGACTCGCGACTCGAGTCAGTTGCTAGGCACGCTCGCTTCAAACTGCTATGGCTCCAGCCGCAGTCTGACGCGATTTGGAGCGTGGCAGAAAGTCAATGCAGGTATTCAGGGACACAGGAGCTCAGCAAGAGCAAAAGGAGCAGCAAACAGCGACTGCAAATCGCCCTTGACTCCGACGGTCTTAACGCCGCAAGGGCAGTCGGGTCTGCCTTTTGTTCGTACTTCCTGGGGGTGTGGCTTGTTACTACCACATGACTCACGACTCGAGTCAGTTGCTAGGCTCGTTCGCTTCAAACTGCTACGGCTCCAGCCGCAGTCTGACGTGATTCGGAGTGTGGCGGAGAGTCAATGCAGGTATTAAGGGACACAGGAGCTCAGCAAGAGCAAGAGGAGCAACAAACAGCGACTGCAAATCGCCCTTGACTCCGATGGTCTTAAAGCCGCAAGGGTAGTCGGGTCTGCCTTTTGTTCGTACTTCCTGGGGGCGTGGCTTGTTACTACCACATGACTCGCGGCTCAAGTCAGTTGCTAGGCACGCTCACTTCAAACTGCTACAGCTCCAGCCGCAGTCTGACGCGATTATAAGCGTGGCAGAAAGTCAATGCAGGTATTCAGGGACACAGGTGCTCAGCAAGAGCAACAGGAGCAGTAAATAGCGACTGCAAACTGCCCTTGACTCTGGTGGGCTTAACAGTCTTTATATAATTAATATTCAAGGTTATGTACAATATCACGATAACTCACTTTGTACTTGGTTATCTAACAGTCCGGGCGCTTCTCCTTGGGATTCTGTGGCAGTCCTCGGGTCGGCAGCCTGTCGAAGGACTGTCTACCAGGGAGCTTTGGCAAAGATCAGCTGGTGCAGGATCGTCCCTCGTAGCTCAGGAAGAGGGCGCCTTACCAGATCCTCTATGGGTCAGTCCTTGCAGATACAGCAGTATCACTCCAGTTACTGTTCGTAGTTTGGACTTCAGCTCTGAACACTTCTGAACACAATTCCTAGCAGTGAGAGGTCCCCAGATATACTGTTGATCTCCCATTCATTCCGGTGGGTCACACTTGAGCATCCAATCACTATGAAGGGCATTCAGCAGTCTGTCAGCCAATCAGGCGCACAGTGCATTCAGGCCATTCTTCTCCATCCAGACACTCACAACACAGAATGTGGATTCGTACAATTACCACGCCATTCAACACTACACACTGCATTCATACCAGTTTTGGGGCAGGGCTGTCTCAGTCATTGTGTCAAACACCATAAACCAGACATCCACAACAAGAAGTGCATATTCGTCACACACTCCATTCACCCAGGTCCCACCCACAGGTGTAACCACAACATACGGTCATTGGGAAGGCTCCAGCCAGTTTGGTCAGCACTTCCCCACACTACCATATATGGAACTTCCACCCAACAGCCAGTCAGGGGGAAAGGACAGAGTCACGGCTTCCTGGGACTTTGGGAAGATCAAGGTAACAGGCAATGGAGGGCAAGAGGCCACGGGGGCCATCTTATCCACATCAGGAATCTACCGATTCCAATGACAGTGCTTGGGCATCCCAAAATGGAGGACGCTCAGGGCACCAGTCATTTCAGCACGGAGCAGCCACCAGCCTGTACCCTGCTATGTGGGCACACAGGTGCCCAAAAACATACTCTAGGGGCACAGGGTTGTACCCTCCACCCATGGGTGCCATAAGGGTATCCAATGGGTATGTTCAACAAAACCAAAAGAGAGAGCTGCACCGCCAGGAGTCCCACACGAGCTGCTGCACGGAAAACACGACAGAACACATGATAAAAAGCAGTAAAGGACAAGGATACGGAGGCCCTATCCCTCCGATGCATTTCCAGCATCACACATGGTCACCTCTTTATATAGTTCCTGACTGTGATAAGGCATGAGTTCTTCAACTGATGCCAATAGGACCTGGGAGCATGCAACCATGGCCCTTACTGTCCCTTAGCCCAATCAGGTATTGTTGCCTTTCCCACGGTTTGACAAAGTCTGACCATGCCAGAGCTGACATTTTAATAAATATTGCCAGGCAGTTTGGGGGGAGCGACCGTTGCTCCGTCTCCAAAAGGCCCTGGACCAATGCGGAGTCCGTCAGCTGTATCCTGATGGCATCCAGCTCCTTCAACACCCTCAGTCTTTGGCAAGATACAATATTGCTGTGGCTAATGGAGAGACAGCCCCTCTTCACTCTCAGCCAGTGCGTGACTTTATATATGAGTCCTTCCGCGCCCTCATACTTGCTCTTTTCTCGGGACATTCATTAGGAAAACACAATCTGGCCTGTCATTGCCTCCCAGTGTGTGCCTGAAGAGGTGCGGAGGGTATATCTGCTGCACCAATACTAGGTGTTTACACAAATTAACATCCCTACTCAGGATATTAGCCCTTGCAGAAAGCTCTGGGCCACTGTTCTCCCAGGCATGCTCCCGTTGAATGGATCTAATTGGGACACTGCCACTATTACAACCTGATTTCCCCTGCTGTCCCCTCACTACAGCTGCTCCACCTGCCCCCTCAAGCCCACCCCTGGGTGCAGGGGGAACCTGCGTCAGGGGTGCTGAGATGCGGCCTGCCAGCTCCACTACCATGCCAGTCTATTCATATCTTTCTTTAGTTCTGCATTCTCCTTACTTGATAATACTATGCATTCCAGGGTGATTTTACATCCTTCAAACCCATTTGTGCCCCCAGCACTTAGTCCATTCCACACTTGCTCTAACAACTCTGTCCCGCCTGTATGAAGGACAGATTCAGGTACAATTTTCGGGTAGGGGGTTTGTAGCAATAGTAGTAGATTTACATAGAGTCACCAATGGTTCAAACCAGTTGCCAATAACCACCTCCGGGGGATAACTGATCACAGATAGAGCATCCTGCCCAATAACCTTTGACACATCCCCACCATCCTCCCACTGTACCCCCCTGCCCTGAGAAATTTCTGTTCTTGTGGCTCGGTTAACTTCTACCGTAATGCAATAGGACATCTCCTCATTTTGACATGGACCATTGCGAGCTTTGTACCCTGGTAATATTTCTGAAACAACCGCCATGGCTATTAGGCTTGACTTGTGGATGCCCATGCTGTCCATTGCCAATGGCAGCATCTCGCTGATGCTGAGCTTCTTTTTCATGGACCTATTGCCCCTGAGAACTGGGTGGAACAGATCCCTGCAATCAGGTTTCATGGTTTCATCATTGCTTTGGACAGCACAGTTGGATACCAATCTGTTCCCCCATTTGGCCTTTGAGGGGCCCGCAAGCCCACTGTTTGGTGACTTAAATACTGGGTCTATGTCATGTAGAAAACCTTCAATCTTTTTAAATATCACATTTGCCTGATCAATGCGTTTCCTAGCCAGGAAAAAAAGAAAAAAATCAATCAGTATTGACAACGTATGTGAGCAGGATGTTCCCACCTAAAGATAAGCTTGGAATTTAAGATGTCACAACTGAGTTAGAAAATAGGAAATATATAAAATGTCATTAAAAAAATAAAAAAAGGGCTTGAGACCCAGTTAAAACATTAAAATGTTAAGAGAATCCAACGAGGAGTAAGGCACGCCACGGCATCTCTCGGGGGGCTGCCTGAGTCCGACACCCACCCCCTCGCTCCTTCATGGTTACTGCTTCCAGCAAGGAAGGCTGTTGAATAACAGATGCAAGCTTCAGTGCATTGGACAGAAGAACAAGCCTTGCAGCCCTGTGGCCAAGCAGCAGGACTCCACTGATACTCCCGGCCTACTTGAGGGATAGCTTTAGGCTGCCACTTCCAACGTCTCATCCTCTCTTCATCACCTCCATCGCTTTATGTCAGTTTCACAGTTTCACTTTGACAAAGGCAGGGGATGCTCATGGTTAGACTGAAATGGCTGCACCCAGACCCAAAGTCCACTACATTCAAGTACTCAGGAAATTGCAGTGCAATGCTGATGAAGCACAAGTACCTGCCTTCACGCACGCTGATAAGGCCACCCCTGTCCGACCTACCGTGCAGCTTGGAGCTCTGCGGTCTTCTTTTATGTGGAGTATGTGATACAGGGCTGCTTATTCAAACACGCTGCAGTTCCAACAGCTGCCACCCTTTCCCTCTACCGGGTCCCTGCCTCCTCTTATTAGGGGGCGGGTCAGATGTGCTTGGTGACTGCAATCAGGTGCATGAAAGAGAGCCAGAAAGAACTGCCTGCGGCTCCAACAGTCTCCACCCTTTCTCACTGCTGGGCTTCACTGCTACCGGGTCCCTGCCTCCTCTTATGAGGCGACAGGTCAGCTAGAATTGGTGACTGCAATCAGGTGTGCGAGGGAGAGCCAGAAAGAACAGCCTGTGGCTCCAACAGCTGCCACCCTTTCCCACTGGTGGGCTTCACCACTACTGCGTCCCTTCCTCATCCTATGAGGGGGTAGGTCAGCTGGGCTTGGTGACTGCAATCAGGTGTGTGAGGGAGAGCCAGAAAGAACAGCCTGCGGCTCCAACAGCTGCCACCCTTTCCCACTGCCGGGAGTAGAAAATGCTAATGGGAATGTTGGAGAATCTTATTGAGTCTAACTACTTTCTTGAAAAAGCTAAAGTAGATGGAGTCTATACGTGCATTTTTTTTACTTCTATTTTTTTAGCTGTGAAAGGTGGTTCCTAATGGAACCTCTTTTGCTGTTTTTTGATTTTTAATTAATGTTTTTAATTTTATTTTGCAGGAGAAGCCAGGAAGGAAGGTGAGGAGGGAAATGAGGGAAGTGGCACCAACCACAGATATGGAGTGGAAAATAGACAGGGGAGGATGTTGGATGTTGATTAAATCTAAGGTGGAGAGCAGTGTCTCTCATGCTCCTTGATTACAGCCTCGAAAGCCCTTCAAAATTGCTCCCCCTGAAAAGTGGTGTGTTGCAGTATATACAGAGTATTGTTGTCTTAGAAAGATATGGATCAACAGCCTCTTTTATGGCTTGTCAGTTAGCAGGCGGGATGTTGTACCCCAGAAGAGTATGTGTGGTGGCAGTATTGGGTGAGAAAGATGAGGCAGGGAAAAGAACAACCATCCTCAGAGCATTCCGGTGGTTTGCTTTGGTGTGGCGGCGCATGGAGGTGGGCCCGTAGGCGTACTGCCCAGGTTTTCCATGACTGAGTGTTGCACTCAGTGCATTTCACCTTGGTAGCCCCATTTCGCCTTGGTAGCCTTAGCCTTCAGTACACCCTTAATGGTGGTAAAGAACCACCACATCCATGATTCTCTCTGGGTGCTGGAGATATGCTTTCCTAAGTACTTCACCAATTCTGGGAATGTGTCTTCAATTTGAGACATCATGGAACTCAATTGCCAGCATTACACTAATCACACAAAATGAGTTCTCTTTAATGCACGTATGGCGGTGTGGTACACACTTGCCACACCCAGTAATTGCTCTACCGTCTGCTCCCACAGGGCCAATGCACCATATTATGTTGGATATTTTGTCTTTGGGGCTAATTCCGGATTTAGCAGTATTTTAGTATTGTGGTATTTTGGCAGTATTTTGGTGGTAAATTGGCCTTACCGTTGGTGGTAGTTCAGTATTACCCTATTTTGGTAATAGTTCAGAACTATCTTATTTTGGTGGTAATCTAGTGTTAGCTTACTTTGGTGGTAATTTTTAGTGGTATCATATTTTTGTGGTATAGTGGTAATTTTAGTGGTGATTATACCTACCATCGTGCAGCCCTATGATAAAACACACCTTCCTTCTTTATAATTATGACCTACTTTTGGCTGACGATAAAGAACCTTTGGACCTGGCACACTTTCAGGGAACCCAGTAAGATTATACAGAATGCCACTTATTGCATGTAGCTCATGTTGCTGATTTATTTACATCAGTAATTTATGTACCTTGGAGGGCACCACTTTCTCTTCAGTATGCAGAGAAAACCCATTCACACACACACAACCTTCTATCTTGCATATGTATATTCTTCCTTGTTTCCTAAATTTACCTTTGGCAGGAACAAAAGTGGTAAATGTTTTACCACGGCAGTGTAAACATCAAAACCTCCCAACCACTCCTTTCCCTTGAAACAGTAATCATTAGAGGCATGAAATGAAACCATAAAATGCACCAGCTTTGCTTTTGTTATGACATTTGTACTTATTATACACAATCAAGGGTAAAATGTTACATCTCATAATATTACAGTTACATATATTCTTACCAACAGCAATCGCAACTTCAACCCTCTAAAAGTTAAAAAGAGAGAAGAAAACAAGCACAAGGCAACATGAAAGAGTCTGTAAACATGTCGTCTACAATTCTTCTTTTAAACAAATGCAGACAGAAAGCAACAAAAACAAAAAGCATTTAGTTTTATAACCTAGCACCCTAAGCTAATTGATTGCATGTCAGCGATCCCACGTACTCCTCAATTAACTTGACTTACAATTATTTTGAAATCTGCCTGCGTCTCTTGCTGCCGGAGCTTATCTGCATGACCTTACACAGCCCACCGCCACAGCCCTTGGAATTCCAGTCACTCCGAAGCCAGGACGACAATCCCTGTTCCCTGTCTTCAAGCTTTCTTCAAGCTGCAGCCCCCAGAGCACACCATCCCACAGTGTGCAGATAGGAACCGAATCTTAGACTCTGACTACACCCCCCAGCTCAGCTGCTTAAATTTCCTCTGTCTGTCCATAACAAGTTTACACAGCCTTCCCTGACGTGGTTCTAACACTCCCAGACTTCTACCAATCACATTACAAGGGCCTGCATGTAACTATTCACTTCCTAGGAGAACAATGGGATCTTCAGTTATGCAAGAAACTGTTACTGATCTAGTTTCCTACTTTGCATATTTTCTCTTCTCCATAAAAGAGCACTAAAACTGAATGAATTTTCATCTGTCTTTACCAAATACATTACCATGTTAATTTGGGACAATTAGTTAGTTAATGAACTTTTGGTTAGTATATTCTGTTATATGTTATTTCCACAATGCCGTTTATCACAGATAGAAATACAGACGAGTGTGGATACACCTGAACGACATCAAGCTATAGGCTGGCGAGACCGCATCACCCTCAGCTATCGATTCAGAAGCAAGACAAGAAGAAGAATTTCAGTGTGTGCAGACTCAATCGATGAGGAAGAAGGATGAAAAAGCTACAAGTTAATAAATGCAGATTTGCATTTGGCCTGTTACTCCCTGTGGACACTCCTTATGGATATTTTAGCAGGCGTGTAAGTCTTTGCGAGAGTCAGAGAAAACTTTGAAAAGGAAGTTTAGAGAAATGTTGATGTATCACGATTATGCCTAACCACAAATTTGGATTTGACAATTGGAAATGTGAGCAGTACACCGATTAGTTTCCTACTGAATACTTGTTTGGCTGAATCTGTGGTCTTGTCAGACGGAGATGCTCACAGACTCGTCCTTACTTTTTTTTGTGTTTATGCTCTGAGCTCATCCTGCTCTTGTCAGAAGAGATGTGGACATTCATACCTTTTTACAGGATCCTAAAAATTGTGCTGTAATCAGAAGGCTGCTTGTAGCAATAGTAGATGAATTACTGCAGCTACCAAATGTATTACAGTTACCAGAGTAAAGTGTTTTTCCTTCCTTAAATTGCAGTGAAATGTTATCCTGGTGTGATAGAAATTTCTTAATGTGTGTTTTCATCCAGTTGATTTTATAAAAATATCTTTGTCAACGCCTCTGTTCCTTGCACAGAAGTCCTATCTTAAAAAAGCAATTGCAAAGTCAAATGTTTTGGCTTGCGTAGTGGTACTAGACAGATATTTGCCAGGCAATGCCATCACATGCCCAGGTACTCACACTGTTTCCCAGATGTTTCCATCTTATGGCAAGGTGGTACCCTTAGGACTCTGACCTAAATAGAATGTATCTTAGTCTGTTGGAAGCCTAGTTTACTCTGCCAGAGTGTTTCATGATTCAAACTGATAAGTACAAAGTTCATAAACTCATACTGTTTGAGTAATTTAACAGAGTTTGCATGCAAACAGAATATATCATGTGTATCGTGGGTCTTGTTTGGAAAGTATGATGTAAATCCTGGGTACTGGGCATTTAGGCAGTGCCGGAAATGAAATACCCGTAAAATTGCATGCAAGAAAAGTGTTTCTTACAATGTTGTGGGCAAAGTATAAAAGGTGTACATCTTTTAAAACTGAGAGGCAGTATTCAAATAATTACTAAAGAGTGCAATCAGAGGTGGACTTAACATTTAGACAAGGGACAAATGACCATGCCCCGTGCTCTGCTTCTCTCTCATCAAATACAAACAGCCAGGGCTGCACAGGCACTCCCATTGAGGTCTTATCTTTTTAACGTGTCTCAGAGGCAGATTATATACAACAGGAAGTGATTAGAGATGAGAAAAGGTAACAGGCAGGGACCATTGCTGTTGCACTTTTTTCATAAAATTATAAAGGGTTTTAACAAGCTATTTAAGTGTGATTGTTTGTAGATACGAAATTAAGGGGATACATAACACGCTGTGTGAAACAATGACCTTGTCATGCATTTCATTTCACTTTGTGTCTGTATGAGATTGTCATTAATTTCTATTGTGGAGCTTGTAGGCTTCCATTCAGGATGGGGAAAATAAAGCTTTAATCATCATAGGTCATTTTCCTAGTCAAGAGGAGTGGAAGAAGTGGTGCTTAATCCATTTATCACCACCTTTTATGAGTTGCAGGATTTTGGATGATTTGGCAGGTGAAGCTGGAGAGCAGATCAAACTTAACAAGGTCCCCCTGTCAAAACCGATTGGATTTCACCCAGCATGTATTTTAATATTGGCAGAAAGCCTATGGATTCCTATGGAACCGGTCTGACTTTTACTCCTGGTAAAAACAGGCAGAAACCACAGGAATCTATTGCAGATGACTCCCACAATATTTAAGTGATTTACATATTTCCAGACATGTAGTGGAAAAGTGAAGACTAAAGGTGATTTTTGTTTTTGTTTTATGCTTTACTTTTCCAGTACCTGGTGGAAACAATTAAAATTCATGAATGGTGCCTTTTGGAGAAAAGTGCAAACAGGGGTCTCCTCTGTGCAATTTAGGATTCAAAACAAAATTCCCCCTTACTCTTTTCATCAACACGTTTCTACAATGATGAATACATTGTCAGGTTGGTTTATCATGAGACATGTGCATTTTTAAGGTAATCCGTATAAAATTAAGTAATTTTAGGTATTCAAAACCTAATTTACACATATCCATACCAACGTGAGCTTGGAAGATGTGTGGTCAAGTATTTAAATTTCAGGTTAGGCTCAAATTCTGGCTTTACCACTAAACCAAAGTGTGTGAACTTCGGCAAATCAGTTGCTTTATCTATGCCTTACCTGCGAATATTTGGTGTCCCTAGAAGTGATTCAGTTTGCATGATAGACTATTTTAAAAAGCATCACTCATGGTTTGAGAGATGTGCAGCACAGCCTTTGGTACTCGCCAAGAGCACACACATATCTTTCTTTGAAAATGTCAGGCCACATTCATTGAACAAAATTATGTAATTCAATAGAAAATCAAAGTAAACACATAAAAAAAGAGTCATTGTGGACAATTGCTATTATAACTGGTATGTAAATAGGATGCACCAGACAATGGGGCATAGGGGCATGGCAAGGAAACAAGGCCCTCTCCTCCCTTCCACGCCCCTCTACGAGCGATACCAAGAGACCGGAATCCCCTCATCCTACACAGTCTGCCTCCTGATGCAGCTATCCCAACCATAGCACTCTCTCCTACATGCTAGCACCCCCTTACACTGTCAACTCAATTGAAATGTGCTATAGAAATGCAACAAAAAATAAAATGCGTTTAAAATGTAATTTTTTAAGGAGGATTCTGGACGGGGGGTCTATCTTTAACAACAAGATGGAGGGACCACAAGCACTTCCTCCGGGGTGTACTGAGAGTAGCCACAGCGTTCAGGAGGTATTATTGGGCGAGCACCATCTGAGATGGTACAAACACTGGGGCCTCACTGCTCAGCCCTCTCAGAAGAGGAAGAGGCATCATCCTTGATTCTCCCTAGCCAGGCCAAGAAAGGCAGGACTGGGGCTGGTGGGAGGGGAGGAAAATGGGAATGGTGGGCAGGGTGTGCTGAAGGAAGGTGACTGGTGGGTGAAAGGTGAAGGATGATTGGATATAACAGAAAGGGGAGAGCAGATGGGAAGGGAAGATAGGCAGATTGATGTTGCAACACTATTTTCCTTGCTTCTCTTTTGCTCTGCATTGCTTTTTTATAGAGGGGTGCAAATGCAGTTTTCCAGATCCAGGAAGACATTTTTTGCTGGGTCATCGATCTTAGAAATCAGGCTCAGAGTGGCCAGATTTGCACCAAATATGCAAAAGCACGCTTTCGGGGCCAAGCCACCGGCTCCTCGCGCAAGTTTGGTGAAAATCCATACAGCGCTTTGGGCTTTAGAGGCGAGCAAAAATGTTTTGCCATTGTGTCTATGAGGATTTCAAAAATGTTTGGACCCCCCAATCACTTTGCCCCCCTGAATGTAACCACACCAAACATTGCAAAATCGTTCCAACGTGGCTTTATACTTCTCTTGAAATGTTTGATGAGGATTTGTCAAATGACACCAAAGTTATAAGCCGCCCGAAAAGTGCTCTTTCTATGAGTTCAGCAACTTAACCATAACTTCAGGACCGCTATGGCAGCACCTGTAATATACAATTGTGTATGTGTGTATGTATTGATTACAGTAAATACGTAAATGGAAATGTTTAAAGGAATTGATTTGAAAGCCATCGTGTTCTATGCAAAGGCACTTTACTTTTAAAACATAATATGAAGTGCAATGATTGCTAACTTGGACGAAAGCACTTCCTGATGTTCCACTTGAGAATGTCTTCCTGTTTTTCAATGCTGCGTTCCAATCTCTGCTACATTTCTGGTAATATCCAGTAACTGGACTGCTAGTGCACACATCATCATTATTTCCGCATAGATAATTGACTTAAATATTGCTTCTTATAAACATCCATTTTAGGAACTGATCCAGAAAAAGGAGTTCTTTGCAGGGCACATGCAAATTGTTTAATGTGTCCTAGCTTGCAGAAAGTCTCCTCTGTTGTAAATTATTAATATCTGCTTAGTATGGATTCATTATTTCGCTTGTGGCAAATGCTTGCATATATCTCGTAAAAGCAGTGTTCAAATTGTTCATGCTCATAGATTCTGATTTGATCAATTGTGAAGTTTCTCCCATTTCGAAATGTCTTGGGTCAATGTGAACCAAACACCCTTTCACGATTTTAAATAATTACATTCAATATTCAACTATACATTTGTTTTTCCTGAATGCTTTATTTCGATACTCTAATTCAGCAGATCGAGGCCTGACTGATTGATGTTATATAGGCAATATCACCTCCGAGCAGTTCTCAGGATGGAATTGGGGTAAAAGATGCTTTTTTCTCCAAAATGCCATTATTGATTTTCCAGTTGTTTACTAGCTGCAGGCATCCTCTGTGCTGCATGCCATCGCCCCACTTGTATGATTTGACCCATGCTCTCTACAATATTATGTCCATATCTACTGTACAATCGAACATTACCACTGTTACTTGTCTATTTATTTCTCGATCAATGCCTCTTTGCCATTTCTAGTTTCCCAATACACTAACTTTAGAACATGGAGGGCTGCCTCGCAGAAACATTGCACCAGTGCAAGTCCAAATAGCACTATGCATTTATGCACCAGGGCAAAGGACTAGAATAGGGGCAACCACTGCCCTGCTGCAAAAATGAATTGAAAGATGTTTTTCGCACTGGGACAATTTTTGCCCAAGCGGTGCACTTGCAACGTTGCAAAGTTTCTGTGATACTAATCAAACCGTTTTAGCCTTCGCCATGTTCTTAATCGCAAAGTAAAAAAAAGAAATATAATGACCTTCTATCATGTTGTGCTGAAGCTACATTTTCAATTTATGATTTTGTAATATTGATCAGAAGTTTTCCCTTTGCACAAAGCACCTAATTTGTTTAGCTACATCAACAATGATATTGCATTGTTATCTTTGCCTTATTAACAGATTTAGCTGCAGATGTCATGTAACGTGAGATTGTTAAATTATATTTGCCATTTTTACTACCTGGTGGCACAGGGGATTGTTTTCAGTGATGGCTGAGAAGATGAACTGTAACAGGGTGGTCACGGGGTCTGACGTTCATTCACCAGCCGCTGGGTTTTCGTAGCACTCTTTGCCAAACATGTTTTGCCAGAAAAAAAAATCCAACAAATATGCGGAGGGGCATATAAGCGGTAGGGTGGGGTTCTGTATAGAGAATAAATAATAGGGGTGGGACACTTGGGGGGAGAAAGGCAAATAAAATAAAAAAATAGATTTTTTTTTCAGCAAAACATTTTCTGCAAAAAAAGGAGCGAAAACAACTGGGGATGAATGAACACAGTACCAGTCACGGTGTAGGTCTGTATTTACAGTAAAATTAGTAAACAAAAAGATTAGGTACCTACAGGCAATCTACCTCTGCTATCTTTTCAGGTTTTTTGATGATGTGATTCATTATGGTCAATGAGAGTCCTGGTTGATGTTTTCAGTGATGATTGTTGGCACACACGCTTGTGGAAGCCCTTTCATAGTCTAGTAGATCAAAGTGTGTATTATGCAACTGATTCCTCAAGTTATGACCTACTTACTGTGTTACCTGTGGACCCGCACACACCTATAATATCACAAAAAAATGTCTTCTTGGTTACATCAGCCCTTCTTACTATGAGCATAAAATCAAACAAAAGGACTCAGGTGTCATATTGAAAATGGACAAAGCAAGACACCCTTCATTGCTGGTTTGCAAACCATATAAACAAATAACACTCTATCAGCTGACCCCACACACTAACCAAACCCACCTCCAAGTGACCTTACAATTATATCCCCTCCATGGTATGGCCCCTCACAATACTCATCACATCTTTATGTCCTCCTCCACCCCCATAACATAACAATAATGTTCACTGCATATATCCTCAATCCATCTGTCAATTATATCCCATCTCCCACAGTCACGTGATTCTCCTGGTGAGTTGCTCTGATCTGACCATATCTGGCGTAGTAATCCTCAGGTGAGTGGTTTGCGGCCAAGGCCCTCTGACACACTTTCGATTGAGAATAAGGTCCCTTTGTCTGAGCTGGTTTGAGGCAGCATGATCCCAGGTGGCCTTCACCCATTGCACCCTAGAGCCTTTGAAAGCATTGCCTCAGAAGTCCTACAGCACATGTCTGGTTTAAGGAGCTCTAGGGGCAAGCATTACTCAAAGCCAAAATAGTGGTGTTTGCCTATCCCCTGTCCACTATGATAAAAAGAATAATAACAAACTCTCTGGCACATATGTAATGAGAAATAACACTAGAGGTATCCAACAGTATTCCAAGACTGCTCTCATATTGTGGTCTATTATCAATTGTGATCATAGCCATCTTATTTACTTTAATGCATTTACAGTGCACAAGCCATGGACCCGTAGGCATCAGGGCGCAGACAGACAATCAGACAAAGGCCCTAGAACTATAAATTATCCTCCTGAGCCAGGAGATATGCAGGGCTAAATCAAACAAACATCTGTGTTTTCAGCTTCTTCTTGAAAGGATCTGTAGATTTCTGACATCTAAGATCCAAAGGCGAATTGTTAGGAGCTGTGATGTAAAAAGCTCCCTTTTCAACCTTCACAGTCCTGCACCTGGAAAGCATCAACTGTTCCTGGTTGCTATCTGAGAGATCTACTGTGGACATTTGTCGGTGAGAAGATCTTGAAAATAGAGGGGCATTAAGCCCTGTCAGCATTTAAAAGTGATGACTAATAGGCGGAATTGCAAACAGGCCTCTACAGGCAGCCAATTTAGTGCTCTTCTTGCAGCTGAAACATGTCTCTTCAGGATAATCCCATGACCACACGCCAAGCCCCGTTTTGAACCACCTGTAGACTGTTATAGTCTGTTTTACTCAACCCAGCAAGCAACCTACAGCAGTAGTCTATTTTGGACCCAACTATTTCTTTTGCAATTGTCTCAGTTGTCTCAGCATTGGTTTGAGTAATAAAAGGTCTGAGGTGTGCTAAGAGCTTGATGTAATAGACTGACGCTGACACAAGGCTCCCAACATGTACCTTCATGTTGTGCTGGTGATCGAATGTGAAAAAAGTGTGTACCTTCTTTTGAGGGGTTATCTTTACATTACCTAATTGGAAGCTCTCGTAGGATGGACCGAGCTTTGCTAGCATGGACTGGGTACCAACAATCTGCAACTCTGTCTTTTCTCTGTTCAGCGCCAGATTGTTCTGCACCATCCAGCTCTCAATGATGGCATGAATCCTATTCAGCTCAGCTTCGTCCAGCACATGTGTTCCAGCAATGGGGGTGACACACTGCGTGTCATCCGCATAATTTGTGAACACAACCACTTCTTGTTCCACGAGGGCATAAAAGGGTGCCATAAATATATTATATGGGCAGGGTGAAATACACGCACCCTGCGGCACACCTCATTTTTATATAACAGGTGGGGCTACTGCCTCCTGGTGAAATACTTTGCTCTCTCTGTTATGCAAGAATGAAGCTATCCAGCTAGCTACTGTTGGAGAGAAATTTGCCACTTCCCCCAACCAGGTGACCAAAATTGAATGGTCCACAAGGTCGAAGGCGGATGACAAATCAAGCAGCATCAAGACAGATGATTTGTTTTTATCCACACGTTCCAAAAGCCTGGACTTCAATTCAAGTAGAGCAGTCTCCGTTCCGAAACCCTGTCTGAACCCAGATTGATGACAATTGAGAATGGGATGTTTATTGAGGTGATATGCAATTTGCCCATACGCCACACGGTCCAATATTTTTAACAAAAAAGGTGTGCTGGTGATTGGCCTATAATAAAGCGGCACCTCAGTGGGTAAACCAGGTCTTTTCAAAATGGGTGTATCCCACGCCTTTTTTAAGTCCATCGGCACCTGACCTTACATAATGGAGATTTTGTGGCCTTTAACTGTTCCAATACCACAGACAACTCAGCAACCGCTATAGTAGAGAAATTAAATTGAGGGATAGATGAGCATGCATCAAACACCTCCCTCACAACCTCACCAGAGGCAGTGGATTGATTTTCTTTTTTACGTGTTATGTCAGACCTAATGCCATTAAACTTGCCTTGAATGGCTTCCTGAGTTTCCTAACAACATGCTGCATCCTTTACTAACAGACCAGAGTTGGGAGGGGGGAGGCTCGTAGTTTCTTGTTCTTTTAAGATCTTAAAGAGCTCTTTTACTTCTGATTGTGCATTCAATATTCTAGAATTCACAGATTTTTTTTTTGCATCAATAATCGTTAATCTGTATGACTTGGCTGATCCTTTGTAGGCTGCCAATGCTCCTGGGGAGGGATTCGATTTCCATATATAAAACAGTTTCAGGGTAGAGTATTGAAGTTTTTTCAACTCCGGAGAGATCCATGCTTTGTTTTTCATCCCTTCCTTAGCCTTTCTGTGTTTGAGAGGTGCTAGAAAATTTGTGATATTATCCATATTTGATATAAGGGATTTGGACGTCTCCTCAAAGGATTCTTGTGAGATAAAACTCATTGTTGGACATAACAGGGGTTTGATTATTTCCCGTGTGAGCATCTTAAGGTTTCTTCCTAAAAACCCTTGAATACTCCTGCTCTTGATTTTCCTCTGGAAATCTGCCTTTATAGTACAGTACAAAGAGATGATCCGACCACAGACAGGCGAAACCTGAAAATCCTCGGTGATCAACTTAAGGGTGGAGACCCAATCTAAGGTATTCCCCAGGCAGTGGGTTTGCATGCAGATCTTTTGCTCGAAGCCCAGGTCAGATAAAGCCAGCTCCAATTCGGAGGCCAGAGATTCTGACTTGTGCCCCAACCAATAATTAAAGTCACTGATTAGTAAAAAAATAGTATTGGGCTTCAGGATGGAGAGCAGATGATTAGACAAAGCAGTGGTAAAACATCTGTCAAAGACGGTGGTCAATAAATTAAAAGTACATTCATGGTCGATTCAGCATTAAGTCCAGTTTTTACATGTAAAGACTCTACTCCATTCATAATTTGTCCGCTGATTTCCCAGATGGTAAGTGAAGATTTAAAAATAACCATGACCCCCCACCCTCTACCATCCTCTCTGTCTTGCTGTATCTTACCATAACCTTCAGGGAATGGCCAAATTTAGTGAGGGGCCTGCTACCCTGTGACCCCATGTGACCTTTATGGCATAATTATAACAGAAATCTTATCCCCCCATCTCCGGGGTCATCAGCGTTCACAGATTCCCCATTTTGCACGTACTGCACACATAATCTAGCTGATCTCTCTATACCCCTGTACTAAATACCCCAATTTGCCTATTTTTCATTTGTACAGAATTCTTTTCCAACATCGCCTAACTATGGTCCATTCCTGCTTTTCATTTGTGAAAGTAAACCATCTACTTCTACGACAATACTTTTACAATGTATAGAATCATCCTCCTGGGTTTCAGTGGTTTGCAACAATTTCCCCAACTCCTTCTGCAGCATTTCACTTTCATGCAGGAAAAAGGAGGGGCTGAGGTTGGGGACAGACCGAAGCGGGGGCGAGCTGAAAGGACTATTTTGTATTACCACAGTTCCTGGCTTGTGACAGCACTGCATACAACATCAGATCACCCCTACCGATAGAAGAGAAAATAGATATTATGATTCATACTGTGGTGGTAATGTAAGGTTGTTAAGACACTTCTTTGTTCATGGCACATAGAAAATCTCCCTCAATACAGATTGTAGCTGTTCGATGGGCCACATAAAACACTTTGTTGTCCCTGTTGTACACTGTTTCTAAAACCTGCAAATTCTTAGTTACACCAGTCACATGCCTTTCTGCACTTTCTACTTCCTCTAAATCCCTAAATCTCTGTGGCACTAGCAAAAAAACTCAACATCCACCTTTACGGTTACCTGGCCAGCTACAGAGAGGAGGATGGTAAACTGTTTGGTGCTGTGATGAACCAGGAATGACACTCAGACACGAGGGGTTCATGGTTTTGCTAAAAGACCTTTATTAAAATAAAAGGGGGTGGGAAATTGCCTCTCCATTCCTGTACTAGAGGGGTTTCCCTGCCAAAAACCAAAACTAAAGGTATGTCAAGGTCAGAATGTCCAAAGTAAAATCATCCTGTTTCCAAAGTACTATTCTGGCCCTCACACTCTAATAAAATAAACTCTATGGTGAAAGGGATAATGTCTTCGTCCTTGCGTAATGAATACATGTTCAAAAATGAAAAGGTATAACTCCAACACAATAGTTCCAGAAGGATAGAGTTCCTTATCGTAGTGGGTGTTTCCCTTCCCTGGATTTCTCTTTGTTCTGTTGTAGATTCAAATTGCCTGGTATAATCTCCTGCCTGGACTTTCTTAAATGCACTATCCTGAAACTGGCTGGAATAATCTCCTGGCAGGGTTTCCTCAAATCCATTCTGTTGCAATTGCCTGGTATACTTTCTCACCAGGACTTTCTCAAAAGCGTTCACTTGCAATTTCCACGTACATGGTGCACTCGCCTTCCAGGGCTTTTCTTGTGTGGGCTCTGCACACATTCCCAAAAGTAAGATTTTCTTATGTTTGCTTTATTTGACATTGTGTTTGCCTGGTATATTATCTTGCCAGGGTTTTTCTCATGTGTGTATTACATACACTGATCACTTTGAAAGTGCCTTTCTTTCGCTCTGTTTTCCCCTTTAAAGAAATCATCATGGCTTCTTTCTCCTTCATACATTTCACGTGGTTTCTCTGCAGTCATTCGCCTTTGGCGATAATGCCATTATGCCTCGGTAACCCTTTTCCCTTTCTGGGACTCACTGGCTCTTGCTGGCATGCTTTCAGTCTCTAGCAGCAAGCCGTTGGTGGGGGTTCGATGATTCTTCCCCAATCGCTGCTTTCATTCGAGTTCTCTGCGTCTCGCACTTGGTGTTGGGCTCTTCTGCTCCATGCTGAGTGTCGGTAAGGTGAATCCTTCATGAGCCGGTTGGCTCTGCGACACCTTCTTCTGTCCTTCGGTCTCTGGATACATACCAAGAGAAGCAGCTTTCTCTCTCCAGCAGTAGAGCACTGCAGTCAGCTGTGGTTTAAATCTCCCGGTTACAGGTACATACTCAGAACAACTAGAGTGCAGTCTGTACGTTTGGTCTTTTCTTCTCTGCATTAGTCAGGTCACCTTCATCGTCCCACTGTTCCCATGGTTATGGGAATGGTAGTCCATCTTTGTGTAGGTTTTGTCAGAGATATTTAAGAGAAAGTTCTGAATAACTTGTAATACGAGTCTGAGAAGATATTTTCATGATTCCGAGGGGATAAGCCAGTTCTTGATGGTTCAAGCACAGATCTTGTTTGAAGGTCTTCATACCTTTCCTAGGAAAATGAGGGGAGGTGTAATAATATGCCTCAAGGGCATTGGTATGGATGGGGTATTATCAAGAGAGGAAGGGGAATACCATACCTTGTTGTATGGTGTCTCACTACTGCCCTAGAGGTTGTCTCCCAGCATGTAATCCTCCCTCATATATCCACCCCCAATGACAGGATTAGGTAGCGGCTACTATCCCGGGGCCCACATGGGGAGAAGTCACCACCGGGAAAAGAGTGATGACACCATCTGATTAATCACAGTACCTGTATGGATAGTAACATGCACATCAGATTCTGTGCAGCTTCTAATTCGACCAATTGATCCTTTCTTTGAAACAACCTTCTCCCTACCAAACTATATCCTACTCCCTCAGCTTCCCAACACAATCTATTTGCAACCAATATCCTCTGACCTTCACTTAGTTCGCTCAAGCATTGCAATTGTAGGGGGTGTAAAGGCCATCACTCCCAATTTGAATCGATACTAAACCACAGATCAGGTGTCACCCATGAGGCAGAGATCAGGTGTAAGGGGGCATTGTTGGGTAATTTGATTTCTCATAATTCATGGTGGGTCACCCATTCCCATTTGCGTTCTGACTATGGCACTGGCAGTATTCTGCTAGCCAGCACCCAAAGTCATTTTATTGGCCTGTGTGCTGTAAACAATTACTCTTTGTATTCACATTATCAACCACTGTACTTCCAGAAGTTCCTCCATGGCTACAGGTATTCAGGCATACCAGAGTCATTCTTCAACAACCAGGGCCAGCTATTGTGTTCCACATCTCCTCTGATCGATAACAGTTGGCCATTCAGATAATCTTGCACCTCTTTGCACGCTGTGTCCCATTTCGAGTTTCTCCTTGCTTCCAGCACATCATCCATCAGCTTCTGTAGGGCGCCTTTGGTAAGCTGACCCAATCACAAGCAGCTCACAGATTTGTGCCTCGCTACCTGTTAGCTCTGCCCAACATATGAACCCGGTGGCCTTCTCAAGTTGGTCAATTCAACCCTCTAAATTTGATGCTTTATATATATATACCCCACATTGCAAGTGCAGTTTTCACACCACTCTACATTTTGTCTAATGCTTCCCTTTTCTGCAGATCATCCGACAACTCCTCTTGTTGCAGAGCCAAATGAACCGCGGCCCCCCCCCTAGTACATTTAGGGTAATGGGTAGTCACCTGAAAAGCAGACAAAGGAACAGTAAACAAAAACATTGCTAACATTGCATTTAATACCATATATCTGTATCCAGCGCTATCCGTATTTGACACAGTGTTGTACCACAGCCTCTGATTATACACCTATGTGTATTTCATGATCTCACCTAGTTCCTTCGCTGTTTTTTTTAAGAATGTTGAATCATAGTACATGTATTATTGTCTAAACTATCTGAAAAATGAAACTGGGCATCAGTAGAAATCAAACACACCTTCATAGATCTGGTACCATTCTTTTCATCCACTATTGCTAAAAAATAACATTCCAGTCGTACTAGCTGTCAGGATTGAGGCTGGTGGGGGCTGTAGCAGTGTGGCAGGTACCCTAATGGGGCGTAGGATTCATCCTATATTATTCCCCAGGCGTGTCCTTCATCCCTATTTCAGGAAACAGTCTCCGGGACGAAGGACAGCCCAGGAACTACGTTTCCCAGCAGGCCGAGCGTGGCACAGGCCTGCTGGGATGAAGTCAGCCACGCCCGCGCGAATGCGCATGCGCGAGCCACGCCCGAAGTCCCACGCTTGCGATTCCGGCCAGCAGAGAGGAAGGACGTGCAGAGCCTGAGCTCCTGACGGCACGCCTACGCGGGGCTCCCCGCCGCCTGTTAGCCACCCCAGGCCCCGCGTGACTACTCAGATAAGTGCCAAGCAACGCGCGCACGTTCCGGCAGCATTCTAGAGAGACAGTTCATTAGCGGGAGTCACGCTTGAATTTCCAAACTGGAACCGCGCCCGAGGCGGTTAGGGAATGCATGGCGCTCCGTCCAATAACCCAGCATGAGACACCATTAACACGCGATTGTGTTCCTAGATGAAGCATGCTTCCTATATGTGTTTAGACTGAAAAGACACCCGAGCAGAAGTGCAATTCTGAACTATTAATCCCTAACAGCGACTCCGCTCATATGTACGCTTTCGTTCTGACTTATGTCTTGCCTCTTGCAGTGCTTGTGAGGTACAGAACGTCATAGGGGTCTAGCAGCCCGAAAAGACCAGAAGACTACACGGCAGTGCCGAAGCTAAGTGCAATTTCCATTGTTACTGTAGGGCATGTTTGACAACTGGGCATTGAATGTATAATTCTGTATGATGTAATGCAGACACAGCTTCCCTCCATGAAGTAATGGGTGGATAGCGGTAGAACTTAAGGTCCAGAAACTGGTAGAGGGCTCCAGTACAAAAGCCCAACATCATCTGGCATCTGAGTGTATTGTTGAATGTGAATTGAACATAGTAACTGGTCTGGGGCTCCAGTACAAAGGCCCATTTCGTCTGGTATGAGCAAGAGAGTGCCAGTGAATGCAAAAGCACCAGGGCGGAGAACTCCAGATACTGGAGCCGGAGCTGAGGAGCATGTTACCCTGATCTTCCCCGTCCCCATCCATAACTTCTTCCTCTCCCTCTTTCCGGTGTTCCCAAACAACCTCTACCCATCCAACCATCGGACCCTAACCCTCTTTCCCCCAAGGGTCAAGGCGGCCTGCGTTACTTGCTCCCAGGTACCAAGACCCGATGGGGAGGGAGGTGTTCTAGCCGCATTTGTGCTGCCTCTGCGGAGAAGTAAGAAGTCTGACAGAATCGCAAGCCCAAGTATTCATCAGACGCCTGGGCAGCACAACCATGGCAGACGTGGTAGCATTACTCCAGGAACTCAAGAGTTAATAGCGACTAGGCAGGATTACCAGAATCTGGCGGGTCAGGTGCACACCCTTACTATCCAACAACAAGCCCAAGCCACGCCACTGCCTAGGGCCCCTCCGCCGACCCCGGTTCAGGTGCAGGTTGCTACTGAACCCCAACTGCCTCTAGCTGCGCCCGAAAGGTATCATGGGGACCCTCAAACCTTCAACCAATTCATCATGCAATGTCAACTGCATTTCCTGACCAAGTCGGCAGTGTTTCGTACAGCACAGTCCCGCACAGCCTTCGTGATTTCATATTTGAGTGGAGATGCAGCTTCTTGGGCCACACCCTTAGTTCGAAAGGACGACGCTCTGCTTTATAGTTGGGATATCTTCATAGAGGAGTTCGGCAAAATCTTTAACAGACGAGCTGCTACCCTAATTAAGGATAGGGAACTATTGACTCTAAGACAAGGGGGCAGAGATTTGGTTTCATATGTAACAGCATTTAACCGGTTGGCAATGGAAACCGACTGGCCGCAGGAAAAAAGAATGGCTCTGTTCTACCAGGGACTACGGGAGGACTTAAAGGATCTTGTGGCTCAAGTAGATCCTCAGCCAGATGAATGTTCCGCGATGATTGACCTAGCACTCAGGTTGGATCAAAGACAGAGTGAGCGACGGCAGGACAGGCGGAAATGGGACAATAAGCCGATAGTGAGGTTGGACCAGCAGAAACTAACCAGAGCAGTGGAGAAGGGAACTGAGGAACCTATGCAGATTGGCTCGGTGCGGGGACCTCTGAGCAAGGAGGAGAAGGAAAAGAGGCGCAGAGACAAGTTATGTCTGTATTGTGGAAAAGCAGGGCACTTTGTGCGGGAATGTCCTACCAAGCCCATTAAAGGAGGGCCTTCGGGAAACGAGAAAGCTCGCCCATGAGGGTGGTAGGAGCGAGCGAAGCAGAAAACACCCCATTGAATTTGGCTAATGTGCACACGACTCAGGAAGCCCACATCACAGTGATCGGGGATTTGCACTGGCAAGAGGAATGGGTGCCCGTTACTCTAATGGTGGATTCGGGCGCTACAGGTAACTTCGTGGACGTTCAATTAGCTCGGAAAATGGGTCTTCCGTTACGTGCTAAGACTGTACCAGAAGAAGTGAACTCCGTAGACGGGTCCCCGTTAATCTCAGGGCCAGTGACTCAGAAACAGAACCGTTGCACCTGAAAATGGGTACCACACACCAGGAAACCATTGTCTTCGATGTCATAGCGGCCCCTCAATTCGGGTTTATCCTGGGACTGACTTGGCTGCGACTTCACAATCCACAGGTAAACTGGAAGGCTGGCTCAGTTTCTTTTAATTCTGTCTTCTGTCAAGAATATTGTTCAGTATCTGTTCCACAGTTCGTCGCAGGAAGTGCACTCCCAGGAGACGAGGTGGCAGAGGGCAGCCTGAAAATGAGTTGAGTGTCGTCAGCGTAGCACTGGAAATTTGAGCAGAAAATGGAAATGCAGCGGGCGAGAGTTGCCAGGTATTGGTTGAAAAGCTAGGGCGAGAGGTTAGACCCCTGGGGAACACCACAGGTAGAGAGGAAGATAGATGAAAGGAAGGACCCAAGTTGGACTTGGGAGGGTCGATCTGAGAGGAAAGAGGTCAGCCAGGGAGGAGCCTGATCAGTGATACCCAAGTTTTCACGGAGACGGTTGAGCAGGATGGTATGGTTGACCGTGTCGAAGGCAGAAGAGAGATCGAGGAGGATGAGGACAGAGGGAATGTTAGTGTCAAGGTTGGTGAGCAGATCTTCACAGATTTTATACCTAGAATGCATGGATCATTTAAAAGATCATACCTCATATCACACCCCACGCTTACTCTCTCTTTACACCACCACCCAACTAGAACACAGAGATACTATGACACCATTCGGTATAACTGTTCTCATATCAACATCTGACGCCGCTCACTCCACATCACTCTATTGTAATCACTGCTGGTCTCGCACCCCCAGCCAGGCGTTCTCCTCAGGCCTTACGCTGCCACTCTCGGTCTGGATAATTCCTGCCAGATTCGAACACATACTCCTGACCTCTCAGCCACCACACCTACCGCTATGAAGCAGCTTCCACAGGAATTTTCGCACCAGCTGCACACATACCAGATACGCACTCGCACCTTTTGGATCCTCTCTCCTCCCTCTACTGACAAGAACTTCGGTTCCCAAGGGCGTTCAACCTACCAGCGCCTTCAGACCATACCAATGGTATATAAGGCGCTATATAAGTGCAAAATAACATAACATAACATAACATAACTACCTCAGGCATATCAGGATTTTCGGGATGTTTTCAGCAAAGCCGCCGCCGAAACCCTACCACCACATCGGCCATTTGACTGCCGGATTGATTTGGAAGCAGGGGCAGTACTTCCTTGTAGTAGGATATATGCTCTAACAGAAGCAGAAAATCAGTATCTGAAAGATTACATTGAAACAAATCTGGCAAACGGGTTTATCCGACACTCTACGTCACCCGTTTCCTCCCCCTTGTTCTTCGTACCCAAAAAGACTGGAGACCTCAGAACATGTGTCGACTACAGGGCAATCAACAAAATCACCATCAAGAACCGCTACCCTTTGCCTTTGATACCGGTGTTGTTGGATCAGGTACGTGGGTCGACAATCTACACCAAATTGGACCTGCGCGGGGCCTATCATCTGGTAAGGGTACGCAACGGTGATGAGTGGAAAACGGCATTTCGGACGAGATTTGGCCTGTACGAGTATCAGGTTATGCCGTTCGGCCTATGCAATGCCCCAGCAGCTTTCCAGCATTTCCTGGATGAAGTGCTCCGCGGGTACCTGGACGTGTTCGCGGTGGTCTACATTGATGACATCTTGATTTATTCCAAGAACTTGGAGGATCACCAAAAACACGTCCGGGCAGTCCTACAGAGGCTTCGGGAACATCACCTATATGCAAAACTCGAGAAGTGTGAGTTCCATCAATCCACTGTGGAGTTTCTAGGGTTCATTCTGTCACCTCAAGGAGTCACCATGGACAAGAAAAAAGTACAATCTATCCTGGATTGGCCCTCACCGAAATCAGTAAAAGACATTCAAACAGTTCTTGGCTTCGCCAATTTTTATCGTCGCTTCATAGAAGGATTCGCCAAGAAGGTCCAGCCCATGACTAGACTGTTACGGAAGGGGGTAACCTTTTCCTGGGAAGAAGCGGCTGAGGCAGGCTTTCAGGTTCTAAAAAAGGCTTTCGTTACTGCCCCGGTGCTAATACATCCTGATCCAACCAAACCATACATTGTAGAGACGGACGCCTCCAGTTATGCGGTGAGGGCCATTCTTTCGCAACGAACTGAACATGGACAATTACACCCAGTTGCCTACTACTCTCGAATGTTGTTACCCGCAGAACAAAACTACGCCATAGCTGACAAGGAACTGTTGGCGATTAAAACAGCATTCGACGAATGGCGACATTATCTAATGGGGGCTCGACATACTGTAACCATTTATACCGACCACCGAAACTTGCAGTTCTTGAAATCAGCAAAGGCTCTCAGTCCCAGGCAGCTCAGATGGGCCATGCAGTTCTCCGAATACGATTTTGTAGTCACTTATCGCCCCGGAGCTGACAATCGAAAAGCAGACATTCTATCAAGGTATCCGGAACCAGATCCCGATCAATCCACCACAAGAGTAGAAGAGCCTAAGCCAATGGTTGATCCCAGTCGTGTAATCGGGAGTGTAGCTGCGGATGCGGTTTTCGATACTATTAGAAAGGTGATGTCAGCACAGCAATTGGTCCAATGGGCTAGTCAGAACAAAAACCAAACTATTAAAGAAGGATTACCTTTTTTTAAATCAGCCTTGTATTTACCCACGACACCCCTGCAACAACAAGCCATTAAATGGTGTCATGACTCAAAATTCGTAGGTCACCCCGGAAAAGCTAAAACAATTGAGTTAATAAAACGCCATTTTTGGTGGCCGTCCATACCTAAGGATGTTCATACATATGTGACCCAGTGCGAAACTTGCCTCAGAAACAAATCAGATCATCAACGACCATCAGGAACTCTACAACCCTTGCCGACGCCTCCTGCTCCTTGGCATTCCGTGTCTATGGATCTAATTGTGGATCTACCATTAAGTCGAGGGTTTAACACAATTTATGTAATAGTGGATTACCTCACCAAGATGGCTCACTTCATACCATGCACTGGTACCCCGTCAGCCAATACTCTGGCAGACTTGTTTTTGCAGCATGTCGTCCGCCAGCATGGCTTACCGCACATTGTCATCTCTGATCGTGGACCACAATTTACGTCAAGGTTTTGGCAGGCTTTCTGTAGATCTGTGGGTATGGACATACGACTCTCCACCGCTTATCACCCAGAAACTGACGGACAGACGGAGAGGCTAAATCAAACTCTCGAACAATACCTCCGGTGCCTTACTCTTGGTAAGGAGGATAATTGGGCGGACGTTATTTGGTTAGCTGAAATAGCATATAATAATGCAATACATACTTCAACCAAGACAACTCCTTTCTACAGTAACTATGGGTATCATCCCCGCTTTCAACCAGCCCTTGTAGGACACGTACCCGAGGTACCAGCAGCAGCCGCGAAGAAGAAACATCTTGAAGAAATATGGTGCTCAGTGCAGGATAACTTGAGAGCAGCGAAAAAGGCTTATAAATACCAAGCAGATAAAGGGAGACGACCAGGTCCACAATACCAGGTAGGGGATCGGGTGTGGCTATCCACTCGTCATCTCCGGTTACAGGGATCCCGAAAGTTCATGCCCCGGTTTATCGGCCCGTTTCCTGTGCAAGCTTTGGTGGGACCAGTAGCTGTACGGTTGATCTTACCGGCACACATGAAAATACATCCATTATTCCACATAGCTCTACTCAAACTAGCCCCGGCAACTTCCGAAACCAAGAATCCTCCTCCTATTCTAGTCAATGATCAGCCCGAGTTTGAGGTCCGCAAAATCCTTAATTCCCGTTGTACCCGGCGTAAACTCTTTTACTTAGTGGATTGGAAGGGGTATGGCCCGGAGGATAGGTCCTGGGAACCCGCTGAAAAAATTCATGCTCCTCGGCTCCTTCGCCTCTTTCATTTGTCCAATCCATCTAAACCTGGGCCTGCCGGAGGGAGGGGGAGTACTGTCAGGATTGAGGCTGGTGGGGGCTCTAGCAGTGTGGCAGGTACCCTAATGGGGCGTAGGATTCATCCTACATTATTCCCCAGGTGTGTCCTTCATCCCTATTTCAGGAAACAGTCTCCGGGACGAAGGACAGCCCAGGAACTACGTTTCCCAGCAGGCCGAGCGTGGCACAGGCCTGCTGGGATGAAGTCAGCCACGCGCGCGCGAATGCGCATGCGCGAGCCACGCCCGAAGTCCCACGCTTGCGATTCCGGCCAGCAGAGAGGAAGGACGTGCAGAGCCTGAGCTCCTGACGGCACGCCTACGCGGGGCTCCCCGCCGCCTGTTAGCCACCCCAGGCCCCGCGTGACTACTCAGATAAGTGCCAAGCAAAGCGCGCACGTTCCGGCAGCATTCTAGAGAGACAGTTCATTAGCGGGAGTCACGCTTGAATTTCCGAACTGGAACCGCGCCCGAGGCGGTTAGGGAATGCATGGCGCTCCGTCCAATAACCCAGCATGAGACACCATTAACACGCGATTGTGTTCCTAGATGAAGCATGCTTCCTATATGTGTTTAGACTGAAAAGACACCCGAGCAGAAGTGCAATTCTGAACTATTAATCCCTAACAGCGACTCCGCTCATATGTACGCTTTCGTTCTGACTTATGTCTTGCCTCTTGCAGTGCTTGTGAGGTACAGAACGTCATAGGGGTCTAGCAGCCCGAAACCCGAAAAGACCAGAAGACTACACGGCAGTGCTGAAGCTAAGTGCAATTTCCATTGTTACTGTAGGGCATGTTTGACAACTGGGCATTGAATGTATAATTCTGTATGATGTAATGCAGACACAGCTTCCCTCCATGAAGTAATGGGTGGATAGCGGTAGAACTTAAGGTCCAGAAACTGGTAGAGGGCTCCAGTACAAAAGCCCAACATCATCTGGCATCTGAGTGTATTGTTGAATGTGAATTGAACATAGTAACTGGTCTGGGGCTCCAGTACAAAGGCCCATTTCGCCTGGTATGAGCAAGAGAGTGCCAGTGAATGCAAAAGCACCAGGGCGGAGAACTCCAGATACTGGAGCCGGAGCTGAGGAGCATGTTACCCTGATCTTCCAAGTCCCCATCCATAACTTCTTCGTCTCCCTCTTTCCGGTGTTCCCAAACAACCTCTACCCATCCAACCATAGGACCCTAACCCTCTTTCCCCCAAGGGTCAAGGCGGCCTGCGTTACTTGCTCCCAGGTACCAAGACCCGACGGGGAGGGAGGTGTTCTAGCCGCGTTTGTGCTGCCTCTGCGGAGAAGTAAGAAGTCTGACACTAGCTGTCTGTTACCTTTATCTTCTACAAGTGTACTAAGATCTTCCATTTCCCAATGTCCTAGCACCACCACCAGGTGCACAGCCATGGGCAAATTTAACAACCTGGGGACCATGCTTCCATTACTACCAAGTTCTCTCTATGCTTTCACCACTGTGGTTCCTGTCCATTGCTTGTACCAGTAGATGATTTTAGAAATCATTATATTTCTCCTCCTACTAAAAAGAACAGAGTGAAAGTAATGTTTTAGATCAGAAATATGTCAAAACTCTGGATACAATACAATTGGCTTTTCAATTACATTCGTAGGTATGTTAGTGGTTGCAATTGTTTATCTTTTTCAAAGGTGAGGTTGGGGCTACACTGTGGGCTCTTACCATTTGGAGTACAGAGCTTTCAAATAATCTTCCTCACTCATCCAATTTCGATAGAGCCTCACAGGGAGATGGGACTACCCCCACTGTACATTCTGATGGCTGTGGTATACATTCTAAACACAGGTCCACTGTGCATTCCCAAGATCCATTTAGGTTGCAGGTTCCCCCTTGCAAATGTACTATCCATCCCGTCTCATACCACAGCCAGGCTCTGGCATCAGCCCCTGTCCCAATATTAGTCAAGCGTTTCATGGTTAGAATAATTTGCACAATGGAATTGTGTTCTCCTACAACTACATTAGTGCAGTGGAACGCCTTCTGGAGAAGCTGGAGGTGAAGCCAGAGAGAAGAACTGATGAGCTGCAGAGTCATTGCAGCAGAAGCTGATCGTTGCTGGAGCATTCGAGAGGACTCTGGTAGCAGCGCTGGTTTGCATGACTCCTGCAATCAGAGGCTCACTCTCCATACAGCAGAGGCGGCGAAGACCCTGGAGGAGAGGCATGCTTAGCCGCGAGAAGAGGCAACCACTGCAAGTCTACAGTCCCAGAGAAGAGCACCTGGTGACAGCGTACTCAGTGAGTCAGAGAAGCCTGAGTGACTTCGGGACACTGAGGTATAGGCCACCTTGTTGCTGTGGGTTGGGTCGCTCATGAGTGATAGACCATTTGGATGATATGAATGTCTGTCAAGTTTGAACTCATTCAAATTATTGAATACTTTTGATAATCATGATGAATTAAAGGTTCTGTGAATACCGAACTATAAAAGAGATGAAAGAAGGCTAACCTGGAGCCGAGCAGAACTTCACTGTGAATTACATAAAAATATGAGTTTAAGCAAGCTTTGCCAAGTGCCAAGTGGAGGTTGTAAGCCTTGCCAAGAGTAAGAGAATGAAAGCAAAAAAAAAGCACTTTTTGAAAACAGAATTGAATGAAAGCATGTACTCTTGAAAACTGATCTGAATATGAGCAGTTTTGTTTACTTTGAAGCTATAAAAGAACTGTGTAAATTGACATCGGGCGAGAGTTGCCAGGTATTGGTTGAAAAGCTAGGGCGAGAGGTTAGACCCCTGGGGAACACCACAGGTAGAGAGGAAGATAAATGAAAGGAAGGACCCAAGTTGGACTTGGGAGGGTCGATCTGAGAGGAAAGAGGTCAGCCAGGGAGGAGCCTGATCAGTGATACCCAAGTTTTCACGGAGACGGTTGAGCAGGATGGTATGGTTGACCGTGTCGAAGGCAGAAGAGAGATCGAGGAGGATGAGGACAGAGGGAATGTTAGTGTCAAGGTTGGTGAGCAGATCTTCACAGATTTTATACCTAGAATGCATGGATCATTTAAAAGATCATACCTCATATCACACCCCACGCTTACTCTCTCTTTACACCACCACCCAACTAGAACACAGAGATACTATGACACCATTCGGTATAACTGTTCTCATATCAACATCTGACGCCGCTCACTCCACATCACTCTATTGTAATCACTGCTGGTCTCGCACCCCCAGCCAGGCGTTCTCCTCAGGCCTTACGCTGCCACTCTCGGTCTGGATAATTCCTGCCAGATTCGAACACATACTCCTGACCTCTCAGCCACCACACCTACCGCTATGAAGCAGCTTCCACAGGAATTTTCGCACCAGCTGCACACATACCAGATACGCACTCGCACCTTTTGGATCCTCTCTCCTCCCTCTACTGACAAGAACTTCGGTTCCCAAGGGCGTTCAACCTACCAGCGCCTTCAGACCATACCAATGGTATATAAGGCGCTATATAAGTGCAAAATAACATAACATAACATAACATAACTACCTCAGGCATATCAAGATTTTCGGGATGTTTTCAGCAAAGCCGCCGCCGAAACCCTACCACCACATCGGCCATTTGACTGCCGGATTGATTTGGAAGCAGGGGCAGTACTTCCTTGTAGTAGGATATATGCTCTAACAGAAGCAGAAAATCAGTATCTGAAAGATTACATTGAAACAAATCTGGCAAACGGGTTTATCCGACACTCTACGTCACCCGTTTCCTCCCCCTTGTTCTTCGTACCCAAAAAGACTGGAGACCTCAGAACATGTGTCGACTACAGGGCAATCAACAAAATCACCATCAAGAACCGCTACCCTTTGCCTTTGATACCGGTGTTGTTGGATCAGGTACGTGGGTCGACAATCTACACCAAATTGGACCTGCGCGGGGCCTATCATCTGGTAAGGGTACGCAACGGTGATGAGTGGAAAACGGCATTTCGGACGAGATTTGGCCTGTACGAGTATCAGGTTATGCCGTTCGGCCTATGCAATGCCCCAGCAGCTTTCCAGCATTTCCTGGATGAAGTGCTCCGCGGGTACCTGGACGTGTTCGCGGTGGTCTACATTGATGACATCTTGATTTATTCCAAGAACTTGGAGGATCACCAAAAACACGTCCGGGCAGTCCTACAGAGGCTTCGGGAACATCACCTATATGCAAAACTCGAGAAGTGTGAGTTCCATCAATCCACTGTGGAGTTTCTAGGGTTCATTCTGTCACCTCAAGGAGTCACCATGGACAAGAAAAAAGTACAATCTATCCTGGATTGGCCCTCACCGAAATCAGTAAAAGACATTCAAACAGTTCTTGGCTTCGCCAATTTTTATCGTCGCTTCATAGAAGGATTCGCCAAGAAGGTCCAGCCCATGACTAGACTGTTACGGAAGGGGGTAACCTTTTCCTGGGAAGAAGCGGCTGAGGCAGGCTTTCAGGTTCTAAAAAAGGCTTTCGTTACTGCCCCGGTGCTAATACATCCTGATCCAACCAAACCATACATTGTAGAGACGGACGCCTCCAGTTATGCGGTGAGGGCCATTCTTTCGCAACGAACTGAACATGGACAATTACACCCAGTTGCCTACTACTCTCGAATGTTGTTACCCGCAGAACAAAACTACGCCATAGCTGACAAGGAACTGTTGGCGATTAAAACAGCATTCGACGAATGGCGACATTATCTAATGGGGGCTCGACATACTGTAACCATTTATACCGACCACCGAAACTTGCAGTTCTTGAAATCAGCAAAGGCTCTCAGTCCCAGGCAGCTCAGATGGGCCATGCAGTTCTCCGAATACGATTTTGTAGTCACTTATCGCCCCGGAGCTGACAATCGAAAAGCAGACATTCTATCAAGGTATCCGGAACCAGATCCCGATCAATCCACCACAAGAGTAGAAGAGCCTAAGCCAATGGTTGATCCCAGTCGTGTAATCGGGAGTGTAGCTGCGGATGCGGTTTTCGATACTATTAGAAAGGTGATGTCAGCACAGCAATTGGTCCAATGGGCTAGTCAGAACAAAAACCAAACTATTAAAGAAGGATTACCTTTTTTTAAATCAGCCTTGTATTTACCCACGACACCCCTGCAACAACAAGCCATTAAATGGTGTCATGACTCAAAATTCGTAGGTCACCCCGGAAAAGCTAAAACAATTGAGTTAATAAAACGCCATTTTTGGTGGCCGTCCATACCTAAGGATGTTCATACATATGTGACCCAGTGCGAAACTTGCCTCAGAAACAAATCAGATCATCAACGACCATCAGGAACTCTACAACCCTTGCCGACGCCTCCTGCTCCTTGGCATTCCGTGTCTATGGATCTAATTGTGGATCTACCATTAAGTCGAGGGTTTAACACAATTTATGTAATAGTGGATTACCTCACCAAGATGGCTCACTTCATACCATGCACTGGTACCCCATCAGCCAATACTCTGGCAGACTTGTTTTTGCAGCATGTCGTCCGCCAGCATGGCTTACCGCACATTGTCATCTCTGATCGTGGACCACAATTTACGTCAAGGTTTTGGCAGGCTTTCTGTAGATCTGTGGGTATGGACATACGACTCTCCACCGCTTATCACCCAGAAACTGACGGACAGACGGAGAGGCTAAATCAAACTCTCGAACAATACCTCCGGTGCCTTACTCTTGGTAAGGAGGATAATTGGGCGGACGTTATTTGGTTAGCTGAAATAGCATATAATAATGCAATACATACTTCAACCAAGACAACTCCTTTCTACAGTAACTATGGGTATCATCCCCGCTTTCAACCAGCCCTTGTAGGACACGTACCCGAGGTACCAGCAGCAGCCGCGAAGAAGAAACATCTTGAAGAAATATGGTGCTCAGTGCAGGATAACTTGAGAGCAGCGAAAAAGGCTTATAAATACCAAGCAGATAAAGGGAGACGACCAGGTCCACAATACCAGGTAGGGGATCGGGTGTGGCTATCCACTCGTCATCTCCGGTTACAGGGATCCCGAAAGTTCATGCCCCGGTTTATCGGCCCGTTTCCTGTGCAAGCTTTGGTGGGACCAGTAGCTGTACGGTTGATCTTACCGGCACACATGAAAATACATCCATTATTCCACATAGCTCTACTCAAACTAGCCCCGGCAACTTCCGAAACCAAGAATCCTCCTCCTATTCTAGTCAATGATCAGCCCGAGTTTGAGGTCCGCAAAATCCTTAATTCCCGTTGTACCCGGCGTAAACTCTTTTACTTAGTGGATTGGAAGGGGTATGGCCCGGAGGATAGGTCCTGGGAACCCGCTGAAAAAATTCATGCTCCTCGGCTCCTTCGCCTCTTTCATTTGTCCAATCCATCTAAACCTGGGCCTGCCGGAGGGAGGGGGAGTACTGTCAGGATTTAGGCTGGTGGGGGCTCTAGCAGTGTGGCAGGTACCCTAATGGGGCGTAGGATTCATCCTACATTATTCCCCAGGTGTGTCCTTCATCCCTATTTCAGGAAACAGTCTCCGGGACGAAGGACAGCCCAGGAACTACGTTTCCCAGCAGGCCGAGCATGGCACAGGCCTGCTGGGATGAAGTCAGCCACGCGCGCGCGAATGCGCATGCGCGAGCCACGCCCGAAGTCCCACGCTTGCGATTCCGGCCAGCAGAGAGGAAGGACGTGCAGAGCCTGAGCTCCTGACGGCACGCCTACGCGGGGCTCCCCGCCGCCTGTTAGCCACCCCAGGCCCCGCGTGACTACTCAGATAAGTGCCAAGCAAAGCGCGCACGTTCCGGCAGCATTCTAGAGAGACAGTTCATTAGCGGGAGTCACGCTTGAATTTCCGAACTGGAACCGCGCCCGAGGCGGTTAGGGAATGCATGGCGCTCCGTCCAATAACCCAGCATGAGACACCGTTAACACGCGATTGTGTTCCTAGATGAAGCATGCTTCCTATATGTGTTTAGACTGAAAAGACACCCGAGCAGAAGTGCAATTCTGAACTATTAATCCCTAACAGCGACTCCGCTCATATGTACGCTTTCGTTCTGACTTATGTCTTGCCTCTTGCAGTGCTTGTGAGGTACAGAACGTCATAGGGGTCTAGCAGCCCGAAACCCGAAAAGACCAGAAGACTACACGGCAGTGCTGAAGCTAAGTGCAATTTCCATTGTTACTGTAGGGCATGTTTGACAACTGGGCATTGAATGTATAATTCTGTATGATGTAATGCAGACACAGCTTCCCTCCATGAAGTAATGGGTGGATAGCGGTAGAACTTAAGGTCCAGAAACTGGTAGAGGGCTCCAGTACAAAAGCCCAACATCATCTGGCATCTGAGTGTATTGTTGAATGTGAATTGAACATAGTAACTGGTCTGGGGCTCCAGTACAAAGGCCCATTTCGCCTGGTATGAGCAAGAGAGTGCCAGTGAATGCAAAAGCACCAGGGCGGAGAACTCCAGATACTGGAGCCGGAGCTGAGGAGCATGTTACCCTGATCTTCCAAGTCCCCATCCATAACTTCTTCGTCTCCCTCTTTCCGGTGTTCCCAAACAACCTCTACCCATCCAACCATCGGACCCTAACCCTCTTTCCCCCAAGGGTCAAGGCGGCCTGCGTTACTTGCTCCCAGGTACCAAGACCCGACGGGGAGGGAGGTGTTCTAGCCGCGTTTGTGCTGCCTCTGCGGAGAAGTAAGAAGTCTGACACTAGCTGTCTGTTACCTTTATCTTCTACAAGTGTACTAAGATCTTCCATTTCCCAATGTCCTAGCACCACCACCAGGTGCACAGCCATGGGCAAATTTAACAACCTGGGGACCATGCTTCCATTACTACCAAGTTCTCTCTATGCTTTCACCACTGTGGTTCCTGTCCATTGCTTGTACCAGTAGATGATTTTAGAAATCATTATATTTCTCCTCCTAGTAAAAAGAACAGAGTGAAAGTAATGTTTTAGATCAGAAATATGTCAAAACTCTGGATACAATACAATTGGCTTTTCAATTACAGTCGTAGGTATGTTAGTGGTTGCAATTGTTTATCTTTTTCAAAGGTGAGGTTGGGGCTACACTGTGGGCTCTTACCATTTGGAGTACAGAGCTTTCAAATAATCTTCCTCACTCATCCAATTTCGATAGAGCCTCACAGGGAGATGGGACTACCCCCACTGTACATTCTGATGGCTGTGGTATACATTCTAAACACAGGTCCACTGTGCATTCCCAAGATCCATTTAGGTTGCAGGTTCCCCCTTGCAAATGTACTATCCATCCCGTCTCATACCACAGCCAGGCTCTGGCATCAGCCCCTGTCCCAATATTAGTCAAGCGTTTCATGGTTAGAATAATTTGCACAATGGAATTGTGTTCTCCTACAACTACATTAGTGCAGTGGAACGCCTTCTGGAGAAGCTGGAGGTGAAGCCAGAGAGAAGAACTGATGAGCTGCAGAGTCATTGCAGCAGAAGCTGATCGTTGCTGGAGCATTCGAGAGGACTCTGGTAGCAGCGCTGGTTTGCATGACTCCTGCAATCAGAGGCTCACTCTCCATACAGCAGAGGCGGCGAAGACCCTGGAGGAGAGGCATGCTTAGCCGCGAGAAGAGGCAACCACTGCAAGTCTACAGTCCCAGAGAAGAGCACCTGGTGACAGCATACTCAGTGAGTCAGAGAAGCCTGAGTGACTTCGGGACACTGAGGTATAGGCCACCTTGTTGCTGTGGGTTGGGTCGCTCATGAGTGATAGACCATTTGGATGATATGAATGTCTGTCAAGTTTGAACTCATTCAAATTATTGAATACTTTTGATAATCATGATGAATTAAAGGTTCTGTGAATACCGAACTATAAAAGAGATGAAAGAAGGCTAACCTGGAGCCGAGCAGAACTTCACTGTGAATTACATAAAAATATGAGTTTAAGCAAGCTTTGCCAAGTGCCAAGTGGAGGTTGTAAGCCTTGCCAAGAGTAAGAGAATGAAAGCAAAAAAAAAGCACTTTTTGAAAACAGAATTGAATGAAAGCATGTACTCTTGAAAACTGATCTGAATATGAGCAGTTTTGTTTACTTTGAAGCTATAAAAGAACTGTGTAAATTGACATTGCAAGCATTGGCAAGAGCCATAGAACGATATGAAAGTGCAACACGTAAATAGTGGCAATACAAGCAATGGTAAAGCATCATGTGGATGTAAAATGTCAATAAGACAAGTACCAGTGTAGAGCTGAAAAAGTGGCAATATGCACCGCGTGGTCCGACAACTGTGCCTAGACTGAGGATTGTACTTATGTGAAAGCCAATTAAAATACCTGCAAAGAAGATTGCAATTGAATATAAAGGATATTTAGTGTGAACTGAAGTTAAGGAACTGTACTTTGCAAAAGTTGTGAAAGGTAACCAAACCAGAAGAGCTTTAAAGTGTCATAGTTCAAGAGTGTTTAATAAACTGTAAACGTTGTGAGATTAACACCTAATGTAAATCTAAATCCAAGATGGGAGCAAGCTACAACCATAAAATAATAATAATACAGTCGTAGAGGACTCTAATCAAATAAAAATGGCTTATACTCAAAAACCTATTGCCAATCCTTACCTCTATGTTACACAATAGTGTGGGATAATGTTCACAAGAAAAGAAAGAAGTGTTCACAAAATAATAAGTCAGGATGGTACAATGGGGTCTCCCTTCCCTCCCCTAAGGCCTCTCGGTACTTGTAGTTTCAACAACCGAAGACTTTCGACTATGCACAGGATTGAACATTACCCACATCAGGTCCACTTTGATTCTCTTATTCAACTCAATCTCTCTTGTTCAAGAGCGAGGCACCAGTTAGAGTCAAATTGAAAGAGTGCCAATGTAACTTATTTCTTCGTACAATGTTGCTCTTCGCAACCTTGAGCCTAATACAGTCGTGTCTATCATCAGTGCTTTTCGACTCACCAGCTGTGCCAAATTCAGTTGGTACCTGTTGCCTCTGGAGTCAAGGTCAGTATGACGATGGCAACCGCTTCTCCCCACCCTGGCTATCAGTGTCGGAGGGTCCCATGTACCGCTGAAATCCTTCACAGCATTCTCCAGCTGCGATTCCCGGTTCTAAGTTTTCCTTCTCGTAGACTCTGGGGGGGTGAATTGATAGGGCAAATGCAACTCCCTTCTTGTCGTCCTTTCAGGTCTCGCTACCATTCTCCTCGGTTTCAACTGCCGTCCATGAATAGCTGCTTCCTTGTGCATTTTGCTGTGCTCCGAGTTTGATTTCGTGCTCCACATTTTATCCCTATGGGGAAATGAAAGGGAAGTCAGGTGTGTGAAGTTATCAGCAATTGCCTGACTCTGCCTGACCCTTGTGTTGGGACATGTCAGGTATACAGCTCTGGTGTTAGTCCATTGTCCTTCACAGTAATTTGTCTGTGTGAAAGTGTTTGTGTCAGGAAAGAGGTGGGGTTGAGTTTCTAGATATCCTGCTGGCTAGGATGGAGAAAAGGTGTCATAAGGAAGGGGGTACCTCATTTCACTCTTGGGGGTCCCACTTCCACTCCCAAATACCTCCCATCCAGATGTTCCTGCACACTGGTCCATCCCGAGGAACTGGATCCAATAGTGATGCATGTGTCTTGGCCACCCGGATGACAGATCTCAGAGGTCTAGTAAGGGAGACACCTTCAGGTTTCTCTCACTATACAATGTATACAAATAGCTGTGAGGGCAAGCTAAGGTTTTGGACAGATTTTAACTTTGTACTTCCTGATGCAGACTATGATTAGTTTATTTAGTTAGGGAAATCCCACCTTAGAATAGGGAAAGTTAGGCCTTTTTGCAACCTGCTTTTTGTTGAAAGGTTTATAGCATAAACCTTGAATTCACGTGTCTGTGTCTATTTCATGATGCCTTCACAGGTGGTATTGTACAGCTCTCCCTCCTGTGGAGTGGGTAACAACACAGCTGAATTCAGAAAGGAGCATCTAACCAAGGTGATATTCAAAGAATTGTATACAAGTATTTCATATTTGCTTGCTCTCGAGATGTACATGTGCTGCGTCTTTGCCTTCAGTATTAATGATACTACTGCACGTTGAGCAGCCACCTCTTGCAGTGATCCTCATACAATATTATCACTTTGTTCATCTAGCACAGCTGTAGCAGCTACTAATTGCAAACAGGACAGCATTCCTGCCACAACCATGCCCAATTCTTTACTGTAGTATGCAATTGAGTCTATGATGGATCCCATGCTTCAAGGACAGCCAGAACAAACCCTTTTCTCTCATGGCAGTACAATGTAAATCTCTTTTAGTAATCAGGCAGACCCAATGGGGGTGCCTCTGCTAACAACCTTTTTATTCTTGTGAATGCCTATGCTGCTTCTGGCGTCCCCTGCAGTGATTCTATGGTGTTCAATCGGTTATAGTCTTGAAGTGGTGTAACTATTTCTGCAAATCCCATGATCCATTGCCAGCAGTAGCCTAGCTTGCATTTGTGTTATATTTTGCAGTATTTGTATATTGCAAATGTTCTGCTTCTGAGAAGTGCATATCAGCCGATATCGCTTTATAATGTCATGTCCCAGGCAGCTTCTTCTTCAAATCTGTATGCCCTTTCTCCATCAATGCTGTTACCAGGACCTTTGTATCTTCTTTACAAGCCTTGCATGATGGAGAGGCGATTAACAACTCATAAACATATTGTATCTACACAGACTTCCACGAAAATATTATATCATACAATCATTGTTTAATTGCTTTAAAAAGAAAGTTGGGGACTCTGTACCAGAGACCCTATGTGAGAATGCAGATACTCACTGTACTTATGTATGGGAACACAAAAGAAAGCAGAACACAAGTCAACCACTGTAAAATGTGTGGCATCTGGTGGAATACAGGACAGTATGGTCGCCAGATTACAGGACAGTGTGGTCGACAACACGGAAAAGGAAAGTATCACCACAGCATTCATGGCACATAGGTCCTGGACAAAATGGTATGCTTCCTTCCCTGGCTTCTTCACTGGAAAAATGTGGGTATTGCATTTGCTTTGCATCTGGACTATCATTCCCTGAATAGTGAATGATTCAATGATTTAGGTATTTCCTGTCTTTGCTTTAGGGGGTACTGGGATGTACAAGGCAATCTTTTAAACAGCATATAGGACCTGCCCTCCATCATTGATTCTGTGCCACACTCGAGAAAATTCTATTTAGAAGATTGATTGTTTAATATAAATCACACTTTGCCTATAGGTGACACGTGTTTCAGAAATAAACTCATTGCCTTTTTCAAACCAGGGCTTTATCAACTTATAATATCAATTCAAAATCAAAGTACAAAAATATATTGTTTGTATATATATATATATATGTTAATGTTAATGTTAATATTAAAGGATATTTGTACCGCGCACTTTCACCACCGGAGTGGTCCCCTGGCGCTCTGGCGGCTCTGAAAGAGGGAGGGAGGGGATAGGTTAGTGGGAATAAGCTGGAAAAGTGCAAGAGAGCAGCGATGTGCTGATGGCAGCCTCAGCCCGGTGGGTCCGTCGGCTGGGCTTGGGGTGTTTTACGGTTGGTAGTCGTCGTGTGCTGTTGTGCAAGTCTATGTGTGGTTTGTTTTGTTGTTGCAGTGTAGTGAAGTTTGTGCGGATTGCTGCGTTTTAGGCTTGTGGTTGTGTTTGGTTAGAGTTTGAGAGGTGTATGCAGAGGGAAGAAATTGTTAGTGGATTGGTTAGTTGGCATCGCTGTCCTTGTGATCATGTCTCGATGTGATGCTTGCTATCCTTCACTAATCCATCGGGGTGTGGCAGTTGTAATTTTTAATATTCTGTCTAGATGTGAGGTAGGCTAGTGATCATGATTCATTCAGGTGTTGCACTTGTCATCATTCACAGTTTCATTTAAGTGTTCTAACATTCGCATTACTATCTAGATGTGATCCAAGCTAAGGTCAAGAATTCCATCTAAGTGTGGCACATGCTAACATTCATAATCCTGTCTAGATACGACGCAAGCTAAGGTCAAGAATTCCATCTAAGTCTGGCACATGCTAACCTTCATAATCCTGTCTAGATACGACACAAGCTAGGGTCAAGAATTCAAACTAAGTGTGGCACATGCTAACATTCACATTTCTATCTGGATACGACGCAAGCTAGGGTCAAGAATTCCATCTAAGTGTGGCACATGCTAACATTCACATTTCTATCTGGATACGACGCAAGCTAGGGTCAAGAATTCCATCTAAGTGTGTCACATGCTAACATTAATAATCCTGTCTAGATACGGCGCAAGCTAAGGTCAAGAATTCCATCTAAGTGTGGCACATGCTACCATTCATAATCCTGTCTAGATACAATGCAAGCTAATCTTGCTCGTTCTCTATAGTTGTGGCAATAGTTAACATTGACTAGTATGTTAGTGCGTAATGCAATGCAACATTTACAGTCCAGCCAAGAATGGATTTAGGCTGGTGGTCACAAATCTCTCTAGGTATGCATGTTGTAATTTTATGGCAGTCTACGTTATGGAGAGGTAAGGTAGAGTGGCAAGGGCTTTCTGGAGTAGAGTGATTGCTCTACACCCCACCCATGCCACACTTACAGTTTTGTTGGTGTCTGTTCACTGCTGGCTTCTTTTTGCTTCCCTCCTGACACCTGCAGATACATCTTGGAGCCACCAGTGTAGGAGCCGCCCTTTGTCTTGGGGTCCTTAGCCGAAGGGGCTGCCGGGCAGAGGGCAGCCCTGGGGGGTTCATATATGAACAAGGATGGACCAATCAGGGCTATGGGGAGGCGGGATTACAGGACCAGGAAACGGGGAAGGCATGGGAGGGAGGGAGGGAGGGAGGGAGCTGCATACTCGCACTACGTGCTTTTAAAGCACTGACAAATATTCTAGATGGCTGGCTGGGAGCATGGGGGTTAAATAAAACTCACCTCACCTGGGGTATTGTGGATAATGGCGCTGGTGTCTCGGTGCACGCCGGTTGCTGGCCTGTGTCTGCATGGAGGTGGGAAGGCCAATAAGGGCCACGGGGAGGCGGGATTACAGGACCAGGAAAAGGGGAAGGCATTGGAGGGGAGGGAGGGAGCTGCAACCTCGCACTACGTGCTTTTAAAAGCACTGACAAATATTATAGATGGCTGGCTGGGAGCTTGGGGGTTAAATTAAACTCACCTCGCCTGGGGTATTGTGGATAATGACGCTGGTGTCTCGGTGCACGCCGGTTGCTGGCCTATGTCTGCATGGAGGTGGGAAGGCCAATCAGGGCCACGGGGAGGCGGGATTACAGGACCAGGAAACGGGGAAGGAATTGGAGGGGAGGGAGGGAGCTGCATCCTCGCACTACGTGCTTTTAAAAGCACTGACAATTATAGATGGCTGGCTGGGAGCATGGGGGTTAAATTAAACTCACCTCGCCTGGGGTATTGTGGATAATGGCGCTGGTGTCTCGGTGCACGTCGGTTGCTGGCCTGTGTCTGCATGGAGGTAGGAAGGCCAATTAGGGCCACGGGGAGGCGGGATTACAGGACCAGGAAACGGGGAAGGCATTGGAGGGGAGGGAGGGAGCTGCATCCTCGCACTACGTGCTTTTAAAAGCACTGACAAATATTATAGATGGCTGGCTGGGAGTATGGGGGTTAAATTAAACTCACCTCACCTGGAGTATTGTGGATAATGGCGCTGGTGTCTCGGTGCACACCGGTTGCTGGCCTGTGTCTGCATGGAGGTGGGAAGGCCAATCTGGGCCATGGGGAGACGGGATTACAGGACCAGGAAATGGCAAAGGCATGGAAGGGAGCTGCATCCTCGCACAACGTGCTTTTAAAAGCACTGACAAATATTCTAGATGGCTGGCTGGGAGCATGGGGGTTAAATTAAACTCACCTCGCCTGGGGTATTGTGGATAATGGCGCTGATGTCTAGGTGCATGCCGGTTCCTGGCCTGTGTCTGCATGGAGGTGGGAAGGCCAATCAGGGCCACGGGAAGGCGGGATTACAGGACCAGGAAACGGGGAAGGCACGGGAGGGAGGTCGCTGCATACTCGCACTACTTGCTTTTAAAAGCACTGACAAATATTCTAGATGGCTGGCTGGGAGCATGGGGGTTAAATTGAACTCACCTCGCCTGGGCTATTGTGGATAATGGTGCTGGTGTCTCGGTGCACGCCGGTTGCTGGCCTGTGTCTGCATGGAGGTGGGAAGGCCAATCAGGGCCATGGGGAGGCGGGATTACAGGACCAGGAAACGTGGAAGGCATGGGAGGGAAGGAGCTGCATCCTCGCACTACGTGCTTTTAAAAGCACTGACAAACATTCTAGATGGCTGGCTGGGAGCATGGGGGTTAAATTGAACTGACCTCACCTGGGTTATTGTGGATAATCTGCACAGTGGTAGTGACCCTACGCCTCCTCTCTTGTTGAGATAGAATATGGCCACTGTGTTGTCCGTCATTATCAGGACATTCTTTCCCTGTACAGAGGGCAGGAAGGCCTTCAGCTAGCCTGATTGCCCTCAGCTCTAATAGGTTGATGTGTAGTCTGGACTACACATATGTGTTTGTATATATATATATATATATATATATACAAAAAATAATAAAAAACAATAAAAAACAAAATTGCCAAATTAGTCACATATTTCAGTAAAGTTGCAGTAGTAACGAATGTTTCAGTCATTGGAAAACGTAACATGACAATTTGTTATGGACAGAAAAGAGAAGGACCGGAAAGAGGAAGGAATCAAAGGGGTGGAAACAATTAAACAACAAAATGTTAAAGAGCACATAGGGTTTATTGGAAAGTAACTGAACACAGCAATTGGAACAGAGTCTGTCTCATTATAACCTCTACATCTGGAGTGGCATGGAAAGATGAGTGGTACGTTCTATGGTATGTGTTAAGTGTCATATTCTTGGATTCAACATTAGTTTGCGTGTTTATTCTAGTAACAGTGTCCAAGTCACTGGACAAAAAGGTATGATGCGAAGTGAAAAGGGCAAAAAAAAATATATAAATATATATATATATATATATATATATATATATATATATATATATATATATATATATATACAGAAACTGAGAAAGATATGAGAAGAATATACTCAGAAATGTTGGAGAGGCACCAGGGAAATCCTGCACATGTGCAAAAGCTTGAATGTTTGATTTAGTATCAGACCCATAATTCTGTGTGTAGCAAACATATTATGTTACTTAGTTACCTGTATCAAGTAGGTCGGAGTGTTCTACCGTTATTAGTAGACAGCGTAGTAACTGGGTTAAATCCCACTGTAGAAAAGATCATAAAAACCTTGTTTCATTTTCAACCTGCATGTTTATAAAGATATAAGTAATGCCCCCTAATGGGCACAGACACGTTAACCTACTGTGAGCATATGGGTGAACGTATGTTAAGTGACATTCCTCGTGTGACACAGAAGAAATCTCCAACTTTAACAAATAAAAGCTGTTTGCAACCTTGCAGCCGTACAGGAATGAGCCATATTATATAAATCAAATATAAAACATGTGCTGTATGCCAGGTAATAGTAGTTGTCCCTGATTCTGACCGGTGTGTTGCATCTGAGAAATGCAGAAAAGGAAAAACCCACCATTATCTCGCAGTCATTTAGAAAATGTGATCGAACGCTGTGTTGCAAGGATTTATTGCAAAGAAATTTCACAACCGTGCAATGGAAAACCAAATTACATGACACAAGCTGTGTGCCTGCTAATTTCAGTGCGGCGTGTTACGCTATTAGTAATGCCGAAACAGAACCAAGTCTGTGATCTCAAAATCATATTGTGATTAAGATCCAACACTGGTTGCCTAATATTTGTGAGCAAATAGTGCACACGTGCGTTAAGGGAAGCACTGTAAGTGTACAACGTACCTGTGTATGCCGAACTGAATAGTGCGTAAGCTGGATGGCATATGCGCACAGCGCAGGCATTTAGCTACTGTTATTCGTGTTGTGCCGAGCTGGCCGTGATAACGTGAACCAAGTCTCCCTTCCTGGACACATTGAAAAAGCAGCTGAGAGGGTGCCCCACATCCAGGTTACCACAACCCACTCAGTTCCCTTGGCCCCGCCAAAACTTTTCCTAGGGGACCCTCAATGACATTCTGCGTTTATGAATCATTGCAGATTGCATTTTCTGTCGGCCCGTGTCCTTTCCCTCTACCAGATTAAAGTAGCCTTTGTCTTGTCTTACTTGGGGGGACACACGGCCAATTGGTCAGTACCCCTGGTGAATAGGGATGATCCCGTTCTGCATGACTTTGCCGCTTTTCAGCAAGAGTTAGATTAACTGTTTGCCAGTAACAACCAAGGGACAGCTCTGGACGCCAAACTACTGGCGTTACGGCAGGGGTCACAAGACCTATTAGTGTATGTTTCTGCCTTTAACTGACTGGTGGTGGAAACAAACTGGCTGGAGGAAAAAAGAACCACTCTGTTCTATCAGGGTCTCAGGGGAGAATTAAAAGATGTCCTGGCTCAGGTGGTCAATCCGCCCGTGCGCTGGACAGACTACATTCACCTAGTAATCCAGTTGAACCACCGTTTGCAAGAATGAAAGGCTCATCAGAGTAAGGTGGAAGCCCGGCCTGTTTATGTATGCCCACGTGAAGGGACAGGGCATTCCGCTGAGAGCACGCCACAACCCATGCACGTGAGTGGTTCACGAGGGCCCCTCTCGAAAGAAGAAAGGGAGAGACGACTGCAACATCAGTTATGTTTGTACGGCGGCAAGGCAGGTCACTTCATAAAAGATTGCACAAACAAACCAAAGAAAAAAGACTTGGGAATCACAGGAGAAGTAGCGAAAGATCTTGAGAACCCGGAGCAGCTGTCGTAAAACTGCTAGACTCGACAAGAGTAGGGATTGGCTTGTCGAAAGAGGTAAAAGTAAATACGTTCTCACATCTTACTGTACCCGTCATTCTGATTAAATCTGGACAACCCCATCAAATGCATGCAGGGAGGCCTATGTGGACTGTGCAGCCATCGGCAACTATATTGACATGGGCATCGCGCAAAGAATTGGCCTCCTGGGATAGCAGTGGGGAAGGATCGATAATATTGTCTCAGTGGATGGCTTGCCACTGATATCAGGACCTGTCTCGCTATGCACCGAGGAGGTAGAAATGTTATGTAGAGACAGCCATCCAGAAAGTATAACCTTCAACCTAATTGCCGCTCTCCATTTTCAGCTAATACTAGGCATGCCTTGGCTTGAATGTCATAACCCAGTAATCAATTGGAGAAACCATACAGTCGTTTTCCCATCAGGTTGTCTATGCACCTGCTACCTGTACCTGCCCCCAGTTCACGGAGCGCTCAAATTGTGAACTCCGGCATCCCCTAGTTTTTGGGCCTCCTACCTTAGTGGTATCAATATTTCGAGGATGTTTTTCAGAAGGAAGCTGCAGAGACCATGCCACAACACAGGCCATACGAGTGCCAGATCGATCTGATGCCAGGAACACAACCCCCATGCAGCCGTATCTACGCACTGACAGAAAAATAAAACTAACGTGCAGGAGTATTTAGACAGGTACCTCGCCAATGGGTTCATCCGATCTTCCAAATCCCCAGCATCCTCAGTGCTGTTTTTTATCCCAAAGAAGGGAGTCGAGCTCCGGACCTGCATTGACTACAGATGACTCAACAAGATCACTGTGAAAAATAGATATCCCCTACCACTAATTCCTACACTCTTGGATCAGCTTAAGGATGCAAAAATATATGCCAAATTAGATCTACGCGCAGCGTACCACCTTGTTTGCATAAAAGAGTGGGATGAATGGAAAACAGCATTCTGCATGAAATATGGGTTATTTGAATACACCGTTATGCCTTTCAGGTTGTGCAACGCTCCAGCGGCCTTCCAGTTTTTATGACAGATGTGTTACAGGAACTACTTGATGTGTCCGTCATGGTCTACATTGACGATATACTTATCTACTCAGCATCGGAAGAAGAACACGTGCAACACGTAACCGCAATATTGAGGAAACATTGTCAGCACCACATGTACGCCAAATTAGAGAAGTGCTATTTCCACGTCAAGACGGTAGAATTTCTGGGCTTCATATTAACCCTGCATGGCATTCAGATGGATAATCGGAAGGTGGAAGCAATCTTAAATTGGCCTACCCCCATGTCCATAAAATCAGTGCAGAGCTTCCTAGGTTTTGCGAACTTCTATCGGCGGTTTATACTAGGGTTTTCGGACATAGCGCATCCCATCACCTCCCTACTACGAAAGCGCAAACCCTTCATGTGGTCACCTGAAGTGGAACAAGCATTTGGGCAACTCAAGACACAATTCATAACAGCCCCTATCTTAAAGCATCCAAATCCTGACCTGCCTTTTGTAGTCGAAACGGACGCGTCCAGTGTCGCGATGGGGGAAGTGCTATCACAGAGAGATCCTATTACCAGTCATCTACACCCAATCGCCTTCTGCGAAAAAGTTTCACCTAGCAAAATGAATTACTCCATAACCGACAAGGAACTTTTGTCCATCAAGGCGGCATTTAAAGAATGGCATCATCATCTATTGGAGGCGCGGCACTCTATCATGTTCTACACTGATATCGAAACCTGCAGTATTTACGGACCGCACACGCCCAATTACCCAGTCAGCTCGGTTGAGCCCAGTTCTTCTCTGAATATGACTTTATGATCACGCCTGGGAGTCAAGAATGGGAAAGCAGACACCTTGTCACACATTGAATGAGGTCAGGAAGGGAAAGATGCCTACTCACCCCCTGCACTCGTGGCCTTCATACCAGGAAATAAAGTGCTATGACTAATCAGACCAATAGTGTCACCACTAGACCAGTTCCACCAGGATATTATGCAAGCCCTGACCCCAGAGCAATGGCAAGAATGGGTAACCCAAGATGAGCATCACTCCATGGAAAATGGCCTTCCGTTCCACCAGGGATGGCTCTATGTTCCTGTGCCTCAACTGTAAATCAAACTCATGTATAACTACCATGATACTTTGCTTGCGGGCCACCCGGGAATCTCTAAAACCTTGTGAAAGATCTGCCAATATAACTGGTGGCCCACCTGGCAAAAAGATGTAATACAATACGTCAAGACATGCAATGTGTGTGTGCGTAGTAAAACGCCTAAGACAAGACCCTCCGTGTTACTCCACCCTTTACCTATACCACCGTGCAATGGATATAATACCATTATGGTGGTAGTGGACTTACCTATAAAGATGGCACACTTCATTCGCCTTAAGGGGTTACCAAATGCCGAGAGGTTAGCGCACGCTTTCTTGATCAACATTGTGAGATTACACGGCTTTCCATCAACCATCATCTCGGATAGAGGAAATCAGTTTGTATCCAGGTTTTGGAGACATTGCTGCGAACAAGCCCACATTGACGTCCCAGTATCTACGAGCCATCACCCGCAAACGGATGGACAAACCGAGAGAACAAACCAGACATTAGAGCAGTATTTGCGGTGTATGTTTCCTCAATCCGAAGGCAGTTGGGTCGATCTCCTGTGGGTGGCCGAATATGCTTACAATAACATCCTTAGCGCTACTGGGTTCACCCCCTTTTATTTTCTCTATGGGTGACATCCAATGACCACCGAGTTTGATCCACCCACTGTTCTGGAGATGCCTGTGGTCACATCCCTTCATACCAACATTCAAGAAACATTACAAAAAGCCCATGCAACACTTAAGGAAACCAAAAATACACAAAAGTTCTTCACAGATAGGAGAAGAAGGGAAGCCCCCGAATATAGAGTTGGGGATAAGGTCTGGCTCTCCACCAGACATATTCGATTAAAAGGCTCGAGAAGGTTCCACCCTAAATTTATAGGACACTATCCTATAGGCCCCATTATTAATCCAGTAGCAGTAAAACTTGAACTTCCCCCACATCTAAAAATCCACCCAGTCTTCCATGTATCCCTACTTCAACCCGTACACTCCGGGACTCGGGATTCCTTCACCAAGCCTCCCCTAATATAAATCCAGCAGGGAGAAAAAGAATATGAAGTAAAAGAAATTCTGGACTCAAAAATATGTAGGCAGCGCCTGTACTATTTGGTAGACTGGAAGGGGTACACTGCTCAAGATAGGACATGGGAACCCACGGAAAACATTCATGCGCCCCGATTAATTGCCCATTTTCACAATAACTATCCCCACAAACCAGGATCAGGAGGGACACTCCTTGGAGGGGTCTTGGAGGGGAGTGCTGTCACGATCCCATTACGGGCTCAGGGGTGGCGGGTCAACAGGGGGTGGGAATCCCCCTGTCGTACAATAGGGAAAAGGTGGACAGGGATGGTGGCTGGCTGGCGCGAGCGTGTGGATGGGCGCAAACTAGTTACGGCCTGTGAGAAGGGGTTGAAAGCTGGGGCACCGCCCATCACAAGTCAAGAAGCACTGAGCACATACGGGTCCAGCATGTGCAGCAAATTACCTGGCATATGCACAAAGCCAACTCCCTTACGCATCTAGCTCCGGCTGGGTGTGGCTCAGGACTATAAAGCCTTGCCTTGGACCGCACCCTGTGCTTAGCATTTCTTCTGCTCCTGACAAGAGTAGTGTTTTGCTTACCTATTCTGCGCTCAATAATTTTCTACGTTGAGCTCCTTGACCAAGAGCATTCTTCTGTATCCAGTTGGGTTTCCTTCAGGCCTTCAGCATCCTTCGGTTCTTCAGCATCCTTCGATCCTTCAGCATTCTTCAGTCCTTCAGCATCCTTCGGTCCTTCAGCATCCTTCGGTTCTTCAGCATCCTTCAGTCCTTTAGCATCCTTCGGTCCTTCAGCATCCTTCGGTCCTTCAGCATCATTCGGTTCTTCAGTATCCTTTGGACCTTCAGCACCCTGATCTTCAGTGTTGCTCTGCGGCCCTCAGCATCCTGTTCAATGCCACCCGCGGCAGATTCCGTCCTGTTTGAGAGCAAGCAGAAGGTTTAGCATCAACATCCCGTTCTCCTGCTATCAGAACAAACCCTCCACCTAAGAAATTGAGAACTTACCTGTATCCAGAAAAAAAGCCATCCTCCCTCTGGGTTCTGCTACCGATTTGGCTCTGGAGTTTCAACACCTAGGGGGAAGAAAAGAACACAAGACAATTAGTAGAGACATCGCGCCTGGGGGGGGGGGACCCTCATCAGCTCCAGCCCTCTCTTTGGGAATTCACCTCTGAAGCCGCACTTACAGACACAGAACCACAGATGAGCCACATCCATGTGCTCCAACCAGCCTTGCTCTTTAAGGGGACTAGGGGAAGAGAGGGAGGGGGACACCACAGTTGATATTCCACAGTAGACTTACCTTACCCTGTGTTCAACTCTTAGGTTCCCACTACACCCACAGAACACCAGTAACACAAGTCCTGAATACCCTCAGGGCCCTCCCAACCTCACAGCCCCCAGGAGGTTTTTCCTCCAGGCAACTGGTGAGGGAAGGTGTGGCTGGGACATACGACCAGGTGAAAGGGACCAGTCCAGGGACCATTCTGCAGCACAGTCCGGACCAAGCACTCCTGCAGGGCACCAAAGGTAGGCGTGACACTAACATCTATAGGTAACAAACTATGGCTAAATAAAATTCCCTAATGTACAAAAAGTATCTGTCCCCTACACTAATATACACAACAACATTAAAGAGGAATTGTTTGGCTGTTTTAAACTCCACAAAATTATATAAATAATTCAAACACACAAGTTATAAACATGAATCCTTGTGACAAGGGTTGGATTGCCCTCTTCTGTATCATTTCAGGATTTTCTAGAACAAAGTTCTGTTTGAAGAAAGTTCTGATCAGTAGCACAGTTCCACTCAATGTAAGATATACAGTTCTTTCCATTCAATATGTCTTTAACTTGGCAAAGTGACTATCCCACTTCCAAAGGTTGGCTCACAATTCATAATAACTGTTAACGGTTCCACAAATACCTGTTTGTCAAACCAAATGTCTTTTACTTCAAACATCAATTCAGAAAAATTAAATTTTCTTTTCTCCAAAGACCGATCACTTGTTAACACATCATACTTCTTCTTTATAAGCTCATGCAAAATAAATACTTTTGGTTATTCAACAGTTATTCAAAACAAGGTGGTGGAATTCTCACTTCTTTTCCACCACAAGCTTTTAGCATAACCACTACCACAGTAGTCAGCATTATCTTCTACCTGGTATACTTGCATGCCATGACTAACTACAGTTTGTTCCTTTCCTGGTTTACTCTCCTGCCAGGATATAACTTGTACTAATACAACTTGTACTTGGTGGCAAGGCTTGTTCAAAACTCTCCACACTGAATCATCAATGGGGAGATTTGAACCAACAACTGCTTCTCCGGTTAGTCTTTTGACTAACACAATTGGCTTTTATCTTCTTCCACAAGGGTATTTCACAAAAGAATAATGATTCTTTTGTTTGTCTGTTTCCTAAGGCAATGTTGGTTACAGTTCTCTCCCCCATGATACCTTTTACAAGCAAGGTTTTGCTCCTGCATCTTCGATTTCTATCTGTCCAACTCTTTGGTTGCTGGCAATCTGGTTTACAACTTTATCCCTCTGAATATCTGGTTCTCTGAGTGTTATATTCAAATTGCCTTGGTATCACTCTCAGCCTTTTTTGGCTTTGACAATGTAGTTTACAATGTCCCTTAATTGGAACTCCCTCTTCAGGAGAGTTGCGTCCACTTTGCTTCACTATCACTTTTCTTTGGCTTTGGTAATGCAGGTTACAATATTTCCCTATTTGGAATCCCTTTGTAGAAGAGTCGCACCCAATCTGTCTTTTAATCACTTTTCTTTGGCTTTGGCAATGCAGGTTACAATATTCCTCTATTCAGAATCCGTCAGTAAGAGAGTTGTGCCCAATTCGCCTTAATTCAGTTTTTCGTTATTCAAAATAATCATTATTACCTAACGGTCTAATTCGGAGCTCCATGGGGTCACCTATGTCAGGCAAAGTCACAGCTATGCCCTGGTGTCTCTTTCTGACTAGCCAGTATTTCTGCTTCACTTTTTGGGACCGCCTCTGCTTCCGACAGCTTCTGTCGGTCTGCCGCCACTCACAGTGACCTTCAATGGAGCTTTCACAGCTGTGTGCACTTTCTGGTAAAACCCAATATCGGTTCACAGGGTTTAGAGAGCTTCTCTCTCTCACGAGGTGGTTGACTTCAATACCACTTCCTGTTGTGCGTCCTTTGCGTAACCCAGGAGTCCCGACCTTGGCTCTGTTTTGTACAAGGCATTCCGCTGTGGGCACAATGGCAAATCCAGCTTCTGCTACTCCCGGCTGCTTCTTTTTCCCTTGCACCTGACAGGCCTTTAAATGTTGAAAGATCCTGCTCAGATGTTGGTCTTTACATCAACTAGACCGTTCACCACAGTTTAGTAACTCTGGACCATTATTCCTGTCTCAATACTAAGAAGTCCATAATGTTTTTGTGTGTTCTCTCATTAAGGAATCCCGTCTGTTTGGGTGTTTTATAGGATTTACATTTAAGGGAGGGTTTTAAAGGAGGTGATGATTTTCCCTTCCATCTGAGATGTAAACATAAAGTAGAATCATAACTAATGGAAGTGGTAATATTAACTTCCCGATCTCTATGTGTACCATTTTCTTGTTTGCTAAAAGGGTTTTCATACTTGGCACTTTGGGTAATTCTCAGAGAGGGAGCCTTACAGTGACAACATGACCTAAAAAATGCAGGCATTAGGGGAATCTCATCCTCAGAAGAGGACGAATACCGTGTCCCTCCTAAACAAGTTACCCGCTTCCCCTGACATCCTTCTCCTCCCATGTGATCCTCCCTCCTGATACAACCCTCAGGGTTAGGATCAGGCAGCGGCTCAGAGGACACTTTTAGCTGGTATTTTGTGATGACAAGATGCATCACATAGTGCAACTCATTTTGCACAGCAAGTCTCTTCCTAGTAAATTTACGGGCGAGGTTGGACTTAAAAGAACAGTATGTTGCTAGGTAATGGGCTCTAATGTAATGATAAGGGTCTCCATCACCGGGTGTTTAACAGTGGTATTTGATTTTCCTACCACTCTGATTGTCTGCCCTGATTTAGGGACTTGAAAGACATTGTTAATTTGCAAAGCTGATCTGATTGCTGCAGTATATGCCAGACATGGTTTTGGTTGCCCCTGAACCTACCTGGCATTGTTCATGTCTGTTTCTGGGACAAGCCTCCCTGTTGTGGTATCTGGACATTATTTGGAACCATGCCACCCTGTTGCTGTTGTCTCAGTGGTCTAAGTGGGCACTCATTTTTCCAATGGCTGTCCTTTTTCCAATCATTTCAAGTTAAACGGTTTGGTGCCATTTATTGTATTTGTTTGTTTATTTATTTGTTTGTTTGTTTATTTATTTATTTGTAATTCACCGACAGCCCACAGTCATCGAGGTGCAATATCAACACAAGAGGACAACAAAAGCACAGGACAGTGTGCTGATTAATCCAATGTCCATGTACCTGCTGACCCTGTGCTCCCCATACCTGCAGTTGGTCAAACTGTCCTCACTCTCCCAGTTGCTGCGGTTGTCCCTCTTATCATCTCTGTTGCATCTGATATGTCTGTGGTCCCATCTGATCTTTACCTCTACCTCTACTTCTTGGTCAGCCACCCTTTCGGGCATATTCCCTGAATATTGAACTATTCCTTGGAGCTGTCCCTGCACATGGCCCTGAAGACTCTGCATATCTGCAACATGATTAGTTTGTTGGCAAATGTTTCCTTCCTCTGTTCCTGGCAGGCGACACAATGATTTTTCACAGCAATCACCTCCACTAATGGCTTGGTCTGCCAGCCTATGCACACACTCTTTAGCTGTATTGGTACCTTCTGAAGTAAGCTTGCAACAAACGAGTTTGCTATATCTTCCTGTGCCATGTACCTTTGTTTTGTAATACCAGAATGCTGTGTGAAGACCACCTTCAGTGCATCTAAGTAATCGGTGTGAGATTGGCCCTTATTCACTTTACAATTCGATAAATTTGCCCAATAAGTTTTCCTAGGGCACACCTCTGCAACCACTGTCTCTATCTATCTATCTATCTATCTATCTATCTATCTATCTATCTATCTATCTATCTATCTATCTATCTATCTATCTATCTATCTATCTATCTATCTATCTATCCATCCATCCATCCATCCATCCATCCATCCATCCATCTATCTATCTCTCTCTCTCTCTCTCCATCCATCCATCCATCCATCCATCCATCCATCCATCCATCCATCCATCCATCCATCCATCCATCTATCTATCTAATTATTTTATAGTGCCACTCGCCCAAAGGCCTCACGGCACTCACAAAGACACAACAACCAAAAACAAGAAGATAAGAACAGATGAAGAGTGATTATGTCGTATAGTTTAGCCTATTCCCCTGTCTAAGAGCAGTGTCTTTTAAATGTTTCTTAAATTGAGCAGTTGAAGCACAGCCTCTGAGATCGGAGGTCAAAGAGTTGCAGAGAGTAGGATACAAGGCATCAAAGCTAGAACCCCTAATCTTATTGAGAAGAACTCATGGTTGATGGAGTGAAAATATTTTGTTAGAACGCAGAATCCGTATAGAAGGAATCTCCTTGACCGGTGAGGAGAGATATGGGGGAGCTTCACCAACCAGACATTTGGACACCATAACAGAATCTTTAAACTGAATTAATTGATTAACTGTGAGCCAGTGCAGTTTCATGCGAGCTTCTGACACATGAGACCGACGACCAATTCCACAGATGGCATGTACTGCTCCATTTTGTGTTACCTGTAATCTTTTAATATTAGTTTGAGAGGTGCTAACAAGCACACTATTGCAATAGTCTAATTTTGTGTTGACTATTGCAACAATCAGCAGCAATCAGCGCCCTATTGGTGTCTGATAAATAAGGATGAATCTGCCACAACAGGTGGACAAGATAGGATCAGGAGGAATTAGGATGAGAGATATGTATTTTAAAGGAGCATTGAAACTGAAAAAAGACCCCTCGTGTTTTAAAAGATTCAGAAACCTTGATAATGTTACCCGCAATTGTAAAGTTTTCATAAAGTGAGTAAAGCTGTCAGATAATCCCAATGGCCAACACCTGAGGGAGACTGAGTGATTTAAAAAGCCTCCTCATGTGCAGACCATGAGAGAGCAGGAGAAGAGTAGTAGCAGTAAGAAGCAGCAGCGTGACTTGTGCAAGCAGCCTGTACTGAAGATGGAGGAAAGAGAGGACGCCAGGACCCCTGCGGAGCAAAGTGCAGCTGTTGGTCCTGGGGTCCGTGCCTCCCGGAGTTGGAAGGGCAGAGGTTGTACAGTGGGAACCGTGCAGGAAAGAAGCTTGCCTGTTGAAGACACATATTGCAGAGGTTGCTCAGAAGGCTGCGAAGGCAATGGAAGCTTTGCTTCCTGAGAGGCCGTCTCAGGTGGCTGGCATGCACCTCAGGCCCTCAAGAAGATTTCTGGTGGCTTGGGCACTTCAGGAGATCTCCAGAGCAAATAACACTGCAAATAAAGGTGGTTCAAGTAAAGGAGGACTGAAGGAAGTAGTTTTTTTATATGCAAGCAGTCACCAAAGCAGAAGTCCTGTGGGTGGCGAGGGAAATGGAGGAGCATGGCTTACCTGGTGAGTTCACAGGTTTGTAGTGACCCTGGATTGCGCATATCCCCTCACGTGGCTCAGTCATGCATTAAGCAAGTAATCATTGGTCACATAGGAGTGACAGAAGGTCATAATTCAATTTTGAAAACCGAACGATTGAACAGAAGCAGACGCTGTACGTGAGTGGACGTGAAAGTGATTCCCAAGGTGAATTTGAATCTTTAACTACTGAAAAACAACCCTTTGTAAACAAGGTGAATTACTGTACTGTTAAGGATGTGAGTCTGTGGAAAGTACAGCAATGCCCAAGCTAAGAGACAATATTTTCAAAAGCTAAGACCTATACGAAATTAACCAAGCCAAGAGACAAGATTATTAAAAGCTAAGACCTACAAGCATTGCCCAAATCAAGAGAGACTTAGGCCAGAACAATTTGGTCAACCTTGTCAACAGCAGAAGGGGGGTAATGAAAGGACTGAAAAGGGGAGTGTTATTGCCCATACTTTGTCCAACATTTGGTGAAAGCTGGTAGAAACTCAAATTTCCAAAGCCAGGGGCTTGCCAGAAGGCTGGCCTTCTAGGGAAAGCAATCCAGAGGAAGAGGAGCATCATTTGCAAATGAATATTAAAGAGCACCAATGTGAATCTTGTTTTCTCTAAAGAGTTGTTGCAAGTGCTGAAGCTACACTTTGTTGAACATTATGAAGTTGTTATGAACCTTTTGTAAGTTGATATAAACCACCAAGGCAATAATATTGTGAAATGTCTGGGATGGGGAGTATACCAGGAAAACAGACCAATGGAGAAGTAAACCTGACATGGGGGTAAACCAGTTGAAATTTGGAGAAGTGCTACTGAGTTGTTCTGAAAATGACCATTTATGTTGTTGCTGATGCTAAAGGAAAAGCTGAGTAAAGCTGTTACAAAGGAACTATATTGCTATGGAATGTATTTGTTGTGGCAGAAATTATCCTGACCGACACAATCATTCCTGCTATTTATGAACAGAGAACGTGTTCAAGGAGGAGGAAAAGCCTTATACTTTTTGTGTTGGAACTTTAGGCTGCCAGTGGCATAAGACTGTTGGAACTTTTGTCGAACTCCAGGATTTCCTTGTGTTCTTTTCTTGACCTGTGGCTCAGAATCACGTTTAAACCTGGGGAAGGGGAATGGGCCCAGGTTGTGAAGATAGACTCTGGGTGCATTATGAATTCAGTTGTAGAGGAACAGGTATTCGCTATACTACCAGTTCCCGCCCCCTCACAGCTGTCACATTGGAGCAGTCAGAGAAAGGCACTAGATGGGAACCCCCCACATTTTCTATACTGCATAGAGTGTATGAGAGATGATATGCACTCAGACATCCATATAGAATGTACCCTCACACTGAACATGTGGAAGGATGTTGTATGGAAGAATGCTATATGGAAGGATGTTGTCTGACAGAATGTGTCAATGAATCATGTGGATGTACGTTAAAGTGAAATCTGAAAAGGCCAAATTAATGTCATGAAGAAGATATATGAACCTATGTTGAAACAATATGAAAATACTAAGTAACAATGAAAATGAAACACTAAGATTAACATGTACCTGAAGCTAAAGTATTCATGCATCTAAAGCAGATGAAGCAAATCACTGACCAATAACTGTAAATATGCAGTAACGCAAGGTAGAAAGAAAATGCATAGAAGCTTGCTATAGAGGAATATATAACATGGCAATGATGGTCATATTAGGATAATGGACGCTGGCTCATGTTCAAACATAACCAAGCTACCTCAGAAACAGGCTGATGATGTAAGAATCAGGAGACGCATGAAAACAGTTCCATGTGCAGAGCCGACGAAGAGTCAAGGATAGCTTCGAGTTAACAACGGTATTTTCAAAGGATAAGCACAGAGCACAAAGGGAGTACATGAATATGCTCTGAATGTGCAAATACTTCATAGATGGAAGTAGATGCAAACATCTGTGAGAGCCAAATTGTTGGTCAATTAAAAGTGTACAAAGTTCATGTGAGATAGAGTGTGCAAGTCTCTAGAAGCCAAGAGGAGCAAAATATGTTGCATACATTGAATCAAATAGCAGTAATGGAAGGAAGGAATGGTCACATTTGTGGTCTCTTCACATACGACTCAAAGTCAAAAACAAAGGCTGTTCATTAGAGCCTTAAGCTAAGATAGCGGTGTGCTCACACTCGCTTGAATGTTCCAGGATAGTAAGCAAGCAGAAGATGAACTACAAATTGAAGACTTCATCTGGTAGCCTGCCGATGAGAGATGATGGACTTATTGAGAAAATGGGGAGTGGTTTGATTGGATTCAAACACTTAGGTTTTGTTACACGTATGTGTATGTAAGGAGCCATAAGTCCAAGGTTGGGATAGTCTGCCAACCAATCAGTGGGGTTGGGGGACAACCTAACATATAATGTTGAAGGAGCCAATCCACTGTTGTAATGTCCACTATAATCAGTACTATACGTATTTTGAGGTTGTTCAAGGTGTGCCCTACAGATAAGGGGTAGCCAATGATTCACTAATCCTTATGTGTTCTATAGGTAGATATGTTCCCTTCACCAATCCCTCCCCTTGAAAGGTTTTGTATTTTGCCACGTAGAATGACATCATAGTTAATGCATATCGGGGTATAAGACCTCTAAGTAATCAAATTTGGTTTTCAGTATGCTAGCATCAGTTCGATGTCTGCTGGTTGACCCAGCTTTATTCAATTGATGATAAAGTATTACTATCTCAGAGTCTTTGAGTATGTCCGATTATTTGGTCTGAGATTTATTATCATAATTCCATCTAGCACAAAAGACACTTTAAGGTGCTAGAGCACACAGTTATTTGTTATTTTGAACTGCCATGTATTTCCTTATTCATTTGTTATATGTATAAGTGTGAGGGGCAGATATCCGTTGTTAGAGTGCTTCCTTTAGCTTATTTTAGGCAGGGAAATCCTTGTCAACTTAGGGATAGTCAGGTGTTCATCCAACCTTTAAATATAATAAAATGGCAATTGTTGAGAAACCTTTACAACATGGTCTGCCTCACATTTCTGACCCCTAACAGGAGCATGACAGGCATTTGAGCCCATTCCATATATTGTCCCTCCCTCATTCTTAAGAGATTGTATCATGGCGGTGGCCCCCTGCCATCTACGCTCCAGTGGATCTAAATCCACTCAGCCCAGATGCCATCAGCACCTGTTGGGGCACCTGCACTACTAGTGCCCAATGTTGGTCAGAAAAGAACACCTTGTGGTTCCCTGCACCCTTTACTTTTGAGGAAAAGAGAGAAATCAAATTGAAGCTCCTTTGTGTTTGAAGTTTGTAATTTTATAGGGTTGCAAGTTCAAAACAAAACAGAAGTCAGTAACATGTTGCTCTACGTGTTATAAAAGAAAATTGCAAATTGTGCAGATCCTTACATGATTCTTAAATTTTCAAAATGTTGTAATTTGCCTTTGTTGCCTTTAGAATATCAAATACATGTTACTTAACATGTGTGTAGTCTTAAAGAAAAGGTTTCTTCAAAATGTTATAAATATTATAACTACTTGACATAAAGCTAGTGCCCTCGACACGTGTTTCTCCAGATCGGGTAGTCTGGTTTTTCAGGAAGGTTTTTGAGAAATAGGTATCATGGTCAGAAAATTGTGTGTTCAAAAATGTTGTTGATGGATGTTGAAAATTCTCCGGTATTTCACAATTCTTTCCATGCATTGGAAAGTATAGTCATACCTCTTGTGTGGTCATCCCTTTAGTATGGCTCGTAATGAATTAGGATGGACTCATTCCTTGCATGGTTTGCAAAAGTAGGTGGTGAGCTGCTCCTTGGCCTGATAACCGCAGCTGTGTTATCATGCCCAATGTTGTGCTACTTCTGGTCCTACGCCTGTGTGTTCTCTCATACTGGTGAACAAATCAAATATATCTTCTGGCATCTCGTTATCGTGTGTGATGAATCCTACGGACACCTCACTGAACCGCTGCCTAAAGTCTCTTCCTAGGTGGCCAGGGAAAGGCAGACGCTTCACAATCCTTTCCTTGTGCTGGTGTACTGTGCAAGGGTCACCTGGGAAGAAACAAGGCCGAGAGCGGTGAGGAGATCCCGTTGGATGAGACACAGTATTTGTCCTTTGAAAGGGAAAACCTCTCAATATTGCCAAAACAGTTAATGGTGTATTGTCATTATGATGTATTTGAACCACATATAAGATCTGGAGCTCTGAGTACAAATACCATAAAGCCTAAATAAGCCTTAATAACGTAAAGATCTTTTAAGGTATGTCTTGATAAAAATCCTGCTTTGTCCCAAAGGTATAATGTAAAGGTATCTAGAAATATTTCCTTAAGTAAACTGTCTTCCTTTATAACAACACATTCTAATGGGTAATTTTTAAATAATTCTAAGGGAAATAAATCTACCCTTTAGATTTAAACACACACTTTAACTTAGACTGTTCCTATGCCAATGGTTCTCCACAGATTTATTTTAGGGAGCTATCAACTGCACCCTTTGCAGTTACCCCTCTGATTTTCAACCCGCACCTCTCTCCTTGAAACAATGACAGGTGAGAGAAATGTTCATGGTCTATAGACCCACCATACCCCGTTCACGAGATTGCCCACACATTATCTTCCCGCCAAAATGTCGCCAAATTGAGACTGAGATACTATGTATATACTGATTCAGAATCACATATATATTTTTTTTTATTTTTTATCAACATTACAGGCCAATTATTTCTAAACAATGTGTATTGAAATACAGACAAAATGCAAACATTAGCTATTCACCACTGCCCCATAAATTTCAATGACCAATAATGGCACATTTTGTAACGTGGGCTGTTGTCCTACAGAAAATGTCTTCTAACAGTACTTTTAACATTCTTTAATTCATTGATAAATGCAGCCTTCTGCATGGGTTTATGAAGTGTCTGTCCTTCAGCTGTTCCCAAATCATGTTGATTGGGTCTGTTTGCCACTTGGGTCTCTGGACTTAAATCCAAAGAGTAACACATTTCTCAACAAATCCTGCAGCCGAGAAATGTTTTAGATCATTGCCCTGTGTTAGTCTTAGAATCAGGGTATTCTGAATGTAAATCCTTTTCACATGTGGGACCAGCACCTGAAAATGTTCTCTTTGAAGACATCTGTGGCAATTATGCCATCTTGGGTAACTATGGTGACTTGGCCATTCTTGGAGATGCCCCACTAGGCACAGTTTTCACTGGGTGCTTCAGATCTGGTGTTCAGGACAAGTGTTTTCCTTTCTCAAATCCATCCCATTGAAGTGGTCAATCAAGATGGATGTCTCATCTCTGCTCAGTGTGTCCTCCAATTCCTAACCTTACACAATATGCTGTTTTGTATGCAGCACGTGTTACTCCTCATGATTGTCACAGATCATAGGAGACAGCCTAGGACAGTTGTCTGCTACCTTGGGCTCTCCAGGTGTTTTACACTACAACTCCCATGAGCACTAGCCTGCATAGTAAAAGGTGAGGGATCATGGGATTTGTAGTGCAAACACCTGGAGAGCCACGGGGTGCAAAACCCTGGCCCAGAACATAACAAAAACGCACCATTGTTGCACTATATACAAGCACACAATGTCTGGTAACACTGCACAACAAGGAAGTCTGTTTTTTTCTTCTTTATTTACATGTGCAGGTTGCACCCCATTAAAGGCCAACCACCCATAGTCTACCAAGATTGTATTAATTATACAAACATGTACCATTACTGTACTGTACATAAACAGTACAATCCAGCACAATAAAATAAGCAATGCTGCTTTATTGACCCTTTACATTATAATTTCTTTGGAGGCAATACAAATGAAGTCAGGTCCAGTCACTGTTTATTCAATGTATTCTAGTACTTGTTGATTTGATTTTACATTTGCATTAACACAGCATAGGATGCCTTGAATGGTAACTTAGTGTGTTAAAAGGGTTACATCACAAGACATCGGTACGGATACGGATGGATGACACTGGGGGATTTTCAGTGCCTGTTTTTTTACTAGAGCTAGGGTTAAGCAGTGATGCACTATTGTGCCCCTGCTATATCGTATTTACATAGTGTATATTCCAGTGATATTTACACAATATTTGGGTTGTTTTCCCAGAATAGGTGCCCGTCCGATTCCTTGCATGTTAAATGCGGATGATCTAGTGATGTTTAATTACACTTATAGTGGAATTAAGACTACATTTGAAAAGCTGGTGGAATACACGAAAGCCAATGACTTGGTTATAAATCTTGAGAAAACTAAGATAATGATATTTGGATCGAAACAAGTAACATGCCTAGTCTTTGATTCTAGTCTCTGAGTTATCGCGAGGGTGGATAGATACCCCTATTTGGGGCTTGAGATGAGTCCCTTGAGAAACTATAAGTATATTAAAGAAACTAAGAGACTAAAAGCAAAGCAATTAGTAAACTTCATCTGTATATTCTCTAATCAGACAGCAGGATATTCACTTGAGGGTATTGTCATGTTGTATAACCAGTGTTTTAGCCCTATGGTGCTGTATGGATTGGATGCCCTCTACAATCTAGATATGACGTGGCTTGATAGAATTGACAACAGATCCAACTAAGAAATTGCAATTATTGATCAACCACAAAGTCACCAAAGCAGAAGAAAGAGACTGGAAATCCAAGCAAGAAGCTGAATACTTGATGCCCCCACTCCCTAGTGTCCCTATGTTCTATACTCTACCTAAAATACATAAGACCCTTGAGAACCCGCCCGGTAGACCGATAGTGTCCGGCTGTGGCTCCCTTCTAGAACCTCTCCAAATTTGCAGACTGTTTTTTGAGCCCATATGTAAAACAAATGGCATCTTACATTGAGGACACCACGGAAGTAATCAGACTAGTGGAGGGGATGAAGGTAGACAATAGAGACCTATTAGTAACTCTAGATGTGGTATCATTGTATACTAAAATTCCACAGTTAGCTACATTCAACATGGTAGAAGAAAAATTGTTAACTTGAAGAACTATAGGTAAAACACCTAATTCTTTTATACTTTGGTGTACCGAGATGTCACTGTGTGAAAACTATTTTGTTTTTAATGGTCTGTTCTGCAAACAAATACATGGCACCGCCATGGGGCCTGCAGTGGCACCAACTCTTGCAAATTTGTATGTAGAATCTATGAAAGTACATGTCATCATGACCAACCTTAATCCATATAGGGAATATATGAAACTATGGAAAAGGTTTATTGATGACATTTTAATGATTTGGACAGGTGATATGCCAAACTTTGACTCATTTGTACTGTGGCTGAATTCATAAAATCTCTTTTTGAAATTTACCAACACTGTTAGTTATGATGCAATACATTTTTTGGACTTGACCATCTTTGTGAAGAGCGAACAATCAGTACTCCAAGTCAGGCTATTCCATAAAGATACTGACAAAAATTGCATGTTACTCTATTCAAGTTTCCATCCTAAACAAACGAGACATAATTTGCCTTTTGGTCAATTTCTATGTATGAAGAGAAATAGTAGTACGAAAAGAGATTTTGTGGAAGAAGCTGATAATTTGAAATACAATCTGATACAGAGGGGTTACCCCAAGAAAGTAGTTAAGACAGCATACAAAAGAGCATCCAATAATAACAGAGACGCTATCTTGGAGTACAGAGTGAAGAGAAGAAAGCAAATGATGACAAGATTGTCTTTGTTAGCACATAAATCCCACTATCAAATGAAATAACGAAGATTGTGAGACACAACTGGCATGTGTTGAAAAAGGGTGAATGTCCTCTATCGGCACCCCAGTGTGCCTTTTGAAGACGTAAAAACCTGAAGGAACTGACTACTAGAAATGATGTGTTTTTAAAACCAAACATACAATCTACGCTAACAGAGAGCTGGGGTCTTCCAAGAACCACAGGCCATAGCCCGTGCGGCCATTGTAATTGCTGTGCACAAACTAGTAGAACTAAAGAAATTGATTTGGGCCTAAACAAAAGATGGGAACAAATTGTCCTTACCAACTGCAACTCAATAATGGTAGTGTACGCTATCTAATGCCCTTGCGATAGACTCTATATTGGAAAAACTGGAAGGAAAGTCAAGGTCAGGATAGGAGAACATAAACGCTGCATAAGGAACAACACTATTAATGCACCATTAGTGGGTCACTTCACAAGCCTAGGACACAAACCAGAAGAACTTAGATGGACAGTTATCATGAAAATTGTACATACCCAAGATCTGAGTAATGACAAACACACACTAAGCATACAAGAGCAAAAGATGATCTTCCTGATGAATAGTTACCCCCTGGGGTTAAATGAGAATATCAATTGGAGTGTATTTATTAACTAACACACATCTTAGGTTTCGAGTGTAACAGTATTGGCGTGACATACACACAGGGCCTGGCTTTTTCCCACCTTTATGGTCCGTTATTGATATTGGAACCTCTTCTTGCATCGAGACTACATAACCTCTCCTGCCTACATATAATTACATATGTATAACTTGAGTATGACCCGCCTGCCGATATCTGGCACACATCCTCTCTTGAATGTTTTACCTTTGCTGATAGACACAATGCACGCTGTCTTCCATACACGCTGTCTACCATCTACTACATTGGGAATGGGTAATAAGTACCTCTCTTGCAGTTTGATTCAGTGCACGCTGTCTTCCATCTACCCCTCATTAGGTGACGTGTTGTTTATTTCCTGCTACCTGCATCTTTTAATTTGTAAGATACACCAGCGACATGAGCACGGTTTACATCGTTACCACTAGAAGTCTAAGCCTTAGTAACACCCCCGATACAAGCACTAATGGCAGTTTTCTCGAGTGGGTTTCGTTTTGATAATAGAGATTAGTATCCCGTTCTAGACACATGCGCAGTAACGTCAACGAACTGCATATAGCGTGTCGGGTTCCCGTAGCAACGGTTTCCCATTCCACGCCTTGCAGACCGCGGAAGCAGCCATACCTATACGGCATCTGACTCTATTGAGCCACTAAGGTATTCCTGATGCCCGTACCTTCTATCTATTACCCTATGTGCTGAATGACATGTACTTTAAGCATTTACCAGCCACTGAGTCTTGATACTTTTTCCGAGATGATAGTATACCTCCGGTCTAACCACGTAGGAGTGCTTGTTTCAGTACGCTACAGCGACATACAGGTAGAAAAGACAAGATACACGCCACTGTTCCCCACTGCTTCGTGAGCAACTGCCTAGTAGTTCATAGTGCCCCATCTATGACCCACCTTGCACCCCTCTCTGTGCCTACGTCAGCTGACTGTTATAATTTATTTCCAGCATAAAAGATTTATATATCTTTTGAATGAGCACACACTCAATATACAGACACCCTAACGCTGGGCACTGCGACCATGTAGAGAGGCCCTTGGACCCAATGCATTTTATTTCCTTTAACTCATTAGTTAGTTAATTTGCTTTTATCCACCACCACCACGCCCCGACATTGAAATTATTGTTGTTTACCTTGCAGGACTCTGTTAACAGCCCTGTTAATTGGTATTCTTAACTACAAGACTATGGGGGTCATTACGACCAAGGCGCTAATTGCGCCAACTTTACCACCATGGTGTAAACTATGTTTACACCATGGTGGATGGCGGATTTACCGACCCATTCCAAGGTGAGTGGGGCGGAAAATCCCCATTTCCCATTTTCCCTTCGCCATTCCCATTTTTGCCCCATAGGGCATAATGGGAGTGGGGAAGGCGCTAATTACGCCACCGTAAATTACGGTGGCGTAATTAGCATCATGGCAGGTTAGCGCCATGGATTTTAACGGCTGCTAAGATGCCCTAGCCCAACCCTTAGAATATTACCAACTTTGTTAAACCTTGGGCCAATATATAATATAGACGGAGCGTAGATGTCGGGTTTGTAATAAAAAACAATATGTTGGAATCTGCCAGACATTTGCTCACCGAATGTGCAGGGTTAATGACGTTTATAATTGCGAACCTGGGGTGTTATGTACATGATATTGAGACTATCAAGTCAGAATCCTTTTGGACGTACGGTGTGAATACGAATATGGCACTCTTCCAGTTGTGGAAAATGATAATAAGAATCTTACCTAGTGTACATTCTGAATGCCAGATGCTTGATGGTGTAAGGTAAATCATTTTGTTTACGATCCGGTTGTCCTAGAATACATTTTTTGTATTTATGATGTTATGTATATATTGATATGAATGAATTTCTGATAATTGAGATGATCAGTAATTGTTAATGTGCTGTATTTATGAGATTCATGGTTTTAGATGTTAAAAATAATTCTGTTTTAACATTGGAATTTTTGAATAAGTGCATGTTTGTAAAAGTGTAATTACTATAGACAAATAAGATAATAGTAATAATAATAATAATAATAATAATAATAATAATAATAATAATAATAATAATAATAATAATAATAATTAATACAGCATAAACGTAACCCGTTCCACTCAGGGTAACTGGAAAGTCTGACTCAGATTGCAGACTGCGATTGCCAATCCAGGGCTCAAGAACATGGTAGATTATGCTCTTTAATTTTATGATGACAGGACATCAGAGGTTTAGGCTAAGTCACCGTTCTCTTTTCATCTTCCAAAATGAAAGGGTCAATGACCTTAATGCTGCTGTGACTAAGTGCTCTGCCTAAAAATGGGGAAAGACAATGGGTTCGACAAAGTGGCTGCCCTGATACTTTGGATTCTGAAGCAAGAGTGGGTATAACATGAGATTTCCAAGCAATGCCCACTTGTTCCCTGCACTAAGGCAGGGGCAGTCACAGGCACGCACTCATCTTCAACAACAGTTGAAAAGCACCATGAAAACAGTGTCTGGCCAACACCCCTGGGCATACATTCATGCGCGTTGAAAAATATACATTCTTTGGAGGCTCTGCCAAGGGTAACATTTGAAAGAATTAGTCAGACTACTAGAGATGGTGGCAATCGTCCCAAATAAAAAGTTGCACTCAAGTCACAGACAATATGAAAGGAAACGTATATGTGTTGCCCACGTGAGGGACACAACAAAGAATGTTCTCTCATTCGTACTTACAACAAAGAGATTACAAAGTTAATAATGCCATGTGATACAAACAATTACAGTTTTAGTTAAAGTTTTGATTTGCATGCTGGGAATACAGAAGAACAAAGTTCAAAGCAGGATAGTTATCAGGATTCCAAATGGCAGGAAAGGAGACCACACACATGTTTGTGAATGTATAAAATCCAAGATGGTTTAAGACCTTTATATAAGAGCAGGCTACCCCACTTTCTCATCACCTAACCAGATGCACCTGGCCCGATCAAAGGCCAGCCCACTATCAATGTGCAATCTATGCCTCTAAGCACAATGCTAAGTGCGGAGAGAGTGCAAACAATAAAAGACAGCCTGCTGATCAAATTGTGTGGGGTGCTCTTGGAGGAGCTCTAGGAAGATGTTTGGAGGAGATTGGACAGGTAGCAGTGCAGTCTATTAAAAGGAGAGCTGAGAGGAGGGCGTTGGAGGTTGGAGAGAATATTTTATATTGGAAGATGTTTCCATCTGTTGAGGCAGTCGAAGGAAGTATTGTTGTGGTGCTTGGAATGAGAATTGGTACCTCCTTGAGGGAGACATACAAAGACATTGAAATGGGATGTGTTGAGGAGGTTGGAATTATCTTTTTTTTTTCTTTATTATGTCACAGTTTATTCAACTTTTCACAAATTAAATTTAAAATTTAAAAGTCGAAGTCCTCCCCACATCATGATAAAATATCAAAGATTATTATGATTTTCCTACAAAACAGACTGAAAAATATTATATATGCATGGTCATTTCCCGTAATAAAACACTACCATTGTGCTTCACCAGTCATATGCAGCCCCCAGCCTATCGACTTCCCAGTCAACAGTCTCAATATGGCTAACACTTCACATTGACATAGTAAATGTCTAGTTGTTTCTACAATCCCTACCCGACACAAGCGGCAATCACGGTCCATTCTGTTAATCCTCAACCAGGAATCCTCTTTCTCCCTAGTTCTGACTACGTTAAACTTCACTTTTAGGTAATCCCACATCAAATAATTGCACAGGAATTCACTGATTTATGTTGTGGGGAGGGACCAAAGTTTGGATGTATCAAACACATTCTCCCGTGCTGTTCCTAGTGCTAACATTGAACAGGGCCTTCTCTTCCTCCTGATGCATGATGAATACTTTCATTGTGGATTTAAAGAACCTGTTTTCGCTGAGGATTTAACTTTGGGCATTTTTTAAGCACTTCTTGGATTCCTCCCATATTCTTCCAACACTACTGCCTGCCATGTTCTGTGTACAGGAGGATAGCTCGGCAGCAACGTGCTCGCCTTGGAAGCAAGACGACATGGAGCACGCTGGTTCGATCCCCAGTCCGTGCTTAAAAACCTCTAGGTATTAAGCGTGTTGTATACACCTCTCGAATGATGTTTAACAATGTACCCAATGGATCAATAACTATTTTCCAATACAGGGATAAACAACCCATGGCCAGTTTAGCTTTAATAGTCTGGATGCAAAATTCCAGTACAATCATATCAAACAGGGTTCGAGTCAGCAGCTGTAGCTGTTTTTTTTTACCAATACTCTTTTGAATAGTGCAAGCTCAATAGTTTTTTGCAAGCGCCCATGATTGGGAACACTTGCGTCTGGTACAGGTGTAATAATAAACCCACAGAAAACTCACCACTTTTGTGTGCGACTGCACAAATTCCTCCGAGAGTGGTATGGGACTTGATCTTAACATAATTCAGCTCGGCCCTCCCATTCAACTTAGGGTCTAAGTGGATTCCCAGATTTGTGCAGGTATGTACCAGTTCCAATCTTGCTTCCACTAATTCCTAGGTTGGCCTACATTTCCTTTTACTTCTAGGTAGGTGGAAAATCATGTTCTTTATCTTCAAGATGTTAAAAAATAGATGATTATCATCTGCCAATGTCTTGACTTTACTCAGGATACATTGAAGGCCCCCGGGCATAAGATCAAGTATGGCAAGGTCATCCGCATAACCTAGCCATTGAAGTTGTGTGGTGCTCAACTTTTGTGAAACGGCACCCGGGTTACATAGGGCTGGTCCTAGATCAGCTGTATACAAGTTATAAAGGATCAGGGCTAGTGTAGAACCCTGTTTTAGGCCTTAAGATGTGGTATCCATGTTGTGCATCTGCCAAATTGGTCTACCCTGACCTTGACCCTTGTTTGGGAGTAGAGATGCACCAACATTTTGTGTAATCCCAAAGGAATACCGAAGGCCTGCAGTTTACTCCATAATCTATTGTGGTTGATAGTATCAAACGCAGAGGTTAGGTCGATAAATGCGATATACATAGGGACTTTCCTCACCATCCATGATTGTTCAATCATGGTGGTCAGAGCCAGCGTATTAATGCTAGTGTTGGATTTCTTCCGAAACCCTGTTTGGTACATTGGGATGATCCCACCGTGTTAGTTCATCTAGCAACATTCTAGCAAACAGCTTCCCAAAAAATCAAGCATGGCCAGCATGCGATAACTTTTTGGATCATCGTGCAGAACAAGCACGATGATGCTGACCTGCCATGACCTGCCATGATGCTGGTATGCATTGTAATACTTCAATGCTCTAGAAAGGAAATGCAAGGTAGTGGCCCAAACTTGGGGCACTGCCTTAATTACATCACTACACAAGCCATCTGGCCCTCGGGCCCTAGATGCCTTGCTTGTTCTTAAAACTTCCTCGATCTCCTCTTGAGATCGCTCGTATACCCATTTGTGTTCCATCAGCAGATATTGGAGGGCAGATGGCATTCCTCCCCCTAGGGTCAAACCCACGTGGTTTATCCACTCAACTTCAGTTACTCCATTTAAATCTCAGGGAGATCTATCACAGCCATTTACGATTTTCCAAAATCCAGCATTATCCTTATTCTGAATTGTTAACACCAACTCTTTCCACCTGCGACAGGCCATATGGTAAGTATCATATTTTAACCATTCATTATATTCCACTTAAGCTTGTCTGGCTTTTATCCCGTGGGTCATTGGGACATATTCTGTTACAGCTAGCTTGGGTAGGGTTCCCCTCAATTTCCTCTTCCGATCCCTAATGCCTCTATCATATTGATGACGGTGGGAGCCTCTCTGCCCATTGGCTTTCCTATTAGGTTGCGTGTCCTGATGGTGCATTTGTGGATTGTTAATTACATCACTACACATGCCATCTGACCCTGGGGCCCTAGATGCCTTGCTTGTTCTTATAACTTCCTCAATCTCCCCTTGAGATCGCTCGTATACCCATTTGTGTTCCATCAGCAGATCTTGGAGGGCAGATGACATTCCTCCCCCTAGGGTCAAACCCACATGGTTTATCCACTCAACTTCAGTTACTCCATTTAAATCTCTGGGAGGTCTATCACAGCCATTTACGATTTTCCAAAACCCAGCATTATCCTTATTCTGAATTGTTAACACCAGCTCTTTCTACCTGCGACAGGCCATATAGTACTTATGATATTTTAACCATTTATTATATTCTACTTAAGCTTGTCTGGCTTTTATCCCATGGGTCATTGGGGCAAATTCTGTTACAGCTAGCTTGGGTAGTGTTCCCCTCAATTCCCACTTCCTATCCCTAATGACTCTATTGTATTGATGGCAGTGGGAGCCTCTCTGCCCCTTGGCTGTCCTATTAGGTTGCGTGGCCTGATGGTGCATTTGTGGTTATCCCTTGTGTCTATCACAAACTGAAGCATAACTTTCTCTGCCTTTGGCCCTGCATCATTGGATAGCTCGATAGGATGGTGTCCCAAGCGCATCCTGGCAAGACACCATCATATAGTCAAGGATGCTGCTGATCCCTGGTAAGGTTGGGTGAGGAATCCATTGGATATGCTCTGTTTATTATGCTGAACTTGGGAATATGGGAGAAATTGGAAGGCCAATTTTGGCAGACAATATTGAGACTCCCCTATACGGTACCAATGTCTATAATTAGACAGGGACTCAAATTGCAGTCCCTTGAATCCCTAGTACTGTGGAAGCCAATTGCGCTCTATGGGAAATGTGTGTATGAAACCTCTATAGCTCCCTTTGCTATCTTTGAATGTACGGAAGGAGCGTGGGATAAATATATGACACAGTGGAAACTGAAAGTTGAGCAAATACTACAGCAAAATAATATTAATCCAAGGGATTTAGCTGCAAATCCATCCAAGGTCAAACATAAATTGTGGGAACAGGACTGGATATGCACACTAGATAAATGCTCTGGGGTCAAATTGGATTCACTGATAATATTGGAGAAAAAAGGCCTCCCCAGGTATCTACAAAAATTTCCAACTGAACATTTTTGGGACCTACTATTGAGTTGTAGGTTAAATATCCTACCAACGGGGGCAGTCCAGAGGGTAAGAAAAATACTAGGTATAACGAATGCGGAATGTAACTTCTGTAAGGAGAAGGATTCTATAGAGACATTATGCCATTGGGTAACCTCCTGTGAAACCTTAAAAGAATTAAGACAACTCGATCTAGCGGATAGTGGCTTAGATAAAACAACTCTGAGCAAGCTGGATTGGATGACATGGATATTCATGGGAGAAAGGACTTGCATAGTGATCACGGTGTTGAAAATGATTGAAAAAGTTTTAAAGTTGAAAGAGGAACTCAATGGAATGAAATGATGAACACCATGAAATTGAGTACTTTTTAATATACTTTTTGGGAATTGATGATTTGGAAAAGAAAACTGGATAAGCATGATGTAATTTTTGTTAAGAAGGTTTATGTGGTTGTGACCATTGTATGGTTGTGTTTCCTTTTTTTAAACCTTTAAAACATTAAAATAAAATAAAAAAGATGCTGAACTTATTTGATGCCAAAAAACAAGCCCAGCAAGTACCACATTTGCTAGCCCACTTGTTGGAACCAAATCACCCAGTTGATGGTGCATGTATAGCATATTAATGACTGGTGCTGATAGTAAGGGAAGGTTTGCATTAAAGTCTCCACAAATGACAACTGTAGCCATCCGTGACTGAGTACCCAAGAAGGTTTCTAGTTTCTTCATAGTATTCACAACTTCGTTTTTTATAAGGGGTAGATAGACATTGATCCAGGTCAGTACTTGGTGGCCATCCATGTCCGTGTAACAAGGGTAGGTCACTCTAGCCACCAAGATGTTTGGAGATGGCAGAGGTAACTCCACAATCCCTGTTGGTCGCTTTACACCAATCGCTAGACCAACCTTGGGCTGCCCCCGAGGGCCCTTACTGGCTGGTCTACAAATGAAGTTCCAACCAACAAAGCATCCTGCAGCCATGTCTTGTGGAATAAGACCATTTTGAGCCTGTCTATATATTTAAATAGACCATCATCCTCAAACAAATGACTATGGCCCCTGGTGTTCCAACTTAACATCAGATGTGACGACTGTGTGTCCTTGCGAGGAGTGTGGCATCCCCCTAGATTTTACTGGCGACTTTAGCAAGGCCCAGTTGGGTTCAATCACTACTTTTCCAGGCTCTGCTATTTTGGGTTGACCGTTGGTTAACCATGCCAAATATGCCATGCTGGATGGTGGCCCAACTGCCCTTTCACCAGCACGTCAGTTGCTACGTGCTAGGGCTGCCTCGTCTTTGGCATATGTGGGATATTTTGGCCTCAACGGGCCATCTGCAAGGATAGTAGAACACTCGTAGCCCATTTATATAATGTTTGTTGGAAGGGCATGATGTAGGATGCAACATTCTCGTCAGAGAAATAAACGGCAGAGGTGGCTTTCGTGGAGTCTATTATTTATGGATCGTAGAGGTACCACTGCGTGAAGCAATGCTAAGATACTTGTATGGTTCAGGTGCAGCCTTTGACACCACAGAAGAGACTACAGATCTGCAGAGCCTTCCCCGTGGGACCAGATAGTTGTGTGGAGATCCCCCTTGGAGCATTTTTCGCTGGATCCTTGCTCTTCTTCATGTGCATTAACAATCTCATTGCTAATTTCAAGAGTACTGATGGTTTTTGGCATATTAAAATGCTAATTTTTTCCCGTCTCGGCTGGAATCGGTAATTCTGTCTCTGCAATTGTGTCCTTGATGCCCTCACATTCTCTTAGCACCTCCCCCATTTTGCCATTAGTAGTAGATTTGGAACTTGCCCTGCACAAGTCGCAGGCTGTCTGTGCAGGTTCCTTTGTCTCCTGTGCATCCGTCATATTGTTAGTACTATTGATTGGTTATCGCGTGTTGTCCTTCACCTCCTTCTCCTTCACAGAGTTGGCTGCACCAAGACCAACTGTGGTGGGCCCCTTACAATGTTATTGACCCCCTGTTTGTTTTTATGTGGCCTCATACTCTTAGGGCCTCATTACGAGTTTGGAGGCAGCCATGCCCTTAACAATGGCATGGCTGCCTCCAAACTCGGGTCCGGGTTGCCTGGATGCGGAAATACAGGGCCATTCCGACCTTGGAGGGCCCGGTATTTCCTCATTCAGGGAACCCGGACCATCCCCATTCCCATTTGAGGGTTCAATGGTAATGTGGAGCATGCTAACAACGGGCCCGTCAATGACGGGCCCGTTGTTAGCATGATGGCTCCCTCGCGGGACCCTGTCTAACTGGGGGTTCAAGGGCTCTTTTGCAAGAGTGGTTTATGTGATGTCAACCTCACAGTTGGCTGTGACTGCGGCATCTTCTGGCAACTTGGGTTCATTTCCCATCATAGTTGCATCGCCCATCGCGATCCTTGTTAGCAGACCAAAGATAGCCCGTACCTCCGTGCCTATGGTGGCCATGCCCCTTTTCATGGGGTAAGAGGATTTCAGTACTTCATTCAAGGGATGCGCTATTTTGTCAAGTTTGTTGCATACCATATCCAGTTTTAAAGCCATTGGGCCTCATTACGATAGCCCTACCGCCAAACTCCCCAGCGGTATTAGTGACGGATCACAGGTTTGGCGGAAGGATTATTGCCCATTCCCCATTGGGCCCATTCAGGAATTCCTCATTCCCCATTGGGCCCAATGGGGAAAATTTGCGCCATTACCGCAATGACTTTCCCGCCGGCGGTAATCGTGCCGAAAATCGGCAAATTTGCCACGGATTTCCCCCCAAATCAGAGCTGGGAGGAAATCCGTCAAAGCCATGATCTGGAGGACCCTTAAATGCAGCGGTAATAGCACTACTGCCACATTTAAGGGTGACCGCCAGACTCGTGATGAGGCCCATTGTCTCGTATTTCCTCATCAGGTCGGTCAACAGGTCCTCTAATATTAAAAACATATTTGCAGATGTCATACTAACCTCCCTTGTTGAGGGCGATGTAGACATATTTGACTCATTCCCATTGCCTGTTTCTTCCTGCTCCACAATTAGATTGGATGATTGACTAGTTGAGAAAGAGCCTGTGTTTTCCAATTTGTTTTAGTTGTTGAAGCTAAAACCTCCATTGATTGAGAAGGAATTGTCATCAGTGGCCCTATCATATGCAAGGCCATTGCTATCTGGCTGAGCTACTTGGGTTGCTTGTATGGGGCTAGAGCTCCTGCTCCTTCCCCTGTTTGGGATATTAAGATCAATGCCCAATATGGCATATCAGGGCATCTACCATTAACTCAATGGATTTAGATCCCAGGCATGGTGCTAGTGTCATTAATTCACCCACCAAGTCAGTTCGAAGTTCAGCTGCTTCTTCCTTGATTAACAGTAATTTTCGGTTGTGGTTGGTAATACTTGATAATAAGGTTTGTCACTTTCAGTTGGTGTCTTGTCTGTATTCTGCCTTTACTGGATTTTGGAGTTTTTAGCATAACTGTCCATTGGGGACGCTGTCGTGGCTGCCTCAATCTCGATGCCCCCCGCCCCGTTTAGCTCTCTTTATCTCGGCTTTCAACACTGTGCGATCTATCAGGGTGTAGCCTGTGTTTACCGATAGCTATTCGTTTGGAACCCATCATTTGGTGTGCTGGGGTGCTGTCCACAGTGGAATTATGCCTGGGCAGATAGGTAAAATAGTCCCGGACTTACTTTTCCAGTTGAGCATATCCTTCAATAATACCTTGGTTTCCTCCTTGATTAAATAAGTGGACCGCTGCCACTCCACACTCCGGACGCCAGACACCTGACACTCTTACATACTCCACAACGCTCCGCTTACAATGCTGGTTATGTAAGCGGGCGTAGACAGGAGTAGTGGTGTGAGTGGAAATGTAAGGCAGACTGCTCTGCTGCCTTGGCTGCCAAATAATGCACAGTGCTCCTTGAAAATGAAAGCAGCCTGCTGCCGCTTGTCTCTGCTGCCGAATGCCAAACACTGTCAGTTGGTCTGGGCTGCTCCGATAAAGAAAGCAATCACACCAGACACTCTTACATAATGATACATTTTACCATCTGGAGAAAGATAATTGTTAAATAGAATGGAGGAGAGTTTTGAACAGTTTAGCTGGCTAGTTATAACTATATGGAGAAAGAGTGTTTGTGAAGGTGTGAGGGAATGCATTGAGGTGGCTGGATGGAGAAATATTACAATCTGCAGCGAAAGTTATTGAGGCAGTTGGACAGAACGAGTTGTCTGGAAAGGAGGATTTGATGAGGTTGGTGAAGGAGACAAAATATATCTTTTGCAATGGAGGTTGTAGAAAAGATAGGAGGAGATAGAGTTGCAGGACCCGGGGACATGGAAGGAGAACACCCACCCCTACTAGCCAAAGAGACCTGGGAGGTTCTGGTGGATAGATCATCCAAGTCAGCCTTTATAGGTGGAAGGTGGTAAGGGGTGGGGCAATCTAACCAAGAGGTGGGAAGACATTGACAGTGGTAAAAATAAAGGGTGTTTCTCATGGATCTGGGCCTTAAAACAGGGATGTGGTCGGGAGATAAAGAACTCCCCAAATACATTGCATAAACCATGAGAGAGTGGAGCAATTTTGAATGGGATCCACCTCTGTTTCAGACATCTGGTATATAATGTGAGGCTCTGTGAACCACAAGGCCTGTTAACCTGGGACAACCCTTACCAGACTCACTAGAAGTAGGTTTGAGAGCCTTGAAAACTCACAATTACACCTGGACTGCTGCAATATTGATATTGGAGTCAGCCAAGGGTGAGCCCAAACCTAGAACATCTTCAAGAGACTTTTCTTTGCTCACGATTTATTATTTTAGGTCTTACTTTTTTTCATTTGTAGAAATCCTGTCTTTGACATGCGTTTGAAGAATCATCTTCTCATGATTTCATTGTATTCACTGTCAGAATATGAGGTCATGAACATCCAAGAGAACATTGATCCCGCTGAGATAAAGTCTACCTTAGTTCACCGTTCACACCTTTGTCAATTGCAGTTATATCCTTCACCCTCCCCGACTTCTGAAACACGTATGCTGTGTTGGGTTCTGTCCATACTTGACACACTCCGTGACATGCCTAACAGTGCAGCCAAAATGTATTGCTAGTGTTCAGAACAATGCAAGTACACAATTTTAAAGACGGAAAATGGGACAACAAATGTGCCTTTTGCAATGGTTTGGTATGCATGATATTTTAGGTGGGGGGGTAAAAATAGATTAAAAATAGCAACATTTTGGTTAAAGAAATTAGGAGTTAAAATACCTAAAGAAAAATTGTTGTCATCTAATGGAACCGCCTACTTCAACAGTAAAAACATTACACATCACCTGAACCTGCTACAGTATACATTACAACAATGCATGCTTGTTCTTAATTCTCCTTTTCTGTGAGTGTGCCTCCTCACTGGTGTGGCTGTAGATAGACAACTGTATGAGAGAAATGCCAATGGTGATGAGCCATTGGTGGATGTGCGTGATGGAATAAACGCCAAAAGGCTCCGTAATCTTGCCAATTTTCTTTTAGCTGATGATTTTACGTATCGTGCAGTATAAGAAAAGTGAAGCATAGAGCATGTGCAGCAAATGCAGTAACATCAGGGTTGCAATGCACAACCAATAACTCTACAGTCATCTAGAAAATGATGTCCCTTAAATAGGGTAGCACCAGTGGGGGAGATGTGCACAAGGTGTGTAAAACCATAGTGTTTAATTGTTTCATAGAGCGTCAGCACTGAAGTGCAGTCTTCGACACTTGGTGCCTTAATCAGTGTGTATTGATATTTTTCAATACAGGTATACAGTAATCACCCATAGTAAAAGCACAAATATGTGTAGTTGGTATCAGGGACTCTCAAAGAGTTAACATATCCTCATCAGTTGGATGCCCTTAAATCTCAGAAAACAAAACACGACATTAAAATGTTTTTTTAGGTGGTGGTCCAAACACTTGTGTGATTTCAATAAACTAATATCATTACAATATTCAGAAGTGCAACAAATGGGGCCCACAAAGTGTCAATATCATTGTATTGTACTGCACTAATAAATCTGTAACCACGTTTTTGTGACCCCCCCACAACAACGTAACACAAAATCAAAGAAAAGCAAAATCATCAGAAAGTTAAATTAATGTAAAGTGGCCTAAAATGGTGGAACATATGTCAATATAGAACTGTGCTTTTTGAATTATGTAGTAATTACATGTTTGACTGTTTTTTGGTTAAATTAAAATATTTTCTTTAGATGACAAACAACCTTCCAAATCGTAACAATTATTTGTGTTCTATAGTTACACTTAAAAAGAATCATTTACATTTGACTTATACATATATTAAATAGTGCTCAGATAGTAAACCATGTTATATATAACATGTCCATTGCTAAGAAGAGGAGTTCCATTAAGTAAGGTACACAGACAGAGTCGGCTTATCTTCCATCTAAATCGTTATATGGATTTTCGTGCAGCCTAATATTTTATGATTTTCCTTTTAAGCGAGACTCTGTAGAATATGATGGCTTTTCAGGGATTGGTTTTTATTTTTTGCTTTTTAATTTGTAGTACATGATCAATTGTTCTCATGGGTTCTATATTCAGATCCATTAAGAATCTTATTGTTGACACATGTATTGATATCTTAGCATTAAATATCAGTCCCACAATTGCTTTTGATCCAAATTCCTGTATTCCCTAACAAAAGAAATTGAAATCGATCTTTCCGTAATAACTATAGTATTGTGCATTGTGTTAATAAATGTTCTAAGGTTTCTGCCTCTTCTGGTGATTTACAGAACTTGCATCCATTACTCCATAATCCTTTTGATCTTGAAACTAGTAATGAGTTTGGTGGCCATAGATGACATCTTAACTTCATTAGCTCATCCCAGTATTCCTTACTCAGGATATTTTTTTAGGTATTCCGGTAAGGTATTCATTTTTTTCATCAGAAATTGTTCATTGGTAAATGTTTTATATCTTTGCCATTCCTCCCAGTCCTTGATCCAAGCTGTCTGCTAGCACTTCAATTTTTCTCTAAGGAGTTAATGCATAGTAGGTTTAGATCAATGTTCATCTCCTTCATTTGCTTGACACAATGTTTCTCATAAGATGTTAATGGAGTTTGGGTCATTGACTGCAATATTTTGGCTAAGACTGGTATCATAGTGTATATGTTTGCATCTTTATTAGTACATTTGGCAGTACATTTGGCATAAAAGGCTTTGCTGTTCCATGTCACTGTTGTCTCAATTGCTGTAAGTCATAATTCATAGCGTATTATAGCGATAGGAAATATTTTCGCTAGTGGGATCAGTGTTTTTCAGAATCTTCCTTCAATTAGTTTCCAGTTAGGCTGATCTTCTGGTGCTTTCATATGTGCTCCATATGTTAGCAACTTTTCCCTTGTAATATTTTATAACTGGCAGGTAAGTGTATTTGCCATATTTGTTTTGGATAACTTTTGCTTGGGAGGTTAACAATTGAATTCAATCCTCCACTGTCAATTTGAAAGGTTGAAAGGTTGTTCAGTTTTATGATTATTTATGTTAATATCAAATATTTATATTCTTTAGTTATTTGCACAACTTCGCCATGAATACACCATTCAAACTGCTTTGATTTCTTTGTTAATAGAACTGGTTGAATTTGTATGATATTACATTTCTCAATATTAATAATCAAACTGGTATAAGGCAGTTAGTAGTCTTTGTAAACCCATTGGGGTCCTATCGAACAGCACAAGGTTGTCCGCATATAACAGATAGATATTGGTTGATGATTCAGCTTTGGTGGAAAAGATCTTCTAGCGTAAATTGTGATATTCAGATTTCAGATATAATAGTTGAAAATAGTTGTGGCAAATACACAGCTCTGTTTTTATCCACGCATTCTCACAATTAGTTTGGTTAACAGACAATCTAACCTGGAAAGTTGTTTCTGTGTAAAGCTGGTATATGGCGGCAAAGATATGCCTCGAGCAGTCGTCTTCTTTTAGTTTTCCCAGAGTAAATATCTTGCTATAGTATCGAATGCTAGACAAAAGTCTATAAAAGCTATGTGTAAATGCTCCTTAGACATCAAAGCTTGCTTTTTTAAGGCAGTAACAGTAATAGATTAATTGTGGTGCCAAGGCCTTGAACAAATCCTGCTATGTCTATTAACCTTTTTTCAGTCAGCCAACTTTTTAAATCTTTGAGTATTATCTGCACAAAATGTCTTTCAACAGTGTTTAATAGGGCTATATGCCGATAATTTCATGGTAGATTTCGGTTTCCTTTTTTAAACACTGGGATTATTATTGATTGTTTCCAACTAATCAGAATAAAAATGTTCCCTACTGTTTTTATTGCGATTAATATTTTGTTTATCATTTGGGGCCATTTTTCTGGGTGTTTTTTTAGAGTTAGGTTGCTCAGTCCATTGGGGCCGGGAGCTCTAGAATTACTTAACTTTTTAATCAAGATCAAAATGTCAAGTGCATCAAATTTTAAATTGCTAAGGCAAGTGTTGTCAACCAGGTCCAATTTAAGATCACTGATGGGCTTTTTAAGTTGTGCGTTTATTATATATTCTTCCCAGACTAATTCAGAAATGGGGTTTAACAAAACTGTTGCCATCCCGGAATCTCTGCCTCGATTTAATAACTTCCATACTTGTTGACTCGACTTGGAAAAAAAAGCTTGTAGCATTTGTTTGTTATTTAATAGATCTTTTGTCGCTTTATGATGTTTTATGAAGTTGGTATATCTTGTTCGAATATTTTCAATTGTTTTCTTTGTTTCTTGATCTTGCTGTTTTTTTATTTCCTTATTTCAGCTTTCATCTTGATTCTAGCGGGCTTGATTACCGGGTCAAAATGGTTCAGATTCTTAAGTATTCGTTTTTTATACCTTGAGTTATTTTCTTTGAACATCATAATAGCACAAGCATAATCTTCCCCTTGCTTGTTAGTTTGATGAACATTTTCTAAAAGTTTGATTAATTTGTATTCTGACCATTTGGTTCTGTTTCGTTGTTCATTGAGTGTACAATGCAAGATGTAAAATTGATTATTTGATTGATTGGAGTGTTGATATTCAATCGTTATTATGTTATGGTCACTCAAGTCGGTATGTAATATGGTAAAGTCTTTCACTAATGTTATAGCATGGATGGATATGAAGGCATAGTTAATAATTGAGGTAATTTTGCCTCTATTCCAGGTTGGTCTTGGAGGGTTATCAGTTTCATAAGATCCTTTTGGTTGCATTGGTTTTCCATTCACTTTATAACATGATACATTTAAATCTCCAGTAATTAATATTTTTTGTAAACTGTAGGTTGTATTGCAATTAAGTCCAGGATTTTTATGATATATTTAACAAACAACTCAATGGTGGTTAGACCTGGATTCCAGGAAGTATTAATTATAACATATTAGTTGTTTGTTTGGGGTTATTGTTCATTAATTCCAGCTTTGCCAATTGAATAAATGGGTGAGGGTTTGCCCATGTAGTTAGTTTGGCTTTAAGATCTAATTTTCCAGTGATCAGCAATCCAGCCATTGGACGGACTTTCATTTTTTAAATTGCTGGTGTCTTTATTGTTTGAAAGGAGGGCCAAATAGGAGTTTGAGTTAACCAAGTTTCTTGAAGAATTACCACATCATATGCCATGAAATGTTTACTCAAGTTGTGTCCATTAAATGCACATGTCCTCTGGTGTTCCATATGGCTATTTGTAACGATTGCTCGATTATGTTCTTCTGTCTCTACTGTTTTTATTGCGGTCTTGGGATCATGGCTTGTCTTAACCACCTCCATGATGGCATTGCATCTGATACTACCTGTTAATCCATATATCCATTTCTGATAGTTCTGTTCCCTTCTGCAACACAGTTTATAATTAGTGGATCTTCGGGACTTATGGCCGTAGATGACATTCTGTCTTTGGATCTTTGTGAGTTTATGCTTTTTAGGTCTTTTCATTTTCGTTGGTATTCATTCGTTCTGTGATCTGGATTGGATAAAGATAGAGATAATCCATACTCTGCAAAAGTTGATTTTTCAGTCCATATTATTTGTTTGTTTGTGATTTGATCAGTAGGTCTGCGTCATCCATTTTTCTTGAGCGATACATGTGTGGGATGTATTGACCCACTTTTGATCTGCTATGCTGCATCACTCTGTTATGATGGTGCCAGAAACAGCAAAATGCCTTCAAAACCTTTGGGTGTGCCAAAACCGCTGAAAATCGCGCTTTTAACCCACAAAAAGATGGCTGTCCAATCTGTTATGCATGTTGTCAGTGGTGGAACAGAGCTCTCACTTCTGAAATGTGTAACTGGGCTCCACAACAATTGAAAGTAGAGTGCAGAAGGAAAAAGCAGTACTTTGCTAAATGAAACTCAAAATCTTGCTTTAAATCACTTTTCTTTGTTGCTGAAACTTCAGAATGCCGGTACAGAACACCTTCAAATATTCAAAATTCTTGCTGGGTGCTACAATTCACTTAGTTTAAGGAAGCATTGTGATCTTACAATGTCTTGAAAAGCTGAGAGTATAAAGAGATTTTCATAGCAAAAGTGGCCTGCCTGTGGATCTGTCAAAAATCTCTGTGCAGCAGAGGGCTGCTGTGATGCCAGCTGTCAGGGGCCTGTCTGATTAAACTTTAACATGTATAACTGAAAATCAAATGTTTGCAATCTAAGAGGCCTGTTACTGATAGTAACCCATATTGTAATTGTTTGATCCCATGGTTAAAATCTTGAATGAGAATTCTAGCTGTTATGTGATATAACAAGTTTGTTTTGTGCTAAGGAATAGGCCACATAGTTTAACAATGAATTTATACCTGGATGAAGCTGTAGAACTTGAATAACAAGTTTCTCAATGAAGGAAGGTCTTTCCCCCCAGCAGGGAATCACAGAGAAGTGTTAATTACAGGGTAGGAAAGAACCTGGTCTACAGAGGCAAAAGGAACAATGCCCAGCTGCAGCTCAGAAAATTCAAAGTGTAAAGACAGTCGTAAATGGCCTCTGCAAGGAACAAACATGGGGGATGGCTCCTGGGCTTCCAGGGAGAGACCCAGGGGAGGAGAAAAACAACCCTTTGTTGCTTAACATGGACAAAGAGCATATTTTAAAACGACTGATAACTTACTGGTTAAAATTGTGACAAATATAAAAATAACTGAGTTGTTAATCTCATTTCTGGATGCACGGGTGAAGAGGCGCCAGAACTGTTTGACATGTTCTGGACAGTAATGGCAAGAAATGTGATTTTACACAAAATGTATTTGTTCCAGAATTGTGAAAATGTATACACTTATTCCCATGTTAAACACGCACACTTGTAGGAATTTGATTAAAAATTGGACATTGTGTTCCTAATGAAAAGGGCAAAATTCTGTGAAAAGCAGAGACAAGATCCCACAGCGAAGGGGTTTTGAGGAATAGCTGCTATGAAAAATATGTAATCTGTATATGTGATTTTTATAGAGGTTGCACATGTGGCAATATGTATTTTGCCAAAAGTAGATTTTGTGTTCCAGGGGCTAGGGGTGAATTCTCAGCCTTATTAAATCACACCATAAAGATGACACTCTGTTTCACTCCTCCTATCAAGGCAGAGAGTAGACTCTGACCCAATCACCTTTCAAAGGGGCAAGATTAGGCTAAACTGGCCCACACACCCCTTTATGATGTCAGTTCATAGCATAAATAGAGACAGCTCACCACACATAAGGACAGACAGATTCACTCACTATCCTGATGCTGGCGGAGCACCCTGCTGCTGAACTTTACATCTTCCTTGCTCCAGACTCCAGAAACTTGGCAAAGCAAAAGGCCCACTGCATAGCTGAACCATTCTCAATTATGCCTCAAATTCTAGAGCAGAACTCCACAAGCCTAAGGGGAAGTAACATGATACAGCCGGGCTGTGCTGTTACAGCTTGCCTGCTGAAAATAAATATCCTCAGAACCAAGAAGGGCAGATCCGATCCAGTCCTTTGCCATGCTGTGGCCAGAACACCTTGCTGACCCTGTCCAGTCCTGTGCCGTGCCGTGATCAGAACATCTTGCTGACCCGGCCCAGTCCGATGTGCCCAGCCGTCTTTCCTAAACAAGATCCAATCCCCTGACCAGAACTGACGGTTCCATTTAAAAATGTATCCAGTGAGTATAATTAGGAAGAATTGTGTCACTAGCATATGTACTCTACATAGTCTTATCCCTATCCTAGACCCAGCCTATCTTGTAATCAGATCCTGTATTGTTAGGAGTATCTTTGCATTGTCTGAAACCTCTCTCCAACCCATCCTATCTTTCCTCCATGACCAGTATTCTTAAAACTATCTCTGCGCTGATGCTTTTCTCATCTGAAGAAGGCGAGTTTCCTTAGCAGGCAGTCACACTAATCAAGTGACTGTGTTCCTGTGTGGTATTCGTTTTGTTCATAGTCATCCTCTAGTGTAAGCAACCCATTTGTCATTTTTAAAAGTGCATTCCTGTTTTCCATTCTTGCGCCTATCTCGAAATATGACCTCTACTAAAACGTCTATAAATCCCTCAGTTTTCGCGATAGAAACAACATTTCAACTTATGCTTGTAGATAACATTCATATCTATCCATCCCAGCGAAAAAGAACTCCAAATCAATGCGATTCTCCCGTTATCGTGAATATCGCGCAGTGAAAAGTTTGCCGCAAATTTTGGTTTTTGGATTTTTTTTTGCTTCTGATTTGAATTTTAAGATTTCAAGGGAGTAATTCATAGAATTTAGCACACAAGTGGCGCACGCGGCTGGCGCACAGTGTGCGCGTGCGAATCCCTGTGCCAGCCACGTGCACTAAAATCCATTTCCGCGCACAGCGTATTCATGGATTCCAGCTACCAAAACCAGCCGTGGCGCACAGTGGCGCAGCGGCGCTGCAGCAGCGCCAGTTACGCCCCCAAGAACGCCTCTCGCGCAGGGAAAAGCCATCAAAATCCCCAATCCAGCGCAAAGGGCTGCGCTAACCCTGTACCAGCACGGCAAGCGGGCTACGTGTATCACTGGGGTGCGCGGGAAGTACCTCACGTCATTTCAGCTGGGTACGTGTATTTCAGGGGTGCGCTGAAAGTTCCACACGCGATTCCATCAGGGTACGTGTATATCAGGGGTGCGCGGGAAGTTTCACACGTGAATTCAGCAGGGTACGTGTATATCAGGGGTTCGCGGGAAGTTCCACATGCGAATGTCCTGGCTATGTGTATTTTGGGGTACGCGGGAAGTTTCACACGCGATATCAGCAGGGTACGTGTATTCCAGGGGTGCGCTGGAAGTTCCACACGCGAATGTCCTGGCTATGTGTATCTTGGGGTGCGCGGGAAGTTTCACATGCAATATCAGCAGGGTACATGTATATCAGGGGTGCGCGGGAAGTTCCACACGCGAATGTCCTGGCTACGTGTATTTCGGGGTGCGCGGGAAGTTTCACACGTGATATCAGCAGGGTACCTGTATTCCAGGGGTGCGCTGAAAGTTTCACACGAAAATGTCCTGGCTACGTGTATCTTGGGTGCGCGGGAAGTTTCACACGTGATATCAGCAGGGTACGTGTATATCAGGGGTGCGCGGGAAGTTCCACACGCGAATGTCCTGGCTACGTGTATTTCAGGGTGCGTGGGAAGTTTCACACGCAACATCAGCAGAGTACGTGTATTCCAGGGGTGCGCGGGAAGTATCACACGCGATTCCATCAGGGTACGTGTATTCCAGGGGTGCGCGGGAAGTATCACACGCAAAAACAGCAGGGCACGTGTATTCCAGGGGTGCACGGGAAGTATCACACGCAAAATCAGCAGGGTACGTGTATTTCAGGGGTGCGCGGAAAGTATCACACGCGATTCCATCAGGGTACATGTATTACAGGGGTGCGCGGGGAGCACCACATGTGAATTGCATGTGTGGGTCCTCCCAGGTGTTCCCTTTACACCCTCCACGGCCCCTGCAGGTGGCCCACACAACAGGGGCCTACCCTGCACATGTCCTGCAGGCACCCCATCCACCATGGCCATGCCCCCCAGCCAACCCACATGTCACCTTGCACTACTGCCCACCAACGCATGACCCCCTGCACCCACAGCCACCAGGGGCAGCCTCCACCAGGCCCCCACTCATGTCTCCCACCACCCCCACCCCCCAGCAGTGCAGGGGCAGCCTCCACCAGGTCCCCACTCATGTCCCCTATCACCCCCACCCCCCAGCAGTGCAGGGGCAGCCTCCACCAGGCCCCCACTCATGTCTCCCACCACCCCCACCCCCCAGCCACCAGGGGCAGCCTCCACCAGGCCCCCACCCATGTCTCCCACCACCCCCACCCCCCCAGCCACCAGGGGCAGCCTCCACCAGGCCCCCACTCATGTCTCCCATCACCCCCACCTCCCAGCAATGCAGGGGCAGCTTCCACCAGGCCCCCACTCATGTCCCCTATCACCCCCACCCCGCAGCCACCAGGGGCAACCTCCACCAGGCCCCCACCCATGTCTACCAACCCCCCACCCCCCAGCAGTGCAAGGGCAGCCTCCACCAGGCCCCCACCCATGTCTACCACCCCCCCACCCCCCAGCAGTGCAGGGGCAGCCTCCACCAGGCACCCACTCATGTCTCCCATCACCCCAACCCCCCAGCAGTGCAGGGGCAGCCTCCGCCAGGCCCCCACCCATGTCTCCCATCAGCCCCACCCCCCAGCAGTGCTGAGGCAGCCTCCACCATGCCCCCACATATGTCTACCACCACCTCCACGCCCCAGCAGTGCAGGGGCAGCCTCCACCAGGCCCCCACCCATGTCTACCACCACCCCCACCCCCCAGCAGTGCAGGGGCAGCCTCCACCAGGCACCCACCCATGTCTCCCATCACCCCCACCCCCAGCAGTGCAGGGACAGCCTCCACCAGGCCCCCACCCATATCTCCCATCACCCCCACCACCCAGCCACCAGGGGCAGCCTCCACCAGGCCCCCACTCATGTCCCCTATCACCCCCACCCCCCAGCAGTGCAGGGGCAGCCTCCACCAGGCCCCCACTCATGTTCCCTATCACCCCCACCCCCCAGCAGTGCAGGGGCAGCCTCCACCAGGCCCCCACTCATGTCTCCCACCACCCCCACCCCCAGCCACCAGGGGCAGCCTCCACCAGGCCCCCACCCATGTCTCCCACCACCCCCACCCCCCAGCCACCATGGGCAGCCTCCACCAGGCCCCCACTCATGTCTCCCACCACCCCCACCCCCCAGCAGTGCAGGGGCAGCCTCCACCAGGCCCCCACTCATGTCCCCTATCACCCCCACCCCCCAGCCACCAGTGCAGCCTCCACCAGGCCCCCACCCATGTCTACCACCACCCCCACCCCCCCAGCAGTGCAGGGGCAGCCTCCACCAAGCCCCCACCCATGTCTCCCATCACCCCCACCCCCCAGCCACCAGGGACACCCTCCACCAGGCCCTTACTCATGTCTCCTATCACCCCCACGGCCCAGCAGTGCAGGGGCAGCCTCCACCAGGCCCCCACCCATGTCTCCCACCACCCCCACCCCCCAGCAGTGCAGGGGCAGCCGCCACCAGGCCCCCACTCATGTCTCCCATCTCACCCACCCCCCAGCCACCAGGGGCAGCCTCCAACAGGCCCCCACCCATGTCCCCTATCACCCCCACCCCCCAGTAGTGCAGGGGCAGCATCCACCAGGCCCCCACCCATGTCTACCACCACCCCCACCCCCCAGCAGTGCAGGGGCAGTCTCTACCAGGCCCCCACCCATGTCTACCACCACCCCCACCCCCCAGCAGTGCAGGGGCAGCCTCCACCAGGCCCCCACCCATGTCTCCCACCACCCCCACCCCCCAGCAGTGCAGGGGCAGCCGCCACCAGGCCCCCACTCATGTCCCCCATCTCCCCCACCCCCCAGCCACCAGGGGCAGCCACCAACAGGGCCCCACCCATGTCCCCTATCACCCCCACCCCCCAGTAGAGCAGGGGCAGCCTCCACCAGGCCCCCACCCATGTCTACCACCACCCCCACCCCCCAGCAGTGCAGGGGCAGTCTCTACCAGGCCCCCACCCATGTCTACCACCACCCCCACCCCCCAGCAGTGCAGGGGCAGCCTCCACCAGGCACCCACTCATGTCTCCCATCACCCCCACCCCCCAGCAGTGCAGGAGCAGCCTCCACCAGGCCCCCATCCATGTCTCCCATCACCCCCACCCCCCGGCCACCAGGGGCAGCCTCCACCAGGCCCCCACTCATGTCCCCTATCACCCCCACCCCACAGCAGTGCAGGGGCAGCCTCCACCAGGCCCCCACTCATGTCCCCTATCACCCCCACCCCCCAGCAGTGCAGAGGCAGCCTCTACCAGGCCCCCACTCATGTCTCCCACCACCCCCACCCCCAGCCACCAGTGGCAGCCTCCACCAGGTCCCCACCCATGTCTCCCACCACCCCCACCCCCAGCCACCAGGGGCAGCCTCCACCAGGCCCCCACTCATGTCTCCCACCACCCCCACCCCCCAGCAGTGCAGGGGCAGCCTCCACCAGGCCCCCATCATGTCTCCCATCACCCCCACCCCCCAGCCACCAGGGGAAGCCTCCACCAGGCCCCCACCCATGTCTCCCATCACCCCCACCCCCTAGCAATGCAGGGGCAGCCTCCACCAGGCCCCCACCCATGTCTACCACCACCCCCAACCCCGAGAAGTGCAGGGGCAGCCTCCACCAGGCCCCCACCGATGTCTACCACCACCCCCACCCCCCAGCAGTGCAGGGGCAGCCTCCACCAGGCCCCCATCCATGTCTACCACCACCCCCACCCCCCATCAGTGCAGGGGCAGCCTCCACAGGCCCCCACTCATGTCCAACTCATGTTCCCCTGCACCACCACCCCCCAGCACTATGGGACACCTGCCAGCAGGCCCCCACTCATGTCCAACTCATGTTCCCCTGCACCCCCACCCCCCAGCACTGTGGGGCACCTGCCAGCAGGCCCCAACTCATGTCCAACTCATGTTCCCCTGCACCTCCACCCCCCAGCACTGAGGGGCACCTGCCAGCAGGCCCCAACTCATGTTCCCCAGCCAACATGTCATCACAATCTAGATCCCTGGTCCCTATGGTCAGCCTCCAAATGCAAATCACCCACCCGAGTATTGCATCCACCCACTTAGAAATGGCAATAACATGATAGAACACCAATTGCAAGTTTGGAAACAAACACATGTCCCTCACATACACCCAATGGGTGTCAGTGGATCTCAAAACCATATCATGATATGCATGAAACCAATGAGATGATACTACACATTGAAGTTTGATCAAAAAATATGTATTAAAGGAAACATACATTGAATCAAAAATAAACAAACAGAAATGGGAATGTAAAAAAATGAAAAGAAGCATGTCCGTGAAAAAAAGCAAAACCAAAAATCATAATCCAAAGGAATGGTGTCAAAAGTCACAGTCCACAAAAGAAAATCCAATGGAAAATTATAATTGAAAGCCATTGCTCCATGGGTAAATTGGAAAAGAAAAATGATCAAAAAATATGTATTAAAGGAAACATACATTGAATCAAAAATAAACAAACCGAAATGGGAATGTAAAAAAATGAAAAGAAGCATGTCCGTGAAAAAAAGCAAAACCAAAAATCATAATGCAAAGGAATGGTGTCCAAAGTCACAGTCCACAAAAGAAAATCCAATGGAAAATTATAATTGAAAGCCATTGATCCATGGGTAAATTGTAAAAGAAAAAGAAAATCCAACAGTGAACTATGTACAGATGAACAAGCCAGGGTCCATTATCCCAACAAAAGAAATGAAACCTATCTAACAACACTAACTAATAAAAAAAAACTATAAACAAAAAGGTGGCCCATTGTCCAAAAGGTCCAAAAAAAATTCGAAAACAAAGGAAACCTAAGACTAACTACATAACTATGTACAAGGGCAGCGGGCTAGTCTGACGGCTCACTTTTGGATGTCCCGGGCCAGGGCATCATCAAACTCCTGCTCAATGTCCCGGAGGCGGTCCTCCTCCATGGCCCCGAGGGTCCGCAGGGCCGTCGATGTGTCCACCTCCAACCCCCTGCGGATTGCTTCGAGGCACTCGGCCCGCCTCAGGGCCCTCCGCATGGAGTTCTCCACCCTGACCATCGTGAGCCGTGCTCTTCCGCCCGCTGCCGCTCCGCATCTATGGCGTGGCCCAACCGCTGCCACACGGAAGACACGTTCTGTCCTGGGTCCTCCTGCCCTCCGGCCGATGCCTGCCCCTCCGATGTCGAAGGCCCCGAGCCTTCATGGCTCCCACCACGTTGCTGCTGCTGCTGTGCCTCTGCCCGTGCACTGCCTCCTGCTGCCTGCACATCCTCCGCTGGCTGGGGTGCAGTCGTTGATGTGGCCATCCCTGCTGGACGTCCCACTCCCGACTATGGCAGGGATGCCTCCTCCACCAGCCTGGCCGCACCGTCAGAGGCAGCTCCACAGGGCACCCAGGAGACTGATGGGTGGGAAGATGGCACGGAGGACGACTGGCGCACAGGGGGTTCAGTTGAGGAGGGGGTCGCAGCAAGCCCCATCAAACAGAGGAATCCAGCCTGGGTGACCTGTCCCAGTAGGCCGACGCAGTCAACGAGCCATTCGAGATGACGTGCAGTCTCCTCATGAAAAGACTGCAGGTCACCTTGCATGGCCCGTTGATGCAACGCCAGACCAGTCAGGACAGGCTTAACCCAAACCCGGATAGCCACGTCCACAGGCAGAGGAAGGCCAGTGTCGTGAGCTCATCCCCTGCCTGAAAACGGGTCTGGACGTAGGCATCCCTGCTGGTGCAAGATGATGCAGGGACAGGATCAGGGACAGGATTGCACACAGGCACCTCCACGGCGGCCTGTGCTGCCTATTGTCCCTGGTCCTGAACTGCACCACTAGCACCAGTGGGATCCCCACCCCCAGACCCTGTCTCTGTTGCTTGCATGGCCTCCTCCTCCACCAAACCCCCCACCAACCTGGATGACTCCGTGCCATCTTCCCCCGTTGGGCCCTGTGGGGTCCCAGCTGCCCCTTCTGCTGCTGAGGAGTCCAACTCCAACCTCCGCCTCTTGGACCTCCCCCCGACAGCTGAGGCGTGGGACGCGGCAACAGACTCCTCACTCCCCGACGAGATCACAACATGGGAGGGGAGCCGGGCCTTGCGTCTCCGGCTGGCGGTGGGATTCCCGCCGCTGTGCTCCACAGCACCTTCTCCCCCCTCTTCATCAGTTGACGCAGCAGACAGGGAGAAATAAAACACAGGCATCAGGGCACTGTACAATGGACACATACACACATGACAGTTGTACATGAGTGGCATTGGCAAACCTCAGACATGCCATCACAATCCCCAACACACATGTCATTTCAACTCAACACATGAGCCATACCACAGCCATATCGCAACTGCCAGCACCATCCATACACATACAACAGCATGAGCAGGCAAAGCTGAGCCAGACATCACATGCAACACAGGAAGTGCACTACACATATACACACACCACCACACTTGCATGCATGTGTACACCTCTGCCAAGTGTCGCAGTGTTCAGATGGGCATCCATGTGACATCTGCCAATCAGGCTTCCACATCCCGCTGAAACCTGCATCCATGTTGCATCACTGTTGCACCCTTGTCAAATACACACAAATGCACATGTACACAGTGCTGATACATGCAGCTGAAAACAACATACATGCGTGACATCACGAACATGTCTACTTACATACACATTCATCCAAACATGTGTGGTCACACAACTGCATTTGCATGCAAGCCTACACACACAAGCACCATCCATGTCTCACACATTACAGCCCTTGCATGTGCTAGCCTCACGGCCCTGTACACCCCCACCCATACTCGACCCCATACAAACAGATGTGCAACCTGCACACTACTGAAACATCATCACACACACAGCTCTCAATCATGATGCATGTACACTTACCGCTCGACTCCAGACGGGTCTGCCTCTCAAGGACCTGGACGTGGAGCGCTGGGGATATTCATTCCAGGACCCTCATCTGATCTTCCGACAAGTGGCCCCGGCGCCCCATAGCATCCGCTGCCTTCAAGAGGCGCCAGGCCTTGTTCAGGGTCCTGGACCTGAAGTCCTCCCAGCGCTTCTTGACATGTTGTAAGTCGCGGACTGCCACCCCCTCCGCGTTGATGGCAGTCACGATGTCAGTCCAGATCCGAGTCCGTCCTTCCTTGTCGGCACGGGAACTTCCGAAGAGGGCATCATACTTCCCCAGGACTTGCTCCACCAGGACACCAACTTCCCTGGCACTGAAGCTGGTGCCCCTCTGCCTCTCTGGCCGGGGGTTGTCAGTGGTGCCAGATGTTGCAGTGCCCGACATGACAACCCCAGAGGCAGGAGTGGGTGGGCAACTGGGTCCTGGGGCTGGGCTGTGGAGCGATGGAATCCCAGACGGGAGTCTTCGGTTCCAGCAGGGGTGGTCACAGCAACAGCACCCCTGGCTGATGTGCAGGCAGCAAATGGCAGGGCACGGGGGCAGCAGGCAGTCAGGCAGCAGCAGATGGCAGGTGGGAGCGTGCTCGGGGCTCTGGGGGGCAGTAATTCGGCCTTCTGGGCAGGAGCGTGGTCTTCCGTGTGCTTACGTGTGGCCAGCTTGATACGGAGTGATTTGGCACGTGAAAATTCTGCACGTCAGCGTGTAATTCGAGGAAAGGCCCTTAGCGCGTAAGCGCGTCTGCACGCATACGCAATTTCATTGGACAGAAGGCCCCTCAAGCGCAAGCGGCCCTGTGACATGACATGCACAGGCGTGCATGGCCATTTCAGCGCGCGTGAAAAACTGCACGTACGCGTTTAATCCGAGGAAAGGGCCCATGCGCGTAAGTGACGTGATGCGAGCGGGCGTTTCCCTCAGCACGGGTTAAAGCTGAGCGGGCCCAGCAGTTCCCTGTACGTGCCTTTTGTGGAGACCGACGTGTGTTGCTGCTTCCTGTTGTTTCGCGGGCCATCACAACTTCACAGCCATCAAGGACGTATCTTTTCTTTTGGCAGTGGTATTGGCTACGCGTGTTTTTCTGCATCGCGCTAGTCAGACGGTGAGTCGCACACGCTCTTTTTCCCACTGCGGGTGCCCCTGTGTATCGCACCCATTTTCGATGTCATAGTAGCCTGCGTGTCCCACACGTACGCGTTATTCGTGTTACTGGGTGCCACTGCGTACTCCGGGAGGTTGAATCCACGCACGTAGGCTGCAGGGTTGCGTGCACGGTTTTACTGCAGTTTTGGGGTGCCTGAGCATTGCGTGACCCGTCACTACATCACCGGGGTCACATGCAGCCTTCCAGGTGCAGGGGGGCTGTTAACATCTTGCTTCCCACCCCCTTCATCCCAATTGCCCAGGTCAATTGTGGTGTACACCTCCCATTGGCACCACTCCATCTGTGCCGGACTACAACATCTGTGCCATGGTTGGGAGGCCACCAAAGGTGAGGGGCGCCTCAGCTGGGCGTCCTCCTCGTAGCGGGCGTGGTCGGGGACATGGCCGTGGTGACCAGGGAGTAGGGGGACTCCAGGGTGTCCAGGGCGGCCACAGAGGGGGAAGAGGCAGGGGTGCACCACTTGAGCACAATGTTGTGCCATGTGTCGGTGCAGTCATGCCACCACCCCCTGTGGTTCCGGGGGATGCAGCTTCTGCATCTGGCACTGGCGCCCGTGTGACCCGGCAGTCCGTTCCATCGACTGCCACGGGCCAAAGGGTAGTGGTAGCTGCAGGTGCAGCTGTGGACACCGCCACCCAGGCTCAGGGTCTGCCAGCGCAGGCTGCCTTGGCACTTGAGGAGCCCTTGGTAGATCTCCAACAGGCCAGGAGGGAAACCAGAGGTGCAGGCCGGGCTGCTCAGACCAAGACACATGTCCCTGGGGCAGTCATGTCCTCTGCTGCCCCGAACAGCCGGGTGTTGGCAAGTGCAGGGGCAGATGCACCCAACAGCACCCCGGTTGTGAGTCTGCCAACCAGGACCGTTGCGGTCAATGACCCTGCCACAGCTGATGTTGCTGCGCAGGGTCCATTAGTGGGCACCCAGCTGCCACTGACACAAGTCAGGCCTTTGGTCATCCCTCCACCTGCCACTCCCTTGGCTCAATCCACCGAACCCACTGGCCATACTGGTCAGGGTGGCATTAGCCAGCCAGGGTCTGCGCCACAGTCCAAGAGGAGGAAGGTTGCACCTGCAGCACAGGCTGGGACCCCACACACAGCCACGACCTCCTGCACGTCGAGGAAGAAGCCTTTCTGCAAGCAGGAACTGGACTTCCTCATGGACTACGTGCGGGGCCACAGCCGTGACATGCTAGTGGGTGCCAATAGTCAGACTACGGCTGCCCAACGTGGCACCCACTGGAAGCATGTTGCGGAACATGTCAGTTCATTCGGCCATGAGGTGCGCACGGCGCAAGAGTGCAAAAAGCGTTGGAATGACATCAAACGCAGCACTAAGGCTAAGCGTGCCTCTAATTACAACTTGACTCTGGTGAATGGCGGTGGGCCTGCACCAGAGGAGGAAGAGCTCACTCCGCATGAGGCACTCGTTGAGGAGTTCATACCACCTGAATTGGTCGAAGGAGTGGGAGAGATGCTGGACTTTGATGCCCAGTCCAGTGAGTGTTGATGCGTGTTTGTTGAGGACGTGTGTGTTTCACTTGTGGGATGTGTTGTGCATGATTGCCACTACATGTGACATGTACATGGTTCTGATGTGTAAGTAATGCAATGCTTCCGTCATGCATGTCTCCTCTGCCTGCATGCGGGGACTCCATGTAGGCATGCTCCCTTGGCCCTCCTCCGCCACTCTGCACCCCAGTTCCACCTTTGCACTGGTGTTCTTCAATCTTGCCAATGTGTACTTTCTTGTTCCTGCGTCCTGTGTAGATGCTAACTTCCAGTGTAGAACCTGCCAAACATATGCCGTGTGGTACAGCCTTAGTACTTGATGCAGGGTATCTCACTTGTACTGTGCATAGGTCAGATGTCCTGCAGGGACATGAGTGCCCATTCATGCTCCATGTGCATTGCACGCATGCCCCTATGTGTCCTTGACTGGATGATCACTGTAATACAAGTCCTTGGTTACATACATTGCCTGCCATCTCCTCAGCCTTCCCATGTCAACTGTGGCTCAGTCCTGCGTTGCACACATGTTTAGGGTCTGACAATCTGTGTGGCTCACAGGCCTCAACCTGTTCAATGGCCAATGACTCCGTCCAACTGTTGTTGTGTCTTCTTCACACATGGGCAGAATCTAGAGTTTTCATCATGTGTCCTGCTTACTGTCCCAGCATCATTTGCAGTGTTGTCACTTGAATCACATTAAGCTGTTGATGCCAGTCAACACTGCCTGTCAATACACAGGTGTATGGTCAGCCTTTTGATACCATGCTAGGCATCCCTGCTTTGGTACTGGGGTGGAGGGGTGCTTGGCTTCTAGATATGGTACACATTGAATGCACAATGCACGTGATGTCTGAATTTGGCATTGCACTGCCTTCACATTTCCTGGCACACACCATGGAGTCCTCGTACATGTAGGTAGTGAGTGGCGTACACATTTTCTGCACTGCATAGACCCACTTCCATGGAAACTGCCACCTTTCAACAGGTCTGATCACAGAAGCAATTCAAAGTTGACCCAGCATGCATGCCAGGTTATATGTTGTGTGTCACATGTCTGCCTGATGCCTGGTGTGTGTGTGTGTTGTGCGCTTCTGACATGTGTAGTGACCTTTTTTCTCTCTATTTTTCAGGTGATGACGCAATGGAGGCGGAGGATGGTGTTGTCATGCCAGACACAGGGTTGTTACCACTACATCAACCCGGCACTAGTGGGGGACGTGGGGGTGTTGAGTTGGATGAGCATCAAGTCCATGTGTCAGGGGTGAGTGATTCTGATGTGGACACTCCTCTGTCTGCGACACCTGCACTGAGGGATCAGACAGTCTTGGTTCCTCCGCCCGTGGTGGATCGGGACGCAGGGTCACCCTCCACACCAGTCACTGATGTGCCTGGGACATCACGTCAACCAGGGCATGTAGTCGTGCAGCCGCGGGCGATGCCAACACAGCGAGGACCCCGGTCCTTGGGTCCCGCAGGGGTGAAGCCCGGCAACGCGGTCGCCGCGCGCAACCGCAGTATACTGAGTGGGAGCAAGACATGACTGCCAATTCAGAACGGCAGGGGGCAGCAATGGAGAACATCGCTGAGAGCATGGAGCCTGTGGCCCGATCTGTGCTCCCCCTGCTAGGCAGGTGCTTCTCCAGCAGCAGGCGGCACGGTCCACGGCCCGCTCGCTCAGGCTGGGCATGGCGGCCTCAGACAGGGCATGCCAGGCTGAAATGTCGTCTCTGCGTAAAGCAATTGCTGCTCATGCAGAGGCGCACATGGATGCCCTGAGGGAGGAGTATGCTTCCCTCAGATCCACTTTGGGTGTCCTTATGATGTCCCAGAGGCAGCAGGCAGAGGAGAGGTTTGCACAGCTTGAGCATACCATCTCGGCTGAGCTACAGGCTTGCCGGGAGGTGCAGCGGTTGTCCAGCCAGGCCTTGCAGGAGGAACTCCGTGTTACAAGTGCTACCTTGCAAGAAGAAGCACGTGTATCACGTGAGGTTCTGCATGCAGACCTACGTCACATCGCCACACAGAACCAGGCTCACCAGTCCGGCAGACTTGCTGCCGACGAGGGGCAAGCTGCGGCCAGGCGTGGCCTGGCTACTGTGCCATGTCCTCATTTACAGGATGAGCCAGACTCGGACGACCATCTATCTCCCACATAGGTCGGGCTGTGCAGGCGTTGAGCCCATGGAGTTTTTTTTTTTGGCTCAGCATCATCGCATGTGGATGTTGAGCAGCACCCTGTACCTCCCCCTCCTGGGTGCCTTGTGGCCATTTTTGATTTTTCTTTTAGTTTAGTTAGTTAAGTTTCTGTTTGATAGTTAGTTTAATTAGGTAATGTAGGTTTTACATAGTTAGTGTAATTAGTTAATATAGTTTAAAATTGCTTGTCTATTGTGCTTTCATGTGACGGTGTGGTGCTTTGTGGCTTATGAAGGCATCCACTGTCTGTTCCAGCTGGGCCCTTCAGGCTTGTCTTGTGTATGTGTTTGCTGCTTGGGGTCCTTGACTCACATATGCCACTCCTGCTTCCCTTATCCATGGGCTTGCAAGGATGGTTCGGTGTCACAACCTTTTACACAAGGGCTTTGGACTGTCATATCTGTGGCATGTCTGGTGCAGTGTGACTTGTGTTTACACCCCTAGTGGGGATGATTTTGGTGTTATTGTCCACTGTTCAGCTTTTGCTAGATGGGGTGTTTCATGATTAATGTGTACATTCATTGCTATGCATTGTGTAGTATGTTTCTTATCTTTCTTGTACACGTGCTTGTTGCAATTCATGCTGTAGATAGTGTTCCACACTTTGGATGTGAAAGACAGACTGATGGTGTGATTTATGATGTGACTCTCTGACATGGTCAAGTAATGAGATGCCTGAAGAGACACACACAGATGACTGTGAAGCATTAATCATGTGTTTCATGCCCTTTCTGCAGGGGGATGAGCCTCCAGAGCACCTTTGCCAGCAGACATGGCCCATTGGATGACGGAATTCTGGACACGTTTGTTGGTGCCCACATGCACATGTGTGCACAAGCAGAGGCACAGGGATTGCAGACCTACATCCTAGAACTGCTAACGTGTTCCAAGGAACTCCAGGCAAGGTGAGCAGCACAGGGGGGCCACAACACAGCAAAGCTTGCACCAGGTGAGTTGCACATGCAGGCTTAGTCATAGCACTGAGGGTGAGCTTGGACGAATATTGGTGTTGAAGCACACAATGCAGCTCAGATGTGTAGGTGGACTGATGGCTGTTGATTGTAAGGTTGTCTGGGACACCTGCAGGGGCAGTGGCACATACCCTCCGGTACACCAAGGTCCATCGAGGCACTTGTATCAACCATGTAGCCTTCCGAGATATGGAAAGGGGCAGCTCACAGGGACATACAGCAAGGGACATACTCGGGTGCAGTGCATTTAATTTCCATGTACATTATGATAAATGCACTGCCAACTTTGTTTCGGTCATGGTGGTACACAACTTGCTCTGAAGTCATGGCTTGCTATATGGGTATGTTTGCTTACCTAGGGAACATTGCATGTTGTGTGAATTGTGACACTTTGGTGTTCCATTTGCCACGCACCCACCGGTTGCTGACTTACTGCATTGACTGTGTATGACCCATCACAGGGGTAATGTGATATATGGGTACGAAGCATCTACACCAGATTGTCTGTTTGTAGAGTAGTTTGTTGCTATGGAGCATGTTTGGTGGTGTGTTTTTGTGTAATTGGCACGTACAGGTTGTTGACTGTGGCTCTCTTTGCAGCACTGTAGTGCTCCTGTAACCGGACCTGAGAGTGCGCAGGCAGGAGGCCAACACTCAAAACCAGAGCTAAGTGTCTTGTTGTTTTTCTTTCAAACTGCTCTGCATAGGCCTCCTGGGGGGTGCACTAATGCATGGATGTATGTGTAATTCAATTTGGTATGTTTTTTTCCCCCTAATGACCCGGAATCCTATGCAATTTTGAACCCTGTACCCTCTACCCGGTGTTCCTGCTTCCCGTACCTATCCAAGCAACGTTCCCTAACCCTCTTCCCCGCTGGGGTTGTGGATGCCTGTGTAAGCCTCGAACTTGTAGGCGCTAAAACCCTAGAGGGGGTGGTTGGTCCGTGCCACTCCTAAGCCTGGACTACAGAAGGCCATGACAATGATGTCCAAGTTTGTTTGGATTGTGTATGTGTTCATGCAGGTAGTACATTTTCGTGCATTCCCTACTTTCATGTGTCATTCCTCCTCCCCTCTCCTGCTACTCATTCCATTTATCCAGTGTGCCAACACCTGTCCCGACTGCATATCCCTGAACCTCCTTCCCCACCAGGGTCTCAGGGGCCTGTGTGAGTTTGACCTTGCAGGCACCCGGGACACGGTGGGGGTGGTTGTTTCGTGACACTCCCACGCCTGTACACGAGACCTGTGACAGAACACATCCGTTCATGGTGCATCATCCTATGTTATGTACCACACATGGTTCACATCCTGTTGTGACATTGTTTTACTGTGCTACCTTGGTTGTTGCATCATTGTGGTAGTACTTGGCCTTTGTGAGGTACTGCTACGTCAAGACATCTACTGGAGGGTGTTCTGGTTCGTTTTTATGTCTTGGATTTTGTGATTTTGGAAATGAGTGTGGATTCGGGGGGTGCAGGCACCTTTTTACACACAAGGTGGGAGATGGTGACGAAGGGTAAAGGTGATCCTGTGGCCAGGTGGAATTGAGGGTTGAATGCTCCATGACCCAGGTGCAGTTGTTCAGTGGGTCATGGTCATTTGTGAGGGGGGGGTTGTTGTTGATAGTTGCCTTGCCCTGCAGTGTGATGGGAACCCTGACATTGTAATGGTGGTATCCTATGTACATGTTGTGTTCTGCTGATCAATGCCTGTTCATGTGTTGTGTTTACCTTTCAGGTGCGAGGGGATAGTTGTGGTTTGACATGCTGGGGTGTACACATGTGGATGTTCACATGTGATGTGTAGAGAACACTGATGGTCACTTGATTGCACATGCATATGTTGAGTGCATGTCCTTGCTGACCCACACACTTGCACTCTGATGCACTACATGTACTACCACCCTTGCATATCCACGTGTACACTGCCTTCTGGTGCCCACTGTGTCCCTGCAGCACATGTTCTGTGACCAATTATGGATCCTGTACATGCCTAATTTGCTTTTTGATGTGGTCTGTCGCTTAGATGTGATGCTCAGGGTGTGCATCACATCACACTGTGCTGTGCGCTGAGCAGTGTGTTGCAGGAGTAGGACACAGCACACAGAAGCTGCAGTGTTGATTTTACAATGCACAATGTGCATGTAGACAGGCATTCATTGTTATGTTACGTCTACAACTCTTGTAATGCATTTGGAAATGACTTATTTTGGGTGGGAGGTTGTTGGTCAGTCATTTCATCTGATTCCAGGTCAGGCATCATTGTCTGATGCCACTGTACATTTTGGACATGGCAATGTGTACCTTATTGTTACTGTGTTGGTGTATGGGTATTGCTTGCCATGTCATGTTGTAGTTTGGGAGGGTTTGAGTGACATAACAGTGATGGCCATGGCCTGTTTTGCAAAATTCTTCACTGGAACTGCACTGGATCTGCAACTGGGCCACTCTCACCGACCTCGGTCCCTGGCCCAGCCACTCTCCACTTGCACTGCCTCCCTGGCAACCCCTGCACTGCGGTACTGTCTCTCTATCCCTACAGCCCCCCCTTCCCAGCACTGGTCTGCACTTACCTTTGCAGTTGCCACCAGCTGGCCTATGTATTTGTTATTTGGTTTACTTACCCTGTACTGCACTCCCCCGCTCCCCTTCCTATTGGACTTTTCCCTTCCCCTTACCCCTGCACTTGCACAATCTAAATGACACCTGGCCTAGTAGTACCGTTGTCTGTCTTCCCTTGTTCCCCCCTCCCTGCCTCATCGCACCTTGAAATACTTGTGTTTAGGCCACATCATGTCATGTCATATGTGTGCCTTTTGGTCACACAGGATAGCTTGTGTTTAAGTAGCTAGGGATGCAGACAATGTGGCACTTCATTGGCAACTATCTCAGGGTGGTAGGGTTGTGACAGTTGACTGTCTCATTGTCATAATCGATTGTCACCTGGTATGTGCCAGGCCTGTGTGCACTCCGCAGGGGTGGGAGTTTAGGTGAAAAATGTGGCCACAAGCTGGGTCCGGGCTTCCTCGCCACGTGCCCTGTCCCCTCCCATGGGCAGCGCCTGTGGTTGGGGATGTGGGGGCACCACCATGTCCACCAGGACGCCCTGCCATGTTGCAACATTGTGCAGGACACATGCTGCCACAATGATCCTGCACACTACTGGTGGTGCATAGAGTAGCTGCCCGCCAGAGCGGTCAAGGGAGCGGAAACGTGACTTGAGCACTCCGAATGTGCGCTCCACTATGGCCCTGGTTGCAATATGGGCGGCGTTGTATCTTACCTGGGGTGGTGTGGTGGGGTTCATGATTGGCGTCATCCAGATTGGCGTCATCATGTGGTTGCTCAGAGGGTAGGCACTGTCCCCTGGAGAGGTGTAAATGGTTGTGATTATTGGGGTTTGTTTATTGGTGTGTGTGTGTGTGACATGCATGCATGTGCAAGGGCATTTGTACTCACCTAGGAGCCATGTGTCGCCATGCTGCCCAGCTTCCAGGGCCCGGCTCAGGGCGGACATTCTGTATATGAAACTGTCATGGGTGGAGCCAGGGTAGTTTGCATAGACAGAGGTGATGATTCCCTTTGCATCGCATACCACCTGTATATTGATGGAATGCCAGTGCTTGTGGTTTCGGTAGATGTGCTCAGTGGCCCTAGGTGGACGTAGTGTATGCCTGCGTGCGCCATAGCTGGATTGGGCGCACGGACAGCGGGAAACACGTGCAGCGTCTTCCTTGCATCGCACACGTGCGCGTGCGCTGCGTTTCTCGTGCTTGCGCTACCTTGCGCCTGCTTGCGCTGGGACTTTCAGCGCACGTTTGCTCCATGAATCGACTCCCAAATGTTTTCTTTGCATTAAATCATTGCTTGTGTTTGTGTGCAACTATCCAAAGCGGCTCCCATAATAATTTATAACAATTTCAGCAATTTTGACCATATTTGGTGTTTTTGCCCAGTCCATTCTAAAGATTACTTTAAAAGCCATTTTGACAGCTGGATAGTCAACTCCGTTTTTCTCTTGTGTTTGCTGGGGGAAAGTGGGATTGATATGCTGTTTGAATTCTGCCATTCCTAGAAACTGTTCTCTTCCCTATCTCTTTACAGTACCTATTGGGGTTTGAGGGTTGTGCAGGGGAACCTTTAACCACAGTGCTATCAGATCTGAACCCACACAAAAGTATTATTTTCTGTGCTGAATTGTTTTGCTCACTACCTACTCCTCGTGTATTAAAGAGATTATTCAGTGTTACCTCACCCCATTGATGATTGTTGTGTACCTATTAAAACATATTGTGATTCATTTTCAAATACATAAATAAATATTTACCTGGTTCAGTGCGATCGGGGGTGCGGGGGTTCCAGGAGAAGGGCGTGATATGAGTGGTATATCGTTCAGAACAATGAACTTTTAGAAAAAAAAATAAGGATTTCAGTTGTGCACTAAATGCTAGGTGTTGACTTGGGTGTGTGCCGGATTGAAATCACTTACAGCTTGGGGGCTCGTCACGAGATCCTGAATTAGACATACCACAGCATGCTAACTGACGGGGTAAATACACCTTGTTGGGTTACCATATTGTGCTACACTGTAAAAACACCCTTCAATAGAAATACTCAAAGGAGTTAGGCCTGTTTTGCAAAAGTAAAGTAACCCTGAGATAAGTGAGAAGGAAATTAATATTTCAGGAGTGGTGACCTTAGTGGAAATCAATATTGCAATCAATATTGCAAGGGAACACCTACTGCACAAATTGTTTTGTTTGTCAGGGGTGAATGGTTAGAGCAGGATGAGAAAGTCTGGCCGCAGGAAATCAAACAAGTCATTGACACAGAATTAGATACATGGCAGGACCAGCGTCCATTACACCAGGCACTTAGTGAATTGTATATGGCCCCAAAAGGAAAAGAAGAGCAATGTAAAATTGGCAAAATAGCGGCTTTCTTGTACCTCCACATTGGAGTAATACAGGAAAAATATGCCGAAAGCCTAGATCTGGCAAAGAGGCAAGTACAATTCCTAGAGAAAACCCAAATTGATCTGGACTCTGCAGCGCAAAGGCTACAAAAGAGCCAAGAATCAGAGAGAGAAACAAGACAGTACCTGACAAAAGTAAAGGAAGATCTGGATCTCCTGCAGCAAGAGAAGGTAGAGCAAGATACCACATTACTGACACTGCAAAAAGAGTGTCAAGAAAGGTTGGATTCTCTGCAACAGAGCCAACAAAAGCTGGAGCAGCAATTCAATTATAATAGTCTGTGCAGGGCAGATAGTTGTCCTAGAAAGTCAGAATGACGAACTAAAGGAGGAAAATAATAAATTAATAGTGAAGGATCTCCACACTCAAACAGATTTTGATGAGGAACGCCAGAATTGATATGCCATTAGGAAACAAAGGGACGACCTGGCTGCACAGAGGGGTACTCTAATTAAGGAAAGGCCAGGAGGTCAACCATTTAAAAACCAAGGTGGAAGAAAATCACCTGGCCCTTCAGGGACGGGGTGAACTGAAAAGGGACTACGAAAAGCTGTTAGAGCACACCAGGAGGGTGGAAGAGGCTCTGGCAAAGAATAATCCGGCTAGTAAGGATCAGACTCAGGAGGTGAGCCTCCTGCAGCAAAAATTGGCTAAATACTCCCAAATCAGACAGGAAGCAGAGAGAGACAATGAGACTCTCTGTGAAAGAAAATACAGGTTCCATAGACAGATAGCCATGCAGGAACAACCGTTAGAGACCAGTAAGGCCTTAATAGAAGAACAAAAGGGTCAGATTCTTGCATGTCATCAGGGAGTAGGGGCTGAGAGAGATGAGGTCAGATGGGAGAGGGAAACTCCTGAGCATAACCTCAGGAGCTCTGTTCTCACCAGAGACTTTAATCCCTTCAATTCCATGGACTCTGCCACTCCCATGTCCACTGGCTCACATGAGCCAAGGGCCACGGGGATGGTCGACTCAATACAATGGGAAATATGGGGCTAATAGGTCAGCGCCTCCCAGAAATGGGTGGGTGGGTATCTATGTACAGGTTCCCAAGTCCTAGGGCCATCTTCTCTGATCCGGGAGACTCCAGTGAGGGGAGAATCAGAGAAATGGATCCTCAGAAATATAACCTACCAATGATCAGGCAGTGACATTTGGTGGGGAATTCCATGAGACTAGGCCTACAAAGAGCATACTAAAAACCTCTTCCCAGCTAGAACAGTGGCGGGGGTACGCAACCAATCCTGGGAGCAAGGACGAGTCAGAAGACTCTTCTGAGCACCACAGGTCCCTAGATACTAGGCCCCCACATACTGCCAGCCATTCCGAAGCTCGCACAATCCAGCAGAGTCTAGAAGATCAGACAGCCACCTCTGGTAGCAGTGCCTCTGAGTCAGAGTATGAGTGGACCAGGGTGACCAGAACTAAACGGCTAACAAAGTCAAGAGAGCTTTACTCAAGGATCCCCTAAAGCAAATAAAAGCTATTAGGAGCATCATCACGCCCTACAACAAAAATGCCAAATATTCGGTTTGGGAGCACCTTGAATTATTTGACAGATGATGGAGACTTTCCACCTGAAGGACATGCAAAGCTGTATTCAGTATGTAAAGTGGACATTTTCACCTGAGTACTTGAGCTTCTTTGCGGGGCTGGAGGATCAGAACCATTCCAGATGGTCCACCTATAGAGCGGCCATCCCATCTAAACCCTCAAGAGGCCAGCAAGGCAGCCTACAACCTACAATGTGGGGAAGACCAGGCCCCACAAAAATGTGTCCAGGAATTGAAACGTGCCTTTGTGCAGACCACTAGAAGGGTGCACACTGACAGTAAGGAATTGGTGAACACCTTCTTTCATGCTCTCCCTAAATACATTATGACCCAGATAGTGAGGGATTTTCATGAGAAAAGATCACTAGACTGGGTCATTGAACAAGCAACGCGCATCTATGAAGTTCAGAAGCCACTGGAAAGTAAAAAAATTGGCAAAAGACCCAAACCAACCAACACCCCTGCTGCTGCTAACGTGGCAGAGGTGAAGGTTGCCCCCATTTTAGATCTGGAGATGGGGGGGCTAAAAAACTTCCTGCGCAGAATCCGACCAACCCCAGACCCAAAAGGCCCTTGGACCAATCCCAAACAGTGAGTCCGGGAGGTAACCCCACAAATGGGCCCCTAACGCCTCTGACTACATCAGCCCACGCTACAAGGGCAATAGACCAATCCTGGGCTATGTGTGGACATTCCCAGCCCAAGGTGGGGGGATCCAACCAGACAGCTGGAAACCCAGAAAACTTCCCTCCTCACTTTCCTCAAGAGGGCACTAATCCCCCAAATGCCGGACCAAATTTCTTTCCCCGTTACCCGCCAAACCTCAACCCCCAAAACAACCCTTCTTTCTTTCTCCACTTTCCTGAGCCTAAACAGCACAATCCGGGAGAGGGGAGGCCAAGGGTGGAAGGGTACCCAAACTATCCTAAACAGGGGTATCATGCAAGAAGGGATAGTTACCCTTCCTGGGATCAACCCAGGGTAGACCAGAGGACTCTGTACCAGCCAGAGCGGGTGTCTGTCATGCTCGCTGGTCTCCACGGGGGCATCACACGAAGCTGAGCGATGATTGTCTGCACGTGCGTCGCACAAAGCTGGGTGATGAATGCCTGCACATGTCTTCTCTGTCTCACTACTTCTTCATAGGGGAGCGTTTGCCTTAGGTGTTCAATGGCGGATTCTCTGTCCTGCAACTGAGTACAGGGGCGCAGTAATTTTCCAGCCTCTCTTCTGGGTCTAGTTGCGTCACTGATCCTGCGGGCTGTAGCAGAGTTCTGAGTAACTGTGACTCTATAGGTAAGTCTCTATGGCAATAGACTCTCTGTATAGTTTGCTTAAATGTTCTTAATTGCCAAGGTTCTCACTATTGTTCTTGTATTCTTAACAGGTGCGGTTTAGGAGCGTGCCAGACCAAGGATTGCAGTCTCCCCACGACGCTGAGCAGAATTCCTGGAGGTGAGTACTAGTGCGAGAACGCGGTGTCGAAATGTACAGTAAATGGTTCTTTTCCTTTGCGCGACTAACCTGCTGTTCTTTCTTTCCTGTTCTGCAGGTGTGGTGTGGCTCCGGAGCGGCGATCGCGTAACCGCTTCAATGGAATTCAGGAAGTGTACAGTCTCCGGGTGAGTATTGGTTCTCTATGCGTGTGTTTTCCTTTCAGCGCAGGCGACGATCCTGAGAGCGGCAGAAGGAAAAGCCTTTCGAATGGACTGCTTCTCAGGTAAGGACTCAACCACTGTTCTTGTTCTTGTTCTCTCTTCCTTTCCTTTCTCCACAGGTGCTGAAGGTTTGTGGTTCCCAAGGCAGGCATGGCTGGACAACGAGTAACTGGATCTAAGCAGACACGGTGAGCGTTATGCTGCAGGAGTGCAGAATTACACGAAGCGTGTTCTGTCCTTAGGGTGTGGTTTATATAGCCTTGAACAATTAGTACAAACTAAAGTAGTCCCTACAACAACACCCAAGTAGAGCACAAGTCGTCCCAGATAAAGTAGTCCTTCCAGCCACACCCAAAGCTACACTGTATGGCTCAGTTCTTTAAGGCTGGGCTATGTGTGTGTCCATGCTCCCTGCAACAAGATGGAATAACATGAGCCAGGTGCCAACCGTGCCAGGACTGGCTCCAGGAAGTCCTACGGCAACCTTTTGGGGCATTATAGGTCCACATGTGTGCCAGCAACTGGGGTAGGCTGGTCTGCTCCTGATGTCTGGGGGCATGCACCATGCCAGTATCCCAACTGGAATACCAGGTCCAGAACATGGCACAGGATCTGGGTCACATGCTGAGGACTCAACAGAACCCTCATATGAGCATGGCGGCTCGGAACTCCCCAAATCCAGAACAATGACAGGGGAAGAAACCCGACAACCCACTGGTTCCCAGGGAGGAGGCACAAGGGGAAGGGGTGTGTAAAGCCTTAGAGGGAGCTTCCTTCCCCACTTGTGAAAAGCCCCTGGAAACCCAGGAACCAGAACCAAAATCTCCTGCCCCCAAAAGTCTGCAACCCAAGGAACAGAGTGTGGTTAGGAAAAATAAAGAGTCTAAAAAGGTCCATTTTGTGGAGGAGGTACAAATCCTCCAGTTTGAAGGGCATGGGTCCTCAGAGGATTCTGGGAAAAAATCTTCTCCTTTGGGGATGGGGGAACTCCTCCCAAAGAAAAATGGATCCCAAAGGAACCAAATCCAGACTGGGTAGATGTGGGGACCGAGTTAAAACTGCATCATCAAACCCCAGAATGACCAGCACGAAAATCCCCTTGTTCAAACCCATTCTGGTGACTGCCTCCAAAAATGGGGAGGCAGCATAGAATCTGAACAAGGGCGGCCCAAAACATCCCCCATACCTCGCTGTCACATTTTTCTTACAGCTTCCCAAGATCCCAAACAGAATCCTGCCCAAGTCACCTCTCTGTCAGTATCCAAAGCAAAGAAATTAATCCACCAATTGGCCAAAAATGTGCATTATCTTTGCCACCTTGAAGAAAAGGAGGGAAGATTGTATGCCCTGGTCCAAATACAGGGACAATGTACAATTTTGGCACTGGTGGACACTGGATCCCAAAGCCACCCTTCTATCAAAAAGGGACTTTGAGCAGCTGAATTCCAGAAGGGGGAGAAATACCAAATCCCTCTCACCCCTCTTCCTGGACAACATCAGAATTTCGATGGGAAGGAAATTCCTGTCGAGGGAACTGCAGATTTAGACATTAAAAGTGGACGACACAAGGTGAAGCACCCTGTCCTAGTTGTGACTCCAGAGGGCTACTAGGGAATGACATCCTGCATAGATTGTCTCCCCTCATAGATTGTGTAAACAAGGTCCTCTGGACCCAGGGTAACCGACCAATAAAATTGCAACAGAGTGTAAGCCATGTTAGTTTAAATGGCACATGCCACATGGTTGAAGAAAAACCTGACCAAATTGAATTCCACTTCCAGAATAACCAAATCCCAGACGTGACAGTAATTGCAGTAGGACAACAAACTGGTGATAGGGAGTCCTCTCTATTTCTGAAAATCAACCTTCCTTCGAGTCTAAGGTGGCATTCCACACTGGAAGGAAACACTCTGAAATACCATACAAATTCACAGTCAGAAAATCCCATTTCTATAGTCCAAAAAGACGAGAAAGCAGCTCAAAGCTTGTCTGATATTTAGAAAATTGGAGACCGGTTGTTCATCCAGATTCAGTTAAATGAGGGAAAGGACTCTGTTCTCACCCGAGTGTGTGTGTGAACAACGGTAAGAGCTTCATCAGCGCGGCCATGTTATGCAAACTCCCAAAAGATCCAGCCATTCACACATTTAAACTGTTAGACAAATGGGAAATGGATCTGGAAACACCCCATTCCAAACATCTCCTTCCTAGCAGGTGTATGCTCAAAATTTCAATAGGCAACAAGAGCATAGTCCATAATTGTTGGGTTGCGCGAGATGTCCCTGCTGCATTTTATATAGGCAGTGACATTTTCAATCGCTTTGCCATTAGTTTGGACATAATAATCTTCAAAGCTTGGTCCCGATTAGAGGGTAATCCCATGGACTTTGATGACCCAGAGAAAGCATTTCGGTCAGCTCATCTGCTGCCATATGCAGTTGAAATTCAGATTGGAGAGGAAGTCACCATCCCAGAACGGATCCAATAATTTTCACTGTAAGTAAAAATTAAAAGAGGACAGAAACTGAAAAATCCTGACGCCTTTGTACATCCTAATGCTCATTTCCAACAGCAAGGGTTAGGGGTAAACTCAACACCAATAGTCAACATAGAACACAACACCATTCCAATAGAGGTGGATAACAGCGACCTAAAGAGTATCACTCTGGGTACAGGCACCATTATTGGAATGGCGGTTGATGACCAACATTTTCCCATAGATTTAGGTAACAAACTGTTAGGACCAATCCCCAAGGACTGTTTTGACAGTGATAGCGATGAGGACACAACACCCAAAAGGATCTTCACCTGGCATGGGGGGAATTTCCTGGTGTACTCTTCCTGCCCTTATGGTAAGGAAGATGTGACCTGTGACTTCAGGAGGGATAAGGTGATCTTTGAAGTCCACAAGGACTGCCTTCCCCACCTGAAGCCATCAGTCCAAATCAGCACTTTGACCAGGGACTTCTCCACCCAGTTGGAAGAGGCCGCTGAGATAGCCAAACCAGAAGTCTTTCCAGCCTTCTTGCAGATGGTTGAAGAGAGAGTCAACCTAGCTGATGCCTGCGAGACTCTGGAGCAAAAGCAAAAATTGAAACACGTTTTCTTAGATTTTCAAGATCTCTTTGCTGTGGACTCATATGACTGGTCGCACCGACATCCACACAACAACAATTCCCACGGATCCTGGCATGTCTCCATTGCTTGTGAAGCAATATCGCTTCCCTCTCGCATCAATGGAGTCCCCTACTGAAATAATTAAGAACCTTGAGTCCCGTGGGATAATTCATCCTGTCAACAGCACCTTCAATAATCTGTGGATTTTGAAACCAAACGGCCAGTGGAGAGTCTGTGCTGACCTGAGAGAGCTCATCAAACGGGTCCATACTTCCCGATGGCCTCTTCCCTACATAGACCAAGGGCCGGCCCAGATCCAGGGGTCAAAGGTATTCACTGCAATTGACCTGACCAATGGGTCCTGGACTGTACCTGTCAGTAGGGAGGACCAATACAAGCTGGTCTTTACCTTCGGGGCAGCAGTACACTTGGACCTAGACTCCCTTTTGATACTTCAACTCCAGTAATTAATTTAACATCTTTCTACATAAGGCCATGCCCGACATGGGTGAAAGGGGTAACCTGGCCTATGTAGATGATGTTCTAGTCAAAAGCTCAACTGTGGAGGAACACATAGCAGAGATTTGTTATGTTCTGACACAGTTGGGGGCAGCCAGAGCAAAACTCTCTTTTGAAAAGGCACATTGGTGTAGAACATGTGTCAATTTCTTGGGGCATGACATAACACCTCAGGGTCTCTGTCCCCAGGAAAAGAAAGTAGAAGCACTCCAGAAAATAAAAGACCCCACAACTCTGCGAGAACTAAGGAGCCTCATTGGACTAACTAATTACAGCAGAAAGTTCATTAAGGATTATGCAGAGGTCACAAGACCCCTGATCCATCTTTTGAAGGGGGAGGTCAAGTGGGAGTGGGCTCCAGAACAAGCCGAGGCAGTAAGACAACTCAAAAGAAGCCTCTCAGAAGCGCCTTGCCTAGCTTACCCTGTCAAAAACAAGGAGATCTTCTTGGAGACAGGGTTCTCAAATACATGCTTGACTGCAGTATTACATCAAAAGCATGACAAGCATGAAAAGCATGACAAGGTCAATAAAATAATTTCCTATGCGAGTAAGATTTTTTCCTCTGTGGAGGAAAAAATCAACGATTGTGAGAAGACACTCCTGGCAACGTTGTGGGTATTGAAGCATTACTGCCTGTTTATCCAGGGGGAACACATCATACTGGAGACTCCACACCAACCTTTGCAATATCTATAAAATTTGAGTAATTTCTGAATTACTTCCTGGATTCTGTCAATGCAAGGCTTTCCTGTGAAGGTCAGATATGGCCAAAACAAGAAGAGTCCCATCGCGCAAGGTCTGGCTGACTTGAATGATTGTGCCAGAGAAAACTGTCTCAAGCACTAAAGTCTTAAAATCAAGGACAACACGGAGGCCTACCTTAATTCCCCACACAAAGTCCATGAAGAAGACCAGTGTGAGGGAATGCCCACTGTCTATGTGGATGGGTGCTCCTACCATGTTGACAAAAATGGGGAAAAGGAAATCATGTCCGGCGTGGGGGAATGCATGGGTGAATAATGCCCCAGAACCCTCCGCTGGGTAGAAAATCGGTCCCCGAAGTAGTCAAGTGTCAGAGCTGATGGCTGTGCATCAAGCCATCCTCACTGCTGTCCAACACCAACTCCATGAACTGGTCATAATCACAGATTCAGATTATGTATGGAACGGGTTCGTGGAGCACCTCGTTAACTCGAAACCCAGAGGCATGCTATGTGCTAATAATCAAACCTTTAAAACATGGGAAATTAATACAAAATATTGATGATCTGGTCTCCTAGAATTGGATGACCATCTACTGGAAAAAGATCAAGGGTCATTCTAAAGTAGAGGGACCAGACAAAACTGGCAATTACCTAGCTGATCAGCTGGCCAAAACCAGAGCCATCCAAGGGGATCTACTGGATATCGAGTCCCTGTTGGGGGAAATCCAGGTCACTGCTATCACTAGGTCCCAGAAAAATGCTCACAATGAACTCTCAAATGCACAATGGAGTAAGGAGAGCCCCAATGCTGATTTGATTGCGGCTCAAAAAGGGGATCCAATAATTGGTAAGTTTTATCAACACATTGAGGACCCTGAGAACTTTCCCCTATCGGATACTGATTACATTGGGAAAGAGGACCTCAGAGTGTTCATGAATTGTCAAAGAAATGTCTGAATCCAAGACGGTTTGTTGGTGAGGAGATCCATAGCTGGCCATTACCAGTGGGTGGTCCCTACCTTATTCCAAAGCCTGATGCTAAGTCACGCCCATGATGCGGCCACAGCCGGTCATCGGGAGTTTCATACGACATTAGAAATCTTGCGAGAGGCTGCATACTGCCCACACATGGGGCAGGACCTCGACCAATACTTGACGGGGTGTCTTGTGTGTGCACAATTAGAGCCAACATCACTCACACACCGTGCGCCCCTCCAAAAGAGGGGGATGACACTGCTTTGGTCAGATTTACAAGTCAATTTTATCGGGCCCTTGATTCGCTCATCTAGGGGGAACAAGTACATGTTGACCGTAACATGCTTGTTCACTAAATGGGTGGAATGTCTCCCGCCCCAAATTGCAAGGCAGAAACAGCAGCAGTCCTGATGATCAACCATATTTTCTCACGTTTTGGACTACCCCTAAGGATTGAGTCAGACCGAGGTATCACCTTCACCAGCGAAGTTTTGGCAAAGATGTGGGAGATACTTGGGGTCAAAAGGAAACTACACATTGCCTACCGGCGATCCTCAGGTGGTGGAGTTGAGAGATGTAACAAAACTATTGTGAGCATATTAACAAAGTTTGTTGCAGATTCTGGGCCAAGTTGGGACATTCGATTACCCCTTGTCCTGATGACCATCAGATCTACCCCGTCTTCTGCAACAAAAATGTCTCCATTTGAGCTGATGACTGGACGAAGGATGGTGCTACCCCAGCATCTCCTCCACAGAACCCAAAAGCAGACCTTTATAAATGCCTCAACAACTCAGGAGTAGGTTGTGAATCTGAGCAGGCAAAAGCATCATGCTTTTGCCTATGCTCAGCAGAATCTAGAAGGATCTGCAGACAGTATGAAGACCCAGTATGATCTTAAGACAACTAGAAAAGAATATCAAATACAATTTCGAAAGGAACCAAGCCAAAGAGCGCAAATTCCACCCAAGTTGGCGGGGTCCTTTTGAAATTGTGGACAGAATCTCCCCAGTCGCCTACAGAATCTGCATCCCGAAGGGCAGTTTGGCAGAGGGGGAAGATAAGTGGGTCCACATAAATCAACGGAAGAGTTGCGATTCGAGGCATACTTTGCGGAAAATAGAGGAGCAAACCGTAAACCCAGAGGGGCAAATTCCGGATCCCTAGGAGAATCCACCTGTTAAAATCATTAGTAAATACAGGCGGGGAATATTGTAAATTGTATTCAATGTATGCATCTGCCCCACTACACCCTCTGGGAGTAGTAGTGGGGAAATGTCCATAAACATGCTCTGTTCTGTCTCATAGCATTGGAACTAAGAAATTCTAATTACCACGGAGGACCAGTCGGGGACCGGGAGGAAAGACCCAAGGAGCCCGTGGTAACGTTCCATACTCCCAACGAGAACTGGTGAGGGGAGTGTGTCCCTCCAGCACTGACGAGAGAAGCAGCTGAATTCTCCACCTGGACCAAAAAAGAAAAAAGAACATCCCAAGTCGGGAGGGGGGCTCTGTGGGATGTATTGACCCACTTTTGATCTGCTATGCTGCCTCACTCTGTTATGATGGTGCCAGAAACAGCAAAATGGCCGCAAAACTTTGGGCATGCCAAAACCCTTGAAAACTGCACTTTCAAACCAGAAAAAGATGGCTGCCCAATCTGCCACGGATGTTGTCAGTGGTGGAACAGATCTCTCACTTCTGAAATGTGTCACTGAGCTCCACAACAATTGAAAGTGGAGTGCAGAAGGAACAAGCAGTGTTTTGCTAAATAAAACTCCAAATCTTGCTTTAAATCACTTTAAATTGTTGCTGAAACTTCAGAATGCCGGTACAGACACCTTCAAATATTCAAAATTCTTGCTGAGTTTAAGGAAGCATTGTGAACTTACAATGTCCTGAAAAGCTCAGAGTATAAAGAGATTTTCACAGCAAAAGTTGCCTGCCTGTGGATCTGTCAAAAATCTCTGTGCAGCAGAGAGCTGCTGTGATGACAGCTGTCAGCGGTTCCATGTAATAATGTCGCCACAAAAATCTCACCATGCAAAAATATTGCCGAAAAATGGCCGTTTTTTGTGGTGACATTATTGCATGGAACATGCGGGGGGCAGCCCCGCAACCCCCAAACTTTTTTTTTCTTTTTCTTTTTTTTTTAATGTTTTTTTTTGCCCCTGTCCCCATATATTTTTTTGCCCCGGTCACCCATATAATATCGCTGCAACCTTTTCCCGGCGATATTATTTACGGCGACCATATATATATGGGGATAATATTACCTGATACCCTGTCAGCAGCCTGCCTGATTAAACTTTAACATGTATAAACTGAAAATCAAATGTTTGCAATCTAAAAGGCATGTTACTGATAGTAACCCATACTGTTATTGTTTGATCCCATGGTTAAAGTCATCAATGAGAATTCTAGCTGTTATGTGATATATCAAGTTTGTTTTTGTGCTAAGGAAAAGGCCACAGAATGTAAAAATTAATTTAAACCTAGGTGAAGTTGTACAACTTGAATAACAGGTTTCTCACAGAAGGAAGGTATTTCCCCCAGCAGGAAATCACAGAGAAGTGTTAATTTCAGGGTAGGAAATAACCTGGTCTTCAGAGGCAAATGGAACAATGGCCAGCTGCAGCTCAGGAAATTTGAAGTGTGAAGAAAGTCGTAAATGGCCTCTGCAAGGAACAAACATGGGGGATGGCTCCAAAGCAAAAGGCCCACTGCATAGTTGAACCATTCTCAGCTAGGCCTCAAATTGTAGAGCAGAACCCCACAAGCTTAAGGGGAAGTATCATAATAGAGCCGGACTGTGCTCTTACTGCTTGCCTGCTGAAAATAAATATCCTCAGAACCAAGAAGGGCATATCTGATCCAGTCCTGTGGTGTGCTGTGACCAGAACACCTTGCTGAACCTGTCCAGTCCTGTGCAATGCTGTTACCAGAACGTCTTGCTGACCCGGCCCAGTCCGATGTGCCCAGCTGTCTTTCCTAAACCAGATCCAATGCCCTGACCAGAACTGACGGTTCCATTTAAAAATGTACCCAGTGAGTATAAATATGAAGAATTGTGTCACTAGCATATGTACTCTGCACAGTCTTATCCCTATCCTAGACCCAGCCTATATTGTAATCAGAACCTGTATTGTTAGGAGCATATTTGCATTGTCTGAACCCTCTCTCCAACCCATCCTATCTTTCCTCCATAACCAGTATTGTTAAAACTAACTCTGCGCTGATCACCTGAAGAAGGCGAGTTTCCTTAGCAGGCAGTCACCCTCATCAAGTGACTGTGTTCTTGTGTGGTATTCGTTTAGTTCATAGTCATCCTCTAGTGTAAGCAACCCATTTGTCATTTTTAAAAGTGCATTCCTGTTTTCGATTCTTGCGCCTATCTCGAAAAACGACCTCTACTAAAGCGTCTGTAACTCCCTCAGTTTTCGTGATAGAAACAAACTTTCAACTTCTGCTTGTAGCTAATATTCATATCTATCCATCACACCTAAATCACCTAAATCAATTTGATTCTCCCATTATCGCGAATATCGCGCAGTGAAAAGTTTGCCATGAATTTTCATTTTGGGAAATTGTTACATGTGTAAAACAGCTTTTAATTGCTTCTGATTTGAATTTTAAGATTTCAAATGTTTTCTTTGCATTAAATCATTGCTTGTGTTTGTGTGCAACTATTGAAAGTGTATCACATAAGAATTTATAACAATTTCATCAATTTTGACCATATTTGGCGTTTTTGCCCAGTCCATTCTAAAGATTACTTTAAAAAACATTTTGACAGCTGGATAGTCAACTCCGTTTTTCTCTTGTGTTTGCTGGGGGAAAATGGGATTGATATGCTGTTTGAATTCTGCTATTCCTGAAATAATAGCACCACAACACAAAATCTACTTTTGGCACCATACATATTTACACATGTGCAACCTCTATAAGAATCACATATCCAGATTACATATTTAATATAGCAGCTATCCCTCCAAACCCCGTAGCCGTGGGTTCTTGATCTGCTTTTCACAGAATTTTGATCTTTTCATCAGGAACACATTGTCCAAGTTGTGAGCAAATTTCTACAAGTGTGTATGTTTACCATGGCCATAGTGTATAAAGTTTCATACTTCTAGCAGCAATACATTTTGTGTAAAATCACATTTTCTGCCGTTTCTTTCCAGAACATGTCACCCGATTTTGCCGCCTCTTGAAACATGCAGCCAAAAATTACAGTAACAATGCTGTTATTTCTATATTTTGCACATTTTTACATAGTAAGTTATCAGTTTTTTTTAAAATGTGTCCTGTGTCCTTTTTAAGCACAAATGGTTGTTTAGCTCCACCCCTTTGGTCTCTCCCTGGGACCCAGGAGCCATCCCCCTTTGTTTTCTCTTGGCAGAGGCCATTTACAACTGTCTTCGCACTTCGTATTTCCTTAGTAGCAGCTGTTCATTGTTCCCTTTTGCCTCTGTTGCCCAGGTTCTTTAAAAACCCTTTAGTTACAGCTTAGGTGTGATTTCCTGCTGGAGAGAAAAGAGGCCTCTGTGAGGAAACCTGTTATTCCAGTTTGGTTGGCTTAAATGTAAATGTTAATTATGTTGCATTTTTCCTTAGCTTAAAACAAACTTGTGATTTCAAAATAGCAGCTAGAATTCTCATTCTGGATTTTGAACCATGGGATCACACAATTACAACATAGTTTACTCTCAGTAACAGGCCACTTAGATTGCACACATTTTATTTCAGTTTATACATGATTAAAGTTTAATCAGGAGGCTTCATGATAGCTGTCTTCCCTGCAGCCCTCTGCTGCACAGAGATTTCGACATCCCCAGACAGGACCACTTTTGCTGGGGATGTCCCTTTATGCTTTCAGCTTTTCAGGACCTTGCAAGTTCACAATCATTTCTTAACTAAGTGAATTATAGCACCCAGGAAGAATTTTGGATATTTGAGGGTGTTTTGTTCTGGCAATCTGCAGTTTCTGCAACCAAGAAAAAGGGTTTAAAGCAAGACTTTGGGGTTTCAGTTAGCAAAGCACTACTTTTTCCTTCTGTACTGCATTTTCATATGCTGTGGAGCATACTGACATATTTCAGGAGTGATATCTCTGTTTCACCACTGACAACATGTGTGGCAGATTGGGCAGCCATCTTTTTGTGTTGCAATGTGTGATTTCCAGAGGTTTTGGCACGCACAAGGGTTTTGCAGCCATTTAGATGTTTCTGGCACCATTATAACACAGTGATGCCGCATAGCAGAGCAAAAAGTGGGTTAAAACATCCCACAGAGCCCCCCTCATGGCTTGAGTTTGACGGCCCTCCAAGGGGAAGTCAGGAGATTGGGATGTTATTTTTTTCTTTGGTCCAGGTGGAGAAAGTCGTCTGCTTCTCCCATCAGTGGTGGATCGACATGCTCTCCTTGCCGGTTCTAGATGGAAGTATGGAGCGGTATCCGGGCCCCTGGGTCTTTCAACCCGGTCCCCGAGTGGTCCTCCTTGGTACTTAGAATCCTTGGTTTCAGTGCTATGATACAGAACAGAGCATGGTTATGGACATTTCCCCACTACTATTCATGTAGTGGGGCAGATGCATACATTTGACATACAATTTACAATATTCCCTGCCTGGATTTACTAATGGTTTTAACAGTTGGATTCTTCTAGGTATCCGGAATATCCCCCTCTGGGTTTCCGGTTGGCTCCTCTATTTGCCGCAAAGTATGCCTGGGATGGCAACACTTCAGCTGGTTGAAGTGCACCCACTTGTCTTCCCCTTCTGCCAAACTGCCCTTGGGGATGTGGATTTTGTAGTTGTCTTAAGGTCATAGTGGGTCTTCATACTGTCTGCAGATCTTTCTAGATTCCTCTCAGCATAGGCAAAAGCATGTTGAAGGTGTTTTCTCAGATTCTCAACATAATCATGAGTTGTTGAGGCATTTATCAAGGTCTGCTCTTGGGTTCTGTGGAGCAGATGCTGGGGTAGCACCATCCTTCTTCCGGTCATCAGCTCAAATGGAGAAATTTTTGTTGCAGAAGAAGGGGTAGATCTGATGGCCATCAGGACAAGAGGTAATCGAATGTCCCAACTTGGCCCAGAATCTGCCACAAACTTTTTTTAATATGCTCACAATAGTCTTATTGTATCTCTTAACTCCACCACTAGAGGCAGACGATAGGCAATGTGTAGTTTCCTTTTGACGCCAGGTATCTCCCACATTTTTGTCATCACTTCGCTAGTGAAGTGGCTACCTCAGTCTGACTCAACCCTTTGGGGTAATCCAAATTGCGAGAAGATGTGACTGATAATCAGGGCAGCTGCTGATTCTGCCTTGCAATTTGGGGTGGGAGAAATTCCACCAATTTAGTGAACAAGCATGTTACAGTCAACATGTACTTGTTCCCCCTAGAGGAGCGAATCACAGGCCCGATGAAATCGACTTGTAGATATGACCAAGGCAGTGTCATCCCCCTCTTTGGAGGGGAGCACGGTGTGTGAGTGTTGTTGGCTGAAATTGTGCACACACAAGACACCCCTTCACATATTGGTTGAGGTCCTGCCCCATGTGTGGCCAGTATGCAACCTCTCGCAAGATTTCTAGTGTCGTATGAAACCGCCGATGATCGGCTGTGGGAGCATAATGGGCGTGACTTAGCATCAGACTTCGGAATGAGGTGGGGCCCACCCTCTGGTCATGGCCAGCTATGGATCTCCTCACCAACAAACTGTCTTGGATTCGGAGCCTTTTTGGACATTTCATGAACACTCTGAGGTCCTCTTTCCCTATGTAATCGGTATTCGTCAGGGGAAAGTTCTCAGGGTCCTCAATGTGTTGATAAAACTTACCAATTATGGGATACCCTTTTTGAGCCATAATCAAATCAGCATATGGGCTCTCCTTACTCTATTTTGCAGTTGAGAGTTCATTGTGAGCATTTGTCTGGGACCTAGTGATAGCAGTGACCTGGATTTCCCCCAACTGGGACTCCATCTCCACTAGATCCCCTTGGATGGCTCCAGTTTTGGCCAGCTGACCAGCTAGGTCATTTCCAGTTTTGTCTGCTCCCTCTACTTTAGAATGACCATTGATCTTTTTCCAGTAGATGCTCATTCCATTTGAGTTGACCAGATCATCAATACTTCATATTAATTTCCCATGTTTCAATTGTTTTTTTATTAGCTCATAGCATGCCTCTGGGTTTCCAATTAACCAGGTGCTCCACAAACCCGTTCCGTACATAATCTGAATCTGTGAGTATGGCCAGTTTGTGGAGTTGGTGTTGGGCACCAGTGAGGATGGCTTGATACACAGCCATCAACTTTGCCACTTGACTACTTCAGGGGCCAATTTTGTACCCAGCTCAGGTCTCTGGGGCATCATTCACCCATGCATTCCCTACGCCGTCCACAAGTTCTTTTTCCCTGTTGTTGTCAACATGGTAGGAGCATCCATCCACATAGACAGTGGGCATTCCCTCACATTGGTCGTCTTCATAGACTTTGTGTTGGGAATTAAGGTAGGCCTCCATGTTGTCCTTGATTTTAAGACTTTCGTCCTCGAGACAGTTTTCTCTGGCACAATCATACAAGTCAGCCAGACCTTGCGCGAGGGGACTCTTCTTGTTTTGGCCATATCTGACCTCCACAGAAAAGCCTTGCATTGACAGAATCCAGGAAGGAACTTGGGAATTACTCACAGTTCCGGGCCGGATTCTGTCACTTTGAAGATATTGCAAAGGTTGGTGTGGAGTCTCCACTATGATGTTTTGCCCATGGATAAACGTGCAGTAATTCTTCAATGCCCACACCGTTGCCAGGAGTGCCTTCTCAAAATCGTTGAATTTTTCCTCCACAGGGGATAAAGTCTTACTCGCATAGGAGATTACTTTATTGACCTTGTCATGCTTTTGATATAGTACTGCCGTCAAGCATGTATTGGAGAACCCTGTCTCCAAGAAGAACTCCTTGTTTTTACTGGGTAAGCTAGGTAAGGCGCTTGTGAGAGGCTTCTTTTGAGTTGTCTTACTGCCTCGGCTTGTTCTGGACCCCACTCCTATTTGACCCCCCCTTCAAAAGATGGATCAGGGGTCTTGTGATCTCTGCGTAATCCTCAATGAACTTTCTGCTGTAATTAGTTAATCCAAGGAGGCTCCTTAGTTCCCGCAGAGTTGTGGGGTCTTTTATTTTCTGGAGGGCTTCTACTTTCTTTTCCTGGGGGCAGAGACCATGAGGAGTTATCACGTGCACCATGAAACTGACAAGGGTTCTGCACCACTGTGCCTTTTGAAAGAAGACTTTTGCTCCGGCAGCCCTCAACTATGTCAGAACATAACGGATCTCCGCTATGTGTTCTTCAACAGTTGAGCTTTTGATTAGAACATCGTCTACATAGACCAGGTTAACCCTCTCACCCATGTTGGGCATGGCCTTGTGTAGAAAGATGATAGATTAATTGCCAGAGTTGATGTATCCAAAGGGAATCCGGGTCCAAGTGTACTGCTGCCCCTCAAAGATAAAGGCCAGCTTGTATTGGTCCTCCCTACTGACAGGTACTGTCCAGTACCCATTGGTCAGGTCAATGGCAGTGAATAACTTTAACCCCTGGATCTAGGCCAGCCCTTGGTCAATGTAGGGAAGAGGGCATCGGGAAGTATGGACCCGTTTGTTGAGCTCCCTTAGGTCAGCACAGAATTCAGAATGGCTGTTAGGTTTCAAAATCCCCAGCACCGGATTATTTAAGGTGCTGTGGACTGGACGAATTATCCCACGGGACTCAAGTTTCTTAATTATTTCAGTAAGGGACTCCATTGATGTGAGAGGCAAGCGGTATTGCTTCACAAACACTGGAGTCATGCCAGGGTCCGTGGGAATTGTTGTTGTGTGTATGTCGGTGCGACCACAGTTATATGAGTCCACCGCAAAGAGATCTTGAAAATCTAAGAAAACTTGTTTCAACTGTTGCTTGTGCTCCAGAGTCTCACAGGCATCAGCTAGGTTGACTATCTCTTCAACCATCTGTCTGAAGCCTGGAAAGACTTCCAGTTTGGCTATCTCTGCTGCTTCCTCCAGCTGGGCGGAGAAGTCCCTGCTCAGAGTGTAGATTTGGACTGATGGCTTCAGATGGGGTAGGTAGTCCTTGTGGACTTGGAAGATCACCTCATCCCGCTTGAAGTGACAGGTCACATCCTCCTTACCTTAAGGGCAGTAGGAGTACACCAGGAAATTCTCCCCATGCCGGGTGAAGATCCTATCTGGTGTAGCGTCATTGTTGCTATCACTGTCAAAACAGTCCTTGGGGATTGGTCCTAACAGTTTGTTACCTAAATCTATGGAAAAATGTTGGTCATCAACCGCCATTCCAACAATGGTGCCTGCGCCCAGGGTGATACTCTTTAGGTCGCTGTTATCCACCTCTATTGGAATGGTGTTGTGTTCTATGTTGACTAGTGGTGTTGGGTTTATCCACAACCCTTACTGTTGGAAATGAGCATTGAGATGCACATAGGCGTCCAGGTTTTTCAATTTCTGTCCTCTTTTAATTTTTACTTCCAGTGAGAAATCTCGGGTCCTTTCTGGGATGGTGACTTTCTCTCCAATATGAATTTCAATGGCATATGGCAGCAATTGAGCTGGTCGAAATGCTTTCTCTGGATCATCAAAGTCCATGGGATTACCCTCTAATCGGGACCAAGCTTTGAAGTTTATTAGGTCCAAACTAATGGCAAAGCGATTGAGAATGTCACTGCCTAAATAAAATGCAGCAGGGACATCTCGCACGACCCAACAATTATGGACTAAGCTCTTGTTGCCTATTGAAATTTTGAGCATACACCTGCTAGGCAGGAGATGTTTGGAGTTGGGTGTTTCCAGGTGCATTTCCCATTTGTCTAACAGTTTAAATGTGGGAATGGCTGGATCTTTTGGGAGTTTGCGGAACATGGCCTTGCTGATGAAGCTCTTACCGTTGTTCACATACACTCGGGTGAGAACAGAGTGCTTCCCCTCATTTAATTGAATAGGGATGAACAACTGCTCTCCAATTTTCTGAATATCAACCAAGCTTTGAGCTGATTTCTTTTTGTACTATAGGAATGGGATTATTTGATTGTGAATTTGTTTACAATTTCAGAGTGTTTCCTTCCAGTATGGAATGCCACCTTAGACTGGAAGGAAGGTTGATTTACAGAAATAGAGAGCACTCCCCATCAACAGTTTGTGGTCCTACTGCAATTACTGTCACGTCTGGGATTTGATTATTCTGCAACTCAATTTCGTCAGATTTTTGTTCAACCATGTGGGATGTGCCATTTAAACTAACATGGTTGACACTCTGTTTTAATTGTATTGGTTGGTTAGTCTGGGTCCAGAGGACCTTGTTTACACAATCTATGAGGGGAAACAATCTACGCAGGCTGTCATTCCCTAGTAAACAAGGTGCGCCCTCTGGAGTCACAACTATGACCGGGGGCTTCACCTTGTGTCACCCAATTTTAATGTCTAAATCCACAGTCCCCTCCACGGGAATGTCCTTCCCGTCAAAGTTCTGAAGTTGTCCAGGAAGAGGGGTGAGAGGAATTTGGTATTTCTCCCCTCTTCTCGAATTCAGCTGATCAAAGGCCCTTTTTGACAGAAGGGTAGCTTGGGATCCAATATCCACCAGTGCTAAAATTGTACATTGCCCCCGTATTTGGACCGGGGCATAACATCTTCCCTCCTTTTAACTCAGTCCCCACATCTACCCAGTCTGGATTTGGATCCTTTGGGACCCATTTTTCTTTGGGAGGAGTTCCCCCGTCCCTGAAGGAGAAGATCCTTTTCCCAGAATCCTCTCAGGATCCTTCTCCTTCAAACTGGAAGATTTGCAACTCCTCCACAAAATGGGTCTTTTTAGGTTATTTATTTCTCCTACACCCCCCTCTGTTCGTTGGGTTGCAGACTTTCAGGCTCAAGAGATTTTGGTTCCGGTTCCTGGGTTTCCAGGGGCTTTTCACAAGTGGGGCAGGAAGCTTCCTTTAAGGCTTTACACCTCTCTTCCCCTTGTGCCTCCTCCCTGGGAACCAGAGGTTTGTCGGGGTTCTTACCCCATCATTGTTCTGGAGCACTAGACCATGGACTTGAGGAATTCTGAGCCACCATGCTCATCTGAGGGTTCTGTTGAGCCCTCAGCATGCGACCCAGATCCTGTGCCATTTTCTGGACTTGGCTCTCTAGTTGGGACACCCGCTCTGGCTGGTACAGGTTCCTCAAGTCTACCCAAGGTTGATCCCGAGAAGGGTAACTATCCCTTCTCGCAAAATACCCCGTGTTAGGAAAGTTTGGGTGCCCCTCCAACCCTGTCTGGGCTCAGGAAAGTGGGGAAAGAAAGAAGGCTTGTTTTGGGGGTTGAAGTTTGGCGGGTACCGGGGAAAAAATGTGGTCCGGCATTTTGGGGATTACTGCCCTCCTGGGAAAATGAGGAGGGAAGTTTTCTGGGTTTCCTGCTTTCTGGTTGGTTCCTCCCACCCCTTGGGCTGGAGGAGTCCACCCATAGCCCAGGATGGGTCTATTTCCCTTGTAGCTTGGGCTGATGTAGTTAGGGGAATTAGGGCCCCGTTTGTGGGGTTACCTCCCTGGCTCCCTGTTTGGGATTGGCACGAGGGCCTTCTGGGTTTGGGGTTGCTTGGATTCTTCGGGAGAAGGTTTTTAGGCCCCCCATCTCCGGATCTAAAATGGGGGGAACCTTCACCTCCAAAACCTTAGCAGCAGCAGGGGTGTTGGTCGGTTTGGGGTTTTTGCTAAGATTTCTATTTCCCAACGGCATCTGTATTCATAGATGTGCATTGCTTGTTCAATGACCCAGTCTAGTGATCTTTTCTCATGAAAGACCCTCACTAGCTGGAGAGCATGAAAGAAGGTGTTCACAAATTCCTTACTGTCAGTGCACACCCTTCTAGTGGTCTGCGCAAAGGCGCATTTCAATTCCTGAACACATTCTTGTGGGGCCTGGTCTTCCCCACATTGCACGTTGTAGGCTGCCTTGTGAGCCTCTTCAGGATTCCTATGAATGGAAAAATGTTTCAGGATGGCCGCCCTATAAGTGGACCATCTGGAATCGTTCTGATCCTCCAGCCCCGCAAAGAAGCTGGACTATTCAGGAGAAAACGTCCACTTTAAATACTGAATACAGCTTTGGCTGTCCTGCAGATGGAAAGTCTCCATCATCTGCTCAAATAATTCAAGATGCTCCCAAACGGAATATTTGGCATTTTTGTGATAGGGCGTGATGACGCTCCTAATAGCTTTTATTTGTGTCAAGGGGTCCTTGAGTAACGCTCTCTTGACCTTGTTAGCCTTTTTAGTTCTGGTCACCGTGGTCCACTCATCCTCTGACTCAGAGGCACTGCTACCAGAGGTAACTGTCTGGACTTCTAGACTCTCCCGGATTCTGCAAGCTTGGGAATGGCTCGTAGAATGTGGGGGCCTAGTGTCATGACCCTTGCCCCTGGCCCTCACTGGCAAGTCAGCCTTCCAGTTAGGGCCAGGTCAAAGGCCTTAAAACCTCATCCAAGACTCTCTTGGAGTCAGTCCTGGCACCTTTGGTGCCAGGCATATAACCATCATGAAGACCAAAATTAGAATGGGACTATTTACTTGGGACTATTTAACTTGGACGGGTTCAGCCAACATGTAGGCACACGCATAGCTCAGTTACAAGGAACTGAGCTATGCGGTCTAGTCTTTTGGGTGTGGCAGGCCTGGGACTACTTTACCTGGACTACTTTGGGTGTGGCAGGCCTGGGAGTATTTTACCTGGACTACTTTACCTGAGGTTATTTAAACCACACCCAAACAGCAGAACATGCTTTGCCTTATTCTGCTGTGGGCAGCATAACGCTCACCGTGTCCAGTTCTTTGATGCCAGTTTACCTGAAACCAAGGACCTGCAGAGAGAGAAAGAACACTACGAAGGTTACCTGGAACAGTATCCTGTCTTCAATCCATCGCTGACTTCAGTTCCACTCACCTGAAGGTACGAACTTCCATCATCCGGCACTGCATGCATCCTGGAATACCATAACCTGGAAAGAGGGGAAAGAAAGACGGCATTAGTAAGCATTTACTCGCGTTTCCTCCCAAATGAAGAAAGCCACACAATTCTCACCTGGGTAGTCATCTCCTGATCAGTATCATTGCTGGAACATTACGGTGCTCGGGACGTAACATCGGAACCTGCAAGGAGAGAAAAGACACAGGTTAGCAATATAAAAGGTGAAACAGCGCAGCGCATGGTGCATTACTCACTGGACAGCATCGCGCACACCGCGCTTTCACCTACCAGCCCATGCTCATCTTCAAACTGCATGACAACACTAAAATACCTTTCCATACCTAAAAGGAAAGAAGCAAGACATTATTATTTGAACTAAGAGGAACATAAGAACTGCATATAAAGACTGTAAAGCAGCAAACCTATGAAGTCGCAGCAGGCCTGGTTCCTGCAGGGGGGCTTGCACCAGTGAAGTAACTTGGTCGCTGCTCGCCCCCCACATCTACGCGCCCCTGCCATGAGGAGCAGGACGGAGAATCCACCTTTCACAATATTAAGATGAGGAGAAGGCCCAAGGTGGAGGAAGGAGTTTAGGCCAATGGAGGTGGGAAAACATAAAGACAATCTGGTATTGAATCCAGCTCTCCTATATTGCAGACCCATCTTTAACCAGAGGCCTTTCCAAGGGACCGGGAGAGGGTTTGAGAGTGCAAATCATCCAACCAGGGCTGGGTGGCGTCCCTGTGGATACCAGGTGAGCGTAACCTAGTCTCTTGGGACCTGTAGTGCTCAGAAGCATCTGCTGACTATACCTTGCTCCCAGGATTGGCTGAGTATCCCCCCACTGTCCTAGCTGGGAAGAGGTTTTTAGTATGCTCTTAGTGGGCCTAGTCTCATGGAATTCCCCAACAAATTTCACTGCCTGATCTCTTGGTAAGTTATATTTCTGAGGATCCATTTCTCTAATTCTCCCCTCACTGGAGTCTCCCTGATCAGAAAAGATGGCCCTAGCACTTGGGAACCTGTACGTAGGTGCCCGCCCATCTATTTCTGGGAGGCGCTCACCTATTAGCCCCATATTTCCCATTGGGTTGAAGTCTACCATCCCCGTGGCCCTTGGTTCATGTGAGCCAGTGGACATGGGGGTGGCAGAGTCCATGGAATTGAATGGATTAAAGTCTCTGGTGAGAACAGAGTTCCTGAGGTTATGCTCAGGGGTTTCCCTCTCCCATCTGAGCTCATCTCTCTCAGCCACTACTCCCTGATGGCATGCAAGAATCTGACACCTTTGTTCTTCTATTAAGGCCTTACTGGTCTCTATTAGTTGTTCCTGTATGGCTATCTGTCTATGGAGCCTGTCATTTTTTTTCTCGCAGAGAGCCTCGTTGGCTTTCTGTGCTTCCTGTCTGATTTGGGAGTATTTGGCCAATTTTTGCTGCAGGAAGCCCTCTCCTGAGTCTGATCCTTACTAGCCTGATCATTCTTTGCCAGAGCATCTTCCACCCATCTACCCGGTATGCTCTAACAGCTTTTCATAGTCCCTTTTGAGTTCACCCAGACCCTGAAGGGCCAGGTGATTTTCTTCTAGCTCAGTTTTTGAATGGCTGACTTCCTGGCCTAGGGTGTCCCTCTCTTGACACAGAGTTCCCCTATGCTCAGCCAGATTGTCCCTTTCTTTCCTAATGGCATGTATTTTCTGGTGCTCCTCATCAAAATCCGTTTGAGTGTGGATGTCCTTCAATATTAATTTATTATTTTCCTCTTTTAAGGCTTCTAGGCAGTTTTGTAATGTGACTACCTGCTCTGCACAGGTTCTATTAAAATGTAATTGCTTCTCCAGCTTGTGTTGGCTCTGTTTCAGAGAATCCAACCTTTCCTGACACTCTTTTTGCAGTGTCAGTAATGTGGTATCTTGCTCTGCCTTCTCTTGCTGCAGGAGATCCAGATCGTCCTTTAATTTTGTCAGGTATTGTCTGGCTTCTCTCTGAGTCTCTTGACTCTTTTGTAGCATTTTCTCTGCCGAGTCCAGATCTGTTTGGGTTTTCTCTACGGATTGTACGTGCATCTTTGCCAGATCTAGGTTTTCAGCATATTTTCCCTGTATTACTCCAATGTGGAGGTATAGGTAAGTCGCTATTTTGGCAATTTTACATTGCTCTTCTTTTACTTTTGGGGCCATATCCAATTCACCAAGTTCCTGGTGTAATGGACCCTGGTCCTGCCATGTATCTAATTCTATGGTAGTGATTTGTTGTTTGATTTCCTGCAGCCAAACATTCTCATCCTGCTCTACCCATTCACCCCTGACAAACAATTTGTGCAGTGGGTGTTCCTTTGCAATATTGATTTCCACAGGGGTCGCAATTCTGAAATATTATTTTCCTTCTGACTTATCTCAGGGTTATTTTACTTTTGCAAAACATGCCCAACTCCTTTGAGTATTTCTATTGAAGGGTGTTTTTACAGTGTAGCACAGTATGGTAGCCCGACAGGGTGTATGTACCCCATCAGTTAGCACGCTGTGTTAGACTTTCACAATTGGTATGTCTAATTCAGGATCTCGTGACGAGCCCCCAAGCTGTAAGTGACTTCAATCCGGCACGCACCCAAATCAACGCCTATCGTGTAATGCACAACTGAAATCCTTATTTATTTTTGTCTAAAAGTTCTTTATTCTGACCGATTTACCACTCATATCACACCCCTTTCCTGGAATCCCCCCCACCCTCTGGTCACACTGAACCAGGAATGAGGCTGGTTTGCAAAGTTAAAATATTTATTTATATATTTACAGTTTAATCACACTATGTTTTTATGGGTACACAATAATCACCAATGGGGTGATGTAACAGTGAATAATATCTTTAATACACAAGAAGTAATAATGAGCAGAACAACTCAGCACAGAACTAATACTTTTGTGTGTGTGTGCAGATCAGATAGCACTGTGGTTAAAGGTTCCCCCTGCACCCCCCTCAACCTCCCAATAGGCAGTGTAAAGAGATAGGAGGATAAAGCAGGTATTCAGGAATGGCAGAATTCAAACAAAATAACAATTGCATTTCCCCCCAGCAAACACAAGAGAAAAAAGAATTGACTGTCAAGCTGTCTGAATGGCTTTTAAAGAGATCTTCAGACTGGATTGGGCAAAAACACTAACATGGTAAAAATTGCTGAAATTGCTATCATTTTGTGAGGGAGCCGCTTTGGCTGGTTGCACACAAACACAAGCAATGATTCAATACCAAGAAACAATTTGAAATCCTAAAATTCAGGTCGGGAGCAATCAAAAGCTGTTTAACACGTGTCAAAATTTCCCAAAAACTAAATTTGTGGCAAACTTTTCACTGCGCGATAATCGTGATAATGGGAAAACTGTATGGATTTGGTTAGCTACAAGCAGAAGTTGAAATTTTGTTTCTAGCACAAAGACTAAGGAAGTTATGGACGTTTTAGTGGAGGTCGTTTTTTCGAGATAGGCGCAAGAATGGAAAACGGGAATGCGCTTTTAAAAGGACAAATGGGATTTCTAACACTAGAGGATGACTATGAACAAAACGAATCCCCACAAGAACACAGCCACTTCAGAATTACTCCCTACCTGGGACTCGCCTTCTTCAGATGAGAAAAGATCAGTGTAAAGATAGTTTTAGCAATACTAGTACAGGAGGAAGATAGGATGGATAGGAAAGAGAGTTTAGACAATTCAAAAGTACTCCTAACAATACGGGTTCTGAATACAAGATAGGATGGGTTTACGATAGGGATTAACTAGACAAGGTACATATGCTAGTGAAACAGTTCTATCTATAGATACTAACTAGATATGTTTTTAAATGGAACTGTCAGGATTCAGGTCCGTCAAAATTCTGGTCAGGGAATTGGATCTGGTTCTAAGGTAGACAGCTTGGCACATCGGATTGTATCTGCAATCAGCAGGGCGCTCTGGTCACAGCACGGAACAGGACTGGACTGTATCTGCCCTTCTTGGTTCTGATGATAATTATTTCCCAGTGACATATTTCAGGAGTGAGATCTCTGTTCCACCCCTCACAGCATATGTGGCAGACTGGGCAGTCATCTTTTTGTGTTGCAAAGTGCAATTTGCAGAGGTATTGGCATGCACACGGTTTTTGTGGCCATTTTGATGTTTCCGGCACCATTATAACACAGTGTCGCCGCACAGCAGAGCAAAAAGTGGGTTAAAACATCCCACATGCACATTTCAAAGAATCAGTCACTTCAAAATGATCCCAATTTTGAAAACTGAATTAAATATGACCTTTGTAAGTAGAGTGATTTGCACAGGATTGCAGAGATTGGTCAAGTGTCGAGTTCAGGTTTTCTGGTTGCACACATTTTGCAGTCTGGCAGGTTTCTGACCACCCATGATCCCAGTGCAGCTTTGGTTTTGCACCAACATGCAATTCCTGGCAGGCACGAGATAAAGAAAAGCCATCTGTTCAAGTAGATCATTGCATTCTGTTCTTTTTAACTGTCAGTGGGAGAAGTGACAATTACATTTTCTATGTGAGTTTAACAGAGGATCAGGTGATGCTTGGTTCAGTACAAGTTCCACCAAAATCCCCATGGACCCAGGAGGATAGATCAGGCGCAACGCAATCATCTTGGAAGTGGGACGACACAGAGCAACACAGGTTCGAATCCCGGGTCAGCGTTTAGAAACCTCTTGCTTAGAAACCTCTTCAGTATTAAGCATGTTATAAAAAAAACAATTATTATAAAAAATTATAAACGTACTACTATGAACTCCATAAATGGAGATTAACACCACCATATTACCACTTGTACTCCGATGGGAATTCCGCGAGACCAAGTGGCAGTAACAGTAAATCCGTTTCATCCTATTTCAGCAGATTTACTGCCAAAATACCACCAAAACGGTAATGAGGACCTTTCTATTGCTGTAGTTCGGAGGCAATACGGGACAGGATGCTCCATGTAATATTAAAATTACTTTAGATATCCTGGGGATTTCCTCGCCACTTTCATTCCTTTATATCTAAATGAACCTTGTGAACATTTGCCTTCTGGCTAGCATAATAACACTTTGTCAGACACTGGCAATGTACTGTACATAAAATCCAACCAATCGAAATAGAGATGTACAGGGACCCAAAATTAATAGCTGTCAAAGATCACAAGGCGTGAAAGAATGTGCCCTGTAGTGGTGCCTCTGCTTCAGGATGTCACTAACCTGTCACAAAATAGTGATCAAAATATTGATCATGAGGCAAATGTTAGTATACTTAGAGCATTTGGGAACCATTCATGAAGCATTTATTAAAGGTATCTGGAAAAGTTGAATCCTCTAGCAGTGATATAACTTTCTTTGATCTATCTACCCATACGATTGTTACACATCTCCTCTGCAAATTAACCCCTTCACTCATTTTTCGGCGCTTGTTTCCTGCATTCTTGTGTTTGCAAAATATTTGGGCACATCAAGTTTATTGACATGATTTCTAGCCGGGTTATTTTCTTGAAAGGATGGAGATGGGCTGCTGTCATTCCTGGGAACCGTGGTCCAACATCGTATTACATGATCAAACAGTAAACTATATAACAAATGCAATTGCATTAGCAGAGAAGTAGAGACAAGCTTAACATTAGAAGGATGATTACAGGGTTTAAGCGTTCGGCGTCGGGGTGGGTGCCTGAATGCAAGTTCAAATCCTGGCTGGTCTTTCATCATCCTATGGTCTATAAATTGAGTACAAACTTGAAAATGTATTACAACATGTCTGATACAGTTTACACACTCACATTTACTTCAGACGGATTGTTCTTTTTTTAAACTTGTGCATACATTTAAAGAAATTACTTCTGAAGATTTAGCCAGCCTTTAGGAAATCGTTCATCTATTCTCATACTCGAATTCTCGAATTGTCAGCTTGAAGCACAATATGTTTTAAGAGTAACTCACGCCTTTATCAAGTGCTGAAAAGAAAAAATATAACAAGTCCTCTCTCAGTACAATATGTATTTAGGTAAATATACACCCAAAAAAGAAACGAGTAACCACTCACTCAAGAATATTGGCCACACCTGTAAGAGAAATAAAGTTCAATACAAAAGATCGTTTTGAATCATGGCAATCTCACTCTGAAATGATGAGCACATGCAGTCTGAACAGGAATTATATACCCTGTTAAACATAAAAGACATATTGAAGTCGCAAAGGGCCTTATTTACAGTCTTACTTTTGGTGTAAAAAGAAGTTATGCCACAAATCTTCCCAGCAATTGTCGGAAAAGCATTGGAATGAATTCACCAGCTCCCTGATAATCATGACCGGGCCAAAAGGGTCACAACATACACAAAAGGGAAAAGGAAAGAGGTGCGTGGTAGCTCCTCTGCAGAGAACGAACATGGGTCAAAAACCCTGCTCTATTGAATTTCTTCCACTCAGAAGGGTCTGGAACCACGTTTTAGCTCACTGCACCCTTCAGAGAGCAGAAATACCTATTTGCATATCAGTCTGGTCCCACCCGCAAGGGTAGTACAGCACCGAAATACTATGAAATTCTCCTCTGAATAAGAGTACCAACAGCAACCCCAAACACATGTTTTGGACTTGTTGGGATTGGAGGCTCACACACCTTTTGTAAATGTTGTAATGAGGGGCTCACACACACGTTTTGTAAAGAGGGTTTTCACACCAAAGTGAACACCACCAATTCACCACATACACCACCAGTACCCCGAGAGAGAAGCTGGCAAACAACTATTGGTCAAATTCACCATCAGCGGATAGGTGGCCATCAAAAAATAAGCAGCAAATTCACAATGATATTATGTGAATCAGTGGAACTCACAGCCACAACATCATTTTTGGTAATGGAATAAAAAACACACAACATCTTCTAGGTGGCAGCATCAAGTGCATAACTGGTGTATGCGGCCATATACCTCCACACATACACATGTGAATCAAGTAAGAGGACCAGATGGAGTTGGAGCATCAGAAAGAGAAGGCATACAACTAGAAGATTCAACAGTCCTTTATGTGGGGAACATGTGGTAATGGATTTGAGAACCAGTATGTCTGGAAATACAATTGGGTGCAGTGCAACATATGCATTTGCTAGTGGTAGATGGAATATATAAAAAGCCCCACTATCCAGTCAACCTTCCAGCCATGTCAATAATAGCCTGGTTTCGGCATGTAGCAAGTAAAATCATTGTACATGTGTTGGATGTGGCCCACATCATATACCAGATTGTGGTGTAGGACTAAGCACTAAGCATATGTACCTACACACCACTGGACAATTAAATATATTGCACCCCCATACTGGACATGACACAGGCTATCACGCAGACCACATACCTACCAACCAAGGGCATGTGTACTGATGATGACAGCAGAGCAAACACTATGCATGGACTACCTACGTTAACATGCCAACATGGACTGAACCAATGCAACTGTCATAGACTTCGATCCACAGATCAACATCACAGTATCCATCCCACTAATCCTGAAGGTGACAAAAGTCTTTTCTGTACATGCGTGTCTTCCAGACCACTGTGGGTAGCGATGGTAGCATCTCCCAATCAACATTTAGTGACACATGCACACAGGTGCTGATGCTATTAATCCACATGTTGACAATTACGTACACTTCCCAACAGAGGCCAACTCCATCAATAACGACAAGTGAGATTTGTACCGTGTAACAGGACTCCCTAAAGTTGTTGCTTTGATTTATGCAGCACATGTGGCTTTCATACCCATCCCCCCTCCCCCAAGGCTCGTGAATTCATGTTCCTGAACCAGAAAGGATTCCATAGTAACAACTTGCAGGCACTGTGTGATGTAAGCATGTTATTCGCGCACACACTTGCTATGTTCCCTCGATCCATTCATGACGCTATGGTAATGCACAACAGTAGTGCCTCACAGTTCACACAAAACGTTCCCATTAGGAAAGAAAATCTGTTTGGTAAGTATCGGAACACTGAAAGCATGGTGCAGTTGCAAATATGTGCTTTACGCCAATGAACATGATGGCCAACTGGGGCCAGATTATCTAACACTTGGGCCAGAGCTAAACGTTGAGCAAATGCTTTAATGATACTAAATGCTGCAAACTGATGTTGTCGCAAACCCTATTATTTAAGAAAATGTGCAATGTTTAAAAAATGAACCAGGCTGTTTGTTTTTTTAACTCTCTTTTCTGCATAAGATCAAAAGAAATGTGTTTGTCACATGTCTTTTGATATTATGTATTATGTGGTAAACATAGTAAACAAAACAGGCTGCTTCATTTTTCCCGTAGCAAAAATATTTTGAGATAATACAGATGGGGGTGCGGGGGGGGGCAGTTTGCTCCATTCTGTATTATCTCAGCAGCAACATTGATGCTAAATTCCATTGTCTAATCAGGCTCCAGCTCTGATAACTCGAAGTGTGCATATCTCCCTTTCCACAGGTGAGGAAGCCGATCCTCGCAGACCATGACCCCTGACTCCTTTGGGCAACACCCGAACACCAGGTCAGGAGAGTTACAACCGACTGCACATAAAGACATGCAGTGTGATTAAACATACCTTGGTACTGTTGAAGACATGTTGGTGCTGCCTTACACCAGAGAGGATGCACACTCATGTTTACGCCAAGCAAGGTCTCCTGTTTTATGCTTCGCGGCTGCATCTTACACAATATTATCATATATGGGAGGAGGGGTGCCCTTACCACCAGATGCCGGCAGCACTGCTGATGATAATTCAGCAGAGGACAGACGGTCACCTACAGACTCAAAGACTCCTCCACCTCAACACAGGCATTGGTAGTGGTGAGTTGAATGTGTAATATAATGGTTGTTTCCCAGCACTATATGTAAATAAGCTGGAAGGCAATGTTGCACATACTGTGCAAACTGCCCGATGTTCATTGTACACTACCGAAGTAACAGGTCACATTGTGAGAAAACGCTCAGGTGACATTAAGCTGTCAAATGTTCACAGCACTCTGGTAGAAGACCATGGGAAGACATAGGAAAGGTGTGTATTGAAGCTGCATTATCTCCAGTCATACTCCCTTCACATGTACCACAGTGAGCATTGTTCAATGTCAATGCATGCAACCTCACATGCGTCATCAACAATTAGATGATGCTATTCCAACAGGGGATCATGAAGACCCAATTGCATGCACGTTACCTCACGTGCATCGTCAGCAGTGCCATTTTGATAGCCCAACATGCGCTCATAGGCATCCAATTGTTTGCACATTAACTCAAGGAGAGTCCAAACTTCACTAGTTACACACATTGTTATGAATTGTTTCCGTTTTGGCATGTCACTTCATCAATTTCCCCCCTTTGTTGGTGGTTCCTGGGCATCAGACCTTATCTTTGTTAGTATTGGATTGGGACGGCCCTGGGGCTCGGCAGGAGTTGTTTCCTGTGAGGTCATCCTGGACTGAATTCAGTGTTGGCTGTGTGCGTTTGGAAGCTGCCATTAGAGTGATTTAATCCCTCTGAGTGTACAGATTGATACTTTACGGCTTGACTGTGTGGATTTCTCCTTTGCAAACACGTTGATTGCTGCTTTGCTTGTTACAGTCTTGATCCCTACATCTGTGAAGGTGTGGCGATACTTTAGCGGACTATGACGCTTTTGTGAAGTAGTGGTCTCTCATTTGGCGAGAAACCAGCGAATTTGTCATCCTGTGACGCGCTTTGAAGTTTCACCATTTAAAGGCTCGGAGGTTCTTTCCTTCCTTTGCCTATATAGAAGTTTGAATCTACCCTTTCAGCACGGTGTTGAAGAGATTAGTGGATGCTTTTTTTTAAAAAAATTCCCCTGAAGAATGTTCGCCCGAACTGGGCAGTGAAGAACAGAAACATGTTGGGATGGTTGTTCTTTTAGAGACACATTGAGATTTTTTTTGTGTTATGTTATGTGATATCTTTCGTGTCATGCAAATAAGTGAACTTTGTATTTCATGTTTTAGTAACTGTTTTTTAGTGTTTAGTACACTGTGTTAGGTGAGGGTAGTGTTTTATGTTTAAATTCAGTTCGAATTATTTGAATAAAAATTTGTTATACACTTTTTTAATCAATCATAGCAGACGGTCCATTTTGTCAGGACTAGTGATGCCGGAAAACCTTATAGAGTTCCTGTGTAAAGGGGGTTGGATGTAAGTAAAACAAGACGTGTTATCTTACTCTTTATTGTATTATACATATTGATATCCCTGTCAGTAGAGTAGGATGTTATTATAGGGACTGTTTATACCTATTTGAACATACTAGGTCATCCTGGACACCTGTGAGGAAGGTGGTGTCTTCAGCTAAGCTAGCAGCTGTTAAAATGTTTGGTTATGGCAGCCCCGCACATATGCAACATAACCATGCACCTGAATTGTGGCTTCCATACAGTGCAACAAGTCAGGATGAAACTGTAAACACAACAAGGGTGAAGCCTCTGCTTGAGGCAGAAAGAAAGATGATCCACCACTGAGTCCTCTGCCCGCCTTTCTTTGCCTGCTTGTGTCCCCCCTTTGATTACTCATGCAGGATCAGTGTTTCTGATGTCTTCCTGTGAAGGATATTCTTAAAGCGGCTTGGATGTGTTTGTGAAGGTTTGGGAGCTCCAGATGGTGAAAGATATGGGGCCTCATTACGAGTCCGGCAGTAACCGAGGCGGTAAAACTGCCTGGTTACCACGGGACTCGTATTACCATTCCGCCTCTGTGATTCCCGGAATTACCGGGGCATTACAACCCCGTTTTTACGGGAATCACGGAGGTCGGAATGGTGTTAATCCCTCGTCCGCCTGCAGGCGGGCGGTGTTAAACCCGCCAGGTCAAACCTGGCGGGAACATCACCTCCCGCCTGCAGGAGTCGGGATCAGGCAGTTCGGAAACAACGGTGGCGGCGGGTTTACCGCCACCATTTATTTCAGGACCGCCTGATTTGTAATGAGGCCCATGGTCTTGTAGTACCATTTGGCCAACTACCAACAACGCAGTGTGATTGGGATCAGTGTTTCTGATGTCTTCCTGTGAAGGATATTCTTAAAGCGGCTTGGATGTGTTTGTGAAGGTTTGGGAGCTCCAGATGGTGAAATATATGGTCTTGTAGTACCATTTGGCCAACTACCAACAACGCAGTGTGATTGGGAAATCCCTCATCATCTAAAAGAGGCAATACTCTAAGGTGTTGGCAAATGCAGCAGGGTATAGGGCAAAGGATGGTGCGCTTTCGCACCATCATTTTTATTTTCTTATGGCTCCCGATGCTTTACGCCAAAGCGCAGTACATATCAAACACACAGTACAATTATCTGAGAAAAATATACAATTCTAAGCTTTTATATCATGATTGAAGAAGATGTGGGCTCAAGAGAAAAGCAAAATAACAAATAAGACGAAACAGAATGTAGAGAAAGAAGGAGGGCATGCCAGTGAAGAGCGGCCAATAATGAGAAGGAATGGAAACGAGGTTGGGAACAGGGAACTGATAAAGACATTGAGAATGAGATCAAAGGGAAGGAGAGGGAGCATACAAAGAGACAAGAGATGAGAAGTAAGGACGAGCAAGAACATAAAGAGATTTGAAAACAGCACAAAGAAAATTAAATTTAAGACGAGAATAAAATGATAGCCAACCAAGAGAGGATAAAGACAGAGAAACAGAATCACAAGGAGAAAGTGAATATAAAAGATGAACAGAGACATTAAAACCAGAGGAGCTGGTCGAGAAACAGGAGTCAAAACAGTAGGCCTGAACACAAAAAAGAGACGTGAGAAAATAAGTGAGGAAATCCGGAGTTTAGTATCATTAAACCTAAGGAAGGGTCGAGCTTTGCGAATATTAAAGACATTAAAGTAACATGAGCATGAAAAAATTGAAATATGACAAGAATAAGAAATATCAGAATCAAGAGAAAGACCAAGGTTACGTGCAACAGAAGAAATCGAGAGCCAAGCAGGAGAAGAAGAAACAAATGGAGGCAGAGAGAGAGAAGGAATAGTATTAGCGCGGAAAGAGAGGACCTCCGTTTTAGTAGTGTTCAGAACAAGAAAATAGTCTGACATCTAGGTTTTGATCTCCAAAAGACAAGAGGCAAGATTATCATGAATATAACAGGAAAAAGAGGATTGTATTGTATTTTGTATTTATTACATTTTTATATAGCGCTTTACGCCAGAGTGCTTTACAAGAGGACCAAAGAGAATACAATAAGCATAGAGAAACAGCATGTGAATCAAGTAACAAAAACAAATACATGCAACAATTTACAACAGGTTACTTGAATCCAGTGTTGTAACATGAGTGGTGTGAGACTGTAATGAGAGAGGCGATAAGAAGTAGTTAGGATGGGTGTTAGGATAAAGAGAGAGAGGTAGCAGAAGAGGTCAGGATGGGGATTGGAGGAGATGGTATTTTCGAGAAGTGTGAAAGGAAGGGTAGGAGGAGATAGAGCGGATAGGGAGAGGGAGACGGTTCCAATGGAAAGGAGCAAGAAGTTGGAAGGAACAGAAGCAGGATTGGGCGCAGGGAGATGGAAGAGGAGTGAGCAGGAAAAGTTCGGCAAAGCGGAGGCGGCGAGAAGGAGAGTCGAAAGTGAGGAGAGAGGAAAGGTAGGGTGGAGCAAGGCCAGTGAGGGATTTGAAAACGAAACCGAGGAAATTAAATTTGAGCTCGGAGTGAAAGGGAAGCCAACCTAAGGAGGAGAGAGAAGAGGAGATGGAATCATATGGTGGAAGTAGAAAGAGGGAGCGGATAGCAGAGTGGTAGATAGATTTAAGGGGGGTTAAGTGAGCAGAAGGGAGACCAAAAAGGAGAGTGGAGCAGTAGAAGAGCCTGGAGAAGACGAGGGAGGAAACTAGGAGTTTAGTAGCATGGAAAGTTAGGAAGGGATGAATTTTACAGACGTGATAAAGGTGGAAGCGGCAAAATCTGGCAGTGGGAGAGATATGGTGGGAGAGGGTGAGATTAAAATCAATGTGAAAGCCAAGATTGCGGGCATGGGGAGAGATGGAGAGAAGCGAAGGGGGGAAGAGAATAGATGATGGGGGAAGGGAGGAGGATGTGTGTTAGCAGGGAAGAAAAGGACTTCTGTTTTTTCCGTATTGAGGGTTAGAAAGTGAGAGGACATCCAATATTCTATTGAGTAGAGGCAAGAAGAGAGCTTAAGGTGGATAGATATCAGAGGTGAAAGAAGAGAAGGAGAGCAAGAGTTGGGTGTCATCATCGTAGAAATGGTGTGAGACACCGAAGGAGGAGATGATAGGAGCTATGAAGGAAGTGTAGAAAGAGAAGAGAAAGGGGCAAAGGACTGAACCTTGGGGAACACCATGATTGAAAGGATAAATAGGGGAGGTGCTTCCACCCCAGGAAACAGCAAAGGTGCGATTGGAAAGATAGGAGGAGAACCAGTTAAGAACAGAGTTTTGAAAGCCAAGGGAAGAGAGAGAGTTTAGGAGTAAAGGGTGATCAACAGTATCGAAGGCAGCAGAGAATTCGAGAAGGATGAGAATGGAGGAGTGCTTAGAGTAGCGGGCAGAGAGAAGAGAATTAAGAACGGAAGTGAGGGCAGTTTCAGTGGAGTGGTGAGGACAGAAACCAGATTGAGTAAGGGGGAGAAGAGAGAGAGTGGAGACGAAAGAGGAGAGTTGAGAAAAGACAATGCATTTGAGAGGTTTAGAGAGAAAGGGCAGCAGGGAGATGGGGCAATAGTTAGAGGCTAGATGGGGGTTAGCAGTTGTTTTTTTTAGAATAGGGATGATAGTGGCGTGCTTGAAGGGGATGGGAAGGTAAAAGTAGCTAGAAAAGTGTTGAAGAAGGAGGTAAAGTAGGGAATGAGGAGGTGGTAGATTTTAGGAATAAGGGAGGTAGGAATGGGGTCAGAGGGGGAGGAGGAAGCATGAGTTTTAGGTAAGAGGAGGATAACTTCAGACTGAGTAACAGGAGTGAAGGAAGACAAAGTAGAGGGAGGGGGATGGAGGAGGTGTTGGGGGAGAAAGAAGGGGAGGAAAGGGTGTTGTGGCTAGGTATGAGGACTTTACTAGAAAAGAAGTTAGCTAGATCAGAGGCTGAAAGAGGAGAGACAATGGAATGATCAGGAGTAGGTGCAGAGAGAAGACGGGTGAGAGTTTGAATGATTCGGCATGGGTGAGTGGCTTGAGAGTGGAGGAGTTCAGAGTTGTAAGTACATTTAGCAGATTTAAGACAGAGTGTGATAGGAAAAGTAAGAGGATTGGTTAGAAGGGGACGGGTGTTTGAGCCAGCGTCGTTCGAGGCATCTGAGGAAGTGATGCATGGAGGAAAGGTGAGAGGTGAGCCATGGTTGGCCAGGTTTGCGAGAAGGACGAAACGAGGAAAGAGGGTAGAGAAGGTCAATGGTAGAAGTAAGGGAAGAGGTTAAGACGATGGATGCATCATCTGCAGAGAGAGAGGAGAAGTTGGAAAGAGGGGGGAGGGAGGAGGAGCAGGAGGTAAAGAAAAGAGAGGGGTTAAAGTTGCGCAGATCACGCCGATAAAAAGAGGTAGAGGAAACAGGGAAGGGAGGGTGAGAGGTGGGAAGAGTGAGGAAAAGGGAAAGTAAGGAGTGGTCAGAAAGATAGTTAGGTAGGGCTGAAATAAGAGAGGCAAGTAATCTGGAGGTAAATATGAGATCGAGAGTGGAGCCAGATAGGTGAGTGGGAGGGGATTGGAGGGGAGTAAGAAGGTAGGAGTCCAGAATGGATAGAAGAGGAGAGTCGTAGGGGTTGGAGGGAAGATGGAGATTAAAGTCAACTAGGACGAATAATGGAGATAAGACTGAGGAGATAATCAATGTCGTCGAAGAATGATCCGAGGGGACCAGGAGGGCAGTAAATTATTCGAAAAGAAATGGCATGCAGGGAATTAAAGATGTTATACATGAATTCAAAAGAGGGGAGGACAGACAAAAAGAGTTTGGTGTTATCAACATAAAAATGATGTGATAACTCAAAGGATGAAATAATAGCAGCAAGAGGAGGCATGTAAAGAGAAAAAAGAAAAGGACCCAAATTAGAGCCTCGAGTAACACCATAAATAGGAGATACAGTATCAGAAAGAACTCCAGCCCACTAGACAGAATACATACAATCAGAAAGATAAGAACGAAACCAAGATAGAACAGTACTAGAAAAACCAAAGCAAGCACAGGATGATAAAAGTAAAATGTGATCTACTATGTCAAACGCAGCTGATATAGTCAAAAGAATAAGATTTTCAATCGGTTGTCTGTAACTAGACCAATAGACACATGAAGCAGAACAGGTCAGCATTTTGTCATGTGGGAATGTGTCACTTGTGAGCAAACAACCTATGGAACATGGGTATACTTTCTGCAGTCCAGTGAGCTGAGGAGTTTTTATTGTGCAATCATGTCATGCTTCTAACATGTGTATCGTAGGCTGACAATTATGTAGCATTGTGCTCATTCTTTCTGTGGTCTGCTGTGTGACAGTGTCATTCTTGTAAGTAAATGGAATAGGGTTGCAGAGACATGGATTGACTTTGCCTGGTGGCTTTGGATGTGGGTCACTGATTGACCAGTGTTAGGGATGCAATTATGACTGTTTTGGAGATGCAATTTGTACCTGTGGTGTTGGTACTGTTGTGGGTATATGCATGCCTGAACCCTTTAGTTTTAATTGACGCATGTGTAGTGCAGCTGTTTGTCCAAAAGTATGTTTCTGTATTCAGTGCACATTCGTGCTACTGGCATGGATCATTTTGTGTAGGTGTCTCACTCACCTGTGTCTTGCCCCTCATCCAGGCAATTGCCACCTTCCTAATCATTTAACGGGAGCAGTATTTTCTCCCCTATGTTCCACAATACTGTCTTGTGGCTCCCATTCAGTTACTGGGCCTTTGAGATACTCTGATGCAGGGTTGTCCAATGCTAGGCCTCGATGGCTGGATCCATGTAGGGTTTTCAGGATACCCCTCATTAATATACATGAGATAAATTTGCATACAATGATTCAAATTGTATGCACATTTTCCTCATGAATGTTAATGAGGACTATCCTGAAAAACCACCAGGATAAAGTTGAATATGATGGGGCATATGTAGAGATATAGCAGTGTCACTTCTGCTGGTGGTCATTCTGTTTTCCAGAAACATATTCATCTTTGCATGTCTCCAGCACTGTCCTGTACACAGTTTTTATGCAACTGTAATGCATGATCAGCTATTAACTGGCGTATTCAGTCATCGAATGGCAGACGGCATACTTGGCGGGAGTTTAGTGATATGACTAAACTAAATAAGGCCCAGAATGGTCTGCCTGTCCTACAGACATCAACAACAGAATGAACAATTAGTAATGAAAAAATATGTTGAGGGAATGTATATGTTTAAATCTCTTATCCGTGGATGTGGTGCAAGGACAAGACAGTGCATTTTAGGCTAAAGTATGGTTGCATTCAGAAAATTGTGACTAACTAATGACTTTTCCTTTTTCTAATGTCCTTTTTGTAGTCTACAAGACAAGATTGTATTTTGTCTTGTGATTTTACCTACAGATATTTGATAATTTAGCATTTAAATGACATGAACAGATAAGCATTTAATGTAGTATTTCAAGTTTATTTTGGTCATGATTCTGGTTGGAAGAGATGACCCCTTTCATGTTACTGAAAGAAAAACATCCTAAACAGTGATAAGTTTCATTTGTTTAAATGTGTTGGCAGATTTCATCCTTGAGGTACATCGGAATGTATGGTGCTATTCTGAAAATTACGTCTTCTCTTAAGAACAATAGTTAGTCAAAAATTATTTTAGCTACCACTGCATCTTGTTATAAAAGTAGACACTGGCCCTCATTACGGGTTGGATGGTAACTGTGCTGGTAAAACTGGCAGGTAGCCGCCGGACCCGTAAACAGTTACTGGTGCCTGGCTTACCGGTAACACTGGGGTATTACAACCCTGGCTTCCGGAAAGTCAGGCGCCAATAACTATGTTGTTCCCCATTCCCATGGAGTCCCATAGGACTCTATGGGAGTGGGGACCACGGAAGTACCGGCACCGTCAAAAATGGTGCTGGTATTTCCCTGGCAGTCTGCTTACTGTGGCTGCTGTGTCCGGCAGGGTCCTATCTGTTGGGCGCAATGGCTCCGGCATGCAGACCTGTAATATGCTGGTCTGGGAACAACGGTGCTGGTAAGCTTACCGGCACCGTTGTTTCCAGACCGGAAAAAGTGTAGTGAGGGCCACTGTTTACAAACATTGGCCCTCATTACGGGTCCGGCAGCAACTGTGCTGGTAAAATGGCAGTTACCCGCCAGACTTGTAAACAGTTACCATGATCTGGCTTGCCAGTAACAATGGGGTATTACAACCCCGGCTGCTGGAAAGTCGGACGCTGGTAGCTATGTTGTTCCCCATTCCCAAAGAGCCCCATAGTATTGTATGAGAGTGGGGACCACGGAAGCACCGGCATCGTTAATAACGGTGCTGGTGCTTCCGTGACGGATTGCTTACCATGGCTGCTGTGTCCAGCACAGCGGCTCCTGCATACAAACCTGTAATATGCCGATCCAGAAACAACGGTGCCGGTATGCTTGCCGGCACTGTCTTTTCCGAACCGGCAAAGTTGTAATGAGGGCCATTGTTTCATCTTTTTCACTCTTCCTGCTCTGGGATCCTATGTAAGTAAGTATTTCAATCAATTACTTTTTAGATTTAGGTGCTAGTGGCCATTTAGTGGTGTCTCTGAGAATATAAAAAAAACTGTCTTTGAAGCTGTTGTAATAGCTATACTAGACTAACATCTCTGTAAAATAATAATTTAGCATGGTTTTAAAATGATTCAAAATCTTTCCTCTGACTCAGAACAATAATAAATATACAAGTTCCTTTATTATTGTTGTAGGATGTTGTGAATGGATCTGTGTTAGAGTGAATTTCTAAACTCTGGCCTGGTGTACAGATGTTTAGGAGGCCACCCTTATAAGCTGAACAGAGGAGCACTTCTGGGAAGATATACAGATCAATTCACGTTAGCTTGGCGAGCAGTCAAGGCTATATCTCAGGATGGGTGAGGGTGATCAGGGGTCTCCAATAAGCACACACAGTGAATCACCAAGAACAACAGTTGAATAGCCATATACTGAAAATATACTATTTATTATATGCCCAATAAAAACACGAATGAGTTATGAAATGCAATAGTAAAATACCACAAAAGCAACACACTATGTACCATAAACGCAATCACTGGAGTCCGTGCGAGAAAGTTAAAAACTCCACCAATACCTGCAAAGGAAAAGGGCGAATAACTTTAATAGCACAGACAACCTTCAGATATGACAATCCTAACTTTATAAATCCAGCCTTAAGATGAATGGAGCCTTGTGCTCAATGTTTGATGGGTGCGTAAAAGAGCCACTCGTGCATAAAGTTCAAAAAGTACTTTTTAGGAATCAGGAAAATGTTAAGGGATGGATTCAAAAGGGGTGAAACGGTTTCTAAAAGTTAGCAGAGGATTTTCTATGGCAAACAAAGTTGTTCCTTACTTTCAGAGGTCTTTAGGGAGCAAATATTACCCAAGCGAAAAGAAGGCCAAAAGTAACCTTCAATGCATAAAGGCAATGGGATGAACAAAGGGTCACCAATAAGTGACTTTACTACTCAACGCCCATAGCTCGGTTTATGGTGCAGACCACCTGGCAGGTCTAGCGGTGGCCATCAGAGGTTTGATTTCCCATCAGAGGTTTGGCATCCTGATGCACAGGAGCCGCAGGTGCAGACAACAGGTCCGGTCGGGCACTTGAGCTGCTACTCTTAATTCAGATGAAGAACAAAGAGAAAACCATTGCAGCAAACCTCAGGGCACAGGAAGCAACACGTGAAAACCACCTTCAGTGATCGTCACTGTCGCACAGTGACGTATTGCATTTTACTCTCACAGTAAACACAGCCGCCTATCTTGTGACCCAAAGCTGCTGGGACAGCAAAATTCGGCAGAACGGTGCATTGTCGGATAAGCTAGGGCTCCCCAATGTCTTGAGTTGAATCTTAAAACTGCGACACTCCTGCATGGTACCCAAGTTTTCATCTTGTCAGTCCGCTGGATGGCCCAGGGACACTTCCAAGCAGGCTTCTTGCAGGGCTACCAGGAGGTGTTGAGAGTGATTGGTCCCACCAATCCAAAGGTTTGAAGCACCTTAACAGATCAAGCACAAAGCAGGGCTTAACCGGGACAACAATGGGATTCAGGTGTCAGCCCTCTTCAGTGCATCTCAGGATCATCCTTTGTTTTGCTCGGCTCTTCAGGATGCTTGGTTCCTTCTGCAGATTTGTTCAAAGCTGTTGCTGATCTGCTGGAATTGGTGCAGTACCCCATCTCATATCCAAAGTCAGGTGAGTGCTCGCACCTTGCCCACCAATGAGAAGATCTGGCCAATGCATGCATGCTAGCAGTGGTCCAATCAAGAACCACTGTGGTCATCATGCTCTAATGCATACCAGACACCCTTGCACCAATAGAATGGATTTGGACCAGGCAGTTCCAGCCCATTTTCTGGATGCCTACACAAGTGACCTGCAGGGTCCTGCAAAAGAAACAGCTTTCACAGGTAACCACATGCTCAAATAATAAAGTATTGCACCTGGAAAGGCAGGGGGAAGGCCCAGAGACAAAATTGTCAAAGGAACCGACACAACACCTTGTGGCATGACCATATTGGACACTAAATCACGGTCTTGAGCCAAAGTGGTAAACGCAGTATGGCTCAGTAAAAAGTTACCAAAATATAAGAAAAAGCTACTGTCTGTTGCTAGGCACATTTTACAGTCACCCAAAAATGCTTAGAGGGTTTCTAGGGCCAGAAAACACAATGGCCCATTTGCACAGTACTGTAATGCACTTTGTGCAATGATAACATGTTACCAAGTGACACCAATGTCGAAAGACAAAGAGAACCAAAGTTTCTCAGTACTAACAGCCTGAAGAATGTATCAGTTTCTGCATAGAATTGATCTAAAGCCCAGTGAAGTGCAGCTGAAGGCTGTGTCCCACTGTAAAAAGTCAGGTAAGGATACAGTAACAAATGCAAAAAGTTTGGGGGCCCTTAGACTAAGGAGAAAAATTATCTTCACGAGACATCGGAAATCTAATAGTCTGCATACCATTGTCGGTGTCTGTGGGCCTCTTGTACAATCTGAAACTAATGGGTTCATGGCTTAAGTCCAGCCAAGTATCCAAAATAGACTTGTCTTTGGGACAATTTGGAAAGTGAAGTAAATTTGATAGATGAGTGTATGTTGTTTTAATAATGCTTTTTAAATCAAAGTAAGAAACATCCAAGGAAAATCTTCTTACTTATTCCATATTATAAAGATGCTATCAATATATTGGATTACATTAACTCATGTATCAGCCAGTGTGATTAAGATGCAATCAACTGTCTTTCAGACTGCTTCGTGAAGACATAAGGAAGGTTAGGGACTGATTTCTTGCCTGTTGATGTACCTCTTGATTGTCTATAGCATGTGTTGTGAAATCTGATGGAAATGCGTTGAAAGCCTACTTTGAACAATTGCAAAAAGGTATGGCTGACGTCTGTGAGATGTGAAGTCAACCATTTTGTGAGTGCAGTATCTTTTGCTTCAATGAGCAGGATAAATATAAATACCTAGGATATCCGATTTGGGCAATATGGTGTGTCCTCCTATTTTGTGCTGGGATTCCACCTTACTAATACCACTGCAAACCAAATGTTCACCTCGATCAATCCACTGTTCTCTGGGCGTTTATAGGGTGTAACCTTAACTCTTTCTGTGTATTTGAGTGCCTGTGTGTGTACCTGTGTGATACTGTAACTGTGTGGGTGTGTTGATGTGTGTTTGTGAGTATCTATTTGTGTGCATTAACAATTGTGCCTGTTCCATTGCTGTTGCTGAGAGTGTAAGTGTGTGCACTCTGTGTGTTTCCATTGCTGCATGTTTGCGGTCCCAATTCTGTTGTTGCTAAGTTTGTGTGTGTGTTTCTGTTTTCTGATGATTGTTTGTAAGTTTACAAGTGCAAAGCATTTGTGCATGCATGCATTCGGGAAGTTGAGTGTATTCTTGTGAAGATCAGGTATGAAACAATCTGAGGAAAACATGTTGCCATTCAGTCCCTTCATTGTGGGTATATCTCAGTGAAATACAAATTCTCATACATTCCCAAAATCCATGAAGCCAAGAATAGAAAATAATAAATTAGACCTCAACATGCTGAAACACAAATCATGTGTCCTATATAAGCGTAACCCAACATGGATCTTCACTAGTATGTTTTTTGTCAACTAGGTCCTCACAAATGTAGTGAAGTAATGTAGGAATCTTTGTGATTGTATTCTGTTCCTCATTACTATAACATGTCCACACTTCAATCCTTATAATGTCCTCATAATCACGGGAATATATGTGTGGGTGTGTGGGTTTGTGTAACTATCCTTGTGGGGACTTGGGTATGAAAACATGCACACGCTCTGCGGACTTGATTTCACTGTGGGGACCTAAACCCAATTCCCCACATGGCAATGCCTGTCAAAGGACTTAAAGCAGCTTAAAAGACATCTGTGCACATTTGTATAACTTTTGAAAATATGGTCTGTGTTTATTTTGGTGTGTTGATTTTTTTCTCAGCTCTGTCCCCGTAGGCTGGCCATTTTATTGTAGTCATCAACACACGGACAGGAATTTAAACACACTTCATAAATTGGATGCCCTACATGCTTAGGCATAAGAAAGTAGATTCATGGGAACCATGTATACACAAATTCAGTTGTGTATTTGATTGGCCTGAATCCTTTGCTCTTTGCGTTTAAATGTAAAATAATGAAATGAAGCTGTTTTTTGTGCATTTTGTATGTTTACAGAATTTAATATAATCAATATTCAACGTAAGTGTTCCCTCAGCGCAATACACACTTCCAGATTAATTTTAAGCATTGGCTACTTTTGTAACAAACCAATTAAAATGTGACTTACTTTACTTCCTTATTTTTCTTTGATTTTGTTGAAGTCCCAACAGTGGTGGTGTGTGATGATATTGAATTCCACACTGTGAAGGCAACATATTGTGTCCACTGATAAAATCTTGTCTATAGTCTGATATGTGCATTAATTGAATGTTCGCTTCACATTTTGTCTGATTAAACAACATTTTTTACAGGGTTGATGTTTAATTGATACTAATTTGGTCTTATTACAAGTTCGGCGGTAAGGGGAAAAAGTGGCAGTAATGGAATTGCCGCCACTTTGACCAAACTGCTGACATAAAGTTTATTGAAAATGGGCGCTAATTCCTCTGGTGGAATTAATTCTCAAGAAATTAGCGCTGGAGGAATAAGTAATTAAAACCAGTGATAATTCCCACCGGGCAATTCCATCGTATCTTCAGGTTAAAATACCTGTCAAACACTGGCAAAAATACTGTCCAATTTAACCAAAAACATGGTGCAGTTGCCTCCACCCAAAAGGTGAAGGGAAATACGTTCAAGTGATGCAATTGAAGCCACAGATGCACCCAATTGGCCATTAAAGCGTATGTGAGGCCCACAACTTTCCCAAACACACTTTCCAACACTATGCAGCCACTATATGCAGTCACCAGCAGTAGCAAAACCTAAGCTCCAAGACTTCCTGTTGTACATTGAGCTGAAGAGGCATGCACAGCTCCATTAGAGTACAACCAACACAATTTCAGAGGAGAAGCCTTAAAGGAGAGCACCCATTCCCTGGGTCAGACAATTTCCCTGGGCACTAACTTATGTGCATCTGATAACAATCTGGCGCCTTAACAGAGAGACATTAGCTGAGCTACTCTCCCTGATACAGGCACTTCTTTAAGGAATGATCAGCACAGGATCAGCCAACCCACCATTGCTGAAGGTTTGGTTGGTGTCATACATACATGCCAGAGGTGCCTTCCAGCACCTTATGGCCATGCAGCATGGCATGTTGCAACTCATGCTTTCCATTGTGCTTGCCCAGGTACTGGACTTGCTCATGTGGCATTCAATCCAGCACATCTCCATGGCCACCATCCCTTCACAGGTAAATGTAACAAAGGCACAGTTGAATGTGATCTCTGACTTCCTCATCATCAGTGCAGCACTTGTCACATTGGTTGTACCCTAGGCATCGGAAGAGGTGTACGGTAACAGGAAACAACAACATTGCCTTAACATACAGGTCACCTGTGATGCAGACCTCAATGTGAAACATTGCTATGTCTGCTTCCCCAGGCTACACCCATGATGTCATGGTCTTGTACAACAGTACACTACCAGCATATATGGTGAGGCCCAACAAGGACGAAACATGTCTGGGGTTGCTTGTGTTTCCGTGCTGAGGGGACCTGGTCTAGCAGTTCAGGCTGGGCTGCTGCCATTGGTGGCAGTACATTACTGATTTGCATATGGATGGACCCCATTTGTAATGGCGCAGACAGGCTAAACAATGGTGGTGTGGAAGGATATCCAGAGCAAATCCAGTGGTTCCGATTCATTCAAAACCTTCCATCCATCACTTTTGTGGTTGTAGACCCAAAAAAGTCAACAGACATGAATCCTGGGTAAATTCAATCAACACCAAACACACAGGGTTCACAAGTGGAAAGGGTAGAACCAAAGAGGGGGGTGGGGTTTCACCTAGGTGATTGGAATGTAATGCAAGCCCTCTCACAGCCGTGTGCTATAAGGATCAGCCCTCTGACCCAATACATAAGAAGCGCTACCCTACTGGACAAAGCCCTGCACAACAACATCTGGGCATGAAAGCAATGCAAAAACTGAAATGAACAAAGACTGGACTACAGATCCCCCAATGTATAGGAAAACCATACCTAGACAGGAGACAACACAGTTCTCCCGAGTAAGATGACAGATGCAACACTGACACAAAAGCCACACCATATGCATACCATTTCAGGTTCACTATCACAAAGTGCACAGGATTATCAGAAAGCAAATCAGAGCATATGCATGAGTACACAGTGTTGAAGATCCAAAGATAACACCTCAGTTTGCAATCCAGTTACAGCCTATGTCCATTACCTCTGGTGGAAATGGGGTAATCCCCTAGTGACATTAAACATTTCCCCTCTCATTCCATGAGGCATTGCATGATTCAGGGAGAGCGAGAACTGATGTAACAAGTGTGCCATTTGTACATTACCTGACATATCATGCCATGACTACTTAATCAAAACCAAACTAAAAGACTACCTCCTCGCCTCTGAGTTACCCTCTTAACCTACCTTTCATCTGACTGCTAGCTAACATGTTCTTCTCGCCTCTAACATGCCTCTGTACCTCATTTCCTCTGTCTCCACTCTAGCCCTTTCCCATCATGGTAACATCTGGAGCACAGCTGGCCATACTGCCTACCTGCCCTTAAAACTATCCACTGTTAATTGTCCTTAATCTATGTATGTTGTAAGGGTGTAATAGTAAGACTCTGACACAGAGTAGTCATAGCGGTTGGCATAAACCTTTATTATATTATGAAAATGAAAAGAAAAGCCTATCTTACCTTAATGCTAAGAGTGGTTACCCTGCCTCAACCAAAATAACTAATGTCACTGTCGGGATGTAGAAAGCAAAATGTCTGAATGTCCATTGTCAGAATCCTAACTCTGTCCCTCACACTCTTAGTTTAAAACAAATGAAAATAAGGTCTTCCTGGCCCCTGGACAAAAAGACAGTTTGAAGTGTATTAGTTCCTTCAAATGGTAGGGGGAATATCTCCCTTCCCCAGCCTTCCTTAGGCTTCTGGTGTAGTTTGTCAACTGTTGGGGATGTCTCTCTTCTCCAGCCTTCTTCAGGCTGGCAACACAGTTCAGCTTCTTCTCTGTTTCTGGGGTCCCCGATCCTTGGATTAGCAAGCTTGTCTCTTTTCTTACCAGACACTATGAAAAGGAAGAGGAGTTTGGATACGTGTCCAAACTGCGGTGGGTCACTGAACCTCGTTGGCAGACTTGGTCTCCTCTAACTAGGTACTGCGATGAAGAAGAGTGGCATGCATGCTCCTCCAAGCTTAGGTGGGTCCTGACCCTGTGTGGCAGACTTGGTTTCCTCCTACCAGGTGCTGCGATGAAGAAGATTACCTTGGATGTGCCTCCAGTTTGAGATGGGCCCCTGACCCTGGTTGGCAGTCCTGGCTTCCTCCTACCAGACACTGCAACAAAGAACAGTGGCTTGGATACACCTCCAAGCTGAGGTGGGTCCCTGACACTGTGCGGCAGACTGGGTTTCCTCCTACCAGGCACTCTGATGAAGAAGAGTGTCTTGGATGTTCCTCCAAGCTGTGGTGGGTCCCTGACCTTGATTGGCAGTTCTGGCTTCCTCCTTTCTCAGGTCTCTTAGTTTCAAACACAGACTTGGTTCACTCGCCTGCCAAGCTCTGTGTTCCATTGTACTGTTCTCATAGTTTTTCTTTTTTATGGTCTCTTGATGTTACATACTTGGTTTACAACACTGCCAAATACTGTCTTCAGATATATTGTTCTGACAGTTCTCTTTGTGGTTTCTCTTATGTGACAGTCCTGGGTCACATTCCCTCCAAATACTGCCACAAATAAGATTGTGCTTTCTCATCACTTGATTTGATCACAGACTCTGTTTCCCTTGTTACCACATCTTGATACTCTGTCTCTTAGGGTTGCATATGGGCTGTCCTCTTTGCCCCACTTTCCATTTGTAATGTTTTTTAGGGTTTCCTTTACCTTCTGGTGACCCTCAACCACAGGCTCGGCCATCCAGTTACCCCCAGGGTCTTGGATGCAGCCCTGTGGTTGGTTGCAGACTTCCCTGTGTTCTTTTTTGCTTTGCTGGTGCTCTGGCATTCCTGTCGGCTCGCCACAGTGGATCCGAAGCTCAAGACTGGCTTTGGCGTCTCCTTCTTCGCCAGACTGTGTGTTCCTGTTGGGCTGTGGTGCTCGCACTTCCCAAAACCAGCCTCTTGGTTTGTTTAACAGTATTGGTAGAGATAGCCCCTTCAGTGTCTCTACGCTTGGATCTGCTTTTGCTGGCCTTCTCTGTGAGCCTCAACCCTCTCTCAGTTCCTATGCGCAGCGTCTGGCATTCTGCTAAGGCCGTTGGCTGTTGTTATGTTCCCAACCAGTAAGCTTTGTGACGGAATACTAGACCGTTCAGATAGATTCCTGTTAGTGATCCATGCGGCTCTGTGCCTCTTTCTCATCACAGTTTGTTGCTTCAGATCTTCATTGTATTCATCCATATTCTTCCTCGTCTCAGTCCTTCCTACTTCTTCCATACTACACAAGTGTATAGGATAGGAGGGTATGGGTGAGAAGAATGGGGGTGAAGGAGAGGTGGGCCAAGGTGTATACCATGTTTTACCACTATAGTTGTCACCAGTCCCACAGGGATTTCCCCTCCCATTAGATCAAACCACTGAATACCAACCCCAGAGGGACTATCGTGTAGAGGCCTCACCTCCCCGGACTCATGGAAGCCGGCTACCCCTACGGAAGCAGTGACGACATCCTGAGATTCATCACAATGTTCACTTATGTATTGTCCCCGGGGACTGTTCTATTTACTTCCCTCACAACCTGGTCAGAATCTCCCTCAAACTCACCCCATTGTAGGAAGCTCACTGCTTCCGTTCAAATCTGATTTCTTGTCTATTGTGTTCCTCCTGTAAATAAATACATTAATAAAACACCTATCCTGATTGCCTTGCAAAAGATTCCAGCTATCCCCATCTCCTGTCTGTGTCCTGATGCTTGGGGCATTGATTTGATGGAACAGGTCAGGATGGGGAAGAGAGGCCAGCACAGTGGTTGGCACTGTCAGGCCATGGGTGACTTGTGTGGTATCTAAGAGGTTACTGATCTCCATAGGGCATGCCTGCTAGTGGTACTGGCAGTAGTGTTGGTTAGGTTGGCAGCAGGTAGTGGCACATTATTATTGCAGTGTCGGTAGTGGTGCAGTCAGGAGCCACAACTGCTAAAGTGGATGCAGCTGGCATGTTGGTGCTGATGGCAGATGCTATTTTGGGGTCATCCAGAGGGTGACATGATTGCAGGGTCTAGGGGTGGTGGCCGGGGTGCTGATGGTTGGTGTCAGCACCTTGGTGCTCTCAGTGACATGTCTCGTTAACACTGATGTACTGTGTCTGGCTTCCTCTCCACAGTGGCCTGTGAACCTGTTGGGTGATAAATGATCTGCAGTCACTGATCATGCGGACTGGTACGTGGCAAAAGAAGACATACTGCATGCATTTAGGAGGATGCTGACCGAAGGCTAATGGGGTAGGGTGGGCACATATGCAGGAGGATGACTAATTAACCAATGATATATATGTCTCTGAGGGTTACAAAGCTTGCAGGATGTGAGGGTTGAATTTTGTGTCAGCATGTCACTGTGCCATCATGGACAGTATTTTGTCAAGCCTCACACACACCACTGGCGAGGTTGGAACAATGGCAAGAAGACTTGAGGACTTGGCCTGCTATTTTTGAGAGCCCAAATTGGCAGATGCATTTCGCATATTACATGCACATGGGTCAGGCCAGTTATTGGAACTGGAGTTTTCAATGTAAGTTCCATGGAATATTGGTGTTTTTGGGATAAATTTGTGCAGAGGGGATTATATTTGTGCGATGTATTGACCCACTTTTGCTCTGCTATGCTGTATCACTCTGTTATGGTGGTGCCAGAAACCGCAAAATGGCTGCAAAACCCTTGTGCGTGCCAAAACCCCTGAAAATCACGCTTTTCAACACACAAAAAGATGGCTATCCAATCTGCCACTCATGTTGTCAGTGGTGGAACAGAGCTCTCACTACTGAAATGTGTCACTGGGCTCCACAACAATTGAAAGAGGAGTGCAGAAGGAAAAGCAGTGCTTTGCTAAATTAAACTCCAAATATTGCTTTAATTCACCTTTTCTTTGCTGTCGAAACTTCAGAATGCCGGTACAGAAAACCTTCCAAATATTCAAAATTCTCGCTGGGTGCTACAATTCATTTAGTTTAAGGAATCACTGTGAACTTACAAGGTCCTGAAAGGCTAAGAGAATAAAGAGATCTCGACAGCAAAAGTGGCCTGCCTGTGGATCTGTAAAAAAATATCTGTGCAGCAGAGGGATACCTGTGATGACAGCTGTCAGGGGCCTTCCTGATTAAACTTTAACATGTTATAAACTGAAATTCAAATGTTTGCAATATAAGAGGCCTGTTACTGATAGTAACCCATATTGTAGTTGTTTTTGATCCCATAGGTTTAAAATCTTGAATGAGAATTCTATCTGTTATTTGATGCAACAAGTTTGTTTTGTGCTAAAGAAAGGCCAAAAGAATTTAACAATTAAATTAAACCTGGCTGAGCTGCAAGAACTGGAAAGGCAGGTTTCTCCCAGAAGGAGGGCCTTCCTCTCAGCTGAAACTCACGGGGAGGTGCTAATTGCTGGTTAGCCCAGGAATAAACAATGGACATCCTCCAACCCAGGATATTGAAGGTGTGAAGGGTCGTAAACTGCTGCGTCCCAGGAAACTCCTGGCTGACATTAGAAAATTCCAAAGCAGGGGGCGACCACATGCTTCAAGGAGTGACAAATACTGACCATTTGGTGTTAACAGGATATGTAATGGACATTTTTAGAAGGTGTATAACATATTATCAGAAGGGGTGCAAAATCTGAAATTGGCAGATTAATTAACCTAATTTTTAGCACTAACTTTGAAAACTTAATACAACCGTGTAGCTTCTTCTGAACGGGAATGGCAATTAATGTGGGTTTATGGGGATTGTATTTCAGCTAGAATTGTGAAACTTTATACCCACATTCCCATGGTAAACATGCACATTTGTGGACATTTACAGAAATATTGGAACCTGTTCTCTTTACAAAATTGACAACATTCTGCAGAAAGGTAAAACAAAGTCGCAGAGCTGTGGGACTTTGAGGAGCAGATACTCCATAAAAGATGCAATTTATGTATGTGATTTCCATAGAGGTTGCACATGTGTAAATATGTATTTTGCCAAAATTAGACTTTGTGTTCCACTGCTAGGAGTGGATTCTCAGCATCATACAATTATACCATAAAGATGACACCCGTTTCTCTCCTCCTATCAAGTCAGAGAGTAGACTCTGATCCAATCACCTTTCACAGGGGCAAGCTTAGCTAAGCTGGCCCAATGCTCCTCTTTTGTGATGTCATTCTATAGCATAAATAGAGACAGCTGACAACATATAGGGACCTCTAAGTCTTTACTATCTGCTGACTGCTGGCAGAGCGCTCTGCTGCTGAAATCTGCATCTTCCTTGTTCCAGACTCCAGAAACTTGGCAAAGCAAAAGCCTATGCATAGCTGAACCATTGTCAGCTAGGCCTCCAATTCTAGAAAAGAATCCCAAAAGCCTAGAGGATGCATCATAATACAACCGGGCGTACTGTTAATGCTTGAATGCTGAATTGAAATATCCTCAGAACCAAGAAGGGCAGATCCCGTGCAGTCCTGGGCCGTGCTGTGACCAGAGAGCCTTGCTGACCCTGTCCAGTTAGATATGCCCAGCTGTCAATCCCTGATAGATCCGATTCAATGGTCCAGAATCCTGACGGTCCACAATCTTAAATCCATTTGTTTTGTGAGTATTAACAGGAAACTAGAAACTGTTGATTGCTGTGCATTATCTTGTCCCCTCCTAACCTCTGAATTATCCTTACTTCCATAATCAGTAACATTCTATAAATCTGTAGTGAAATCTTTATCTGTCTATCTGTAAAAGCATCCTTTTCCTAGTCATTTTGTTAACTTTGATCTATTAATTTAATTTGAGTGACCAGCCTAGCGTTACAAGGTGGATATCGAGGAACCAGGATTGAGTTGCAAATCACTCCCGACTCTTACGTAGTGCCGCCCTGGTGGTTTAGCTTGGCTGCTCTAGTCCATAGTCAATATTTTTCTGATTTTGAAACTGAAGCCTCTTTCCATTCTCATGCCCATCTCGCAAAAACAACCTTTACTAAAAGCTCTATTCCTCCCTCGGTTTTTGTGATAGAAACAAAATGTCATCTCCTATTTGTACATAACATCCATAGATATCCATAGAACCCAAAACAGTGTGATTCTCCAGTTATCGCGAATATCGCGCACAGAAAGGTTTGCCGTGAATTCCCATTTTGAGAAACTTTTACACGTGTGAAATAACTTCCATTTGTTTCCGACCTGGACTTTAAGATTTCAAATGCTTTCTTTGGACTAAATCATTGCTGGTGATTGTGTGCAACTGTTCAAAGCAGCTCCCATAGGAATTTATAATAATTTAAGCATTTTTCCACACATTTAGAGTTCTTCCTCAGCCACTTTAGAAGTCTTCTGACAGTTGAAAAACCTACTTTGTTTTTCTCTTTCTGTGTAAGGGTGGAAGGGGGAAGTGAGACACTGTTTGATGTATACTATATCTGAATACCTGCTATCTCCTCACATGTATTTAAATTTGCTTATTGGTGGGTGGAGGTGTGTTGCAGGGGGAATTTCTAACCATAGTGGTATCTGATCTGAAACCCACACAAAAGCATTATTTTTTGTGCTGCATTTGTTTTACTCATTACTTAGTCCTAGTGTATTACATATATTATTCAGTGTTCTTTCACCCCATTGGTGATAGTTGTTTGCCTATTCAAATATATATTGTGATTTTGATCTTAAATAAATAAATAAATAAATAATACCTTTTACAAAGCAGCATGATTCCTGATCCAGCGTGAACCGGGGTATTTTTAAGTAACAGGTGTGATACGAGTGGTACATCTTTCAAATAATTGAATCTATATATCAAATTAGTTTTTCCATTGTTCTGTACACTAGGCTGAGAGCAGAGTGTATCGCCTGATTGAAATCTTTAACAAATATGGGGGCTCGTGTCCGGGGTTTGATTGATTGCCACCACAGCAGTCTAAACTGCAGAGTAATAATACTTTTTGTGGTGTGAGTACTGTGCTACACTGCATAAGCACCCCTAAAATAAATACTCTAGAAATCAGGCCTGTTTGAAAAAGTAAATTTACCCTGAAATAATTAATCTAGGAAATTGATATTTCCAAAATGAGAACCCCAGTGGAAATCACTATTGTTAGGGAACACCCCCTGCACAAACTGTTTGTCAAGGGAGAGTTGCCAGAGCAGGATGAGAAAGTCTGGCTGCAGGAAATCAAAGAACAAGTCACTGCCATAGACTTAGATAAATGGCAGGACCAGGGTCCATCACACCAGGCACTCAGTGAACTGTACATGGCCCCAAAAGTAAAAGAAGAGCGATGTAAAATTGGCAAAATAGCGGCTTACCTGTACCTCCACATTGGAGTAATACAGGAAAAACATGCCGAAAGCATAGATCTGGCAAAGAGGCAAGTACAGTCCCATGAGAAAACCCAAACTGATCTGGACTCTGCAGAGCAAAGGCTACAAAAGAGCCAAGAATCAGAGAGAGAAACCAGACAGCACCTGACAAAATTAAAGGAAGATCTGGATCTCCTGCAGCAAGAGAAGACAGAGCAAGATACCAAATTACTGACACTGCAAAAAGAGTGTCCGGAAAGGTTGGATTCTCTACAAAAGAGTCAACAAAAGCTGGCACAACAATTAACTTTTAATAGAATCTGCACAGAACAGATGGTTGTCTTGCAAGACCAGATAGACCAATTAAAAGAGGAAAATAATACATTGATTATCAAAGACCTAGAATCCCAGAGTTTGATGAGGAGTGCCAGAAAGCTGGGGCGCTCAAAAAACATAGGGATGACCTGGCTGCACAGAGGGGCACTCTAATTCAGGAAAGGGACGCCTTAGGCCAGGAAGTCAGCCATTTAAAAACAAAGTTATAAGAAAATCACCTGGCCCTTCAGGAACTTGGTGAAATCAAAATGGATTATGAAAAGCTGTTAGAGCACACCAGGCGGGTGGAGGATGCTCCGGCAAAGAATAATCAGACCAGTAAGGACCAAACTCAGGAGGTGAGTCGCCTGCATCAAAAATTGGCACAATTCTCCAAATTCAGGCAGGAAGCTCAGACAGACAATGCGGCTCTCTGTGAAAGAATGACAGGCTCCATAGATTGATAGCCATGCAAGAACAACTCATAGAGACCAGTAAGGCCTTAATAGAGGAGCAAAACGGTCAAATATTGGCATGTCATCAGGAAATAGGGGCTGAAAAAGATGAGGTAAAATGGGAGAGAGAAACCCCTGAGCATAACCTCAGGAACCCTGGCATCAGGGACTTTAATTCCTTCAATCCATGGACTCTGCCACGCCATGTCCACTGGCTCATATGAACCAAGGGCCACAGGGATGGTAGTCTTCAACACAATGGGAAATATGGGACTGACGGATCAATGCCTCCCAGAAATGGATGGGCGGGCATCTATGTACAGGTTCCCAAATATTATGGCCAGCTTCTCTGATCAGGGAGACACCAGTGAGGGGAGAATCAGAGAACTGGATCCCCAGAAATATTACCTACCTAGAAATAAGTCAGTCAAATTTGGTGGGGAATTCCATGAAAATAGGCCCACTAAGAGCATCTTAAAAACCTCTTCCCAGCTAGGACAGTGGGGGGTGGCGGGGTACTCAGCCAATCCTGGGAGCAAGGAAGAGTCAGAAGACTCTTCTGAGCACCACAGGTCTCAAGAGACTAGGCCCTCACATTCTGCCAGCCATTCCCAAGCCTGCAGAATTAGGGAGAGCCTAGAAGATCAGACAGTCACCTCTGGTAGCAGTGCCTCTGAGTCAGAGGATGAGTGGACCAGGGTGACCAAAACTAAAAAGGCCAACAAAGTTAAGCGAGCCTTACTGAAGGATCCCCTGAAGCAAATCAAGGCTATTAGGAGCGTCATAATGCCCTACCACAAAAATGACAAATATTCAGTTTGGGAGCACCTCCAATTGTTTGAGCAAGTGATGGAGACCTTCCACCTGAAGGACAGCCAAAGCTGTATTCAGGACATTTCCACCTGAATACTCCAGCTTCTTTGCGGGCTAGAGGATCAGAAATATTCAAGATGGTCCACCTATAGGGCAGCCATCTTAAAGCATTTTTCAATCCATAGAAACCCCCAAGAGGCCTGCAAGGCAGCCTACAACCTGCAATGTGGGGAAGACCAGGCCCCACAAGAATTTGTCCAAGAACTGAAACGTGCCTTTGCGCAGACCACCTGAAGGGTGCGCACAGACAGCTGGGAGTTCATCAATACCTACTTTCATGCACTACCTAAATACATTATGACCCAGCTGGTGAGGGACGTTCATGAAAAGCGATCACTAGACTGGGTCATTGAACAATCCACTTGCATTTACGAAGTACAGAAACCAGCAGAGAGTAAAAGTACCAAAAAAAACCCAAAGCCTACCAAAACTCCTGCTGCTGCTAAGGTTGTGGAGGTAAAGGTTGCCCCCATTTTAGATCTGGAGGTGGGGGGCCTAAAATCATTCCTGCCCAGAATCCTACTAACCCAAGACCCAGAAGGCCCTTGGGCCAATCCCAAACAGGGAGTCAGGGAGGTAACCCCACAAATGGGACCCCTAACTCACCTGATTACATCAGTCCCCGTTACAAGGGCAACAGACCCATCCTGGGCTATGTGTAGACTCCTCCAGCCCAAGTTGGGGCGATCCAACCAGGCAGCCACCAACCCAGGAAACTTCCCTCCTCACTTTCCCCAGGAGGGCAGTAATCCCTCAAATGCCAGATGAGGAGGGAAACCAGATAACCCACCGGTTCCCAGAGAGGAGGCACAGGTGTAAGGGGAGTGTAAAGCCTTAGAGGAAGCTTCCTTCCCCACTTGTGAAAAGCCCCTGGAAACCCAGGAACTGGAACCAGCATCTCCTGCCCCCGAAAGACTGCAACCTATGGAACAGAGGACGGGTAGGAGAAATAAAGAGCCTAAAAAGGCCCATTTTGTGGAGGAGGTGCAAATCTTCCAATTTGAAGGAGAGGGGTCCTCAGAGGATTCTGGGAAAAGGATCTTCTCCTTCAGGGATGGGGGAACTCCTCCCAAAATAAAATGGGTCCCAAGAGATCCTGATCAAGACTGGGTAGATGTGAGGACTGAGTTAAAACCGCCCATCATCAAATCCCAGAATGACCAGCAAGAAAATCACCTTGGTCAAACCGATTCTGGTGACTGCCTCCAAAAAGGGGGGCCACCCAGAAGCAGAACTAGGGGAGCCCAAAACACCCCCCATATTCAATTGCCACCTTTTTCTTACAGGTTCCCAAGATCCCAAACAAAATCATGCCCAAATCACCCCTTTGTCAGAATCCAAAGCAAAGAAATTAACCAACCAACTGGCCAAAAATGTGCATTATCTTTGCCCCCTTGAGGAGAAGGGGGGAAGATGCTGTGCCCCGGTCCAAATACAGGGGCAATGTATAATTTTGGCAATGTTGGACACTGGATCCCAAGCCACACTTTTGTCAAAAAGGGCCTTTGATCAGCTGAATTCGGGAAGGGGGGAGAAATACCAAATCCCTCTCAGCCCTCTTCCTGGACAACTTCAGAACTTTGATGGGAATGAAATTCCTGTCGAGGGGATTCCGGATTTAGACATTAAAATTGGGCGACACAAGGTGAAGCACCCGGTCATAGTTTTGACTCCAGAGGGCACACCTTGTTTTCTAGGGAATAACATCCTGTGTAGATTGTCTCCCCTCATAGATTGTGTAAACAAGGTCCTCTGGACCCAGACTAACTGACCAATAAAATTGAAACATAGTGTCAACCATGTTAGTTTAAATGGCACATGCCACATGGTTGAACAAAAATCTGACCAAATTGAATTCCACTTCCAGAACAACCAAATCCCAGACATGACAGTAATTGCAGTAGGATAACAAACTGGTGATGGGGAATCGTCTCTATTTCTGAAAATCAACCTTCCTTCCAGTCTAAGGTAGCATTCCACACTGGAAGGGAACACTCTGAAATTCTATACAAATTCACAATCAGAAAATCCTACTCCTATAGTCCAAAATGATAAGAAATCAGCTCAAAGCTTGGCTGATATTCAGAAAATTGGAGAGCAGTTGTTCATCCCTATTCATTTAAATGAAGGGAAGGATCCTGTTCTCACCTGAGTATGTGTGAACAAAGGTAGGAGCTTCATCAGCGAGGCCATGTTCCACAAACTCCCAAAAGATCCAGCCACTCCCACATTTAAATTGGTAGACAAATGGGAAATGGACCTGGAAACGCCCAATTCCAAACATCTACTGCCTAGCAGGTGTATGCTCAAAATTTCCATAGGCAACAAGCGCATAGTCCATAATTGTTGGGTCGCGCAAAATGACCCTGCTGCATTTTATTTAGACAGTGACATTCTCAATCGCTTTGCGATTAGTTTGGACCTAATAAAATTCAAAGCCTAGTCCCGGTTAGCGGGTAATCCCATGGACTTTGATGACCCAGAGAAACCATTTCGGTCAGCTCAACTGCTGCCATATGCAGTTGAAATTCAGATTGGAGAGGAAGTCGCCATCCCAGAATGGACCCGACAATTCTCAGTGGAAGTAAAAATTAAAAGACAACAGAAACTGAAAAATCCTGACACCTATGTTCATCTCAATGCCGATTTCCAACAGCAAGGGTTGGGGGTACACCCAGCACCACTAGTCAATATAGAACACAACACCATTCAAATAGAGGTGGATAACATCAACCTAAAGAGTATCACTCTGGGCGTAGGCACCATTACTGGAATGGCGGTTGATGACCGACATTTTTCCATAGATTTAGGTAACAAACTGTTAGGACCAATCCCCCAGGACTGTTTTGACAGTAATAGTGACAATGACACCTTACCAGACAGGATCTTCACCCGGCAGGGGGGAATTTCCTGGTGTACTCTTCCTGCCCTTATGGTAAGGAAGACGTGAATTGTGACTTCAGGAGGGATGAGGTTATCTTTCATGTCCACCAGGACTGCCTTCCCCACCTAAAGCCATCAGTCCAAGTCAGTACTTTGACCAGGGACTTCTCCACCCAGCTGGAGCAGGCCGCTGAGATAGCCAAACCAGAAGTCTTTCCAGGTTTCAGACAGCTGGTTGAAAGGAGACTCAACCTAGCTGATGCCTGTGAGACTCTGGAGTAGAAGCAAAAATTGAAACAAGTTTTCTTAGATTTTCAAGATCTCTTTGCGGCGGATTCATATGACTGTGGTCGCACCGACATCCACACAACAACAATTCCCACGGACCCTGGCATTACTCCAGTGTTTGTGAAGCAATATCGCTTGGCTCTCATATCAATGGAGTCCCTTACTGAAATCGTTGAGAACCTTGAGTCCCATGGGATAATTCGTCCAGTCCACAGCACCTTCAATAATCTGGTGCTGGGGATTTTGAAACCAAATGGCCAGGGGGACTCTCTGCTGACCTAAGGGAGCTCAACAAACGGGTCCATACTTCCTGATGGCCTCTTCCCTACATTGACCAAGGGCTGGCCCATATCCAGGGGTCAAAGGTATTCACTGCCATTGACCTGACCAATGGGTACTGGACATTACCTGTCAGTAGGGATGACCAATACAAGCTGGCCTTTACCTACAGGAGGGCAGCAGTACACTTGGACCCGGACTCCCTTCGGGTACATCAACTCCGGCAATGAATTTAACATCTTTCTGCATACGGCGCTCAGCTCCTGCAAGAAAAAGAACACCGTTAGGAACAGCCTTACCTTGCGGCGCTTCTGCCAATCATTCATCGCTCCTTCTGTTCTGCGGGCATCTTCGGCATTGTCATTCCCATCCTTGTACGCTGCTTCCTAAGGAAAAGGGAAAAGAACAGAAAAAAGGCATTAGTAAGCATTCTGCAAATCTTAGCTTATTTTTAAATACTGTATGAGCTTCAAACGCTTACCTGAATCCCAGCCGCTCTGGGGGAACTCTGTCGCTGGAACTTCTCATCCATCTGCAAGAGGGAAAAGACACTCCAGGTTAGCGTGGAAACATCTAGAGGTGCCGCATACCGCACTTACCCACCGCATTTGTTCTTCATAATCGGCATCCACGCTGAAAACGTCGCAGCACCTAAAAGACACAGAAAAAGAACTCAGCTCAATGCAAATACGAAAGGGGTGTATCGTGCATCGCGCTCTCAATCACCTTCAGTGCTACTTATCTCAGCAGCACGCTGCCATCCATCATCTAAGGAAGGAAAGGAACGAGACTCTTTATACTTACATGTCGGACTCTTTCCAGTGAAGTAACTAGGAGGCAACAAGCCCGCATCAATCAACGCGCCCCGGTGCTGAAAGCAGGACAGAGAGCACACTATCCAAGAAAACAAGGTGAGCTGTGGATCAAAGGGAAGGGTTGGTCCCCGGCGAAGAAGGGGTTCAAGCACACAGAGACAATAGGGAGTTAAACTCTACCAATTCTGTGTTTGAGTCCCTGTCTCCAATCGAATAGCCTCCTGGGAAGGGTTCGAGGTCGTAAGAGGTCAGAACAGGCTGAGTGGCGTCCCCATGGATACCAGGTGAGTGTTACATCAACGGACTCTAGAGAGATCTGCAGACAGTATGAAGACCCACTATGATCTCAAGACAACTAAAAAGGAATACCAAGCAGGAGACCAAATCTAACTGTACAATTTCCAAAGGAACCAAGCCAACAGCGCAAATTCCTCCCAACTTGGCTGGGGCCTTTTGAAATTGTGGACAGAATCTCACAAGTCGCCTAACAAATCTGCATCCCCAAGGGCAGTTTGGCAGAAGGGGAAGATAAGTGGGTCCACATAAACCAGCTGAAGAGTTGCCATCCCAGGCATACTATTCGGCAAATAGAGGAGCCAACCGGAAACCCAGAGAGGGAACATCCGGAAACATAGAAGAATCACTAAATGTTCACCGTGTATGTGAAAGAAGAGTGTTAAGACCATTAGTAAACATAGATGGGGAATATCACCAATTGTAATCAATGAACATGTTTTTCCCACTGCTGACATCCCCCAGATGACATGGGAACATAGCAGTGGGAAAATATCCATAACCATGCTTTGTTCTATCTTCTAGCATCTGGACTAAGAAGCATCCATGGGATTACCAAGGAGGACCACTCAGGGACCGGGAGGAAATACCCAAGGAGCCTGGATTGCCAATCCATACTCTCGACGACAACCAGCAATACTCCTGACCAGAACCGACAAGGAGAGCCGGTTGCCACCAGCACTGATGGGAGAAGCGACTAAAATTCTCCACAAGGACAGAAAAAGAACATCCCAATCTCCTGACTTCCCCTTGATGGGCGGTCAAAACCAAGTCGGGAGGGGGGCTCTGTGGGATTTATTAACCCACTTTTGCTCTGCTATGCTGCATCACTCTGTTATGGTGGGGCCAGAAACCACAAAATGGCTGCAAAACCCTTGTGCGTGCCAAAACCCCTGAAAATCACGCTTTTCAATGCACAAAAAGATGGCTATCCAATCTGCCATGCATGTTGTCAGTGGTGGAACAGAGCTCTCACTACTGAAATGTGTCACGGGGCTCCAAAACAATTGAAAGTGGAGTGCAGAAGGAAAAGCAGTGCTTTGCTAAATGAAACTCAGAAAGGCAAAATAAATCGCAGAGCTGTGGGACTTTGAGGAGCAGATACTCCACAAAAGATGCACTCTGTGTATGTGTATTTCATAGAGGTTGCACATGTGTAAATATGTATTTTGCTAAAATTAGACTTTGTGTTCTAGTGGCTAGGGGTGGATTCTCAGCATCATAAAATGATAACTTAAAGATGACACCCTGTTTCTCTCCTCCTATCAAGGCAGAGAGTAGACTCTGACCCACTCACCTTTCACAGGGGCACGCTTAGCTAAGCCGGCCCAATACTCCCCTGTTGTGATGGCATTCTATAGCATAAATAGAGACAGCTAACAACAGATAGGGACTTCTACAACTTTTCTATCTCTTGACTGCTGGCGGAGCGCTCTGCTGCTGAAATCTACATCTTCCTTGTTCCAGACTCCAGAAACTTGGCAAAGCAAAGGCCTATGCATATCTGAACCATTCTCAGCTAGGCCTCAAATTCTAGAAAAGAATCCCAAAAGCCTAGGGGAAGCATCATAATACAGCCGGGCATGCTGTTAATGCTTGCCTGCTGAAATGAAATATCCTCAGAACCAAGAAGGGCAGATCCCGTGCAGTCCTGGGCTGTGCTGTGACCAGAGAGCCTTGCTGACCATGTCCAGTCCGATGGGCCCGTCTGTCCGTCCCTGATAGATCCGATTCAATGGTCCAGAATCCTGACGATCCAAAATCTTAAATCCATTTGTTTGTGAGTATTAACAGGAAGCTAGAAACTGTTGATTACCATGCATTATCTTGTCCCCTCCTAACCTCTGAATTATCCTTACTTCCATAATCAGTAACATTGTATAAATCCGTTGTGAAATCTTATACTGTCTATCTGTAAAAGCATCCTTTTCCTAGTCATTTTGTTAACTTTGATCTATTAATTTAATTTGAGTGACCAGCCTAGCGTTCCAAGGTGGACATCGAGGGTCCAGGATTGAGTCGCAAATCTCTCCTGACTCTTAAGTTGTGCCGTCCTCATTGCTTACCTTGGCTACTCTAGTCCATAGTCAATATTTTTCTGATTTTGCACTGAAGCCACTTTCCATTCTCGCGCCTATCTCGCAAAAATGACCTTTACTAAAACCTCTATAACTCCCTCAGTTTTTTTGATAGAAATGAAACTCCTACTTGTACCCAACATCCTTAGCTATCCATAGAACCAAAAACAGTGTGATTCTCCCATTATCGCAAATATCGCGCACGGAAAAGTTTGCCGCAAATTCCCATTTTGAGAAACTTTTACATGTGTGAAATAACTTCCATTTGTTTCCGACATGGACTTTAAGATTGCAAATGTTTTCTTTGGACTAAATCATTGCTGGTGATTGTGTGCAACTGTTCAAAGCGGTTCCTGTAGGAATTTATAATAATTTAAGCATTTTTCCAACATTCACAGTTCTTGCTCAGCCACTTTAAAAGTCATCTGACAGTTGAAAAGCCCACTTCGGTTTTCTCTTTCTGTGTAAGGGGGCAAGGTGGAAGTGAGACACGGTTTGATCTTTACTATTTCTGAATACCTGCTATCTCCTCACATTTATTTAAATGTGCTTATTGGTGGGTGGAGGTGTGTTGCAGGGGGAATTTCTAACCATAGTGCTATCTGGTCTGAAACCTACACAAAAGTATTATTTTCTGTGCTGCATTTGTTTTGCTCATTACTTAGTCCTAGTGTATTAAAGATATTATTCAGTGTTCTGTCACCCCACTGGTAATTGTTGTTTACCTATTTAAATATATATTGTGATTTTGATCGTAAATAAATAAATATATAATACCTTTTACAAACTAGCCTGATTCCTGGTCCAGCGTGACCCGGGGTATTTTTAAGTCAGGGGTGTGTTACGAGTGGTACATCCTTCAAATAATTGAATCTATATATCAAATAAGTTTGTCCATTGTGCTGTACACTAGGCCGAGAGTAGAGTGTATCGCCTGATTGAAATCCTTAACATATTTGACTGCATGCCAATGGGCTGCAATGATCAGTGCATCTCCAGATTGCATGATGTCACATTTTCATAGATGCAATGGTAATATTCTGTCTTCAAAATCATGTGGTCATGATATCCCTCAATGGTTTGCTCATTCATGTTGTTGCCCTAGCATTGGTCCCATGGACCTTTGAGCATGGCCATGGCCTTGCTATTGTGCCCATATGATTCCACAGACTGGTACATGGCTATGTTAGATAGTTAAGTCATACATTCACATTGCAGAGGAGGCATTCCTAGTTACCAGGATCGGGCTGACGACTGTTCCGACTTCTGCTCTTCTAATTCCCTTGGTGCCAGGCATATGATGGACACTACTGGCCCTTTCCTCCCAGGGCGTGAGGATGAGTGTCTCAGCTGTGCCATCTCATGTGGCAGCTGTCTCCTGCTAGGGGATAAAGATTAATGTCCAAAACTTTGTCTTCAAGTGATTCCACTTTTTTGCGACAGTCTTCAATGTCCCATTATATAGTGCCAAAAGCTACCACCTTCTTACATAGCTCCAGACGGTGTCCTTCCAATGGAAAGAGGATGTTTGTTCTTGTGCTCCAAAATAGCACATCGCCATGTCTGACTAATTCGTACACAAGGACCTGGAGCTCTGCCTCACTGAATGCACATTTCAGGCACCTTCACTTTGCCTTTATCAACTGCCATGTTTTGAACTGTTTTTAGGGTCTGATGGCAAAAGAAAGTGGATGATTTAGAAAAGTTTGCATTTTAAAAGAAGGCCACCGCTGATGTTCCAGTTTGCGGGATGATTCTATTTCCACTTGGCTTTAATTCTGTCGGTGGAGTTACCATTCAGTAATTGCTCCAATTTCCTGGTGATTGTGATAATTCGACTAGGCATTGGAGAATTTACTGTAGAGTGTATCGCCTGATTGAAATCCTTAACATATTTGACTGCATGCCAATGGGCTGCAATGATCAGTGCATCTCCAGATTGCATGATGTCACATTTTCATAGATGCAATGGTAATATTCTGTCTTCAAAATCATGTGGTCATGATATCCCTCAATGGTTTGCTCATTCATGTTGTTGCCCTAGCATTGGTCCCATGGACCTTTGAGCATGGCCATGGCCTTGCTATTGTGCCCATATGATTCCACAGACTGGTACATGGCTATGTTAGATAGTTAAGTCATACATTCACATTGCAGAGGAGGCATTCCTAGTTACCAGGATCGGGCTGACGACTGTTCCGACTTCTGCTCTTCTAATTCCCTTGGTGCCAGGCATATGATGGACACTACTGGCCCTTTCCTCCCAGGGCGTGAGGATGAGTGTCTCAGCTGTGCCATCTCATGTGGCAGCTGTCTCCTGCTAGGGGATAAAGATTAATGTCCAAAACTTTGTCTTCAAGTGATTCCACTTTTTTGCGACAGTCTTCAATGTCCCACTATATAGTGCCAAAAGCTACCACCTTCTTACATAGCTCCAGACGGTGTCGTTCCAATGGAAAGAGGATGTTTGTTCTTGTGCTCCAAAATAGCACATCACCATGTCTGACTAATTCGTACACAAGGACCTGGAGCTCTGCCTCACTGAATGCACATTTCAGGCACCTTCACTTTGCCTTTATCAACTGGCATGTTTTGAACTGTTTTTAGGGTCTGATGGCAAAAGAAAGTGGATGATTTAGAAAAGGTTGCATTTTAAAAGAAGGCCACCGCTGATGTTCCAGTTTGCGGGATGATTCTATTTCCACTTGGCTTTAATTCTGTCGGTGGAGTTACCATTCAGTAATTGCTCCAATTTCCTTGTGATTGTGATAATTCGACTAGGCATTGGAGAATTTACTGAAAGATGTTGTCTTTTGATGCTAATTCTGTGGAATCAGATTACCGCTACCATCAAGGGTTGGGGCTTGTACACGTGCACTCATAATTTGGTGCTAATTCTGCTGAACACAATCAAAATGATGGTAATTCTATATAGCATAATTAGCACCAGCTACCTTTGAACACATAATGAGGATCATTGTTTCTATAACCCCTCCTAAAGATGTTGTGTGTTATTCCACAGTGAGGGTCTGTATAATACAGATGGCCCGCCAGGTATGCTATGATGATTTTAAAGTTCCACAGGACAATAAATGATGATACTGAGATCTTATTGCAATGATGTGTGCTATTGGAACGTCTGTGGATAAAGAGTGTACTAACATTGATATAGAAAACATTACCACCAAACCATCTGAAAGATTAAAGAATATTGAGGCTTAATACCACTTAATAGAAATATGCAAGTCATGAGTCCAAAGGTGAAATGTACTATTTATTAACAGGCAGCTGTCTGGCTCTCAACACCCAGCAATGTGTGCAAGCAGACACCGTGAGATGAGAGAGAGCTGGACATTTCAAAAACACAAGTATTCATACACGTTTTCCACAATCCCGGATACATCGTCCAGCCCCTCTTCATGTTATACTTTTACCTAGGGTTCATGGCCTATCCACATAACTAAGTCATGCTTAAACATCTTTAAATAGTTTGTTGTTTTCCTTTAAACATTTCACAAGTTTTCCAAATATAAGACAGAAAGGTAACATTCTATATTATGTTCGCTTATATTTGTATATCATTTGTTCTTGAGTTTAAAGTCAGCTTAGTTTCAAGGAGCGAAAACCAAGATTTCTGCAAGAAGAGCACGTTCAACTATTAATCATTCTACTTTGCTGTTTGAACGGAGAAGGCACTATTGGAACAGATGGTATCTAAATCACTGATTAGTACGGCTTTTGTTTAACTCCAAGGTTCCTCAGTGTAGGACAAACAATCCACTTTAGCAGCTTCAACATTCTTATCTACGTTGACATCATCTGGAAACAATACAAAGTTAATTTTGCTCTGCTGGAGCCAAAAACACAATTCTACACATGGTACAGAAAGCAGGAGACGATCAAGATGGTGGATAACTCAGAATGGGGGTGTAGTCAGCCTGTCTCACGTTCATTCAGAGCAATTTATAGTGCAATGCAAATGTTATTAGGCCATTTATTTACTATCAGGCAGTATTCATGCAAAATGTACTTTTACACATCTCTAGGCACTGAAAATGTTGGGATGATATTAAAGTCTGCCACAAAAAATTATACGTGGTGATTTTAACACCACCACAAGCATACTGTTTGATAATGGTCCACATGCATTGTGTCTGATAATTCTGAATTTCCTTCCTGATGGTGTGTGATTATACTGAAATTCCCACAAGTACTTTGTGGGATGATTTTAAGATTAACACTGAGGTGATGTGAACATACCACGAGGATAACTGATAATATTGCAATTATAGACCAAGTTGGTGTGTAATGATATTAAAGTTAATAGAGGCGTGCTCTTTGATCACCTAGAAGTCATAACCCCAATGCTGCTGAGAATGAGTGTGTCACTCTTTTGTAACTACCTTCCCAGTGCTAAGAACAGGATTTACAGATTTATAATATATTTACGAAAAATATTTTATTTTTATTTGTATTTGTATTTCTAGAGCGCTACATGCCAAATAGTGCTTAGTAATGCAGGAACATGAATGCAGGGTTTCAGGGGTTAACATGGATGCTGCCTAATGTTATTGAAATTACTAGATGTATGTGTGAAATGATATCGAAGTATCACAGGGATGGCAACAAATAATATTAAAAATCACACTGATTATGCCAATGTAACGCTCTCCTCTGTCTGTCTCTCTAAATAAATAAAGTTGTTTTTTAAAAAATCACTTACAGGTGATGTGAGGTGATATTGAATTGCCCACAGCTATTTATTTATTTTAGTTACTTTTATTTTATTTCTTGTAGTGCAAATCTAGCTTGAGAGCAGCAGGGAGCTTTAAGTGGGAGCATTCCACCATTGGGGCATGATCATTTATACAGAATCACATTACTGTTGGTGGGGACCTCCAACCACTGGCTCAACCATCCAGTTACCCCCAGGACCTTTGCTGCAGTCCTCTGGTCCCTACAGGGATGATATGCGATGATATTGAAGTCCTCACATGGATAGTGTGTGATGATGTTGAAGTCTCCTTAATGAAGATGCGTAATGATATTTAAATGTACGAGTAATGATGCTGAAGTTCCTTCAAGGAAGCAAAAGAGAGGTTTTGTGAAGATGTCGAAGTCATTTAAGAAACCATGTATAGACCTGAGTGTGTTTTATCTTAACTTTAACTCATGGAATGGTAATGTAACATCAAGCCCTGCTTAGTACATGGCCAAGTCAGGAATCAAACGAAATTTCACCTGACAATGGTGGTCATTACATGTTGGGCGGTATTCCAGCTGTAAATCCACTGGAATACTACCCAACGGACTTACCGTTACCACCACTTGGTCTGGCAGATTTACTGCTGGATTACACGTGTTGATGGCAGAGTAAGTCCCAATTTATTCAGACTCCATTTGACTCTCTGTGACATTTTTGGCAAAATTACTGCAGTAGTAATGCTGTTGCCATAATTCTGCTGAAAATTGGCAGAAAGTCAGCAGATTTACCTCCAGTTCATAGCTGGGGGTGAATCCTCCAACATTCCACCAAACTCATAGTAGGGCGGTACAGTAATATGCGGTAATTGTATTACCACTTCATTATAACTGCACCGCGCAACTCATAATAAGGCCAAATATCTTTAGCTACTCTTCTTCACAACTGTGAGGTCTTCTGCCACATTTCACCTACTTCACTGTCCCCATTTGTTTAGCGCGGAATTCATGACTGTCCTTTACTGGCATGTTGTAGCCGTCCCTCAACTCTCCAACCAGGAGATTCTTTGTTGATTCAGAGACCACAGTCCAAAATCCAAAAGATAACTTGGTCAAGTTGCAGGATGAATTTAGTGTTTTCAGGGCAACGATGCCCATAGTGAATATCTTGTGCCGCTAAGCATACAGTCCCTTGTTCTCCATGTCAGGAGAGTAAGAGGGGGAACATGTGGTTTGGAAGCTAGCCATCATGACCTTCACCACCAGACCTTATGGGGATGCATGGATGAAGTGCGGCAAGACCATCCACTATATTTTTGAAGGCACTGCTGAGCTCACTTTTGGTGTGCCTATGCCTACCCTACCCTACCTACATACCTAGGCATGCCTACCCTTTTTCTTCCCAGGCATAGTGTACATATTTCTAGTGTAAGTTTCCATTTGTTTTTGTGTAAATATGTTTTTTGTGCACATTTGTGAATAGGGATTTGTTCATACTCTTGTAATCATTGTTTCTGATTTTTGGTGGATTAGCCACTACAGCAGATTGACAGGCACCATCTTCATGAATCGGGTTCAGGTACCCAGCTGAGCTAGGCGTGAGGGGATTAAGAATGACCATTAAGTATAGGTGATGTCCCATGGAGCACACCCTTACATCAGGTACTCAACTTGACAGTGTCCCTAGAGTCCCTCATAGACCAGGTCAAGTGCCTGGGTAAAGACCCTGGCCTAGCAGGGACCAGTATCCTGGTATGCCATGACCCTAAGAAAGTCAACTCTGAGACATTGCACCTCAATAGGGGTGCCCCAATAGTGCCTTATCCTCTTTGGGCATTAAACACCTGGAGAGCATTAGAGGCTAGCCTACCATCCAAACCACGTACGCCTAGCAAAAGCCCTGCCCTGCCTTTTCCAGCACCACACACAGTCACCCTGCAGCACCCACTGTGGGTGCCATCATTGCTATGCCCGCAAGAACCCTAGTTCATCCCAAAATGGCCGCCGCAACCTTGTTGTTAATGGTTGCCTAGCAACCTCTCCCGGAGCTCATTGGCTCAACCTTTGTTTATTGTAGGCTCGGTTCCGCCGGAAGGCGTGAGCCGGCACCCCCGTTCAAGGCACCCTTTTAAGGCTCCTGGCCTGTTCTGCGCCTGTCCAGTGCCGACAGTGCCCAGGGCCAGGAACTCTGGCCGTGTGCTGGCAACTACACTGAACTTCCCAGCAACTTATCAGACAAACAGTAAGAAGGGGGAACTAACACTCGTCCTGCTCGCACCCTGAATACACGCAATGTTAACTCAGTCTACCTTCTTCTCGCCAACCGCATGCTGTGCTCCATGCGCCTCATCATAACTTTATCAGCACATTAACTCTTCCTGCCACCCGTTGTGGCCGATATTCACTGCTGTAGCCACTCTGCATGCTTAGACAGCATGTACCTACTTACTTGCTAGGTATTTCCTCGTGCTACATTGTTAAGTGCCTCGACTTAAAATGCATTTTTAGCCTCCATTACGACTTTTTCGAATTCAAGTATCCCTCACAGCGCTTTTGCTACGATTTGCGGCATTATGCACGCCTAGAGTTCACTCTTGCTGCTAATGCTTGCACCTCATGGTCACTCCGGACCAGACTGTAATCTTGATATACCATAGGGTCGCCCACCTGCGCCGTTGTTAATGCTGCTCGCAAGCTACACTGACATCACTCATAGTCCTCTGTAATCTATGAATCATAGCCGAATCCTTTCTGCTCAACCGCATCAGTTTGAAAATGCCTTTTTAGCCACTCCTGCAATTTTCCGAACTTAGGTGACCCTCACTGCGCATTTATTGCTTACTGCACTATGGTCAACTGCTTCTGTGTAAAACTGACTTTTTTAGCCATTCTTGTAATTTTCCAAACTTAGGTGACCCTCATTGCGCATTTATTGGTTGCTGCACTAACAACACTGCAATCTGATTGTGCCCAGTGATCGCTTAGCAACCCTGCTGTGCCTCATGGTTGCTTAGAGACCACACTGTAATTTGTTGTACCTTATGGTCTCTCAATGATCCTGCTGTGCCTATGGTCGCGTAGAGACAACCCCAGCCACTATTGATTGTGTTCTTTGGTCGCTTCTAGGCCCCAATGTAATTTTGCTGTACCTCCTGGTCGCTTAATAACCCTGTTGTGCCTCAAGGTCGCTCAGAGACCACACTGTAATTTGTTGTACCTTACAGTCGCTCAATAATCCTGCTATGCATATGGTCGCTTAGAGACCACATTGTAATCTACTGTACCTCCTGGTCGCTCATCTGCACTTTTGCCTCCTGTTGCTTGCCAGATACATTGACATCCCCTAGCACCCTTGGATGCATTCTAGCCCACCCAGAGCCTAACTGCTCCTGCCCTCCTGGACCACTCTACCCAACCTGACTGTGCACCCCACCACCGTAACATACTATCATGCTCCTAGCCCCCTGCAAGCTTGCCGCTACCACCTTAGTACTGAGCCTCCTTACTATCATGACTCCTGTACCCACTGCCTCTTGCCCACCTAACGACAGAAACATGAGATTAAGGGCAAGGCTGTCTCAACTACATGAACCATCATCCTGCCACACTTTTAGGGGCTATACCGACTTAACTAACCCATCCAACAAACAATCTAAACACCCCAAGCTCGCTCCACCGCCCCTAGGCGCCTCACCCACCAAGCAGCTACTATCGCAAGCTACAACCTCACCTAAAAAGATACAACCCTCTATCACCTTACCATCTAGCACCGTTCAGCTAACTGCCACCCTCATCAATGCCAGATCAATGGTTGCCCACGCCACTGAGATCTCAGACACCCTAACGAACAAGAACCTAGACATACTATGCATTACTGAAACTTGGCTCCATGAGGCTGCTGGCCCTGCTATTATGCTAGCAATACCAGACGGCTACCAACTGCTAAGAGCTGACAGATCCAACACCAAAGGAGGTGGCTTAGCCATTATCCACAAAGCCAACCTGCCGATCCGACTAACTACCACCACACCACCTCAGTCCTGTGAACTCCTCACTGCCAAACTCCAACTCTCATGAAACGGCACTCTCACCATCCATATGATCTACAGACCTCCTGGACCATAAGGTACCTTCGAGGACGACCTAACCAGTATCCTAACTAATAATACTAAAGACCATGCGCAAATCCTACTATTAGGAAACTTCAACCTTGGTTTCAATGACTGCAACGACAAACATGCCACATCTGTTGCAGCACTACTGCACGACTATGGACTAACGCAAAAAGTCACTACCTCCACCCACTCCAAAGGCAGAACTCTTGACTGGGTTGCAGACCTGAACTGCAACACCAGCATCACTAATATAACTCCTCAAATATGGACAGACCACCATCTAATTTCATTCTCTGCCTCACTTGACCTTAGCCATCCTAAACCAATAACAATAGCCCCGCCACTCCCACTAGAAGTAAAAAAGACATCTCAGCACAACAACTCCTTCCACACCTCCTCCCTACCCTTAACAACGTAGACAACATTACAGACCTGTCCTTACTTGTGGAAACCTATAATAATACCATGACCATGGCACTAGATCTGATCGCACCCTACCAAAATCTGTAAAGGCAAACAACTCTCCCACCTGAATAACTGGTTCACACCTCAACTGAAAGACCTCAGAACTCAAAAAAGAAAACTGCAATCTATATGGCGACAGTCGCCCACTGAGGAGAACAAAATCAGGCAAGCCACCCTCGCCAAACAATATAAAAAGGAAATCATTAGCACAAAAAAGAACACTTACAATGACAGAATAACCAAAGCCAAATCTGATACCAAGGAATTATTCTCCATCCTGCGGGAAATGGAATCACCCATACCGCAAACGGATAATACTCTCAAAAATAAACTCTGGTGCACTAACATACAAAATGCCCTTGCAGGAAAAATTAGCTCTCTTCAAACCAAAATTGCAATTAAAAAAGCCGCTTTGCTAGTGCCACCAGAACCCATCCCCAAGACACAGCCTTCCTAAACCAAGCCGCTAACACTCCTCACCCCTTTAGCTTCAAACAAATAACCATACTAGAGACAGAAAAAATCATACTCTCCTTAAAGCCATCAAATTGCAAAGGAGATAACTGCCCACCTCAAATTATAAAAGATGCAGCGAGAGACGTAGCTCCCTTCATCTCAAAACTGATCAACGCCTCCTTTAAGACTAACCTAGTGCCCAATAACCTTAAACAGTCCTGGGTCCTACCCCTGCTAAAAAAACAAACTCTCGACCCCTCCATCCCGACAAACTATAGACCTATCACCACCGTCCCATTCCTACTCAAAATCATCGACAGGGTAGCCTACCTGCAAATCCTGGATTACCTTGAATCCAAGAACCTACTTGGCTCACGACAATCTGGCTTCCGCCCCCTTCACGGCACTGAAACAGCCCTGATTGACCTTAAGACTCAAATTGACGAGTTGAAGGATAATGGAAAATCAGCTATGCTACTCGTCCTTGACCTATCGACAGCCTTCGACCTGGTAGATCACGCAGTTTTATGCAATCACCTCGGCTCCGCTGCCCATTTCTCAAGTGATGCCATAACCTGGGTTTAATCCTTCCTTGCTAACCGGACTATGAGAGTCATCTCCCCCCTTGCAGCCGCTGACCCCATACAAGTCTCCTGCAGTGTCCCCCATTGATCATGTGTGTCTCCTACTATGTATAACATCTTTACCAAGCCCTTGTTTGACAGGTTGGACAGACTGGGTGTCATCTACACTAACTATGCAGATGACACTCAGATCCTCATCCCCCTTTCGGGCAACTTCTTGGAAGACTCAGCCTTGGTAAATAAGATATACTTCCTCATTCAGGCATGGATGGCATCCCACGGCCTCTGCCTGAATGACGACAAAACAGAGATTCTGTTCCTCGGCACAGAGATAGCGATTAAAAAACTCGACCCCAACTATGCCTCATTCAACATTGACAATGTCATCAAAGTGATGCCCGCAGTCAAAACCCTTGGGGTCTATCTGGACTCAGCACTCACTTTCAAGAAACAAATTAACTCCCTAGCCTCCTCCACAGCCTATACTTCCAAACTGATCCAAGCATGTAGACCATTCCCAACAGAAGCCAGCTGCATCACCCTAGCTAATGCACTTATCTTATCCAGATTGGACTACTGTAATGCCCTATATGCTGGATCTAACAAGTATATCCTCAACAAACTCCAAACTCTCCAAAATAACGCACTCAGAGTAGCCTTAAACATACCTAACAGAGCCCATGTCTCCACCGCCAGAAGGAACATCCACTTGCTTAAAATTAAAGACAGGATTACCGTCAAAAATATCTCACTCACGTCCAAATTCCTCAACAATATAGCTCCTCCCTACCTAGTAAACAGAATCAACAAAAGAACCTCAAATCGCCCCACAAGAATGACTAACGCCTTCACCCTGCTATTGCCTAGACATAAAAAAAGCACAGCTGGTGGCGCCAGCTTCCCAGTCACAGCGGCCCAAACCTAGAACAAACTCCCCTTAGAACTCATAAAGGACCAACCCTACCCAAGTTTCAGATGCAAGGTACTCTCATGGATACGATCTAACGACATCTAAGGTGATCCCCCTCCGTAACAGAACCTCTCGTCCTGAGAGACACCTTCCTGACCATGCCCCTGCTAACCTGGCCCCTCGGGACCCCAACTTCCACCACTAGTATCCAGCTACAAACTGTAGCTGACTACCATCCAACTCCCTCTTGCTCCGACCCCTGACATTCAACAGCACAAGGTCGTTCAAACTGTAAACCTCAGTGAACTGCACCACCCTCTTTCTCTTTCTGCTCTAACACCTGGCATTAACTGTATAAGCACATGCAATCTATAATGTTGTTGAACTGTTCCTACTGCTTACGCTTGTGTGTGTCACTGTAACCAAGTTCTCAAGTATTCTTGTAATGTTCGCACCCGGCTACCTGTGGGTTTGGTTTTGCACTATATCAAATAAACAAACAAACAAACAAACAAACTGGGTGTAGCATACAACAGTTCTACACCAGAGGGTAGAGGGACCATACTGAATGCTTCCTCTGTGGCGTATGCTGTCAAGGATGTGTTGAATGAGGCCAATTATGGCACCATCAGAATATTGACACTATATCTGTCTGAGACCCTTCTCAGGGGAGAAACCAACCCAGAGAGGTGAAGATGAATATCAGTTATGGGTGAACCAGACCAACCAGATAATTCACAACTGGGGAGCTCCTGACAGGGAGACGCAACGTTGCGTTCATGAGAGTCTGCAATGTCTTCTGATGAGACATCCAGGTGCTCTGTGCCATACATCAAGACCCCACATCAAAGGCCATCATGTACATGTTGGATGGAGTCTTTGGAGCCACTGAGTCAGGTGCAGAGTTGACGGTTAAGCATTATGCCAACAACCCCCAACACAGTGAGGGTCTCTTGGAATATCTGTCCAGAACTGAACCACTTCTGCAGCTGGCTTTCAATCAGAAGGAGGCTGAGCCAAACAACCTGAAACTGGTCAGGTTGCAACAAGTGATTTGTGTAGCAAGATCAATGCTGCTGATGCTTCTGCAGCTACAACTCTGAGAATGGACTTTGAAACCACCTTCCTTTGATTAACTCGTCAGGAACGAGAGATGAAGGACACAATGTAAAGTCTACCTAGTCAAATGGTGTCTTCATACACAGCCCCAGAGCATGACCTGAGACATCAAGAGGAGAAATTGTATCAGACCATCTCTACAATGCAGCTGCAGAGGGCACCGGCCAGGACACCGCCTTTAGGGTCACTCATGCTACCAGAGCTTGGAAGAGACTCTGCACTGTCATCAGAGGAGATGAAACGCCAGCTTTTCAGTAAGCTCTACAGCCATGGCTGCCCCAAGTGTACCAACAGCAAACTGCACCACTCCAGCCCTGGTCGTTCTGCCACAGGTGTGGACAGCAGGGTAGCGCTTTCTGTGCGTGCACAAACCCACCAGATTACAATCGAGTTGCAGAGAAGTTCCAGGCCTTGAACATTTCAACACGCGCAATTGTGGGAAACGCCAGTGAGGACAGGAAGGAGGAGGAGCACCTGAATCCTCACAATTAGTATGCACCAACATTGTAAAGACAGATAACAGCAAGTGTTTGCCACCAGACAGCTCCAGCACTGCATTGACACCACTGGTGGGAAAGTCACCTGGGAACCAGAATCCGCACAGACCGGCCAGCCCAGCCGAGAGGAAGATCAACTGTAGTCTAACTACCAACAAGTGCAGCACTGGAACACTTTGGGGAGTATTGAAAGGGCTCACATGACCACCAGCCACTGTGACAGTTACCATCGCTGGATAGCAGGCAGAAACGCTACTGCAAAGCGGCTCACAGATGACCTTTGTGTAGAAAACCCCTAACGGATATCCAATTGGATCCCTTGACTGGACTGATCCTCCTCTGCAAGAGAGACCATCCCATAAAATATCTTGGGTACTTCTGATGCAGGCTGCAATTTCCATGTGATGTAGCTGGAGACAGCAGCTCCATCGTCTCTCTGGCTTTGTTCCGCAGCAATTAGAGTGAGGAACCCACACATTGGTGGTGATTGGAACCAATTCCTTGATGTTCAATGCTCTGGCTGCACTATGTCAGGAGATGGCTGAAACACGATATGTCAGCACATTGTCCATGCAACCTATGTACCAGCAGCCATACTTGCAGATAACTTTTCAGTCCAGAGTTCTACCTGATGGACCCGTTAGAGATGTTCGCAACAACTGTTTCAGGCACATCACAATCCCACAACACACCACAGTGGGGGTTCCTGCCAGATTGCGACTCAGCAGGGAGCAAAGGCCAAGATATCGGGTGATGGAGGCACCAGAATGTGGGGAGATCCCAGGGGGTGTACTAGCCCAGGAGACAATGGATAGCATGGACCTGATGCCTAATCAAGGTATCTGTCATTAATGTGGTCAATAGAACATCTGCTCACCAGGATGGACCTTCATCATACAGTTAGACCTGCCCACTTCTGTTGCTCCAGCAGAAGTTGCTACCAGTCCATCTGAGACGGTACTGGATTTGTAGACGTTGGACTTTAGATACTCCCTGATATCAGAAAAGGACTAGGACCACCTAAGGGAAAAGCTTGCTAAGTGCGCCAAGGCTTTCTCCACCAGCCCCTGGGACATCAGCAAGACCCAAACAGTGTAACACCAGATTTATGTGAGCAACGAGACACCCTTCAGGGAGCGATCATGATGCCTGGCCCCAGGAGATGTGGAGGATGTGCTCCACCACCTGGATGATCTTCTGGAGGCAGAGATCATCCAAGAGTGTAAGAGCCCCTACGCTTCTCCTATCGATGTCACCTGGAAGAAGAACGGGGATGTCGGAATGTGCATCGACTATCCCGCACTATTTGGGGGCAATACACCACGCCCTGGGTGGATGATAAATTGGACTGCCTGGTGCAGAGTACAAAGTTTTCAGTCCTCGACTTGTGGAGTAGGAACTACCAGATCCTGATGCATCGGCAGATGTTGAGAAAACGGCATTCATCTGCTTTCTTGGATTGTATGAATTCATCAGGATACCACAGGGGATTTACGGTGCACCAGCACATTTCCAATATCTCATGTAAAATACCATCAGTCAAAGGAACCCCCTGGAGCTAATGCTTTATATGAATTATATAATTTTATTCGGGAGGACACTGGAGGAACACAACAGGAGACTCATGAAGGTGCTGGATCGCCTAAGGGAGCAGGGGCTAAACGTCAGAATGAAAAAAAGCCCAGTTTTGCTGTACAAGCATCAAATACATCAGACAAATCATCTCTGCAGACAGCATCACTTTAGACCCTGCAGAGACAGAGGCGGTCCTCACCTGGCCAAGACCTCAGAACCTGAAGGAGTTACAGTGTTTCCTTGAATTCTGTAATTACTACCAGAGGTTTGTTGTGGGATATGCCAACATTGCGCGACCATTTGTGGACCTCATCAAAGGATATCTGCCTAACTAGAGAAGCAGGCGGATTACTGGTAACTCTGCGGACCATTTATAACATCCACATGAGCCCTTTGAATATAGGTGGACCGACCAATGCTAGGAGGCATTCGAGGAGTTCAAGTGGACCCTCACCACTTCAGCTCCTCAAATCCTCGCACAAATCCTGGCCTATAAGGATCCTCAGTTGCCTTGAACCTTGCACATTGATGCAAGTCTGCAGGATTGGGAGCTGTCCTCTACCAGGAGAACAATTATGAGATGTGATTGGTCACTTTTGTCAGCAGAGGCCTGCATGCGTAGGGGAGGAACTACCCAGTCAAGATGGTGTTTCTAGTATTGAAGTGAGGTGCCACAGAAAGGTTCCAGGATTACCTCTATGGTGTGACTTTCACAGCGAGGAGAGACAACAACCCCTGGATGATTGTGTTGAAGTCAGTTAAGCTGGATGCTTACAGACATCGATGGCTATCATGGCCCACAACAGGCTGCAATGCTCAATGAGTGGAAGACTCTTGTGCAGAAGGGAGGAATCCTAAATAAGGTATGTAAAGTTGGAATTTGGCTATTACTTTGCTTGGTTTTACCACAGAGGATCTTTCAAGCAGTAGTGTATGCATTCCCTGACCATCATGGACATCTTGGCAGTGACAGAATGTTTGATTTGGTCAACTCTAGGATTTTCTGGCCTAGACCAGCAGCAAATATGGAATATTATTGTCAGGACTGTGCCAGTTTTGTCACCAAGAAGACAACAGCTCATCCTGCTGCTTATTTTCATCACCTGCAGGGTTTGCATTGACCTCCACTGCATCCACTTTCTCATGTTGGATTTGGACAGGCGAGGCGTGCAGAACATCCTGATGGTGACAGACCGCTTTACCCAGTATGCGCAGGTGTACCTCCCTAATGATCTGTGCACCACCACAGTTACTCGGTTGCTGTGGGAGAAATCCTTTGTGCACTATGGTTGGCCAGCAAGGATTCATTGCAACCAGGGGCCTGATTTTGAGTCGACACTCGTAAAGCAGATGCTGGAGTTGGTTGCAATCAAGAAGTCCAGTATGTCCCCATACCACCCTCAGGAGGATGCCCAAGTCGAGCGGTTCAATTGAACCCTCTTGGCGATGCTGGCCACCCTGATGCCAGAGGAGAAGAACAGGTGGAGTCAGCATGTTGCTACTCTGGCCCATGCTTATAATTGTACCAAGAATGAAGACACTAGTTTTACACCATACTACTTGACGTTCGTAAGGGATGCCTGATTGCCTGTAAAGTTGTGTTTTGGAACATCAGCAGATGGAACAAGTAATGAGAACTATGCCAGCTATGTGAAGCAGCTCAAAGATCAACGAGGGCAAGACTATCAGCTGGTCCAAGCTGCCATGGAGAAGGCAACAGAGGGAAACAAACGCTGCTATGACACCAAGGTTAATTTTCACACTCTTCTGCTTGGTGATTGTGTGTTGATCCACAGCCTGGGAAAGAGTGGACAGAACAAAAGTGACAAGTGGGTGTCTCAACCATTCATCATTGAGCATCAATTAGGAGAGCTCCCTGTGGACTGACTGCGTTGAAGAAGGACAGCCAAGGAACACAAAGACCTTGCACTGCAACCACCTGCTCCCAGTCCGGGATGAGTTTGAGCTGACACCGGCAGTGAGAGAAAAGGATGTGAACCAGAATCTGAGAGTGTTCAATGAAGACTAATCTTGATCCCATTGCTCCTGCTACATTGGATGTGGCAGAGGAAGACTTACCCATTCCTCCACTGGAATATAGGGACCCTGAATCGGTACAAGGTTGCTGGCTGGGCCAGGGAGAAACCCTAGATGAGGCCCCGGATGCTCTCTGTCATGCCACCAGGAAGAGCAGGACTGTCATGAAACAAACTTAGGATTCACTGGGAGTCCAGTGTGAAGTTCCCATTTCCTGATCCTCACTGTTTTCCACTCTTCTTGATTTAGTGCAGGTGTCTAGGAGTTATGGGGTACTGTGGCAGGTGGCTTGTATATTGAAATCAAGGCTCAATTATTTTAATTGTTTTATTATCATTATTATTATAATTATTATTATTACTATTATTATTGTTATTATTATTATTATTATTATTATTATTATTATTATTATTATTATTATTATTATTATTGTTATTGGCGGATGGGGTGTAGGAAAGGGCTCTCCAAGCAATTAGGAGAAGAACCAGTGAGGAGCTGATCAATCAGTCTCAGGTCGGGTGGGGAGTGGAGGGCGTGTGGAGCTAGGTGTTAGCTAGATAGATTTATAAATCGGGCCAAGGCTATCCTCAAGGTTGTGAATATTTTAATGGGAGCAAGCATGCAACAAATTAGTGTAAAAGACACTTGCGTGTGGTGCTGCACAGGGATCCTTTAAAAAAGGAAAATGTTTTCGCCGTGAGCACAGCACTTTGACAGTTGGTCCCAACCTTCACATAGGACAGTTGAGCAGTGCTCCTCCCGGCACCTTTGCTGGTTCTTTTTCACCTCTGCGGGCCGAAACTGAAAGAGTGATGATCCCCTGCCAGGTAGGGACGTGCCACCACTGTCTCCTGGTGCTCCTATCGCTGCCGTCACCTGGCTCCACAGCGCTCCCTGAGTGGGGAGTGCCCAGGTCATTGCCCCTTTCTCGCCCTCCTCTGTCAGACGTGGTGCTCTCCGGTAGAGAGAGGGGAGCGCTGTGTAATGATTTAAGGCCTCTCCCCTGCCAAGATGGGCCTCCGAGACTCCCAGGGCTGCATCTCCCGGGGCTGCATCTGGTATACACAGCCTGGGTGGAGCATTGGTTTGGGACTCCCCCAGGCTACCATCAATTTCGGGCTACACCTGGCATAAAATGCCCATCCAAAAAGAACTTTGGGGGCCCACCACACATCCTGCTGCTGCCATGCCTGCCAGAGAACCATCACAACACAGGAGAAGAGAAATAAGTACAGCAGTAAGGCCCTTGAGACAGCCCTGGCCTGGCTGTATCAAGCGCCTTAAGACTTGTATATATTTTTAAGGACTTTCATAGTTTTGAAGAACTGTTTATATTTCAAAAGGACTCTTTTCTGTATTGTTTTCAATAATTCAGTTGCATAGGTAGGTTAATAATGTAAATAGTATTGTGTGATTACCTCCTTTTATATAAAAATATATAAATCTGCTGGTGTATTGGGAGAAGGGAAAAAACTGAAGATCAACTAAACCGTACACCAGCATTTTGCTGTCTGTCTTTACTTTTTTGTGTGCTAAAAGTAATATCCCAGTGTTTCTTACCAAGAGGTCCTAACCTTTGCATTTTGAGCCCATGTCTACTTTCCAACGAGGTGCACCAAGGCAGGGTTGGACTGGGGCATACAATTGGTCCTGGCACCAATGAAAAAGTTGCCCACAATTACACATTACAATTCATTACTATCCAAAACAGACTGCTTGAGTACTATCCATGCCAGTCTTTTTGGTAAAATATGTTACAAATAATGCATTTGAAAACATATTTGCATAGTAACATAGGTCAAAACTAGTGTGGAAACATGAAACTGGACTACTCTGGCCAGAAAGTGGTCCATTCTGTCAAGAAATAACTGGCCCATCATAGAATCATGGGCTGGCACTTTTGAGCAATGCCCTATAGGCCAGTCCGAGCCTGCATGTTCTAACCGCTGAGCCACCGGATCTTGCTTCAGAAAGCTTAGATTTGTGCATTATGACATGTCAGACAAAGGTATAATGGATGAATATGCACCTGGGAACTAGCAATGCCAGTTGGGATAAACAAAGGTGCTGGTTTCTATCTCTGAGCCATGGGTAATGGAAATGTAGATTAAACAATATGTTTATAACAATAAAAAAGCATTACAAATAAAAACATTACCTATGTCCACCCAAGCACAGCTGAACCTACCAGTTCGACTATTTTCAGCACGAGAACCTGTAGTTGTTAAACACACGCCCTAACCTCTGAGCCCCTGGGGATCCCTTCTGAAAGATCAGTTGTTTGCATTATGACGTGGCAGTCAAAATTGTAATGGATGAAGTTGCCTCTAGGAACTAGCAATGTTGTTTGGGATAAGCAAAGGTGCTGGTTTCTATCTCTGAGCCATTGGTAATGGAAATAAAGATTAAACAATATGTTTATAAAAATAAAAAAAACATTAAAAATAAAAACATTACCTATGTCCACCCAAGCACAGCTGAACCTACCAGTTCAACCATTTTCAGCACTAGAACCTGTAGTTGTTAAACACACGCCCTAACCTCTGAGCCCCTGGGGATCCCTTCTGAAAGATCAGTTGTTTGCATTATGACGTAGCAGTCAAAATTGTAATGGATGAAGTTGCATCTAGGAACTAGCAATGTTGTTTGGGATAAACACATGTGCTGGGTTCTTTCTGAGCCATTTGTAATAAATAAATATAATACATATTTTTATAAGAGTAAAAAAAACATTAAAATTAAAATGTTTATTTCCTCCCATTGTACAGGTCATCCTCCTGGTTTGAGTATTTTCATGCCAATGGTAAACCCCTTCTCTAACCTCTGAGCTACTAGCTCTCCCTTTGGAAAACAAAGTGTTTTGCATTATACAAAAATAGTTGTCAAATGTGTAATACATGAAGTTGTGTCTGGGAACAAGCCAAGGTTGGACTGGGGCATAAAATCGGTCCAGGCATCAATGAAAATGTGACCCACAATTACACATTACAATTCATTACTTTCCAGAACTGACTGTTTGAGTACTGTTTACGGCAGTGTTTTTGGTCAAATGTGTTGCAAATAGCATATTTGAAAACATATTTGCTTAGTAACGTTGGTTAAATCTAGTTTAGTAACTTATGAAACTGGCCCACTCTGGCCAAAACAATGGTGCATTCTTCTAAAAGATAACAGGGCCATTTTAGAATCGGCAGATCATAGGCAAGCGTGGGTTGCTGGAGACAGATAAGAGGTGGGTTACATTTTTAAAGTTAAAGCTTAAGTGTCATGAAAGTACATTGCTGAGTCTGCCTATACCTGTCTTCCATTCAGTTTGGTAAGACCACCCCCCCCTACAAAAATGGGGGGATCCACTCAATACCAGAACTTTGTGAATCCTAGCACTGAAGGGAAGGATGCACTGGAAGTCACGGGTGGGTGCTTATCAGAATGGGGATATACTGAAGTATACAAGATGATATGTTATGTTATGTTATGATGGTTTATACTGTGTCAAACTGCCAGTACAGTTGTATGCACAGTAAAACACCTGGACTTGCCCATGGGGTGGCGTACCATACACTTGCCAAAGGTATGCAGACCTTAATCTACTGGAAGAAAGAAAATGAGTGCAGGGAAGAGAAAGGGATGGGAAAGCTTGAAGTAGATGTCAGCGTTATCTACATTTTATATTTTGCACTGAAATATGCAGATTCTCTCCTCAGTGGACATGCTATTGTACTAAACTAATACAATACGATTGTGATTAGTACAATTCTCATATCAACAGTTTTCTTGATACTGGGAAAATGTTAGGGTCCTGAGCCTGTCCTTGGAGCTAGCGGAGCACACTAGGGGCATTGGTGGCAGGTTTATTGAATGGGTGTATATGTTTCCCATGAATATGGTGGAGTGACTGAATGTTGAGAGGGAGCATGAACTAACTAGGGAGCTCGTGTGGATTCCTTCCCTGAAACCATGTTTAAAATAATAGTCCAAAATGGAGCATTTTACAGCACACTTTCAGTAAAGAAGTGGGTAAAAAGCCACCCAGTGTGCAATCGATTTTGTACAGTAACACATGAAAACGTCCAATGGCTGCAAGTCACCAACAATGCACAGAAGCATTTTACAATTCATTTTCATGATGCCTTTTTGCACAATATATGCAAGTTTAAAAATGTTTTCATGCTGGCTGTGCCTATTCCTGTGCATGCAGACTGCACAAATATTTGCATGTAATCTCATATAAAAAAATATCCTGTTAGCTGCGCCAGTAAAAAATGCAATGCCATAGTTAGAAACTATTCCCAAACTGGCTTCACCAATATATGCTATTATGTCCACTTAAGAACATTCATGTTGGCTTACCTCCTTATGCCACTAAGAAATGCCATGCCACAGTATAAAACTATATGCAGACTGGTTGCACCAATGTAGGGCAATCTAGCTATATAATAACACTGATCATGATTCTTTCTTTGGTGTCTGGTACAAAAGGCCATAATACAGTGAAAAAAGATGTTCAGGCAGTCTGCACCAATGTGGGCCAGTCTAGCCACACAATAACACTTATCAGTTCTGCCCACTCGGCATGCTCACGGGGGTACTGAACGCTGTCAAAGAGAAACTATTTTTTGAGTGAAATCCAGCCCAGGCTTAATTCCTCAGCTGCTTGCTGCAGCTGAGAAAGCACTCAGTGTTTTCACTGGGCTAGCTTTGATCATCCATAATGAGTGGTGGGCGATTCCATGCTGCCTATTATCGATGAGCCGCCCCTACCCATGGACCAGGAAGTCAAGCTTACTAGGGCGCTTAGGCCAGTGCCAATAGTACCTGGAGGAAGAATGGGTAGGTTTTGCCAGTGCTCCCTTCCCAGTACCCACCAACCCACTTCTGAATTCATTAGAGACAATACACATGCAATCCTCCTTCTTCATTCTCTTCTAGTATGGTTCCCATACTTTTTATGAGGGCAGTAACAACAAAGCATGGTGAGAAAGCCACACTAGGTAAGATGTCTTCAACTAATCTCACCACAACCGAGCTCAGGCTCCATTTGAGACACTTCCTGTTTATGTCAGACATAGACCCAAACCTGGAATTTCCCTGAGTAAGCCCGCTCACTGTTTTTCCACAGAAGAGGTACACAGAATCAATGACTGAGATCTGTTTGACCAATTGAGCTAATAGAGCCACAAGAGCCAGATGGGGCATAAAGAGAGTCATGGAGAGGAGGCAGGATTTTCTCCTGACTCCCGAATGGCCACCCAGCCATTTCAAGCCGTGGGCACTGCACACCAGCCTGACATATGGACAACATTGTGTATGTGTAATAATTAGCCATTCAAAGGTCTACAAGAAATTGTGAATGATGATAGCCAATACCAAATCTGGCTGAAGAAACTCAAGAACACAAACTACTATAAAAACCTCAATCACAATACACCATGTTTCAGGCGGCAGGAGTTGAGAGAATGATGAAGACACATCATCTCTGTGAGGACTTCACCATCATTATTATCACACACCATCTCTGTGGGGTCTGTAACACTAGTATTATTACACACCATCTCTGTGGGGATTTAAGAGTCATTATAATCACATAGCATCTCTGCTAGAACTTCCATATAATCAAGACAAAACACCATCTCTGTGGGGACATTAACATCACCACATCATCATTCCCCATCTCCATCTTGGATTTAACATCATTATTAACATACACTGTCGGTGTGAAGTGGCTTTTACATAACCATTTGCACACACCATTTCTATGAGGACTTATCTTTATGAACACATCCGGACCTCATGAATACCAAAAAATATTATTAACACACAATCTTTGTGGGGACTTTCCATTTGCAATAATCATTCACTCAACCCATGAGGAAATTAACTTCACCAATATCACGCACAGTCCCAAAATGGACCGTACCATCTTTATAAAGCCATCCTCAAGAGGAGATGTTCTTAAAATCATTATACTCTCAAACCACCTATGTGATGACTTCATTCTTATTACACACCATCTCTGTTGGCACATTAACTTAATTATCACACACCACCTCTGTGAGGACCTGACATCTGTGTTATGTCATGGCACACAATCTCTATTAGGACTTCAGCACAATACACCATTGGTATGGGGACTTTAATATCCTGATAATCACAAGCCATCTCTGTGGGGACCTCAACATCGGTATTACCATACAACATCTCTGTGGATTCTTTTTCATCATCATCATCATCATCATAATAACACACCATCTCTATCATTATTATCACAGACTATCCCAGTGAGGGACATTTACATTATTGGTATTACACACCATCTCTATGAGGATTTACCATCTTTATGAACACACACAAACCCTATGGCACTTCAAAAAGGAAAGCTACCAAAATGTCACCCTGACAATTACGACGGCCAAAAATGGAGCCCCCTTACAACACATATATATGTGGTGGGGGTATAGAATATAATATTAATATGGATGGGTGCAGGGGTTCTCCGCCCGCATATATATGTCGTGTAAAGGGGTTTAAAAAAAAGTCTGCATTTTCGGCCATCGCCATAATCACATAGATCCCTTCAAAAATAGTATGAACACACAATCTTTGTGGGGACTTTCTATTTACAATAATCATGCACCCTCCCCATAGGGAAATTATCTTCAATATTATCACAGACCATCCCAAAGTGGACCGTATCATCTTTCTAAAACCAATCCTCGAGAGGAGATTTGTTTCAGCGGACAAGATGGCGACTGCTAAACAAAAAAAAACTGAATACAAATCCATGCTCCCTCCTTCACCACAGTGTGTGATCCTGGGTTGATTGTGTCATCTTGCTGTTCCCCAGAGCTCTTTGCAGACACATTTTGGAGTGTTAATAAAAGGACTTAATGACAGAATGAACAGCATTTAGATGAATATCCTATGGGAGATACAATACTATCACTATCAATTTCTTGTGTATCCCTGTGATTTAGCCACATACCTGTGCGTAGAAGCTGAATTGTTTAATGGACGTGAAACAAATATTTAGGCATTTGCATATGTATGCATTCAATTCCAAATAACAATACTGAAATAAGTTCCCACAAGGATGGTAACACATGTTTAAGTCCCCACAATGATGGCACCGTACATGTGATTAGAAAGTGGTATTTTCTGCAAATTTGAAGCTGGATCCTAAATCATGATTTTTTTTAAAATTATATTTCTGGTATTAGAACATTTTTCAAACATTGTGAAGGATAGTACCCACAAGGCAGGTTCCCACACATATTCCTCAGAAGGTAGTTAAAGCATGTGTGCATGTGTTTGTGTGTGTGTGTCACTCCCCCTCTCCTTATAAGCATGTCATGACAGGGATTGTAACCTAATCATCTCTATTTTCCCCAATCTCATGAAAAATTTCTTCTCTGTTCATATCTACAAATTCTACTTCTCCAAATAAATCAGTTCATCATGAATAATAGTAATCCATATCATGCTCAATAATTGTACCAAGCCTTCCTTGTTTTTCTTTGTCAGCTCCCAGCCTGCTTGTACATATTCATGAATATGTTTAATTCAAACAAACCCTGCAAACATATCTTAATAATGCACTCCTTATTCTTGAAAATCATGCTAATCGGGGTGTGTGCTCTATAGAAAATACTCCTTTAACCTAATGGCACACTTCTTTATGTGTTCAGGCCTTAAAAATACTAGCGTGATTTCTTGTGTGTCTTCATAACTTAATGCCTAAACTAGTGCAAGTTATCTCCTAGTTATTTACTGAGATCTCTCCTAAATACAACTGTTAAATATACCATGGTTTTTTATCTATAATGTGTGCAACCTTAGCCTTGGTGCGTTTGAGAGTACTTCCTCTCATTACTTACAACTTCCTCATTCTAAATGCAAATGTTTGCATCAATACATGCACTTTTAACATTGTTGTGACAAAAGGTGTTTTATCTCCTTAAGTCTTGCTATTCCCCATAAATATTCACTGTGCTTAATCCAATATCATTAATTATTGTATTAATCTATATTTTAATGTAATTTGCATTCATAATGATATTTTTTCCGCAGCTCATGTTTTCACAAATTGTGTGATGTTAGGTAAACAAAATTCTATGCTGTGCAGTGGGGGAGACACTGCCTCCCCTCTTGAAGTTTGTCTGATTTGCTGTGGCTTTGGTGCATATGCTTGAGTCAGCATGTGTAATATCCTTATGACTCTAATGTATTATGGTGCATATCCCATGCCTCCTCTTTCTGTCCTTAATTACCAATATTCTCACTGTTGGGGTTATTTATAGCACTCTCCTGTGCTTTCTTTTGCAATCTCTACCTTCTTTTTGCTCTCTCAATAATTTAGTGTCCCTTTCTCATTCTGCTTCTCTCCTTTTATAAACATTTTCCCATTCCCTACTGACATACTTCCTCGCCTTCTGTTACAAATTCCATGAAAATAAACTGTGTGCATCTGCTCTTTCTTTTTTGTAGTGCACTGAAACTTTCTCGTAAAGCAGCTTTACTCTTTTCCCAAATACTTTCCATCATTGTATCTAGATTTTTTTAAATGGTTCCTTTCCAGTACATTTTCCCTCATCTGTGTGATTTGCCCATATGCTCTTTCAAAATGTCCCATTTATCACCAATAAGAAATGCCTAATGACATTAACAAATCAGAGGTGATCTAGTGTGTGCTTAGCAGAGAAAGTATCAAGCATTAACTTAAAAATGGGAAGTGACTTGTGTGATTTTAAACAGTGATCTACTGGGACCATCTTAGTTCACATACATGCAGTGACTGAGGACAATTTCTAGTAACAACCTTTGAACAACCTGGGGCTTAACTATACCACAATGTCAAATAATTAAATCAAATACTTCTCTAGCACCTGGCTTCAATAAACACATGCACAAATACCATGCAACAATGCTGTCTCAAAACCCACTCAATTTTCAAATTCTTAGTTGGTGTTTGTCATACAGACGTACAGCTGGGCTTCGCTACTTCAAAAAAACAAGCATTACATGTGTGCATCACATACATCCCTAAAAAGCTGAAGTCAATTCAATGAGTTCTGGTTCAAGGCTATATTTGCATAAGGGTGTGAATCAGCACTGGCTCACTTACAACCTTTGAACAAAAAAAGATAAATATTTCAAGCATACACAAATAAATAAATACCTATTTCATACACGCTTATACGTGCATCAGCTTCTGGCGTTACTCATTCCCACTGTTTCAATGTTAATAAACACACACACACACACATTTGCTTTATGTTTCCCATAATTTCGCTAGTATTTTATAACAGTATTGTCACTTTTACTTAAAAAAAAAACAGTTTTTATGGAAAACTGGTTCATAGCCGCTTTGACTCACAGGGCGTCTCATGTTTTCAAATGCACGCATATCGAAAAAAGGAACATGGAGTCAAAGGCTACCCTTGTCAGTGACGCTAAGGTGGTTTGTCTTAAAAGGTGCAGTGGAGCTTTGGATACCGTATATCAGTATGCTCTTCCAGAAAAAGTGGAGACAGTTAAGTTCTGCAATTTATTAGTTCACATCCGATAAAAGAGTATTTAAAATAATGACATATGTCGTCCTGGACACAAAGAGGTATTGTATATAGATCACAATACTTTGTACATATTTCAGTGGGTTAGTACAATTCAAGTGACTGTGATTTTATGTATTGCTAATAATAAGGCAGTACACACGCATGGTCGACACACAAACAATTGAGGTGTTTCTGGTGCGGTGGATAGGTGGAGAAGACCAGTGGTTGGAGTGGTCGTGACCTGCTGGTAATGGCACCTCACTGTCGTCAGGACTGAGGGAAACTGGAGCACATGAGGTGCTCCTGTAATTGGTAAAAACATAGGATGGGATGTTAGATCTGGGGTTCATTGAAAAAGGCAAAGTAAAATTGCACAAAAGGGGACACTGCAGGAAGAACAGCCTGCCTAAGGTAGTTCAAGCGTCATGACTGTTTGTTGTTGAAGGTGCCGGCGTTGAGTGGCTGGCGTGTTGATTGTAGTCCGCAAAGTGGATAGGCGATCTCTGTGGTTGCTGAAGAGATTCAAAAGAATTTTGTGGTTCAAGGGAACTGGCACATTGAATGTGATATAGCGAAATGGGGTAAAACAAGGGATCGTATTACCTTGCGGGATCGATCTTGAGTTCAAGTCGAAAAAAGTGGCGGGAGCCGGTGTTTAATGGCTACATCTAGTGACTGTGGGAGTCCTGTTGAAAAGGGACAAAGATATATGTAATACAGGGTACGTATAGCTAGCTGCAGAGGTAAGCATGACTTAGTAAGGCCCGAGTGGAGGCGGACATACATGCAGAGAAAGGGGCCATGCCCAGTCTTATGACAAAACTCGAGGAATGAAATATGTTGATTTCTAAATTTGCTAGTTCACATGGTTTAAGTGATCACCTGTGATATTTGCATGGGATATAGGTGAATGCCGAATTTGTATGGGTTTAGAGCATGCAGCTGGTTAGGAAGATTGCTGATCACGCTTATAGTTCGATAGTACACGTAAAGTAAGAACACTGTGAGGGGCCATGTTGTAACTTGGTGAAATAGCTGTGGTCCCGGTAGCCAAGTAAGGACAAGCAAATGCGCAGAGAACAGGGAGTCCTAGTGCTTACCTCTCAGCAAGCTGTATCAGTGGCTTACGTTGTTGTCCCACAGTAGCGACTCTGACTCACCAACTAGTGGTCATCCCATCCTATGTTTTTACCAATTACAGGCTCACGTCATTCTCCTCACGGCACCTTTGTGCTCCAATTTCCCTTAGTCCTGACGACAGTGCAGTGCCATTACCAGCAGGTCATGAACACTCCAACCGCTGGTCTTCTCCACCTATCCACCGCACCAGAAACACGTCAATTGTTTGTGTGTCGACCATGCTTGTGTACTGCCTTATTATTAGCAATACATAAAATCACAGTCACTTGAATTGTACTAACCCACTGAAATATGTACAATGTATTGTGATCTATATACAATACCTCTTTGTGCCCAGGACGGCATATGCCATTATTTTAAATACTCTTTTATCGGATGTGAACTAATAAATTGCAGAACTTAACTGTCTCCACTTTTTCTGGAAGAGCATACTGATATACGGTATCCAAAGCTCCACTGCACCTTTTAAGACAAACCACCTTAGCGTCACTGACAAGGGTAGCTTTTGACTCCATGTTCCTTTTTTCAATATATTTGCCTAAATCCTCCGGAGTCAGGCCCCCAACAAAAAAGAGGGTTCTTTTGCCCTTACTGCATACTTCAAATGCACGCAGCCATGCCTTTCTGCAACTTTTAATCACTTCCTAGCTTTGTGTCAGCCCTTTATCTTAGCTTTGGTTTTGAAACATAAATCTCACTCTGCAAGATGTGTAGCTTCTTTAAAATGAATATATTTCTGCATTCTATTTACTTTTAGAGCAGGTCATGTACAAACTATCTTCATTTGTTCAAACAGAAAATGAGATTACTGATGGTTTAGCTCACACCCCAGCGTTTTAATAAATGCTTTCAATCTGCGGACTTTCCTAATCAGAAAAAAGTGCTGGCAGTGAATCTGAGTGTCTATCATACTCAGGCTTTGTTTGTGTGTTCCACTTGTCGAATGTTTATCATTCAAAGCATTTCAGTCTGTCAAGGATCTTATCTCTCTGCGTATATAGTGTTTCTTTGACTTTAACCCTTTATTTGATTTCACTTGCTTGTTTAAAAAGTGTAGAGGAGGGACTTCACTGCATATTTTTAACAAAACCTTAAATAAAGCCTCCAAACATTTCAAACCAACAAATATGAGCCTGCCCTTTCAAATTCTGCTCAAGCCTGTCATTTCCCAATTAGCTATCTCTACCTTTGGATTGGTACCAACCACTTTGCTATGCTCAATCACTGTTGCTACTCAAATTGCTTCACAATTGTTATCACTCTTCAATATATTTACTCAACAAACAATATATAGAGTAGTCAACTTTACACATGAAACAAAACTGTGATCACTCTTGTTTGTCTCTCGCCTCTAATTAAATACCCTGTACAGAGTTTAAACCATCTCCTTAGTGAACCTGTTCACACATAGCCTAATTTACTCCTGCTGGAGTGTGAGATGATTTCTTCTAGGCACTTCTATCTCTTCACACAATATATCCCATTACTTAAAATTACCACAACCCTAAAAATGTACATGACATTATTTTATTTATTTTCTGTTGCCTCTGTCTCTCATGATACATACCATAATTCACAGATGTCAGGTGTGCCATGCTGACGGTCATGAGGAGACGCCCCTGGCAGAAATGAAATCATACTGCAGTTTTATCACTCACCTTATCACCTTTTTCAGTCATCTCCCCCTGTCTTCCATCACATCAACATGAAGCCTGGGCCCCTGTCCCTGGATATTATGAATATTACCTTAGCGTCCCACATTTGGCTGACACATGAATAGAGGGGCCCTGGGCACCATCAAACACTAGTCATCCATGAATCCTTCCTCAGGAACAGAGACAAGAGAAAATAATGTGCCCAGAAGTTTTTTACTCAGCAGTCTTTATTAGGTGTAGATACAAGATACATTTTGGAAAGCAATCAGCAACATTTTGCCTTCAGCGTGCTTATATAGGCTATTTGGATGATGCAACTTCCTTGTGAAAATGACTACTTTGATTAGTGTATGCTTCTCATAGGCCCTCTTAGTCAGAGAAAAAAACCTCACTTCTCTATGATTGGATGGCTTATCTGATACTCACCAAGCCCACATTAGCATAGTTGGCAGCCACTATTTTTTCTGACACACACAACTGATAAGCTTATTTTAGACTTGGCTGAACACATTTATGACAATTCAAAACTCCTGCCAAAACACCTTCATTACATCAATATCTAATCCTTATATGATTTTCGAGGTCCTGCCAAGTTAGTTAGTACCTTATACTGTGGAAGAAATAGATAAACTCTACTATATGGTGCCAAATAATACAGCTGGTCTCTCAAAATTGTCTGCACAGAGTACAGTGTGCTCTCCTATTTAACAACATAGATAAATGTATCCAGGTGTCCCTTGCGTTTATCTGGCTTTGTCATTAATTGTGTCTGCTTTTCCTGTCAATTTCCATTTTTGGCTAAAAAACCCAATTATCTCACTGCGAGATGCTGCCAAAGTCTATCTCTAATGATTCAGCCTCTGTTGCGTGTCTGCATGACTCATAGTTTTCCACACCTGGCTTAAAACTGAACACTATTTTGTACTTGAGGTATCCATTTTGAAATATATTAATTCTGGAGGGAGCTATTATTTATTTATTTGAGCATCTCTCACTTTGTATCCCTTAGTCATAATATATCTTTATATACTGATGGTATGTGTGTGATATCTAAAGCACCCTTCACTTCCTGGGTCATTCTAAGCCAAATATGTGCAGTAGCATATGCACTTTTTTCCTTAAATGAAGGCACTATAATTCTGAATCCATTTGATCTGCCTACCATATTATCTATACTCAGAGAGGGGGCTGGGGTTGGCACCTCCTATACACAATAGTGTATTATTGTTTCAAAATGGCTAGATACATGCCTCCCTTCCCTGTACATCTACTTTATGTCCCACAGTCACAGAGGTATAGTAACCAGCTTCTTTCTTGATACCTACATTCTTACGAATATATCATGTAGCATGCTTCTCAACAAGCTACTTCCAAATACAGTTTTAGGGATATACCATGTAGCACACTCCTGGACTACATTCACTGAACATAGTTCAAGGGATACTCCTAGATATAACGCCCAACCTACTTACTGAAAACCTTTAATGATCACAGTCTCTGGCATATAGCACCCTGCATGCTTCTGGGCACCTTCAGACAAAGTCCCAGGGATGTAGTATCCAGCACACTCCTTGTAAACTTCCAGGGTGTAGTGTCCTGCTCACTTCAGGAATGTGGTTCCCAGTTCACTTCCAAGTATGTCACGCCTAACTCACTACCTCTTTAGGGATATAGTAATCTGCTCACTTTTGTAGACTGCTCCAGAGTCTCACTGTTGTCTTGGGTTGTCACGCTTGTATGACACTATTGTATGTAGCTTGTCTCTCCTCTGTTCTCCTGCCTCACAGGTCTGTAGTAACCTCTGCCAGGTTCCTTTACTTTCTTAGGCATGTTATCTATATCTGGTTTCTCTTAATCTTCTCTTGGCTTTGATCTCTGTCCAACAGCCCCTGGTATCTGCCACAATCTCTAACAGCAGACTTGGTCAATAGTATCTGCTCTTATATAGGGATCATGCCCTTCTAAAAAGGGCTGGTCCTGCCTTTGCTGCAGTGACCATCATGTGTGCCCCTTTGTGTGGTTCATTACTATACTTTGGCGGTTAGTCTCACCTTCAGCTTTGATATACCTGGGAGGTCTTTAAATGGTCCAGCAACTATTCTGAGGTCAAGTCAAAGCTCTCTCTTCTCTGCACAGCTCCAGTTCAGTTCTCCAGAATACACCAGACCTAACCCTGCTTCTCGTGCTCCATTTTGATAGTCATCCAAAAGTCCTTTGTTCAAAAATGGTGAGCAGGCTTATGAGGAGCAATTCTGTGCTTTCAGATTGATGGTAGACCTGCTATGCTATTATCATGTTAAGCTCAAGTCTACCAGGGCAGATTCTCTATCAACACGTATACTGCATGAAGTCAGAGGGGAAGAAGATTCCTCACTTTGTTCCTCAGAGGAGCTATAACTTTGCAGTGGACCCAGATGTGAGCAGGACTTGGGAGGAGGACTCTGAGAATCCCAATACTGACCGCCTCCAGGTAGCTCATGACATTAGCCTATGGTCCATGAAAGGTTGACTCATCTGGTCCATATAGTCCTCATAAGTGCTTGTGATGGGGTAGGACTCTAACCAGAGATGGCTTAATTGGAAGGCAAAATGGGCACTTGCCCCAGGTCCCCACCATTGAGGGGGTGCCCACAAGGCTGACCTATATAATGAAGTCAGTTTCTATTGTTTGCCAGCCTTAAATAGCAAACATCAGGATATTTTATGGTGTTCTGCTGAGGAGCTAAACCTATTACATGTCTGTTGTTGACAAGTACATTCTGATCTGATCAATTCACTCTGTAATGCTTTCTGTGTTCACTGTGGTTATATAGTGTTTGATTTCACTACAACACAGCTCCTGTAGCATTCCAACATTTCTGTGGGAATTGTTGTGATCATGTCCAGTGGGCCGGACTATCTGTAGGGATGAGCAGGTGGTTGGGTCTCGGTGCGCAAATGTGAGTTAAAAAACAAAAGACATGGGGTTTGCAGTGTAATGTGTATGTCTTGCTCTACTTCTAACTATAACCTCTGTGATACACTGCATTACCACTTTGATATTTGGGTATCATGGGACTTAAATCATATTTAAATAGATATCAGGATGTTAAGACAATAACTAACTTAATGCCATGCAATACTTCATCATTAAACGCAGGTGACGGAGGGCTATAAATAACAACTTGAAGAGCCATATTTTGGCACACAGACCGTATGTTGTGCACCACTGTAATACCTAACCTTTCTAAATTGCCAGTCCCCAAGCCCTTCAAAAGTGTCACCCTTCAAAGTGATTTAGTTCTCTAAGGCTAGAATCTTCAAACATTCCTCACACATGGTTTCACCGTCTATAGTGTTGCTTCCTCTATAATAATAGTGAACATTGATATTTTGCACACAACAGTAATTTATTTCTTTGCTCTCTCAGATAAACTTGAAAACCATGTCCCTCTTCTAATCTCAGTCCGTCTGGCTATAGACACCTTCCTGTTAACTTCTAATCTGCATACACTATCTGTGCTACGGTATGTGTAGCTTTTCCCTTGCTTCCAATTGGTATCCTGTATCCATTATTGCACACTTTTGCATTCTGCGAGGCAGCTAATCTGAGTCGCCTCTTTATTCTGGATTATGTGGACCTTTTTCATATGTTGTGTGTCCTGCCTTCATACGATGGCTTGTATTTCTTCTTCATGGCTCCTATCGAGGAAAAGTGTCCTATACTATGCTAGAACACAGGTATCCATGTCACAGTGCTGCTTGTTTATCATTCTGATGAAAGCAATACGGAAGAGGGTAAGGGGACTTAAAGGGAGTACTCATGCTTATTTTTATTGTTGAAAAAAAGCAGATCAATCTTTGGGTTGTTATCGCGAAAAGGGGGAGGCCAGATATTCTTGATCCCTTAATTCATTTGATTCGATGGAGGGGAGCCCTTAAGGTGTGCATGCCCCGGGTCCCAGAAGTGCTTAAAATGGCCCTGGCTCTGACTTCATCATGGTGCAATGCCCCATCATTTCTGAGGGTGGTGTGCATCACCCTCAAAATACCACACTACCTGCAAAACTGAGTGGCCATTGACACAGACATTGCCCGTACTGCCTGACAATATTTTTGCAGGAGGTGCGCAGTAACGGTGGTGAAACATACTCCTATTCCGCTGCTGGTCATGTGTCTCCACCAAATTGTGCCACCAGAGGGATATAGCCAGTATCCTTTGATGGTACAGCTTGACTTTTTATGGCATACTATTTTCACTGACATTTCTGGCTGAATGGGCAGTATTTTTTTTTAAGTATACTGCGAGAGTTAGGATAGAGTTAGGATGGGATGCAAATGATACGTGAATTAATGCTCGAGGGTGATGTGTCTGTAAGTTATACACCTCACCCAATGGGCTTTTTGTTTTTAGAAAATCCTAATACAATCAGTGCACACAATAGTATATTCCTCTGAAAGGTCCTTCTTTCTGGAGCTGCACTCTTTGAAAGGATCCTTTCAATCTTAGCTCGTGGAGTGTTATAGTTCAAACTGCGTTAAAGGATGTATGCCAGGCTAAGTGCAACATCTGGAGAAAGAAGCGCTGATTTAAAACCTCCAGTCTATTTTTTTACAACACGCAACAGTGCACACGTTATAGGTACCCAAGGTGCTTTAACATAATCTGGATCTGTCAACAGGAGAAATATACACAGCAGCGGAGTGGAACCGTTTACCTCACTTTCACAAATCCCACATGTGTTTTTTCGTGCAATGCAATACACTGGGGTGGTTTCTGAAAAGAATGCGGTACGATAGAAGAATTCATAGAGTATGTTTACGACTCCATGCATATGGCGCATTGCACTTTAAAGAAGATTATTTTTCATTGCATTACAATCTCTAATAGGATTTGCAGATTTCGCCGCTTTGGTACAGACTTTCTGCTCGAAGGCACTGTGTTACCATTATGAGCTGAGGTTGGGAGTAAGAGGGCAGTTACAGGCAAACCTATGAAGATGATAAGAACATTTTCCTCAAAGCTAACAGCAGGTGTGTGTGTGCTTGTGTGCGTGCACCCTCCTGCCCAGGTGTGGAGATACTTATATGAGGCATACTATCAACCTTTGTGGTACACAGGAGCAAAGAAAACCAGATCTAATTATGTACAACCATCAAGCCTTGCTAAATCTAAGTGTATGCATTCTTCTTGCACCTTTACCTACCTCTAACTTTCCCACCAGGCTCCACAGACCCTTTATGGAGTATGTGTGTCAGATAAATCTCTATCAGCAAGTCAGTTCACTTCATCAGTTATGTTATGTGATAGAATTTCTCATATTGCTGATAAGCGTACCTATCTTTCTGGTTTATGGCCAACCCATGCTCACCTCCAGAGGCTTGATACCTGTTTAAATGACATTGTTGCCTTCCATTGTCTCCCCCTCTTACCCCCCTGTGGGATTTGGTGGGACAACTGACATGCCGAATGTTTAGGGCAAATCATCTAGATGGGCAGAGCTCTTAAGTACCAGGATAGGTCCTTTAGCCAAAGTCAAGGTGTTCCAGAACTTTGTTCCCCATATTCTTATTCTACACTATCTGTTGCTGTGATGCACCTGTGTCTTTCATCCAGCATACCCAATAAACTCTCATCCCTGGGTTCAGCCAGCTCAGCTCAACAATCTCAAAGCACACCACATCAGCAATGCTCCTTACGATTATGTCCCTTATGAACACCAGGCCTTACCACTCCCTCTGCCCGTCACCAGTTTCCACGCCTTCCAGCTAGCTACTAAAGGATTCCAGCCCAGCCCCAGGCAGTCAGCATTGAGGAGGATGATGGTCACTTGACCAGGGCCTGCCACGCAGCTGCTCCTCCCACCACCAGATTTTGTGCCTTACAGGTATTTACATAGGGAACCCTCCAGGCCAGCTCCATGTAGGCAGTATTGTGGAGGCTGTGTGCCACGTGACCAGGACTTGCCCCTCAGGTGCTCCACCAACCACCAGTTTTTGCCCCTTCCAGGCAGCTACTTATTGACTCCAGGCCAGCTCCAAGAAGACAGCATTGAGGGGGGTGTTGGTCATATGACCAGGCCTTGCCATTTGGTGGTCTGCCAACAACCACCAGTTTGTGCGCCTACCAGGTGGATACTCAAGGACACAGGCAAGCTCAAAGCAGACAGCATTGAAAAGGCTGCTGATCAAGTGATCAGGCCCTGCCACTCATCTGCTCCACCTAATAATAGCCTCCCAGGTGGCTATTTAAGGACTCCAGGCCAGCTGCAAGAAGACTGCATTGAGAAGACTTCTGGTCAAGTGAACAGGACCTGCCACCCAGCTCTTGGCTCACCAACTATTTCACCAGTCCCCTTTAGGTGTCGCATCCTCATCACTGGCATCCTCATCAAAGGACAGACAAAGACAAGGACCTCACCTGTTTTTGCCTGTTTGTGCCTAATAGGGGTGAAGGCCAGAGCCGTTATCCTGTATTTCATCTACAACATAGTTGCTACTACTATTAGCTGCCAAAAGATATAACCATGTATCTCCTCTCTCCAACGCCTATCTCTACCCTTGCTAGAGTTCGAATGGCCAAGTTCCCAGTCAGACTGAGCAAGCTACTCTAGCTAACCTCATCTATATCTCACTAGCCCCCAACCAACACCCACAAACCACACTTACACCTCCCATCATGCTGACAAATGCTCGCTCAGTAGTCACTCGTGCTGCAATGATGGTCAACCTCATCTCATACAACAAACTTGATGCCCACTTCAACGTGAAAATTGGTTTCCCCTATGCTCCCTGATATTTTCAACATTATCCTACCCCCAGGCTACTGCATTCAACATGCTGAATGGCCAAGAGAGTGGCAGGCAAAATGGTAATCATCCAAATTAAAGTTTGGTCGTGCTCCATCATCTCTCCCAGAAAAAGCTAATTTCAACCACTCACCTGCTGTTTCCTTCTATCTCACAAGGAATCCATCACCTTCCACCTCATCTACAGACCACCTCACAGGTGCTGAGTCTTTCATTGCCGCCATCTCCAACTTACTCTGCTCTGCCAAATTAGCACACACTAATAATGTCTTACTTTGAGATTTTAACATCCCCAATTCTCACACCGACAAACACAATCGAAGCATGACTGTGACTAGGTCCATGGACCATAAGTAAAATGTGCTCTTTCTCATGCACAACAAAGGCAAAACCCTAGATTTATTATTTACATCACCCTTCTCATCACCTACACAAACCCTATCCCACTCGACTGGTCAGACCACACTGCCATCCCACTATAGATCACCCACTCAAACATGGACCGAAAAGTCAGACTTATCACATCTCAATCAAGAATGCTCATTCAAAACCTTCCCTGTCAATGAGCTGGAAGGAAACTTTGAAGACTTGCACACCAAAAGGAATGTCTCGGTCCTACTATAAATATTCAACAACTCTGCTAGGAAACTTATGGACATGCATGCCCCCCTAAAAGCCATCCACTCTATGACCAAACCATCTGGCCCTTGCTACACCTTCAAGCTCATCTCCAACAATTGCTTAATCAGGGCCGTAGAGAAAGGGTGGTGCAAAAATCATAACCCTGTATATTTCACCAACCTAACACTTTTCTGTGCCAACCATCGGATTCTGATTAGCAAGGCCAAAGCTGCTTACTATTCTTCCACCTTTGTGGCAGCCTCTAATGGGAACAATGTCCTCTTCAAAGTAGTAAAGCATTATATCAAACCCTCACCCTACCTATCAACAGTTACTTTATTGGAAAAATGACAAAATCTGCAAGAGCGTCAAATTAACCTCCATGGCATTAGCCCCCCTGCACTCCAGGCACACACACTGTACTCAGGACTGTATTGTCTACTCTGTCTCCCACTGACCTCGAAAAAACACTTGCCTCCCTCAAACCTATCTCCTACTCTTCTTACATCATCCCAGCCTCCATCAATAAATAATAGATGGACCCAGGGCTCAAAGCACTCCTGAGCATCATTAAGCCCTTCCTCATTGAAAGGACATTCCCAGAAACTATCAAGACTACTCTCATACAACCTCTTTTGAAAGAAATGACCCGAGACCCAGACATACCTGGCCAACTACCAGCCAATAATGAACCTCCCGATTAATGGCAGAATCGTGGAAAAAGTAGTCACTAAACAACTCCTCACCTGAATTGAACAACTGCACCTCCTAAACAGTTATCACTTGGTGTTCCACTTCAAGTGGAGAATAGAGACAGGCTCTGTCCATTTGCTGGAAGATGCCCTCCAAATCATGGCTAAGGGTGACTCAAGACTCCTAGTCATTTGTGGCATCTCAACTGCATTTGACAGTCTACCAATGCATCCTCCATTGACTATCGAAAAGGGAAATGCCCTTCTTTCAGGGATACCATATTCTCACTTCGTTCACATAAAAGCAATCCACCAGTCCACAGATGGCATTATTACGGGTATGTGGAAATTTGACTGAATCACACCCATCCTATGCAAATTACATTGGCTTCGTCACCAGGCCAGGATACTGCTTAATACAGCCAGGATACTGATCATCTGTGGAACAGTAACAAGTAGCAAACCAGCGTACCTGGCTCCAAAACTAAACATAGTTAATAGCATACATTCCATGTGAAGTACATTTTATAAACAGGCCTGAATCACAACTTGTCCACAATGAGAGAATCCACTAAAAATCCTCTTCTTTTCACACACCCACTTTGAGGGGTCAAAATGAGAGGCAGATGCAAAGTTGCAATGTTCTCAATATTGGACCTCTTTATTAAAATAAAAGGGTTAAATAAAGGCCTCTCTATCCCTATCCTAAAGAGAAGTTCCCCACCAGGGAAACAAAAAGTAAAGACCAGTCGTTGTCTCATCATCAAAATGATATTAACTGTCCTTGTGTCCAAAACATACTACTCTGTTCCTCAGACTAAAATGAATGATAAAACAGTCAAGGAAAGATATCTGGCCTAGAAAGATGTTAAAAACTAAGGTGGGTTTAAAAATCCAACAAAAACAGTCCTTTTCCAAAGAGGAATCCATGGATCCAGAGGGTGATTTCCCATCCCCTGGATTATTTTAATTATGTTAGAAGAAATGTCTCTTTGAAATGATAACTTCTCAAGGATGGCAAAAGGTCTCTTTTAAACAATAGCTTCTCCAAGACGGCAAAGTGTCTCCTTCAAATAACAATTCGGTAAGGATAGCAAGCGTGTCTTTTCCAAAAAATATCTTTTTAAGGATAGCCAAAAGTGTCTCTTTCAAATAACAGTTCCTTAAGAATGGTAAGGGTCTCCCTACAAAGGTATAGCTCCTTAAAAATAGCACAAGGCATGCCTCTTTCAAATAGAATTATTTTAACAAGGCACAAGTATGTCTGGTATACTTCTTTACCATATACTTTGTGATACAGAATACATTTCTTCATACCATTTTAATTGACCTCCTGGTATACTCCCCTGCCAGGATCCTTTTCACTCTTTATGCAACCTTAATGAACCTCCTGGTATGCTCCCTTGCCAGGGATTCTTTTCACTCTAAATGCTATTTTACTGGACCTCCTGTTATACTCCTCTGCTAAGAATCCGGTCACTCTATATGCAATTTTACTGACCTCCTGGTATTCTCCCCTGCCAGGAATCCTTTCTCTCTGTATTCAATTTTATTGGACCTCCTGGTTTACTCCCCTGCCAGGGATCATTTCCACTCTTTGTACAACTTTAATGAACCTCTGGCATAATCCCCTGCCAGCAATCCTTTTACTCTCTGTCTTACAGATCCTCTGGTGTACTCTCCTGCCAGGTATCCTGCTTCTTAATGTTCACTTCTTGGTGCGTTCCTTTCACCGGGCCTTCTTCTTGAGTTCACTGTCCTTAAATTCAACACATGTGTACTACTACACTGTGTTTCTACTTCATTGGCTTGAGTTACTGTTTGTTCCAATCTCCCCCACACTGACATCTTACGTATTGGGATTTGTTCAAGTTCTGCCTTTTTTTATATCTTCTTTATTATTCATTTTCTTAGGGAAATGCTTGTTCCAACTTTCCCCACCTTGGCATTTCATGTATGGGTAATCGATTAAATTCTGTCTTTTCACTTCACTTGGTCGGTATTCAAAATAGTTGCTTAATTGCTCTCAGGCCTGTTGCTACACCCCAGGGTCCCCAATGACTCTGAGTGGACTTGCTAGTGTACTGAAATTCTCATGGGCCGTGGCACTTCATTGCCATGAATGCCCTGTTTGTGGATAGCCTCCCCTGCGTAGCAGGTATCCTTTCCACTCTCCAGGCATTCAGCGCTTACCCGCCTGCTTGACCGCTGTCCCTCTGCAGCACTGTATTCCTGGAAGCTTCTCCGTTGCTGCTGACGGCTTTCTTTGGGTGCCGGCAGCATACCTGTCTGCCTTGAGCCACACCGGTATGTGACACCTGCAAGCAGTGGGATAGATTTTTCAACATTTGATCATGTGCTAATCCCAATTTACTGAAAGAACGCAACTCACGGTACTGCCCTACTGTTAAAAGACACCAGCCCATACGCTGGCTCCCCACATCCTGTACAGCACCCCGCTGCTCTTGAGCTAGGTCAGTGCTTATAACAATAAAATAAAATGCCTATCTGTGTGACAACATGCATTGTCTGCCTCTGGCACTCTGAAATAACCAAGGTGAGCTTCCCCATGATCTTTTAGGCAAAGACACATCAATGTATCCCCTGATGTAATTAACATGTATCTCTTGCAATTCGTGTCAACCAGTCTTCAATGTTCCCTTAAGGTTACTGATTGCTGGTATTTACACCAGCCAACGTTTTTTGTATTCATGTCCTATCGGTTAATGACATCCAAGTCAATTCTTTCGCAAACAACACTTTGCGGGCCAGGGACCTGGTCTTTAACAAGGAATGAAAGCAATGGTAATGACACTGTCAAATTTCCCAACCAAAATTCTAGCAAGAACTAATTCATCTTATGCACATTATTTGGAATACCTTCAAATCCTGGGCTAAGGTTCAAACACATAATTGCACAATCAACAGTTCAACTTCTCACTGACAAAAATGCACAGCAATGATTTGCAATATCAATGGCACTGTCCTAAAGAAAGGGCTTATTCAGATGCATCCCTCCAGTCATTTCAGGGCAGGATTAATGGTGGTGGTCAGGAATGCATATATACACCAAGCCCATGTCAAATGAGTTGCTAGATCCAAAAGACATGTTGTTTCAGGAAGCCCCTAGTCTAAGGCAGGCACAAAGATAGTTGGCATAACTAATTGGGAGCTCAAATGACCACCTAAACTACAGGCCATGTGGCTATGTATATCTGCAAATTATACTCCTATTTCTTTAGCTGCAAACCTACACACATCTTTATAGTTTATAGGGTACCAGGCGTCTTGGTATGTCCGACACATATAGTGGTAACAGATGTATATTCATAAGACGCTCTAAGTGAATCCACTTGGAAGCAAGCATGTTAAATTACTGATGATGTCTAAACGGCGAAGGAAATGCCTTTGTCTAAATCACCTAAAGGCGTTTAGCCCGGGATTTCAGATATACTTCAGGTAAAGTAAGTAAGCAGAGGAGATATGTCAGAAATGCTTAATTGGTGATAAGGGCATTTTAAAAACAAAGCTAGATTGAGGGCCTCCATCCCAAAAACACAATCCAGAAACCACTGCGTGTTTGTTAGACCTGCGTAGGTCAAAGTCCATTCATAGCAGCCCAACCTCTGAATACACAAGCGTGTGCTCTAATAACCATCGGGGTGTTCCCTTCTTCAGTAAAGCAAAAAAAAAGTACAGGCTACCAGTGATAGGAACCAGCCTGCTCATCCAGAAACCCCTTTGATCCACGAGCTGAACCTCAGGCTGTGATCCATGTGATCAGTTGCAGGCACATCCAGAAACTGCAATCAGCAAGCAAGCATCCACCTCCGTTGCAACACAGTGTATTGTGACCAGTTGCAGGTGGTCATTTGTTTCTTTAAAATGGCGTAAATATTCTCCACAAATATGTGTGAGTGACCAAGCACAGCAAAGGTCCCAGGGAGTTCAAACATCCCCAGACATTCTTTTATCTGATGGGTTAAAATGGTGCATTTCATAGCACAGCTTTTGTCAAAAGGTGCATTTCATAGGACACTTTTTGTGAACGGTTGTGCAAAAGGCTGTGCAGTTTATAATTGTTTTTGTAGGGTGACATGTAAAACATATAAAAAAAGATGCCAGGTCATGGGCACCGTACACAGGATCATTTTCAAGCACATTTGCAAGCAATATACGCCATATTTCAGCCTGTGTAGAATACATGTTCATGCTGGCCATGCCCACAATGCCAGTACTCTGCAGTGCAAGAAAACATTTGCATGCTCATTGATCCTAGTAATCTTTGTTATGCCACTGTAAGAAGCCAAGCTCATGCGACCTGCTACAATATGCTGCTGTTCCCTTGTAAGGACACACACGAGGTCTTTGCATAAAAGGCCACCAGAAGAAAACATTTATTGAATCTGTCTGAATCTATATAGGCCAGCATGCCTCCATAAGAACACTCTTAGGTGCTTTACGATAATGCCAGTAACAATGCTGGGCCACTGTAATAAAACATGTTCATATTGGCTGTCCCAATATAGGCCTGTGCCCCAACGTAAGAACACTCACACTGGCTTTGCCTAGAATGCAAATAAAAACCGTATGCCTCTGTAAGAAATCATCTTGTTGCTGGCGTGTTCCACTTAAAACCCATTCTCCTCCCCAACAAACTCTCCTCTGATCGTACCTTAACAGTTTCATGTATAACAAATACTAGAAAGAACTGAGTAACCCAATTACATACATTGGGAACAGAAAAGCACTTGATTCTACAGACCACTAGTACAAGCCTCTTGCTAAAAACAAACATTATTCAGGAAACCGGAAAGGGGGAAAGCATGTTTCCCCAGGAGGAAAGGTTTCCCCAGGCTTTCTGATGTTCAGCTGCAGAGTCAAGAGGTCATCCTATAGAGATGGTAAACATCCTCTTGGAAAAGATTCACTCAATGTGTTTTCTGAATCTCATAGTTAATGCAAGTGCTCACTGTGCGCATGTGTCCCACTCAGCTTCTGTTGGAAGTGTGTGTTGATTTTGGTTTATTGAGGCCAAACATTGCAGTTGTGCATGGTTGCCACCCAGTGGTGGCACTTGCACCGCTAACTGGTATGCATCCTTATCCCTGAAAATGAGGAAAAGGGTGCCATTCTGAAGTGTAAAACACAGAGGTCTGTTTCAGACGGACACCTATCAAGGGCTAATGCTGAAGTCATATTGGACTTCACAGTCCATTCACCAGGTCTGTTTCTTTCAAGTATTTTCTTTTATTGCGGGGATGAGGCAGACACAAGCGTTAATGGAGATTGTTAATTCCCCTTTCTCTGTTAAGTCACATCTCACTGGGAAGGGGCCATTAGCATTCCAAAGACCCTCATCCTTTGTATACTCCACAGTGAACACCTTTCTCGTATATATTTTTATTTTAAACATACAAATGCTGACTAGTCTGTGATGTGTTTAATTTGTTTTTTTTAGGGTAAACTGCTTGCGAGTGCGCTCAGGCTTGAGATATTTAGGATATATTGATGAGGTATGCTGCAGAGCTGGTAATGTTGGGTCTTAAACTACACCCAGTAAAACGTAATGGATTATGTAGTTAAACCAGTGTTCTGGGCTTACTAAATATTTCATGAATGCATTAATGTGATAACAATTTGCAAATTAGGTATGTACAAATAATACAATGTAGTTGTTTAGTCTTCAAGAGGTAGTATTTTATTAACATAAACACAGTCCAGCCAACACGTGTTTCGACCTCTGGTCTATTTCAAGGCTGGTATTAGTATCGACCATATCATAATCAATTAAAATTTGTTGCGAACATTGGTGTATACATCAGGTAAGGGAGATTGGCAGGAAGAAAAGAACAAACAAGAAACATAACTATATTTAAACATGACATCAACTTCAGGTGCATATGATTGGTTGTACTCCAGATACCTTGTAATATAGTCTGAGTGTTGGAAATTGCACCACATGGCAAGCGTGGATTCAGTATAGCACCCAAAATACTTAAGTCACAAATAATTTGAAAACCAAAACTGTTCATTGTACGAATGGACTTATGAGCATACTTATGACACCCATGCAGATGTCCCATTCAACCTTCAGGCTGTTGATGCTGTGTCAGTGTTTTGTGTCCCCAGCTGCGATTAGCTGATGGATAGACTCCTGTACACCACTCAAATTAGTCACCCCACCCATCATTCTACAGTGAGTCGGGTCCAAACCACTCACCAGTTATTGTGTCTAAGGATGCTCTGAAATATAAGGGAGAAATGTTGTACATATGATTGAAATCTATATAAAGTTAAACCCCTCCCCAATGAGTCAGAGGTTAGGTCTCAAAACACTTAGCCAATGTTAGTATGTCTATCATATCCTATGAGTTGCATGAATGTTCATTCTAGTTCTAATTTAGTCCTGAGCTGGAACAGAACATTACACAATGTAAGCCTGCAACAAATCCAGTCCATTTGTCCAGCCCGTATCTCCTATTTGGGTGCAAAGTGTTTTGAAACGGACATACCCCAATGATAGCCTGGTTACATACTACTAATTCTGTATCTCTGGTGGGTAAAAAGTGTCTTGTGTGTTGTGAATACAAAAAGGCAGTGTACAGAGCTGTCCGGTTGTCTCTGGAAGGTCAGACATTATCAAGCATATGGGTGATGTAATAGTTTTGCTGACTCCTTGATTTCGGGAATAAGGGGTGTTTAAAATAAATGTTGAAAACAAGGAAGGGGGTGTTTGTTTTTAAAAAAAAAATAGAGACGAGAATCAGTGCAACTCTAGACTGAGTGCCACCCCCTGAAACTAAAACACAGCAAATACTTATTTTTCCTGCTCATCTTGTCCTGTCTGTACGGCGCTATGTCACATGAATACCAGAGCAGAACAGTAGGTCACATGATGAAATGAGATATTGAATCGTGAGGCACAAACTGAAACACACCTTCAAAAGCATGTAATCGGGTCCGAAATAATGTTTTGATGAGCCAGAGCTAAAATCAGCTCCTGGGTTGTGAGGCATCACCCAGTAGGCAGCTGCTAGCACAGGGGACTCAGGAGCGAGTATACAGAGCACTGCAAATCTAACTTACACATGAGATGCACACTTGAACAATGTTGCCAGTATATATGATTCAATATGTTTAAGTTGTTCTAGATGTATCCTAATTCCTATTTATTAACATTCTCAAACACGGAACGTTAATGTCACGTATACATGTTTGTACTGCGCCAGTGGCCCTGCGAAGCCAGAAGAATTTCCTTGTAGATGTTGTTTTCAAGGTAACCAGTCTCTCATAAGATAGAAGCAGGAGCTAAATAGCTCCCAGCAATTCTGAACCCTGGTGTAATAATCAGTGACTAGACATGAGCATATATACGGCAGAAAGTGGGTCGAGGTAGCTCCTCTGCTGTCCCTCCCCTTTTCCAAATAGCAGGTACAGCAGTTTGCACAACTGCTATGTTTGGCCACTGACAGTTATACTTGAATGCATCAGATTGGGGCTAAGAATACAGTAAAAGTGACTGAGTTCAGAGTTACTAATGGCCATTCGCGCAACACGCACATTGGGAAATCACTGCACAATTCAGCATGTTTCCATTCAATTCTGGAACATTGTGCTCAGACCTGATGTTAAATGTTAAATGTTAAAGGTATTTGTGCCCCGCACCGTCACCAACAGAGTTGGTAACCAGGCGCTCTGGTGATCTGCAAATGAGAAGGTGGGATAGGTTAGTAAGGTGAAGAGGAAGTAGGATAGTGAGAGGAGTGGTGTTCTGTTGGCAGCTTCAACACCGTATACACCGGGTGCTGAGCTTTGGTGCGAGTATTGGATCGATGTCAGTCATCGGTGCTGTTAGTGCGGCTTATGTGTATTGCGTTGTTGTGAAGTGCGTGCGGGTTGTTATGCGAGATACGGTTGTGTGAGTTTTTTGAGTGATATAAGTATGCAGAAATGTTGAGCTTTTTGGTTAGTGGGTTATATGATATTTAACATGCTAACATTCACAATTCTGTCTAAGTGTGGCACTTGCTAACCTTCACAGTCCGATCAAGAAGCGATTCAGGCTAACGTTCAGAATTCTATCGAAGTGTGGGACATGCTAACATTCCCAATTCCATTTAAGTGTGGGACATGCTAACATTCACAATTCCATTTAAGTGTGGCGCTTGCTAACCTTCAAAATTCCATCTATGTGTGGCACATGCTAACATTCACAACCCTATCTAGATGCAGCGCAGGCCAGTGTTCACAATTCCATTTAAATGTTGGACATGCTAACATTCAAATTCCACCTAAGTGTGGCATGTGCTAACGTTCACAATCCTGCCTATATGCTACTTTGGCTAATGTTCGCAATTCTATCTAAGTGTGGCACATGGTGACATTCACAATCCTATCTAGAGGCGATGCAGGTTAGTGTTCACAATTCTAAGTGTGAGACATGCTAACATTCAACATTCATCTAAGTGTGGCACATGCTGACATTCACAATCCTGTCTATATGCTACTTTGGCTAATGTTCGCAATTCTATCTAAGTGTGGCACATGCTGACCTTCACAATACTATCTATGTGTGGTGTGTGCTAACATTCATTGTCCTGTCAAGATGCAACACAGCCAGAAGTTCACGGTTCTATCTAAGTGTGGCGCTTGATAGCCATCATAATTCCATCTATGTGTGGCACACGCTAACATACATTAATTCATAATTCTATCTAGGTGCAGCGCCGGCCAGTGTTCACAATTCCATCTGAGTGTGGCATTCATAATCCTATCTAGATGTGACGCTGGCTAATCTTCACAGTTCTCTCTAGGTGTGGCAATTGTTAGCATTGACAAGTATGTTAGTATGTAATGCAAGGCAACATTTACTGTCCAGCCATGAATAGGTTTAGGCTGGTGGTCACAAATCTCTCTAAATATGCATAGTGTAAGTCTATGGCAGTCTACGTTATGGAAAGGTAAGGTAGGGTGACAGAGGCTTTCTGGAGTAGAGTAATTGCTCTACACCCCTCCCATGACACACTTACAGTTTTGTTGCCGTCTGTTGACTTCTGGCTTCATTGGCTTCCCCTGCGGACACCTGCTGACACTTTCTGGAGCTGTCTCTTTAGGAGCTGTCCTTTGCCTCGGGTCCTGAGCCGCAGGGCTGCACGGGCAGAGGGTTGCCCTGGAGAGGTCGGTGATGGCTTTGGGGAGAGCCAATGATGGGAGGAGGGAGGGCCGGGAGGCGGGAGATGGGAGGAGGGAAGGGAAACCAGGAAGAGGTGCCTGGGGAGACGATGGCTCATGGGACCTGGGGGCTTTTAAATAAACTAAATATGGCCTCAAATGGAGTCATGCACACAGCTGCACCAACCTGCAAGCTCCGGTGGAAAGGAGGCAGGTGGCTGTGTCGGGTTCACTAGACCCAAGCAGCTATGGCTACAATAGCCAATCAGAGGGGGTCGGAGGGCCGGGAGGCGGGAGGAGAGAAGGGGAAACCAGGAAGAGGTGCCTGGGGAGACAATCGCTTACGGAGACCTGGGGGCTTTTAAATAAATGAAATATGGCCTCAAATGGAGTCACGCACACTTCTGCACCAACCTGCAAGCTCCGGTGAAAAGGAGGCAGGTGGCTGTGACAGGGTCACTAGACCCGAGCAGCTACGGCTACAATAGCCAATCAGAGGGGGTGAGAGGGTCGGGAGGCGGGAGGAGGGAAGGGAAACCAGGTAGAGGTGCCTGGGGAGATGATGGCTCATAGGGTCTGGGGGCTTTAAAATAAACAAAATATGGCCTCAAATGGAGCCGAGCACACTGCTTCACCAACCTGCAAGCTCTGGTGGAAAGAACTTACCCTGCCTTCTCCTGTCCTTAGGCATTGGTAGCTCAGTGCGTTTGGTGCCTTGACCACAAACCACTGGCTGACCCCGCCCTCAGGCTGTTCTGCATGCAACTCATAGGTCTGACCCCTATTTGCACATCTCAAATTTCATTGGCTGTCAAACAGCCAATGAATTGTGATGCGGGATAATGTACAGTTAAAGTCATTGGGCAGCTTTTAGGCCACACTTCTGCCTCCTCTCCGTTCACCTCCAGCAATCACTACACTCATGATTTCTTTATTTGTCCTCCCAGCAGCACACAACCCACTTCACTGCCTGAGTGCCTACTACCTAAATACTACATGCCACTGTGCAATGTCCATTTAAGTTTATTTGGTGCTCCCCTCACCCTGGACAACACGTCACCATCATAAGAGAAGTGCATCAGGCAGACAGTCCTTGTCCTCGCGAAATTCGATAGAGCAAGAATCTGGAATAAAACCTATGGAATAACAGATTTTCCTGAAATAAACAAGTGGCAAATCCAGTGGTCGAAGTGAACGGGAACGGTCGGGAGTGGTGTTCCACTACTTTCTTTTTTTTTACTGTTAACAGCTCCACTACATTTTGCAAGCATTTGCAGCATTCCAGGAATTGTTCTGTATGAAGTTAAATCACACTTCTCCACTTTACCACCAGGTATCAGTTACATCTAGAGTGTAATCTGTTTCAGCTCAATTGGCTGTCAACCATCATGTCTACACCCCTTGAAAAATATGGTGCACGTTACCCCTTCCATCCTACTCTGTCCGCCGCTGGAGTCACAGTTCCACTGCTGTTTTGGTACACTTCTACCACTGGGCAACTCTCCTGTCCAGAGTGCTAGTTTAATCTGCTGATTGAGCAGATTGATGGGGGCACTGCAGTCCTGTCTCGAGGGCAACATGTGGAACCTTGGAGATGCGCCATGTAAAAGAAATCAAAAATATCATAAAAGTCTGCAAAAATAGATCTCTGTGTTAGAAAAAAGTACTGCAACAGAGAGGAGATATACATGTCTTCAGCTGATGCCTGAGTGCTTGTGTGTGCTGTATAAATGCAAAAAATAAAGAAAGAAAGACATGGTAGACCCCCCTTCACCTCCTCCCCTTTGTATCTTCTATGTGTAGTCTGCCAAAGTGCAAAACATGCTTTAGGCAGCAACTGACAGACTGTTGAGCAGACCAAAATTGGGGTTTTTGGAAGTTTTATAAGTTAGACATCAATTTACATTTTGATTGTATTTGGCTGTTAGATGAAGTATCACTCTGTGCACTTATACATATCCTACTCTGTCACGTGATCCACCCCTCCCCTCCAAACTGCAGCTCAATAGGATCCTGCACGACAGACCAGGACAGGGTGATACTGATTGCAATGTACTTGCAATCAATGATTGATAGTTTTTTACGGCTATAAGTGGAGGAAGGCAGAAGTCAGAGTTTGCACATAGTTGGAAAGTTACCGAGCACAATACAACTAATCTCTTCTCTTCTCGTGCACAGCATCACCTGACTTCTCATTTGCTTTATTCACCATTTCAAATCCACCCAGCCAAAGGCATCCATAAATGTAGCCTCATGCATTTCTCCACAACACCCGACATGGCTTCTGCCTGTTAATCAGCATGCATTAATGGACAGCCTTAGAGGCATATATGAATGCTTTAATTACTCTATTATTATGAATGAAATGCATGGTATGTTTAGACATTTGTCTAGTGGAAACCCACTTAGTCGCACTAATACACTGCATAAGGTCATTGAACTATATGGAGCTACACCCAGGGAGGATACATGGAGGAACCCAGGGAGTGTTTTACAAACAATAATATCTATTTTTTTTTATATCGCTCTTTAATCTAAACCGCTTTACATAGGACATATTTACATGCATTACACTATGATTACCCAATCGAAATTGGTACTCATTTATCAACCTCGGAAGGATGAAAGGCTGAGTTGGACTTGCCAGGATTTCATCTGCGACCTGCAGATCACAGCAATGAGTGTTTAACCCTCCACACAACATACAGAAGCTACAGGTGATTGAGAATATAACAAAGGGAGTTGTACCCACATTGTTCTGCTGCAATGGTGGATGGTTTAATATGCAAATGTGCTGAAGGCTGAACCTCAAACTGCTCCATGATGACAGGGAGACATACATCAGAGTAGGGATTCGCCTGCCAGGTGCCTCTGATTGCAACATGTCGAGGAACCATTTCCTTATCAGATCAGCTTTTGTTTTCCCATTAGTGTCATGACACAATTCAATAAAGGGGTAAAACACTTGTTTTGAAGCCAGAACATGTTTGCTTCAGTCCGGTTTGTCTACCAAACGTCTGTGTGATCTTGTGCAAATCTTCACTGCACCTCGGTTCCTTTTTAATAATTTATGCAATGATGACCTCTAGAATTAAATTGAATGTAGGGTTGATATTTGTACGTCAAACAAACAAAGCAAAACATGACAGTGGGCCTCATTCCAAGATAGGAGGTAGCCATGATGCTATTTGCGCCATGGCTACCTCCAATACCTGGTCCGGCACCGGTCTTGTTCAATGGGGATTTACCGGTGCATTCCGACCCTGGAGGGACCGGTAAGTCCCCATTGAACAAACCATTCCCCATTCTCATTTGAGCCCCCATAGGGCTCAATGGGAATGGGGAGGGCGCTAATAACGGTACCGCAATTTGCAGTACCGTTATTAGCGCCCTGTTCCCTTAGCTGGACCCGTAAAGGACATGTGGTCACCACACATTCTTTTGTGGCTTCTGCTAAGGGACCTAAGAATTGGGCGGTAAGGCGATTACCAGCACCGGTCTCCTTACCGGTGCCCAGTATCCCTTACCGCCCAACTTGTAATGACCGCCAATGACTTATTAAGTCCCATTCTCAGTCAGTGTCGAGTCCATGATCAATAATAGATCAATCAGGCAACTGACGTCACTTCACCAGCAATGCTGATGACATTAGTTGGCACCCTTGGAGCTAGTCGTGAGAATACCTGGGCCAGAAGCTGGACAGACAGGGCAACAGCTTTGCTAAGGAAGCATCAGGCACACTGATCACATTGCAAAATAAATGAAATTCCATCCGTTCCCTGCCTTTGCCTCCGATCTCTGCTATCCGTCTGTGATTACCGCTCTGTTGTAGCAACGCCGTGGGTTGCCAATCCCTATTCAGCTCACTTTCTCCCAGATGAGACACAGCTGCTCAACGCCAAGCTTATCAGATCATGCGGATGCTGGTATTTTCATAACATTCGGCTATTTGCTATGGGTCCCCTCCTGCACAGCAGCAAGCAGAAGCCGCTGCGCCCGCCTTGTTTAGAGTCGGCAAGATCGATGGTCTTCCAGTGAAGTACTGGAAACCATGACATCATCCCCAAACATTCTGTTTTCCTGCCTAATTGCCTTCAGATTTCCGAGGTTGAAGCAAGAAGTGGTCCCTGGAGCTGCACCCCAATCCCCTTGGCTACTGTGGGTCTGGGGCTGCATTGACACATGAAGTTCCCTTCCAGCTAGTTGACAAATTACCCACATCAGGAGGCGGGATGTCAAAGAGCGTCCGCGCAGGGAGAGCAAGAGTGCATGGAAACCTCAGCTTCTGAAGGGAGGCATGGAAAGCGACGGGAGGCAAGAATGCGCGTCGGCCCTTTCCAGTGTGGGTCGAGCTGTCTCCATAGGCCCTTCGGTTCCCACTCAGCTGTGTGCCAGCCCTACGCCATTAGCAGATAATTCTGGAGGTGGTTAGCAGAAATCCCCTCTGTCAGGGAATGAAACAATGATGAGCTCTTCAATTAGAGGATGTGACGTTTGTAGTATTCAATGTGCATACATATTGAGAAGACCAAGCATATGACGCAAAAGCCAGTTGAGCCAGACACATGCCAATCTCGGGGGGTACTAGAGAAAGCTCACTTTTTCAGTCCACCACCTTACTTACTGCCTTATAAACTATACCAATGTAATTATGATAGTTAACACGTCTTCATGTTTTGTATAGATATTTCATGCAATTTTGAACTGTCACCATGAAATAGCAAACGTCAAGCAATTCATAATTCTTAGAATTACCAAGTAGCTTTCACTAACAAGCATATGTTTGCACATAAGGTAACAGGTCAGGTGTATTTGTAAAGTGCAAGTGCACCCTCAGGGGGGTATTTTTGTGCTGCTGACAGATAGCAGATGTTTATTTTGACCCCTATTAATGGTACTCATTTTTTCAACCTCGGAAGGATGAATGGCTGAGTGGATCAGCCAGGATTCCGACCTGTGACAATGAGGTCAAACACAGGCCCTTGTAGTAGAAGCTTTAGTCCTGTAAGCCATATATCCAGCTTCCCTGTTTATGAACGAAAAAAGAGATGTATCTTAGTTGTGATTGCTATTAATAAGGTATGCTGATGGGCACCATTCTCATGTTCTGAATATCAGCTCTCACCACTGGATGACTGGGTCTGCAGATGATCGATCCATTGCACTGGAGAAAAATAAATAACACATTTTAATTCCCCGAGTTACCTACAGACTAAAATCATACTGCAGGCATCCTTAACAAACAGATGACTGTACGTTTACCTGATTTAAGTCAACCATCTTGGAGGTACTTTCCATGTCCTACTGGATAGGGCAGAAAGAACTTCTAAAAAGCAAACCTACTAAGTGAGACAACCAGTGGAGTAACTTTGCTGAAAATGTTGGGGGGGGCAGGGGTGGGGTGGAGAGAGGGCGGGTGGTGGCTCTTAGGAATCGTTTCAGCCAAATTGTTCGATATAATTTGGTTGAATGGTAGATTTGACTGATTTTGGTCACTACCATTAGTTCGAAGCCTGAAGATATGAAGAGCTGGAGTTGTGGGGGTGTCCCCATGTTCGGTATTTTTTACTTCGGCGGTTGCAGGTGTGTCCCTCGCTTCCTCAGCATTGGTAGCAGGGGACCCAACAAAATAAAAGAAGAACAAGGGACCCTTCAGCGTCAGATCAGACCCACGTTAGATGGATGGATCTGACGTTGCAGGGTACAGGAGTGGCGGCGGATGGAGAAAAGGTAAGTAGGGGGTTTATGGGTTTACTGGCGGTTTGGGGGGGGACATGGGTTTGGTTGTTTGTACCAAGGTAAAAATTATATATGCAGTGAAAATGACTACGGTCAATTTCGCTGTGATTTTGTACCTCAGTCAAACAACATAAATCCCTGAATCCCTGATGGATAACACTAGACTACATCATTTAAAAAATATCCTACTTGAATTGGGAAATGTACAGAAGTAACAGACACTCAGTACTTCAAAGAGACATCGAATAACAATGAAGAGACAGGGGTATAAGAGTATTACATGTGCATGTGTGTTGTGCAAAAATTGGTGAATTGTTTACCAAATGAAAAGAAAATATTGATGTCAAAAACTGTGTGATAATGAGATCTTACTCTATGGTAATACCCTATGGTTCTCAGAGTTCTTCAATTGCTCTTTAAAAGGTGTTCAACAACTGAAGCTACACATTCTTTATAAAAAAAAACCTTTCTTATATTTTTGTAGAACTCACTATCAGACGACACAGTGAGAAATCCAGTCTGTTTGTTTGTATACTAACCCTTGAGAACATGTTTTCTGTATTTGTGATATGTTGTGAATCACGTTTTAAAGTATTATATTTTTGTAATGAGGAAACTATTTTTGTGAAATAAATTAATCAAAAGTTTCCCATACACAATCACAAGAGTCATTTGAGTCATTTAGCTATATGATGACTTAGGTCATCTTTTTGTCACCTGGTGTGGTCTGAAAATTTAAAAACAAGAAACAAGAGAAGGGGGTGGTCCCTAGTTCACATGTGCTTTATGCTGTAACACTAGACTACTACACTACAAGAGTCCATTGCTGACGCTCTGTTATAACTTTCATAAGGCCTATATTTAAAATTAAATTGGGCTCCCACACATGTCCAGCCGGCCTGCAATGCACCCAGTGACACAACATAACATTCACAGACTTAATCCCAATTGAACATACAAACAATGCATTATTTATCATTCATTCAGACACAAACGTCAACACATATATGCTTGCATACACTCTCACTCACACACAAATGCACCCAGCACCTACATTGACATACACTGTGTGCACACAACATTTAAATGTACATATACAATAACACATGGAAACAGTGGTGCAACGTCCATTGAGCAGACCTGACCTTATCACCCTGTGATCCCTGAACTTTTGGGCTAAGTTGACTTGACCTATTTGAACTATAAAGCCATGGCCGAAAAGAACAGATTCACTGGAATGTCAGCAATTCCCTTGATTATTTTCCTTTTATTCAAAGGCAGAAGCCATTAGTTAACGCAGTACAGTGGGTGACCAAGTATACTTGGCATCAATATTAAATGCCATATATCTCCAAACTAGGGTTCTGCACAGCACCTTATATGTGTGCGTGCTTATAGATTTTTTCTACAAGATTCTGATTGATTAAAATTAAGGTATGTTTTCCTGTGTTCAAATGGCTCCAAGCAGTGGAGTACCAAGCGCGTGAGGCAGGGGGGGCAAGCTTCCCCCATGGTTTATTTAAGAGCCAGACCGGGACAGTTTTCATTAGAACAACTCTCTCATTCGGCACATCAAAGAGGGCGCCCAACAGCAAAGGTGTCCCGCTAGCAGGACAATGTGTGCTGAGCAATTCCTGCTCAGCACGCTCATTGTCCTGGCAGAAGGACACCTTACTCGTTCTGAATGGTAGAGGTGTCCCACTGCCAGGGCAATGTCCCAAGGAGCTCCGGGCAGCAGAGGGTCCTCACGTTGCTCTGGATCAACAGAGCGTTACAATGTGAGCAATTAGGCACTGATGGGAGGGAGGGGGGTACTATTAGCAGGGACGTTTGTGCCTTTAGAAATGTGAATGGGAGGGAGTGATCAGAAGTGAGAAGGGTGAATAATGTTGCATGATTTATGAAAGAATGAATATGGCTTTCAAACCCAAGGGGGATTTGTCAGGCTCACATTAATCTACATAATGCTATTGTGACTTTGCATACAGAATGGGGAAGATAAAACCAAAGCCGTACTCCCATTGCTCAACATATTTCTATGAAAATGTATATAGTGTATGGTTAGTTTACTATGAAAGGCTAGTTTATTATGTAATGTTGTTTGCTTCCAAGGCGTTGCTATAAATAATTATTTAAGTACATGAAATGTAAAGCAAAACCTTAATAAATATCTGTATCAACTAAACCTGGAAAGATGTGTGCGGTCGCTTAAATTGTCCACACCCCAGTTTCACCATTTAACCAAGCGTGTGATCCTGACAAATCATTTAATCACATGGTGCTTTATCTGCAGCTTTGCAAGTTACTCTGATTCACTTCAGAGATTATGTCAATGTATCATGGTATTATAATGGAAAAACCTAATAACTATAGAGCTGCTCCACATGTCTTTGCACTCACGCACCTCCAGACAAACCAGCAAGCTGAATGTGCTTCCTAGTTCCTGTCTGTCGCACAAACACAAAGCCGGAAAGAGATTCTCTGCGCTGCAGCCCCTGGAAGTGCTGGTGCTAGCGTGGCAGGACAGATGCCAGGCCCTGCAACAGCCAGTTCAGCACCCTGGCTTCTGACTTTGAGTCAGGCCGCGCGACTACCAGGCATCTCAGCATTATGTAATGAGACAGCGCAAGCCTTGCTGGGCACCCCAGCCTGGCCTGCGCTGTCCAATTACATAATTGATGACTGCGGCCCCCCTGCCCTCCCTCCAAAAGTTGGGGGGGACAAAAAGTCATGCCACAGAAGTTGGAGGGGACAAAACCCCCTGCCCCCCCTATAATTACGCCAATGGAGACAACATTACTTCTGACACGCTAAAGCTCCTACTCAACTCTCACACTTTTACAAAACAAGTTGATCCCAATCAAAAAGATGAAACAGGCACAGTCAAGTGAGAAACCTACTTTGCCTTTTCTAGTAACGTGGGCAGAGGGCAGGTTTTATTTCTTAAACTGGTACAACGTCCAAAATAAAGGAATGTCCAACCAAATCTTAGTTAAACACAGCTATAGCCTCTTCCAAATGTTCTCCCTCCTTCCAGATCATCAACTATATTTACTTCTTCTGATAGCCACAAGGTTTTGATAAGAGGATAATACAACTGGGACCTCTGCCATTCCATTGGCATTGGAGGGCCGTCCCGCAACTCATTTCTGCAGATGTTTCCTCTCCCATATGAGGGAATCCTCAACAAATTTCACAGGAGTTTAAGTGTAAGGATGCCAGTGTGAGCGAGAACAGTCCCCAATGCAGACAAATCCTTAGATAATTATATTAGTAGGGTTTAAGAAGGGGGTGGGGGGTCAGGTGAGAAGCAAAGCAGGATTGGTTTGCCGGGGATAATGTTTTTTTCATAGCATTTTTTGCAGAAAATGTTTGCCTAAAAAAAACCTGAAAAAAATGTAGGGGTGGGCAAAGGCATATTAGTGGGATGGTGGTTGTGCGGAATAGGGGATATATAATAGGCAATTGGGGGTACTCCCCAAAGAAAAAAGAAAACAATTTGATGAGTTTTTTCAGACAAACATTTCCGGCAAAAAACGCTGCAAAAAAAAAAAAACGGGGGTGAATGAACATATAACCGTTTGCAGCAGTTGTTTTATGGAATACACAAGCATCAGACATCTGCAAAAGCAAATAGGGTACAATGAATGTCAGATTGGTTTAGGATGTAAAATTGGGGATGGCTCTTGAAAAGTCAACATATCAGTCCCTTACTATGGGATAGACATCTTTGAGTTTGTGATATGGAGGAAGCGTGTTCTATGTGATGGAAACAATCTTGGAACCATTTATTATCCAATGATACGTTCAGTGTATGAATTTGCTCCCGGAGGATGATTGAGAATGGGCAATGGAGTATCATGTTTGAGCTTATTGATCAGCATTTTAGTCATGCTGTCTCGACATCTCTGTGAGTGATACATTACTGCTTAACATGTATTCCTTTTTCTACCAGCAGCCAGTGTAAAGTCTTGAGACTAACGAGTCAGGGACAGGCCCCACCATTATCCACTCTGCAGGTGATAGCTATCATTAAATAGCTCCAGAGCTACAGACAAGGTATTGGTCTAATGTGGGATGTCGCCTGCATACTAATAGCTTTGGATGGTGTAAATGGTCGACTTGTCACATGAAAGGTAATGCTGTCCTGCTTGGCTCGCATATAGCACACACTCGCACATGTAGAAAAGAAGGGCATGACTGCTTCGCTCCATCAGATGTAGAACACACCAGATTGTTCCTGAATTGCTCAAATATGTTTGAGTCAGTGTGTCTTTGCCATCAGCAGCCCATCATAGACCAGACAATGAAGGCAACCCCAAGAACGCACACACATTTTCAGAGTATGGAATCTATTCTGAATTGCTATACTGCCGCTCAGATTGTGACGTTCAGGTAACTGTTGAAAGAAATCATACATAATGTTGTCCAGGGCAGCAACACATACCTCACGTTCCTCCTACGCGAAGTAGTAAACAAGGTGGCTGTCCCGGTTTTTGTCACATTCACCACTCTCATGTACCCAGTGGCACATTTGTCAGTGGGAAAGGATACTGTGCAGGAAGTGTTTGCTCGGACAAATCTCAGTTATATTGTATGCAGAAGAATTTAGCTCATGATATATCCTACATCATTACATCCATGTTATGTTTGCAACATATTGCGTTGCCTTTCAAATGTAGCAGTAGAGGAGTTGTGGTATGAAACACAAGCTAGGCTCAATATATCAGGACATAGTGTGACTCTAGATAGTATCCGTTTTTAGTTGCCTTTGTCTGTGTCCCAGTTCTCAAACTGGCCATACGGTGTGTCCATTTGTCTAGCAAAGCAGAAAGCATTGTTAATCTCAAAAAGCCAAAGACTACTGAGACGTAGGCACAGGGGTTTGGGTGTGGAAAAAAGAAGATTCTGCACTTGCAGTCTGGATTGTGAACAAGGGCCAAACACTTGATAACACATGATGCCATTTTGAACAAGCAATCAGCCGTATAACTCGGGCTCTGTACTTGTGAGTGCCCCTCACAGTGTGGGCCAAGTTATCCCAATGAGAGACTTCATGAATACATATTAGGCGGGAACATTGCAACTGTCCTTTTATTGTTTGATGTTCACTTTGTGACATGGTTTATGCCCCTAGGGAACCCAGACTGGTGCAGAGAAAACATGTTTGGCATTTCAGGGGTGCAGAAGTAGGACGCAGTTGTGGAAAAGGGGTTGGCATATATTTGTATTTATGAATTAAAGGAAATAAAGGCCCTGCTTATTATGAGGGGTAGCCCCATCTGAACAGAAATACTAAGGGCCTGGTCAGAATGTCCACAAAGTAAAATGTCCACCTTGCTGTGTCTAAACCCATTTCTGTCCCTTACACTTTCAACTAACTAACGAATAGCTGGATGTCTAGTTCACCCAGATGGAGGCCCCTCTCACTCTGGATGCAGACTCCACAGCACTGTATTGGTGCAAAGAAAATGTTCAGGCCAACAAAAAGAAATACTGTTTCTCTTTCCCTGTCTTGGATCTTGTTCCCACTTTTGATCATGATATAGTTCCACAACTCTTTTCCTTTCTTTCTGTTGTAAAAAACATGGTTCTCCTCCCATCTGGAGGGAACCTCTTTCAACATTTAATTTCCTAAATCTTTGAACAAAAAACAGAGTTCTCACTTCTCCTGGAGGGAAAAGCTTTTCCACAAGCAACATTGTTCCCCAGTCTTCTGGAGGAAGGGGAAACCTTTTTCCAAAAAAAACACAAGGTTCTCCAATATTCTGGAGGGAACTTCTTCCTTGTCCTTTAAACAAAATAAACGTTCCCAATCTTTTCTTAGGTCTGCTTCACTAACCTGCCAGACTTGACTTCACAATGATCGAGTTCCAAATGAGGTTTGCCTTTCTGTCCTCTTTAACTTCTCCTTTTCATGTCCCCAACTGCTTCTGGGCTCCTGCTCACTGTTCACTGATTGCAGGACCTTCACCTTTTAGATATGTTTCTGATGGTCCTCACCCACATTCATTAAGGTCCCAGACCCTGCTGCACATTGGTGGGGCTTCCCGCTTTCATTTGAGTCCCAGACCCAGTGGCTTTCCTTCTGCGTGATTTCCTTCCTTCTCATTCCTAGTGTTCACTTGGACAGAACTGGTATAATCCCCTGCCAGGCTCTATCCGACAAATGTTAATTCCTGCTATTGACTTCAGTCTGAGTACTTTATTTTGTTACCCCTATGCAATCTTTTGGTTGTCCTTATTTGCTTTACAAAGTTATGGTCACTCTGGGAATCCCTCTGCAATTCTTGGTATATGATTGTTTGCTTTAAAAAGTTCTTTTCACTCAGTAAAACACTGCTTTTATCCCCCTGTGCTCTCCAGAGCAGATTTGTATGGTTTCCAAAATGTGTTTTAATTACAATGCCTCTTTTAACCCCTTGTGCTCTTCGGGATATGGTTGCATGGTTTATAAAGTTCCTATCAATTACAATTCCTCTTGTATCCCATTGTGCTCTTTGGGATATGTTTTCATGGTTTATAAGGTCTGTATGAACTACAAATCATCTGGTATCCCCTGGCGCTCTTTGGCATATATTAGCATGGTATACATGGGTGTTCAGTTCCCCCATCTACCTTGATCCCTTAGCCACCAGTCCGACCCGTTCCCTACCTTTGGGAAGCCTTGGGGCAGTATCTGGTCTCTTTGCATGGTTCAGCTTCTTTGTCGCTGCTGTGTTTAGCATTCACCCCATGATTCCACTGCTGCGGATTGTTCATCTGGTCTCAGGCTGCCCACATCCTCCTTCTTGTTCTGTGCCCACCGGTCTGGCTGCCTTCCTTCCTGCCCTCGGTCGGGTTCAGCTTCTCTGGACCTCTCTGGTCCCCTTGACGCTCTGATCCCGTGCCACAGAGTGGGCATCTCCCTGCATGTTCCCCCATGGATGATTCAACCTGTCACAGAGTCCCTCTTCTCTTTTTAATATTGGAGTGGTCTCTTAATGTCTATATAGTGTATGTTGGTTCCACAGTGGTCCTGTGCCTCCTTGTTCAATCTTCTTCATCTCAATAGTCTTTGGCCACAAGCTTGGGTAAGTCTTCATCTTCCTCATCCCAGTCCTTCCAAGGACACTCTTTATTTTACCATAGCAAATAGTGGGGTGGGAGACCAAAGAGATCTGAAGGGTGGTTGAGGTGAGTGGGGACACAAAAGTGCTGAATGGATAACGAGTTCTCCCAGAGACATCATCACCAGTCCCATGAAGGATGTCCCTACTCATGAGATCCACCCGCTGAATGGGGGGCATATCGGGTAGCGGCTGCACCTCCGTGGCCCCATGGAAAGGGACCTCACCCATGTAAATGGTGACAATACCCTGGGATTCTTCACACCACATATTCTGGGACTTGGTCATCCCACATATAGCCAGATCCCCCTTCAGACAAATTAAGATGTATTCTCTGAAGCTGTCTACTAGCACTAAATATGCAAACTGAACCATTCTAAGTACAATGCAGTAAACCATAATTATAACTATAAGCAATACAATAATGACAGCTATTCTCATAGTATATGTAGTAGAGGAAGGCCCAATTTACCGCACTGGTAAAAACCATACTCAATAATGGAGTACTCAAAGTGCACGGGAAAACCCAGCTTTATTCAAAGCATTGAACTCAGACAGGACAGCATACATCAAATCTCAATGTTACAATAGATGTGAGTCGTTTTTAAATAAATGAGAGGCCATCTCAGTCATCATAGTAGAGTATCAATTACAAACCATATGAAAACATTTGGTTTGTTAATATCATAAGCTACATATAGATTATATAGGCGTTAGTCCTATGATTGGGTTAGACATATCGGATGGGTACTCCTGGGCCTAAACTACTCCAGAAAACACTTTCAGTAACATCATCACATTGATAATTAATTTATTGGCATTGCTCATTATAAGTGGAGTAACACAAGAAATTTCTATTGGTTGGCAATTTGCTCACCAACCTCGGACAGCCTGACAGTTGTCAAGATATGAATGAGAGACATAAGGTGGGTGAGAGAAGTCGATGTGCTGCTATAATTCTAATTAAAGCACCTTCTTGTCATTCCCAGGTGATGAGGCCTTCCCTTCTATTAGTACATGGCCTTGTGTAACATCTTGTTTCTCTGTTATGGAGTTCAGCAGGTGTTTTCTCTGTGCTTGTCTTGTAATGAATAGCCAGTGTCCTCAATGGTCATGTGTTAAAGGACTGTGTTGGAGAATTAATGTCTCCCTATTTATTGTTTTTTTCAGCTAATTCTAATGTATGTTATACTCCTTGTCACCACTTGAGAGACCCTCTGTCTTTTTCCTACAAAGTCTTTGGCATACTTTTCGCACGCACCTGGTCATCAACGACTGTCTGTGCTCCTATTAATTTAATTAACTTGGGAGAGTGTTATTTTGCATCCTGAGAATTGTTATCTTCCCTCTAGGTTCTGCTTACCCACTACTTCCTTCCTGGTGTTCTGACCGTGGTGCTCACAGTGAACTGCTATTTGTGCAGCTTCAGAAGCTTCTACAATAGATGGGCTGTGAGAAATTTCAGAATTTTGGATTCAAATACTTTGCTAATTCTTGGGCCTGCTGTGGCCTCCATTGTTAAGAAAATGGCTGCTCTTCTGCACCTTTGCCTCCATGTTGGAAACTTATTGGAGTTGGTTTGTTCCACATTGACCTTCTGCATTTGTCATCCGTTGATTTCCCAGCCTGTGTATGCTGTGCCATTATCTACATACAGTTGCATCTGCCCTTCCGGTGTAGTAAATCCCTCTCTTGGTAAGCAGGAAGCTATGTTACTTATAGTACACTACTTGTACCTTCCTGGCCTATATCAATTCCCTGCTATTGACGCTAAACCTAACCAATCCTTTATGACAGATATATGTGCATTAATAGTTTGACTGCTTTATGGACTCCGCCTCAACTTGTATCATTTCTTACCCCTAAGTTCACAGGGCGGATGGGTCTGTTTATTCTCTTTCTCATATATAGTAACAAGGAGGAGGAGGGGCAGAAGTTTGTGTAGCACATTTACATGCAACTTTACCCCCCCTGGACAATTCATTGACCTCCTTTTGACCTGTGTCCTGCACATTATAGCCATCCTTGGGCAGCCTTTTTTCTGTGATCCACCTCAAGCTACCTCATTGTGTTACATACACTTTGGGGCCACACGTCATGAAACAACAGACCCCATCCCCTTCACAATCTACCCAGTGTTCTGTGTAGTTGTGGGGGTCAGCAGGATATTCTAACAACGTCCCAGATGGTCCAATACAATGTTCTATAGCGGGCAAGTGGGGTAGCTCATCTGCTTGAGTACACTTATGTATTGTATCCCCCATATTTAATATTAATATAATTTCCAGTGCTTTCTTTCAAGTCTTTTTTGCTTTGGCTCAGTGCTATTTCCAGGACACAAACAGCTGTCAGGACCAGTAGCAGTATAGCTGATAAAACTTTGAATGTGTTTGCCAAACACGTGAGTACCCTAGTTCTTCAATGTCTACATGGTTGCCTTGGCACGTGTGATTGCCACTTTCGTCTCTAACTTCCAGTGTTATGCGGATAACACACAACTCTGCTTCAGGCTACACTCAGCCACCTCCTTGGTCAAATCTGACAGTCTTTCCGCAATTCAGTCTTGGTGTGCTGCGAACGACCTCTGTCTCAATGCCAATAAAACAGAGATCATGCGCATTGTGACTCTTGGTCCCATATTCCCACTCTTGCTTTGGCCAGCCTCCCTTTTGCCTCCACCTGCGAGGCGGAAAATCTTTAACTCCACTCTTTCCTTCTCCACTCACTTTTCAGACATCTCTACGAAGTCTAACTACCAGCTGAACCTCCTCAGAAGTACTCTTCCTTTTCTCACCTTCCCCCAGTGGCTCACTGTCTCCAGAGCCCTGGTTATCTCAAGGCTGACTTACTGCAACAGCCTCTTTCTTAACTTCCCTGCCTCTGCCCTGTGCCCTGTGGAACTCATCCAGACCAGAAATGCAAGACTTATCCATGGCCTCAAGCCCAGGGACTGCATCTCTGCAGCATTGAATTCCCTCCACTGGCTCACTGTGGCTTCAATGGTGAAGTTCAAGTTCCCTCTGCATTGCCCCCGAGGCTTTCTTGGGCTTGAGAACTACCTATCTTCAATAAAGCCTACCTAAATACTGTCCTTCCCGAGCCCTCTGCTCCTCTACCTTCAACCTTCTGTGAGTGAGCCGGATCTCCAAGCAGAGAATTGGAAGGAAATCTTTATCCTCTGCAGGGACCTCCCTCTGTAATAGCCTCCCCACCACGCTCTGTCTTGAGCCTGAACTCCTTAAGTTCCGGAAACTCCTTAAGACATTCTTCTTCTCCTCTTGCTTCTCTCTCTCTCAACCCTGCTAACCTATCTTTCTGCTCTATTTCCTCCTTCCCTCCTTCTCTGTACAGCTTGCTAAGTGGTCACTTGGTGTACCTAAGAATCTCACAGGTCCCTGGTACCCTGCCTGTCCTCCTGAACTTGCCTCCTCTGTGCCTTGAACTTCACCTCTTCATCACTGCACTTGGTCGAAGACCCAATAGAGTTGCATCTCTCTGCACTTACCGCAGTCACTACCGACTGGACGCACCTGTACCCCCTCATTTTCACCCCTCCCCACACCCTGTAACCGTCTGTGCACTTACAGGAATCTGAACGTACCATACCTAAACATCTGTTTTGTGTTTTACCCCTGTCTTCCCTCCCTGCATGGTGATGCCATAGGGCAGTTGGAAACACTGCAGAATTGTAGTCAGACATATTTGCTGTTACCTCTGATGTCAAATGCATAATATGCCTATAATATGCCATTGTCTCAGAATTTCAAGGACTCTGAACGACTGTTATTTTTCCCCTTGTTCTCTCCCTCCTTGAGTGCTTTGAAACACCTGCTTTGCATGTAGGTGCTATACAAATAAACATTACCATATCAGAACAGGCAGTCAAACCAGTCATCGTTCTCAATGCCTTTCCTCATCCAACATTTAGAGGAGGAGCCAAATGCCTCTACCAGAAGTCCCACCCCTATTCTGTCTATATATTGGAAGCCAGAAATGGCGACATGCGCATCACTGATAATGATACCTATACCGCGAAAGATCATTGAAACAACGTATCCATTGAGAAGCTCCTATATGATGTATCCACAGAGAGATGACGGTCTCCTGAGAGAGATCCCTGAAGAAGTGTGAAGATGTGCGCAATAGAGGCTAATGACGACACAAGAGATGAGAGTTACACCCTGAGAAGGATGACCAGAGAAGAGAATGTATAGACTTTATGGAATCAGATGACGAAAAAATGAATGGAGTAACTTTTCACATGCGGAATGAAGACTGCACATGCGAAGAACACTGAAGAAAATATAAGTCACTTTATAACTGTACAGATTCTGCAACGCAAGTAGACTAAGTAATCACGAAGGCTGGCTATACGTAGTGAATAGACTGCAGGCAGTGCCGTCAATATATTATATATATCTATATATCTATATATCTATATATCTATATCTATATATATATATATATATATATATATATATATATATATATATATATATATATATATATATATATATATATATATATATATATATATACACGTGTATAGAATCTGGATATTCAATGTCATATCTTTAGAAGCCAGGACACGTGAAAGAAAAGGGCTAAATTATGGTGCAGCAGAGAAAATGCCTGAAAATCGAGGAAGGATCAAAAAGGTTGTCTGGCACAGTGTCAAGGGTTGGGGCAGCCAAGAACTGGTTATCTATTCAAGAAGATAAAAAGAACGTGAGAAGCGAGGTAAGCTCTTGTTAAGGTGCAACAGCAAGACACCATGGGTGCCAAGTTTTATTTATTTAATATAATTAAATGTGAAGGAGAAGCTCAAACACGGTCTCCTGTCACATGAGATAGATGGAAATAGAACATGAGCAGGCAACACTGAGACTTGAAGATTAGAACGTGCTTGCACTACCTTCTATTCTCAAGAGCAGTGATATTTTGCAAGGCCAAGTTCAAAGACAATTCAAATGGCAGACGGCATGAGTGATGATGGATGGTGGGCTAATTGGTCGGGAGGCATGGCCAAGTCCACCCGCCAGCACCTGCTGTACCAACTTGCGTGCTGCGGTGAGTTCAATATTCCAGAATGCAACAAGTGTGCCAACCAATTATAGAGGGCCATGTATTGCAGAGCCCTATAGTTTGAGAGCCAATGGTGTGTTGTGCATCTAACAACTATTGAGGGTAACTTGCACAAGGGTTGGGCATAGGTTGTCCACCTGACTATATAGACCCAATCACGATACAATACCCTAAAGAAAGTATACTTAAATGTTCCCCATAGACCAACCACAATCCTAAATACATTTTCTTATTTTGCCATGTTGTATGACGTCATGTATGAGGAGTTTTCGCTATAAAAGTATTATTTTTTATGTGATGCATTGAGATTATACTGTGAGACGTCTGTTGATGTCCGTTGTACACCCTGTTTTAGACAATTAAGAATAAAACAGATTACCTTTGCCAACTTCCTGAGTTGGGCTTGATATTGGTGTAAGAGTTATTTTCCATCCCCATCCATCTAAGGATGCGCTACCTCATTTAAGTGGACCTAACTGTTCAAACACCATTTTGGTGGGCATTTCCTGTAGTGTGCTTAAACTTCACTGTTGCATTGATTGTCTACAGCAACTCCCATCTATTTATTTGTAACCATTTTTCATGGTTGCTGCTTGCAAGCCAGGGGAAAGTTAGGAGGTAAAGAACATTGCAGTTCTGCCAAAGAACCTATGTTTGTGTGGAATGTCATTACAGGCCTCATCAATTAGTTTTTCTAAAAAGTAATTCTCCCTCCAAATGCATTTTAGGGTGAGAGACCTTTTCTTTCTGGTGTGTGTGTTCATTAGGGGAAAATCAAAGATCTGAACCTCACTTTGTGGCCCCACCAGAGCCGATAAGCGTATTACTACTATAGAGCATATGCCTCCCCAATTTGAGGGGAGATGCACATAGGCCTTTTAACCACAAGTCCAATAGTGGTCCATTAATACAGTTGTGCCAACCCTCATGCCTTCTGGGTCCAAAATGTGTTGGAATCCTTCATTCATCCCTACTTTCACTGAACATTTGTTCCTGAAACACAGGGTTGCACCTTTTATTTGTATTATAGGTACCAGTCATCTTCATATTCTACCCAGGTAAGCAATTTAGAATATTTAACCCATTCTTTTTGGCACACTCTATTTGCGTTCTGCACAACCTCTCTTAATGCTGTTTGTGAGGGCTTGTGCCTTGCAGCCCATCATTCCATAAACACATCTCCTATTATGTGTAACTGGGGTATTTTCCAGCAGCCAGGTAATTATTTTCCTTGTACATCAGTGCACTGTAGCGATAGGTGGTCTTCTCTTCTCACGTCTCCCCTAATTGGGCCTTACAGTACATATTTCACTACCTTTTGTTGTGTTTTAACATTGTTCATCAGGGGCTTTTGATTTAGGAAGCAGTCTCATGAGTTGAGTCTGCTTTTTTCACCCACCGTATAGAGGACCATCTGCCCCGGAATTGTACTCTTGTGCATAGTGCAAGATGTGTCAAGCAGTGTCTACTATGGTATTTGTGTTGCTATGAACACTCTGGAGGCACTCCTGGTATACAAAATGAGGGAGCAAAAAACACAGCTCTCATTAGATTTCTCTCATTCAAACTTTCTGATACTACTGTGCCACATATTGCAAGTGGCACGGAGGGATTTATAAAAATACTGCATCATGTGGTTTTGGTTATACTGCACACTTCTTTTTAACCTTGTAAGTAAGGTGCTCAATTCAGAATGTGTTTCAGGTATCTTTTCAACTGCTGTTATTTCCAAAACTATACTTATATTATTATCATTCACAATTGGTCTTGCTATAACATAAGTGTTATACCAATTTACTGCAATATTATAAGCAAAATAAAAATGACATGCAAAACAGAATGCCAAAATCATAATCGCTAAAGAATCTACCCTTTGGAAAGATCCCTAATAGCTCATTTGGGCAGCAAGATAAAATATTTGGTATGCTGCTAAAAATCAGGTTTTATACCTGGCTTACATTGACTTCAAAGCCGCATTTGATTCTATTGACCGGTCCATATTACACTCGAAATTAGTAAAACATAATTGTCCACCTTCTCTTTTGAATTTAGTCATGTTATTACACACCCACACTACTATCCAAATTAGACTCTCTTCTGCAGGCAATCTCTCAACCGTTATTAAGACTGTGCGGGGCCTTAAACAAGGCTGAATTTTGGCCTCCTCCATCTTTAACTTCTTTCTGTTTGATCTGGGGTTCATCCTACGGGCCACCAAGGGTGACTCCCCTAAATTTGGTTCTCATATCATCAGCCATCTTCTTTACGCTGATGATCTAATTCTCATCTCCCAGACTCCCTCTAGTTTGCAAACTCTACTGGACACCTTGGCTTCATATGTATCTGCCAATAACCTCATAGTCAACACTAATAAAACTCAAACCATGATATGCAGACCTCATAGCAAAACGAAAGTCAAGAATTACAGCTTGTCTCTACAGAATGTAGTGTTATCTGATATCCAGCATTATAAATACGTGGGCATCACTATCCAGGTCTCTACTTCGAATCAGGCACTGGATGCTGACATTCGGTCCAAACTTTGTTCGTTAATCTGGCAAGCTAAAGTTCTCAAGAAGAAATATGGTAAATTCACCCTAAAACATGTCTTATCCTTTTATCAACAGAAAGTTATTCCCATCATTAGTTATGGCTTTGAATCTATGCTTCCAAGAAAAATCCAATTGGGGGTCTGTCTTGGAGGCCAGATTTTGGAAGCAATTGCTATATCTACCTAAAAGCACGCCCCTCCCACTAATCCGATATGAATTGAATTCCCTCTTTAGAATCCCAAATCAAATGGAAGATGTGCGCATTATTTTGGAAGGCAGTCTTGGGCGTTGCGACCGGTGGTTTGTTGAGCATTTTGGCCAATCATCTTCTGGCTCAAGACCATGTTTTCACTAAGACATGGTGTAATTTAGTTATGGATACTCTATCTGATGCTTCAATTTCATTGGACATGATCTTATCCAATCCGGTGCGAGCGAAGCAAAAACTTTACCTCTTCGATTGGATAGAAACTCCAAGGCAATGCCTTAAATATAAGAACTTTGATACTTGTGTCTTTGGTATCAAAGCGTTACATGCAACAGCGCCTTACCTTATCAGATATCCGTGTCTGTACATTAGACACCAATTTCTTAGGTTTCGCCTGAACCTCTGGCCCACATCTGAGGTACTAGTTAGACGAAACTTGATTCAAAGTGACTTGAACTATTGTTGTTTCTGTTCAAACAGCTCTCAAAGAGAAACTTTAGAGCACTGCATTCTGTATTGCCCAATGTTAGTCAGTCAAAGGACTATTCACTTTAAAAAATGTAATTTGACCAGGTACAATCATATGTCAATGGAAAATATTTGGTCCAACATAACAAATAATCCTAATTTGGGCTTGTGGGTGGCTATAGTCCACTATCTTGATGCAATCTTCCCCAAACCTGCCCCCAAGAAAGGGTCCATATGATTGTATCTGTGTTTTGATGTAGTTATAAATCACAATTTACACTGTTTTCTCTGGTTTCCTTTGATGTTGACAATGAAGCACTGAGTATTACTCAACCAAAATTATTTATGTTATTGTTGAGTGTATGTCTGTTCTTCACCACATGTAATGATTATGTTTTTCATCTTGTTTGTTAACTCCACCTGCTTGATCTTTTATTCGTTAAAGGTGTTTTGGATTTGATCATATATATGCATTTCTTTTTATATATTTGAAAGGATGATTGTATTATCCAAATCAAACAAAAAAAAAAAAATATTTGGTATTACTTAAAAATGCATGTCCTCTTTTTAACCTCTTTTTAAAAAATGAAATAAGTGTTCAAAATAAAAGACTATATATACATAAGAGGATATTCCTTTCTAAAACAATATATGTTTTTAAGTTAAACAATAAAACTGTCATACAAATGTTCAAAACTCCTAAAAAAGGATGAGTGTTCAAGAAAAAAGAAAATAGCAGAAAAACACGGAATTTCTCTGGGCAACATTTTATATTCTTCTTGGAACAAAAAAACACTTACTGTCTCTAATTGTGTTGTTCTTAATGCTGCTGGTTCGTTCTGGTTATTTCACTCGTCTGAGGTGTTCCTTTTTCTTCTTCTTCTTCTTGTCGCTCTGTATCTTCTGGAGGCTTCATCACAATATTCTTTATATACTCTAATGGATAGCCATTCTCGTTTTCCCCTAATCTTCACTGCCAAGGGTATTGCTATTAATACTGCCTATGGACCTTCAAACCTTAGCTAATGCCACTGCCGAGTACAATTTTGACAAAGGACCAGGTCTCCCTGATTCAAGGGGGAGGTTGTAATAAACTATCTGGATCAAAATGACTATTTAAATCTCCATTGATTCTTGCTGAGACCCCATGTATTGTCAGTATGTGTTGGGAGATAAATGTCAGAGATGTATTCATAGCCATCAAATATTCATGCATCTCATTACAAAGTGCTGTTGCTGAATTCCCAGTATCCGTTTGAACATGTGTGGGAGGAGCAATTCGAACATTCATGCATCATCCTTTCACAAGCTCATGGTGTGTCAGATGATGTTCAGAGTCTGGCTGATTGTGTAAGGCAAAAAGAGCCAAGGGAAGGCAATGCATCCAATTTTTATGTAAAGTCTCTTTATTTTTCCAACGTGTTTCTTCAAGAGGCCGTTCAGACACTCACAAATTCCATTCACTTGGGGGGTGTTAAACAGATGAAAATGTGTGTCGTATTCCCAATAGAGATGTAATCTGCTCAAACACTTCATTTACAAAATAGGGTCCGATGTCATAACATAGCAATTTGCCTACTTTCCATCTGGGAAATACCTCTCGTACAAAGAATTTTGTAGCTGACATGGTGTCTGGATGTGCACATGGTCCTTTTTCCATCTAACTGGAAAAAGGGCATACTACATCAATCATATATTGATAGCAATAACAATTATGATTTATCTTTTTTGGAGCATATTCACCTAATCAGTATACAAATGCTGCATTGGTCGAGTAGGGTGTGGTATTGTTCCTCTCACTGTTTTTAATGCATTTCCAGCTTTCCATTTTTGACAAACTATAGAGTTATAGATAATATTAGCCACATGGTAATGTAAATTTGGGACAAACCTATCACCCGAAAGTGTTGCTGCAAGACACTCCCTCGTGATGTGTGCTGGAGAATGTAACTGTTCCAGCACTACCGTCAGCAACTCAATGGAATGATAGGTTTCCCTGTATCCTGTCACCAAATCAATTCTGCAGGGGACAATGGAGACCCCTATTTCTTCTAAAAATCCTGCTCCCTGGAGGCACACATGCCTGCAATTTTTGTTTCTGCCATTGTATGAAAAGATTCTTTCATCACCATGTTAGGTGTGTATTTATTTGGGACAATTGTAATGTCTGATATCTTTGTGAAAAACACTGCTTTTTTGGATTCTGTATCTGCAGCTTAGTTGCCACAGGGAATCACGTTTGCACTTCTCGTGTATGCTGCAGACTTCACTTCGGCAACTACTGAGAGACATCTTGAATGGAAGAACAGGAAAGCATCTTTACTATTATCTGGAATTCCTAACATGGGAGCTGTACATATTGCTTGTTTCTGTTCATCAAAGGCATCTGTGCATATAATTTCACATTAAGAGGGGCCAAACATATGTGCTGTAGTCAAAGACCCATAACCCCGACAATAATCGTAAAAAGTCCTAAAAACTGCTGTTGCTCTTTTAATGTATTTGGTGTGGGCAACTTGCCCATTCGTAATGTCTCAAGGCCATGTAAGAAAGTCATTGTATTTTTCCCATGCTCCCTTCCCTGCCTTGAAGCGCTTTGAAACACATTGTGTATAGGCGCTATATAAATATAATATCATATCATAATAGCTTCTGATCTTTCAAGTGTTACTTTCCTTTGTTGCTTTGATATTATCTGTCCCAAGTACAATAATTCTTTCTGACAACATTGCAGTTTGCTACTTTATAGCCTTTCTCAGCCAATACTGACAATAATTTCACTGAGTCTTTCCTGCATTCATCCTTTGTGGCACTGCAAACTAGCAGGTCATCAGCATACTGTATGACTGTGCTATCAGTTTGTATATTTCCCAAATCTGTCTGCAAGACATTATTAAAAACACTGGGTGACTCACATTACACCTGTGTGAGGCAGATGTGCTTCAATCACTGTAAAATGTTGTGCTGTAGGTGGTTTGTTACATAATATCATGTCTGGATTTGGAACCAATGGAAACTCTGCTCCAAGAACATTATTCAAAGGGTGTAAATCTTGTATGAATCTCCAAGACCCTGTTTTTCGCCTATTCTATTGGATACATAGCCATATTGCATGGTGATTCTGAAGGCACCAACATACCTTGTCGCACCAAGACAGCAATAGTTTCATAGATACCATTGTCAGCTTCTTTGGACATGGGATACTGTTTTACTCATGGTAGAGTAGCACCTTCCTACAGTTTTATTTTAACTGCTTGTACCCCTTTTAATAAGCCGGCATAACATGGATCCCTGGTCCACAATGAATTTGGCACTTTTGCCAAATCCTCCTGCAAAAATTATGGTATCTTCCTCTCCAACAATATCATCTGTGGTTCCCCTCTATACTCTATTTGCAACTGATATGTAATGCACATGTCAAACATCACCTCATCATCCTGATAGTCATCTTGATACAGTTTATCAGTCAAGTCAGAAAGTCAATGTGCTGAATCGAGCGCTATTGCTGCACACCAACTTACTCCTTTGTCATCAGTTCCATGCAATATCACTCTGTCCCCTTTCACTTCTGAGGCCTCTAATTCTATCGTAATAATGTTCCCTTCTACCATGTCCATGGGTATCTCAGACATAAACAAAAATTCTGTGGGTAATCTCGCCAATTTGTCTTCTATAATTGGAAGCCATGGCAATAGCACCAGTGGCCCAAAATTAAATATCTCAGGGATTAGCGGCACCCATCTTTGTGCCTTTTGACCATAAAATGCTCTCACAAACTCACACATGTTTAGATAATGAATACCCATTGTTGAACATATTATTCCCTCTCCAGTGAACAAAATTGTCATGTTAAGTTTACTCATCACATCACAACCTAATATGATAACTAGTGTTTTCCAGGAATACAATAAAAAACATAGCCATCTTGTGTTCTCCTATTATGGACAATTAGTCTGTAAAAGGAAGTGTTGTCATAGTGTCAGATAATCTTCGTGCTTCCATTGATATTCCTGAAATTGGAAACTATCCCTCTTCAACAAAAGATATATTCACCCCAGTGTCAACCAAAAAGGGGAACGTCTTGTCACCTATGGTCACCCCAACATGGTTCCACTTGCGAGTCTGGGTTTATCAGTAGAATTGGGCATATCAAGTCGCTATGTAGGGTGTCCTGTTGTGGATGAATGTTCACTCCTGTTCCAGCATAGGGATTCCCTCCCAAAACTGTCACTCCTTCTACTCTCGATGTCTGTGCCTGCAGCAATATATTTACGTCCCATTGTGCCACAGTTTTTTGGGGTAGTGGTGTTGTTACCAGTATTTGCACTTGTGTTTGTTGTATGTGAGGTTGCACTACCTGTTGTGTTTGCAGTATTTGCTGTGCCTGTATCTGGGTTGGTTCATACTGTGTATAATCCTGGGTGTTGTACTCTTGTTGTGCAGCGCTCCGTGGCTACTGGATTCCCAGAGCCTCCTCTTGGGACAAAGTATTGCCAGTTGTGTTACATTCCTCCCTTACTTCTATAAACCTGTGCATAGGGTCTGACTTTTCAAAAAGTCCAACAACATGGTCTGTATCCCCCAAATCGTGGTTGTTCTCCATTGAACCCCGATGGCAATGGTATGGTGCTTAAAATACAAACCCTCTTGAAATCCAAACCCTCTTCCTCTTCTAGCAAACCCTCTACCCCTGGGGTAATTATTGTATTGTTTTCTACAGATAAAATTTCCTTTTAACCCTTGCTCCGTTTTCTGTGCCCCCTGTGCACTATTGGCCTCACTGGTACTTGTTGGTACTGCTCTTACTAAAGGCAATTTAGACAATTTCGTATGTACTAATCTTGCTTCCTCCACCTTCTTTTCCTCAACTTTATTTCTGTCTTTCTCTTGCTTTAACCAACAATGATGGACAATGTTCAGTTGTATATTGGGCCATGGTGTAACCTCAATCCCCACAATTTTCCTTAACTGTCTTTGTACCGCTTTGGGGAGTCCCTGACATAAAATGTGATAGAAAATAGGTATTTTTTTTGGCCCAACCTTCACTCATTTTTAGCCACTATTTCTCTTTTATTTCCTGTATGTAAGCTGCTGGGTGCTCATTCAGATCCTTTTTGTGTGTCATTATTGCACTCATATATGATGTATCTGGTAATTGTATCCTGAGTTCCATCCAAATATATGCTTGCCAATTATTAAAAGGTGCACCGTCATGTCTGCCACTCTAGGGTACTCTGCCTGTTTCCAAATGTGTTCTGATTGCTCTGCCAATAGGGCAGCAAACAAGATTTTCATTTTCCCCTACTTCCAATTTCATGCCCAGTGTTTCTCTTTGCAACTCATTGATCCATTTCCCTGCAAAGACAGTTTATGTATTCAATTATTTTTGGCTGTCTGTGGCCAAGGTATATATTGCGCAAGTCTTCTGCATTTCTGTAATAAAGGGCATTGTGTCAATCCTATTCTGCACACAAATGTGGCTGCACCCATTGTCCTCTTTGATGCTGCAGTCATCCGAACCATTTTACCACCTAGTAAATCTCTTGATCTATTTACATACGGTGTGTTCTTTTCTTGACTCAATTGACATCTCTCTGCGAACAATGGATATATAATGGGCTCTATCGCTCTTCCCACCAAGTCTATCAAATGTATCTCTCAACCTGCAAGTGCACCTGTAAGAAGTGCTTGTGCAGCTTCCTCCTGCCCACTCTCCTCATTATCGTCCCATTCCAACTGTCCTTAATCGTCTTCATCCATAGTCTTCTAAGGGGCTCTCTTACATACGTTCCACTCACTATATCCTTCAGTATTTCCCTTCCAACATTTGAGGCGAGTTCCTCCAACTCTCTCTTCTACCCATGATATATTTTCTGCTCCTATTTAATCTGTCATTGTTTCTTCTTGTAACGTCTTCAATTTCTCTGTCAGTCATTTTGTGTCTGTTAATCATGTTGTCAGAGTTTCTCCCTCTCACTCTCTCTTCCACTCATTTCTTTTCTCTTTCTCTCTCTTCCTCCAACCTTTTGTCCATTCTGCCTCCTGTCTGTTTCCATCTTCCAAGCCCTTCTCTTTAGGATTCTCTATGCCCTTTCCATCATGCTTGAGTATTATTTGCCCTCCTATCCATTTAACTGATACGATTGTTGTCTCATCCCTTTCTCCCTGCATGCCTTTTGTTCTTTGACCGTGTTGCTATGCTTCTGTTAGCGTAATATTCTACTTGTGATAACAAGGTTCTTTGTTCACCTTTTCTCCCCTTATGTTGTCATCATCAATATATGCTGGGGGTGAATACCTGTGGTTGGTGTGCCCTGCAGCAGCCTTCAGTATATATTTTCCCAGTACAGTGAAAGAGGGTATGCCGGTAAGAGGAGGAGGTGGAGCTGTGGGCAGTGTTTCCCCTTGGTCATGCTGGTTAAGCTTCCACTCCTTGCTTGGCTCCACTCTTTCCTCCTTGAACATTTTCCAAAGCTAGAGTATACTTAGTCTGTTAGGTGTGGCATTGTGAGGGGTCAGAATTGAAGGTTGGGCACACAGTTGTCATGTTTTTAGGTTACAGACTTTAATCTAAATGAAAAATGGATGGAAACATACCTCTCTGACCCTATGCTAAAGATGAGTAATCCTACCTATAAACCGAAAACTAAGGATTTGTCTGTGTCAGGATGTCAATAAATGAAAAGCCAACCTTGTGTCCAAAGCTTCCTATCCTAACCCTCAAACTGCAAACAAAACAATGAAAAGTACAGGGAAATGTCTTCATGATATTGGCAAAAAGGTGTACACAAATAAAGATTAGAATCACTCCAACAAAAATGTTCTCCATGGTGAGACACCTTGGACCCAGAGGTTGGCCCCTTCCACTGGATTTGAAATGGATTGTAATGTCTCTTTTACTAACAGTGCCTTGAGTGTCTCTCCTGGATTCACAATGTTCCTGTTAGGCAACAAGTTTTGCAAAAGTCTTTCTTTAGCACAAGTGTCTTTTTTATCTAGCAAACACTGTTTCTTTTTTAGTATTTCTTCTAGCTTTGCAATTCCCCTGCTATACTCCCCTGCCAGGATTTGTTGTGCAATTCTAACTGCCTCGTGTACTCTCCTGCCAGGACTTCTCTTGTTGTTTCACTTGCCTGGTATACTCCCCTTCCAGGACTTCTTATGCATTTCAATTGCCTGGTATCTTTCTATTGTCAGGACTTAATATGCCTTTCATCATTCCTCGATATCACTGAAACTGTGTATACTGTAGTCGGCCGAAATATCGTTGAAACTTTGCCCCACACTTGCATCTCATGCATTAGTTTCTCATTTCAGCTTGACTCTGTGCTTTGCCTTTTCTTCATTCAAACAGACTTCTCATTGGGTTTTGATTCTGCACTTTGCATTTTCTGCATTCAAATAAACTTATTGTATTTTCTGTATATGTACTCTTAAACCATTCAAACTGTTGATGGCAGGGTTGCTGGAATGACACGGGGTACCCACTTGCTTAGGGAGAACTGACCAGTACTTTCCAGCATCTCTGGACCTGCTCATGCTTCTGCAGCGTGGCTCTGCAGCTCACTTCCCACTCTAATGGCTTTAGACGACCTCTGGCTTCCTTCGCGCCACCAGAGTCACACGCCTGCTTCCCTTCAGGTTCTGGTCTGGAAAACGCTGCTTCTTCCAGCTGCCGAGCACCCAGGAACACTCTTGTGGCTCCCGAGTACCAACTACTTCATTCTACTCATCCCACTACTTCAGAGATGATGGGATTTGGAGTCCAGAGATGTCATCGGATAGATAGCATTTAGGTCATTTTTCTCTGTAGTTTTACATGAGCAGACATCCTCATACAAAGGTGTATTAGAAGCAAAACAAGTTCTGTCTGAGCTTTTTGTTTATAACTCAAAGATAGAGTTTAGACCTAAGGAAACTTGAGGTGAGATTGCTTTACTTTCTCTACAAGGGGGAACAGGCAGCTAATGCTAGGTCATTAAGTTCTTGTGTATTAGACGGATTTCCTCATGGAAAAAAAGGCCTTGGGTATTAGAGGGTCTTCCTCATGGGAAATGAAGAGATACTGGGCCTCGTTACGAGTCTGGCGGCAACCAGCCGTTTTTTCCGGCTTGGTCACCGTCGGACTCGTATTACCATTCTGCCTCCGTGACTCCTGGAATTACCAGGGCATTACGACCATGGTATCCCGGGAATTCCGGAGGCGGAATTCGGTAAATCCCCATTCCCATTGAGTCCCATTGGGACTCAATGGGAATGGGGAAGTGGAAACACCAACACCATCTTGTGATGGTGCTGGTGTTTCCCTGTCCGCCTGCAGGTGGGCGCTGTTAAACCTGCCAGGTCAGACCTGGTGGGAACGCCACCTCCCGCCTTCAGGACTCGAGATCGGGTGGTCTGGAATTAACAGTGGTGCCGGGTTTACCGCCACTGTTATTTCTGGACTGCCCGACCCGTAATGAGGCCCACTGTGTCTCATCCAATCAAATCATGACATCTCCCCGGTAGCCGACTCCCTCAATGGGATCCTCCCTTATAAAGCCGCCCTCAGGGTCAGGATCAGGTAGCAGCTGCCTTCCCATGGTCACATGGGTGGAGGGCATCGCCGGGGAATCTGTGATGATTCCATTGGATTCATCACACATGTAAATATGTGCACATGTGTTGTGGCACCTCTTTCTAATGAGTACCATCTTGAGGCCATGGTATAAACATTTTTCCGGCAGTATCTTTAGCCCACTGAACATGGTACTTCATTATCTTGTCTTTAAATATAGGTAGTGACTTGCACAAATGGACATTAGAAGTGTCGGACATTATAATGGAGAACCCAACTTCCCAATAGTCAATAACCACGACTTTGACACCCGCTCATATGTTGTCTTATTTTTATACCGCTCCCCAAAGGTAACCCACTCACTCATTTTTTCAAATCCCACAAATCTCTCTCCCAATAATAAAAAAAAAAACACTGCTCAAAATCTAAGCTTATTTCCACAATCAAAACGACCAATTCCATCTTCTACCAATGCAAAAACACCTTTAATATCCTATGTTATGCCTCAATAAAAAATGTATCATGCCAAAATCTATTAACTCAATAAAAAATATAGCTGTCTTCACATTATATGCAGGGATCCTTCTATTTATCTCTCTACCCCTAAAAAGCAGTTTACCACACAGTCTTTCCTGAACCTTGTCAGAAGTTTTCAATCTCTCAGTATCTCAAATATCTCAACCTCTCTTCCTGGCTGTTCAACCAATACCTGGCACTCCTTGCCCACCGCATCACCACTCTCTGTCCCAACTTTCAGTGCTATGCGGATGACACCCATCTCATTTTCATGCTACCCTCGGCCTCCGCCTCCTCTCCTTCCCTCATCTCTGACTGTCTGTCTGCCATCCAGGCTTGGTGTGCCGCCAATGACCTCTGCCTTAATGCCAGTAAAACTGAGATTCTACTCATCAGCACACCCACTCCCTCCTTACCTGCAGCACTCTGGCCGGCCTCTCTTGGCCCTTCTCCCACTCCCTCCTTCTCCCCTCACATCTCTGACGTCTCTAAGAGTTCACACTACCAGCTGCACCTCCTTAGGGGTATTCTTCCTTTCCTATCCTTCCCCCAGAAGCTCACTGTCTCCAGAGCCCTGGTCCTCTCCAAGCTGGACTACTGTAAGAGCCTCTATCTAAATCTTCCTGCCTCCACTCTCCGCCCTCTGCAAGTTATCCAGAACAGGACTGCAAGACTTGTCCTTGGCCTCAAGCCCAGGGATCGTATCTCTCCAGGACTGAAATCTCTGCACTGGCTCCCAGTGGCTGAGAGGATTAAATTCAAAACCCTCTGCATTGTACACAAGGCCTTCTGCGGTCCAAATACCTTCAACTCTCTCTTCCTAAATACCTTCCTTCTCGAGCTCTTTGCTCATCTGCCACCAACTCCCTCAGGGTCTTTCGCTTCTCCAAGCAACAAGTTAGTGGCAGATCACTCTCTTCGGCAGGGGCCTCTCTCTGGAACAGCCTTCCTGCCTCCCTGAAACTCGAGGAGAACCATCTCTGGTTCCGGAAACACCTCAAAACCTTCCTCTTTGCTTCTGCTTTCTCTCCTCCCTTGCCTTGCTGAACTCCTGCACTGCACTGGTTACCTGGCCACCCTTCTGATCTCTGGCCCAGGCCCTGTCAACTGCCCTATATAAAGAGACAGGGTCAACTAAATACTGACCAACAATAATCCTTAAGTCTACAAAGTCTACAGGTTAAACTGTTGCGTTTAAGTCACAAAAATTGTCCGTACGGCAAATTGTCTTTTAAATGTTTGACATGATGAGAGTCAAAATGCAGTAGAGACTTTATTTCAGTTCAATTTTTGCGACTTAAACACAACAGTTCAACCCAACAGGCCTTTGAAGAAGAGGCACAACATTTGAAAGACAAATTGAAAAAAAGAGGATACCCAAGAAAACTCATTGGAAAAGCAGCAAAACGTGCTTTTAATAACAACAGGGAAGCCCTCCTGGATGACAAAATCAAAAAACCAATGGATAATAGAATTGTGTGTGTGAACATCTTCACGAATCACAGTCTAGCTATTAAAAATATTATCACTAAACATTGGAAATTATTGAGAACCATAGCTGTTAATCCCACTACGCCTTTGTTTGCATACACTAAATCCCGTTCCATAGGAAATAGTGTGAGCCACAGCAGATATCGTAACACTTGCTCTCCCGCCACTAGTCTTACTAATCAATGGGGTTTACCCCCAGTGGTTGGGCATTCACCCTGTGGACAGTGTGTGGTCTGTAAATTAACAACAAGGAGTAAAGAAGTAGAGATGGGTTTAACTCAACCCTGGTTTCAGAAGACATTCTCGAACTGTAATACCGAGAATGTTGTTTACATGATCACTTGCCCATGTGGGCTTCACTACATGGGTAAAACTACACGAAAAATCAAAGTACGGATAGGCGAGCACAAAAGTTGTATTAAGAACAAAATTATGCAGGCACCGTTAGTAAAACATTTTGTGGAACAAAATCACGGCTGTGAGAGTTTCATGTGGACAGTCCTTTTAGTAGTTAAAGGAGAGAATCCTTCCTTGCTAAATAAAAAGCTTCTGAAGAAAGAACAGGAATTAATCTTCAAAACACGCAGTGACCAGAGAGGCCTTAATGATTCGATTGAGTGCTTAGCTTAAGTCCCTACTAGTGTTGATCTACCTAACTAATCCTTTATGACAGATATATGTGTATTAATAGTTTGACTGTTTTATGGACTCTGCCCCAACTTGTATTGCGTCTTACTCCTAAACTCATGTTGTGGCTGGATCTGTTTATACTCTTTTGCTTCTTTAGAATAACAAGGAGGAGTTGGGGTAGAGGTTGGTGCCTGCACATTTATCTGCACCATTACAATGTCATGGTTGATATTGCACAAAACAGGGCAGTCACCATGTCTACTGCTTTTGGGAAGGGCACTTTAAGTTGTATGTCCCTACCATGGACAGCATTATGCATGGTCAAAGTGTCACAAAGTCACGTTGTTTAAGCTGACACACTGACAAGTGCTCTGAGGCTGCGTCCCCTTTCCACTGCTGCAACCTCGGCTAACATAATGGCTCCTGGCAGCGTCAATGCCCACATCTGCACAGAGTCACACTGTTTGGGCTCAAGCACTCTGGAGGTGTTTGAGGCTGTGCCCTCTTTTCACAGCTGCTTCTGCAGCTACAGGAACTGATCCTGGAATGTCATCTCTGTGCAAAGTTGTTGTGTTTGGGTTGAAGCACTGAGGAGGGCTCTGAGGCTTCACCCCCGTTTCACTGGCGCACCCGCGGATACAAGAACAGCTTCTGGCGCATTGGTGACCACGTCAAGTCTGTGTGAAGATACACTGTTTGGATTGTTTGGCCTGGAGTGGAGAGAGCAACGATGAGGATCACGCAGTGGGCTGTCTGCACTCCCCAAATCTCCTTCAACTTGGGGATATCTGGGCCCTGCCTGTTTCCTGGAGTACTTGACATAGGGGAAAACAGACCTTGGAATATCGGTCCTGGCTAACCCTTATTGATAATTTGGAGTCTGGAGTTCAGCGAAGCAGTCTTTAGGATGGAAAAAGCTAATGGATTGAGGAGGGAACCAGCCAGAAGGTGATTATAATGAAGGAGTGTTTACAACATTACTTGAAGCCAGAGAAGGGAGAGACACTCTGGCGTACCCCTACGCCAATCAAGCTTTCCTCCAAATTATTTACACTTACCATTTACATTAAGACCAGCATGAAGCTGCGAGTAGGGCAGTCCTAGTTTGAAGAGACACGACTCTCTCTCCTGCTGGATGTCATATTTTTAGTGTTTGGACATGACCTCTAATGTACTTATTTTAGCATCTTTTTTACCATCACTTTTCCATTTTTAATTGTAATTATTTATGGACTAGCATGGACATGGACAAATCCTCTTTTAGAATATTTTAGCATTGTAAATTGAATTGCATGCACTGTCACTTTGTCATGACCAGGTTCCAAAAAGTGTAATTTGGTGGATGAATAGGAGCATATGACCTCATGCACATAAACCCTGTCAGCTATATTAAGAGTGGCTGTTGTTGAAGGGACCAGAAGGAAATATAGTTGATTTATTGTTTGAAATGCACTTGTGTATGTTAGTACTGACTAAACGTTTGGGTTCTCTCTGGGAAGGGGTGGTAAGAGTCATCCTCTGGAGCTTGCTAGGCAAGGTACCCTAGACCCCCCACCCCAGGCACCTTGCAGAGAGTGTGCATGCAATAGATATACTGATATTAAGTAACTGGCGGAAGTATTTCAAAACGTAAAGCAACAACACTGATTTTGCCAACTCGGGGCTCAAAAAGGACAGCACTGTTGAGTTTTGACTGCCAATATCCAGGAGGGTAGTAATGTGATAGATGTCCTACTGGATGATGTAAACCAAGAAGTGGAGAAGAACGGGAAGTCTCCAAGAGTAGGGAAATAAAGGATACCAGGGGAGGGAAAAGTGATATGAGGAAAAATGCAGCAAATGGGGTACAACTTCAACAAAGCAAACTGATATTTCCCAAATCAATACAGAAATCGCACATGGTGGAAAAATACAATTTTTTTTAATTAAAGCCCATAGCTAGTCCACAGCTAGAACACCGGGCAAAGTGGTGTCATTTTATTTTCGCAGTTGAATGACATACCAATACAGCAAATGAAGAGTGTTTTTCCCCTATGCAGAAAACTGTCATGCATAGTAATAACCCCCCAACTAGACCATCTCTAGACCATCTGAAAACGCTTCACCTGCCCCATGTGTTATTAACAAAGCTGTTCCTACAGCAAATCACGTTCTTCCTCTTATAAGCTAATGATACGAGAACTACCCACTAAAGAGGGGGAGGTCCCCCGAATTGATTTGGTGGGTGTAAAAAAAGGGTATTGAGGCCAAGAGGAAAGTGTAGACATGTTTAGTGCCACTAACACATCTTTCACACAGGAGGGCTCTACTAATGGTGACCAACACGTTTGTGCGGCATGCCAGTTGGTGGGGCAAATAATGGTTGCATTGAAAAAACTTGTGAGGGAGATGAAAGCAGAGATGGGGTGATGAGTCAAAAACGAGTGCAATTAACCAAGGCATGCAGACCGATGAACTTTAGTCCACTCACAAAGAGGCAGTGGCCCACATCCTCTAGCACATACTGTTCGTTTATTAACTAGGTCATAGAGAGACATGTCAAAAATCATCCATACCCTCGAAGCACATCTAAAAGACCAGGCAGTATAGCCAGTTGTTCACAGCAGGCCAACGATACTCAGGGAAGGAACTTACAAAATCTATCTATAACCAAGCCCACAGCTTTATGCCAAATGATATCCTGATAATACCACACAACCAGAGAATTATAGATTAGTATATATGACCTGAGACTGAAAAAGGGGATCCTAAAAGGCAAAGATAACCTATTGAACACATGCATACAGGGATATGGCATGAAAACCAGTGCCTCTCAGTGATTAGAGAAGACATTGTCAACATATGCTGTATCCTTTCTGATAGGCTGGAGGATCAAGATTATGTTAAGATTACTCTAGTTAATGACCATTTAAAATCTGAAATGTTATCAATCGACTTTAGGATGCTCCATCACACTTAAATATTGAATTTATTGTGTGGCCCTCAGCATATTCTACTGAAAGGCATATACAACATAGCCTACTTGACATTCTCTGCCCCACTTACCTTACCTTGCCTGGTAGGTACCAGGAATATTCTGTTACATATAGTTAGTAATACAATGGACATTAAAGTGGCATTATGGAACACCTCTGGTTGAGCCAAACACACAGAAGAACAGGATTTGGTTCATTTCATCAGGACCTTCAATTTAATTTGTCTCCAAATTCTCAAAAAGTTGGAATGGCTAATTAAGGAAGGGGAGTGAGGAAGTAACTCCAAACCGATTGTGATCATTCTTGGGAACATGAATCTCCAAATTGAACCATTTCATGAATTCAACGAACATATGGAAGAAGATGATATGATTTAGGATATCCCATATGTAATAGAGCTAAAAACTATAAATGTTCCCTACAGAGAGCAGAACTCTTCCTTTTTCTTTTTAAATGTGGTATTTGTACTTGCAATGCATACTACAACCCGATATGCCCCCATCCTCAGCATTCTATAGTGAGGATAAAATTAGACACATAGACTATATATTGGTCGATTTGGCAAATTGGTAAAGTATTAAATCCTGGTAAATGTTTATGAGGGGTGAAAGAGATCACAAATTACTATCACCAACTTTTGCTATTCAATATATGTTCAAAAAAGCCCCAAAAGGTACCCAGGTTTTTCATCCTTCATATAATAGGAGGTGGCTTAAATAAGAGAACCTACATCTAAAATATAATTTGCCATTGGCATACCTGGAAATGTAACACATTTTTTAAACCATAATTCCAGTTGCCGTAGCCGCATATTTTTTCAAATCAGTGAAACTAGTGTCAGGTCTTCAACCAGACAGAGAACAGAGACAGAGTCAGAGATGGGGAGTGTAGGGTGGCTAAGACCAATTGCTGAGGACTCTTAAAGGTTATAACGGATTGGAAAAGAGAAGGTAAAAACATATAGAAAGGAATATAAGACCCCGATGGAGGAAAAAAAAAGCTAAAGCACCTGAATCTTTGGCAGTCCTTAATAAAGCACCAAACGAGAAAAACACAAAGGTATTCTGGCAAATTATTTCAGTGAAATCGAACAAATAAAAACCCCATTCAACCGGCCATTACAAAAAATACTTGGCTTGACCACTTTGCAGGCCTCTATGTTGAAACAAGATAACATTTCCTGGCCCATGAGAATGACCCCTATAAGTTTGTGGACACTGGCCCAGATTTAGAACCATTAGAATGGACAAATGGGGAGGTCTTTGAAGCCATATGCAAACAACCTCTAGAAAAAGCTCCGGACCCGATTCTGTCCTGCTAGACCTCTTCATGAGAAAATCAGTTAAATGGGGTTCACATCTCTGAACTCCAAAAAACACAGATCAAAACAGACATACCACGTTTTTTAATTTTACATGAAAAAAGGTCTGAAAGTAAATTTGAATAAAAAAACGTGATCAGATGTGGTAGAAAATAGGGGGAACAGTCACAAATGGATATTAACACTGAGGGTGTGAAAATAGAAATTGTTCTCCATTTTGGCAATCTAGGAGTCATTATTGCACGGGATGTGCCATGGCTTGAACATGTAAAAAAGGCTAAAATGACATTTGGGAGGAAGTGTAACAGAAATATATTCTTTTCTAATTCCTTTAGAAAAAAAACGTGCCAACCCCAGCCATGGAAATGTGCAAAGCCTAGGCAATTGCAGTTGCTCTTTATGGAGCAGAGTAATGGGGGCGGGTGACACCAAAGGTCCATCCCTATCGATGACTGAAAGCAACGTCTTAAAATATGTACTGCAGAATCCTAAAAGTACACCCAATAAATAATCCGCTACACGTGGAACTTGGTTTGGTATGCTTCAGTGACCAAATAGCATTAAAACTAGTGCTGTTGTGGGTGTGCATTTGCTCCTATGATTCCCTCCCAAAATACAGGGCATCTATAAAAAAATTTCTCTCTTCCCAAAACCCCTTTCAGTGAAATGGATCAGGCACATCAAGAGGTATTTTCACTTGTATAATCTAGAATAATTCTCAAGAAATCCAGAGACCATGAATGGCCATAGCTGACACATTTGTATAGAATCACATATAGACACGATGTGTGGACAAATTTATGTAAATGACTGCACTTATTAATAGAGTATTATTTTTGGTATATCAAACAAAGCTATTCTCTGGATAAATATGTACATCTTATTGAAAGTCTATTCCAGAGGGCCCTGGACCTATATTTTACCAATAGCAGTGGTCAGGGCTCAATGGAACAATAACTATACAGACGTATGCCCTTTTTGACCTGACCAAAAAAATAGTCTTTTTTGTATTAACATTTTTATTGAAATACTTACAATTCAATACAGACAAAATGTCCAGACAAACTAAAAGTAACATGTTTTCTAGGTCGGATCTAGAAACCTGCCCCAAATCTCCTCATACAGACCATTGTGTGGCAAAGATGACTCTCTCAAACCGCAACATCCTCTACAGATCCTCAACCCAAGCCGACGTGGGAACGTGTGTACACTTTAAATTCCTCAATACAATGTTTTTTTCAGAGAGAGAGGCACTAAAGAACTAGCACTTTTGTGGGTAACTCAAATCCTCTAAGAGCTCCTCCTCACACAAGATAATGGTCTCTCTGCGACCTCACTCCAGAGCATACTCACTCTGGAACTTTCCCAAATCATGTGTTCAAATGAGCCCGACCTGTGACCATATCCCCAACAGGCATCAGAGTCAGTCATAATCCTGCACTCAACCTGGTTGACGTCCACTAGACATTGTTCAGAATCGTTATCTGCCGCACTGTCTCGCCCAGATTCAATGGGGTCAGGAACACATTTCTGCATAGATTCTCCCACCTGCCCTTCAACATTTCAGCGCCAATTGCATCTGTCCATGTCCTGAGTTGTTTCTTTTCATTAAAGTTCAATATATGTTTGTAAGAATATGAATATTTCTTATTATGAATGGTGGCTTAAACAAACACCCATTCAACTGTGCCATCATGATTTCCCGAGAACGCCATCTTGGTTGTTTGCTCTCATTTCTGAGTTTTCATTCCGAGCATGGTAAAGACCTAGGAAAGTTTTTGCCTCAAAAGTGTCCACAGACATGCTCCTGCACAGGAAATTTGAAACTGCTCAGCACTTTGTTGTTCTGTAACCAAGAACCTTGAAGCACTTGCACAAACGTAGCTAATCTGCAAATTAGGTGCCTTGCTGTCTTCCTGGGCACTCTTGCCTTTTCTGCAGCTAATTATGAATGTGCGTCCAGATCATTTAAGTGAAGCACAATTCATAGCATATGTTGTTCAAGTAAGACTGAGCTATCAAGTGGAATTACAGACTGAACTTTTAGACTAGAATAACATATATAAAGAAGCGCAAGCAATGTTAGCTTGCGTTAGGAACACAATATGCTCCTAAACCCCACTTTGTGCTGCCTCCCAGACAGTAAATTGTCTGTGAGATGACGTTGAGTACTATAACATATGAGGGCATGGTGAAATGCCCACGTCTGTAGGTCATGAGGCCTCAACACATGATGAGCTAGCCCAAGTTCTTCATGGTATTCCGAAACCTGTGTAAAAACACATTGACTCCTCCATGTCTTGGTTCATTTTTCCTATGCCTGTATACATGCATTGCAAAATCTGAGTCCACTTGAGTGCTAATAAACTGTTGTTTATATATATTTGCTCATAGTGACTGGTGTGTCTTCATTTCTTTGCAGTAGCCTCATATTTGGGACTAACATGTTCCCTGAGAGTTCCTCATTTGTTCACTGCCACATTTCCAATCACTGCCCACAATCTTCTGTATTCTCTGTAAGTGCAAGATCCATCTTTCTCGAGATCCTGCCAAAAGGAAACCAATAATTGGTCTCAAACAGGTCTCCAAGCCAATGCACACCACCCAGAAACCAATGTGGACAGCAGACATCTTCCTGTCGATCCGCACCCTCTTATTCAGCCATATCACAGTCCTGGGTGACAATGCTCGTACCTCACCAGTCCTTTCATCAATCGCGTGCTAGAGCCTCCTTGGAAAATCTGTTGCTGGTGAATGAACATTGCCCCTTACACTCCAGTTGTCAAGAGGGTCTCAAGGACCAGTGGTGTGCTAATACTCGATCCGCCTGCACCCAAACACCAGGTGATTCCTTCAGAAACAGTATCAAATGGAGCACTGAGAAAGCCTGATGGTTCAGTTCAAAGTCAGAAAATCATAAGCCACCACAGACAGATGGTAGCTACAACTTCCAAGGTTTCAGGTGTGACTGCTTTTTCTCCAATTAAAAAAAAACTTTTCATCTGTCTATCAATCTCCAGAAAACTTGACTTCTTCAAAATGAGCGGGAGCATATTCAGATATAGTTGATGCGAGGAACCAGAGTCATCTTGATAGTGCTGACTTTCCCCAAAGAGACAGTTTCAACTCTGACCACCTTGCCAAATCCAGTTAAATGTTCACCATCAAGTGCCTCATGTTTCTCGTCCTTCATTGTTCTCACCTCCTACGTCAGCCACACTCCAAATGTAAGTGATTTCAATCCGGCACACACCCTAGTCAATGCCTAGCGTGTAATGCACAACTGAAATCCTTATTTATTTTGTCTAAAAGTTCTTTATTCTGAATGATGTACTACTCATATCATGCCCATCTCCTGGACCCCCCCACCCCCGGTCACACTGAACCAGGAATCAGGCTGGTTTGCAAAGTTAAAGTATTTATTTATTTATTTACAACTTAATCACACAGTGTTTTAATGGGTACACAATAATCACCAATGGGGTGATGTAACACAGAATAATCTTTTTAATAGACAAGGAGTAATAGTGAGCAAAACAATTCAGCACAGAAATAATACTTTTGTGTGTGTGTTCAGATCAGATAGCACTGTGGCTAAAGGCTCCCCCTGCACACCCCTCAACCCCCAAAAGGCAATGCAAAGAGACATGAGGAGAGAACAGGTATTCAGGAATGGCAGAATCACACAGAACATCAATCCCACTTTCCCCCAGCAAACACAAGAGAAAAACGGAATTGACTGTCAAACTGTCCAAATGGCTTTTAAAGTTCTCTTAGAATGAACTGGGTAAACACTAAATATGGTCAAAATTGCTGAAATTGCTATACATTCTTATGGGAGCCACTTTGGATAGTTGCACAGAAACACAAGCAACGATTTAATACCAATGAACAATTTGAAATCTTAAAATTCAAGTCGGGAGCAATCAAAAGCTGTTTTACACGTGTCAGAATTTCCCAAAAATGAAATTCATGGCAAACTTTTCACCGCATGACAATCGCGATAACGGGAGAACCGTATGGATTTGGGATGCGGTTTTAGATGAGATTTAAAACTGTGGATGTAAGCTACAAGCAGCAGTTGCTAGCACAAAAACTGAGGAAGTTATGGACATTTTAGTGGATTTTTCTTTTCGAGATAGGTGCAAGAAAGGAAAACAGGAATGCACATTTAAAACGACAAAAATGATTTCTTACACTAGAGGATGACTATGAACAAACAAATTTCCCCACAGGGACACAGCCACTTGATCAGGGTGACTGCCTGCAGAAGAAATTCACCTTTTTCAGATGAGAAAAGATCAGCGCAGAGATAGTTTTAGCAATACTAGCACAGGAGGAAGATAGGAGGGATTGGACAGAGAGTTCAGACAATTCAAAAATACTCCTAACAACACAGGTTCTGAAGACAGGAAAGGATGTGTTTAAGATAGGGATTAACTAAGCAAGGTACATATGCTAGTAACACATTTCTTTCTATATATACTCACTAGATATGTCTTTAAACGGAACTGTCAGGATTCTGGTCCGTCAAGATTCTGGTCAGGGAATTGGATCTGTTTCTAAGACAGACGCCTTGGCACATCGGATTGGATCTGCAATCAGCAAGGCGCTCTGGTCACAGCACGGCACAGGACTGGACTGGATCAGCCCTTCTTGGTTCTGATGATAACTCTTTCAGCAGGCAAGCAGTACAGCGCAGCCCGGCTGTAGTATGATGCTTCCCCTTAGGTTTGTGGGATTCTGGTTCTGGAATTTGAGGCCTAGCTGAAAATGGTTCAGCTATGCAATAGATGTCTGCTTTGCCAAGTTTCTGGAGTCTGGAGCAAGGAAGATGTAAAGTTCATTAGCAGGGTGCTCCGCCACCATTGGGATAGTGAGTGAATCTGCCTGTCCTTTTTGAGTGGTGAGCTCTCTCTATTTATGCTATGCTAAAAAGGGTGTGTGGGCTGGTTTATCCTAAGTTTGCCCCTTTGGCAGGTGATTGAGTCAGAGTCTCTTCTCTGCCTTTATAGGAGGGGAAAAACAGGGTGTCACCTTTATGGTGTGCTATTATGAGGCTCAGGATCCAACCATTGCCCCTTGAACATAAAATCTACCTTTGGCACCATACATATTTACACATGTGCAACCTCTATAAGAATCACATATACAGATTACATATTTTATATAGCAGCAATCCCTCCAAACCCCATAGCAGTGGGATATTGTCTCAGCTTTTCACAGAATGTTGCCCTTTTCATCAGGAACACAATGTACAATTTATAAGCACATTTCTACAAGTGTGCGCGTTTAACATGGGCATAAGTGTATACAGTTTCATACTTCTAGCAGCAATACATTTTGTGTAAAATCACATTTTCTGCTGTTTCTTTCCAGAACATGTCACACGATTTTGCTGACTCTTGAAAAGTGCAGCCAAACTTTAGATTCCCAAATCTGTTACTGCTATATTTTACACAATTTTCACTGACAAATTATAAGTCTTTTAAAAAGTGTTCTTTGTGAAGGTTCACCCACAGATGGTTGTTTGTCTCTGCCTCCTTCTGTCTCCCTGCAGTTCAGAAGCAGTCTCCTTCCTGTTTGCTCTTGGCAGAGGCCATTTATGACTGTCCTCTCACTCCGCATTTCCTTAGTGGCAGCTGTTCATTGTTCCCTTTTGCCTCTGTAGACCAGGTTCTTTCCAAACCCTATAATTATCACTTTGGTGTGATTTCCTGGTGAGGGAAAAGGCCATCCTTCGGTGGAGAAACCTGATATTCCAGTTTGGTATCTTTTAGCCAGGCTTGATTTAATTGTTAATTCTGTTGCATTTTCCCTTAGCTTAAAACAAACTTCAAAATAGCAGCTAGAATACTTATTCAAGATTTTAAACCATGGGATCAAAACAATTTCAACATAGGTTACTCTCAGTAACAGGCCTCTTAGATTGCAAACATTTGATTTCAGTTAATATACATGTTCAAAGTTTAATCAGGCCGGTTCCTGACAGCTGTCATTCAGGCAGCCAACGGTACTGCACCCAGATTTTTGACAGATCCACAGACAGACGACTTTTGCTGTGGAATTTTCTTTGTGCTCTCAGCTTTTCAGTACCTTGCAAGTTCACAATGAGTTCTTAAACTAAGTGAATTGTAGCACCCAGACAGAATGTTGGGTGTTTGAGGGTGTTTTGCACCAGCATTCTGTAGTTTCAGTAAGAAAGAAAGAAAGCAAGATTTTGGAGTTTCATTTAGCAACACTGCTTTTTCCTTCTGTACTCCCTTTTTACTTGTTGTGGAGTCCAGTGACATATTCCAGGAGTGAGGTCTCTGTTCCACCACTGACAACATGTGTGGCAGATTGGGCAGCCATCTTTTTGTACATTGCAAAGCGTGATTTTCAGAGGTTTTGGTGCGCACAAGGGTTTTGCAGCCATTTTTGATGTTTCTGGCACCATCATAACACAGTGCTGCAGCATAGCAGAGCAGAAAGTGGGTTAAATCATCCCACAGAGCCCCCCCCTCATGACTTCAGTTTGACCACCCATCAAGTGGAAGTCTGGAGATTGGGATGTTCTTTCTTTATTTGGTCCTGGTGGAGAAAGTCAGCTGCTTCTCCCATCAATGCTGAATCGACATGCTCTCCCTGCCGGTTCTGAATGAGAGTATGGAGCAATAGTCCAGGCTCCGTGGTTCTTTCCTCCCGGATCCCCGAGTGGCCCTCCTTGGTAATTTTGAAATTCTTGGTTCCAATGCTGTGAGACAGAGAACAGAGCATGGTTATGGAAATGTCCCCACTACTATTCATGTAGTGGGGCAGATGCATGTTTTGAATATAATTCACTCCTGGTTTTAACAGTTGGATTATTCTAGGTTGCCGGAACGTCCCCTCTGGCTTTCCGGTTGGCTTCTCTATTTGCTGCAAAGTATGCCTGGGATGGCAATTCTTCAGCTGGTTGATGTGGACCCACTTGTCTTCCCCTCCTGCTAAACTGCCCTTGGTGATGTGGATTTTGTAGGCGACTTGTGAGATTCTGTCTACAATTTTAAAAGGACCCCGCCAAGTTGGGAGGAATGTGCGATGCTTGGGTTGGTTCCTTTGGAAATTGTATAAGTAGACCCGGTCTCCGACTTTGTATTCCTTTTTAGTTGTCTTAAGTTCATAGTGGGTCTTTATACTGTCTGAAAATCTTTCTTGATTCTGCTGAGCATAGGCAAAAGCATGTTGAAGGTGTTTTCTCAGATTCTCAACATACTCATGAGTTGTGTAGGCATTAATCAAGGTCTGCTCTTGTGTTCTGTAGAGCAGATGCTGGGGTAGCACCATCATTCGTCCAGTCATCAGTCCAAACTGAGACATTTTTGTTGCAGAAGAAGGGGTAGATCTGATGGCCATCAGGACAAGGGGTAATCGAATGTCCAAACTTGGCCCAGAATCTCCCACAAACTTTTTTAATATGCTCACAATAGTCTTGCTGTATCTCTCTACTCCACCACTATAGGCTTCCGGTAGGCAATGTGTAGTTTCCTTTTGACCCCAAGTATCTCCCACATCTTTGTCATCACTTCGCTAGTGAAGTGACTACCTCAGTCTGACTCAATCCTTTGGGGTAGTCCAAAACGCAAGAAGATGTGATTGATCATCAGGGCAGCTGCTGTTTCTGCCTTGCAATTTCGAGCTGGTAGACATTCCACCCATTTAGTGAACACGCATGTTACGGTCATCATGTACTTGTTCCCTCTAGGGGAGCAAATCATAGGCCCGATAAAATCGACTTGTAAATCTGACCAAGGCAGTGTCATCCCCCTCTTTTGGAGGGGAGCACGGTGTGTGAGTGATGTTGGCTGAAATTGTGCACACACAAGACATCCCTTCAAGTATTGGTCGAGGTCCTGCACCATGTGTGGCCAGTATGCAACCTCTTGCAAGATTTCTAGTGGCGTGTGAAACACCTGATGACTGGCTGTGGCTGCATCATGGGCGTGACTTAGCATCAGGCTTCGGAATGAGGTAGGGACCACCCACACTGGTCATGGCCAGCTATGGATCTCCTTACCAGAAAACCGTCTTGGATTCGGAACATTTTTAGACATTTCCTCAACACTCTGAGGTCCTCTTTCCCTATGAAATCGGTATCCGTCAGGGGAAAGTTTTCAGGGTCATCAATGTGTTGATAAAACTTAACAATTATTGGATCACTTTTTTGAGCCATAATCAAATCAGCATCTGGGGTCTCCTTACTCCATTGTGCAGTTTAAGGTTTATTGTGAGCATTTGTGTGGGACCTAGTGATAGCAGTGACCTGGATTTCCCCCAACAGGGACTCGATCTCAAGTAGATCCCCTTGGATGGCTCTGGTTTTGGCCAGCTGATCAGCTAGGTCATTTCCAGTTTTGTCTGGTCCCTCAACTTTAGAATGACCCTTGATCTTTTTCCAGTAGATGGTCATACCATTCGAGGTGACCAGATCATCAATATTTTGTATTAATGTTCCATGTTTTAAAGGTTTATTATTAGCACATAGCATGCCTCTGGTTTTCCAGTTAACGAGGTGCTCCACAAACCTGTTCTGTACATAATCTGAATCAGTGATTATGACCAGTTTGTGGAGTTGGTGTTGGACAGCAGTGAGGATGGCTTGATGCACAGCCCTCAACTCTGCCACTTGACTACTTCGGGGACCGATTTTGTACCCAGCGGAGGGTTCTGGGGCATCATTCACCCATGCATTCCCTACTCCGGCCACAAGTTCCTTTTCCCCATTGTTGTCAACATGGTAGGAGCACCCATCCACATAGACAGTGGGCATTCCCTCACCCTGGTCTTCTTCATAGACTTTGTGTGGGGAATTAAGGTAGGCCTCCATGTTGTCCTTGATTTTAAGACTTTCGTCCTCAAGACAGTTTGCTCTGGCACAATCCTGCAAGTCAGCCAGACCTTGCGTGAGGGGACTCTTCTTGTTTTAGCCATATCTGACCCCCACAGGAAAGCCTTGCATTGACAGAATTCAGTAAGTAATTTGGGAATTACTCACATTTCCGGCCCGGATTCTGTCACTTTGAAGATATTGCAAAGGTTGGCGTGGAGTCTCCATTATGATGTGTTCCCCCTGGATAAACGGGCGGTAATTCTTTAATGCCCACAACGTCGCCAGCAGTGCCTTCTCACAATCGTTTCATTTTTCCTCCACAGAGGATAAAGTTTTACTCGCATAGGAGATTACTTTATTGACTTATCATGCTTTTGATATAATACTGCAGTCAAGCATGTATTTGGGAACCCTGTCTCCAAGAAGAACTCCTTATTTTTGACAGGGTAAGCTAGGCAAGGCGCTTGCCAGACGCTTCTTTTGAGATGTCTTATTGCTCCGGCTTGTTCTGGATCCCACTCTCACTTGACCCCCCCCCTTCGAAATATGGACCTCTGCGTAATCCTCAATGAACTTTCTGCTATGATTAGTTAGTCCAAGGAGGCTCCTTAGTTCCCGCAGAGTTGTGGGGTCTTTTATTTTCTGGAGGGCTTCTACTTTCTTTTCTTGGGGACAGAGACGCTGAGGAGTTATCTCATGCCCCAAGAAATTGGCATGGGTTGTGCACTACTGTGCCTTTTGAAAGGAGAGTTTTGCTCCGGCAGACCTCAACTGTGTCAGGACATAACAGATCTCTGATATGTGTTTCTCCACAGTTGAGCTTTTGACTAGAACATAGTCTACATAGGCCAGGTTACCCCTTTCACCCATGTCGGGCATGGCCTTATGTAGAAAGATGTTAAATTCATTGCCGGAGTTGATGTATCCGAAGTGAGTCCGGGTCCAAGTGTACTGCTGTCCCCTTAAGTTAAAGTCCAGCTTGTATTGGTCCTCCCTACTGACAGGGACAGTCCAGTACCCATTGGTCAGGTCGATTGCAGTGAATACCTTTGACCCCTGAATCTGGTCCAGCCCTTAGTCAATGTAGGGAAGAGGCCATCGGGAAGTATGGACCCATTTGTTGAACTCCCTTAGGTCGGCACAGAATCTCCACTGGCCGTTAGGTTTCAAAATCCCCAGCACCGGATTATTGAAGGTGCTGTGGACTGGACAAATGATTCCACGGGACTTAAGGTTCTTAATTATTTCAGTAAGGGACTCCATTGATGTGAGAGGCAAGCGATATTGCTTCACAAACACTGGAGTCATACCAGGGTCCATGGGAATTTTTGTTGTGTGGATGTCGGTGTGACCACTGTCATATGAGTCCACCGCAAAGAGATCTTGAAAATCTAAGAAAACTTGTTTCAATTTTTGCTTTTGTTCCAGAGTCTCACAGGCATCAGCTAGGTTGACTCTCAATTCAACCATCTGCCTGAAGCCTGGAAAGACTTCCGGTTTGGCTCTCTCAGCTGCCTCCTCCAGCTGGGTCGAGAAGTCCCTGGTCAAAGTGCTGATTTGGACTGATGGCTTCAGGTGGGGAAGGCAGTGCTCGTGAACTTGAAATATCACCTCATCCCTCCTGAATTCACAGGTCACATTGTCCTTACCATAAGGGCAGGAAGAGTACACCAGGAAATTCATCCCATGCCGGGTGAAGATCCTTTCTGGTGTGTGTCATCGTCGCTATCACTGTCAAAACAATCCTTTGGGATTGGTCCTAACATTTAATTTCCTAAATCTCTGGAAAAATGTCGGTCATCAACCGCCATTCCAATAATGGTGCCTGCGCCCAGAGTGATACTCTTTAGGTCACTGTTAATCAGGTCTATTGGAATGATGTCATGTTCTATGTTGACTAGTGGTGTTGGGATTACCCCCAACCCTTGCTGTTGGAAATGAGCATTGAGATGGACATACGTGTCAAGATTTTTCAGTTTCTGTCCTCTTTTAAGCTTCGAAGTTTATTAGGTCCAAACTAATGGCAAAGTGATAGGGAATGCCACCACCTAAATAAAATGCAGCTGGGACATCTCGCACGACCCAACAATTATGGACTATGCTCTTGTTGCCCATGGAAATTTTGAGCATACACCTGCTAGGCAGGAGATGTTTGAATTGCGTGTTTCTAGGTCCATTTCCCATTTGTCTAACAGTTTAAATGTGGGAAAGGCTGGATCTTTTGGGAGTTTGCAGAACATAGACTTGCTGATGAAGCTCTTACCATTGTTCACACATACTCGGGCGAGAACAGAGTCTTTCCCCTCGTTTAACTGAATAGGGATGAACAACTGCCCTCCAATTTTCTGAATATCAGCCAAGCTTTGAGCAGATTTCTCTTTATTTTGGACTATAGGAATGGGATTTTCTGATTGTGAATTTGTATAGAATTTCAGAGTGTTTCCTTCCAGTGTGGAATGCCAACTTAGACTGGAAGGAAGGTTGATTTTCAGAAATAGAGAGGACTCCCCATCACCAGTTTGTTGTCATACTGCAATTACTATCACGTTTGGGATTTGATTATTCTGGAAGTGAAATTATATTTGGTCAGATTTTTGTTCAGCCATGTGGCATGTGCCATTTAAACTAACATGGTTGACACTCTGTTTCAATTTTATTGGTCGGTTAGTCTGGGTCCAGAGGACTTTGTTTACACAATCTATGAGGGGTGACAATCTAAGCAGGATGTCATTCCCTAGTAAACAAGGTGTGCCCTCTGGAGTCACAACTATGAACGGGTGCTTCACCTTGTTTTGTCCAATTTTAAGGTCTAAATGCGCAGTCCCCTCAACAGGAATTTCCTTACCGTCGAAGTTCTGAAGTTGCTCAGGAAGAGGGTGAGAGGAATTTGGTATTTCTCCCCCCTTCCCGAATTCAGTTGATCAAAGTCCCTTTTTGACAGAAGGGTAGCTTGGGATCCAGTGTCCACCAGTGCCAAAATTGTACATTGCCCCTGTATTTGTACCGGGGCATACAATATTCCCTCCTTTTCCTCAAGGGGGCAAAGATAATGCACATTTTTGACCAACTGGTGGGTTAATTCCCTTGCTTTGGATACCGACTGCGAGGTGATTAGGGCAGGATTCTGTTTGGGATCTTGGGAACTTGTAAGAAAAAGGTGACAGCTAGATATGGGGGAAGTTTTGGGTTCCCCTGTTTCTGATTCTGGGCTGCCCCCCCCCTTTTTGGAGGCAGTCACCAGAATGGGTTTTCACCAGGAGATTTTCGTGTTGGTCATTCTGGGTACTGATGATGGGTGGTTTTAACTCGGTCCCCACATCTACCCAGGCTGGATTTGGATCCTTTGGGACCCATTTTTCATTGGGAGGAGTTCTTCCTTCCCTGAAGGAGAAGATCTTTTTCCCAGAATCCTCTGAGTACCCCTCTCCTTCAAACTGGAAGATTTGCACCTCCTCCTCAAAATGGGCCTTTTTAGGCTCTTTATTTCTCCAACCCACCCTCTGTTCCTTGGGTTGCAGCCTTTCGAGGGCAGGAGATTTTGGTTCTGGTTCCTGGGTTTCCAGGGGCCTTTCACAAGTGGGGAAGGAAGCTTCCTCTAAGGCTTTACACCCCCCTCCCCCTTGTGCCTCCTCTCTGGGAACCGGTGGGTTGTCAGGGTTCTTCATCTGTCATTGTTCTGGAGCACCAGACCCTTTAATCGAGGAGTTCTGAGCCGCCATGCGCATCTGAGGGTTCTGTTGAGCCCTCAGAATGCGACCCAGATCCTGTGCCATGTTCTGGACCTGACGCTCTAGTTGGGACACCTGCTCTGGCTGGTACGGGATCCTCAAGTCTCCTCTGGGTTGATTCTGAGAAGGGTAACTATCAGGGACGTCATTTCACCAAAATGCCAGGGGTAGCAGAAGTGACATCACATGACCCTTGACCCCCTGATGACATCACAGGAAGTGATGTCATTTGACCCCACCCCAAAGTGATATTGCGGGAAGCAATGTAACACAACCTTTCACACATTGACAAAACAGTAAGTGGCATCACATAGCATTGTACACTACGTAAAATATGGTTACGATATCACTATAATGTGATGTACATATCATACTAGAATGGATCGCCATATGCATCGTTAAGATCAGTGTGTATAGGCCCATATTACCAAATTACTGTGAATGCAAGCAGACGTCCATGACCAAAGGATAATGATGTGTTATTATATAGCACTTACGCTTAAGCGCTTTATATAGAAAAAATAAACATCCAATATCACCCAACCTGTGTTGGTACTCATTTATCGACCTCAGAAGGATGAAAGGCTGAGTTGAGGCATTTAAAAAACAGACTAAATCAATGACTCACCCCCGGTAGTGTGCCTGAAATAAACCTTTAATGAGTCTAGCAATTATTGTATAGAATTTCAGAAAGACACATTGGGCCTCATTACGAGTCCGGCAGTAACCGTGTCGGAAATTCTGGCAGGTTATCGCCGGACTCATATTACCATTCCACCTCTGTGATTGCCGGAATCGCCGGGGCATTACAACCCCGGTGACCCGGTAATTCCAGAGACGGATTTCTGTTAATCCTCATTCCCATGGAGTCCAGTAGGACTCCATGGGAGTGGGGAAGTGGAAACACCAGCACCATGCTGTAATGCTGCTGGTGTTTCCATGTCCGCTAGCAGGCGGGTGGTGTTAAACCCACCAGGTCAGACCTGGCAGGAACCTGCCGCCTGCAGGGCTCTTAATCAGCCGGTCCGGAAATAACGGTGGTGGAGGATTTACCACCACCGTTCTTTCCGGACCGGCTAACTCATAATGAGGCCCATTATTTGGTATTCTTATTCTTTCTTATTTAGGGTCAGTGCTGAAAGTTTTAGACTTGTGGCACTCTTGTTCTGTTCTTATTTTTCTTCTTTTTTAAAGGGGCCTGAACAAAAAAGACAGCCACTCCAGAAGTAAAGAGCCCCATGATGCTGGCCACAGCCCAGGAGAATGCATTAAAAAAAAATAAACTTTTTTTTGGTTTTTTTTGTAGAGGTCGCAAGGGAGACCACAGAGGTCGCAAGGGAGACCACAGAGGTCACAGTTGCGACCTCTGGTGGCCCCTTAATGACATCCCTGGTAACTATCCCTTCTCGTGTAATGACCTTGCTTAGGATAGTTTGGGTACCCCTCCACCCTTGGCCTGCCCTTTCCTGGATTGGGCTGTCTGGGCTCAGGAAGTGGGGAAAGAAAGAAGGGTCGGATTCTGCGCTGGAAGGTTTTTAGGCCCCCCATCTCCAGATCTAAAATGGGAGCAACCTTCACCTCCGCCACCTTAGCAGCAGCAGAGGTGTTGTTTGGTTTGGGGCTTTAGCTAATATTTGTATTTTCCAACGGCTTCTGTACTTCATAGATGCACGTTGCTTGTTCAATGACCCAGTCTAGTGATCTTTTCTCATGAAAGTCCCTCACAGCTGGGTCATAATGTACTTTGGGAGAGCATGAAATAAGGTGTTCACAAATTCCTTACTGTCAGTGCTCACCCTTCTAGTGGTCTGCGCAAAGGCGTGTTTCAATTCCTGAACAAATTCTTGTGGGGCCTGGTCTTCCCCACATTGTAAATTGTAGGCTGCCTTGCAAGCCTCTTGAGGGATCCTATGAATGGAAAAATGTTTAAGGATGGCTGCCCTTTAGGTGGAGCATCTGGAAGGGTTCTGATCCTCCAGTCCCGTAAAGAAGCTGGAGTACTCAGGAGAAAATGTCCACTTTACGTACTGTATACAGCTTTGGCTGTCCTTCAGATGGAAAGTCTCCATCATCTGCTCAAATAATTCAAGGTGCTCCCAAACCAAATATTTGGCATTTTTGTGGTAGGGCGTGATGCCACTCCTAATAGCTTTTATTTGTTTCAGGGGATCCTTCAGTAAAGCCCTCTTAACTTTATTGGCCTTTTTAGTTCTGGTCACCCAGATCCACTCATTCTATGACTCAGAGGCACTGCTACCAGAGGTGGCTGTCTGGTCTTCTAGACTCTCCCGGATTCTGCAAGCTTGGGAATGGTTGGCAGAATGTGGGGGCCTAGTCTCTTGGGACCTGTGGTGCTCAGAAGAGTCTTCTGACTCTTCCTTACTCCCAGGATTGGTTGAGTACCCCTCCACTGTCCTCGCTGGGAAGAGGTTTTTAGTATGCTCTTAGTGGGCCTGGTCTCGTTGAATTCCCCACCAAATTTCACTGCCTGATCTCTTGGTAAATTATATTTATGAGGGTCCATTTCTCTGATTCTCCCCTCACTGGAGTCTCCCTGATCAGAGAAGATGGCCCTAACACTTGGGAACCTGTACATAGATGGCCACCCATCCATTTCTGGGAGGCGCTGACCTATTAGCCCCATATTTCCCATTGGGTTGAAGTCTACCATCCCTGTGGCCCTTGGTTCATGTGAGCCAGTGGACATGGGGGTGGCAGAATCTATGGAATTGAAAGGAGTAAAGTCTCTGGTGAGAACAGAGTTCCTGAGGTTATGCTCAGGGGTTTCCCTCTCCCATCTGACCTCATCCCTCACAGCCCCTACTCCCAGATGGCATGCAAGAATCAGACACTTTTGTTATTCTATTAAGGCCTTACTGGTCTCTATTAGTTGTTCCTGCATGACTATCTGTCTATGGATCCTGTCATGTTTTTTCACAGAGAGCCTCATTCTCTCTCTGTGCTTCCTGTTTGCTTTGGGAGTATTTGGCCAACTTTTTCTGCAGGAGACTCACCTCCTGAGTTCTGTCCTTACTGGCCTGATCTTTCTTTGCCAGAGCATCTTCCACCCTCCTGGTGTGCTCTAACAGCTTTTCATAGTCCATTTTGAGTTCACCCAGTCCCTGAAGGGCCAGGTGATTTTCTTCCACCTTGATTTTTAAATGAGTGACTTACTGGCCTAAGGCGCCCTTTCCTGAATTAGAGTACCCCTCTGTGCAGCCAGGTCGTCCCTTATTTTTTTAAATGCCAAAGCTTTCTGGCGCTCTTCATCAAATTCTTTTTGGGATTCAAGGTCTTTGGTAATCAATTTGTTATTTTCCTCTTTTACTTGGTCTAGTGGTCTGATAAGACGTGGAGCTGGTCTGCACAGGCTCTGTTAAACGTTAATTGTTGCACCAGTTTTTGTTGGCTCTGTTTTAAAGAGTCCAACGTTTCTTGACACTCTTTTTGCAGTGCCAGTAATTTGGTATCTTGCTCTACCTTCTCTTGCGGCAGGAGATCCAGATCTTCCTTTAATTTTGTCAGGTACTGTCTGGTTTCTCTCTCTGATTATTGGCTCTTTTGTAGCATTTACTCTGCAGAGTCCAAATCAGTTTGGGGTTTCTCTATGGATTGTACTCGCCTCTTTGACAGATCTAGGTTTTCGTCGTATTTATCCTGTATTACTCCAATGCGGACATATAGGTAAACTGCTATTTTGGCAATTTTACATTGCTCTTCTTTTACTCTTTGGGCCATATACAATTCACTAAGTGCCTGGTGTAATGGACCCTGGTCCTGCCATGTATCTAATTCTATGGCAGTGATTTGTTGTTTGATTTCCTGCAGCCAGACATTCTCATCCTGCGCTACCCATTCACCCCTGACAAACAACTTGTGCAGTATGTGGGCTTTTGCCATATTGATTTCCACTGGGGTCACCATTCTGGAAATATTAATTTCCTTCTGACTTATCTCAGGGTTTTTTTTACTTTGCAAAACAGGCCCAACTCCTTTGAGTATTTCTGTTGAAGGGTGTTTTTACAGTGTAGCACAGTATGGTAGCCCAACAAGGTGTATGTACCCCGTCAGTTAGCACGCTGTGTTAGACTGTCAGAAGTGGTATGTCTAATTCAGGATCTCGTGATGAGCCCCCAAGCTGTAAGTGATATCAATCCGTCACACACACAAGTCAATGCCTAGCGTGTAATACACAACTGAAATCCTTATTTATTTTTGTCTAAAAGTTCTTTATTCTGAACGATGTACCACTCATATCATGCCCCTCTCCTGGAACACCCACCCCACCTCCCGGTCACACTGAACCAGGAATCAGGCTGGTTTGCAAAGTTAAAATATTTATTTATGTATTTACAACTTAATCACACTATGTTTTAATGGCTTCACAATAATCACCAATGGGGTGATGTAACACAGAATAATCTCTTTAATACACAAGGAGTAATAGTGAGAAAAATAATTCAGCACAGAAATAATACGTTTGTGTGTGTGTTCAGATCAGATAGCACTGTGGCTAAAGGCTCCCCCTGCACACCCCTCAACCCCCAATAGGCAATGCAAAAAGACAGGAGGAGAGAACGGGTATTCAGGAATGGCAGAATCACACAGAACACAAATCCCACTTTCCCCCAGCAAACACAAGAGAAAAACGGAATTGACTGTCAAACTGTCAGAATGGCTTTTAAAGTTCTCTTACCATGGACTGGGTAAACACTAAATATGGTCAATATTGCTGAACTTGCTATATATTCTTATGGGAGCCCCTTTGGATAGTTGCACATAAACACAAGCAATGATTTAATACCAGGAAACAATTTTAAATCTTAAAATTCAAGTCGGAAGCAATCAAAAGCTGTTTTACACGTGTCAGAATTTCCTAAAAACAAAATTTGTGGAAAACCTTTCACTGTGCAATAACCATGATAACTGGAGAATCGTATGGATTTGGGATGCGGTTTTAGATGCAATGTAAAGCTGTCAATGTTAGCTACAAGCAGCAGTTGAAATTCTGTTTCTAGCGCAAGAACTAACCGTCAGGATTCTGGTCCATCAAGATTCTGGTCAGGGAATTGGATCTGGTTCTAAGACAGACACCTTGGCACATCGGATTGGACCGGCAATCAGCAAGGCGCTCTGGTCACAGCACTGTACAGGACTGGACTGGATCAGCCCTTCTTGGTTCTGATGATAACTCTTTCAGCAGGCAAGCAGTAAAGCGCAGCCCGGCTGTAGTATGATGCTTCCCCTTAGGTTTGTGGGATTTTGGTTCTGAAATTTGAGGCCTAGCTGAAAATGGTTCAACTATGCAATAGATTTCTGCTTTGCCAAGTTTCTGGAGTCTGGAGCAAGGAAGATGTAAAGTTCATTAGCAGGGTGCTCCGCCAGCATCGGGATAGTGAGTGAATCTGTCTAGCCTTTTTGAGTGGTGAGCTGTCTCTATTTATGCTATGATAAAGGGGTGTGTGGGACGGTTTATCCTAAGCACGCCGCTTTGACAGGTGATTGGGTCAGAGTCTCCTCTCTGCCTTGATAGGAGGAGAAAAACAGGGTGTCACCTTTATGGTGTGATTTTATGAGGCTCAGGATCCACCCCTGGCCCATTGAACACAAAATCTACTTGCACCATACATATTTACACATGTGCCACTTCTATAAGAATCACATATAAAGATTACATATTTTATATAGCAGCAATCGCTCCAAACCCCGTAGCGGTGGGATCTTGTCTCAGCTTTTCACAGAACTTTGCCCTTTTCATCAGGAAGCACATTTCTACAAGTGTGCACGTTTAACATGGGCATAAGTGTATGCAGTTTCATACTTCTAGCAGCAATACATTTTGTGTAAAATCACATTTTCTGCCATTTCTTTCCAGAACATGTCACACGATTTTGCCGCCTCTTGAAACGTGCAGCCAAACTTTAGATTCACAAATCTGTTACTGCTATATTTTATACAATTTTCACTGGCAAATTATACGTCTTTTAAAAAGTGTTCTTTGTGAAGGTTCAGCCACAGATTGTTGTTTGTCTCCGCCTCCTTCTGTCTCCCTGCAGTGCAGAAGCAGTCTCCTCCCTGTTTGCTCCTGGCAGAGGCCATTTATGACTGTCCTCACACTCTGCATTTACTTAGTGGCAGCTGTTCATTGTTCCCTTTTGCCTCTGTAGACCAGGTTCTTGCCAAACATTATAATTATCAATTTGGTGTGATTTCCTGGTGGGGGGAAAGGCCATCCTACTGTGGAGAAACCTGATAATCCAGTTTGGTATCTTTTAGCCAGGCTTGATTTAATTGTTTATTCCGTTGCAGTTTCCTTTAACTTAAAACAAACCTGTGATTACAAAATAACAGCTAGATTTTAAACCATGGGATCAAAACAATTACAACATAGGTTACTCTCAGTTTCAGGCATCTTAGATTGCAAACATATGATTTCAGTTTAAATACATGTTTAAAGTTTAATCAGGCTGGCTCCTGCCAGCTGTCATTCAGGCGACCCAGGGCACTTCACCCAGATTTTTGACAGATCCACAGACTTCCACTTTTGCTGTGGCAGTTTCTTTATGCTCCCAGCTTTTCAGGACCTTGCAAGTTCACGATGATTTCTTAAACTAAGTGAATTGTAGCACCCAGCAAGAATTTTGGGTGTTTGAGGGTGTTTTGCATCGGCATTCTGTAGTTTCAGTAACAGAAAAAAGACTTTAAAGAAAGATTTTGGGGTTTCATTTAGCAACACTGCTTTTTCCTTCTGTACTCCCTTTTTACTGGTTGTCGAGTCCCGTGACATATTCCAGGAGTGAGATCTCTGTTCCACCACTGACAACATGCGTGGCAGATTGGGCAGCCATCTTTTTGTGCATTGCAAAGCGCGATTTTCAGAGGTTTTGGTGCACACAAGGGTTTTTCAGCCATTTGTGATGTTTCTGGCTCCATCATAACACAGTGCTGCAGCATAGCAGAGCAGAAAGTGGGTTAAAACATCCCACACAAGGTATCGCATCTTTTGATTTGATTTGATTTTGGTATTTATAAGGCGCATACCCCAAAGGGACCAGGCATTGACTGCATTTAGGTATTTATGTAAACAACTGATTCAATAGATATTGCACCCAACTGTCTCATAGACCTGCCAAAGTGATTGGGGACATTTACAGGATGAGATATGTTTTTAATTGTTTTCTAAAAATAGTCAGAGAATTGATCCCTCAGAGTTCCAATGGAAAGGAAATCCAGGACATGGGGCAAAAGGAGGAGAACCGCCTACCACCCCAAGTAGTAGGTGGAATTTCGTCAGTGGAATTTTTGTAGTCAAGTAAGCAGGTGCAAACCCATTAATGCATTTAAACCAGACAGAGCACTTTCCTGAACTGGGAGCCAGTGGGGATTCCTCCGATATTGCGAGATAGCTGTCTTTCATGGTAATGGGAAGAGTAGCCTAACAGCAGAGTTCTGGGCAAAATGTAATGTTTTGATTTGAAAGTTTTGAGCCCCCACGAGAAGGAAATTACAGTAGTCTCCAATGGGGAAATAATGGAAACCAAACCTGACAACATGCTCACTTCTGAACGACAGAAACCCAGGCATAGCCTCAGATTTAGACCATTTGATCTTATAACTGGAGAATTAAGTGATCATCTCTGTTTGCTCCATCAAGCCTGGCAGGGAGGAATCCAGATCCATTGTCACAATCAGATTGTTGTTTGTATGAAGCCATATGTTCTGCAATGCTTCCCCCAAAGTGAACACCTATTATTCTCTCTTCTGAACTGATCCTTGCTCCAAGGGCTCCATTGCCAACACAAAGAGCAAAGGTGATAATGGACAGCCTTGCCTAGTGGCCCTCATCAGTTCAAACTTTCCTGAAGACATCCCATTTGTGGTGACCGCCACTGTTGGCCGTGTGCATAGCAGAGACATCCAGTATCTTATCTTTTGTCCAAATCTTAAGTATTGCATCAATGCAAATAGGAAGCCCCACTCCATCCTGTTAAATGCTTTTTTGGCATCAAGCGAGTGAGCAGCAATTGCAGATGATTGCTTCTGACTTTCCTGTAATGTCATTATTGCTTCTGCAAGTTGGTGGACAGACTTCTCCCTTTTATGAACCTCGACTGATTCTCATCTACAAATGCTGAAAACTCCCTTCAAGTCTCAATGAAAGCAATTTGGCAAATATCTAATTGTCAGTGTTTATTAGACTTATAGGACTGGAACTCGACATGGTCATGGGTGGTTTGCCTTTTGTCAGCAGCAATGGCATGGATTCATGCTGCATCGTTTGAGGAAGAGTCCCCTTCATTCTTGATGCTTGCAACATCTCCAACAGCAGCTAAAAAACCCTTCTTGGCATGACCTTATAAAACTCTGCTGCACGACCGTCTGTCCAGGACATTTTCCCCATTGAGGTGACCTGCTGCCCACTTCAGTTCATCCACCTTCCAAACTGAGTCACGGTCGATCCTCACTGAGCCCGTTAGATGCTGCAGACCTCTCTCATCAGTGTACATCTTCAGGTCCTCAAAGTCTTGCTTCAACTCTGACGTATACAGCTTCTCATAATAATCACAGTACTCTCACCATCCCAGATGCACCCATGATGGTGTTGATGCTTCTGTCGCTTGCCTGAATTTACAGACGGTAAGCTGGCAATCATAATAATTGAATTTGGTCCTAATAAGAATCCTGTCTGCCCACAGAGTCAACAACTTGTTCAACTGTTACTTATTTTTCAGATGCGTCCCCTTCTTCTCATCCATTGGAGATGCAATATAGCTGTACTCTAGCCATTGGATCTCCTCCTTCATCACCCTCATTTGGTGATCTTTAGTTCTGTTCATTTTACTCAATAGTCCTATGAGCAGTCCACGCATGTAACACTTAAAAGCCTGCCACACTCACTTCAGGCATCCAATTCGTGGTTATCAAAAAAATCAGACTCTTTCACCAATTTATCCACATTTTCGCCATCCTCCAGCAGCACAGCATTCATGTTTTAATAGTTTGTTTTTTGCATTGAAAAGGACAATGAGATCTCAGCAGAAACAGGAGCATGGCCAGATATAAATATTGCATCAATGTCAGCACAGAGAAGCTTCTGGGTACATTGGCCAGACACCAGAAGCATATCAATGCGTGAGTAGACGTCATGCCGTCCAGAGCAGAATGTATAATATTTGTCTGATGGGTGAGTAAGTCTCCACACATCAGCAATCAGAATTCCTCAAGTAAAGCATGTAAAGACCTTTTGTTGTCCCCAAAGATTTTGGAACTGCTGTTCTTGTCCAAGAGGGGGTCAACAATCACGTTAAAATCACACGCAGCAATACATTGTTTTCACCTGTTCTTTGAAGAAAGTGAGCAAGGTACATAAAAAAGGAACTATCCCCGCTATTTGGCGCATAAATACTACATATTCCTCCCACATAATCTTGTAACTTAATTTTAATAACACTCAGACCCACATTGTCCCTGTTTGTAGAAAGAACAGACACAGGGAGACCCTTCTGTATCACAATGCAGACCCCCCTGGAGTTGGACGAATAAGAGGAGGAGTACACTGATCTAATCCATCCCCTCTTCAGCGTCTCCACATTGGTGTCCATTAAGAAAGTCTTCTGCAGTAGGGTCACATCTGCCTGTGATCTATTAAAATAATTCAGGACTCTCTTGGAATTGTTGGGGTCATTGACACAATTAACGTTCCAAGAAACTACTTTCATGATCTGTCTACTGGATCCAGACATTCTAATCAACCTATGATCCTAGCCATATACTAAATACACCAAAAACAGGGACAAGGACACACAAATCAAGAACACCAATATACCTGCAAACTTCCTGTAGCCACATCAGGCTGTAGCACTCCTCATATTTTGAATACATTCCAGAAGATCCAACACCTCCCACCCCAGTTCCCTGACTCCCAAATCAGTTATACCTCCCAAATTGCAAACCAATATCCAGTGCCCTCATCCATCCGTGGGCCACCACCTACCGACAGTCTGCAGAATTACCCACACATTCCGTGCCAGCATAAGAGGACCCATAAAGACCCTCTAGGATTTGTATTTATTATACCAAAAAAGAAGAAAGAAGCACAATACAGTGAAATCTGCCATGTTGCAATATGTGAGAGACATGAGTCGCCCTTATCCATGATTTGGAGGGCATCATCCTCCACTTGGATGGTCACCTTATCAATGCTACCCCTGAGATGGAATCCCAACTGATAGTCGTTTAGGAGGTGTAGTTGATTGATTCTGGGGAGTAGTTGTGTAGCCAATAAAAAGGAGGTCCATAATAAGCCAGTAGTTTGCGAGGTCATCTCAGTCTAGGGTTGTATTTTTCAAAAGAGGTCATATGAGACTAGTCTTGAAGGTTTCTGGGAATTACCCTTTTGTAGGGAAGGAATTAATGATGATGAATACTGTATGAGCACTGGGCCCATCAATTTTTAATCATGTCAAGGACATATCTGTTTTGCAGGGTTATTAGTTGTATGGCCCTCAGCTCTTCTTTGATAGCATTGAATCCCTTTATGGTAGTGTTGATTGTCTGCAGAAGCTCCCATCTCGTAATCTGCAATCAGTTGGCATTGGCCATTGTCTGGATCCCAAGCATGAATATAGTGGTACATATTGAAGCAGTCTTGCTAAACAACCTGTGCTCACAAGGAATAGAGTTACATGCTTCTATTGATTTGGCAGCAAACTAATTCCCCCTTCTGGTTTAATTGAGAAATTTAAGCGATCTTCTCCTTCTCAAATGGGCATCTACTTTTGGAAATTCTCCAATGTTCAGGTAACTCTGAGGAATCACTAATGCTAGAACATGAATGAGCACCAAGGAGGACGTTCCTCCTCAATCCTTGGGCAGCTTCATGTAGGCCCTACGGCCACAAGCCCAATATCGATCCATCAGGACGGCTGTCCCTGCTCCCATTCTGGAAACATCAACTGTAGTTTTTCAGCCCTTGCTGTCTCCCATATGATTCTTTCCATGTCTCAAGAAGCACAATGTGCATTTGCCAATGGGATCACAACCATCTTCTACCCATGTCAGCAGTTTGGCATGTTTAGCCCATGACTTCAAACATCCATTGTTTACACTCTGTACCTCTTGTACATATTCTGGCTTCAGTAGGTGAGCTGCACAGGACATCAGTCCTTCTTCCCACCCCTTCTTGGATTTCACTCCTCCATAGACTAAGGGCCTCATTACGACCCAGGCGGTAAGGGTTTTACGGCGGCGTAAACAGCGCCGACCCTTACCGCCTGAGTACGCGGTCCCTTAGCACCATGGCGGACTTAACACCTGCTTTTAGCAGGTGTTAAAATCCATGGCGCTAAGGGACCATGGAGTTAATTACGCCACCGTAATTTACGGTGGCGTAATTAACGCCTTCCCCACTCCCATTATGCCCTATGGGGCAAAAATGGGAATGGGGAAGGGTAAATGGGGATTGGGGACTTACCGCCCCGCCAAGGTCGGAATGGGGCGGTAAGTCCGCCAACCACCATGGCGTAAACGTAGTTTACGCCATGGTGGTAAAGTCACGGCCCAGGCGGTAACTTACCGCCTGGGTCGTAATGAGGCCCTAAGACTTGAGTTTTCTGCCAACATCCAAGCGATCCATCTATTTTTGTCACATCAGGGCAATTCATTTTCTTCATCTCTTCAATGACCTCCTATTTCTGTCCTGCTGCAGAATACACAAGGATCTTTCTCTTCCATCCCGGTTCCTTTTCCATCTGCATAGTCTTGATATAATCCTACTGGTATGGAAAAGACCATTTTCGTTTTCCATCGCAAAGTGGCCCAACTTCCCCGGAATTGTCCTCTGTTTGTGCATGCTGCAAGATTTGTGTTTTTATTTGTATTTATTAGTCTTTTATAGCGCGTTATACCAAAGCTCTGAAAGAGGCATCTGGCATTGTGTTCTGGGACTTCTCTGGAAATGAAAGTTCATACTGTATTCATGGTCTAGGCTATGAGAACGCATATGTAGCAACACTCCTTAGATGTTCTCTCTCCCACCTTTCTCGTGTGCTGATAGCACATGTTATTACCCAAGTGTCCTGCAATATCTAGATATGTATTTATCCTCTCATTATCTTCCTCTGAATGTATCCTATGTCTCCCAAATGCAAATGTGTAATAATCATGAAGCAAATGAGAAGCAGTTTTCATAGTGGGGAGAACCATAGGGATCTCTGCCCCGGCAGGAGTACTAACATGATAGAGACTGTGAAACATGAGGAACAAAAAGACAAAGAGAGTAATCATACAGACATATATTATGCACAAAAACAAAGGCATCCACTTTTTCGTACCATCCTGGTACTTGTTGCAATTGTTCATTCTCTAGAACCATGCCAACTTCTTAATTTCCCATTTTAATACAATACAATCATCAAATTTCTTTATACTTGCAACTGTAAAACTTGCTCAATTATTGCAATGAGAAGCCTCTGTATCACAGGGCCATTTTTAGGATCCTGTAAAAAATTGTGAATATCAGCATCTCTTCTGACAAGAGCAGGATAAGCTTGAAGTATAAATATAAAAACAGCAAGCACCAGCCGATGAACATCACTGTCAGTACCATAGGTTTAACTGCTTAGAACAGGTATGCACCACAAAATTAATCTAGTTACTGATCTTGTTTCCATTTTCTGATCAAGAACTGAGGTTTAGGCATAACTTTGATACGTCTATGTGTTACTAAAGTTCATTTTTGGCCTACTAAAATTCTCAGCAAGTCTTTGCACTTCTGTTTAAGTATCTATAAGAAGTGTCCACCACATTTTAGTCCAACATAAATCTGTATCATCCACTGGTCGTTGCTTTATTGTCTTTCTTCTTCGTCATCGATCAAGTCTGCACATGCTGAAATTCTTCTTCTTGCCTTGCTTCGGTGGGAGGGTGTTTCTCACCTTTATAGGCTTTTACATCCCCTGTGAAGGCAAGCTCATCTTCCTTGGACCTTCACAGATGAAGGGGTTATATTTTCAATGCAAAAGGGATCATTAAAACATGGCTCATGCCACTTTCTAGTAGAGTAGAGTTTTTAATGAGTACTAGGTCTCCAACATATAGCTTAGGTGCCAATAATAATTGATTTGGGTTGTTTATTGAATTGTCTTCTTCTGTGTTCTGAGACCAACCCCCCTTGTGCTTGACTTGATCTGAAATGAGAGAGATGCTAGAGGTCATACATGTCAAATAGTCAAGAGGTGTAAGGGGTGTTCTCATATGCCGGTCAGCCACTAGTTCATTAGGGGTAGGTGATGGTCTGATCTTGGCTGATTCCGAAGTACATATAAAGCCAAGGGTAGACAGTATAGCCATATGTCTTTGCCAAGGTGGGAAGACTGCCCTGAGTGATTCCCACTTGACACCTATTGGCCAGCCAGATGTTCAAGTGGTGAACTAGGCTTTAGCCAGCCCACTCTCTGAAAACCTACATCTGGGCTTCATTCATTGTGCCTGCTTCCACCCCTCTGCGCCGGAGTGCGATGATGTGCACCTCCACCCCCTCTTGACTGACTACACGCCAGAAGGTCAAGCTGGCAGTATTTGTTCACTCCTGCAGAGTTAGGAGCCGGTAATAAGTTCATCCATCTTTCTTCTTTTGCATTTGCAACAAAGGAAAAAGTGGGGAAGAAAAGAAAAAAGGAACATAAGAAATTTTAATAATTTGTAATTTTGACTACTACTGTGTTTTGGCGCACGTTCTCTGCCACGCCGCCCGGCACAACTCTTGTGTGCCCTGCTCTTCTGTACAAGGCATTTGCGGGTGGAGGTACTACTTTCTTTGCCTTTATGGCCGTCCTCGTGGCGAATTTAGCCAACTGGGGACGTGCAGGCTTTAGCCAGCCCCCTCTCTACAGGTCCACTTCTTAAGGCCCCTGTCTGCTCGCTGTCCACTGCCAGTACGCTGTCAGAGGACTTCCTGCACCCGCCTCAAAGAAGCACTCAGTATGCCAATCCCTTACTTTTCAGTGGACCCTGAACTTCCTTGACTTTTCTCCACCACAGCAATGGGCTAGCCTCCTCCAAACCAACACTCTCCTCCCCCTCTGTTTTTCCCTCCCTCTCCCCTTCCCTCTCTCATAGCATGTAACTGCACTGTGACTTACAACTATTGCCGCCAATTTAAATCGAGCCGTGTTTTTTAATTCCTGCTACTAATTTGAATTGAGGTGTGTTTTTAACACCTATTTCTAATTTGAATCTAGCTGTGTTTTTAACTCCTACTGCTAATTTGAATTTAGCTGTGTTTTTAACTCCTACTGCTAATTTAGAGCTAGCTGTGTTTTTTTTAACTACAACTGCTAATTTGAATCTAGCTGTGTTTTTAACTCCTACTGCTAATTTAGATCTACCTTTATTTTGAACTCTTACTGCAATTTTTGCTGGGCTCTTGTGGTTGTACTATTTGTTTTTTTTCTTGAACTCGGTTTGGCCTAGTGACTGCTTTGTGCTACTCTGCCCCATTGTTCCTATCCTGTTCCTACCCCATGATTCCCGCCCCCTCTCTCTACTTCACCTATGGCACTCTCTGTTTCTCTTGTCTTCTCGAAATGCTTGTCCATCAACTATCCTTCCCTTCTCACTAAGTCTGGCATTAATAAGTCCGGAAAGGACATCCTGGTCTCTAACCCTGGTCTCCCTATCTCAGACACCTATACCAGCGCTTCCTCCAGACAGACGCTCACCGACATCCTCTTTGTCGTTCCCTCGCCAGACCTGTGGACTCTTCATATGGTCTCTGTGCTTGCTCCTTTCACCTCCTCTCCCTTTAATGATGGCATGCGCTGGGAGGCCATCCTGGCCCCCTTCAACACCTCAAAGGTCATCATTAATGTCTACCTGAATGGCACCGTCTTGGTCCAAGGTCCTCAGGCCAACCTCCTCATCTTTGACAGGCGCTTCCCTCTCCTCATCAATTTCCTTTCATCTCCAGCTGCCCCCTCTCTCACTTCCCTGGCTTCCTTGCCTCCCCCCTCTGACTACCCCTTGGCTACCTTGCCATCTCCTCCTTCCTCTCCTGCCCCCCTCAGGCTCCTTCTACATCTCCACAGGGAGTACCTCTGATTTGTACCCCTCCCTGGAAGACTTTCAAGGTGGGAAACCTTCTCCATATTGCCACTCGCAAGACTCACTCAGCTGTCAAACACTCCTCTGACATCTGCCGACCTCTTGGAAAAACTTGACCTCGATGTCCTCTGTTTCACAGAGACATGGTTCATGGCCAACTCTGGCACGAGTTTTGACACTCTCCTCCCTGATGGATACAAGATCCTCTCCACACTTAGATCCACCCAGCCAGGAGGGGGTGTAGCCCTGATCTTCCCGGAATGGATTCCTGCCTCTGTAATTCCAATGCAGACCTATTCCTCTTTCGAATGCCTTGTCTACAGGCATTCTCTCTCTCCTGGCCACTCTCTTACTGTGGGTACTCCATATTGGCCACCTTCCTTTCTGAGTGGGTGGACCTCTCCTCCTCCAGCCTGGCCTCAACCACTCAACTCCTCCATCTAGATACCCCCTGCTCCTCCTCTGAACTTTTTTGTGAACTCTGCGATTCTCTCTCTCTTTCCATTCTCCCCTCTGGCCTGACTCACTCTGCAGGGCACGCACTTGATATCTGATCTTCTCTGACCTCCCCCTCTCAATCCCTCTGACCACTCCTCACTCCTGGAGGGATCAGACCCTCCTTTCCTCCCATCTTTCCCTCTGTATCCCCCAGGCCAAACCAACTCCAACACTTCCACCAACCTAGGCTTTCGCCTCCACTTCCTCGCCCCTTCCTCCTCCTGTGGCTGACTTGCACCCTGCCACAGCCTTTTCACTGCTCTACTCTTCTATCTCTGATACTCTGGATGTTCTTGCCTCTGTCTTGAGGATCTACTTGAAGCCCAAAGCCAAGCGGAATAATTTGCATGACTCTGACCTAGCTACTGTCATGACCACTGTGAGGGGGCACAACTTGTGCCACAAGCAGGCTCCCACCAGAACCATGAGGGCCTTAAAACCACTGCAAATGGGCTCCTGGAGCCAGTCCTGACGCCTTTGGCACCAGCCTCATATGTAGGAAGGAAGGGCTGTTCAAACTAGGTCCCATTTATGTACATGGGCTTTTTTTTTTTTTAAACTTTTATTTTTATTCAGCTTGGTAGAACAGATACAGGTGAGCAATAAGAGCATGTAGAATCAGACAACTCAATACAATTCAGTCTCATAAAACAGTTAGGGGGGCTCGACTCGCCCACAACAGGGAATAGGAGGACAGTAACATACCCGGCAAGGGGCCATTCAGGGGAGGGCCAGTGATCAACAAGAGGAGGGCGCGGGGGATGTGGGACCTGAGTCAGTGTCGGGAGGGGACATAAATAATCGGAACTTCAACCAGATGTCTCTGGGCCTAGAACAGATGGGCTGCTGCACCGCCCAAGATTCTTCCGTGTCGGAAGCCCAAGTGACCGCCTTAAGCCAGTTAGCATGAGTCGGAGTAGTAGGTCGAAGCCAACTGAGTAGTATCGCCCGAACCGCCAGAAGCATACAGAGGCCAGCTAATCTCCTCGAATCCCGGTGGAGCTCGGGAAAGTCATGAAACAGGCATTTCAATGGGCTGGGGGAGATTGGGTGTTCAAGCACCGACGAGACAGTGGAGCAAACAGCTTCCCAAAATTGGGTGAGGCGGGGGCATGACCATAACATGTGAAAGTAGCCAGCTCCATCAAAGCCACATCTAGGGCATCTAGGGGAAGAGCTATTCGAAATGCGGTGTAGTCTGGCTGGGGTATAATGGTACCTGTGGAGTAACTTAAATTGAATTAGTTTAAATCGGGAGTTGAAGGAGACCCCCTGGATACGTGAGCACATATGGGACCAACGGTCTTCGGTAATTTCCACCCCGAGGTCAGACTCCCAAGCTAGCTTTAGTTTAGAGAAAGAAGGGGGGGATCTAGATTGTAGCAAGGTGTATAGTCTGGAAGTTTTTCCCCTCATTGGGCAGGGAGAGGTCAATTCAGTGATCGCCGGCTCATCAGGCGGCAGTGATGGGAAGCACGGGTACTTATGTTTGAGGACTCTACGGAGGGATGAGTATTGAAGCCATACCGAAGGGCGCTGTCTGAGGGGTGGAGGGAGGTCAGGCCATTCTATGAAGTTACCTTCTACAAATATGTCCCGGAGCAATTCAAATCCCGCCTCAGCCCATGTGCGAACTACCGAGGGGGGAACCCGTGGGATTCCAGGGAGAAAGTTCCAGATCGGGAAGTTACCATGAAAGGGATGGGCGGTGCCCAGTAATTGCCAAGTTTTGGATAAAGCTAATGATGTGCACCTCACCGGGTCTAATGAGCCTGATTCTATTGGGATAGGTGCGATCACCAGGGACCCAATATCACGGTCACCAGCCGACAAACCCTCTAGCCTGACATGGGGAGGGGGGTCGGACACATTGAACCAATGTGCAACGTGTTGAAGCTGGGCTGCTAGCCAGTACCCAAGAAAGTCAGGTGCACCAAAGCCACCAGACTCCATAGGAAGGGCCAGCGTCTTGTACTTAAGGCGGACCGCCCCGGAGTGCCAGAGGAAAGTGTTGAGGGTTCGTGTTAATGACTGAAAGAACTCACCTCCCGGCCATTGTGGGATATTGGCGAATCTGTACAATAGTTGAGGGAGTACCACCATCTTCAGTATTCCGACCCTCCCAGCCAATGAAATAGGAAGATTGTTCCAACCCTGAATTCTTTGCGTGAGATCTGAGAGGTATGCTAGGTAGTTCCTCTCGAAAACCCGATCGAAGTGTCGCGACACCACCACACCCAAATATGTAATCTCGGATTGGGCCCATGTGAATCCAAGAGCGTCGGGAGGGGGGAGTGTGCCAGGGGTGAGTGGGAAAAGAGTTGATTTGGCGCAGTTGACCGTCAGGCCTGACATATTACCAAAGAGGACAACATCCTCCATAATTGGGGCAAGGTTGGCCTCAGGGGAGCGAATAAAGAGTAAAGCGTCGTCAGCATATAAGGAAACTATATCCGAGACCCCGGCGGTACGTAGACCTCTATGGGAATGGAAATGGCGGAGCATATCCGCGAACGGTTCCATCGCCACAGCGAAAATTAATGGAGAAAAAGGGCAGCCCTGTCTAGTACCCCTAGCTATCTGGAAAAGAGAAGAGCAGCGGCCCTCGGTGCGGACCCTGGCCACTGGATTTGAATATAGAAGCTTGACCCAGGACAGAAACGTGGAACCGAATTTGCATTTATCAAGTACTCGCCAGAGATAACTCCATGAAACAGAATCAAAGGCCTTTTGCATGTCGAGGGTGGCGGCCACGGCATGGACGTCCGGGCTCACCCTACTTATAACATTAAAAAGGCGCCTCAGATTTAGGGCGGTAGAGCGTCCCGGAATAAACCCCGCCTGATCAGGATGAATGATATATGGCATGAAGGGGGCTAGGCGTAGAGCCAGTAATTTAGCATAAATCTTGACATCGCAATTGATTAATGAAAGTGGCCGATAAGAGCCGCATTGAGTGGGGGGTTTGCCCGGTTTTAAGAGGACGGTGATAGTGGCTTCGCGGAGCGTGGGTGGGAGCTGACCAGCCAACAACGACTCCTCCCAAAGCGTGACCAGTTGAGGGAGTAGTAAGGACTTAAATCGTTTATAAAACTCGATCGGTATTCCATCAGAACCCGGGGATTTGCCTGATGAGAGGGAATCTATGGCCTCCGAGAGATCCGAGGGAGTAAATGGGCTCTCAAGGGCCTCAATAGTATCGGGGGAAAGAACCGAGAGGGGGAGCCTGTCCAGGTAGGCATCAATTTCAGCTATAGTGGCTTTATCTGAGTTAGCATATAAGGATTGATAAAAGGAGAGGAATTCGGAGTTAACATCGCCGGGGGAAGTGGCTAGGGATCCATCAGGTCTCTCAATGCCAGGAATGGGTGGGGAACCGAACTCACGGCGGAGAAGCCTAGCCAGGAGACGAGACGGTCGTTCCCCCTCGCCGTATCTCCTTGCCAACCCAGGGTTATCAAGAAATCTCTGCTCGCGATCCGCAAGAGCCCGGAAGGTGTCTAGCTCCGTGCCGATCAGGGCAAGGGTCTCAGGGGTATGTTTTAATGAATATTGGGCCTCCAGCCTGGACAGTGTGGCCTCGCTCTCGGCGATCTCCCTACGGATGGTTTTAAGGATGCCATTTTCTTTAGAGAGGGCGATGCCCCTGACGTAGGCCTTAAAAGCCTCCCAGAGGGTAGCTTGTGACGAGACGGACCCGGAGTTGATCTCAAAGAACTCCTCAATTGCCGACTCCAATTCCGAACTGAAGACCGGATCGAGGAGGGAGAGTGGCTTCATCCTCCAGTGTCTAGTACGGTCGTGATCGACACCCCAGGATAGGGTAATAGTTATTGGCGAGTGGTCGGAGAGAGTCCTGGGGAGAATCGACATGTTTGAGATGCTTCCTATGAACACATCAGAGACTAGCCATCTGTCAATGCGGGAAAAGGAATCGTGCACCGAGGAATAGAAGGAGAAGGTGCGAGAATCGGGGTAGAGAAGCCTCCATGCATCATACAGGGCCAGACGGGGAAGTGAAGAAAGTGTAGCATACGCGGCCTTGGTAAGGTGACGAGGTCGAGAACCTGATCTATCGAGATCCACATCAAATATTGTATTAAAATCGCCCCCCCAGAGAATGGGCACCAATGGGAATCCATCCAGAAGGGACGCGAGATGAGTGAAAAATTCGGGATCATCGACATTGGGGCCGTAGATATTTAGCAGGATCACTTCCCTATGCTGTAACATGCCATGCAGCAAAACGAATCGGCCCAGGGGGTCTATTGTCGTGGTTATAGGGTTATAGCTGATACTCTTATGAATTAGGGTCATAACTCCCCGGCTTTGTGTAGAATAGGAGGTATAGTACCTCTGTGGTCCCCATACTTTGGCGAACTTCTCACAGTGCTCAGTTACCGCATGTGTCTCCTGAAGAAAGAGGATCCTAGCTCCATGTCGTTCAGCCTGAAGCTGTAGTAGCCTCATTTTCTTGAAGTTCCCCAGCCCCCGAACGTTCCAGCTCAGGAATGTAATGGTTTCCTCACCCGACACCCCAGAAGTAGCCATGGAGAAACACAGGTGGATGGAACAGTGTCCCCCATAGATGGGCCCCATTGTTGCCAGGGCCGCAGTGACATAGATCACCTGGTGCTCTGAACTCTACCCTCTCCGCAAATACCAAGCCTTTTTTAACATTAACTCCCTTACCACCCACCCCCTCCCACATCCCTCCCCCAATCGGAGAGATGAAAACCCCATAGGTAACAAACCAAATACAAAACAATGGCATCAACGCCTGGGGGGCCTGTGGGTCGGCCTGACGGCGGAGTTCCGCACCTTGAGGCAATTTGAGGATAAACATAATGCCTGGGAACAAAGGAAGGAGACACGTGGGAATGTCTCCGCAGGTGAGGGGAGGCAGGCATGACCAACAATAGTGAACCAATTTAACGAGATTGTACGTGGGGGACACCCGAACAGCTTGTATGGAATGGTGTGTGTATTTAGACCCTATATAGGAAACAAGGGGTTACTATGGTGATTCGCAACCCACACCAGCAGTTGCATTACATAGAGAGAAACATAACTAAGCATATTTTCAGACACAGTGTCCACAGGACGAAGTAGCTGGTATCTCCATGGCCCAAGGGACCCCATAGTAATGCATCCAGGATTGACGGCACGTTGTGGAACCAACCAAGTCCTGGGTTAGGGCTATGCGGTGTCGGATCCAAAAGATGAGCATGACGTGCCTGACCAAGGGTGCAGTGTGTGGGCCATCGATCCAAAACCCAAGCAAGGGGAGGGATTAATGAAAGTATGTATTAGCCGGGAAAACGTTCATCCATAAACTTAGAGGCCTCCTCTGGTAGCGTGAAAAAATAAACTCGGTTCGCATGTTCAATCCGGAGTTTGGCAGGGTATAACATAGCATACTTGACCTGGAGGTCGCGCAATCGTCTCTTCACCGCCATGAAGGATTTGCGCTCGCGCTGGACCGCCGTCGAGAAGTCCGGATATAAGTGGATCCTGGCCGCCCCCAGCAAGAGGTCCCCCTTGATTCTCGCCGCCCTGAGAAGGGCATCCCGGTCACGAAAATTTAAGACCCTGGCTATTATCGGGCGAGGGGGTGCGCCCGGCCTAGGCTTCGCCACAAGTGCACGGTGGGCTCTCTCGATTGCAAATTGTGAGGAGAGTTTTGGGGAATCGAGGAGTCGAAGGAGCATGCTCTCCACATAGTCTTCCATGGGCTCCTGTATGCCATCCTCCGGAACCCCAATTATACGGAGGTTGTTGCGCCTCGAGCGAGACTCAAGGTCCTCATTCTTCTTCTCTACCTCTTTCAAGCGTGTAGATAACGTGGAGACCTCCGCCCGGAGCGAGCCCAGACCATCTTCGGCGGTACTCATACGTGACTCAATCTCAGTCACACGCCCATCCGTCCTCTCCATGTGTGCCTTGATGGAGGATATCGTGCCATTCATGTCGTCAAGCTTACTATGTATTGTGGTGAACCCTTCACGAATGAACTCCATCATTTTCTGAGATTCGGAAGGTTCCGGTTCATGTGCGGTTGATGGTTCCTGTGATGGCGTCTCCGCACCAGATCCGCCCGAAGGCTTAGTAAACATATTGATAGAAGATTGCTTCTTTCCAGTCCTCGTTGACATGATGTCGGCAAGTATTGAAATCAAGTCCGCAGGTGAAGGGGAGGGTGCAGGACACCAGGAGAAGGCACCAGAGATGTGTGAAGCTGTGGCCGGCTGGCAGTAGGAGATGCAGTGTTGCCGGGTCAAGGACAGGAGCGCCGTCCAGGCCGACCGTCGTACGTGGTGGCCCGTGATCCACGAGTGTGTCTCCGGGAACCCGAGGAGGCAGGGGCCAGGGGAGCCAGTAGGAAAACCAGGAGTAGCCTCTGGTACCTGTCGAGACGCGGCAAGACCGCCAGGCCGGCAGCCCCCCGGTCGACCAGATGCAAGGTGGGTCAGTAGAGGAGAGTTAGGGGTAGGGGTGCCCCTCGGCACCGTGAAGTCGCCCGCAGTAGGTAGGGGCGGACACTTCCCGCCGCCCACCGGCCCGACTTTTGGTGTGGGTTAATGGACCCGAGGAACAGGGCAGCCGGGGAGGGCTAAAGGCCGCGGTCGGGATGCGGTGTCCGCACTAGGCTGGGCCAGGAGCCGTGCATGTGAGGGAGTCCAGCGGGAGCAACGCGTACCTCAGGGGCGGCTCCCCCCCGATGGAGGCAGCCCGCCCGTATGATGAAGTCCAAAGTAGGGAACCATCACGCCGCTCGAAGCACGTCCGAGTCGGCACGCCTCCCAGGACGGGGTGGCGGAGCGAGCGCTCACGGCTCCGATAAAGGTCCAGCTCCCGTCGGTTGCTCCCCCGAAGATCGTAGTGGGCGGGAGCGCCAGGCGGGAAGAACGCCCCTCCCCCCACGGAAGGCCACAAGCCGCGGGACTCGGCCGCGATTCACTGGAGCGCCGCGGGGGATCGGAGGAGGCACCCGCTCCCGCTCAACACGCCGGGGCCAAGAGCTCAGCGGCCAAGGAAGTCCGGAGGACCGGATAAGAACAGGAGGGTCCCTGACACACCAGTCTTCCCCTCCGTGGTTTAGGTGGTCAGACGCCGAGGCAGACCGGATGAATTCAGCAAGAAGGAGCGCCTCGCGGAACGGAGCTGATTAGAAGGCGGCCATCTTCATCGAGCGCAACAGCGCCCCCCTCTGTACATGGGCTTTTAACTCCAACATGGAAGCACCCACATAGTCTAGTTCTAAGAAACAAGCCATGCGGTCTAGTGTTTTGGGTGTGACAGACCTGGAACTACTTTCCCTGGGCCATATAAACCACACCCTGACTGCAGAACACGCTTCGTGTTATTCTGCAACCCGCAGCGTGACGTTCAGCGTGTCCAGCTCCTAGTCTTCAGCATCTTCCTGTAATCCTCCAAGCACAAGAACAAGATTATTCTGTTTTACCTGAGAAAACACCATCCAGCACTCAGCATCTCAACTGGGCTGCAATCTGTGGAAACTGAGAGAAGAAGAAACATCACTCACCTGTGACTACTAGTTAAAGGACTTCTGGCGAACTGCTACCACAGCTGCTGTTCGAACATTGCGACCTGCAATAACGAGAAAAGGAAAAACAATATTAGAACGCGCGCTTCCAAAACATCAAATTCCATCAGTCTTACCTGAATTCCATCGCGCTGCGCCACGCTTCCATCCGGAGACCCACAGCAACATCTGCAAAGTAAAATAGACATATTCAGGTTTGCTTTCAGTATTAAACAACCGCACAGCGCTGTACTTACCTTAAAGGATTCTGCGGGCCTGTTATTCATCGCGTTCTCATCCACTCCCAGCACCACATTGGCCTGTGAGGAGAAGAAGAAGAAAACACAGGTTAGCTTTAAAAGAGACAATAAAGGCGCTGCGCTTTGCGCTTTCTCTTACCTAGAAAACGTGCCTCTCCATCCGGCATGCCAGCATCAAGACCTTCGCACCTGAAAAGAAGGAGATAAAGACATTAATGAATTCCCATCATAAACAGAACAAATACTTACAATTAACAAACCTACCTGCCTAACAGCATATTCGGGGTCACAGCAGGCCTGGCCCCAAGGAAGGCGTACTGCACCGGTGAAGCAACTCGGGCAGCTCGCCAACAAATGTCAAGCATCCCTGCACAAGAAATGCAGGATGGATAGCTCACCCTACAAATAACTAAGGTAGGAAAAGAACCCAGTGGGATGGGAATCGGTCAGAGGGAGGTGGGAGATTCACCCATTAGAGACAGTTATCACAAATCCTCCCTTCTGTAATTGCAGATTCATTATTCAGCACTGGGCAACTACGCATCAAGGGTTCCAGATCTCAGAGCCTTCCAGACGCCCCGGGGATATCAGGTGAGCATAACAGCTACCCTTAAACGCAAATGTAGGATGGCTGAGAGGAAATGGAGGGCTTCCTGTGCATCCTCGGACAAACTGGCCTGCCGCCTGTTCCAAAAGCAATACCGGCTCCTTGTTCAAGCTAAGAAGAGAGCCCATATCCAAGCTCCTGTCTCTGCGGCATCTAAGAACTCGGCCCAACTCTTTCAAATTTGCAAGGAGCTGACCAATTCTGCTGCAGTCTCTACCTCAACTGTCACCTCCCAGACCCTTTGCAATGCCCTTGCCTCTCACTTCATCTAAAAAAAACCAGGACATCCTGTCCATCCTCTCGTCCTCTCCCACCTTCTGTTTCTGCTATCTCTGGCCCTCCTGCAGTCACCACCCTCCCTCGTTCTCTTCCTTTCCTCTGTTCTCCCCTGTTGAGGTTTCTAGACAAGTCCAATCTATGAAAATCTTGTCAAAACAGGTTCTTCCATGTTCATCTAAAACAATCAAGGACCTCATTGACACCCTCACTCCTGCTCTGCACGATTTCTGTACCCACTCCTTCCCCCCCCTGAGGCATTCTCTTGTGCACCCTCTTTTTAAGAAACCCACAGCTGATCCCTCTTGCCCATCTAACTATCACCCAATCTCCATCACACCTTTCCTTGCCGGTCTGGTCATCAAGCTGGTCTGATAGCACAACGAGTAGAGTGCTCACTTTGACATCTGTGCAGAGTCTGCTGATGCAGGTTTGAATCCTGGCAGGGCCAAATTCAGCCTTTCATTCTTCCGAGGTTGATAAATGAGCACCACACACCGTGGGTAATAATAAGCAGCGCTCAGATACCTGAGGCTTCGTAGCGCTATATAAATGTTAAATTATTATTATTATTATTATTATTATTATTATGCTCCTGGAAAATCTGGCCATCTACCAGCTAAATCTTCACACTGACTCTGTCGGTTGTCTCCTTGACCATCAGTATGGCTTTCGAGCTGCCAGAAGCAAAGCAACTGCTCTCCTGAACATCTGTGAAGACATACTCTCCAACCTTGACCCTAACATCCATTCTGTTCCTCATCCTACTTGATCTCCCTTCTGCCTTTGACATAGTCAACCATGCCACCCTGATCAACCATCGCCATGATAGCCCGGGCATCACTGATCAGCCAAACTGGCAGACCTCTTTCCTTTCTGATCGACAATTTCCAACTTGGGTCCTTTCTTTCCTCTATCTCACTCTCTAACTGCGTGTTTCCCCAGGGGGTCTAACCTCTCTCCCTGGCTTTTCAACCAATACCTGGCAATACTTGCCCAATGCATTGCCGCTCTCTGCTTCAACTTTCAGTGCTATGGGGTTTTCAGGCTTCCCTCTGTCACTTCTTCTGCTTCTCTCATTTCTGACTTGCAGTCTGCTATCCAGGAGTGGTTTGCCTCCAATGATTTCTGCCTCAATGCCAGTAAACAGAGATTCTCCTCATTGGCACACCTGCACCCTCCTTTCCTGGCACTCTCTGGCCGGCCTCCCTTGGCTATCTTCCTAATCCCACCTGTGAGGCTAAAAACCTCAGGATCATCTTAGACTCCACATTCTCCTTTTCCCCTCACATCTCGGACATCTCCAAGAAGTCAAACTACCAACTGCAACTCATCAGAGGTATCCTTCCTTTCCTCTCCTTCCCCCTGAAGCGTACTCTCTCTAGAGCTCTGGTTTTCTCCAGGCTGGACTATTGCAACAGCCTCTTTCTAAATCTGCCTGCTTCTACTCTCCATCCTCTGAAACTCATCCAGAACCGACTGCAAGACTTGTCCTTGGCTTCAAGCCCTGGGATTGTATCTCTCAGCCCTGAAATCTCTTCATTGACTCCCAACATGGAAGCACCCACATAGTCTAGTTCTAAGAACTCCCAGTGGCTGCACGGATTAAACTCAAGACCCTCTACATTGTCCACAAGTATTTCTGGGGCCTGGGTCCAAAATAACTTCAACTCTCCCTGTGTAAATACCTTCCTACTCCTCCACCTGCAACTTCCTCATGTTCAGTCGCTTCCTCGGATCTCTTTCCTCGACTGGGGCCTCCCTTTGGAACAGCCTCTTTCCCACTCTGAAACTTGAGGAGAACCATCTCCGGTTCAGGAAGCAGCTCAAGACCATCCTCTTTGCTTCTGCCTTCGCTCTTCCTCTCCCCTGCTGATCTGTTTTGCTTACCCTCGGGTTTTGTGGCCAGGTCCATGCCCATCCAGCCATTCACCAGCACTGCCCCTCGCCAACCCTTGCACTTGGGTCTGTATCTGTAACTATACAGTCCTGTTACCCGTACTTACCCCTTGTCTGCTCTCTAAACCTGCACTTGCCACCTTGTTGGCTACACTACCCTTTGTTGTTGTTATTATACCTTGCTTAGCACTTTCCATCACTCCCCTCACCCTTGAACTTTCCCCTTACCTCTCCCCTACACTTGCACGTTCTCAAAGTCACTGGGCCTAGTAAGATTGTTGTTTTGTACCAGTCTTCCTCATCGTGCTCTGAAACACTTGTCTATGAGCGTGATACAAATGAATATCATATAATATCCCTTCTTCAATTTTATTTTTAAATTTGTTTATTGGCATTTATCATTTTTACATTTGCATGACATAAGATATGTCCATAGTTAGAGGATAATAAGCATTTCGTAATAAAACATTAACATTTAACTATTTAACTTCAACTGTATCCAAGTGCTCCTTCCATCATGGCAGGGCAGTCTGTTGGTTCAGAGGGGGTTGGGCAAGCCAGGGGGAGGGGGGAGAGGGGACTTGAGCTTATGAGGACCCAGTGAAGTTGTGGCTAGTTGCTCTTGGGGTCCTGTGATGTTGGTTGTGAATCCGTTTTCCATAGGTTTGTTCTGTTCATGGGGGCTTGTCATCCGAGTGGTGAAACAAGGATCCTGTGAGTTCTTTCCAGGCCGTTAGGGTCATGCTTGAGGCGTCCGTGGACCTGGCAACACTGCCTTCTCATGCCTTTGTTTCAGCTTGTACCCAACGTTCCAATTCTCTGTGCCATACCTTTTGTTGGGGTCCTGCAGGTTTTTTCCAGGACATTGCAATTGTCCTTTTTGCCAGTATGCACATAATGTCCATTAATTTGGCTAGGTGTTTAAGTTTGGCCGGCCTGGGGTACATTCCCAGAAGGCATTCGTCCGGGGTCCACTTGTACCTAGTCAACCCTGCTTTTTCGCTTGTCAGATTTGCGGTGGTCCACAGGGACTGTGTTTTGGTGCACGAACAGAACATGTGAATCAGGTCCGCATTATTCTCTCTGCACCAGGTGCAGACAGAGTGTGGTGATTTATTGCATTTCGCCAGCCTGGATGGGGTTAAATATGTTCGGTATAACAGGTTCAGTTGTATTTGTCTAAATCTGTGGTTTCTGGAGTCTGCTTTAGGGTACTCTAGAGCCCTCTCCCATTCTCCATCAGCCATTTCCCGGCCCATGTCCGTTTCCCACCTTCTTTTCAGATCGGCACTTCGTGGGTTGGGTGTGTCACTCAAGTGGCCATATATCTGGGACACTGGTCTCCATCCCTCTCCCAAACTGTACAATAGTGTGATCAGAGGGTGTAATTCCGGTTCCTCCGGCCATGTTGTCCACTTGTTTCGTGCTGTAGTCCGTATCCTTTGATACCACAGAAACTGGCCCGTGTGGATTCCAGCTTCCTCCTGTAGTGTTTCAAATTCCTTAAAGGTGCCATCGTCGTATAGGTCTCCCCATGCATATATCCCTTTTTCTTGCCAGCGTCTGAGGTGTTGCAGGTCTATGTCGGATCTGCATAGGTCCGAGATCATTGGTATGTCTGGGGAGTAGTGATGCTTTGCGTGGGCGAGTGCCTCTGCTCTGTGCTATACTTTTCGCCCTAGGGCAGCCAAGAAGAGGGCATTTTGCATCTGGTGGCTCGGGGCCCAAAAAAGTTCCTTCAGATGGATCGGGGAGACCACAGGTTGTAGCAGGGGCGTCTCAGATGTGGTGTCGTCTGCCAGCCACTTGGTCACAAAACTGAGTTGCGCTGCCAAATAATATTTCTCGAAGTTTGGGAGTTGAATTCCCCCCTGGCTATGCGGTAGGACCAAGGTGGTGAGTGCTATCTTGCGTCTTCCTTTCCCCCATAGAAAATCACGGAGTATCACTTCTAGCAGGCGGAAAAAGGAAGCATTGATGTAGTAATGTACATTTTGGAACCTGTACAGGAATCTAGGGAGGACAAACATTTTAATTATTGAGGGTTCTGCCCATTATAGACAGGGGAAGTTTTTCCCAGAAGTTCATGGATTTTCTTAAAACGGGGATTGCTGATTTTGTGTTGTGTTCGTGCATCAGTGCAGGGGTGTGCATTATGTGTATTCCCAGGTATTTAAATGAGGTGAACTCCCACTGTATCCCCACAGACGTAAGTTCTAGAATATTCTTGCTCTTGAGGCCAGCTAGAGGGAAGAGGCAGGACTTCGCCCTGCTAAATTGTATGCCTGAGACCTTCGCAAAGTTGTCTAAGACGTCTAGCATTGTGGGCACGTTATTGTGTGGGTCCGTAACATATAGGAGCACATTGTCTGCATAAAGTGAGATGATGTGGTCCACTCCCCCCAGGCGTATACCAGCATCAAAGAATTGTTTCTGAAAATAGATGGCAATAGGTTCCAGTCCTAGTACATAAAGCATGGGGGATAGTGGACATCCCTGCCTAGTGCCCCTGCATATGTCCCAGACCTCAGATACATACTTACCGGTTTTTACCCTAGCCCTGGGTTTTGTGTAAAGTATCTTGATCCACCTAATGAACCCCGGACCAAAGCCGAAACCCTCTAGAACCACTACGAGCCATTCCCAATATATAGAATCAAATGCCTTAATAGCATCAAGGAATAGCAGTGCACATGCCTCCGTGCTAGCCTCAGTTTGGTTTATAACCTGTTGCACTCTGCGTAAGTTCATGATCGTGTTCCGGCTCGGTATGAAGCCGCACTGATCCATGTGCACAATCTCCCCTATGATTCTAGCCAATCTCTTCGCTAATATCGTCGTCAGTATTTTCACATCATAATTGAGCATGGCTATTGGGCGGTAAGAGCCGCATTTGTTGACAGGTTTGTTGGGTTTAATGATCGGGATCAAAAGGGTCTCTCTCATGCTGTCGGGCAGTATCCCTCTCTCATATGCTTCTTGAAAAACCTCATGTAATAAAGGTGTTAGGGAGGTCTCGTAGGCTTTAGCCCAACGGTTCCAAGGTTTCTTACAGTTGGCCACCGATTTAATCGCCTCTGTTATATCTTCGGTCGTGATGTCTGCATCTAGGGCCTCAGTCTGCTCAGGAGTTAGTCTGGGGAGTCCTATCTCCTCCTTAGTATCTGTGATTTGGTCTCGGGGAACTTGGTCCTTATGGGAGTATAGGTGTTCATAAAAGTGCTTGAAGGCGTTGTTTATGCCTTGTTGTGTTTGGAATTCATTGCCCTCTGCATCCTGTATCTTGGTGATTGTGTGCCTGGGTGTTCTTTCTTGCACAGCCAGGCCAGCGTTCTACTCGGCCTGTCGGCTTCTGTGTGTGCTCTGTTAGTCTTGGTGGTGTAGTCAAATTTAGCTAGTCTGTCCCATGCCGATGTGCATTTAACTCTAAGTGCTTTGAGGGTGTCCTCTCTCTGGTGAGTGTTCACCGGGGTGGCCTCAAATTGCTCAATCTCTTGCTCCCACTGCTCTAGTTCACCTCGCAGCTGTTTTCTAATACCTCCCGCTTTTGTTATAGTGTCCCCCCTTATCACTAATTTTAGGGCGTCCCACATCGTGCTCAGGTGGTCGACATCTGTTTACCTCTATAAAGTTATCTATAAAGTCGTGTAGCTCCTCCCTGAATGCCAGATCACCCAGGGCGTCAATCGGCAATCTCCACATAGGGATAGGGGGTCTAGGGCCAGCGTGGTTCCATTCTACTAGAAGTGGCGAGAGGTCTGATATGGTTCTCCCTAGGTGTTGTGCACTGTCTATTTGTGACAGGTGTTCTTTGCTAATGAAAACGTAATCTAACCTCGTGTGAAGGTCATGTGGGGATGAGAAGTACGAGTATCCCCGGGCGTTGGGGTGCTGCTCCCTCCATGTGTCAGCAAGATCTAGTCCGTCTATTAATAGGGATAAGGGTACCGTGGCTGCTGAGGGACCTTTCGGTGGGGCTGGGACCTATCAAGGTGGGGATCTCGTACACAGTTTAAGTCCCCTGCCCAAAAAAAGATGCTGTGCCTGTATGGGGCGATTTTGGGATACATTGAGTTCAGATGTGCCGGAATATTAGTGTTGGGAAGATAGGAGTTCACTATACATACCTCTTCCTGTTCTAGTCGGAACCACAGTATCGCAAACCTGCCTTCCGGATCTATCTCGGACTTAATAAAATGGAATAGGAGTTGGGGGTGAATCCAGGTGTATACTCCTCTGGCATATTTGGAGTAGTTGGTTCCAATTCCTTGTCCTCCCCAATGCTCGCCTAATTTGGCCAGAGAGTCTGCCGTGCAATGTGTCTCCTGCAACAGTGCTATTTGCACTCCCTTTCTGTTCAAGTAGGACTTTATTCTGTTCCGGCGTAGCTAAGTTCCCAAGCCACTCACGTTCCAAGTCATTATTTTTATTCTAGTTGCCATGGTGGTTTAATAGGATTTCTGCTGCTTCAGTCCAGCAACCACCAACCGCTTCCATTCACTCACCCCTTTTTGGCTTCTTCCCTCCGTGCCCGTCCTTCCCGGCACCACCTGTTACACCTTTTGGAGACTTTTTAACTTGAGTAACTCCCATTGTGTGAATGGGGAAAACAAACAAAAAACAACTCGAACTGCCCCTAGCAGTTACTTTCAACTTGCAGTGCTCAGGGGGTCCCGAGCCTTCCAGACCACTCCTGACCTTCCGGATCAGGTAGTGTGTAGGCGGATTGCCTGCACAGACTCCGGTGGGGTGGGTCGCCTTTCTTTTATTTTGTGTGGTCCTCCGAGCTCCTGTCTGATCTGGCTTACATCACAGTAGGACTCAATTGTAGTATAATTGTCTGCTGTCTGTATTCATGTGGGGGAATCGCTTTTCTCTTCTTGCCATGGCGGGTGCGTAGTTATCCCAAGTCTGACCGTGGTGGTTCCTCCTTGCCATCAGCCAGGTTATTATGTTCGAGCCACATGTTTGCTGCGGCTGGGGTCTCCAGAAATATCGCTCTTCCTTTGTACAGAATTTTGAGGCGCGACGGGTAGAGCAACATGTATTTTAGGTTGAGCTTTCGTAATTGTGCTTTTATTGGGATGAAGGAGTTCCTTGCTCGTTGCAGTGTAGGGGTATAATCTGGGTATATGACTATTGTCGAGTCTTTCCTCTTGATCTCTCCACCTTCTCTGGAGTACCGCTATATAGTTTCCCGGTCACAAAAGTTTAAAATTTTGGCAATGATTGGGCGCGGGTGTGAGCCGGGTGGAGGGCGTTTCTGGAGAGATCTGTGGGCTCTTTCAACTGAGAACCTCTGGGTGAGGTTTCGTGGACCAATTTTCTGTTGTAGCAATGTTTTGATAAATTCTGTCAGGTCTGTCAGAAATGATATTTCGGCGGGCTCGACCCTCGGCATCCTCGGAGCGCGCCTCCAGCCTTGCTACTTTTTGTTCCAAGTCTTGGACTTTTATCTTTAGATCTTGGGTACTTTCCACGTCATCTTGCAGGGTAGTTTCTATCGCTGTGACCCTTTCAGTTAGGTTTCAGGTGTCCTGACTAATGAGCTGTATGTCCGATTTCACCTCCTCTATCTTCCCTTCGACTGATGTGTGGAGGGCCGCTATTGCCTGCAGGACTTGCGTGTGTTTGAGGTCCTCTTCTTGTTGAGGCGGCTCTTCTGAGGTCTCCCGGTCTTGTTGTGATTGTCTTTGGGGTCTGACTGTCGTGAAGTAATCCATCACAACCAATTTCAGTTTATTTTTGGGGGGAGACATCCTCGGTGTCCGGTACCACAGTCTCTTATGCCTGGTCCGGTTCTGCAAGCTGTGCAGGCCTTCCCTGCAGCTCTTGGTTTGCGTTATGGTCTTTGTGTCTTTGGGCGGAGGGTAGCGGGACCGTGGGTCGAGTGAGCCACCCCCGCTTATTGGTTGGCCGTGTGGGGTGGTGTCCGTTGTGCACCTGCACCGGTGCCCCAAATCTGAGTGGTGGGGGGGGTCCCCGGTTCTTTCCCGCCTCACTTACTGTGTTATATGCTGGCACACTGCGCCCACTGTTTCTACGATCTTCCCATCAGCTCCGCTCGACTGCACCACGAGTGCGTCTCTCTGGCCCTCCTTCCTCCCGCAGCGACGGATCCCCGGAGTGCCTTCGGCGCCAGTATCACTGGGCTCGAATTTCAGTCCCTGTGGTTTCTCCGCAGCTGGGGAACGAGTAGCCCGTCCCGTCGGCTTCGGTGTGGGAAAGAGTCCTCTGTTGGCGCACTCCGCAAGGTAATTTAGGCCTCCATAGATTTGTTCTTATTCCGCGGTGGGCGCCGCCATCTTGTGGGTCCCAGGGGCTCAGCGTCCAGCTTTGCATTTTCAGCCTTCCCTGACCCGGTTCGCCCCAGGAACAGGGTCGAGTGTCGCTAATCGGTTCCCCTTCGATGTTGTTCGGTTTTTTAAGTTTGCAGACCAGTTATAGCGATATTAGCTCAATTTGCAAGGATCTCGGAACGGAGCTCCGCGGGAGCCTGTCCTTACAGCATGCGTGCTGGCCAATATCCCTTCTTCAAAGACAAAAGAGGCTGTTGAGTCTCTCACATATCCCGTTAGCTTATGAGTGATAAGCAGAAGAAAACCAGTGCTTTATATTCAATAGAAGCCCTATGTTTTCAAATAGCTCATTAACAAAATGTGGCCCATCGTCAGATCTCAGCACTCACACACACACCATCTCAGAAACACTTTGCGCACTACAATTTTCGCTGTGCAAGTGGCATTAGGGTGTGTACATGGACCTGCCTTGATCCACCTAGAGAAAGGACACACAACCACTAATAGATACCTATACCAAATGCACACCTGCAGCATATCTACATAGTCAATATGTAAATGCTGAAATGGACGATTTGGTCGAAGTATTACCCATCTAATTGTTCTCATTGTATGCCCAGCAGTAAACATTTGACACACAATGCAGTTTACCATAAATAGTGCAACGTGTTCCAACAAATTCGGAATGTACCAGTCTTCCGCAATCGCTGCAGCAAGACTCTGCCGAGTTACATGAGCGGGCTAATGCAGCTGTTCAAGCTCGATCTTTAATAATGCTTCAAACATCACCGGCTTTCCAGTGCTATCTTGTCGCCATAATGCTTCTGTGGGGGATAAAGAACACCCCCTTCCTTTCCATAATTCCTGCTCTTGTTGTGGTGCACTCCCTTGAATCTCCATTAGGTGGGTTATTGACAATGTATTAAACCCTTCTTTCACTAACATGCCTGTAACTACTTTTTCTTTAATCCCCCCAGTATCAAAACTCAAAATATCTGGGGAATATGCAAACCTTTTGGCTTCTGCATATGTGGCTTCATTCCGGAAAGAGATACAATCTGTTCGCTTAGTATGAGCTGAGTATTTAACGACCGCTATGGCTGCTGGGATTTATAGTGCCTTAATAAGCCTGTCCAATAAGGGTATGTGCTGCACTGGAGTGCCATCCGCATGGAGGTAGCCCCTTCTTTTTCAACATGCTAGCCCTGCATGTACGGTTGACATCACATAGGCAGAGTCACTGTACCCCGTCACTTCCTGCCTTTTGTGTTTCTCGAGCGTGACAATAAGCGCCATTGATTCTGCTGCATGCGTTGAAAAGTTAGACGGTTGTCTGGCATTTGCTACAACTTCAAATTCTCCATTTAATCTGTGTCTCACTACCACGGCGACTGAATGCCTTTCCCCACTAGTTTGATACATTTTCGAAGAACCGTCAATAAAGAGAATTTCCCCTCATGCTAAAGCATTTTCCTTCACACAGGGCATATCATCATTGGACTTATCAGCTGCCTTTGACACAGTCGACCACTCCATCTTGTTGTCCTGCCTAGCCCAGTTTGGTATCTCAGGGCAGGTACTAGCCTGGTTTAGGTTGTTCCTTGCGGATCGTTCACAGACCCTTGCAATGCCCCCCTTCCTTTCCTCTCCTTGTCATCTGAGTTGAGGGGTTCCACAAGGCTCCTCCCTGTTGCCTATCCTCTTCAACATTTATATATGGGCCTTGGTGTGTCTCATCCGCTCCTTCAGCGTCAGATGCTACTCGTACGCTGATGACACCCAGATATTGATTCAATTAGATCTTGATCAATCTGAGGTGTTGTACTTGCGGGGGTGTCTGGCAGCGGTAGGGTACTGGATGGGCCACAACTGGCACAAGTTTAATAGTGATAAGACTGAAGTGATGGTGGTGGTCTACCCATCTAATCCTACACTCTGGGTGTCCTCCTTCTGGCCATCCTCTTTGGGTCCTTTACCTACCCCGGTCACGAAAGTAAAAATCATGGGTGTCATGCTATCAGCCTCTCTGTATATGGATCAACAGGTTACAGCAGTTTGCCAGGCTGGCCATCTCCAATTAAAAACTCTTAGGAATATTTTGCCTCTGATCCTGGCCCACTTCGTCCCCCGGTAGTTGCCACCCTGGTTCTATCGTGGATAGATTACTGTAATGTGTTATATCTGGCCCAACCTAAGAAGCTGATAAAACAACTGCTATAGAACCTGGACGCTCTGGTGGCCACTGATACTCCTTACGGAGTTCACATCTTGCCGGTGCTTCGGACTTTGCACTGGCTCCCAGTGGCCCAGCAGGTGGAGTTTAAGGCCCTGCGCATTGTCCATCCTGCTCTTCATAAACTGGGAGCGGAACATCTACAAGGGAAATTTTCTCGCTATTATCCTATCCGCAATCTTCGTTCCCCGCTGCAGAAATGCTGCTGGTACATAGATACAATCGTGAATGTGTCGGCGGTCAAGAATTCTCAATTGCCGTATCTTCCCTGTGGAGTAAATTTCCACTGGCCATCAAACAAACCTCAAACTATCTTCAGTTCAGAAAGAGGATCACAACCTACTTTTTCTAATTTTCCTAGGTGCTTGCTCTCTCTCTCCTTAAGCGCCATGATGCCTCTGGGTGACCATATAAGAAGGGATAACATATAAGAAGTGATAACATAAAATTAAACATAATTAGCACAGTCATGCACATGATTGCCTTCTTCTCGTGGCTCAGCTATAAACGTTGCAGGATTCACTATTTTACATCTTACAATCTTAATTGTTGCATTTGAAACCATGACCTCATAAACTGAAGCTCTTTGGGATGTTAATGTGCCTTTGGGTTTCTCTTAAATGGCAAATAGAGCATTCTCCACGAAGAGGGTCATAGAGAAGCCCATAACAATACTTGTGGACTTCTCAATTGCGAAGGCGACAGCTACCAATGACTGTTCACAAGGAAAGTGTCCTCTCATAACTGGTTCTAAAATCTGACTATAATATGCTAAAGAATTGTACCCCAATGTAGTTCTCTGCTTAAACACTGCTGTCATGACTGTCCCATTTGTGTTAAAAAATAAATAAAATTCCTCAGCATATTTGGGAATCCTAAAAAAGGGGCTGTACAAATTTCTTTTTTCAGCTCCTCAAAACCTTCCTCCATTTCCTCAGTCCATGATTTTTTTACTTTATCCACTTGTGTTTTCTTCAAAGCTTACAAATGGGGTCTTGTGTATGTACTGTAATCAATCATCCAGGCTCTAACATAGTTGCATATCCCCAAAAACTGCTGCATCTGTTTCATTGTATTTGAGGTTTTCATAATCACCTCAGCTCTCTCAGGTGTCAACTTCTTTCCTTCATGTGAAATCAGCTGCCCAATATATAACACCTCTTCTTGGCAGTATTGTAACTTCTCCTTGTCTGCTAGAATAGTCCTTAACTGAATAGAATCTTGTCTGCACTCACCTTCTGTGGTGCTACAAATTAAAATGTCATCAACGTATTGTATCACTGCACTCTTTAGACCAATGTTGCCTAAATCCATCTGTAGGACTCTGTTAAAGATCGATGGGGACTCACAGTACCCCCGGGGCAAACAAGTATGTTTCAGGTGAGTTTGGCGGAAGTAAAGGAAGTCAGGTCCTGTGAGTTTTTGTGCAACAGGATTGAGAAACAATGAACTTTTCAAATCGATCACCATGAAATATCGAGCTTCTACTGGAATACTGCATAGTACAGTCCCTGGTTAGGAACTAGAGGAAACACTGCATCTACAATCTGGTTAATTGGTCTCATATATTATATAAATCCTGATGAACCTCCTTTAGATTTTTTGATTGGATACACCACAGTATTACACCACGATTCTGATGGCACCAGAATCCCTATCTTCATCAGTGCTGAAATGGTCAGAAATACACCTTCATCATGTTCTTGAGACTTGGGTATTGTTTTGCTTGAGGTAAAATCGCTCCTGGTTTAAACTTTATTTTAATTTCCCCTATTCCCTTTAATTGACTTACGTCATAAGGACCCGTGGTCCAAAGGACGCTTGGCACCTTCTCCAAGTCTTCCTGAAAAAATGCTGGACGCTACCGCATAATCTCCATTCACTGTGGGACTTCCCTCTTCTTTATTCTTATCCAGTATGTGATGCTCACAAAGAACACCATGTCATCATCTGTTTGGTCTTCCCTAAACATTTCATCATCAATGATTTCAATCAATCTGTACCCTTCCTCGAGAGCTATTACTGTTCTCCATGATCCACCCTCATTATCTACTCCTTCAAGCATTGCCATCTCCCTTCGTACTATGGCTGCTTCTAATTCTATAGGGATAGTCTGTCCCCCCTCTTTGTCCATAGGTATTCGTGGTCTAAACAAAAACTCATCAGGTATCCTCACAATTTTTCCCACTAAGCCAGGTAGCTATGTCAATAGATTGCTCACTCCATGTAGAAACATCTCTGGATTTACAGGAATGCCTCACAGAGCCACTTGCCCTGTGAATGCCAGTATAAATTCACATATGTTTAAATACAGTATTCCAGGAGTTGAGTACACTATTCCTTGATCAGTGAATGAAATTGTCATGTTAAGTTTTGTCACCAAATCTCTTCCAAAATGTTAACCAGTGTCTGTCGTGAATATAACAAAGGAACAAACATGTCACACTCTCCTATAGAGACTGGTAATTAATTAGTGAAAGGAACTGAACTCATAGCTCCAGAGAACCCTTGAGCATTCATGACAATTCCTGACATAGGATTTTTTTTCCCTCTCGTATATATGAACGAGTAGCTCCAGTGTCTACTAAAAAAGAAAAAGGTTTGCGTCCTATCATCACATCGGCCCTTGGTTCCTCTTGGGGGTCTGGTGTCACAGATAGTACTGAACACCTCAAGTCATCCTGTGAACTGTCCTATTGCCGTTACAGGCTCATCCCTGTCCCTGTGAAAGGATTTCCTCTTACCACAGTGAAACGACCTATTCTGTGTGTCGGTACCTGTTTTGTGTTTGTATACTGCTGTGTCTGCATAGAGGCTGGTTGTGTCTGCCCTTGCGGTGGATTCATTTGCACTCATTCTTGTTGCTATACGTGCTGTACTCACAGCACTTGTGATACAATGTGTGATCTTGGGCAAACCCTTCTATAGTTTGTGTGCTGTATGGTGGAGGATGAGCTGTCGCCCCTCTTGAAAATTGGCCATTCTGTACATTCTCTTGGCTCCCACATACACGTGCAATGTGCCCTGTCATCCCACAAGTCCAACATACAGGGGTGCTCGTCTGACAAGTCCCCCTTGCTTGTATCTTCCCTGGGTGTTCTGATTCTCATTTTGTGTATTCTGAAACCCACCTTGATTATTTTTAAATCCCCCTCCTCTTCCTCTATAACCCATGCCTATGCCTTGTGGCACAAACCTGTATCTACCTGGATCCATTGGGTGCTAATTACTCGTCTGCAATGCACCCACTGCTTCCTGCATTTCCAATCCTTCACTTGTCAATACCACCCCTTCTATGGCAAATTTAGACATTTTTTTCTGAACTAACTTGGCTTCCTCGATTTTCCTAGTCTCATCTTTCTTCTTATTTTTCTCTTGAAATAACCTGCAATGGTGTACTATCATCAGCTGTATTTCAACCCATGGTTTCGCTTCCGTCCCCACTTGTTTCTTCATCTGCCTCTGCACTCGCTCAGGCAACCCGGCAACCCCTTGCATAAAATGTGGTAAAATAATGCTACAGTCTTTTCCCATGGCTCGTGAGTTTCAAGTTGCCATTTCTCCTGAATGTCCTGAATATAAGCACTAGAGTATTCATATTCCTTCATCTTACATGTCATAATTGCACCCATATCTGATATATCGGGATACTGTACCCTTAGAGCCCCCCACATGTCTGCTCTGCAATTATTAAACAGCGCTGTGTCATGCACTATGTTTTGTGCTGTCACACTTGAATATCCTGCTCTCCTCCATATGTCATCAGCTCTTTCCCCTAGAATAGCTGCTAGGAGACCTTTTATATCCCCTATGGCCAGCGTGTTTCCTCCTGTCCTTTTTTTTTCTAATTCATATATCCATTTTCCAGTGCTCGAAGTCAAACTCAGAAGATTACACCTTAAATCATCCTTGTCATCTGCGGCCATGGAATATACTGTGCTCTTGCTCCCCATTTTTCCAATAAGGGAAACTGCATAAACCCCAACCCACAGTCAGCTCCCATTGTTAGGCTATCATTGGCAGGGACGAACATCCCTGTCCATCACCTTGTCGGTAGCGACCTTAACCTGCTCATATATAGCAGCAATTTTCCCTTTTCACTATACGATCATCCTTGGGAACGCTCTGGATATGCTATGCTATCCTTAGGTTGTTCCAGATCTGACCATATTACTTCTTTATCTATTTTCAGGCTTCCTTCAGGGGTGCATGCACTCCCTCCTTCTACCTTGAGGATGGACTCTCTTCTTTCCTCCTCTTACATGTCTTCTCCCCAGCTAGTGTGACTATCATCCCCTTCACCTTTTTCTAAGTTCAGTTTGCTTAAGGACAATGCTCTACATCCATGACTGAACAGAATTTCTTCTTCCCTTCATGACTGAAATGCTAGGGATTGATCCCTCCTCCCTCGACTTCCATATTGGCTACCTCATGTTAGGTTTTGTCACCAAATCTCTTCCAAAATGTTAACCAGTGTCTGTCGTGAATATAACAAAGGAACAAACATGTCACACTTTCCTATAGAGACTGGTAATTAATTTGTGAAAGGAACTCGACTCATAGCTCCAGAGAACCCTTGAGCATTCATGGCAATTCCTGACATTGGATTTTTTGTCCCTCTCGTATATATGAACGAGTAGCTCCAGTGTCTACTAAAAAAGAAAAAGGTTTGCGTCCTATCATCACATCGGCTCTTGGTTCCTCTTGGGGGTCTGGTGTCACAGATAGTACTGAACACCTCAAGTCATCCTGTGAACTGTCCTATTGTCGTTACAGGCTCATCCCTGTCCCTGTGAAAGGATTTCCTCTTACCACAGTGAAACGACCTATTCTGTGTGTCGACACCTGTTCTGAGTTTGTATACTGCTGTGTCTGCATAGAGGCTGGTTGTGTCTGCCCTTGCGGTGGATTCATTTGCACTCATTCTTGTTGCTGTACGTGCTGTACTCACAGCACTTGTGATACAATGTGTGATCTTGGGCAAACCCTTCTATAGTTTGTGTGCTGTATGGTGGAGGATGAGCTGTCGCCCCTCTTGAAAATTGGCCATTCTGTACATTCTCTTGGCTCCCACATACACGTGCAATGGGCCCTGTTATCCCACAAGTCCAACATACAGGGGTACTCGTCTGACAAGTCCCCCTTGCTTGTATCTTCCCTGGGTGTTCTGATTCTCATTTTGTGTATTCTGAAACCCACCTTGATTATTTTGAAATCCCCCTCCTCTTCCTCTATAACCCATTCCTATGCCTTGTGGCACAAACCTGTATCTACCTGGATCCATTGGGTGCTAATTACTCGTCTGCAATGCACCCACTGCTTCCTGCATTTCCAATCCTTCACTTGTCAATACCACCCATTCTATGGCAAATTTAGACATTTTTTTCTGAACTAACTTGGCTTCCTCGATTTTCCTAGTCTCATCTTTCTTCTTATTTTTCTCTTGAAATAACCTGCAATGGTGTACTATCATCAGCTGTATTTCAACCCATGGTTTCGCTTCCGTCCCCACTTGTTTCTTCATCTGCCTCTGCACTCGCTCAGGCAACCCGGCAACCCCTTGCATAAAATGTGGTAAAATAATGCTACAGTCTTTTCCCATGGCTCGTGAGTTTCAAGTTGCCATTTCTCCTGAATGTCCTGAATATAAGCACTAGAGTATTCATATTCCTTCATCTTACATGTCATAATTGCACCCATATCTGATATATCGGGATACTGTACCCTTAGAGCCCCCCACATGTCTGCTCTGCAATTATTAAACAGCGCTGTGTCATGCACTATGTTTTGTGCTGTCACACTTGAATATCCTGCTCTCCTCCATATGTCATCAGCTCTTTCCCCTAGAATAGCTGCTAGGAGACCTTTTATATCCCCTATGGCCAGCGTGTTTCCTCCTGTCCTTTTTTTTTCTAATTCATATATCCATTTTCCAGTGCTCGAAGTCAAACTCAGAAGATTACACCTTAAATCATCCTTGTCATCTGCGGCCATGGAATATACTGTGCTCTTGCTCCCCATTTTTCCAATAAGGGAAACTGCATAAACCCCAACCCACAGTCAGCTCCCATTGTTAGGCTATCATTGGCAGGGACGAACATCCCTGTCCATCACCTTGTCGGTAGCGACCTTAACCTGCTCATATATAGCAGCAATTTTCCCTTTTCACTATACGATCATCCTTGGGAACGCTCTGGATATGCTATGCTATCCTTAGGTTGTTCCAGATCTGACCATATTACTTCTTTATCTATTTTCAGGCTTCCTTCAGGGGTGCATGCACTCCCTCCTTCTACCTTGAGGATGGACTCTCTTCTTTCCTCCTCTTACATGTCTTCTCCCCAGCTAGTGTGACTATCATCCCCTTCACCTTTTTCTAAGTTCAGTTTGCTTAAGGACAATGCTCTACATCCATGACTGAACAGAATTTCTTCTTCCCTTCATGACTGAAATGCTAGGGATTGATCCCTCCTCCCTCGACTTCCATATTGGCTACCTCATGTTAGGTTTTGTCACCAAATCTCTTCCAAAATGTTAACCAGTGTCTGTCGTGAATATAACAAAGGAACAAACATGTCACACTTTCCTATAGAGACTGGTAATTAATTTGTGAAAGGAACTCGACTCATAGCTCCAGAGAACCCTTGAGCATTCATGGCAATTCCTGACATTGGATTTTTTGTCCCTCTCGTATATATGAACGAGTAGCTCCAGTGTCTACTAAAAAAGAAAAAGGTTTGCGTCCTATCATCACATCGGCTCTTGGTTCCTCTTGGGGGTCTGGTGTCACAGATAGTACTGAACACCTCAAGTCATCCTGTGAACTGTCCTATTGTCGTTACAGGCTCATCCCTGTCCCTGTGAAAGGATTTCCTCTTACCACAGTGAAACGACCTATTCTGTGTGTCGACACCTGTTCTGAGTTTGTATACTGCTGTGTCTGCATAGAGGCTGGTTGTGTCTGCCCTTGCGGTGGATTCATTTGCACTCATTCTTGTTGCTGTACGTGCTGTACTCACAGCACTTGTGATACAATGTGTGATCTTGGGCAAACCCTTCTATAGTTTGTGTGCTGTATGGTGGAGGATGAGCTGTCGCCCCTCTTGAAAATTGGCCATTCTGTACATTCTCTTGGCTCCCACATACACGTGCAATGTGCCCTGTTATCCCACAAGTCCAACATACAGGGGTACTCGTCTGACAAGTCCCCCTTGCTTGTATCTTCCCTGGGTGTTCTGATTCTCATTTTGTGTATTCTGAAACCCACCTTGATTATTTTGAAATCCCCCTCCTCTTCCTCTATAACCCATTCCTATGCCTTGTGGCACAAACCTGTATCTACCTGGATCCATTGGGTGCTAATTACTCGTCTGCAATGCACCCACTGCTTCCTGCATTTCCAATCCTTCACTTGTCAATACCACCCATTCTATGGCAAATTTAGACATTTTTTTCTGAACTAACTTGGCTTCCTCGATTTTCCTAGTCTCATCTTTTTTCTTATTTTTCTCTTGTAATAACCTGCAATGGTGTACTATCATCAGCTGTATTTCAACCCACGGTTTCGCTTCCGTCCCAACTTGTTTCTTCATCTGCCTCTGCACTCGCTCAGGCAACCCGGCAACCCCTTGCATAAAATGTGGTAAAATAATGCTACAGTCTTTTCCCATGGCTCGTGAGTTTCAAGTTGCCATTTCTCCTGAATGTCCTGAATATAAGCACTAGAGTATTCATATTCCTTCATCTTACATGTCATAATTGCACCCATATCTGATATTTCGGGATACTGTACCCTTAGAGCCCCCCACATGTCTGCTCTGCAATTATTAAACAGCGCTGTGTCATGCACTGTGTTTTGTGCTGTCACACTTGAATATCCTGCTCTCCTACATATGTCATCAGCTCTTTCCCCTAGAATAGCTGCTAGGAGACCTTTTATATCCCCTATGGCCAGCGTGTTTCCTCCTGTCCTTTTTTTTTCTAATTCATATATCCATTTTCCAGTGCTCGAAGTCAAACTCAGAAGATTACACCTTAAATCATCCTTGTCATCTGCGGCCATGGAATATACTGTGCTCTTGCTCCCCATTTTTCCAATAAGGGAAACTGCATAAACCCCAACCCACAGTCAGCTCCCATTGTTAGGCTATCATTGGCAGGGACGAACATCCCTGTCCATCACCTTGTCGGTAGCGACCTTAACCTGCTCATATATAGCAGCAATTCTCTCTTTTCACTATACGATCATCCTTGGGAACGCTCTGGATATGCTATGCTATCCTTAGGTTGTTCCAGATCTGACCATATTACTTCTTTATCTATTTTCAGGCTTCCTTCAGGGGTGCATGCACTCCCTCCTTCTACCTTGAGGATGGACTCTCTTCTTTCCTCCTCTTACATGTCTTCTCCCCAGCTAGTGTGACTATCATCCCCTTCACCTTTGTCTAAGTTCAGTTTGCTTAAGGACAATGCTCTACATCCATGACTGAACAGAATTTCTTCTTCCCTTCATGACTGAAATGCTAGGGATTTATCCCTCCTCCCTCGACTTCCATATTGGCTACCTTCATTTAATTCTTGATAGGCCGTATTGATCCTGTCTCCGATGATCTCTGCATCAAAGCTTTCTTCTTCCAATACTACTCTAGATGCCCATGATGTTGCTTCCTTTATAAGAAGGAACTGTCTTGTTCTGTCCCATTGTATTTCTTGGCTTAGCCCTACTGGGTCCTTACTAATAAGACTGGTATCAAGACCCTGCTGTCTTCTTCTTTGTTCTATTTCTTCTTCTAGTTCTCTTCAATTTCTTGTATCCCTTCTGATTTTTTCTTTCTCTTGCCTTTGTTCTTCTCTCCTTACTCCTTCCCTTCTTTCCTCTTCTTCACTTTGTCTCTGTATTCTTTTGTCCCTTAATGTGTGTGCTTCCATCTCTTTTCTCTTCCATTCTCTTCTACCCCTCTCTGTCTATTGTCATACTTTCTTTGTTCTTCTGCCTTTTTTCTCTTGCTCCTCCTAATACATCTGTTCACGTCGCTCCCTGCTCTTCTTTTTCTGCTCGTCTTCTTTCAATCTCTTCTCTCTGTCCTTGCTTTTCTATCTCTTTCTTCATCTTCTCTTTGCCTAACTTCCTCAATGCTGTTCTCATCTATTTTAAGTAATATCTTTCCTCCCATCTATTCGTTCTGCATGAGTGCTATTTCGTCATCTTTAACCTTCTCTGCTTTCCATCTCTTAATCTCCCTGTCAATTTCTGTTGACATATTCGGCCGCTCACTCCAATCTTCGTTGTCTTGTATGATCTTATAGATCTCTTCTTTTCTCGTATTCTCCTCTGGACTATCATTGCTACTATAAACTGATGTGCGTATATTGGATTACTATAACCTGTCGCCGCTTCCAACTCCTTTACTTCAGGTGAGGTAAGGGTAGCTGAGGGCTCAACACCTTCCTCCTTACGCTGAGTAAGCATCCACTCCTCAGGTGGCAGATCTGTCCTCTCTTCCTGGTAGATTTTCCAGAGCTCTTGAATCACTAATCTTTTCTCTAATTTCTTCCCTGTGTACGTAGCGTGCAAGTATATGATCATATGTTGCAAATGACACTTTTGACAGGGATCCCTCTTGTGGCCAAGTCATGAACATTTTATCTGCCATACCTTTTAACCATTCCGCACTATACTGTTTTAGCTTGAGCCTGTGCTTTGGTAATGTCTTACATAAGTGCATCAGAGGAGTATCTCCCAAAATGACAAGTCTCAATTGACTGTCAATACTTACCAAACTTATGAAATAATCTTTTTAAAAATGTTCCTTAAATCACCACTTTTTCAAACCCTTTAAAACAACAAATATGAGCACACACCATCAATCACTGGTCAAGCCTCTAATTTCCTAATTAGTTATCTTTACTTTGCTATGCTTAATCACTTTTGCTCCTCAATTTGTTCAATTACTTCACAACTTCTATCGCTCCACAATATTTGTACTCAACAAAAAACATACAGACTAGTCGACTTTACACATTAATAAACACTGTGATCACCTTTTTCTCTCTCGCCTTTTCTTTCTACCCTGTACAGGGTTTGAGACGTCACCTTATGTGAACCTGTTCACGCGTTTTATATTTCTGTTCTACCCCCATTGGGATTTGAAACATCTCCTTCTGAAACTCCCTTGAGCCAGGACTCTAGGTGCTATTTTTTTCTTCACACAAGTTCCTGTTACTTAAAAATGATCACAACCCCATCGCCTTCATTTGCCATTCCCCTTAGTATACTCACCATTTGATCATTAATTGACTTGAGGCCTTTGGAATCGACTCCTCCTTCAATCCGACAACTTTGCCTTCCATCAGCAGAGCACACATGGAAACTGGGCAGGGATTTCGTCAAAGGGGGACCTGCCCACCATCTCGGTTCTTCTTGCAAGTTTATTTCTAACGGCCACTCTCCACAGGACGGTGGAGGAAGACTCGATTGTCCGAAAGATTGGGGACAAACTAGTTTGGATCTTTTGCACCCATCCGCACTACTACCACATGAGCATATGGACCTTTGGGTATTGTTCATGCAATGGATGGCGATGCATAAGAACGCCAACACCAAATCATCAAACCAACTTAGGAAGATGGCAAAGGTTGCTGTTTCATTAACAATTATCTAAAACAGGGATTCACAACAGACATCAACGGATGTTCACTCGAGCTCTCAGAGCATTTCTCATAAAAATATCCGTTTATACAAAAAATATGTCAGATGTTATGTTGTACTCTGTGGCAAATAAGAAAAACCTATGAGGGGTTGTAATAGGTTCAAGTGGAACATCTAAGTATACTTTCTATAAGGGGTGGGATTTTGATTGTTTTTCTACTGTCAGGTAGACAACTTATGCCTACCTCTAAAACATGCCATCTTTAACACTATTAAGTACATGGTATATCATTGGCTCTCAAACTATAAGGCCCTCCATTATATTGCCCTCTATAATTGGTTGGCATGCTCATGCCATGTCTGGAATATTCGGTTCAGTTAGCAGCACGTAAGCTCAGACCCAGGTAACCAGGAGGTGGACTTGACTTTAGAACCCCACCCACTTAGCCCATCATCTCTCATCACCCATGCCTTTTGGCATGACGATTGTCTTTGAACTTGGCCTTGCAGAGAATTCTTGTCTCTGGGAATATAAGGGAGTGTGAGCATGCACTATCTATCACATTCAACTCTATTTCCGTCCTTGGCTCACGTGACAGGAGAGCACAATTTGGTAAATTTTGCAGCATTTAAATGTCTTAAATGAATAAAACATGACACGCTCGGTGTTCTTTCATTGCATGTTAACAAGGGATGATTCAGCTTCTCATGTTCACCACCTACCTGAATAGATTACAAGTCTTGGCTGCCTCAGCTTTGCCACCAGGCCAGACAGCCTCGCCATTCATTTCCATGATCCCAACTTATTCTTGCTGCAACACAGTTCTCAGTCTTCCCCCTCCATGGGTCCTATCCATGGGTCAGGGCTTACTAAATTCATGACACTGATGTCCAGTTTCTATACAATGGCGGCTTTGCCTGCAGTCGATTCACTACTTATAACCAGTTTATAAGATTACTTAATCTGCTTGCGTTACAGCATCTGTACAGTTATTGAACGGCTTGCATTTTCTACAGTGTGTCACACATGTGCAGTCTTCTTTTCGCATATGAAAGTTTACTCGATTCTGAACTTCCTCATCAGTTTGAATAAGGCGCATGCATTCTCTTCAGCCAGTATTCTCAGGGTGTCACAGTCTTCTTTCATGACGTCACCAGCTCCTCTTTCGCTCTTTTTCATATTCCTTCTGGAAGATCCTCCCTCAGATTGTTATCTGTGTGGGGATACATTTGATAGGGTTTTATCAGAGGGTACCTTCTTTCTAATATTTGCTGTGGCATGGTCACAACGGTTGGTGTCAAGCAGGGCACAATCTCAGGCTTCCAACATACAGGAGGTAGGGGTCGGGATTTCCTGCAGAGGCATGTAACTGCTCCTCTACAAGATAATTAATTTACATGAAGTTGCCCTGCACCTTTGAAAGCAAAGAGATATGTATTTGGAAGGATAGCTCAGAGGCAACACATTTGCTTTGGGAACAAGAGGATGCAGTGCTATATGGGTTCAATTCCTGTTCCAGTGCTTGGGATCTGGAGGTGGCTGGTAGTAAGCAAGATGTAAAGGATCAAACAATTGCCCTTTACTAAGGGTAATGTCATGGAGCTGCTGTAGCTGTTTACATTTTAAAATTAGAAGAAAAAATAACTGCAATTACTGTGACCTGCAACACATCCTTCCCCTCTATCTCCCATCTAGCAAAATAAAACGGTGAGTTACTTACCAAATAAGCAAAACAGAAAGGTGATGGCTGGAAGGTTTCTATTTATTCATAACCACTGGCACAGCTCTGGGCAACCTTTCAGACCATTGTTTATCAGTATGCCAAGCCACTTCAGAAAGAGAAAGACCATATGCAAATCATGGTTGGTCCCACCCCAAAAGGGGCAGTCCAGCCCAAACTGCTAGGTCACATCCCTTCTGCACAAGACCACAAGCTTCCTGAGACATGTTCCTGCCTCATTGGGCATCATACGTGAGGAGTAGTCTAGGTCTCTAGGCCCACCAGGCTTTTCTATGGATGATATAATGGAGCTGCTGCTTGCCTTTTAAAATAAAACAACTTTGCAGCTATTGTGACCTACAAAACATCCTCCAACACATCCCCTCTGTCTCCCATCTTACAAAAAGAAATCTGAGTTATTTACCAAAAAGCAAATCACAAAGGTGATGGAAGGTTTCAAATCATTCATAACCAGTGGCACAGCTCTGGGCAACCCTCCAGACCATCGTTTTTCCGGTTGGATTTGCGTTGGTGAGCTACTGTTTCCAGTCTATGGCCAGACACGTGACAGGCACTGGATGTCTGCACTTTGGGCTTTAGGCCTTTTCGAGATGTTCTGTCTGTTTACAGATTAGCGCAAGTGATGTACAATAGTCCAGGTTGTTGTGTTGGATGTCTGCTTACACTCGCAGTAATTTGGCAATGTGGGTCTACACTCACTAATATTAATGCTACATATGGTGATACAATCTTGTATGAAATGTATATCATATTACAGTGATATGGTAACCATATTGTTCTAAGTGTACTGCAGAACAATGCTATGTGATGCCACTTCCTGTTTTCTCAAGGGGTGGATGGTTGTGTGCCATCACTTCATATGATGTCACTTGGGGGTGGGGTCAAATGACATCACCCCCTGTGATGTCAGAGGTCAAGGGTCATGTGATGTCACTTCTACTACCCCTGGAATTTTGGTGAAATCACACCCTGACTCCTGTGAGCTTGTCTGTAGATGTGGTGGGGGGTGATGGATTCCTTGTGAGATAAAGGGATCCTGCAGGCCAGTGATTCAAACAAGCTTGTTCTGGGAGAGGGGATAATGGAGAATGGTCAGATGCTCCTGTGGATGACTGAAACGCTGCCTCCTGACTCAGGGTGTCAGATATTATGTTAGGGTTTATTAGAAACACCAATTCTATTAATAGTTGTAAGTGAAAAAGGGATACTTGCACATTTATAAAATGTTGCATTTGATTTCTGCTTGGAGTATGTCTATGAGACATGAAACACACTGCCCACACTGCAACACGTTGCACATAGTGACCTTCTTGAACAATGGGACTCCAGGGACTCATGACAAAGACATCATCTCTCAGGCTGTCCTAATAGTAGTCTTCGTTTGGGGAACTGGGTGCCATGTCATTTGACATGAAAGCTGGTGCACCTGGCTTGTGAAATGAAAGCAGGTCTGGGAGATGGTGCTGAAATATTTGCTGGATTCAGTGGAGTCATAAATTCTTTTAGTGACCGCCCTGGTCACAACAATTACAGATGGGGGATTGGGGGATATCCAAACTCTGTTCACTGTTAGATCTGAACTGATCACCTACCTCTCACTCTGCATGGTCCTCCCCACCTTCCCACTGGAAACCTCTCTCTCACCATTTGAATATTTGCCCTTTGGGCATTTTTAAATTCAAGTTTGTTCTCTGTGTTCTCTGTCATTTAATCATAGCATGCAAGATAGTAATTTGCTATGGTAACTAATTTAGATAAGGCCTTCGTTTGCCATACTATGCATATAATTTTCAACTGCTGTTTCAGTTTTCGCAATAATTCCTGCACAAATGCATTCACCAGAGCCTGTTGGGCACTTTGTGTTCACTTTATTGTGCCAGAATGTAGAGTAAATACCACCTTAAGTTGATCCAGGTATTCCACGGCGGACAATCCATTTTGTGTGGGTAGACCGCGTGAAAAGTAGTTAACAAGTTATCTTGTGCTGTACCAATTCTATTGATGTCATTCTTGATGGTGGCTGACTCTCTTGTGCTTCTGCAACTCTGCAAGAGTAAACCGTGTGTCTCAGAACCATGATTTGATGACACACTCAAAAATCAGTGTAAAAAAAACACCAGTTAGAACGCAGATGGCAGGCTTCATACACACAGGCTCTTGTTTCAACAGAGTTCTAATGCTTACCATCAGGCAATTCAACTTGCTAAAATAAATTATTATACCACCTGATTGAAAGGAGCACTGAACAAGCCAAAGGAGCTTTCCTCTCTGTTATGTTCTCTCTCCGCAAAAAATGTTGTTATGATCACCATGGTACTTTCACAATTATAATGCGTTTTTATGACAAAAATTAGCAACATTAGAGTTTTGATTGCTACTGCCATAGCACCTCTGTGTGACAAAGAAGCACAGCTGGTGGCTGTCAACAACACAGAGAATTGGCCTACCTTTCTAGTGTTTATACCTTCCATGGTTATCACTGCTACCAAGAGTCTGAAATCTGCACCCCCATTGGATGCCATCCAGCTGGATGCATTACAGGAGATTATTGATTTGATCGCCCCCTGGCTATATGCAGCCATCAATCAATCTTGTGTGACTGGTTGCATCCGAGCTGCCCTGAAGCAATCCTGGGTAATTCCATTACTCAAGAAGCCTTCTCTCGATTGTTCTGTTCTGGCTAATTTCTGCCCATTGCTCTGCTGCCTTTTACAGTGAAGCTTCTTGAATCTTTGATTTCCCCACTTCTCACCTCTTTTCTTGAGCACTCTCAAGCTTTGGACATGATTCAGTCAGGCTTTCGTCCAGGCGAGGAATGGAAAGTGTCCTCATGTTGGTGTTGGACAACCTGAACAGGCTGGTAGACCGTGGAGGGACATGAGCATTGATCTTATTAGATCTTTACACAGCCTTTGACACTCCAACTTGCTGCTCCATCTATCCTTGGTCGGCCTGCATGGTCGGGTGCTGGCATGGTTAAAGTCATTCCTGACTGAGAGGTCACAAATTCTTTCTCTGGGTTCTTTTCATTCTTGTTCTCACAATCTTATCTGTAGTGTTCCTCAGGGCTCTGCCTTGTCCCCAGCACTTTTTAACATCTATATTCAGCCTCTTTTGCTCCTCATCCAGTCTCATGGCTTCTCATCTTACTCCTATGCCGATGACACACAAATCATTGTCCAGCTGGTTTTGGGCAAGCCGGACACTGCAGGTCAGCTATGGGGTTGTTTGGTGGCTGTGAGTAACTGGATGGGGAGCAAATGGTTGAAACTTAATGCGGACAAGACAGAGGTACTAGATATGGGCCCTGCTTCCTTTCCGTGTGACCCTCTTCCCCTACCTTGGGTCCTCCACTGTGGTCCCGTGTTTTCTGGCCTTCTGAGCTTGGTCCCTGTACTTCTCCTGTTTTGTCAGTTAGGAACCTGGGATTTCTGTTTTCAGAGTCACTGTCTGCTGAAGCCCAAGTTGGCTCTATATGTAAATTGGGCTATTTTCAGCTTAGGGTACTTAAGAAAGTCTGGCCGTTTCTCCCAGAAAAGCTACGCCCTGTGGTAGTGTCATCTCTGGAACTGAGCCAGCTGGACTACTGCATATTTCTGTTCCTGGCTCAACCAGCCTATATTAACCAGCATTTTCAGCTGCTACCAAATAGTGATACATTTAGCCTCTTTGATGCATATTCATACCAATCGGAATAAGTACCCCACTGCTTTGGACATATTTGACCCTTTTCCGATTCAAGAGCGCTCTCTACATATGTGGTCTTTTGTCATGATGCCTACCCCGGGCATCAGGACCAAGCCCATCAGCTCCAGGAGCAGGCTTCCAGACACTTATTAAAACCCCAACAGCTCCAGCTGGGGGCTGTTTGGGTTCAGTCCTGGCGCCAGGCTCATCATTGGAATCAGTCCTGGTGCCTGAGGCACCAGGCTCATAGACTTTACTTACCTGATGCAGACCATGCTGCAAGTGAGTCCAAGCCAACGTGAGGCCTGGATAGGACTATTTTATTGCAGGGACTACTTTTTGCTCGGGCGTGGTTCTGGGGAACTTCTTACCTGGAACAACTTTGGAGGCTTTTTAAACCATGCCCGAACAGCAGCACACGCTTCGCGTTATTCTGCATCCAGCAGCGTAACGCTCACCGTGCCTGCAGCCAGCATCCAGTCTTCTGTCACGCCCGCCTCGAATCTGGAGCTCCTAAAAACAAGAGGAAAGAAAAGGACAAGGTTAGAAAACAAACTATTTTCGAATTCCTCACCTGATTCCGGATCCATCTCGCCTCCGGACCTGGAAAGAACATCATTTCAGTACGCGTCACATCTCCAGCTGCAGCACCGGGCCATACTCACCAGTCCTCGCAGCATCTTCCGATTCGGCGCTGCCTCCATCATTTCTTCGCCGAACTCCGGCACCTGGGGGACAAAAGAAAACAACAAGGTGATCCGAGAAAACCAACAAATATCATTCTTATCACCATAGACTTACCTGAATTACCAACGGAGGCATTATTCTATAACTCTCCACACCTTCATGTGCTGGACCTGCAAAGAGAGAGAAAACAACACGTTAAACACGTACAACATTTACCGGACAGAGTCCTGAATAATACAGACTCTTACCTGATCGCCACCAGCTACCACAAGAGCATCTTCTCACGAACTCAGCTGCAAGACAAGGAAGGAAGGGGGGAACAAGAGTGAACATCGGACATATTGAACTCTATGAACTTGATACTTACTGGTCCTAGCCAGGAACCTTAGAGTCAATACTCTCCGGAACTCTCCCACGCCTTCAAACCATTGAAGTAACTGGCATCAATGCGCCCCTGCAATCCATGCAGGATGGAGAGCTCATCTTTCAAGAGTATAAGGCGAGATTGCTGAAAGGGCACTTCGGAGTGATAAGTGGGGAGGACTGTGGGGGGTGCCATCACTTAAATCCATGGGTGGCTAAATCCATATCTCCACTTGCAGGAGAATACTTCTATGAGTCAAGCAGACAAGATTCGGAGGGCCAGTCCAGTCAGTCATCTCTGCTCTACGCATCACATTTGTGGAGACCGCAGCCATCCGGGTCCGACTGACGCCCCTGTGGGAGCCAGGTGAGCGTAACATTTTTTCAATTTGGAAGGTACTTTAAAGCGGGAATTGATTATGCTGATTTGTCCTCGTCAAGACATGCCATTACCATAAACATGTGCATATCCTACTGTTGTACCTACCGAGTCGACACGTCATGTCCTGGTGCGTCCTTAGTTGATGTTGGCACATATTTGGACCGAACTTCCCCCATTTGTACTGGCTAGCCCTGTGCTACATTGTACTACATTCCAAGAATTCTGGATGTCTAAAGGAAAGCCTTATTTGACTGCTTTGTCCACATTCACAAACAAAGTTAAATTCCACCTTTGCTTCCCTGAGTAGCAAACGTTTGGATATTTAAGGAAGGTAAAATTCTGCTAAGAGGCCCTGATAAAGGAGAGGAAAGTATTGACCTATGAAAGCTCTGTGGAAGCATAAGGGACAGAAAGAAAGCTGTCCAGTCATGTTGTTCCCCCAGCTACCCTTGCTTTTGGAACTTTCTCTCAGCAAAGGTCCTTGGTGCAACTGGAATTCAGGTTAGTCTGAGACTAATACAACCATACACATCCATTCATATTAATATGATGTCTAGTAATATCACTACCAGCTCATACCACCCGCTTCTGGTTATCGAGAGTTGACTATACACTTTACTCACAGATTGACATAGATTTCATAATTTACTGATGGATTACAGTTGGCTGACTATTGACTATAGACATCTTACTAACTGACTGACTGAGAACATTCTTCACAGTATTGTGTTCTGTGTTCAGGTTCTATGCACATGTGAATTTCCTGTCCCAGAACGAGCCTTTACAGATCACAGATTACAAACATCAAAACACAACCCTCTTTTTTTGTATGTTCAGTGTCTGTCTGTTCTTGGTACCATTCAAAAATATGATCCCCTGAGAGAGCCCAAAGGTGGAAACCCACATATGGTCAGCCTCCATCCAACTACCCCGATAGAAATTTGGACACATCTGCTACCTGTCACATTATGCAACGATGGGATTCTGAAGAAAGTGGTCCTAAAAAGGCTGTCAATGCCTGTTATGGTGCTAACAGATCAGGTTCACCACACTAGATTGTGGTAAAAATAAAAGAGCCCAGAGAAGCACCTTGGAAGTGTAGCAAGAAACATTGGAATCTATGTTCCCTTTCAATTGTGCACGTGTGCGCTTGCCCAGCTTCATTTTGGGTGTCGCTCAGAAGATTTTTATTAGCGCACACAGGCAATTCTCATCTATGCAAAAAGATTTAATGAGGCACAAGTCACAGCAATTACCTGAAACAGAATCGCTTTATTACATTGCAATCAATGTTCCCTCTTAACTGTGTGCATGTGCGCTTGCCCAGCTTCCTTCTGGGTGCCGCTCAGAAGATTTTTAGCAGCGCAAACAGTCAATTCTGACCTATGCAAATAGATTTAATAAGGCACAAGCCACATCAATTACCTGACATTTGCTTTCTCCTAAAATAACTAAATAGCCATGATATTCTGGTGTAGTTCATTTACATTACCCTAATAAGCAAGCGTGACCTTAAAAACCTAAAAATGGAATGCAGCCACATGAGGTAATAATTAATATGAAAAAGTGGCCCCATGAACAGAAAAAATGAACTAAGATATGCTTGCACACAGTAACCAACTACTGTTCCCTCCCTACCCATGAATCCTATGATTCAGTCTACCACACACTTACTCTAACCTCTACCCCAAAACATATTTCGATATTACCAGATAACCTTGATCTTCCTCTCTTGGCTCTGCGCAAGGTTACCAGACAAGTACCTACATCCACTAATTTTATGTTTGTTGTAATTTGAATAGCGTTCAAGTACCAGAACTTAGTTTATTCATCATGGCTTCTGAAAAGTTCCTTTTTGGAAGTCCTTCCAGCGACTACCCTGGCACCCCTTAGATGTGTCCTACATGCTGCAGCACCACTCATGAAAGGACTCAGGAAATTCAACCCTGAACCTCCTGTAACTTCACTGGCTCCCGCTGCAAGCCTCTATCATCTTAAAATCCTGTTGCATCATCTACAATGCTGTCACCCTGAAGTCCCCAAGTTACCTCACTGAGAAACTCAGCATCTCCAGAGGCCTGCAATCCACCAGAAGTAAGGACATGTGAAGGCTTGACCTTTGATGGTGCAGCAAGGAAAAAACGAGAAGAACAGCCTTCTCTGACTATGCACCAAGAATCTGGAACCTCCTACCATCAACATCAGACTTATCCCATTGCTGCTGAAGTTCAGGAAAGAGCTCAAGATCTTCCTCTTCAAGGAATGGCTTCTCTGTAACACATAGGTCCACACACACTCCCCATCATACCTGAGATTCTGATCTGACCCCACTGTCTCCTCCCCTGGTTGCTTGTAGATCTCTTGCTGAAAACTGGCCGCTGTTGCCCTCCCTTGTTAACTACCACTCCCTTGTCTCTGTTTCCCTCCCTGTGTTCTTCCCCCTGCGGTTGAAACACACTCTGGTGATTCCCGAAGCCATGGGTGTGCTCAATAAATACACTAATAATATTAATAATAAAAGTATCTCCAACACTATTTAACCTAATTATCATCTCAAATATCGGATACTGACTGTAGCTAAACATGCTACTTTGATGTTTAACCTCATCCCATGCTTCCTATTCTTAGTACATATGTCACACAAGCACTTTGAAGTGGTCCCTTGCATCTTAACACATTACAAAATTCAAATATTAATTTGCTCTCTAAGAATTTTGAGTAGAGCAATGTAATGCTCAGTGTCTCTTACTTTACCATTGCTAACATTACCCTTTAAATGGAGAGGAACATTGCAATATCACTTAGTTAGCCTGCAAGGGATGATGGGTATGGGCTATGCCAGGTATACCTTATTTATAGTAAATGGGCGACAGATATTTAGACAGTAGAATGCATTTCACACAATCTGCATTCTTTCTAAGTGTTCAGAGCTGCATTGGGCAGGGCATAGACCTTAACAAATCATTTAACTTGATGATATACAAAACCGATTTCACTTATCAGTTGTATAAACCTACCCAACAATATAAGGGTGGAATACGTTGCAAACAATCTTGTATGCTCTGCAAAATAATTGTGTACCTGCAGATTCATGACATTTTCTTAAAATGAATATAATATCATGTTGAGGCACAAAATATGTTTTGCTTGCAAAGTATTTTGGGTATGCAAATATTGCAGTCAGTGTTTCACTGCTACATATTTTAGAGTGCTCTGTCAACCAGTATTGGATGCGAGCACAGGAGCTGGGGAAGGGCAGGGGTAAAAGGGCACAGGAGAACACTCCTTGTGGGTGATTAAGTCAGTTGTTTTGGTAGTACAGTGTAGAAAAAGTGTGTGTTTGATGAAGGAAAGGAAACTAGTAAAAGTCTAGAGGACTGTGCTTTCTGTTTCTTTCAGAGTGCATTTCAATTTAAACATGTGTTCTGTGTTTACTGACCATAGCATCCCCCTGCATCCTGTTTAACTGACAACAATTAAGTACAGAGGGATACCTAGTTACAGAAAAAGGCTCTCAAGCTGTTGTATCTCTGAGCATTGATTTCATTAACCTAAAAGGCATACATATGTGATTTACTTCAACAGGGCTCTATAAGAAACCTCAGTAAGTCTCCTGCTGAATTTTGTCTAGGTTGTGATGAGGAAGGGTGGGCAAAACTATAGGCTGTATGTGCCCAGTTATTTTACTTCATTTGTCAGGGTTACAAGCAAGGCTCTGATAAGAATGTGCTTCCTACTTTGCGTGAAATTATTTTTCAGGGAGTAAAAAAGTAATTAGCTTTGCCAACCCAAATACTTTATGCTTATTAAAAGATGTTCTTTGCCCTTAAAATCCGTCTTGAGATCAGTCAGAAACATTATTAGGGTTCCTTCTGATGAAACTGCTCTGCTGATCACTGATTAAAGAAATATCATTGGAGCTTTGTGGGCAGAAGCCAGGGGTAGGTTCCTATGTGTTCATTGTTTCCCCTTTTATTGGGCACATGCTTCTGTTTTTGGGGATTAAAAATGGGTGGTGCATATGTCTCTAAGTTGTAAGGTTGGCTTTGAGTAACTCACAGGACAACATAATGTGGATAGTAAGTAGAAGCTAGGACATTTTGCTCATCAAATTCTGTGGTGCAGTTATTCTGATGCAATTTTCATCGTTACACAAATTATGAGAGGCATGTTCTCATGTGGCCCTTGAATTACTTCATCAAAGTGGCACATGAACACCTATTGGCATGCTTTCTGACACATTCCTTTTTATTGCCTTGATTCCATCAGCAAATATTGTATCCGGTATGGTTTTTGATAGCCACATAAGTCATGAAAAGCAATATTTGTTTTTTTGGTAATACACATGAGTGTTTTTCCAGTGACATAAAACACATATTTCTCTCTGCACAGGAGCACATTTGGTAGCTACTGTGGCACATCTTGAGGTCTTGAACTGGTTGATGAATTCTCTTTATAATCATATATAATAACATTTTGTTTAACCTATCTGTTTGGAAAACGTGTTGTAATATGTACTTTTTTATGTAGATTACTAAAGAAATGCAGTGGTTTGGAAGTGGCAATTCCTTTCCAAACTCTCTTCGGAGATGGTAGCTCACTAACTATGCATACTCACAAAATGGCTTACGTTGTGAGTCAATTGCGCACATGGAAAATAAAGTGAGCATGAAAGGCAACCAGTTCCGTACTTAGCAAAACATTATTAGAGGGAACATTGATTGCAATGCAGTCAAATAACCTGATGCATGTTCCCACATAGACTGAAATCGGCAACAACACCCCTTGCTCCACATAAACACTTTTATACTGTATTAGAGCTGATGAAACAACTTATCATAATGACATCACCACATTGAGTTAGCAATGGTGGCGGACATGGATGTCATTAGGTAGCTGGAGGATAGCAGAGGGGTGGGAGCTCTTATCCTGTTTCACACCCCTCTGCTTTTGATGCCTATTGACCATGGTATTCTTGTGTCTGATCTACACGACTTTGCATTAGAGACAAGGCTCTTGACTGGTTGACATTATTCCTCTCAGTATGAGCACAGTCATTGGTGATTCCGCCCTTTGAATTAGAAAGCATGCCTGTCTCTTGCACACTCCCGCAGTGCTGTGCCCACAGTCTGCTACTGTTGAACCTCTGTATGAGCGCCCCGGCGCATCTAATTGGATAATTTGGAGCCAAGTTCTGTACCTATGCGGATGACACATAATTGATTTTACACCTGGAGCATTTTATTTTAATGACTGACAGATGGACGCTCAAAGGGGTTGCCTGGAGGCGGCCAGTTGGTAGATGTACTGTGATCAGCTTCATTTCAATGTACAAAAAACAGATTCTAATCTGTTCATCTCTGTCCTTCAGATATGCTAATGAACATGTTCCTAGTGTTCTTGAAGAAGGACATGATTTAGATCCAGGGTTAGATGATCTCTGGCCTAATGTTCTGGGTGTGTGCCCTCTGCCCTCCCTGAACTGATGGCATTCAGGAGCCCGGCTGAACTGAAAGCTGTCTCAGGAATTTCACATTTCCCTAATTTCCAGATCGTGGTTCCTTCATCTGGACTCCGCAAGGATATTTCTGAATTATTTTGCTTTTCCACACCACATTCAACTGGTAAACGCATTTGTGTCAGTCGGTTGCATTTCTGCAATGTTGTTTGCTTAGAGTTAAATAAAGTGCTGCTCCACAGATTGCAACTAATTAAAACACTCGGCAGCTAGGTTGACATATCACCTAGGGAACAGAGCACATATCTGTCTAGCCCCGCGTTCACTCCATTGGCTGTCAGTGGAACAATGCATCAAGTTCAACGCCCTGTGGCTTGTGGGAAACGATTTTCGATGGCCTTGTGCTGGGGTTTGTTCAGAGATCTTATACAAACTTACCTTCCAGAAATGTTACATTGATGTTTGGTAGGGTTTCTGATCGTGCCAAGATTCAGAATACTAGGCTGGGGCGGACAGACTGTCTGAGTTCAGGCTTCAAAGGTTTGGAATTCCTCTCCAACTTGTCTCTGCCTGACTGTTCATTATATGGAATTTAGACAAAAACGTAAGACTTTCCTTTTCCGCGTTAGGGATGGATCAGTTCCATTTCCCTTGGTATTATGGCTCCTGTCTCTTGTTCAGGCAGCGCCCAAATACCTTTTAAAGGTTGCACTTTATATCTTTCACCGTAGCAGCCTAGCAGCAGATATGGCCCTGGGAAGAAGCAGACGCAGTCTCTCACCTCAGGTACCGACATTCCGCTTGTCTGGCTTTGCTTTTCTGTGCACCTGCCACTTCCACTGCTTATGTGATGCGATCAGTCTAGAACATGTACCATCTTTGAAATAATCTTGACGTCTACTTTCCCCCTTCTTCAATATTTTTCACCCAAGTCGTTTCCATTCATTAGAAGTATATATTCTATGTAACAATGCCAGTGTCTGCCCTTTCCGCCTTCTGGTGCCATGGCCTTCCCTGGAAAAGTGAGCACATTTCACATTTCTGGCAGCCCTTACAGCGAGGCCTCATAACAATGTCTGTGATTATTGTCCACATCGAAGACGAAACACAAAACTGCAGAATGTGTTTGTTTTTATAATCCCTCAAGTGGACGCAAAGGTTTGATGTGTGGCACATTAACTTTGTATCACATAAACAGTTAATCTGGGCAGGGTATTAGATGCTAGAATGTGGCATTACCAACGTGTCCAGCCTTTTCTATTTTTGGAATGGATCTACCATGAAATTGGCATTCTCGACATTGGTAATGTCACATTTTTATAAGTAATAATGTTATTTAAAAAACGTTTATTCACCACTCACATGCTTACAACAGACGCACATGGACTATTTTGGTAGTGGTGATTTGCTTGGTACTCTACGAGCTCCTTATTAACGTTTAGACGTAGAATTCAAGAATAAGCCGAGACTGCGACTGAAAACTCTGATCGGCGGCTGCCATGAAGCCTGCCCTCCAATGAGAAATAATGCGGGCTGCTGCCCTCTTCATTTTCAGATGCCTTCAGTAGAAAGCTTTGGGATCAACGATGATAAAAGACCGCACTGCTGTCAGAAGCAGCTCCTCTTTGAACGTATCATTTCATGAGGCACCATCAGGGATCTGACTGGAAAGAATGCCATTTGTCCTCATTTAAAATGATAAAAGCGGATATAAAGAATGCTTGCCAGTATCTTTCCACTGCAAGCATACTTTTAACCCAGTGTCTCAGTGCCAATCCCTGAGAAGAAACCCGACCCTCCTTTCCTCCATACGGTCCCAGTGCATGTCCCAGAGAGAAGGGGTGTTTTCTTTACCTGTGGGTCAGTGATGATGGCAGTGACATGTCAGCGTTTTTTTTTGTATACCTTTTCTTTTTTTTTACTTGTATGAAACATTATACAAAACATTTCCAGCATTAAAATTCAAAAGCACAGCAATAGCTACACTTTTTAAGAAGTAATAGACTACGCCCCCATCTTCATACACACGATTATGAAGAATCACATAAATAATCACTGATTATAAGAAAAGAGGAAAAGAGCTGGGAAAAAAAGCTCGATACAACGGTAGAGAAGGACATAAAAGGCACAAGATGAAGACAGAACAATCAAGGAAGTAAAGAAAAAGAGAGGAAACTTAAGGGGGGATCGAACAAAGGAGAGTGCCCAAACGGAATGTTGTGTGCAGCAATGCAAAACAAAAAATCACATAGTCCCTTAACAAAATCCTCTAAATTCAATATAAGTATCGACCCAGATAAGGGCCTTCTTCTCCACTGTCTACTATCAGAAAGGTAGCTGAGCCAAGAACAACAATTGTCATTTCAAAGGTAAGGCCAGGTGGTAGCCACGTCAGGTAGGGAGTGGATCAGACTCAACAGACCCCAGGCTGGCACACACCTTCTGTAAGAATGTCTCTGCATCCGCTATGCTCTCAAGGATGTACACCTTCATATTACACCTTTAATAAGGATGTTACTTTCAGGGCAGAGACTGGGATTTGCACCAACAATATCCTGCGCTGCCTTTCTAATGATGGAGGGCTCGGATCTGGAGGGTAAAGAATAAGCAAACCGCTTCAGCAATGCCACTTTATAAAACAGTTCCTTCCTCACATACCCCAGAATCACCCGGTACTAATACCACTGGGCCTTCTTCTAAGTCACCCTCCCACCCCATTCTATGAGAAGGAAGTCAATAAGCCCTCCTTATTCTGCAAGGTTCCCCTTTAACCTGCATTATCTGTGAGGGTCTGCAGCACTTCCTGCAAACCTACAGAGCTGCACGCCACAAGTACTCCCAAAACAATTATGTTTCATGTGCATCTCTGATTATCTGCTTCCTCCAATTGATGGTGCAGTTAGTAACAGAATTGCATTAACCATTTGTGTTATGATCTCTGAGGTTTCACTCGGCTGCAATGTTCATGCTTCTACTGTCCGTTCCCAAGCTTGCATCCCCTTTCCAGTAGTTTGCAGCCACATCTCCATTCCCTTCATGCATCTGCCCATTGCTTCCAAGCAGGACTCCAGGGAGGTTACTGGGCATTCCACTGTGTTCATAGATGCTTGGAATGGTGTTATTAGCAGCAGCGTCCTACTGCCTAGATGTGTGTATCAGTGAGACTGTTTAGGAGGTGTAAAAGGATATAAGGAATGTGTTATACAACTTCTAGTGAATCAACATCACAGAATGCTGATAGAAATACAGGACAGTTGGGAATTGTTATGTCACTAGGAACAAAGACTTTTCCTGAAGTTCCTTATATTTATATAAATGTTTATTTTCATTCATTGAAGGGGGAAGTGTGGATGTGATAAATGCTAGAAACAGTTGCTTTGTTGGAGCACTTCTTACTATGGCATGTGGGATGAATCTAGCAGTGTCATCACTCCCACTATAGGGGATCGCTCATCCCATATGGCCAGGGAAGGGAAGTCACTTCCTGATCCCAACCCTGAGGATGGCTGCCCGAAGTGGGATCATACGGACCCTCATGAGAGGGGGAGTGACTGTTGCAAGACACACGGGAGCCATCTTTTCATTCTGGGCATAACCCCCCCCCCCTGAGTTCACAGACTGTTATTGCTTATTGTGATGTTGAACTCGTCCAAACATCTTACACTGGCATCAGGGTTTCTGACAAATTATACCTAAGTACTGAGAAGAGAAAGGAGTATGGAGCGGTGAAGAGTACTAGAACCAGAAAACCTAAACTATGTTCTAGATATTGGCAGGAGATGCATAGTAGTAAGGCGTTTAACTACTCATCCGGTACTTTTTTCTCCCTGGAAAGCTAGTGTGGAGGAAAAAGAAAAGACTTTGCTTTTAAACGCGGCTTTCTACACTCTGCCGCTTTTTCTGCTGCCCCTTTAAGGATAACTATACAGAGCACGGAGATCCAGGTCGAGTCCAGACACTCGCCAGTCAGTTGCTTGCAGCTGACTGGCCCGAGTGGACTGACCAAACTTAGCTTGGTGGAGAACTGTTTCTCCAGCAGCCACGCGGCCAGGAAGCTTGTCAAGCGTGGGGCCCTGGAACAGCCTGCACCTGGGTCGGTGCCTCGAGAAGGGACGTTGATTTTAAGAAGTGGCCGCCCACTACAAAACGCACAACAAGCATCATCTGCAACATGGGTAAGTGTCTCTGAAGGGGATGGCGGGCTGATATACCTTGAGGATGCAAAAAGGAGTTTGTAGTAATTATGCCCCAAAACAACTTGCGTGACCAGAACTCCTGCAACCTCTGCACCCCCCTTAACACCTCGGACTTGGTGGCTGTCCACCCTTGTTTGGCACAGCAAGGGTTTGTTTCACTGGTCAACTCATCCGTGACTCGGCCCACGACAATAGAGTGGGTCTCATCCACAATGATGACCCCTTCTTCGCAGCCACTTTTTCCATCTGGTTCTCTCGGTGCCAGCAAGGGGCCACTGAGGTTGGGGCGGACTTGCTGCCCCTTCTGAAAAAACTTCAGTACTGCGACTGGAGCTTCAGCATCCTGCAAGCGCAACACAACTTTCAACTTTGCCCAACTCTTTAATGCTGAGGGGTGACGCTCCTGATGAATTACCTGATACCAATCCCAATGTGTTGCCTGTCTGTGGTGAGAGTATCGTCCCTGATGACATTGCCACCCTGCAACAATCTACTAAAGTAGATGGAACTGAGGGGCACTTACACCATCCTGTAGCCGCCCTTCTACCTTGTCGACCCTTGGTGACAGCTTCTTTTTTAGAATACAAGGCAGCACAAAATAAGAGGAAAAACACGACCCTGCACTCGTCTCCATATTCGCTACCCACAAGCAACAAGGTAAAATGGAAATAGACGGGGTGGGCTCAAAAACTACTCACACTCAATCAGCGCTCGTTCGAGCTTGAACACCAACCCCTGTGAGTACCGCAACCCGGCAGAGCCTTCCCAGACGCTGGATAAACCAGCCCTTTTGCAAAGAAACCTTGCGGTGAATATGGAAACTGAGCGAAAAGATGAACCCTCGGACATGGAACTTCTTGAGACCTGCCACGATATCTACAGTAGGTTGCAGCTGGGGCCACGTCCTGGCTCTTTAGAATGAGTCAAAGTGGAATTGACCCCCGCACAGAAAGTAACATTTGTGCATATATTGAGCAGTGACGTTCCCCACAGTTCTCAGAGCGAAATGGTGTACTTGCAATCCTCTAAAGATTGTCTGGGTCAATCTGCCCCAGAACTTGAATCTCTGGCCAGCTCGACACTCCAGCCACCACCATTGGAGGAGCTTGCTCCAGCTCTATTACATCTTGGAGATCAATCTCTGACAAGGAGCAACTTGATTACTGGGGGAAAAAGAGAACCTAATCCAAAAATCAAGCCCCACTATGCTTCCAAATGTAAGAATGATTTGCAACCTATCTCCCATAACACAGCCACCTCCCACACCAGTAGTCGAACCTCTATCTACTTTTATCTTTGATTATGGTAAAATGGATTCCGTGGTAGAGCCCTGCAGAATACACAGCGTGCAATTATTCTATACCTGCATTGCAAAAAGCTGACCTGACAAACTCGTCGGCCAACTTGAATAAGGGGAGAGCGAGATTCGCTCTACCATTGCTCGAGAATTGCTTAGGAGACCCAATGATCTAAAGGGACTCCGGCCTTAAGAAATCAAACAACAATCTTTTCAGCCAAATGTCAGTGATCACGATTGGCCTAGCACCTTTTACTAAGAGGTAGCCTTAAATGACTCACTAAAGGAACAAACTACTCTTGGATGCTTTTTGTGGAAGGTTTTATTACAGGGAAAACACTTCTGCAGTAAACACCAACAATGATGGGCCCCAGCAAGAGAAACCTTGCTGCCGTTGCCATGATCTTGGATAAACATCCGAAGGGGACCCCTTAAATTTCCAATCTCACCAAAATAAATGATCTGAAGTAGGGTTGGCTAGAACTACGGTGACATTTCAATTGAAGGTGACTTCTGTGATCCCCTCTTTACTGGATACTCTACCAGAGATAAGACACCCCACCAAGGAATCTAATGCAGTGGCAAGTTTTCCTCCAGGTATATCTGTACCACATCTTATGCCCTCAATAACTTCAACAGTGGACTTAAATGTTCTCCCAGGAAATCCCAAACCCTTCCATCTAATTAGCAGAAAAAGAAGGATTGACTCTAGTCCTTCCAACAGCTCACCTGCTCCCCTCCACACAGCCTGAGGGAGGGTGCAAGAGCGGGACACAAATACTCTGATAAAATTGGCCACTAAGAAACATCCCGAATGGGGTAAGAAGCAACCTCTGAAACTACAGGAGCCACAATAGATTATCTCCAATCAAAAAACCCAGCCTATAGTTGACCGGTTTTTAGGGAACACCAACCAACAAACAAGTAATTTGACCCCGTCGGATGAAGAGACGCTAAATACTCTGCTAAACCTGTCAACGTACTCAGTGCAGGGGCCTGTCTAAGTTTAGTATCAGAGACCTCTTTGATCGACTGAGTGAACTTGTCTAAAGACCAAGGAGTTGAATCTAAAGAGGAAATAGTGTCTGAAAATGTTTTCCTAACGCTGGCTGAGAGATGGAAGAAAACACTGAACCTTGCAAGGACACAGGAATCCCATGTCTCAAGGTGGTGGCACCTATGTCTGTACCCCTAAACTGAGGGTTACCAACAGTGGGGCTTACAAAAAAGAAACAAGGAACATCCTGGCTCCCAGAGGTTGGAAAGATTATTAGACGACAACCCAAAACCATTGACTACACAGACTGAGGCTAGGGATAGGTCTGCACCAAGATAGATGCTGCCAAATTAAACTACCCATAGTTCGGATAATCCTAGTGGCCGGTTGGCTAACAGAAAGTTATCAGGAAACCAGACGAGGGGCAGATGTGTAGGACTGCAGTGTGTTGCAGACAAAAGCCGAGATTTGATCTTAAACAGAAGAAACGTTCTGAGATTATGCCCATATATCCCGACCCTCAGACAAATTAATACAGTCGACTTGGTGATTGTTGAATATGAAAATGAAGACTGCCTTGACTTGGCCCACTTACACCTGCAATCCATGGTTATTAACAATGCAATGCTAGCTGCAGTTCCTAGCTTCTTGATCTTGGGATACGATTTAACAGACTTTGAAGTGAAGACAGAGTGTCAACATGTGGCTCATCAACCATTTAGCACTAGTGGTGAATGCTCCAGTCCTATTAGACCATCTTCCCTATCAAGCAACCAATAGTAAAATGAACAATTAAAAGCACAAACAGGATAGAGCTACCATCTCAGATTTTGGGAAACACAGCTTCACAATCGCCTACAAGAGTCGTAAAATTGATCCTGGTATCATGACCACTGTGAGGGGGCACACGTTGTGCCACAAGCAGGCTCCCACCAGAACCTTGATGGCCTTAAAACCACCGAAAAAGGGCTCCTGGAGCCAGTCCTGGCGCCTTTGGCACCAGGCTCATATGTAGGAAGGAAGGGCTGTTCAAACTAGGTCCCATTTATGTACATGGGCCTTTAAATCCAACATGGAAGCACCCACACAGTCTAGTTCTAAGAACCAAGCTATGCGGTCTAGTGTTTTGCGTGTGCCAGGCCTGGAACTACTTTCCCTGGCACTACTTTACCTGGGCTATATAAACCACACCCTGACTGCAGAACACGCTTCCTGTTATTCTACAACCCACAGCGTGACCTTCACCTTGTCCAGCTCCTGGTCTTCAGCATCTTCCTGTAATCCTGCAAGAACAAGAACAAGATTATTCTGTCTTACCTGAGAAAACACCATCCAGCACTGAGCATCACAACTGGGCTGCAATCTGTGGAAACCGAGAAAAGAAGAAACATCAGTTACCTGTGAGTGCTAGTTTAGGACTTCTGGCGAACCACTACCACAGCTGCTGTTCGAACATTCCGTCCTGCAATAACGAGAAAGGGAAAAACAATATTAGAACGCGCGCCTCCAAAACATAGAAATTCCATCAGTCTTACCTGAATTCCATCGCGCTACGCCACACTTCCATCCAGAGCACCACAGCAACATCTGCAAAGGAAAAGAGACATATTCAGGTTCGCTTTCAATATTAAACAACCACACAGCGCTGTACTTACCTTAACGGATTCCGGGGGCCTGTTTTTCATCGCGCTCTCATCCACTCACAGCACCACAGCGGCCTGTGAAGAGAAGAAGAAGAAAACACAGGTTAGCTTTAAAAGACAATAAGGGCGCTGTGCTTCGCACTTTCTCTTACCTAGAAAACGTGTCTCTCCATCCGGCACGCCAGCATCAAGACCTTCGCACCTGAAAAGAAGGAGATAAAGACAAATTCCACCATAAACAGAACAAAGACTTACAATTAACAAACCTACCTGCCTACCAGCAGATTGGGGGTCACAGCAGGCCTGGGCCCAAGGAAGGCATACTCCACCAGAGAGCAACTCGGGCAGCTCGCCATCAAATGTCAAGCACCCCTGCAAAAGAAATGCAGGAAGAATAGCTCACCCTACCAATAACTAAGGTGAGAAAAGAACCCTGTGGGAAGGGAATCGGTCAGAGGGAGGTGGGAGATTCAACCATTAGAAACAGTTATCACAAATCCTCCCTTCTGTAATTGCAGATTGATTATTCAGCACTGGGCAACTACGCATCCAGGGTTCCAGATCTCAGAGCCTTCCAGGCGCCCCCGGGGATATCAGGTGAGCGTAACACCTGGTTGGTGACTGCATTAGCCACTTCTTCCAATGAATAGGACAATCCCCAAGCAAAGAGAGATAAGCCACTCTCTTTTTTCTCATGGAACTCAAGAGAATCATCACACCTCTTCTCAAAGGGGGAACTAAACTGGTCAGAAGCTGATATGGTGTGTCTGCAGAAAACTTGTTTACATGAATGCCCCACAATTGTCGGCTTTACAACACTTCTGAATCTGGCAGCAAAAGGAATCTTAGGTCATACCCAATCGGGGCTGCGAAAACTGATCAGAAATGACCTAAACTGGGAGGTAAAATCTCATATTACGAGAGGCCACTTTGTACACTCTGCAACCTAAAAGGATTCTCAAATATTCAAAGAAAACAGACTGCAAGTCTTTAACAATCTTCAAAGTATATTGGAATCTGATAAAAATCCGCACTAAAGATATGCTGCAGATGGTGACTTTGGCAGTTGACGGCACATATAGCCAAATGGACTCCTCAATCATCTTGAGTGGGGATTTGAACTCCCTCTGTCTTGAAGCCAAGGAAAAGCACTCCCAAGCTTTATCTGAGTCTGGAAATGCTCAAAGCAAGAGAGGTAATGCTTGGATGTCATTTGCCAAGAGTAGAAATCTACACATGATCAACAGCCATTTTGAGCCAATGGGGATTCGGAAAGATAAAATAAAAAAATAAAAATACCCATCAGCTGTGAAAATGTGGGAAACCTGGGGAAGAGAGATGCCACAGGGAAAGCCACGCTGCACTCAAAGTTGATCGGAAGCTGCAAAGCAAGCGTAGTACTGCCCGTTGCTGGAAGGCTTCTGGACATTTTGTCCAGACAAAACCAAAAAGCCTGAGGTCTGCCGTGGTGAGGTCAAGGACAGGGCAAGGCTGTCAGGAGACACCCGAGACCAGGCGACAAGCATAGAAGGGGCCAAACACTGTTTTGAGCCGTGGGCAAGCCACAGCAACCACAGGAGAATGCGATGAACAACAGAGCAGCCAAAAAAACAGTGAGCCTAAAAAGGAAGAACAGGACACTGGGGCTCTTCAGGGCGAAGGCCACGCGGTGTATGGGAAGTGAAGAAGTCTGCTAAAGTGGGCAGAAAGCCCTGTAATAAATAGTGAATGTCCGAGCAAAAGGTGCGGGAGTTCGACTTTCACCTGGGAGTCTGGTCGATAATTTGTTTTGGGCCACACCCCCCCCCACCACCATCAAAACCACCAGCAATCTCCCGCAGGGCGAAAGCCCATGGGAGCAAAGAGTTCGGGAGTTCGACTCTCGCCTGGGAGTTCTATGAGCGTTGGTAGTGCTGGACTACTGATCTTTCCATGTCTTGCTTCTGGACGTGAGGTAATTGTTGCCACCCACCCATTCTCCACCTCTCAACAGGGCTGCTAGCCTGCACTTTACGCACCCAGGGCGACCTCGAGAGGTTCTGTGTTTAATCCCTCACTGACTAAAATGTGTTGGCGTCACTGCAGCTACTGGTGAATTTGCTTGTCCTCATAAGTGCATTGGAGACTGATTGATTGGTTGCACAATCGCACGATTTACTTCAAAACATTGTTTTCCATGACCCGCGAGCAACTAACCATGTGCTTTCGAGAGGTGTCAGGAAGCCTTGATGGTGGGGAGCATGGGAATGAGGAAGGGGAGACGGACTAAGGTGGCCCCTTTAGGCATCGGGTGTGCCTCTTTCTGTGTCTCTCCTCTCCCACTATTATTTGGTGGTCCCTCTGGCCTCTCTTTCTATGTACAGCAGTTGAGGCCAAGGGTCATTGTTCCCAAGAGTGCCTCGTGAATCACACCGTATTGGCCATATTGGCAGACAGACAGCAGGGGGGACCCGGAGCTGGGGCCTGCTGAGTGTTGAGTTTTGATTTCTTTTCCTGGATCTGAAGAGACTCTGAGAGGCACTGAGGAATTGCCACCAAGTGGAGTGATTTAGCAGCCCGGTCATTTTTTAACATTTTTAATATTTATTTCTTTGTATTCACGTCTTATGCCGTAGAAGCTCTACACGTGTTTTACAAATGTTTACATTCGAATGTGATAGAGTAAAGGATGCACTGTGTATTAACTGTGATTTGTAATTTTGCAATCTGTGATTGGGATGCCCTTCGCCCTTCGCCCTTCCACTGTATGGTATTGTGTTACATGGTATTGCAAGTTATTTGCTTTTTTATCCTATGTTTGTGCTACAAAGTTTTACTGTGGGTGTGCAATTGCACTTTATTGTACCTTATAATGATATCTAAAAGGACGGCTCTGAGCCCCCTCTAGATGTGTCAGCTATGAAACAAACCTCTACCTTTCTAGGAACATCAGATGAAGCAAATGCCATGATAAACGAAATAGCAGGGTTTCTTAACGAGATTGACCTCAGCAACAACAGTTGGGAAGAGGCCAAAAAACCCAAAAGAAAAGGTTCTAATGGTTCTAATCCTTCCAACTGTACGACATTGGGCATGGAAAATATTGAAACAATCACTATGGATAGCTCCGGGTGGGTATTAGAGGAGCCTAAAAAGAGGGTGGGACCCAAGAACAAACTGAGTCTAGGTGAGATGAGAGTCTTGGCAAAGGATACTTTGGGACGCCTAAGGGTAGCTTGGGGGCCTTTGTTGATGTGGGTGGGATTCTCCTGTGCTATCAGGTGCAAAACATTGTGGGCAGATTGGAAGGGCTCCACTATAATATCCCAGTGGAGGTTGTGGCTTCCCCAGTGGAGGACCCAGAGGAGGTTAAAAAGAGATGGAATATTCCCCATTACCCCATGGGGATGGATGTGAGTAATAGGTTTGAGGCTTTAGCTAATTTCGGACCAGGCATGGAATTCAGCCCTGCCCCCAAGCCCATTGTTTGGAGGATCATGCAGTAGAAGATAACACCCCACTGGAATCATCTACCTTGACCCTGGGTGATCTTGGACTGGGTTTAGTTGGTGCTAGTCCACGGGGTGTTGGTGGATGTGATGGTTGTAAGTGTGCCCTGAAATATATGTCAATCTTGAGGTATGAGAATATAGAGCTCAAAAATGATATCCGAAGACTGTCGAAATTGGATGAGGACTTGATGGCCCTGGTCCCCTACCCAGGGGCTTGTAGCGGAAGCCCAGGTAGAAGCCCCGTCTGGGCAGGAGGTGGGTGGTAGGGTCACAGGTACGATCTGGGTCCTCCATGAGGCATGCTATAGCTTTGGTTGCCCAGAATGCTCAGAGTGGCGGCATAGGAGAGGGCAAGAGTTGGGAGTCCCAGAGGGCAGCATCCCACCCCAAGTGCTAGTTCTGTAAATAATACAAAAAAGACTGCTTCTACCTTATGAATGTGCCAAAGAAGTTGGAGAGTGGTTTTGAACAGGGGACAGCCTGTCCACTAAGGCCATTAATTGACTGAGGGCCAAGAGAGGTTGTTTATCAGTCATTCATAGTGATATCTTACACTGTAAGGGGCTTATGGGTCCACGGGATAAGGATGCAATAGATATCACAATGAAAGATCCACTGCATGTGCAGGGAATCCTGGAAATGGAACAGTGATCACTTCCCCCGAATGAGCTAAAAATGTCATCCCCAGTATGGCACCGTGGTTATGATGTGTGATGCCCAGGAAGATTTTGGGCAGCAGGAGGAAGGCCTTTTTTACAACTAAATCAGTCAGCAGAGTAAAAACAAAAAAAAGAAATGACAGCGGAAGCCCAATAAAAAGAGTTAGTGGTTAACATTTCCTCCTACTCTTTATCTAAAATGGAAAGTCCTGTATAATGGGCTGTCATTTGTACCACAACATTCCGCTAGTTGTTGAAAGAGAAGATAGACTTTTTCAAGTTAATGTGCAAACTAAAACTCAAGGTCTTCTTTAACACCCTAGAAGAGGAATCTATTTAATTCTTAAATGAGGAAGTAGGAACGCTCAAAACGTTTCCCAAAAGTGCATTCTACCCACTGGTACAAAATCATGTGTTATCTGTATTTGAGAAAAAAATATTAGCGGATCTGAAGAAGCTAAAAGTTCAACAAAAAAACGACACCAATTTCTCTAAGATTGAACAGCAGACACTGAATGGACTGTTAAATAATCACAATATAATCATCAAGCCAGCTGACAAGGGCGGTGCCCTTGTGCTAAACAAGGCAGACTGTATAGGGAAGGTGGAGAGACAGTTGAATGACCGGGAAACCTATCAGGAAATACTTTTTGAACCCACAGAGAAAGTACAGGAACTGATTAAAGAGGTCCTCGACAAGGGAGAAAGGAACAAACACATAACAGAAAAAACAAGGAGCTTTCTAGAAACAAGGCATCCCGCGATGCTGGTAATGTACATACTGCCTAAAATCCATAAGAGCCTTGTTAATTCCCCAGGCAGCCCCGCTATAGCAGCTATGGGCAGTTTCCTGGAGCCTCTAGCAAAGTATGTGGATACATTGATACAGCCACTGATTCAGAACAGCCCTACATACATCAGAGATACTAGTGATTATTTATCAAAACTGGCAGGTACAAAATTTGTAGTGGGACATGACATACTGTTCACAATGGATGTCACATCCCTCTATATGAATATAGCCCATGAGGCAGGAATGGATGGTATGGAGTGGCATCTGTTACAATCAGGAACATGTGGGAACGACAAAGTCTTCATACTCAAATTACTCAAACTTATATTAATGAATAATTTTGTTAAGTGTAGAGACAATTTCTATCTACTGGTGTTGGGCACGAGCATGGGGGCAGTGATAGCTCCATGTTATGCCAACACCTTCATGCAGTTTTTAGAAACAGAACATGTTCTTAAATCTGAGTGTGGCTACAACAATTTACAATGTACTTAAGGTACATTGACAATATATTCGGAATTTGGAGTGGATCAGAGACAGAGCTGAAGGAATTCTTTAAAATGATGGATTTGATGCATTCACGCATCCTCTTTACCTCAGAGTACAGCAAGTCCACAATACACTTCTTGGACGTAGAGGTCTATACTACGGAAATAGAATTGCAAACACGTATTTTCACTAAGCCTACTGATAGGAATAGCTTGCTTATGGCCACAAGTTTCCACCCTAAAAGGACGATAGAAGGCGTTCCACTTAGTCAATGTATGCGGTACCCAAGGAACATTTCAGAAAGGGAGGAATATAATAGGTGAGCAGGAATACTGAAGGAGAAGATTTCAAGAAAGAGGTTATAAGAAAGAACATATGGAATGAATAGCAGAAAAAAGTTATTTAACATGCCTAGAGAGTCTTTACTACAATCTAAACAAAAGAAAGGAGACAAGTCACTAGTGTACGTGACTACACACTCATTACAGAATGGGGAAATAAAAAAAATCATTAAGAAGAATTGGACATTACTCAAGATGGATCCAGTTCTCGAGAAAGTAATACCGGAGGAGCCTACTTTTGCATATCGCAATAGCCAAGCACTTCGCAATACACTAGGTACGGCTGAAATGACAGACAGCAAGAGAATATTGAGACCTGTACACAAAGGGACGATACATTGCTTGAATTGTCAACATTGCAACAATATCATTAAGGGAAATGAAATTAGGCACCCGTACTCTGGTAAAGCTATCAAACTAAATCATTCATGCACATGTCATGCCAACAATGTTGTTTACGCTATGAAATGCCCCTGTGGATTGTTCTATGTACGCAAAGCAAAGATACAGTGGTCAGAACATACGTCCAATATCAGAACAGGAAATATTAAATCCCCAGTTTCAAATAATTTTGTGGAGGCCTGGCATAGTATTTAACAGATGAGATGTGTGATCTTGGTGCAGATAAAAGTCAATAGCAAAGGGGGGGATATCAATAAGAAACTTCTACAGAGAGACATTTTTTGGAATGAAAGCTAAGACTCCATCACACCAACAGGGATGAATTCTGAATTTGATTTAATGTGTTTCCTGTAGTTAGATATAGTACCATCTTCTTGGAATTATGCAGGTGCAATATGGTCGACTTACAATTGAATCTTGACGTATACAGGCTGGGAGAACTGGCCAAATTTGAATGTGAGCTGTATCCCGGGACAGATGGATTTTTTGAGGGTGGTATTTAATTCTTGTTAAACTCTGTCAATTTGTACTGTCTACTCACCCTCTAATATATACTCATGTTTAGTAATGCAATGACACTCCCGGCGACCAACAGCAATATTGTGCATAGGTACCCTGAGACTGTGAGCCTCTTAGAGGGACAGATGACAACATAACTGGAATGAGGGCTATGGCCATTGGCATTGCTTATGGAAACAGTCTTGCTTATAATTATTTTCCTGGCACGAGTGATGGGGATCCGAGGAAGGGGTTCTACGCTGTTCATCTGATCCCCCTCTCATCGCTCTTAAAAGAATAGCTGAATAGTCTTATTTACCATTATTTACCTGGCGTGAATGATGGAGCCCGAGGATGGTGTCCTGCACTGTCCGTCTGATCCCCCTCTCATCACGCAGAAAAGCATATTTTTAAGTAGCACTGAGAGCGCCCGAGTGGATCGCATGTGCAAGCATTATTGAAGGTGACGTGAAGGAGGGAATTCAATGTCTTTCTCCTTTATGTGGATAGTATGTGTTACTATTGCTAACAACTTTAAACACATTGGGCCCCTTTAAGGAATCTAAAAGAGCCAGCTAATCCCTGTTGTGGGCTTGGGGGGTAGCGGGGGCCACACGCTCGCATCCGTGCATGCATGCAATCAGGCACACACACAGAGTACGACGGAGACGTGTGTCTGCTCCGGTCCCCGGCGCGAACTGCCGGGTGACCACCTTTACTCATCATTGCGCATGCGCGAGCCTCGATGCTGCTCGCGCATGCGTATGCAAGCGCAGTCAATACACAACATCCTCCCTTTTCCCCAAAACACATAAACATTAACAAACATTGGAACCAACAGGGTCCTGCTCAAATTCTCACTCTCAGTGTGATACTAGTTACGAGGGAGGGTCCATAATAAAGTCTCGGAACCGCTTCGGTGGCTTGCGTTCTGCCCGGCTCGGGTACCTGCGTGCCCCAACATCAGGGGCCTCCGGTGACCCAGGAGTCTCTTGCGGACCATCGCTTTCCAGCGGCACTCCGGCGTTCTGATCGGGGCTTTCTATGACGGCGTCCTCATGGTTCGCTGTTCCTATGCGCTTAAAGAATGAGACATTTCTGGTGATTGCCCCTCGTGCATTGGTGGCAGTGACCATCGATCCTTTGATGTGTGTCACCCCCAATGGTTGTGTCTCATATGGCAGTGACAACTTCCCTTCTGGCCTCCTGTTGCGCACCAGCATGGTGTCACCTACGGCGATCTCTTTCTCTGGTAGTCCTCGCCGTACCGTCTCTCTCTCATTCTGAACGGCCCTCTCTGTTCGCACGTGGCTGTTGTCAATCTCTCCTGGCTGTCTCCCTTCAGCTTCCGGTATCAGTCCTCTTGGTATCCATTTGAAAAGGGCTTCTTCAGGGGCAACCCCAGTTGACTGATGTGGGGTCGTAGTATACTCTCTGAGGAAGTCGACCAGGTTGCGCCGGAGGTCCTCTCCCTCATTCACCGATATGCGCAACACTTTGTTGAGCATTCGCATGAAGCGCTCGACTTCGCCATTTGCTCTCGGCCACAGTGGGGTGACTTTTCGATGTTTTATTCCCCTTTCTTCACAATATTGAGCAAACCGCTGTCCTTGGAACGGAGACCCATTGTCTGAGCATATCTCCAAGGGAAAGCCATGGGTGGTGAATATTTTGTCCATTGCTAGGGTGGTGTGGTCGCTGGATGTGGATTCGACCAGCTCCACCTCCGGGTATCGTGACCACTGGTCGGTCACCGCCAGAATGTATTGGCCTCGGCCCTTGGACCCGAAATCCGCATTTACTGTCCCCCATGGTCGGTCGCTCTGTTCCATGGCCTGAATGGGCGGCCCCTTCTCTACAGGGCTTGCGGCCTGGCAGGGGATGCAGGCTCTCACAAATTTCTCAACTCTGCCTTCCAAATCGGGAAACCAGACCTTCAATCTGAGACGAGTCTTCATCTTGGCCATCCCCTGATGCCCTTTGTGGGCGAGCTGTAAAACCTTCTCAACCAGTGACCTTGGGATTACGATCTGGTGTCCTCTCAGCAGGATGCCGTCATCCGCCACCGATAGCTCATGGCGCGCCTTCCAGAGCGCTTGCAGATCTCTTTGTGCCTCCACATTCCTTCGGGAGTTGTTCAGGAGGACCTCCCGCCATTCTCCGGTGTCTACCGCACTCTTTATCCTCAGGAACGCTTCATCAATTTTGGATTCGTCCGCGATCTCCTGACGTGCAAGGGTGACAGGCAGTGCCGCCTCGATTACCAGGTGAATGGCTTCCACACAGTCCGCCACCTCAAGTGAGTCCCTGGGCCGCCCAGTGCCCAGATGGCGGGATAAATAGTTTTCCAGGTTGTGTGTTCCTGGTCGATACAGCAACTTGACCCCATATTCCATGAGTGCCAGCATCCATCTTTGTATGCGAGGGGGTGGTTTGGACGAGGCTCCTGACAAAATCGGGATGAGAGGCTTGTGATCAGTCACAACACAACTGGCTTCCCTAAAATGTATATTCTGAAATGTTTGCACCCCCATAAAATGGCCAAGGCCTCTTGCTCAATCTGGGAGTAGCGCCTCTCCGTATCGGTCAGGGCTTTGCTGGCGTAGGCGATGGGTCACATGGTCCCCTGATGGTCTGCCTGCATGAGGACCGCTCCCAGACCCACCGGGCTGGCGTCGACCACGATCTCGGATTCGCGGCCTGGGTGAAAATAGGCCATGGTTTCTTGCTCTGATAGGGCATTCTTGATGGCGGTGAACGCCCTTTGCTCTTTCTCTGTCCATGTCCACGCTGCGTCATTCCTGGTGAGAGCCCTCAGGGGTTCTGATAGAGAGGCTAAGTCTCGGATAAAACGGCCACAATAATTGACCATCCCCAGGAAGCTTCTTATTTCCGCTGGGGACGCGGGTGGGGATGCTTCCCTGATATCTTTCGCTTTCTCCGGATCTGGGGAGATGCCCCCAGTGTGGAATATGAATCCAAAAAACTCCAGCCTGTGCTTCAAGAATTCACACTTCTCTTTGTGTATTGTCAAACCAATGCGGCGCAGTCTCTCAAGGGTGTTCTCTAGGTGCTTCAGATGTTCAGCTTCCGACCTGGCGAAAACCAGAATGTCATCCGACATATTGATGACCCCCTTGAGTCCTGACAGGGCCCCCCTGATGGCATTCTGGAAGACCTCAGATGCGGACGAGATCCCGAAACAGAGTCTTTTGTATTGGTATAACCACTTGTGAGTCGTAAAGGTCGTAATATATCTAGACTCGGGGTGGAGTTCCAACTGGTGGTAGCCTGATCTCAAGTCTAGCTTCGAGAAAACCTTCGCCCCCTGGAGTCCCCCAACAATGTCATCAAGGGTGGGCATGAGGTGACGTTCTCTCTTGATTGCTACATTGGGCAGCCTCATATCTACGCAGATGTGTACTGCCCCTGGCTGTTTGGGCTTTGGGGCCACCACAATTGGAGAGACCCAGGGGGTGGGCCCCTCCACCCTTTCAATAATGTCTCGGTCCACCAGTGATTGCAGCTCTTTTTCTACCTGTGCCCTTAGATGGAAAGGGATGCAGCGATGTTTAAGCGCTGTTGGTCTCACTGACCCATCGATGTGCAACCGTATGGGGTCGGCCTTTAGTTTTCCAATGCCTGTGATGATCATCTCAAAGCGTTGTAACAGACGATCCAGATCAGTGCGATATACCGCAAAAGTGAAGTGCACAATGTCTAGCGCTTCCGATGCAGCACAGCTCAGGAGGGAGTGCAGGCTTACGTTGGTGACAAAAAACCTTGCTTTTATTCTGCTCTGACCGTGAGAAACTGGGGCTACAAACACTCCTTGGATGGGAAGAGGTGTATCCCCTCCAAATGCGTAAATTCACGCTGTGGATTCTGTCAGTCCCGGCGGACCTGGGAGCGCATTGTAATGTTCAGTTGCTAGTATGCAGACAGACGCCCCAGTGTCTATGAGGACCGGAGTGGGGGCCTCACCAATATTGACAGTGCATGTGGGTTGTCGACTTTTCCCAGGGCCCTTGGCGATGCTCGAAATGAAGAAAATCTCTTCATCTTCCTCTTCCTCTTCTGCAATGTTGAGATCTTGCATTCCTTGTTCGACAGAAGACACGCCCCTCACTCTCCTAGTGTCACTCCTGCCGCTTCTCTCTGGTCCTCTTGAAGCCGCTACTGGTGCCACCACCCTGCACATCCTGGCATAGTGTCCCGATGTGCCACACCGACCACAGACTCTCGATTTTGCCGGACATTCACCCGCATGCGGCAAATCATACCCGCAGTAGGGGCACGACGGAGCAGCACTTGGCGTTGTGGGGCCGGCTCCTCTTCTTGGTGCCCATCTCGTCCTCCCTGCGGCAGAGCGTCCTACTGCATTTGCTTCTTCCTCCTTCCTGGAGTGTGTGGCTGCGTCCATCTTCGCCCCTCTTGCCTCTGCCAGTTCGTAAGCTCTCCCCGTGTCCAAAATCTGCTGCAGAGTCAGTCCCGGTTCCCTCAGAACTTGTCTCCTCAGTTTCTCTGAGCTGCAACCCTGCAGCAGCTGGTTGCGAACCATTTCTTCCTCGTTTACCCACCTACAGGAGCTCGCTAGGTGTCTCAGCCGAGCACAAAACTGGTCCAATGATTCCTCATCCAATTGTTTTTCGGCGCACATGACAAACTTGTCAAAGTCAATATTTGCCATAGGAAGGAAGTGGTCACGGAGTGCTTGTTTGACTGTGTCATATGTGACTGCTGGGATGTTGAGAGAGTCATATATATGCTGGACCTCTGTCCATGCAGAATAAACCATGATGCTATCTTCGCATCCTCACCTGTTTCCCCTGAGGCCCTGAAAAACATTTCCAGTTTTTTGACCCACATGAGCCACTTCGGTCCCCGCTTGGATGGGGGGCCTGTGGTATCAAATTCGGGCATGGGGGCTAGAGTACTGTGCATTCTGCGTGGTATTGGGGCAATAGCACCCTCCTCCTCTTCTTCACCCATGGCAATGAGCGGTACTCACAGTGAGCTGTGTGCAGCAAGATGTTGAGGTGATCAGGGTGGATGTGTCCCCTTGAAAGGACTCCTCACAGTCCTCCCTCCTTGGTCTTCCTTTTCTGTGCCACAGCCCTGCAGCAGCTGGGCTGTGGAGATTCCAAAAATTGTTGCAGAGCCTTGCCGATGGCAGATGGCGCACGAGCACCCACACGGGCCGCAACCACTGCAATCTGCGTATGAAAAATGGAAAAGAAAATGGCCACTGGCCGTGCGGGTCCGTGTGCACACGGAACGGCGTTCTGTTTCTCAGACGCCGTCGGAGCAGAGAACAGCTCCGTGTCTGCCCTCGTCACCAGTGTTGTGGGCGTGGGGGCTAGTGGGGGCCACACGCTCGCATCCGTGCAGGCATGCAATCAGGGACACACAGAGAGTAGGCCGGAGACGTGCGTCTGCTCCGGTCCCCGGTGCGAACTGCCGGGTGACCGCCTTTAATCATCATAGCGCATGCGCGAGCCCCGATTCTGCTCGCACATGCGTATACAAGCGTAGTCAATATGCAACAATCCCCCAGTAAGATGGCTGACACATGTTGACATGGACACTTGCGCACAAGCGCGTGGGTCCCATAGCGACAGTGTGTTTATAATCGGGTGTTGCGAGATGGGACAGCTTGACTGTCGGTCTAAGCACGCTGGAGTGCGAACACTCATCCTCAATACTAGGTAAGGACAAATATTTGCATACAGTGACTCAAACATTTTTAATAATGGCAAGGTACACAAAGCTTGCAGTTATCCGTTCACGTGTTTATAACACAAACAGAAAAGTTAGTATGCACGATAGTGGGAATGCCGTGACCGTTCTAAGGGACACATGTCTAGGTGGATCCTCGATTATATAAACCTCATAGCACTCTGGAATTACGACCCTATTGAATGGTGATTACGTAATGAATGGTGTTGGGGAAATAAGGAGCTTAACACACTCACATTCCGACCATCAGTATTGTACATGACTAGGTTAGCCATGTCTATGACAGCTCTATAAGCTTTTGAATACGATCAGAATGGCCGCATGCAATCTAAATGACATCAACTATTCACTACAGGTTGAATCTGCAGCCAGTGATAAAGATAAAGATACAGATTTTAGATCAACCCCTACAGAGTTAGGGGCGCATGAGACGAACATGAGAGACATGATCTTACCACCAACCTTTTTAAGGTAATTCTAGTTTTATACCCTGTAAAGGTTTTATAATAGATGACACTGGGTTTTTCGGTTTTATATATGATGAGTGTTGTTGTCCTGTGTAGATGACCACAGAATTCAATCGGAGAAGAATGTTGTAAAAAAAATCAGCTTTAAGTGATATATGGCTACATAGTAAAGAAGCCCTGAAAGTTGGTGAATGACTAATTAAGTACGCACAAAAATGGTGAGAGAAAGTCATAATAATTCGTTATTAATTGAGATCACAGACACACAGATGAAATTGAATGTTGTTAGCAACCACACATCAGTGTTGAACAGGCCTTGATGAAGAATTAGATATCTGTAATGCGTAGACCAAGATTGGAATGTTAACTCTGACTAGGACCATGTCTGGTCACTTAATCGAATGACGACTGAAGAAGTTTATTATCTTGTTTCTTATTGTGTAAATTGATGTAACACTATTTGATGCTAAAATAATGAGCTAAAGTTTATGGTTTTTGAATTATATTGTAACTTTGTTTTATGGCGCTCTTTGGATAGAAGTACACATTTTCTTCCCATGAGAACCAGAGTTTATTTGCATTTTATGTGCAATTCATGTAATCTTTCATGGAATTGAGGATATTCCATGCAAAACAAATGTCATAGCAATCTGTTAATATGTTAAGTTCATAAAGTTGAACGATTTAACACTGTGGTTGCAAAATATTTGGAGGTTCTTATAACCCCACAAGAGTGCATAGGGGTTGCCTGTTGGCAACAACGGGCTGCTAGGCACCCACCCCCAGACCAAGTGCAATCTTGAAAGAGGAGCAAGCCTGATAGCAGGCGTTGATCATCTTACAGGGAGCCAAGGGTACAATGGCTCCAGGGACGTGGGGATCCAATATAGACTGATCCAGCTCAGTGGAAGCCATGAGTAGGTGAACAGGAAATTATGTAACAGGCACCCTGGGTGAGGAGACAGCCCTGTTCCACCCGCTCTCACTATTGACCAGGATTCCATGGTGCTGCAAGCTATTTCAAGTTTCAAATGGACGAGGGGTTGATGCAGACCACTGCTGTGGTGTGGGTCATTTCCTGGAATATTGCAGAGGTTACAAAATGCCTATCTAATGATTGGCTTAACCTTGTCAGGTATTGTGGGCTAATCTGTTTATTGTTATTGTTATTGTCATTTTGCATTTATATAGCACCTTATATACCATTGGTATGGTCTGAAGGCGCACGTAGTTTGAACGCCCTTGGGAACCGAAGTTCGGGTCAGTAGAGAGAGTAGAGAGAGTTCAAAGGTGCCTGTGCGCACCAGGTATGTGTGCAGCTGGTGCGGAATTCGTGTGGTAGCTGCTTCTTAGCGGTAGGTGTGGTGTTTGAGAGATCAGGAGTATGTGTTCGCTCTGGCAGGATTTATCCAGACCGAGTGTGGCTGCGTTAGGCCTGAGGAGAACGCCTGGCTGGGGTGTGTGAAACCAGCAGTGTTTACTTAAAGTGATGGGGAGTGAGCGGTAGATGTTGATATGAGAACAGTTATACCGGATGGTGTCATAGTATCTCTGTGTTCTAGTTGAGTGGTGGTGTAAAGAAGAGAGTAAGCGTGGGGTGTGGTATGATATATGCCCTTTCAAATGTTCCCTGCATTCCAAAGCATATTATGTACATCACGCAATTCTATGCAATCAGGTCCGTTCTATGCATTTTATTCACTTAAGGCGTTCAGGATTGTCCTACACACTCCTGTCTGCTCGACACACTCACGCACTATAGTCCACCTTGCATGCTCTAGTCTATCCCTCATTCTCCAGTGTGCCCTGCGCATGCTCTCATGTATTTCATACGCATGCACTCATGTCTTCTCCGCGCATGCACTCCGGTCTACCCCGCACATGTACTCCTGTCTGCCTGCGCACTCATCCGCTCTGTATACTCATCCGCTCTGTATACTCATCTGTTCTGTACGCTCATCTGCACTGTATGCTCATCCGTTCTGTACGCTCATCCGTACTACACACTCATCCGGTCCACATATTCATCTGCTCAACATGCTGCTCGTCCACTCTTCGTACTACTCAACCGCTCTACGTACTACTCATCCGCTCTACATACTACTCATCCGCTTTATGTACTACTAATCCGCTCTACGTAGTCATCTGTTCAACACGCTCATCCGCTCCACACATTCATCCGCTCCACACACTCATCCTTTCCATACATTCATCCGCTCCACACATTCGTCCGCTCTACGTACTTGTCTTCACTACGTACTCGTCTGTTCCACACACTTATCCGCTCAACGTATTTATCCGTTCCACATACTCATCCACACCACACACTTGTCCACTCTACGTACTCGTCCGCTCTACGTACTTGTCCGCTCTACGTACTCATCCGCTCTACGTATTTATCCGCTCCACATACTTATCCGTTCCCCACACTCATCCGCTCCCCACAGTCATCCGCTGTCCACTGCCATCCACTCTCAACACTTATCCGCTCCCTCTGCTCATCCGTTCTCCATACTCATCCACTCTCCACACTCATCCGTTCCCCCACTCAGCCGCTCTCCACAACTCAGCCGATCTCCACAACTCAGTCGCTCTCCACACTCAGTCGCTCTCCACACTCAGTCACTCTCCACACTCAGCTGTTCCCCACACTCACCCGCTCTCCACACTCCATACTTATCCACTCCCTAACACTCATACGCTCCCTACACTCATCCGCTCCCCACAGTCATCCGCTCCCCACAGCCATCCGCTCTCCACACTTATCCGCTCCCTACGCTCATCCACTCTCTACACTCATCCGCTCCCCCATTCATGCGTTCCCCCATCGAAACAGCATGTCGCAAACTGTTTGTGATCCATATCAAACTACAGGATAATTCTAAGTTCCTGTTGATCAACTTCTACAATAATGCTCCAGCTGTAAGGGGCATGGATTTAATCAATAGAATCACAAGCATTGTAACAGATTGAAGACTGCACTCCCATGGGCCTATCAAGATCGTGGTCATGGGGAATCTCAATCTCCAATTTGTGCCACTTCGCTGTATGAGTGAGATCATGGATGAGGAGGGCTGCCACTGGGGTTTGGGACCCTATAATGAAGTTTACCCACTGAGACAGCATAGGCATGTGGAAGAAACAGCTACTCTGTTTATGTCCGTTAACTTGATAGCATGTAATTGATGCTTTCCAGGTGATTCACCAGCAGCCTTTACCTTCTATACAAGTAACATTGATTGTCTACTAGTTAACCTAGAGGCTTGGAGCCCTGTAAAAACATTCTCAGAGCTCAAGAAGGCCGAGAGTGACCACCACCCCCTATGATTGGAGACGAGCAAACAATTATGGGCCACCCAAGTTGGTGGACCTAATTGCCAGGGGAGGTGGCAGTTCCCTTGGAAATTGTTCGGCAAACCAGGAGGTATGTGAGGTGGGGTAAGGTGGACCTCGAGGCAGTGTTACCCGCCCTATGAGGATATCATCCAACTGCTGGAAGACTTTGCAAGGGCACCTTCTGGCGATGTAGCCCAGGTAATTTCTCTGCATGAGAAAATGATGGAGCAGGTTGGCCATTGACACCTACCCGGTGGTATGATAAGAAATGCAAATTGTCCAAGGACCGGCTGGCATTGACAGCTAAGCTTCCTCTCCCTACCAGGGGGGGTAGAATTGAGGTTGGCAAGGCTGGAGTACCGTAGATTACTAAAGGAAAAGAAGAAGAGTTGGTATGAGGGCATCTTGGAGTCACTACTGAAAGCCATAGGAAGAGGGGACTCAAGAGTTTCTGGCCATGGATGGGGGCAGGCCATGGACCTGGAGCCAATGTTTTGCAGGGAAGTATACCTGAGCAGACCTGGGTTGATCACTACAGTAGTTGGTACCGTGCAGATCGGACATCATGTGCTGGGGCTAACTGCATGGGAACTTGAGCAGGAAAGGAGGAGGGTGGTAGTATTGCTTTGTTGGCATTATCAAGTGAAGAGGTGAAGAAGGCTCTTATAGGCCAGAAATTAGGAAAGGCACCAGCCCCGGATAGGGTTCCCATCGATTTTCATAGCAACACGCTTACGATCTAGGTCCCTTACTTGACCAAACTCTTCAACTCAATTTTGAGTGGAGGGATGGTACCGGGGTCCAGGAGGAGTACTGAATTGGTCCCAATCCAAAAGTAGGGGTCACGTGATGATCCGGCTAACTTCAGACTGATCTCCCTATTAGATGCTGGAGGAAAAACATTTGCCAGAGCACTCCTAAACCATCTGACTGAATGGGAAAGCAACAGTAAGGTCATCGTACACTGCCAGGCGGGCTTTTGTGTGCAGCTGAGCACAGCTGACCAAAGACTTCGGCTACTGCTAGTGTGCGATAAATATTTAGTTGTCAGGAAGACTAGTGTCTGTGCAGTGTTTGTAGATTTATGAACTGCTTTTGTCACTGTTCATAGAGAACGGCTATGGGAGGTCCTTAGAAACTATGGTATTCCGGTTGCACTTCTGTCAGCTATCCAAAGTCTTTACTCAGACAACACCGCAGTGGTGTGGTGGGGAATGGATGGTAGTACCTTGGGTAGTATAGCTATTAAGAAGGGTGTTCACCAAGGGTGTGTTCTGGTACTGATACTGTTCTGCCTGTTCATGAATGGTGTCATAGGGGAGCTCTGGGGTCCCTACACAGATGCCCATTTCTGGCTGCCAAAAGGATCCCGGTACTGCTGTTTGCAGACAATTCGGTTCTATTATCATTAACTACTTTGGGCATCTTTGAGATCTTCATCTCCTTCTGCAGGGAACATTTTCTATCGCTTAACATCAGTAAAACTAAGTTCATGATCTTTAATATGATTGCTAAAAGGAGACAGAAGGGTATTAGGCTGGCCCTGGACGAAGGGAAAATTGAGCAAGTAGCTAGTTATGACTGCCTAGGAGTGTGAGTCATGGAGATGTGATAATGGGTATTGCACCTGGAGAAGGCAAAGATAACCCTGGCAATTTATAGTGGGGCCCTTGCCAGATTTACTAGTGAACATGGCAATGAGGCTGTATGTGTCTCTCTTAAGGCATATACAGCACAAGCAAGGCAGGCTGCGGTGTATAGCGCCAAACTGCGGGGCCTGATCGATTCTCACCCTCTAGCAGTGGTGGAGAATATATTCTTAAAATATATTGGGGCTCCCAGTTAGCGCACCAAATATTCCAGTCCTCTTAGAAACAGGCATGCAAGGGATTGTTTCAATTTGTCAATCACGGCCAGTGCTTTATTGGGTCCGCTTGTGGACCAATAGAAATCTCTTGGTATTTAGAGAGGCACTAAGAGATGTTCTGGCCCAACAAGGGGGCAACTCAATGAGATGATTCAAGCATGTCAAGACTCTGTTGGGGGACCTGGGACTTGAGGAATATTGGTGTAACCCTTGTGCTCTAACTTTAGCCTTTAGCACTGTGGTAAAGAGGGCGGATTTGGTTAAGGTGGAGCACGATAATGTGCTCAGTCCCAAGCCTGTGTAACCTTAGTTTCGTTATCTTGCCTTAATGAAACTGGTTGGCTGTGAAGAATACCTAGGTTATATTCCCTCTAAATTTGAAAGATCTTTGTATGTAACATTTTGTTTGGCGATTGTGCCGACGGCCGATCTGTTGCATAGGTGATATAATGCTGTTTCTTTGTCGTGCTTGTTATGCAAGGATCCAAAAGAAGACATACAACACCAAATTTTGGGCCTATGGAAACAATTTCTGAATCCACTATTCATGAGCTGCGTTTGCAGGTCAGTTGATGAAGCTATGAGCCTGTGCTTAAACTCATCAGACACTTTGGGACCTGCAGTTACTTCAAATAGGTATTGAGAGCTTGCATAAAAAGGGAAAGAAGCATGAATAACTGAACTTTGAAAGGTAAACATAATTTGAGCATTTTATAGGTTTTTTTTTATTATACATTGTTATGTGACGATGTGATGACCATGGGTTTTTAAAATTTATTTATTTTATGTGTATATGATTTATCTATAAATTGTTGATTTTATGGCTTTTTCTGTTGAAACTATGAACTGAACTGAAAGAATAGTGAACCAGAAGGTGGGGTGTGTCACTGACCCAATTGATGAAAATGGAATGGACAAGGCTGTTGCCCAGGAAAGTCTAAAAGTCCTGGCAGGAGAGTAAACCAGGCACTGTGCAAGTTTGGAACCCACACCCAAATATAGGCATCTAACATTGTGAAGTTGAGTCTGGAGACCCGCACCTGAAAGGAGAAGTAACTGGCTGTAAAGTACCGGCAGGAGAGTATATCAGGAAAGTCTGAATGTTAAGTACATATTGTAAAGTCCTTGCAGAAGAGTAAACCAGGCCAAACTGAATGTGAAGGTCAAACTGAATGTGAAGCACATGTTGCAACGTCCTGGCAGTAGAGTAAACCGGCCAACACTGAATGTGCAGATATTGTGAAGTCCTGGCATGAGTGCAAACAAGGCCCAAATGGATCTGAGACTGGAGACCTGCATTTCAAGAGTGTGAAATATAGGGGAAAAGAAACATACCCCCTGAGTGAAATATGTGTAAAGGAACTGTGAACTGTGGAGCAAGTCAAGGGGTGAGGGAGAACTCTTGATTGTGTGATGCTAGGGGATGAGGATCATACCCCCTTCAATGAAAAGTTGTATTTTGCCAAGGAAAAGAACTGTGGTAGAGAACTGAAGAGAAGCTGAAAACTCAAGGGAAAGAAATAACGAACCCCATTGCTCTAAGAGATGTGAAACTTCCGAGAGCCTTATTGTACGACACATTATGAGTCAAGGAAAAGGAGAGGAACCCTTGATCGTATAAGATACATGCGAAGGGATATACACCTCTGGCTTTGAATAGCTCCATATTGCCGAAGAAGAGATGTGGAGAAATACTAGTGTGTTATATAACTCAAGGGAAAAAGGAAGAACCCTCAATTTCTAAAGTCTAGGGGAAGGAAGTCCCTATGACAGTTTAACAAAGAGAGACGTCACGGGACATGGAGAATAGTGATTAAACAAGTTATGGTACATGTACAACCTAAGGGGGATGGAATGCATAACCACTGAAGGTAAAGAGTACAAACAAGTGAAGTAAAAAGAAAGATCCAGAATATGCTAGATATTTTTTTTTTTTGCAACCAAGGAAGTGGCTGAGGACTTCAATAGGAGAAGGAAAAGCCCTCCCTTGGAGAGCTGTGGGAGTTTATGGATCTTTGATCATTTGTTCCTTGGTGCATCCTTTGGAATTTTATGTTGGAACATTAAAGAAGACAACAGATTGGCAGATGAAAAACTTTTTTTTCTTTGCTATTCTTTTTTAACTTTAGCTTGTAAGGGTCAGGATAGGATTTTGGACACTGGACGGAGAACTCTATATTTTTCGACATTCTGACACTGACATCCTTTAGCTTCTCATACTGTTAGGGAGAGATCAGTCATTCTCCAACCCTTCTTTTACTTTACTTTACTAGAAGTTTATAACCATCATTGCAGTGTCTATGTGTCCGAGTATCATTCCTGATGCGTTACACATGTTATTTGTGCATGCATATATTTTTTAAAACTGTGCATAAAATATTTTTGAACCGAGTAAAAACAATATAAGATAAAATGAGTATGGTCAATTAGAGAAGCAATTAGAGACAATTATAGATGTATTGATTCAGGAATTAAAATGAATTTGTAGTCCAAAGCATAGTGTGGGGATATTGGTATCCATGTAAACCAGCACATGCTGTGTATAGAAGGCCAGTAGCCCTCCTGGAAATTAAGGTGTTGTCATAGCTAAAATAACACCCCATAGCCCTAAGAGACATCAAATTCCACAAGTAAAGCAGGTTCTCCTATGGCCAGATTACAGAAACGTTGCACCAGTGCAAGTACAATGTTTGTACAGTGTAACCACTAGGGCAAAGTTTCCCTATTTTTAAAAACACAGGGACACATTCAGAAACCATTGCACAACGACAAGTGCAGTTTGGCATATTAAAAGCACCAGGGCTAAAATTGCCCTAGTGCAAAAAAGATACATTTTTGATGCATGTCTGCATAAGGGCAAAGTTTTCTCTAGTGCTGATACAATTCCGTATTAGCATTAGCAAACGTTGCCCTGGTGCAAAAATGTTGTGAAAATTGATCTTTTTTGCACTACGGCAATTTTTGCCATGGTGCTTTTAATCCAAACTTCACTTTTCGAGATGCAATGTTTTTTTAATGTGTCGCAGTGTTTTTAAAAATAGGTCAAACTTTGCCTTGGTGCTAATACCAGGCAAACGTTGCACTTGCACTGGTTCAAAGTTTCTGTAATCTGGCCCAGATTGCAAATCTGACATGTTTACATTTAGGAATCTGAAGCCTTTTTGCATCTCGACTCACAGTGATTCTTGAGCCTGCAGGGATGATTAAATTAGCCAAACATACAGACGTTTTTTAAACAATGGCTGAATGCAAGAGATATAGGGCATGATTTACAAAAATGTTTTCAGTGGGACTTTCCCATTTAAAAACATTTTTGTAAATCAGGCCCTAACTCTTGAATTACATTTGATATCGTAGAGGCAAACAATGCAGTCCAAAGAGGATATGTGTATAATTTGATCACATCTCCACGTGCCAGCAGTGCTTACGAGACCAGATAATAAGGCATTAACACCATGTACCTCAAATGTAATGGGAGCCTGGACCACAGTAAGAATGTCAGAGTTGGTAAGAACAGGTTTTATCCATCTCGGTAATGATAGAGAATATGAACACGCTTGGATGATGTATTATCATGAAGGTGAAAATTAAGGGATGAGTCAAGATAAACTATGAAGAACAAACATAAGATATAAGATAAGTGACATTCCTAGAGTGGATAGAGCTCCAAGCTAGTTTTGAACTGAAGGGTGAGAAACAGGCAATCACTAGATAAATAATGTAATCTCAAAGACAATTGAGATATCAAATCAGCTCTGCAGGCAGTGGACGTCAACTTTTGGACAAGTAATAGTATTATTACAGTGCCTGACAAATGCCTTTCACATTCCTACGAAAAAGCAAAAAGCTGTTGGATTTGCCAATGCTGGTCTTGGCATGCATTCCATTCGCTTTCGCTGGAAATGAACACCCTATCCTTTTCCTACTGATGTATTGCCAATTCCTAAAAATGCGAGGGAAAACCCTCATCCTTTTCTTCTCATTCACTCTTATGTCTATCACAATATCCCATCCCTTTCTTTCTAATGTTGCCCCAGTTATTGCCACGAACTGGTAAAACCCTGAGTATTTTTTTTTACATGTAGTCCACATGGCTTTCACGGTGCAGTAAAGACATGGGACCTCATTACAAGGTTGGAGGTAGCCATGGAGCTATTAGCTCCTATAGGGAGCTAATAGCCCCTATAGGGCTCAATGGGAATGGGGAAGCCGCTAATAACGGTACCGCAAATTGTGGTACTGTTATTAGCTCCAGAGTCCCTTTGTGGGTCCCGTCCTGAACGCCTTGAAAAACCAGGTGTTAAGGGAGGACCCGCATAGGGAACTTGTAGTATGGCGGTAAGGGATTACCAGCACCGGTGCCCTTACCGGTGCCGGTAATCCCTTACTGCCTGCCTCGTAATGAGGCCCATGGTAATCTTACCCTCAATTTGTTCCAGTATCATTACCCTCTGCTTCTCATGCAACCTGCAAGTCCATCATAGGACAAAAAAGGTCTTCTCATCCAATTCCAAACTCTGGGTGGGTTGGAGGGGATCACTATTTCGTGCCTCATCATGTGACTTTTGCTGGAGTTGAACGTGGAAGGCCTACGCCTCATTTAGTCCCATTCAGTCCCACCATACGTCACAAAGAGGTCAGGTGTTCCTGTGTCTTCACAATCAGCCCCAATACACACCGCTTAGGGCCCACGAGGGCAGCAGGCAGACACAGCTCAATGTTTGCACCACACTGCTCAGCGCTGCTGGTATGCTGTTACTCCTTCCCAATCTATGAACCTCTAACTCAGACTGCACACATTGGGAGCACCCTAGTTGGCTCAGACCTGTGCATACCCTGTGCACACCCTCTTTGGGCCCTGCACATGCTGCTTTCCACGCATATGGAAGCACCAGCTGCATATTATGCAACATTCAGACCATGTTGCTTTCCTTCTAGTGGTGATAAATCAAAGCATGGCTCCCCCTCCTCCTCCAAGAGCAGAAAAACAGATTATGGCCAGAAGGATGGGGAATGGATTAAGGGGAGGAACGTGATGAGCTCCAAAACCCACAGGGAAATGCGGGACTTTTATTTAGCTCCATTTTTTGTTTTTTTGTAGGATTGCTAGAAATATGTCAGGTTTGGGTTCTGGATTGATGGCCAATGTGGCAAATGGATGAGCAGCTCGTCTACCACAAAGGTGAACAAAGCATACACGTCCTGCTCGGTGTCTCTGAAAGCAGACAGACTCCATCACTCGAGTACAAGGTGAGGGTGCAGTTTCCAACAGTGCAATCTGGCAGCATGCTTTCTACCAGTGCCTCCTTGACTGATTTAGGAGCTGTGCGGATCTGATTTATCAGCCAACAAGCAATTCATTTGTAATGGATATGGTCAGATGCTGAGCACGTTCAGTTAATAGCAGTGTCTGGTAATCACAAAAATTGAACTTTCTAAATAATGTGGCTCTCAGATTTCTTTCTTTTGCCATTTTCTCTAATTCTTCGAACGTTTTCTTTTCCTGTGTATCCCCGTTCAAGCCGTGGGTACTTGATTTATAACAATAACTCTTTTTTTAAGCTTATAACATGTCTTTACATGTGTGACCCAGCCTGCTCTCTTAGTTGCCTCTCCTTTTGTTGGTTCCCCATAATGTGTCCCCATCCTGTCCAGCATCTACTGCAATTTCCCTACCTTCGTATTGCATCTCCACTCTCATCTCCGTTCTGTTGTTGCCTTGTCGCATTTTCCAGCCAATGTTGCATCTATTCGTCTAGTCACTATTCTTCGTCACATATTCTGGCTTTTTCATGTAAACATTAGCGAATAGACCCTGAGAACGCTCTACTTCTTTGGTCCAACCTATTTTTCCATCAGGGTTCCCGCTCTCCACCTGTACACCAGAATCTGCTGCTCAGTTTGCCTTTAACTTGCCTTAGTTGAGATCACAAGCATCAATAATCTCTGCATCAGTTTCAAAGTAATTCATGATCGTATTCGTAGTTGATTATATCTGTTCCAATCTCGCATCAATTTCGTTATCAAAAGTTCTCTGCCTGTAATCTTTTTGATACTCCCGTTTTTTTTCTCTTACCTAAGCCAATTCTCTCCCAAGTGCATACTGTCTTTTTCTGTGTCTCTCTGTATAGGTAGCTGAGTTAAGTATGCTTCATATGTTTAACTATGCGTGGAGAACACTGATTTGGAGTATTTTGCATAGGTTTGCACTTACTATGCTGTTCAGACCGACCCTGCACGGTTTTTATGTGTATCAAACCATGGGTCCCACCCCCCAGTGCCAAGGCCTTTTTTTGGTGATTTTGGTTTTTCACCATTCATTTCCTTCTAACGTTTTCTGTTTCATTAACCCCTTAAGTGCCAAGGACCAGGTATCTCGTCCTTGGCAACAGGGAGGTCATCCCAAGGACGAGATACCTCGTCAAGAACCCCATGACGCCAATAGTGTACACTTTGCTTTTGTTTTTTTACTGCACATGGCAACACCAAGATCTTTGCTTCTCTAATTCTCTTCACCTGCTAGGCACTGATTTAGGATGTCTTCCTGTAGTGATATTGAATTAAACGTGTTGTCACTTTTTGTAATTGTAATATGTGTCTATTTTTCAGTAGAGGTTCTTCATGACTGATAGCTGTCGGCAGCTGCAGTGATCCGGTGTTAGGACACTCCACTTTAACCGGCCCAGAGTGGAATATCACGCTGCACAGTGGCACAGGAATTCAGGAGAAGAGTAAGTTTAGCACATACTAGTTTATGAAGACATTAGGTCGGGCCAAGAAGAGTAACTAACCTTTACAATGCGTGTGGCTGCCTGAGTTGCTGCCTGAGTTGCTATACTTGAGAGCAACACTGTGGATATCACCATTTTATTGGTTAACGCATCTGATCAACACATCTCCAAACTATGCTGGGCCGAATTTATCTCAAACGTGTGCCCGATATAGCCTTGCAAGGTGTAGGTTGTCATTATGCCACTAGCTGCCTCCATATCATTTAACAGGGATTGAAGTGCCTGCACCTGCATGTCCTGTCCACAATGCACCCAGGCACACATCAGGCAGATGTGGCCGGGACAGGTGTGACAAAAAAGAACTTTCAAGCACATGGATGTCCAGATGCCCTTCCTTCCTATTGTGCTAGTAGACCTGTTGATAAGACATACTCAAGAGGCCCTCAATAACTGGAGGCAGGTGCTGTCAGTTTGATCCCCACCTGCCAACGTTGATGCACGTATTTCATTGTTTTTCCAAGCCCTGTATGCAGTGAGGGCAAACAATTATTTTATTGTAATTCTTTCATATGAATATCAATAGGGACCCCATTACAGTGTATGCATAAACAATGGGTATTAAAAACCCAAACTGCTGAGTAGTACAATGAAGATTGCCCATGCACACAGCCCAGGAAGTCTTGATTCTATTAAAGACAAAGAGGTGAGCATTGTGCTTATTCTTCTTTATTATTTCCAACAAAAGCAATTTAAAACTTTACTTTATTTTTTATTTTTATTTTTTTACATTTGAACGTTACCAACTGGCATAAAAACAAACTTAAACAGAAAACATGATGAAACCAGAGCAGTCCCAAACTACAGCTCCCATGTGTCCCTGCAGGCCAGTAGCCTCAGTCCTGTGTGTCTCTCTCCCTCCCCCCACCCCCCGTTCACGCCCCGTGTGTGTCTCTCCCTCGCCCACCCCCGCTCATGCCCCGTGTGTCTCTCCCCTCCCGCCCACCCCCCGCTCATGCCCCGTGTGTCTCTCTCCCTCCCTCCCCCCACCCCCCGCTCATGCCCCTTGTGTCTCTCTCCCTCCCCCCACCCCCCGCTCATGCCCTGTGTGTCTCTCTACCTCCCCACCACCCCTGCTAATGCTCCGTGTGTCTCTCCCCCTCCTGCCCACCCCCCGCTCATGACCCGTGTGTCTCTCCCCCTCCCGCCCACCCCCCCACTCATGCCCCGTGTGTCTCTCTACCTCCCCACCACCCCCGCTCATGCCCCGTGTGTCTCTCCCCCTCCTGCCCACCCCCCGCTCATGACCCGTGTGTCTCTCACCCTCCCGCCCACCCCCCACTCATGCCCCGTGTGTCTCTCTCCCTCCCCCCACCCCCGCTCATGCCCCATGTGTCTCTCCCCCTCCCCCCCACCCCCCGATCATGCCCCGTGTGTCTCTCCCCCTCCCGCCCACCCCCCGCTCATGCCGCGTGTGTCTCTCTCCCTCCCCCCACCACCCGCTCATGCCCTGTGTGTCTCTCGACCTCCCCCCACCCCCCGCTCATGCCCCGTGTGTCTCTCTCCCTCCCCCCACACCCGCTCATGACTCGTGTGTCTCTCCCACTCCCGCCCACCCCCCGCTCATGCCCCGTGTGTCTCTCTCCCTCCCCCCACCCCCGCTCATGCCCCATGTGTCTCTCCCCCTCCCGCCCAACCCCACTCATGCCCTGTGTGTTTCTCTCCCTCCTCCCCACCCCCGCTCATGCCCCGTGTGTCTCTCCCCCTCCCGCCCACCCCCCGCTCATGCCATGTGTGTCTCTCTCCCTCTTCCCCACCCCTGCTCATGCCCCGTGTGTCTCTCCCACTCCCGCCCACCCCCCGCTCATGCCCCGTGTGTCTCTCCCCCTCCCGCCCACCCCCCGCTCATGCCCCGTGTGTCTCTCCCCCTCCCGCCCACCCCCCGCTCATGCGCGGTGTGTCTCTCCCCCTCCCGCCCACCCCCCGCTCATGCCCCGTGTGTCTCTCTCCCTCCCCCCCCACCCCCCGTTCATGCCCCGTGTGTGTCTCTCCCTCCCCCACCCCCGCTCATGCCCCGTGTGTCTCTCCCCTCCCGCCCACCCCCCGCTCATGCGCGGTGTGTCTCTCTCCCTCCCTCCCCCCACCCCCCGCTCATGCCCCTTGTGTCTCTCTCCCTCCCCCCACCCCCCGCTCATGCCCTGTGTGTCTCTCTACCTCCCCACCACCCCTGCTCATGCTCCGTGTGTCTCTCCCCCTCCTGCCCACCCCCCGCTCATGACCCGTGTGTCTCTCCCCCTCCCGCCCACCCCCAACTCATGCCCCGTGTGTCTCTTTACCTCCCCACCACCCCCGCTCATGCCCCGTGTGTCTCTCCCCCTCCTGCCCACTCCCCGCTCATGACCCGTGTGTCTCTCCCCCTCCCGCCCATCCCCCACTCATGCCCCGTGTGTCTCTCTCCCTCCCCCCACCCCCGCTCATGCCCCGTGTGTCTCTCCCCCTCCCCCCCACCCCCCGCTCATGCCCCGTGTGTCTCTCCCCCTCCCGCCCACCCCCCGCTCATACCGCGTGTGTCTCTCTCCCTCCCCCCACCACCCGCTCATGCCCTGTGTGTCTCTCGACCTCCCCCCACCCCCCGCTCATGCCCCGTGTGTCTCTCTCCCTCCCCCCACACCCGCTCATGACTCGTGTGTCTCTCCCACTCCCGCCCACCCCCCGCTCATGCCCCGTGTGTCTCTCTCCCTCCCCCCACCCCCGCTCATGCCCCATGTGTCTCTCCCCCTCCCGCCCAACCCCACTCATGCCCTGTGTGTTTCTCGCCCTCCTCCCAACCCCCGCTCATGCCCCGTGTGTCTCTCCCCCTCCCGCCCACCCCCCGCTCATGCCCCGTGTGTCTCTCCCCCTCCCGCCCACCCCCCGCTCATGCCCCGTGTTTCTCTCCCCCTCCCGCCCACCCCCCGCTCATGCGCGGTGTGTCTCTCCCCCTCCCGCCCACCCCCTGCTCATGCCCCGTGTGTCTCTCTCCCTCCCCCCCACCCCCGCTCATGCCGCGTCCGTCTCTCCCCCTCCCTCCCACCCCCGATCATGCCCCGTGTGTCTCTCTCCCTCCCCCGCTCATGCCCCGTGTGTCTCTCCCCCTCCCGCCCACCCCCCGCTCATGCCACGTGTGTCTCTCTCCCTCACTCCCACCCCCACTCAAGCCCCGTGTGTCTCTCCCCCTCCCGCCACCCCCCGCTCATGCCCCGTGTGTCTCTCTCCCTCCCCCCCACCCCTGCTCATGACCCGTGTGTCTCTCACCCTCCCGCCCACCCCCCACTCATGCCCCGTGTGTCTCTCTCCCTCCCCCCACCCCCGCTCATGCCCCGTGTGTCTCTCCCCCTCCCCCCACCCCCCGATCATGCCCCGTGTGTCTCTCCCCCTCCCGCCCACCCCCCGCTCATGCCGCGTGTGTCTCTCTCCCTCCCCCCACCACCCGCTCATGCCCTGTGTGTCTCTCGACCTCCCCCCACCCCCCGCTCACGCCCCGTGTGTCTCTCTCCCTCCTCCGACCCCCCGCTCATGCCCCGTGTGTCTCTCTCCCTCCCCCCACCCCCGCTCATGCCCCGTGTGTCTCTCCCCCTCCCGCCCAACCCCACTCATGCCCTGTGTGTTTCTCTCCCTCCCGCCCACCCCCCACTCATGCCCCGTGTGTCTCTTTACCTCCCCACCACCCCCGCTCATGCCCCGTTTGTCTCTCCCCCTCCTGCCCACCCCCCGCTCATGACCCGTGTGTCTCTCCCCCTCCCGCCCACCCCCCACTCATGCCCCGTGTGTCTCTCTCCCTCCCCCCACCCCCGCTCATGCCCCGTGTGTCTCTCCCCCTCCCCCCCACCCCCCGCTCATGCCCTGTGTGTCTCTCCCCCTCCCGCCCACCCCCCGCTCATGCCGCGTGTGTCTCTCTCCCTCCCCCCACCACCCGCTCATGCCCTGTGTGTCTCTCGACCTCCCCCCACCCCCCGCTCATGCCCCGTGTGTCTCTCTCCCTCCCCCCACACCCGCTCATGACTCGTGTGTCTCTCCCACTCCCGCCCACCCCCCGCTCATGCCCCGTGTGTCTCTCTCCCTCCCCCCACCCCCGCTCATGCCCCATGTGTCTCTCCCCCTCCTGCCCAACCCCACTCATGCCCTGTGTGTTTCTCGCCCTCCTCCCCACCCCCGCTCATGCCCCGTGTGTCTCTCCCCCTCCCGCCCACCCCCCGCTCATGCCCCGTGTGTCTCTCTCCCTCTTCCCCACCCCTGCTCATGCCCCGTGTGTCTCTCCCCCTCCCGCCCACCCCCCGCTCATGCCACGTGTGTCTCTCTCCCTCACTCCCACCCCCACTCAAGCCCCGTGTGTCTCTCTCCCTCCCGCCACCCCCCGCTCATGCCCCGTGTGTCTCTCTCCCTACCCCCCACCCCTGCTCATGCCCCGTGTGTCTCTCCCCCTCCCATCCAACCCCCGCTCATGCCCTGTGTGTCTCTCCCCCTCCCGCCCACCCCCCGCTCATGCCCTGTATGTCTCTCTCCCTCCCCCCACCCCCGCTCATGCCCCGTGTGTCTCTCCCCCTCCTGCCCACCCCCCGCTCATGCCTCATGTGTCTCTCCCCATCCTGCCTACCCCCCACTCATGCCCCGTTTGTCTCTCTCCCTCCCCCCACCCACGATCATGCCCCGTGTGTCAATTCCCCCTCCTGCCCACCCCCCGCTCATACCTCGTGTGTCTCTCCCCCTCCCCCCCACCCCCCGCTCATGCCCCATGTGTCTCTCTCCCTCCCCCCAAGCCCGCTCATGCCCCGTGTGTCTCTCGCCTCCCGCCCACCCCCCACTCATGCCCCATGTGTCTCTCTCCCTCCCCCACCCCCGCTAATGCCCCGTGTGTCTCTCCCCCCCACCCCCCGCTCATGCCGCGTGTGTCTCGCTCCCTCCCCCCACCACTCGCTCATGCCCTGTGTGTCTCTCTCCCTCCCCCCACCCCTTGCTCATGCCCCGTGTGTCTCTCTCCCTCCCCCCACACCCGCTTATGACTCATGTGTCTCTCCCACTCCCGCCCACCCCCCGCTCATGCCCCGTGTGTCTCTCTCCCTCCCCCCACCCCCGCTCATGCCCCGTGTGTCTCTCCCCCTCCCGCCCACCCCCCACTCATGCCCTGTGTGTCTCTCTCCCTCCTCCCCACCCCCGCTCATGCCCCGTGTGTCTCTCCCCCTCCCGCCCACCCCCCGCTCATGCCCCGTGTGTCTCTCTCCCTCCTCCCCACCCCCGCTCATGCCCCGTGTGTCTCTCCCCCTCCCGCCCACCCCCACTCATGCCCCGTTTGTCTCTCTCCCTCCCCCCACCCACGATCATGCCCCGTGTGTCAATTCCCCCTCCCGCCCACCCCCCGCTCATACCTCGTGTGTCTCTCCCCCTCCCCCCCACCCCCCGCTCATGCCCCATGTGTCTCTCTCCCTCCCCCCAAGCCCGCTCATGCCCCGTGTGTCTCTCAGCTCCCGCCCACCCCCCACTCATGCCCCATGTGTCTCTCTCCCTCCCCCACCCCCGCTAATGCCCCGTGTGTCTCTCCCCCCCACCCCCCGCTCATGCCGCGTGTGTCTCGCTCCCTCCCCCACCACTCGCTCATGCCCTGTGTGTCTCTCTCCCTCCCCCCACCCCTTGCTCATGCCCCGTGTGTCTCTCTCCCTCCCCCCACACCCGCTTATGACTCATGTGTCTCTCCCACTCCCGCCCACCCCCCGCTCATGCCCCGTGTGTCTCTCTCCCTCTCCCCACCCCCGCTCATGCCCCGTGTGTCTCTCCCCCTCCCGCCCACCCCCCACTCATGCCCTGTGTGTCTCTCTCCCTCCTCCCCACCCCCGCTCATGCCCCGTGTGTCTCTCCCCCTCCCGCCCACCCCCCGCTCATGCCCCGTGTGTCTCTCTCCCTCCTCCCCACCCCCGCTCATGCCCCGTGTGTCTCTCCCCCTCCCGCCCACCCCCGCTCATGCCCCGTGTGTCTCTCCCCCTCCTGCCCACCCCCCGCTCATGCCCCGTGTGACTCTCCCCCTCCCGCCCACCCCCGCTCATGCGCGGTGTGTCTCTCCCCCTCCCGCCCACCCCCCGCTCATGTCCTGTGTGTCTCTCTCCCTCCCCCCCACCCCCGCTCATGCCGCGTACGTCTCTCCCCCTCCCTCCCACCCCCGCTCATGCCCCATGTGTCTCTCTCCCTCCCCCCACCCCTGCTCATGCCCCGTGTGTCTCTCCCCCTCCCGCCCACCCCCCGCTCATGCCACATGTGTCTCTCTCCCTCACCCCCACCCCCGCTCAAGCCCCTTGTGTCTCTCCCCCTCCTGCCACCCCCCGCTCATGCCCCGTGTGTCTCTCTGCCTCCCCCCCACCCCTGCTCATGCCCTGTGTGTCTCTCCCCCTCCCGCCCACCCCCCGCTCATGCCCCGTATGTCTCTCTCCATCCCCCCCAGCCCCGCTCATGCCCCGTGTGTCTCTCCCCCTCCTGCCCACCCCCCGCTCATGCCTCGTGTGTCTCTCCCCCTCCTGCCCACCCCCCACTCATGCCCCGTTTGTCTCTCTCCCTCCCCCCACCCACGATCACGCCCCGTGTGTCAATTCCCCCTCCTGCCCACCCCCCCGCTCATACCTCGTGTGTCTCTCCCCCTCCCCCCCACCCCCCGCTCATGCCCCGTGTGTCTCTCTCCCTCCCCCCCACGCCCGCTCACGCCCCGTGTGTCTCTCCCCCTACCGCCCACCCCCGCTCATGCCCCGTGTGTCTCTCCCCCTCCCGCCCACCCCCTGCTCATGCCCCGTGTGTCTCTCTCCCTCCCCCCAACCCGCTCATGCCCCGTGTGTCTCTCCCCCTCCCCCCACCCCCACTCATGCCCCATGTGTCTCTCCCCCTCCCGCCCACCCCCCACTCATGCCCTGTGTGTCTCTCCCCCTCCCCCCCACCCCAGGCTCACGCCCCGTGTGTCTCTCCCCTTCCTACCCACCCCCGCTCATGCCGCGTGTGTCTCTCTCCCCCCCCACCACCCGCTCATGCCCTGTGTGTCTCTCGACCTCCCCCCACCCCCCGCTCATGCCCCGTGTGTCTCTCCCACTCCCGCCCACCTCCTGCTCATGCCCCGTGTGTCTCTCTCCCTCCCCCCACCCCGCTCATGCCCCATGTGTCTCTCCCCCTCCCGCCCACCCCCACTCATGCCCTGTGTGTTTCTCTCCCTTCTCCACACCCCCGCTCATGCCCCGTGTGTCTCTCCCCCTCCCGCCCAGCCCCCGCTCATGCCCCGTGTGTCTCTCTCCCTCCTCCCCACCCCTGCTCATGCCGCGTGTGTCTCTCCCCCTCCCGCCCACCCCCCGCTCATGCCCCGTGTGTCTCTCCCCCTCCCGCCCACCCCCCGCTCATGCCCCGTGTGTCTCTCCCCCTCCCGCCCACCCCCCGCTCATGCGCGGTGTGTCTCTCCCCCTCCCGCCCACCCCCCGCTCATGCCCCGTGTGTCTCTCCCCCTCCTGCCCATCCCCCACTCATGCCCCGTTTGTCTCTCTCCCTCCCCCCCCCACGATCATGCCCCGTGTGTCAATTCCCCCTCCCGCCCACCCCCCGCTCATACCTCGTGTGTCTCTCCCCTTCCCCCCCACCCCCCCTCATGCCCCATGTGTCTCTCTCCCTCCCCCCAAGCCCGCTCATGCCCCGTGTGTCTCTCGCCTCCCGCCCACCCCCCGCTCACACCCCGTGTGTCTCTCCCCCTCCCGCCCACCCCCGCTCATGCCCTGTGTGTCTCTCCCCCTCCTGCCCACCCCCCGCTCATGCCCCGTGTCTCTCTCCCCCTCCCGCCCACCCCCCACTCATGCCCCGTGTGTCTATCTCCTTCCCTCCAACCCCCGCTCATGCCCCGTGTGTCTCTCTACCTCCCCACCCCCCGCTCATGCCCCGTGTGTCTCTCCCCCTCCTGCCCACCCCCCGCTCATGACCCGTGTGTATCTCCCCCTCCCGCCCACCCCCCACTCATGCCCCGTGTGTCTCTCTCCCTCCCCCCACCCCGCTAATGCCCCGTGTGTCTCTCCCCCCCACCCCCCGCTCATGCCCCGAGTGTCTCTCCCCCTCCCGCCCACCCCCCGCTCATGCCGCGTGTGTCTCGCTCCCTCCCCCCACCACCCGCTCATGCCCTGTGTGTCTCTCTCCCTCCCCCCACCCCCCGCTCATGCCCCGTGTATCTCTCTCCCTCCCCCCACACCCGCTCATGACTCGTGTTTCTCTCCCACTCCCGCCCACCCCCCGCTCATGCCCCGTGTGTCTCTCTCCCTCCCCCCACCCCCACTCATGCCCCGTGTGTCTCTCCCCCTCCCGCCCACCCCCCACTCATGCCCTGTGTGTCTCTCTCCCTCCTCCCCACCCACGCTCATGCCCCGTGTGTCTCTCCCCCTCCCGCCCACCCCCCGCTCATGCCCCGTGTGTCTCTCTTCCTCCTCCCCACCCCAGCTCATGCCCCGTGTGTCTCTCCCCCTCCCGCCCACCCCCGCTCATGCCCCGTGTGTCTCTCCCCCTCCCGCCCACCCCCCGCTCATGCCCCGTGTGTCTCTCCCCCTCCTGCCCACCCCCCGCTCATGCGCGGTGTGTCTCTCCCCCTCCCGCCCACCCCCCGCTCATGTCCCGTGTGTCTCTCCCTCCCCCCCACCCCCGCTCATGCCGCGTACGTCTCTCCCCCTCCCTCCCACCCCCGCTCATGCCCCGTGTGTCTCTCTCCCTCCCCCCACCCCCGCTCATGCCCCGTGTGTCTCTCCCCCTCCCGCCCACCCCCCGCTCATGCCACATGTGTCTCTCTCCCTCACCCCCACCCCCGCTCAAGCCCCGTGTGTCTCTCCCCCTCCTGCCACCCCCCGCTCATGCCCCGTGTGTCTCTCTGCCTCCCCCCCACCCCTGCTCATGCCCTGTGTGTCTCTCCCCCTCCCACCCAACCCCCGCTCATGCCCCGTGTGTCTCTCCCCCTCTCGCCCCCCCCGCTCATGCCCCATGTGCTCTCCCCCTCCCATCCACCCCCCGCTCATGCCCCGTGTGTCTCTCCCCCTCCCGCCCACCCCCCACTCATGCCCCGTGTGTCTCTCTCCCTCCCCCCCACCCCCGCTCATGCCCCGTGTGTCTCTCCCCCTCCCCCCACCCCCGCTCATGCCCCATGTGCTCTCCTCCTCCCACCCACCCCCCGCTCATGCCCCGTGTGTCTCTCCCCCTCCCGCCCACCCCCCGCTCATGCCCCGTGTGTCTCTCTCCCTCCCCCCCACCCCCGCTCATGCCCCGTGTGTCTCTCCCCCTCCCGCCCACCCCCCGCTCATGCCCCGTGTGTCTCTCTCCCTCCCCCCCACCCCCGCTCATGCCCCGTGTGTCTCTCCCCCTCCCCCCACCCCCGCTCATGCCCCATGTGCTCTCCCCCTCCCACCCACCCCCCGCTCATGCCCCGTGTGTCTCTCCCCCTCCCGCCCACCCCCCGCTCATGCCCCGTGTGTCTCTCTCCCTCCCCCCCACCCCCGCTCATGCCCCGTGTGTCTCTCCCCCTCCCCCCACCCCCGCTCATGCCCCGTGTGTCTCTCCCCCTCCACCCACCCCCCCGCTCATGCCCCGTGTGTCTCTCCCCCTCCCGGACACCCCACGCTCATGCCGCGTGTGTCTCTCTCCCTCCCCCCCACCCCCCACTCATGCCCCGTGTGTCTCTCTCCCTCCCCTCCACCCCCTGCTCATGCCCCGTGTGTTTCTCTCCCTCCCCCCACCCCCGCTCATGACCCGTGTGTCTCTCCCCCTCCTGCCCACCCCCCGCTCATGCGTCGTGTGTCTCTCTCCCTTCCCCCAACCTCGATCATGCCCCGTGTGTCTCTCCCCCTCCCGCCCACCTCCCTCTCATGCCCCGTGTGTCTCTCCCCCTCCTGCCCACCCCACGATCATGCCTTGTGTGTCTCTCTCCCCCCCTGCCCCCGCTCATGCCCCATGTGTCTCTCCCCCTCCCGCCCACCCCCCGCTCATGCCTCGTGTGTCTCTCCCCCTCCCGCCCAACCCCCGCTCAATCCCCGTGTGTCTCTCCCCCTCTCACCCACCCCCAACTCATGCCCCGTGTGTCTCTCCCCCTCCCGCCCACCCCCCGCTCATGCCCCGTGTGTCTCTCCCCCTCCCCCCGACCCCCGCTTGTCTCTCCCCCTCCCGCCCACCCCCCGCTCATGCCCTGTGTCTCTCTCACCCTCCCGCCCACCCCCTGATCAAGCCCTGTGTGTCTATCCCCCTCCCGCACACTCCCCACTCATGCCCCGTGTGTCTCTCCCCCTCCTGCCCCGTGTGTCTCTCTCCCTCCCCCCACCCCTGCTCAAGCCCTGTGTGTCTCTCCCCCTCCCTCCCACCCCCCGCTCATGCCCCGTGTATCTCTCTCCCTCCCCCACCCCTGCTCATGCCCCGTGTGTCTCTCCCCTGACCACCCATCCCCCGCTCACGCCCCGTGTGTCTCTCCCCCTCCCGCCCACCCCCGCTCATGCCCCGTATGTCTCTCTCCCTCCCCCAACCCCTGCTCATGCCCCGTGTGTCTCTCCCCCTCCTGCCCACCCCCTGCTCATGCCTCGTGTGTCTCTCCCCCTCCATCCCACCCCACACTCATGCCCCAATGTGTCTCTCCCCATCCCGCCCACCCACCGCTCATGCCCCGTGTGTCTCTCCCCCTCCCTCCGACCCCCGCTTGTCTCTCCCCCTCCCGCACACTCCCCGCTCATGCCCCGTGTGTCTCTCTCCCACCTGCCCACCCCCTGCTCATGCCCCGTGTGTCTCTCCCCCTCCCGCCCACCCCCCGCTCATGCCCCGTGTGTCCCTCTCCCTCCCCCCCACTCCCGCTCAAGCCCCGTGTGTCTCTCCCCCTCCCGCCCACCCCCCCGCTCATGCCCCATGTATCTCTCTCCCTTCCCCCACCCCTGCTCAAGCCCCTTGTGTCTCTCCCCCGACCACCCATCCCCCGCTCATGCCCCGTGTGTCTCTCCCCCTCCCGCCCACCCCCGCTCATGCCCCGTATGTCTCTCTCCCTCCCCCCCACCCCTGCTCATGCCCCGTGTGTCTCTCCCCCTCCTGCCCACCCCCTGCTCATGCCTCGTGTGTCTCTCCCCCTCCTGCCCACCCCACACTCATGAACTGTTTGTCTCTCTCCCTCCCCCCCACCCCCGATCATGCCCCGTGTGTCATTCCCCCTCCCGCCCACCCCCCGCTCATACCTCGTGTGTCTCTCCCCCTCTCCCCCACCCCCCGCTCATGCCCCGTGTGTCTCTCGCCCTCCACCCCACCCCCGCTCATGCCCCGTGTGTCTCTAACCTCCCGCCCACCCCCCGCTCACGCCCGGTGTGTCTCTCCCCTCCCGCCCACCCCCCGCTCATGCCCCGTGTGTCTCTCCCCCTCCGGCCACCCCCGCTCACGCCCCGTGTGTCTCTCCCCCTCCCGCCCACCCCTGCTCATGCCCCATGTGTCTCTCTCCCTCCCCCCACCCCCGCTCATGCCCCGTGTGTCTCTCCCCCTCCCACCCACCCCCCGCTCACGCCCCGTGTGTCTCTCCCCCTCCCGCCCACCCCCCGCTCATGCCACGTGTGTCTCTCTCCCTCCCCCCCACCCCTGCTCATGCCCCGTGTGTCTCTCCCCCTCCTGCCCACCCCCTGCTCATGCCTCGTGTGTCTCTCCCCCTCCTGCCCACCCCACACTCATGAACTGTTTGTCTCTCTCCCTCCCCCCCACCCCCGCTCATGCCCCGTGTGTCTCTCTGCCTCCCCCCCACCCCTGCTCATGCCCTGTGTGTCTCTCCCCCTCCCGCCCACCCCCCGCTCATGCCCCGTATGTCTCTCTCCATCCCCCCCAGCCCCGCTCATGCCCCGTGTGTCTCTCCCCCTCCTGCCCACCCCCCGCTCATGCCTCGTGTGTCTCTCCCCCTCCTGCCCACCCCCCACTCATGCCCCGTTTGTCTCTCTCCCTCCCCCCACCCACGATCACGCCCCGTGTGTCAATTCCCCCTCCTGCCCACCCCCCCGCTCATACCTCGTGTGTCTCTCCCCCTCCCCCCCACCCCCCGCTCATGCCCCGTGTGTCTCTCTCCCTCCCCCCCACGCCCGCTCACGCCCCGTGTGTCTCTCCCCCTACCGCCCACCCCCGCTCATGCCCCGTGTGTCTCTCCCCCTCCCGCCCACCCCCTGCTCATGCCCCGTGTGTCTCTCTCCCTCCCCCCAACCCGCTCATGCCCCGTGTGTCTCTCCCCCTCCCCCCACCCCCACTCATGCCCCATGTGTCTCTCCCCCTCCCGCCCACCCCCCACTCATGCCCTGTGTGTCTCTCCCCCTCCCCCCCACCCCAGGCTCACGCCCCGTGTGTCTCTCCCCTTCCTACCCACCCCCGCTCATGCCGCGTGTGTCTCTCTCCCCCCCCACCACCCGCTCATGCCCTGTGTGTCTCTCGACCTCCCCCCACCCCCCGCTCATGCCCCGTGTGTCTCTCCCACTCCCGCCCACCTCCTGCTCATGCCCCGTGTGTCTCTCTCCCTCCCCCCACCCCGCTCATGCCCCATGTGTCTCTCCCCCTCCCGCCCACCCCCACTCATGCCCTGTGTGTTTCTCTCCCTTCTCCACACCCCCGCTCATGCCCCGTGTGTCTCTCCCCCTCCCGCCCAGCCCCCGCTCATGCCCCGTGTGTCTCTCTCCCTCCTCCCCACCCCTGCTCATGCCGCGTGTGTCTCTCCCCCTCCCGCCCACCCCCCGCTCATGCCCCGTGTGTCTCTCCCCCTCCCGCCCACCCCCCGCTCATGCCCCGTGTGTCTCTCCCCCTCCCGCCCACCCCCCGCTCATGCGCGGTGTGTCTCTCCCCCTCCCGCCCACCCCCCGCTCATGCCCCGTGTGTCTCTCCCCCTCCTGCCCATCCCCCACTCATGCCCCGTTTGTCTCTCTCCCTCCCCCCCCCACGATCATGCCCCGTGTGTCAATTCCCCCTCCCGCCCACCCCCCGCTCATACCTCGTGTGTCTCTCCCCTTCCCCCCCACCCCCCCTCATGCCCCATGTGTCTCTCTCCCTCCCCCCAAGCCCGCTCATGCCCCGTGTGTCTCTCGCCTCCCGCCCACCCCCCGCTCACACCCCGTGTGTCTCTCCCCCTCCCGCCCACCCCCGCTCATGCCCTGTGTGTCTCTCCCCCTCCTGCCCACCCCCCGCTCATGCCCCGTGTCTCTCTCCCCCTCCCGCCCACCCCCCACTCATGCCCCGTGTGTCTATCTCCTTCCCTCCAACCCCCGCTCATGCCCCGTGTGTCTCTCTACCTCCCCACCCCCCGCTCATGCCCCGTGTGTCTCTCCCCCTCCTGCCCACCCCCCGCTCATGACCCGTGTGTATCTCCCCCTCCCGCCCACCCCCCACTCATGCCCCGTGTGTCTCTCTCCCTCCCCCCACCCCGCTAATGCCCCGTGTGTCTCTCCCCCCCACCCCCCGCTCATGCCCCGAGTGTCTCTCCCCCTCCCGCCCACCCCCCGCTCATGCCGCGTGTGTCTCGCTCCCTCCCCCCACCACCCGCTCATGCCCTGTGTGTCTCTCTCCCTCCCCCCACCCCCCGCTCATGCCCCGTGTATCTCTCTCCCTCCCCCCACACCCGCTCATGACTCGTGTTTCTCTCCCACTCCCGCCCACCCCCCGCTCATGCCCCGTGTGTCTCTCTCCCTCCCCCCACCCCCACTCATGCCCCGTGTGTCTCTCCCCCTCCCGCCCACCCCCCACTCATGCCCTGTGTGTCTCTCTCCCTCCTCCCCACCCACGCTCATGCCCCGTGTGTCTCTCCCCCTCCCGCCCACCCCCCGCTCATGCCCCGTGTGTCTCTCTTCCTCCTCCCCACCCCAGCTCATGCCCCGTGTGTCTCTCCCCCTCCCGCCCACCCCCGCTCATGCCCCGTGTGTCTCTCCCCCTCCCGCCCACCCCCCGCTCATGCCCCGTGTGTCTCTCCCCCTCCTGCCCACCCCCCGCTCATGCGCGGTGTGTCTCTCCCCCTCCCGCCCACCCCCCGCTCATGTCCCGTGTGTCTCTCCCTCCCCCCCACCCCCGCTCATGCCGCGTACGTCTCTCCCCCTCCCTCCCACCCCCGCTCATGCCCCGTGTGTCTCTCTCCCTCCCCCCACCCCCGCTCATGCCCCGTGTGTCTCTCCCCCTCCCGCCCACCCCCCGCTCATGCCACATGTGTCTCTCTCCCTCACCCCCACCCCCGCTCAAGCCCCGTGTGTCTCTCCCCCTCCTGCCACCCCCCGCTCATGCCCCGTGTGTCTCTCTGCCTCCCCCCCACCCCTGCTCATGCCCTGTGTGTCTCTCCCCCTCCCACCCAACCCCCGCTCATGCCCCGTGTGTCTCTCCCCCTCTCGCCCCCCGCTCATGCCCCATGTGCTCTCCCCCTCCCATCCACCCCCCGCTCATGCCCCGTGTGTCTCTCCCCCTCCCGCCCACCCCCCACTCATGCCCCGTGTGTCTCTCTCCCTCCCCCCCACCCCCGCTCATGCCCCGTGTGTCTCTCCCCCTCCCCCCACCCCCGCTCATGCCCCATGTGCTCTCCTCCTCCCACCCACCCCCCGCTCATGCCCCGTGTGTCTCTCCCCCTCCCGCCCACCCCCCGCTCATGCCCCGTGTGTCTCTCTCCCTCCCCCCACCCCCGCTCATGCCCCGTGTGTCTCTCCCCCTCCCGCCCCACCCCCCGCTCATGCCCCGTGTGTCTCTCTCCCTCCCCCCCACCCCCCGCTCATGCCCCGTGTGTCTCTCCCCCTCCCCCCACCCCCGCTCATGCCCCATGTGCTCTCCCCCTCCCACCCACCCCCCGCTCATGCCCCGTGTGTCTCTCCCCCTCCCGCCCACCCCCCGCTCATGCCCCGTGTGTCTCTCTCCCTCCCCCCCACCCCCGCTCATGCCCCCGTGTGTCTCTCCCCCTCCCCCCCACCCCCGCTCATGCCCCGTGTGTCTCTCCCCCTCCACCCACCCCCCGCTCATGCCCCGTGTGTCTCTCCCCCTCCCGGACACCCCACGCTCATGCCGCGTGTGTCTCTCTCCCTCCCCCCCACCCCCCACTCATGCCCCGTGTGTCTCTCTCCCTCCCCTCCACCCCCTGCTCATGCCCCGTGTGTTTCTCTCCCTCCCCCCACCCCCGCTCATGACCCGTGTGTCTCTCCCCCTCCTGCCCACCCCCCGCTCATGCGTCGTGTGTCTCTCTCCCTTCCCCCAACCTCGATCATGCCCCGTGTGTCTCTCCCCCTCCCGCCCACCTCCCTCTCATGCCCCGTGTGTCTCTCCCCCCTCCTGCCCACCCCACGATCATGCCTTGTGTGTCTCTCTCCCCCCTGCCCCCGCTCATGCCCCATGTGTCTCTCCCCCTCCCGCCCACCCCCCGCTCATGCCTCGTGTGTCTCTCCCCCTCCCGCCCAACCCCCGCTCAATCCCCGTGTGTCTCTCCCCCTCTCACCCACCCCCAACTCATGCCCCGTGTGTCTCTCCCCCTCCCGCCCACCCCCCGCTCATGCCCCGTGTGTCTCTCCCCCTCCCCCCGACCCCCGCTTGTCTCTCCCCCTCCCGCCCACCCCCCGCTCATGCCCCTGTGTCTCTCTCACCCTCCCGCCCACCCCCTGATCAAGCCCTGTGTGTCTATCCCCCTCCCGCACACTCCCCACTCATGCCCCGTGTGTCTCTCCCCCTCCTGCCCCGTGTGTCTCTCTCCCTCCCCCCACCCCTGCTCAAGCCCTGTGTGTCTCTCCCCCTCCCTCCCACCCCCCGCTCATGCCCCGTGTATCTCTCTCCCTCCCCCCACCCCTGCTCATGCCCCGTGTGTCTCTCCCCTGACCACCCATCCCCCGCTCACGCCCCGTGTGTCTCTCCCCCTCCCGCCCACCCCCGCTCATGCCCCGTATGTCTCTCTCCCTCCCCCAACCCTGCTCATGCCCCGTGTGTCTCTCCCCCTCCTGCCCACCCCCTGCTCATGCCTCGTGTGTCTCTCCCCCTCCATCCCACCCCACACTCATGCCCCAATGTGTCTCTCCCCATCCCGCCCACCCACCGCTCATGCCCCGTGTGTCTCTCCCCCTCCCTCCGACCCCCGCTTGTCTCTCCCCCTCCCGCACACTCCCCCGCTCATGCCCCGTGTGTCTCTCTCCCACCTGCCCACCCCCTGCTCATGCCCCGTGTGTCTCTCCCCCTCCCGCCCACCCCCCGCTCATGCCCCGTGTGTCCCTCTCCCTCCCCCCCCACTCCCGCTCAAGCCCCGTGTGTCTCTCCCCCTCCCGCCCACCCCCCCGCTCATGCCCCATGTATCTCTCTCCCTTCCCCCACCCCTGCTCAAGCCCCTTGTGTCTCTCCCCCGACCACCCATCCCCCGCTCATGCCCCGTGTGTCTCTCCCCCTCCCGCCCACCCCCGCTCATGCCCCGTATGTCCTCTCTCCCTCCCCCCCACCCCTGCTCATGCCCCGTGTGTCTCTCCCCCTCCTGCCCACCCCCTGCTCATGCCTCGTGTGTCTCTCCCCTCCTGCCCACCCCACACTCATGAACTGTTTGTCTCTCTCCCTCCCCCCCCACCCCCGATCATGCCCCGTGTGTCATTCCCCCTCCCGCCCACCCCCCGCTCATACCTCGTGTGTCTCTCCCCCTCTCCCCCACCCCCCGCTCATGCCCCGTGTGTCTCTCGCCCTCCACCCCACCCCCGCTCATGCCCCGTGTGTCTCTAACCTCCCGCCCACCCCCCGCTCACGCCCGGTGTGTCTCTCCCCTCCCGCCCACCCCCCGCTCATGCCCCGTGTGTCTCTCCCCCTCCGGCCACCCCCGCTCACGCCCCGTGTGTCTCTCCCCCTCCCGCCCACCCCTGCTCATGCCCCATGTGTCTCTCTCCCTCCCCCCACCCCCGCTCATGCCCCGTGTGTCTCTCCCCCTCCCACCCACCCCCCGCTCACGCCCCGTGTGTCTCTCCCCCTCCCGCCCACCCCCCGCTCATGCCACGTGTGTCTCTCTCCCTCCCCCCCACCCCTGCTCATGCCCCGTGTGTCTCTCCCCTCCTGCCCACCCCCTGCTCATGCCTCGTGTGTCTCTCCCCCTCCTGCCCACCCCACACTCATGAACTGTTTGTCTCTCTCCCTCCCCCCCACCCCCCGATCATGCCCCGTGTGTCATTCCCCCTCCCGCCCACCCCCCGCTCATACCTCGTGTGTCTCTCCCCCTCTCCCCCACCCCCCGCTCATGCCCCGTGTGTCTCTCGCCCTCCACCCCACCCCCGCTCATGCCCCGTGTGTCTCTAACCTCCCGCCCACCCCCCGCTCACGCCCGGTGTGTCTCTCCCCTCCCGCCCACCCCCCGCTCATGCCCCGTGTGTCTCTCCCCCTCCGGCCACCCCCGCTCACGCCCCGTGTGTCTCTCCCCCTCCCCGCCCACCCCTGCTCATGCCCCATGTGTCTCTCTCCCTCCCCCCACCCCCGCTCATGCCCCGTGTGTCTCTCCCCCTCCCACCCACCCCCCGCTCACGCCCCGTGTGTCTCTCCCCCTCCCGCCCACCCCCTGCTCATGCCACGTGTGTCTCTCTCCCTCACCCCCACCCCCGCTCAAGCCCCGTGTGTCTCTCCCGCCACCCCCGCTCATGCCCCGTGTGTCTCTCCCCCTCCCACCCAACCCCTGCTCACGCCCTGTGTGTCTCTCCACCTCCCGCCCACCCCCCGCTCATGCCCCGTATGTCTCTCTCCCTCCCCCCCAGCCCCGCTCATGCCCCGTGTGTCTCTCCCCCTCCTGCCCAACCCCCGCTCATGCCTCGTGTGTCTCTCCCCCTCCTGCCCACCCCCCACTCATGGCCCGTTTGTCTCTCTCCCTCCCACCACCCACGATCATGCCCCGTGTGTCAATTCCCCCTCCCGGCCACCCCCCGCTCATACCTCGTGTGTCTCTCCCCCTCCCCCCCACCCCCGCTCATGCCCCGTGTGTCTCTCTCCCTCCCCCCACGCCCGCTCACGCCCCGTGTGTCTCTCCCCCTCCCGCCCACCCCCGCTCATGCCCCATGTGTCTCTCCCCCTCCCGCCCACCCCCCGCTCATGCCCCGTGTGCTCTCCCCCTTCCACCCACCCCCCGCTCATGCCCCGTGTGTCTCTCCCCCTCCTGCCCACCCCCCGCTCATGCCCCGTGTATCTCTCTCCCTCCCCCCCAACCCTGCTCATGCCCCATGTGTCTCTCCCCCTCCCGCCCACCCCCGCTCATGCCCCGTGTGTCTCTCGCCCTCCCCCCACTCCCGCTCACACCCCGTGTGTCTCTCCCCCTCCTGCCCACCCCCCGCTCATGCCCCGTGTCTCTCTCTCCCTCCCCCCACCCTCGATCATGCCCCGTGTGTCTCTCCCCCTCCCGCCCACCTCCGGCTCATGCCCCGTGTGTCTCTCCCCCTCCTGCCCACCCCCCGCTCATGCCCCGTGTGTCTCTCTCCCCCCCTGCCCCCGCTCATGCCCCGTGTGTCTCTCCCCCTTCCCGCCCACCCCCCGCTCATGCCTCGTGTGGCTCTCCCCCTCCCGCCCACCCCCCGCTCATGCCCCGTGTGTCTCTCCCCCTCTCACCCACCCCCAACTCATGCCCCGTGTGTCTCTCCCCCTCCCGCCCACCCCCCGCTCATGCCCCGTGTGTCTCTCCCCCCCCTGACCCCCGCTTGTCTCTCCCCCTCCCACCCACCCCCCGCTCATGCCCTGTGTGTCTCTCACCCTCCCGCCCACCCCCTGATCAAGCCCCGTGTGTCTCTCTCCCTCCTGCCCACCCCCTGCTCATGCCCCGTGTGTCTCTCCCCCTCCCAGACACCCCCCCGCTCATGCCCCGTGTGTCTCTCTCCCTCCCCCCAACCCCGCTCAAGCCCCGTGTGTCTCTCCCCCTCCCGCCCACCCCCCGCTCATGCCCCGTGTATCTCTCTCCCTCCCCCCACCCCTGCTCATGCCCCGTGTGTCTCTCCCCCGACCACCCATCCCCCGCTCATGCCCCGTGTGTCTCTCCCCCTCCCGCCCACCCCCGCTCATGCCCTGTATGTCTCTCTCCCTCCCCCCCACCCCTGCTCATGCCCCGTGTGTCTCTCCCCCTCCTGCCCACCCCTGCTCATGCCTCGTGTGTCTCTCCCCCTTCTGCCCACCCCACACTCATGCCCCGTTTGTCTCTCTCCCTCCCCCCACCCCCGATCATGCCCCGTGTGTCATTCCCCCTCCAGCCCAGCCCCCGCTCATACCTCGTGTGTCTCTCCCCCTCTCCCCCACCCCCCGCTCATGCCCCGTGTGTCTCTCGCCCTCCCCCCCACCCCCGCTCATGCCCCGTGTGTCTCTAACCTCCCGCCCACCCCCCGCTCATGCCCCGTGTGTCTCTCCCCTCCCGCCCACCCCCCGCTCATGCCCCGTGTGTCTCTCCCCCTCCCGCCCACCCCCGCTCATGCCCCGTGTGTCTCTCCCCCTCCCGCCCACCCCCTGCTCATGCCCCATGTGTCTCTCTCCCTCCCCCCACCCCCGCTCATGCCCCGTCTGTCTCTCCCCCTCCCGCCCACCCCCCGCCCCGTGTGTCTCTCCCCCTCCCGCCCACCCCCGTTCATGCCCCGTGTGTCTCTCCCCCTCCCCCCCGCCCCCCGCTCATGCCCTGTGTGTCTCTCCCCCTCCCGCCCACCCCCCGCGCATGCCGCGTGTGTCTCTCTCCCTCCCCCCACCCCCCGCTCATGCCTCGTGTGTCTCTCACCCTCCCCTCCACACCCCGCTCATGCCCCGTGTGCCTCTCTCCCTCCCCCACCCCCGCTCATGACCCGTGTGTCTCTCCCCCTCCCGCTATCCCCCGCTCATGCCCCGTGTGTCTCTCCCCCTCCTGCCCACCCCCCGATCATGCCACGTGTGTCTCTCCCACTCCTGCCCACCCCCCGCTCATGCCCCGTGTGTCTCTCTCCCTCCCTCCCAACCCTGCTCAAGCCCCGTGTGTCTCTCCCCCTCCCGCCCACCCTCCGCTCATGCCCCGTGTGTCTCTCTCCCTCCCCCCACCCCGCTCATGCCCCTTGTGTCTCTTCCCTTCCTACCCACCCCCCGCTCATGCCCCGTGTGTCTCTCAACCTCCCGCCCACCCCCGCTCATGCCCTGTGTGTCTCTCCCCCTCCCACCCACCCCCCCCGCTCATGCCCTGTGTGTCTCTCCCCCTCCTGCCCACCCACCGCTCATGCCCCATGTGTCTCTCCCCCTCCCCCCGACCCCCGCTTGTCTCTCCCACTCCCGCCCACCCCCGGCTCATGCCCCGTGTGTCTCTCCCCCTCCCGCCCACCCCCTGCTCCTGCCCCATGTGTCTCTCCCCCTCCCGCCCACCCCCCGCTCATGCCCCGTCTGTCTCTCCCCCTCCCGCCCACCCCCCGCTCATGCCCCGTGTGTTTATCCTTTCCCTCCCTCCCACCAGCCGCTCATGCCCCTTGTCTCTATCCCTCCCGCTGCCCACCCCTCGCTCATGTCGCGTGTCTCTATCCCTCCTGCCGCCCACCCCCCGCTCATTCTCCGTGTCTCTATCCTTCCCGCCGCCCACTCCCCGCTCATGCCCCGTGTGTCTATCCCTCCTGCCGCCCACCCCCCGCTCATACCCCGTGTCTCTATCCCTATCACCGCCCACCACCGCTCATGCCCCGTGTGTCTATACCTCCTCCCGCCCACCCCCCGCTCATGCCCCGTGTGTCTCTACCCCTCCTGCCCACCCCCTGCTCATGCCCCGTGTGTCTCTCCCCCTCCTGCCCACCCCCCGCTCATGCCCCGTGTGTCTCTCCCCCTCCCGCCCACCCCCTGCTCATGCCCTGTGTGTCTCTCCCCCTCCCATCCACCCCACGCTCATGCCCCTTGTGTCTATCCCTTCCTCCCGCCCACCAGCCGCTCATGCCCTGTGTCTCTATCCCTCCCGCCGTCCACCCCTCGCTCATGCCCTGTGTGTCTATCCCTCCTGCCGCCCACCCCCCGCTCATGCCCCGTGTGTCTCTCTCCCTCCCTCCCAACCCTGCTCAAGCCCCGTGTGTCTCTCCCCCTCCCGCCCACCCCCCGCTCATACCCCGTGTGTCTCTCTCCCTCCCCCCACCCCCGCTCATGCCCGTGTGTCTCTCCCCTTCCTACCCACCCCCCGCTCATGCCCCGTGTGTCTCTCACCTCCCGCCCACCCCCGCTCATGCCCTGTGTGTCTCTCCCCCTCCCACCCACCCCCCCGCTCATGCCCCGTGTGTCTCTCCCCCTCCTGCCCACCCCCCGCTCATGCCCCATGTGTCTCTCCCCCTCCCCCCGACCCCCGCTTGTCTCTCCCCCTCCCGCCCACCCCCGGCTCATACCCCGTGTGTCTCTCCCCTCCCGCCCACCCCCTGCTCATGCCCCATGTGTCTCTCCCCCTCCCCGCCCACCCCCCGCTCATGCCCCGTCTGTCTCTCCCCCTCCCGCCCACACCCCGCTCATGCCCCGTGTGTTTATCCCTCTCTCCCTCCCACCAGCCGCTCATGCCCCTTGTCTCTATCCCTCCCGCTGCCCACCCCCCGCTCATGTCTCGTGTCTCTATCCCTCCTGCCGCCCACCCCCCGCTCATTCTCCGTGTCTCTATCCTTCCCGCCGCCCACTCCCCGCTCATGCCCCGTGTGTCTATCCCTCCTGCCGCCCACCCCCCGCTCATACCCCGTGTCTCTATCCCTATCACCGCCCACCACCGCTCATGCCCCGTGTGTCTACACCTCCTCCCGCCCACCCCCCGCTCATGCCCCGTGTGTCTCTACCCCTCCTGCCCACCCCCTGCTCATGCCCCGTGTGTCTCTCCACCTCCTGCCCACCCCCCGCTCATGCCCCGTGTGTCTCTCCCCCTCCCGCCCACCCCCTGCTCATGCCCCGTGTGTCTCTCCCCCTCCCATCCACCCCACGCTCATGCCCCTTGTGTCTATCCCTTCCTCCCGCCCACCAGCCGCTCATGCCCTGTGTCTCTATCCCTCCCGCCGCCCACCCCCCGCTCATGCCCCGTGTGTCTATCCCTCCTGCCGCCCACCCCCCGCTCATGCCCCGTGTGTCTCTCTCCCTCCCTCCCAACCCTGCTCAAGCCCCGTGTGTCTCTCCCCCTCCCCCCCACCCCCCGCTCATGCCCCGTGTGTCTCTCTCCCTCCCCCCACCCCCGCTCATGCCCCGTGTGTCTCTCCCCTTCCTACCCACCCCCCGCTCATGCCCCGTGTGTCTCTCCCCCTCCTGCCCACCCCCCGCTCATACCCCATGTGTCTCTCCCCCTCCCCCCAACCCCCGCTTGTCTATCCCCCTCCCGCCCACCCCCGGCTCATGCCCCGTGTGTCTCTCCCCCTCCCGCCCACCCCCTGCTCATGCCCCTTGTGTCTATCCCTTCCTCCCGCCCACCAGCCGCTCATGCCCTGTGTCTCTATCCCTCCCGCCGCCCACCCCCCGCTCATGCCCCGTGTGTCTATCCCTCCTGCCGCCCACCCCCCGCTCATGCCCCGTGTGTCTCTCTCCCTCCCTCCCAACCCTGCTCAAGCCCCGTGTGTCTCTCCCCCTCCCGCCCACCCCCCGCTCATGCCCCGTGTGTCTCTCAACCTCCCGCCCACCCCCCGCTCATGCCCTGTGTGTCTCTCCCCCTCCCACCCACCCCCCCGCTCATGCCCCGTGTCTGTGTCACTCCCCCTCCTGCCCACCCCCCGCTCATGCCCCATGTGTCTCTCCCCCTCCCCCCAAACCCCGCTTGTCTATCCCCCTCCCGCCCACCCCCGGCTCATGCCCCGTGTGTCTCTCCCCCTCCTTCCCACCCCCTGCTCATGCCCCATGTGTCTCTCCCCCTCCCGCCCACTCCCCGCTCATGCCCCGTCTGTCTCTCCCCCTCCCGCCCACCCCCCGCTCATGCCCCGTGTGTTTATCCCTCCCTCCCTCCCACCAGCCGCTCATGCCCCTTGTCTCTATCCCTCCTTCTGCCCACCCCCCGCTCATGTCGCGTGTCTCTATCCCTCCTGCCGCCCCACCCCCGCTCATTCTCCGTGTCTCTATCCTTCCCGCCGCCCACTCCCCGCTCATGCCCCGTGTGTCTATACCTCCTCCCGCCCACCCCCGCTCATGCCCCGTGTGTCTCTACCCCTCCTGCCCACCCCCTGCTCATGCCCCGTGTGTCTCTCCCCCTCCTGCCCACCCCCCGCTCATGCCCCGTGTGTCTCTCCCCCTCCCGCCCGCCCCCTCACATGCCCGTGTGGCTCTCCCCCTCCCATCCACCCCACGCTCATGCCCCTTGTGTCTATCCCTTCCTCCCGCCCACCAGCCGCTCATGCCCCTGTGTCTCTATCCCTCCCGCCGCCCACCCCCCGCTCATGCCCCATGTGTCTATCCCTCCTGCCGCCCACCCCCCCTCATGCCCCGTGTGTCTATCCCTCCCACGCCCACCCCCTGCTCATGCCCCGTGTGTCTATCCCTCACAAGCCCACCCCCGCTCATGCCCCGTGTGTATATACCTCCCCCTCCCATCCACCCCACGCTCATGCCCCTTGTGTCTATCCCTTCCTCCCGCCCACCAGCCGCTCATGCCCCGTGTGTATATACCTCCCGCCGCCCACCCCCCGCTCATGCCCCGTGTGTCTATCCCTCCCGCCACCCACCCCCCGCTCATGCCCAGTGTCTCTATCCCTCCCGCTGCCCACCCCCAGCTCAAGCCCCATGTGTCTATCCCTCCCGCCGCCCACGCCCCGCTCATTACCCGTGTTTCTCTCCCCTCCCGCCCACCCCCTGCTCATGCCCCATGTGTCTCTCTCCCTCCCGCTCATGCCCCGTGTCTCTATCCCTCCCGCCGCCCACCCCCCGCTCATGCCCCGTGTGTCTCTCCCCTCCCCCCCACCCCCTCTCATGCCCCGTGTGACTCTCCCCTCCCCCGCTCATGCCCCGTGTGTCTTACCCCTCCCCCCACCCCCCACCCTCTGCTCATGCCCCGTATGTCTCTCCCCCTCCCGCCCATGCCCCGCTCATACCCCGTGTGTCTCTAACCCTCTCCGCCACCCCCGCTCATGCCCCGTGTGTCTTCCCCAACCCCAATCACCCCCCACCCCCTGCTCATGCCCCGTGTGTCTATCCCTCACGCCGCCCACCCCCCCTCATGCCCCGTGTCTCTATCCCTCCCGCCGGCCACCCCCCGCTCATGCCCCGTGTCTCTATCCCTCCCGCCGCCCACCCCCCGATCATGCAGCATGTCTCTATCCCTCCTGCTGCCCACCACCCGCTCATGCCCCGTGTGTCTCTCCCCTCCCCCACACCCCCGCTCATGCCCCGTGTGTCTCTCCCCTCCCCCCTATCCCCTGACCCCTCGCTCATGCCCCGTGTGTCTCTCCCCCTCCCGCACACCCCCTGCTCATGCCCCATGTGTCTCTCTCCCTCCCGCTCAACCCCCGTGTCTCTATCCCTGCCGCTGCCCACCCCCGCTCATGCCCCATGTGTCTCTCCCCTCCCCCCCACCCCCGCTCATGCCCCGTGTGTCTCTCCCCTCCCCTGCTCATGCCCCGTGTGTCTTCCCCCTCCCCCCTACCCCACACCCTCCGCTCATACCCCGTGTGTCTCTCCCCCTCCCGCCCATGCCCCGCTCATACCCCGTTTGTCTCTAACCCTCCCCGCCACCCCCGCTCATGCCCCGTGTGTCTTCCCCCACCCCCGCTCATGCCCCGTGTGTCTATCCCTCACGCCGCCCACCCCCCACTCATGCCCCGTGTCTCTATCCCTCCTGCCGACCACCCCCCGCTCATGCCCCATGTCTCTATCCCTCCCGCCGCCCACCCCCCGATCATGCCCCATGTCTCTATCCCTCCCGCCGCCCACCCCCCGCTCATGCCCCGTGTGTCTCGCCCCTCCCCCCTACCCCCTGACCCCCGCTCATGCCCCGTGTCTCTATCACTCCGTCCGCCCACCACCCGCTCATGCCCGTGTGTCTTTCCCCTCCCCCCCACCCCTGCCCATGCCCCGTGTGTCTCTCCCCTCCCCCACCCCCCTCCCCCCCGCTCATGCCCCGTGTGTCTATCCCTCCCGCCGTCCACCCCCCTCTCATGCCCCATGTGTCTATCCCCCCCGCTCATGCCCCGTGTGTCTATTCCTCCCGCCCACCCCCCGCTCATGCCCCGTGTTTCTATCCCTCCTGCCGCCCACCCCCCGCTCATGCCCTGTGTGTCTATCCCTACCGCCGCCCACCCCCCGCTCATGCCCTGTGTCTCTATCCCTCCCTCCGCTCATGCCCTGTGTCTCTATCCCTCCCCCGCTCATGCCCCATGTCCCTATCCCTCCCGCCGCCCACCCCCCGTTCATGCCCCGTGTCTCTATCCCTCCCGCCGGCCACCCCCCGCTCATGCCCCGTGTCTCTATCCCTCCCGCCGCCCACCCCCCACTCATGTCCCATGTCTCTATCCCTCCCGCTGCCCACCCCCCGCTCATGCCCCGTGTCTTCCCTGTTACCCCCCGCTCATGACCTGTCTCCCCTGTTACCCCCAACCCCCGCTCATGCCCTGTGTCTCCCATGTGTTACCCCCCACCCCCAGCTCATGCCCCGTGTCTCCCTTGTGTTACCCCCCACCCCCGCTCATGCCCCGTGTCTCTATCCCTCCCGCCGCCCACCCCCCGCTCAAGCCCCATGTTTCTATCCCTCCCGCCGCCCACCCCCCGCTCATGCCCCGTGTGTCTCTCCCCCTTCCGCCCACCCCCTGCTCATGCCACATGTATCTCTCTCCCTCCCGCTCATGCCCTGTGTCTCTATCCCTCCCGCCGCCCACCCCCCGCTCATGCCCCGTGTGTCTCTCCTCTCCACCCCCGTTCATGCCCCGTGTTTCTCTCCCCTCCCCCGCTCATGCCCCGTGTGTCTTCCCCCTCCCCCCTACCCCCCACCCTCCGCTCATGCCCCGTGTGTCTCTCCCCCTCCCGCCCATGCCCCGCTCATACCCCGTGTGTCTCTAACCCTCACCGCCACCCCCGTTCATGCCCCGTGTGTCTTCCCCCTCCCCCCTACCCCCACCCCCCACTCATGCCCCATGTGTCTATCCCTCACGCCGCCCACCCCCGCTCATGCCCCGTGTCTCTATCCCTCCTGCCGGCAACCCCCCGCTCATGCCCCGTGTCTCTATCCCTCCCGCCGCCCACCCCCCACTCATGCCCCGTGTGTCTCTCCCCTCCCCTCTACCCCCCGACCACCCTCATGCCTTGTGTCTCTATCCCTCCGTCCGCCCACCACCCGCTCATGCCCCGTGTCTCTATCCCTCCCGCCGCCCACCCCCCGCTCATGCCCGTGTCTCTATCCCTCCCGCCACCCACCCCCGCTCACGCCCCGTGTGTCTCTCCCCTCCGCCCAACCCCCCCTCCCCCCACTCATGCCCCGTGTGTCTATCCCTCACGCCGCCCACCCCCCGCTCATGCCCTGTGTGTCTATCCCTCCCGCCGCCCACCCCCCGTTCATGCCCCGTGTCTCTATCCCTCCCCCCGCTCATGCCCCGTGTCTCTATTCCTCCCCCGCTCATGCCCCATGTCTCTATCCCTCCCGTCGCCCACCCCCCACTCATGCCCCGTGTCTCTATCCCTCCCGCCGCCCACCCTCCGCTCATGCCCCGTGTCTCTATCCCTCCCGCCGCCCACCCCCCACTCATGCCCCATGTCTCTGTCCCTACCGCGGCCCACCCCCCACTCATGCCCCATGTCTCTATCCCTCCCGCCGCCCACCCCCCGCTCATGCCCCGTGTCTCCCTCCTGTTCCCTCCACCCCCGGCTCATGCCCCGTGTGTCTCTCCCCCTCCCACCCACCCCCCAACTCATGCCCCGTGTGTCTCCCCCCCTCCCGCCCACCCCCCGCTCATGCACCGTGTGTCTCTCCCCCTCCCCCCAACCCCCGCTTGTCTCTCCCCCTCCCGCCCACCCCCCGCTCATGCCCTGTGTGTCTCTCACCCTCCCGCCCACCCCCTGCTCATGCCCCGTGTCTCTATCCCTCCCGCCGCCCACCCCCCGCTCATGCCCGTGTCTCTATCCCTCCCGTCGCCCATCCCCGCTCATGCCCCGTGTGTCTCTCCCCTCCCCCCCACCCCTGCTCATGCCCCGTGTGTCTCTCCCCTCCGCCCCACCCCCTCCCCCCGCTCATGCTCCGTGTGTCTATCCCTTCCACCGCCCACCCCCCCGCTCATGCCACGTGTGTCTATTCCTCCCGCCCACCCCCCGCTCATGCCCCGTGTTTCTATCCCTCCCGCCGCCCACCCCCCGCTCATGCCCTGTGTGTCTATCCCTCCCGCCGCCCACCCCCCGTGTCTCTATCCCTCCCCCCGCTCATGCCCCGTGTCTCTATCCCTCCCCCGCTCATGCCCCATGTCTCTATCCCTCCCGCCGCCCACCCCCCACTCATGCCCCGTGTCTCTATCCCTCCCGCCGCCCCACCCTCCGCTCATGCCCCGTGTCTCTATCCCTCCCGCCGCCCACCCCCCACTCATGCCCCGTGTCTCTATCCCACCCGCGGCCCACCCCCCACTCATGCCCCATGTCTCTATCCTTCCCGCCGCCCACCCCCCGCTCATGCCCCGTGTCTCCCTCCTGTTCCCTCCACCCCCCCGCTCATGCCCCGTGTGTCTCTCCCCCTCCCACCCACCCCCAACTCATGCCCCGTGTGTCTCCCCCTCCCGCCCACTCCCCACTCATGCACCGTGTGTCTCTCCCCCCCAACCCCCGCTGGTCTCTCCCCCTCCCGCCCACCCCCCGCTCATGCCCTGTGTGTCTCTCACCCTCCCGCCCACCCCCTGCTCAAGCCCCGTGTGTCTGTCCCCCTCCCGCACACTCCCCGCTCATGCCCCGTGTGTCTCTCCCCCTCCTGCCCACCCCCCTCTCATGCCCCTTGTGTCTCTCTCCCTCCTGCCCACCCCCTGCTCATGCCCCGTGTGTCTCTCCCCCTCCCGCCCACCCCCCGCTCATGCCCCGTGTGTCTCTCTCCCTCCCCCCCACCCCCGCTCAAGCCCCGTGTGTCTCTACCCCTCCCATCCACCCCCCACTCATGCCCCGTGTATCTCTCTCCCTCCCCCCACCCCTGCTCATTCCCCGTGTGTCTCTTCCCCTCCCTCCCACCCCCCACTCATGCCCCATATGTCTCTCTCCCTCCCCCCCACCCCCGCTCATGCCCCGTGTGTCTCTCCCCCTCCTGCCCACCCCCCCCTCATGCCTCGTGTGTCTCTCCCCCTCCTGCCCACCCCACACTCATGCCCTGTTTCTCTCTCTCCCCCCACCCCCGATCATGCCCCGTGTGTCATTCCCCCTCCCGCCCACCCCCCGCTCATACCTCGTGTGTCTCTCCCCCTCTCCCCCACCCCCCGCTCATGCCCCTTGTGTCTCTCCCCCTCCTGCCCACCCCCCTCTCATGCCCCTTGTGTCTCTCTCCCTCCTGCCCAGCCCCTGCTCATGCCCCGTGTGTCTCTCCCCCTCCCGCCCACACCCCGCTCACGCCCCGTGTGTCTCTCTCCCTCCCCCCCACCCCCGCTCAAGCCCCGTGTGTCTCTACCCCTCCCACCCACCCCCCACTCATGCCGTGTGTATCTCTCTCTCTCCCCCCACCCCTGCTCATTCCCCGTGTGTCTCTCCCCCTCCCTCCCACCCCCCACTCATGCCCCGTATGTCTCTCTCCCTCCCCCACCCCCGCTCATGCCCCGTGTGTCTCTCCCCCTCCTGCCCACCCCCCGCTCATGCCTCGTGTGTCTCTCCCCCTCCTGCCCACCCCACACTCATGCCCCGTTTCTCTCTCCCCCGACCCCCCGATCATGCCCCGTGTGTCATTCCCCCTCCCGCCCACCCCCCGCTCATACCTCGTGTGTCTCTCCCCCACCCCCCGCTCATGCCCTGTGTGTCTCTCGCCCTCCCCCCACCCCCGCTCATGCCCCGTGTGTCTCTAACCTCCCGCCCACCCCCCGCTCATGCCCCGTGTGTCTCTCCCCCTGCCGCCCACCCCCACTCATGCCCCATGTGTCTCTCTCCCCTTCCCCATCCCCCACTCATGCCCTGTGTGTCTCTCCCCTTCCCCCAACCCCCGCTCATGCCACGTGTCTCTCTCCCCCACCCCCCGCTCATGCCCCATGTCACTCTCTCCTTCCCCTCCACCCCCCGCTCATGCCCTGTGTCTCTCTCCCTTTCCTCCCACCCCCCACTCATGCCCTGTGTGTCTCTCCCCTTCCCCCCACCCCCCGCTCATGCCCCGTGAGTCTCTCCCCTCCACCCCCCGCTCATGCCCCGTGTCTCTCTCCCCTTCCCCCCACCCCCCGCTCATGCCCCATGTCTCTCCCCTTCCCCCACCCCCTGTTCATGCCCCGTGTGTCTCCCCTGTTCCACCTCACCCCCCGTTCATGCCCCGTGTGTGCGCCCTGTTCCCCCACCCCCGCTCATGCCCTGTGTGTGCCCTGTTCCCCCCACCCCCGCTCATGCCCCTTGTCTGCCCTGATCCACCAACCCCCGCTCATGCCCCGTGTCTCCCTTGTGTTCCCCCCACCCCCCACTCATGCCCTGTGTCTCCCTCGTGTACCCCCTCACCCCCGGCTCATGCCCCGTGTGTCTCCTGTTGCCCCCACACCCGCTCATGCCCCGTGTCTCCCTCGTGTTCCCCCAACCCCCACTCATGCCCCGTGTCTCCCTCATGTTCCCCCCACCCCCCACTCATACCCTGTCGACATCGTGTAACCCCTCAACCCCCGCTCATGCCCCGTGTGTCTCCTGTTGCCCCCACCTCCTGCTCATGCCCTGTGTTTCTCCTGTTGCCCCCATCCCCTGCTCATGCCCCGTGTCTCCCTCGTGTTCCCCCCACCCCCCACTCATGTCCCGTGTCTCCCTCCTTTCCCCCACCCCCCGCTCATGCCCCGTGTGTCTCTCGCCTCCCCCCCACTATCGCTCATGCCTTGTATCTCTCCCCTTCACCCCACCCCCGCTCATGCCCCTTGTGTCTCTCCCCTTCCCCCGCTCATGCCCCGTGTCTCTCTCCCATTCCCCCCACCCCCGCTCATGCCCCATTTCTCTCTCCCCTACCCCCCACCCCCCGCTCATGCCCTGTGTCGCTCCCCTTACCCCCACCCCACGCTCATGCCCTGTGTGTCTCTCCCCTTCTCCCCACCCCCCGCTCATGCCCCGTGTGTCTCTCCCGTTCCTCCGCTCATGCCCCGTGTCTCTCTCCCCTTCCCCCCCACCCCCGCTCATGCCCCGTGTCTCTCCCCCCTACCCCTCACCCCGCCGCTCATGCCGTGTCTCTCTCCCCTTCCCCCACCTGACGCTCATGCCCCATGTCTCTCTCCCCTTCTGCCCCACCCCCGCTCATGTCCTGTGTCTCTATCCCCTTCCACCATCCTCCACTCATGCCCTGTGTGTCTCTCCCCTTCCCCCCACCCCCTGCTCATGCCCCGTGTCTCCCTCCTTTCCCAGCACCCCCGCTCATGCCCTGTGTGTCTCTCCCCTTCCCGCCACCCCCGCTCAAGCCCCGTGTGTCTATCCCTCCCGCCTGCCTACCACCCGCTCATGCCCCGTGTCTCTATACCTCCCGCGCCCACCCCCCGCTCATGCCCCGTGTCTCTATCCCTCCCGCCGCCCACCCCCCACTCATGCCCTGTGTCTCTATCCTTCCCGCCACCCACCCCCCGCTCATGGCCCATGTGTCTATCCCTCCTGCCGCCCACCCCCCATTCATACCCCGTGTCTCTATCCCTCCCACCGCCCACACCCGCTCATGCCCCGTCTGTCTATCCCTCCTGCCGCCCACCACCCGCTCATGCCCCGTGTGTCTGTCCCTCCCGCGCCCACCCCCCGCTCATGCCCCGTGTGTCTATCCTCCCGCTGCCCAGCCCCCGCTCATGCCCCGTGTGTCTATCCCTCCCGCCGCTCATGTCCCGTGTGTCTATCCCTCCTGCCGCCCACCCCCGCTCATGCGCCGTGTGTCTATCCCTACCGCCGCCCACCCCCCGCTCATGCACCGTGTGTCTTTCCCTCCCGCCGCCCACCCCCCGCTCATGCCCTTGTCTCTATCCCTCCCGCCGCCCACCCCCCACTCATGCCCCGTGTGTCTATCCCTCCTGCCGCCCACCACCCGCTCATGCCCCGTGTGTCTGTCCCTCCCGCGCCCACCCCCCGCTCATGCCCCGTGTGTCTATCCTCCCGCTGCCCAGCCCCCGCTCATGCCCCGTGTGTCTATCCCTCCCGCCGCTCATGTCCCGTGTGTCTATCCCTCCTGCCGCCCACCCCCGCTCATGCGCCGTGTGTCTATCCCTACCACCGCCCACCCCCCGCTCATGCACCGTGTGTCTTTCCCTCCCGCCGCCCACCCCCCGCTCATGCCCTTGTCTCTATCCCTCCCGCCGCCCACCCCCCACTCATGCCCCGTGTGTCTATCCCTCCCACCGCCCATCTCCCGCTCATGCCTCGTGTGTCTCTCCCCCTCCCGCCCACCCCCGCTCATGACCCGTGTCTCTATCCCTCCCGCCGCCCACCCCCCGCTCATGCACCGTGTCTCTCCCCTCCCCCCACCCCCGCTCATGCCCCGTGTGTCTCTCCCCTCCCCCCCACCCCCGCTCATGCCCTGTGCGTCTTCCTCCTCCCCTATGCCCCACCCCCGCTCATGCCCCGTGTCTCTGTCCCCTTCCCCATACCCCCCGCTCATGCCCCGTGTCTCTCTCCCCTTCCGCCCCACCACTGCACATGTCATGTGTTTCCCTCCCCTTCCCCCCATCCCCCACTCATGCCCTGTGTGTCTCTCCCCTCCCAGCACCCCCCGCTCATGCCCCGTGTGTCTCTCCCCTTCCCCCCACCCCCGCTCATTCCCCGTGTCTCTCTCCCCTTCCCCCCACCCCCGCTCATGCCCCGTGTGTCTATCCCTCCCTCCCCCCCACCACCCGCTCATGACCCGTGTCTCTATCCCTCCCGCCGCCCACCCCCCGCTCATGCCCCGTGTCTCTATCCCTCCCGATGCCACCCCCCACTCCTGCCCCGTGTCTCCCTCCCCTTCCCCCCACCCCCGCTCAAGCCCCGTGTGTCTCTCCCCTCCCCCCACCCCCGCTCATGCTCTGTGTCTCTCCCCTACACCCCACCCCCGCTCATGCCGTGTCTCTCTCCCCTTCCCCCCACCCCCCGCTCATGCCCCGTGTCTCTCTCCCCTTCCGCCCCACCCTCGCTCATGTCCTGTGTCTCTCTCCCCTTCCCCCCACCCCCTGCTCATGCCCCGTGTCTCCCTCCTTTCCCAGCACCCCCCGCTCATGCCCCGTGTGTCTCTCCCCTTCCCCCCACCCCCGCTCATGCCCCGTGTCTCTCTCCCTTTCCCCCACCCACCGCTCATGCCCCGTGTGTCTATCCCTCCCTCCCCCCACCACCCGCTCATGCCCCGTGTCTCTATCCCTCCCGCCGCCCACCCCCCGCTCATGTCCTGTGTCTCTATCCCTCCCGCTGCCCACCCCCCACTCATGCCCCGTGTCTCTCTCCCCTTCCCCCCCACACCCGCTCATGCCCCATGTCTCTGTCCCCTACCCCCCACCCCCGCTCATGCCCCGTGTCTCTCTCCCCTACCCTCCACCCCGCCACTCATGCCGTGTCTCTCTCCCCTTCCCCCCACCCGCCGCTCATGCCCCATTTCTCTCTCCCCTTCCGCCCCACCCCCGCTCATGTCCTGTGTCTCTATCCCATTCCACCATCCCCCACTCATGCCCTGTGTGTCTCTCCCCTTCCCCCCAACCCCTGCTCATGCCCCGTGTCTCCCTCCTTTCCCAGCACCCCCGCTCATGCCCCGTGTGTCTCTCCCCTTCCCCCCACCCCCGCTCATGCCCCGTGTGTCTATCCCTCCCTCCTGCCCACCACCCGCTCATGCCCCGTGCCTCTATCCCACCCGCCGCCCACCCCCCGCTCATGCCCCGTGTCTCTATCCCTCCCGCTGCCCACCCCCCACTCATGCCCCGTGTCTCTATCCCTCCCGCCGCCCACCCCCCGCTCATGGCCCGTGTGTCTATCCCTCCTGCCGCCCACCCCCCGCTCATACCCCGTGTCTCTATCCCTCCCACCGCCCACACCCGCTCATGCCCCGCGTGTCTATCCCTCCCTCCTGCCCACCACCCGCTCATGCCCCGTGCCTCTATCCCACCCGCCGCCCACCCCCCGCTCATGCCCCGTGTCTCTATCCCTCCCGCCGCCCACCCCCCGCTCATGGCCCGTGTGTCTATCCCTCCTGCCGCCCACCCCCCGCTCATACCCCGTGTCTCTATCCCTCCCACCGCCCACACCCGCTCATGCCCCACGTGTCTATCCCTCCTGCCGCCCACCACCCGCTCATGCCCCGTGTGTCTGTCCCTCCCGCGCCCACCCCCCACTCATGCCCCGTGTGTCTGTCCCTCCTGCGCCCACCCCCCGCTCATGCCCCGTGTGTCTATGCCTCCCGCCACCCACCCCCCGCTCATGCCCCGTGTGTCTATCCCTCCCGCCGCTCATGTCCCGTGTGTCTATCCATCCTGCCGCCCACCCCCGCTCATGCCACGTGTGTCTATCCCTCCCTCCGCCCACCCCCCGCACATGCACCGTGTGTCTATCCCTCCCGCCGCCCACCCCCCGCTCATGCCCTTGTTTCTATCCCTCCCGCCGCCCACCGCCCGCTCATGCCTCGTGTGTCTCTCCCCCTCCCGCCCACCCCCCGCTCATGCCCCGTGTCTCTATCCCTCCCACCGCCCACCCCCCGCTCATGCCTTGTGTGTCTCTCCCCCTCCCGCCCACCCCCCGCTCCTGCCCCGTGTCTCTATCCCTCCCGCCGCCCACCCCCGCTCATGCACCGTGTCTCTCCCCTCCCCCCCACCCCCGCTCATGCCCCGTGTGTCTCTCCCCTTCCCCCCACCCCCGCTCATGCCCTGTGTGTCTTCCCCCCTATCCCCCACCCCCGCTCATGCCCCGTGTGTCTCTCCCCCTCCCACCTACCCCCGCTCATACCCCGTGTGTCTCTCCCCTCCCCCCACCCCCGCTCATGCCCGTGTCTCTCTCCCCTACTCCCCACCCCCGCTCATGCCGTGTCTCTCTCCCCTTCCCCCACCCCCTGTTCATGCCCCGTGTTTCTCTCCCCTTCCGCCCCACCCCCGCTCATGTCCTGTGTCTCTCTCCCCTTCCCCCCATCCCCCACTCATGCCCTGTGTGTCTCCCCCCTCCCAGCACCCCCCGCTCATGCCCCGTGTGTCTCTCCCCTTCCCCCCACCCCGATCATTCCCCGTGTCTCTCTCCCCTTCCCCCACCCCCCGCTCATGCCCCGTGTGTCTATCCCTCCCTCCCCCCCACCACCCGCTCATGACCCGTGTCTCTATCCCTCCCGCCGCCCACCCCCCGCTCATGCCCCGTGTCTCTATCCCTCCCGATACCACCCCCCACTCCTGCCCTGTGTCTCCCTCCCCTTCCCCTACCCCCACTCAAGCCCCATGTGTCTCTCCCCTCCCTCCACCCCCGCTCATGCCCTGTGTCTCTCGCCCCTACACCCCACCCCCGCTCATGCCGTGTCTCTCTCCCCTTCCCCCCACCCCCCGCTCATGCCCCGTGTCTCTCTCCCCTTCCGCCCCACCCCCGCTCATGCCGTGTCTCTCTCCCCTTCCCCCCACCCCCCGCTCATGTCCCGTGTCTCTCTCCCCTTCCGCCCCACCCCCACTCATGTCCTGTGTCTCTCTCTCCTTCCCCCCACCCCCTGCTCATGCCCCGTGTCTCCCTCCTTTCCCAGCACCCCCCGCTCATGCCCTGTGTGTCTCTCCCCTTCCCCCACCCCCGCTCATGCCCCGTGCCTCTCTCCCCTTTTACCCCCACCCCCTGCTCATGCCCCGTGTATCTCTCCCCTTCCCCCCACCCCCGCTCATGCCCCGTGTCTCTCTCCCCTTCCCCCCACCCCCCGCTCATGCCCCGTGCCTCTCTCCCCTTCCCCCCACCCCCTGCTCATGCCCCGTGTCTCTCTCCCCTTCCCCCCACCCCCCGCTCATGCCCCGTGTCTCTCTCCCCTTCCCCCCACCCCCCGCTCATGCCCCGTGCCTCTATCCCTCCTGCCGCCCACTCCCCGCTCATGCCCTGTGTCTCTATCCATCCCGCTGCCCACCCCCCACTCATGCCCCGTGTCTCTCTCTCCTTCCCCCCCACCCCCGCGTCTCTCTCCCCTACCCCCCAACCCCTGCTCATGCCGTGTCTCTCTCTCCTTCCCCCCACCCCCCGCTCATGCCCCGTGTCTCTCTCCCCTTCCGCCCCACCCCGCTCATGTCCTGTGTCTCTCTCCCCTTCCCCGTCCCTCACTCATGCCCTGTGTGTCTCTCCCCTTCTCCCCACCCCCTGCTCATGCCCCGTGTCTCCCTCCTCTCCCAGCACCCCCCGCTCATGCCCCATGTGTCTCTCCCCTTCCCCCCACCCCCACTCATGCCCCGTGTCTCTCTCCCCTTCCCCCATCCCCCGCTCATGCCCCGTGTGTCTATCCCTCCCTCCCCCCCACCACCCGCTCATGACCCGTGTCTCTATCCCTCCCGCCGCCCACCCCCCGCTCATGCCCCGTGTCTCTATCCCTCCCGCTGCCACCCCCCACTCCTGCCCCGTGTCTCCCTCCCCTTCCCCCCACCCACGCTCAAGCCCCGTGTATCTCTCCCCTCCCCCACCCCCGCTCATGCTCTGTGTCTCTCCCCTACACCCCACCCCCGCTCATGCCGTGTCTCTCTCCCCTTCCCCCCACCCCCCGCTCATGCCCCGTGTCTCTCGCCCCTTCCGCCCCACCCTCGCTCATGTCCTGTGTCTCTCTCCCCTTCCCCCCACCCCCTGCTCATGCCCCGTGTCTCCCTCCTTTCCCAGCACCCCCGCTCATGCCCCGTGTGTCTCTCCCCTTTCTCCCATCCCCGCTCATGCCCCGTGTCTCTCTCCCTTTCCCCCGACCCCCCGCTCATGCCCCGTGTGTCTATCCCTCCCTCCCCCCACCACCCGCTCATGCCCCGTGTCTCTATCCCTCCCGCCGCCCACCCCCCGCTCATGTCCTGTGTCTCTATCCCTCCCGCTGCCCACCCCCCACTCATGCCCCGTGTCTCTCTCCCCTTCCCCCCCACACCCGCTCATGCCCCATGTCTCTCTCCCCTACCCCCCACCCCCGCTCATGCCCCGTGTCTCTCTCCCCTACCCTCCACCCCGCCACTCATGCCGTGTCTCTCTCCCCTTCCCCCCACCCGCCGCTCATGCCCCATTTCTCTCTCCCCTTCCGCCCCACCCCCGCTCATGTCCTGTGTCTCTATCCCATTCCACCATCCCCCACTCATGCCCTGTGTGTCTCTCCCCTTCCCCCCAACCCCTGCTCATGCCCCGTGTCTCCCTCCTTTCCCAGCACCCCCGCTCATGCCCCGTGTGTCTCTCCCCTTCCCCCCACCCCCGCTCATGCCCCGTGTGTCTATCCCTCCCTCCTGCCCACCACCCGCTCATGCCCCGTGTCTCTATCCCACCCGCCGCCCACCCCCTGCTCATGCCCCGTGTCTCAATCCCTCCCGCTGCCCACCCCCCACTCATGCCCCGTGTCTCTATCCTTCCCCCCGCCCACCCCCCGCTCATGGCCCGTGTGTCTATCCCTCCTGCCGCCCACCCCCCGCTCATACCCCGTGTCTCTATCCCTCCCACCGCCCACACCTGCTCATGCCCCGCGTGTCTATCCCTCCTGCCGCCCACCACCCGCTCATGCCCCGTGTGTCTGTCCCTCCCGCGCCCACCCCCCACTCATGCCCGTGTGTCTGTCCCTCCTGCGCCCACCCCCCGCTCATGCCCCGTGTGTCTATGCCTCCCGCCGCCCACCCCCCGCTCATGCCCCGTGTGTCTATCCCTCCTGCCGCCCACCCCCGCTCATGCCACGTGTGTCTATCCCTCCCTCCGCCCACCCCCCGCACATGCACCGTGTGTCTATCCCTCCCGTCGCCCACCCCCCGCTCATGCCCTTGTCTCTATCCCTCCCGCCGCCCACCGCCCGCTCATGCCTCGTGTGTCTCTCCCCCTCCCGCCCACCCCCCGCTCATGCCCCGTGTCTCTATCCCTCCCGCCGCCCACCCCCCGCTCATGCCTCGTGTGTCTCTCCCCCTCCCGCCCACCCCCCGCTCCTGCCCCGTGTCTCTATCCCTCCCGCCGCCCACCCCCGCTCATGCACCGTGTCTCTCCCCTCCCCCCCACCCCCGCTCATGCCCCGTGTGTCTCTCCCCTCCCCCCCACCCCCGCTCATGCCCTGTGTGTCTTCCCCCCTATCCCCCACCCCCGCTCATGCCCCGTGTGTCTCTCCCCCTCCCACCTACCCCCGCTCATACCCCGTGTGTCTCTCCCCTCCCCCCACCCCCGCTCATGACGTGTCTCTCTCCCCTACTCCCCACCCCCGCTCATGCCGTGTCTCTCTCCCCTTCCCCCCACCCCCCGTTCATGCCCCGTGTTTCTCTCCCCTTCCGCCCCACCCCCGCTCATGTCCTGTGTCTCTCTCCCCTTCCCCCCATCCCCCACTCATGCCCTGTGTGTCTCCCCCCTCCCAGCACCCCCCGCTCATGACCCGTGTGTCTCTCCCCTTCCCCCCACCCCGATCATTCCCCGTGTCTCTCTCCCCTTCCCCCCACCCCCCGCTCATGCCCCGTGTGTCTATCCCTCCCTCCCCCCCACCACCCGCTCATGACCCGTGTCTCTATCCCTCCCGCCGCCCACCCCCCGCTCATGCCCCGTGTCTCTATCCCTCCCGATACCACCCCCCACTCCTGCCCTGTGTCTCCCTCCCCTTCCCCTACCCCCACTCAAGCCCCATGTGTCTCTCCCCTCCCTCCACCCCCGCTCATGCCCTGTGTCTCTCTCCCCTACACCCCACCCCCGCTCATGCCGTGTCTCTCTCCCCTTCCCCCCACCCCCGCTCATGCCCCGTGTCTCTCTCCCCTTCCGCCCCACCCCCGCTCATGCCGTGTCTCTCTCCCCTTCCCCCCACCCCCCGCTCATGCCCCGTGTCTCTCTCCCCTTCCGCCCCACCCCCACTCATGTCCTGTGTCTCTCTCTCCTTCCCCCCACCCCCTGCTCATGCCCCGTGTCTCCCTCCTTTCCCAGCCCCCCCGCTCATGCCCTGTGTGTCTCTCCCCTTCCCCCACCCCCGCTCATGCCCCGTGCCTCTCTCCCCTTTTACCCCCACCCCCTGCTCATGCCCCGTGTATCTCTCGCCTTCCCCCCACCCCCGCTCATGCCCCGTGTCTCTCTCCCCTTCCCCCCACCCCCCGCTCATGCCCCGTGCCTCTCTCCCCTTCCCCCCACCCCCTGCTCATGCCCCGTGTCTCTCTCCCCTTCCCCCCACCCCCCGCTCATGCCCCGTGTCTCTCTCCCCTTCCCCCCACCCCCCGCTCATGCCCCGTGCCTCTATCCCTCCTGCCGCCCACTCCCCGCTCATGCCCTGTGTCTCTATCCATCCCGCTGCCCACCCCCCACTCATGCCCCGTGTCTCTCTCTCCTTCCCCCCCACCCCCGCTCATGCCCCGTGTCTCTCTCCCCTACCCCCCAACCCCTGCTCATGCCGTGTCTCTCTCTCCTTCCCCCCACCCCCCGCCCATGCCCCGTGTCTCTCTCCCCTTCCGCCCCACCCCGCTCATGTCCTGTGTCTCTCTCCCCTTCCCCCGTCCCCCACTCATGCCCTGTGTGTCTCTCCCCTTCTCCCCACCCCCTGCTCATGCCCCGTGTCTCCCTCCTTTCCCAGCACCCCCCGCTCATGCCCCATGTGTCTCTCCCCTTCCCCCCACCCCCACTCATGCCCCGTGTCTCTCTCCCCTTCCCCCATCCCCCGCTCATGCCCCGTGTGTCTATCCCTCCCTCCCCCCACCACCCGCTCATGCCCCGTGTCTCTATCCCTCCCGCCGCCCAACCCTGCTCATGCCCCGTGTCTCTATCCCTCCCGCCGCCCACCCCCCAATCATGCCCCATGTCTCTATCCCTCCCGCCGCCCACCCCAGCTCATGCCCCGTGTGTCTATCCTTCCTGCCACCCACCACCCGCTCATGCCCCGTGTGTCTATCCCTCCCGCGCCCACCCCCCGCTCATGCCCCGTGTGTCTATCCCTCCAGCTGCCCACCCCCCGCTCATGCCCCGTGTGTCTATCCCTCGCGCCGCTCATGCCCCGTGTGTCTATCCCTCCCTCCCCCCACCACCCGCTCATGCCCCGTGTCTCTATCCCTCCCGCCGCCCACCCCCCGCTCATGCCCTGTGTCTCTATCCCTCCCGCTGCCCACCCCCCACTCATGCCCCGTGTCTCTCTGCCCTTCCCCCCACCCCCGCTCATGCCCCATGTCTCTCTGCCCTTCCCCCCACCCCCGCTCATGCCCCATGTCTCTCTCCCCTACCCCCCACCCCCCGCTCATGCCGTGTCTCTCTCCTCTTCCCCCCACCCCCCGCTCATGCCCCGTGTCTCTCTCCCCTTCCGCCCCACCCCGCTCATGTCCTGTGTCTCTCTCCCCTTCCCCCATCCCCCACTCATGCCCTGTGTGTCTCTCCCCTTCTCCCCACCCCCAGCTCATGCCCCGTGTCTCCCTCCTTTCCCAGCACCCCCCGCTCATGCCCCATTTGTCTCTCCCCTTCCCGCCAACCCCTGCTCATGCCCCGTGTCTCCCTCCTTTCCCAGCACCCCCCGCTCATGCCCCGTGTGTCTCTCCCCTTCCCCCGCCCCCGCTCATGCCCCGTGTCTCTCTCCCCTTCCCCCCACCCCCCGCTCATGGCCCGTGTGTCTATCCCTCCCTCCCGCCCACCACCCGCTCATGCCCCATGTCTCTATCCCTCCCGCCGCCCACCCCTGCTCATGCCCCGTGTCTCTATCCCTCCCGCCGCCCACCCCCCACTCATGCCCCATGTCTCTATCCTTCCCGCTGCCCACCCCCGCTCATGCCCCGTGTGTCTTTCTCTCCTGCCGCCCACCCCCCGCTCATACCCCGTGTCTCTATCCCTCCCGCCGCCCACCCCCGCTAATGCCCCGTGTGTCTATCCTTCCTGCCACCCACCACCCGCTCATGCCCCGTGTGTCTATCCCTCCCGCGCCCACCCCCCGCTCATGCCCCGTGTGTCTATCCCTCCAGCTGCCCACCCCCCGCTCATGCCCCGTGTGTCTATCCCTCCCGCCGCTCATGCCCCGTGTGTCTATCCCTCCCTCCCCCCCACCACCCGCTCATGCCACGTGTCTCTATCCCTCCCGCCGCCCACCCCCCACTCATGCCCTGTGTCTCTATCCCTCCCGCTGCCCACCCCACACTCATGCCCCGTGTCTCTCTCCCCTTCCCCCCCACCCCCGCTCATGCCCATATGTCTCTCTCCCCTACCCCTCATCCCCGCTCATGCCGTGTCTCTCTCCCCTTCCCCCCACCCCCCGCTCATGCCCCGTGCCTCTCTCCCCTTCCGCCCCACCCCCGCTCATGTTCTGTGTCTCTCTCCCCTTCCCCCATCCCCCACTCATGCCCTGTGTGTCTCTCCCCTTCTCCCCACCCCCTGCTCATGCCCTGTGTCTCCCTCCTTTCCCAGCACCCCCCGCTCATGCCCCATGTGTCTCTCCCCTTCCCCCCACCCTCGCTCATGCCCCGTGTCTCTCTCCCCTTTCCCCACCCCCCGCTCATGCCCCGTGTGTCTATCTCTCCCGCGCCCACCCCCCGCTCATGTCCCGTGTGTCTATCCCTCCAGCTGCCCACCCCCGCTCATGCCCCGTGTGTCTATCCCTCCCGCCGCTCATGCCCCGTGTGTCTATCTCTCCCTCCCCCCCACCACCCGCTCATGCCCCGTGTCTCTATCCCTCCCGCCGCCCACCCCCCGCTCATGCCCTGTGTCTCTATCCCTCCCGCTGCCCACCCGCCACTCATGCCCTGTGTCTCTCTCCCCTTCCCCCGACCCCCACTCATGCCCCATGTCTCTCTCCCCTACCCCCCACCCCCCGCTCATGCCGTGTCTCTCTCCCCTTCCCCCCACCCCCCGCTCATTCCCCATGTCTCTCTCCACTTCCGCCCCACCCCCGCTCATGTCCTGTGTCTCTCTCCCCTTCCCCCATCCCCCACTCATGCCCTGTGTGTCTCTCCCCTTCTCCCCACCCCCTGCTCATGCCCCGTGTCTCCCTCCTTTCCCAGCACCCCCCGCTCATGCCCCATGTGTCTCTCCCCTTCCCGCCAACCCCTGCTCATGCCCCGTGTCTCCCTCCTTTCCCAGCACCCCCCGCTCATGCCCCGTGTGTCTCTCCCCTTCCCCCCACCCCCGCTCATGCCCCGTGTCTCTCTCCCCTTCCCCCCACCACCCGCTCATGCCCCGTGTCTCTATCCCTCCTGCCGCCCACCCCCGCTCATGCCCTGTGTCTCTATCCCTCCCGCTGCCCACCCCCCACTCATGCCCCGTGTCTCTCTCCCCTTCCTCCCCACCCCCGCTCATGCCCCATGTCTCTCTCCCCTACCCCCCACCCCCCGCTCATGCCGTGTCTCAATCCCCTTCCCCCCACCCCCGCTCATGCCCTTGTCTCTCTCCCCTTCCGCCCCACCCCCGCTCATGTCCTGTGTCTCTCTTCCCTTCCCCCATCCCCCACTCATGCCCTGTGTGTCTCTCTCCTTCTCCCCACCTCTTGCTCATGCCCCGTGTCTCCCTCCTTTCCCAGCACCCACCGCTCATGCCCCGTGTCTCTCTCCCCTTCCCCCCACCCCCGCTCATGCCCCGTGTGTCTATCCCTCCCTCCCGCCCACCACCCGCTCATGCCCCGTGTCTCTATCCCTCCCGCCGCCCACCCCTGCTCATGCCCTGTGTCTCTATCCCTCCCGCCGCCCACCCCCCACTCATGCCCCATGTCTCTATCCTTCCCGCTGCCCATCCCCGCTCATGCCCCGTGTGTCTATCCCTCCTGCCGCCCACCCCCCGCTCATACCCCGTGTCTCTATCCCTCCCGCCGCCCACCCCCGCTAATGCCCTGTGTGTCTATCCTTCCTGCCACCCACCATCCGCTCATGCCCCGTGTGTCTATCCCTCCCGCGCCCACCCCCTGCTCATGCCCTGTGTGTCTCTCTCCTTCTCCCCACCTCTTGCTCATGCCCCGTGTCTCCCTCCTTTCCCAGTACCCCCCGCTCATGCCCCATGTGTCTCTCCCCTTCCCCCAACCCCCGATCATGCCCCGTGTCTCTCTCCCCTTCCCCCCACCCCCACTCATGCCCCGTGTGTCTATCCCTCCCTCCCGCCCACCACCCGCTCATGCCCCGTGTCTCTATCCCTCCCGCCGCCCACCCCTGCTCATGCCCCGTGTCTCTATCCCTCCCGCCGCCCACCCCCCACTCATGCCCCATGTCTCTATCCTTCCCGCTGCCCATCCCCGCTCATGCCCCGTGTGTCTATCCCTCCTGCCGCCCACCCCCCGCTCATACCCCGTGTCTCTATCCCTCCCGCCGCCCACCCCCGCTAATGCCCTGTGTGTCTATCCTTCCTGCCACCCACCACCCGCTCATGCCCCGTGTGTCTATCCCTCCCGCGCCCACCACCCGCTCATGCCCCGTGTGTCTATCCCTCCAGCTGCCCACCCCCCGCTCATGCCCCGTGTGTCTATCCCTCCCGCCGCTCATGCCCCGTGTGTCTATCCCTCCCTCCCCCCCCACCACCCGCTCATGCCACGTGTCTCTATCCCTCCCGCCGCCCACCCCCCGCTCATGCCCTGTGTCTCTATCCCTCCCGCTGCCCACCCCCCACTCATGCCCCGTGTCTCTCTCCCCTTCCCCCCCACCCCTGCTCATGCCCATATGTCTCTCTCCCCTACCCCTCACCCCCGCTCATGCCGTGTCTCTCTCCCCTTCCCCCCACCCCCGCTCATGCCCCGTGTCTCTCTCCCCTTCCGCCCCACCCCCGCTCATGTCCTGTGTCTCTCTCCCCTTCCCCCATCCCCCACTTATGCCCTGTGTGTCTCTCCCCTTCTCCCCACCCCCTGCTCATGCCCCGTGTCTCCCTCCTTTCCCAGCACCCCCCGCTCATGCCCCATGTGTCTCTCCCCTTCCCCCACCCTCGCTCATGCCCCGTGTCTCTCTCCCCTTCCCCCACCCCCCGCTCATGCCCCGTGTGTCTATGCCTCCCTCCCGCCCACCACCCGCTCATGCCCCGTGCCTCTATTCCTCCCGCCGCCCACCCCTGCTCATGCCCCGTGTCTCTATCCCTCCCGCCGCCCACCCCCCACTCATGCCCCATGTCTCTATCCTTCCCGCCGCCCACCCCCGCTCATGCCCCGTGTGTCTATCCCTCCCGCTGCCCCCCCGCTCATGCACCGTGTGTCTATCCCTCCCGCCGCCCACCCCCCGCTCATGTCCTGTGTCTCTATCCCTCCCACCGCCCACCCCCAGCTCACGCCCCGTGTGTCTATCCCTCCCACCACCCACCTCCCGCTCATGCCCCGTGTGTCTCTCACCCTCCCACCCACCCCCCGCTCATGCCCCGTGTCACTATCCCTCCCGCCGCCCACCCCCCGCTCATGCACCGTGTCTCTCCCCTCCGCCCCACCCCCGCTCATGCCCCGTATGTCTCTCCCCTCCCCCCACCCCCAATTCATGCCCCGTGTGTCTTCCCCCTCCCTCCTACCCCCCACCCCCCGCTCATGCCCCGTGTGTCTCGCCCCCTCCCACCCACCCCCTGCTCATACCCCGTGTGTCTCTCCCCCACCCCCGCTCATGCCCCGTGTCTCTATCCCTCCCGCCGCCCACCCCCTGCTCATGCCCCATGTTTCTATCCCTCCCGCCGCCCACCCCCGATCCTGCCCCGTGTCTCTATCCCTCCCGCCGCCCACCCCCCGCTCATGCCCTGTGTGTCTCCCCTGTTCCCCCAACCCCTGCTCATGCCCTGTGTGTGCTCCCTGTTTCCCACACCCGCTCATGCCCTGTGTTTGGCCCTGTTCCCCCACCCCCGCTCATGCCCCGTGTGTCTCCTGTTGCCCCCACCCCCGCTCATGCCCCGTGTCTCCCTCGTGTTCCCCCCAACCCCCACTCATGCCCCATGTCTCCTTCGTGTTCCCCCCACCCCCCACTCATGCCCTGTCTCCATTGTGTACCCCCTCACCCCTGCTCAAGCCCCGTGTGTCTCCTGTTGCCCCCACCCCCGCTCTGCCCTGTGTGCGCCCTGTTCCTCCCACCCCCGCTCATGCCCCGTGTCTCCCTCGTGTTCCCCCACCCCCTGCTCAAGCCCCATGTCTCCCTCGTTTACCCCCCTCACCCCCCGCTCATGCCCCATGTGTCTCCTGTTGCCCCCACCCCCACTCATGCCCTGTGTCTCCCTCGTGTTCCCCCCACCCCCGCTCATGCCCCGTGTTTCCCTCGTGTTACCCCCCACCCCCCGCTCATTCCCCGTGTTTCCCTCGTGTTCTCCCCACCACCCGCTCATGCCACTTGTCTCTCTCCTTTCCCCCCACCCTGCTCATGTCCCATGTGTGCCCTGTATCCCACCCCGCTCATGCCCTGTGTGTCTCTCCCCTTCCCCCCACCCCCGCTCATGCCCTGTGTCTCTTCCCTTCCCCCGCATCCCCTGATCATGCCCCGTGTGTCTCCCCTGTTCCCCCCACCCCCTGCTCATGGCCCGTGTGTGCGACCTGTTCCCCGACCCCGCTCATGCCCTTTGTGTGCCCTGTTCCCCCCACCTCTGCTCATGCCCTGTGTTCGCCCTGTTCCCCCACCCCCGCTCATGCCCTGTGTCTCCCTCGTGTTCCCCCATCCCCCGCTCATTCCCGCGTCTCCCTCGTGTACCCCCTCACCCCCCGCCATGCCCCATGTCTCCCTCGTGTTCCCCCAACCCCCACTCATGCCCTGTGTCTCCCTTGTGTACCCCCACACCCCCCGCTCATGCCCCGTGTGTCTCCTGTTGCCCCCACCCCCTGCTCATGCCCCGTGTTTCTCCTGTTGCCCCTAACCCCCCGCTCATGCCCGTGTCTCCCTCGTGTTCCCCCAACCCCCACTCATGTACCGTGTCTCCCTCCTTTCCCCCCACCCCCTGCTCATGTCCCGTGTGTCTCTCCCCCCCACCCCCGCTCATGCCCTGTGTCTCTCCCCTTCCCCCACCCCACGCTCATGCCCCGTGTGTCTTTCCCCTTCCCCCGCTCATGCCCCGTGTGTCTCTCCCCTTCCCCGCTCATGCCCCGTGTCTCTCTCCCCTTCCCCCCACCCCCGCTCATTCCCGTGTCTCTCTCCCCTTCCCCCCACCCCCGCTCATGCCCCGTGTGTCTATCCCTCCCTCACCCCCACCACCCGCTCATGACCCGTGTCTCTATCCCCTCCCGCCGCCCACCCCCCCGCTCATGCCCCGTGTCTCTATCCCTCCCGATGCCACCCCACTCCTGCCCCATGTCTCCCTCCCCTTCCCCCCACCCCCGCTCAAGCCCCGTGTGTCTCTCCCCTCCCCCCACCCCCGCTCATGCTCTGTGTCTCTCTCCCCTACACCCCACCCCCGCTCATGCCGTGTCTCTCTCCCCTTCCCCCCACCCCCCGCTCATGCCCCGTGTCTCTCTCCCCTTCCGCCCCACCCCGCTCATGTCCTGTGTCTCTCTCCCCTTCCCCCCCACCCCCTGCTCATGCCCCGTGTCTCCCTCCTTTCCCAGCACCCTCCGCTCATGCCCCGTGTGTCTCTATCCCTCCCGCTGCCCACCCCCCACTCATGCCCCGTGTCTCTCTCCCCTTCCCCCAACCCGCTCATGCCCCATGTCTCTCTCCCTACCCCCCACCCCCGCTCATGCCCCGTGGTCTCTCTCCCCTACCCTCCACCCCCGCTCATGTCCTGTGTCTCTCTCCCCTTCCCCCCATCCCCCACTCATGCCCTGTGTGTCTCCCCCCTCCCAGCACCCCCCGCTCATGCCCCGTGTGTCTCTCCCCTTCCCCCCACCCCGATCATTCCCCGTGTCTCTCTCCCCTTCCCCCCACCCCCCCGCTCATGCCCGTCTGTCTATCCCTCCCTCCCCCCACCACCCGCTCATGACCCGTGTCTCTATCCCTCCCGCGGCCCACCCCCCGCTCATGCCCTGTGTCTCTATCCCTCCCGATACCACCCCCCACTCCTGCCCCGTGTCTCCCTCCCCTTCCCCCCCCCAAGCCCATGTGTTTCTCCCCTCCCTCCACCCCCGCTCATGCCCTGTGTCTCTCTCCCCTACACCCCACCCCCGCTCATGCCGTGTCTCTCTCCCCTTCCCCCCCACCCCCCGCTCATGCCCCGTGTCTCTCTCCCCCTTCCGCCCCACCCCCACTCATGTCCTGTGTCTCTCTCTCCTTCCCCCCACCCCCTGCTCATGCCCCGTGTCTCCCTCCTTTCCCAGCACCCCCCGCTCATGCCCCGTGTGTCTCTCCCCTTCCCCCATCCCCGCTCATGCCCCGTGCCTCTCTCCCCTTCCCCCCACCCCCTGCTCATGCCCCGTGTGTCTCTCCCCTTCCCCCCACCCCGCTCATGCCCCGTGTCTCTCTCCCCTTCCCCCACACCCCGCTCATGCCCCGTGCCTCTCTCCCCTTCCCCCCACCCCCTGCTCATTCCCCGTGTCTCTCTCCCCTTCCCCCACCCCCCGCTCATGCCCCGTGCCTCTATCCCTCCTGCCGCCCACTCCCCGCTCATGCCCTGTGTCTCTATCCATCCCGCTGCCCACCCCCCACTCATGCCCCGTGTCTCTCTCTCCTTCCCCTCCACCCCCGCTCATGCCCCGTGTCTCTCTCCCCTATCCCCAACCCCTGCTCATGCCGTGTCTCTCTCTCCTTCCCCCCACCCCCCGCTCATGCCCCGTGTCTCTCTCCCCTTCCGCCCCCACCCCGCTCATGTCCTGTGTCTCTCTCCCCTTCCCCCGTCCCCCACTCATGCCCTGTGTGTCTCTCCCCTTCTCCCCACCCCCTGCTCATGCCCCGTGTCTCCCTCCTTTCCCAGCACCCCCCGCTCATGCCCATGTGTCTCTCCCCTTCCCCCCACCCCCACTCATGCCCTGTGTCTCTCTCCCCTTCCCCCATCCCCCGCTCATGCCCCGTGTGTCTATCCCTCCCTCCCCCCACCACCCGCTCATGCCCCGTGTCTCTATCCTCCCGCCGCCCAACCCTGCTCATGCCCCGTGTCTCTATCCCTCCCGCCGCCCACCCCCCACTCATGCCCCATGTCTCTATCCCTCCCGCCGCCCACCCCAGCTCATGCCCCGTGTGTCTATCCTTCCTGCCAACCACCACCCGCTCATGCCCCGTGTGTCTATCCCTCCCGTGCCCACCCCCCGCTCATGCCCCATGTGTCTATCCCTCCCGCCGCTCATGCCCCGTGTGTCTATCCCTCCCTCCCCCCACCACCCGCTCATGCCCCGTGTCTCTATCCTCCCGCCGCCCACCCCCCGCTCATGCCCTGTGTCTCTATCCCTCCCGCTGCCCACCCCCCACTCATGCCCCGTGTCTCTCTCCCCTACCCCCCACCCCCCGCTCATGCCGTGTCTCTCTCCCCTTCCCCCACCCCCCGCTCATGCCGTGTGTCTCTCCCCTTCCCCCACCCCCCGCTCATGCCCCGTGTCTCTCTCCCCTTCCGCCCCATCCCCGCTCATGCCCCGTGCCTCTCTCCCCTTCCCCCCACCCCCTGCTCATGCCCCGTGTGTCTCTCCCCTTCCCCCCACCCCCGCTCATGCCCCGTGTCTCTCTCCCTTCCCCCCACCCCCGCTCATGCCCCATGTCTCTCTCCCCTACCCCCCACCCCCGCTCATGCCGTGTCTCTCTCCCCTTCCCCCACCCCCCGCTCATGCCCCGTGTCTCTCTCCCCTTCCGCCCCATCCCCGCTCATGCCCCGTGCCTCTCTCTCCTTCCCCCCACCCCCTGCTCATGCCCCGTGTTGTCTCTCCCCTTCCCCCCACCCCCGCTCATGCCCCGTGTCTCTCTCCCCTTCCCCCCACACCCCGCTCATGCCCCGTGCCTCTCTCCCCTTCCCCCACCCCCTGCTCATGCCCCGTGTCTCTCTCCCCTTCCCCCCCACCCCCCGCTCATGCCCCGTGTCTCTCTCCCCTTCCCCCCACCCCCCGCTCATGCCCCGTGCCTCTATCCCTCCTGCCGCCCACTCCCCGCTCATGCCCTGTGTCTCTATCCATCCCGCTGCCCACCCCCCACTCATGCCCCGTGTCTCTCTCTCCTTCCCCCCCACCCCCGCTCATGCCCCGTGTTTCTCTCCCCTACCCCCCAACCCCTGCTCATGCCGTGTCTCTCTCTCCTTCCCCCCACCCCCCGCTCATGCCCCGTGTCTCTCTACCCTTCCGCCCCACCCCGCTCATGTCCTGTGTGTCTCTCCCCTTCCCCCGTCCCCCACTCATGCCCTGTGTGTCTCTCCCCTTCTCCCCACCCCCTGCTCATGCCCCGTGTCTCCCTCCTTTCCCAGCACCCCCCGCTCATGCCCCATGTGTCTCTCCCCTTCCCCCCACCACCACTCATGCCCTGTGTCTCTCTCCCCTTCCCCCATCCCCCGCTCATGCCCCGTGTGTCTATCCCTCCCTCCCCCCACCACCCGCTCATGCCCCGTGTCTCTATCCCTCCCGCCGCCCAACCCTGCTCATGCCCCGTATCTCTATCCCTCCCGCCGCCCACCCCCACTCATGCCCCATGTCTCTATCCCTCCCGCCGCCCACCCCAGCTCATGCCCCGTGTGTCTATCCTTCCTGCCAACCACCACCCGCTCATGCCCTGTGTCTCTATCCCTCCCGCTGACCACCCCCCACTCATGCCCCGTGTCTCTCTCCCCTTCCCCCCACCCCCGCTCATGCCCCATGTCTCTCTCCCCTACCCCCCACCCCCCGCTCATGCCGTGTCTCAATCCCCTTCCGCCCCACCCCCGCTCATGTCCTGTGTCTCTCTTCCCTTCCCCCATCCCCCACTCATGCCCTGTGTGTCTCTCCCCTTCTCCCCACCCCCTGCTCATGCCCGGTGTCTCCCTCCTTTCCCAGCACCCCCCGCTCATGCCCCATGTGTCTCTCCCCTTCCCCCCACCCCCGCTCATGCCCCGTGTCTCTCTCCCCTTACCCCCACCCCTGCTCATGCCCCGTGTGTCTATCCCTCCCTCCCGCCCACCACCCGCTCATGCCCCGTGTCTCTATCCCTCCCGCCGCCCACCCCTGCTCATGCCCCGTGTCTCTATCCCTCCCGCCGCCCACCCCCCACTCATGCCCCATGTCTCTATCCTTCCCGCTGCCCACCCCCGCTCATGCCCCGTGTGTCTATCCCTCCTGCAGCCCACCCCCCGCTCATACCCCGTGTCTCTATCCCTCCCGCCGCCCACCCCCGCTAATGCACCGTGTGTCTATCCATCCTGCCACCCACCACCCGCTCATGCCCCGTGTGTCTATCCCTCCCGCGCCCACCCCCCGCTCATGCCCCATGTGTCTATCCCTCCAGCTGCCCACCCCCCGCTCATGCCCCGTGTGTCTATCCCTCCCGCCGCTCATGCCCCGTGTGTCTATCCCTCCCTCCCCCCCACCACCCGCTCATGCCACGTGTCTCTATCCCTCCCGCCGCCCACCCCCCGCTCATGCCCTGTGTCTCTATCCCTCCCGCCGCCCACCCCCCGCTCATGCCCTGTGTCTCTATCCCTCCCGCTGCCCACCCCACACTCATGCCCCGTGTCTCTCTCCCCTTCCCCCCCACCCCCGCTCATGCCCATATGTCTCTCTCCCCTACCCCTCACCCCCGCTCATGCCGTGTCTCTCTCCCCTTCCCCCCACCCCCCGCTCATGCCCCGTGCCTCTCTCCCCTTCCGCCCCACCCCCGCTCATGTTCTGTGTCTCTCTCCCCTTCCCCCATCCCCCACTCATGCCCTGTGTGTCTCTCCCCTTCTCCCCACCACCTGCTCATGCCCTGTGTCTCCCTCCTTTCCCAGCACCCCCCGCTCATGCCCCATGTGTCTCTCCCCTTCCCCCCACCCTCGCTCATGCCCCGTGTCTCTCTCCCCTTTCCCCACCCCCCGCTCATGCCCCGTGTGTCTATCCCTCCCGCGCCCACCCCCCGCTCATGTCCCGTGTGTCTATCCCTCCAGCTGCCCACCCCCCGCTCATGCCCCGTGTGTCTATCCCTCCCGCCGCTCATGCCCCGTGTGTCTATCTCTCCCTCCCCCCCACCACCCGCTCATGCCCCGTGTCTCTATCCCTCCCGCCGCCCACCCCCCACTCATGCCCCGTGTCTCTCTCCCCTTCCCCCGACCCCCGCTCATGCCCTAAGTCTCTCTCCCCTACCCCCCACCCCCGCTCATGCCGTGTCTCTCTCCCCTTCCCCCCACCCCCCGCTCATGCCCCATGTCTCTCTCTCCTTCTGCCCCACCCCCGCTCATGTCCTGTGTCTCTCTCCCCTTCCCCATCCCCCACTCATGCCCTGTGTGTCTCTCCCCTTCTCCCCACCCCCTGCTCATGCCCCGTGTCTCCCTCCTTTCCCAGCACCCCCCGCTCATGCCCCATGTGTCTCTCCCCTTCCCGCCAACCCCTGCTCATGCCCCGTGTCTCCCTCCTTTCCCAGCACCCCCCGCTCATGCCCCGTGTGTCTCTCCCCTTCCCCCCACCCCCGCTCATGCCCCGTGTCTCTCTCCCCTTCCCCCCACCCCCCGCTCATGCCCCGTGTGTCTATCCCTCCCTCCCCCCCACCACCCGCTCATGCCCCGTGTCTCTATCCCTCCCGCCGCCCACCCCCCGCTCATGCCCTGTGTCTCTATCCCTCCCGCTGCCCACCCCCCACTCATGCCCCGTGTCTCTCTCCCCTTCCTCCCCACCCCCGCTCATGCCCCATGTCTCTCTCCCCTACCCCCCACCCCCCGCTCATGCCGTGTCTCAATCCCCTTCCCCCCACCCCCCGCTCATGCCCTTGTCTCTCTCCCCTTCCGCCCCACCCCCGCTCATGTCCTGTGTCTCTCTTCCCTTCCCCCATCCCCCACTCATGCCCTGTGTGTCTCTCTCCTTCTCCCCACCTCTTGCTCATGCCCCGTGTCTCCCTCCTTTCCCAGCACCCCCCGCTCATGCCCCGTGTCTCTCTCCCCTTCCCCCCACCCCCGCTCATGCCCCGTGTGTCTATCCCTCCCTCCCGCCCACCACCCGCTCATGCCCCGTGTCTCTATCCCTCCCGCCGCCCACCCCTGCTCATGCCCCGTGTCTCTATCCCTCCCGCCGCCCACCCCCACTCATGCCCCATGTCTCTATCCTTCCCGCTGCCCATCCCCGCTCATGCCCCGTGTGTCTATCCCTCCTGCCGCCCACCCCCCGCTCATACCCCGTGTCTCTATCCCTCCCGCCGCCCACCCCCGCTAATGCCCTGTGTGTCTATCCTTCCTGCCACCCACCACAAGCTCATGCCCCGTCTGTGTATCCCTCCCGCGCCCACCCCCCGCTCATGCCCTGTGTGTCTCTCTCCTTCTCCCCACCTCTTGCTCATGCCCCGTGTCTCCCTCCTTTCCCAGCACCCCCCGCTCATGCCCCATGTGTCTCTCCCCTTCCCCCAACCCCCACTCATGCCCCGTGTCTCTCTCCCCTTCCCCCCACCCCCGCTCATGCCCCGTGTGTCTATCCCTCCCTCCCGCCCACCACCCGCTCATGCCCCGTGTCTCTATCCCTCCCGCCGCCCACCCCCCGCTCATGCCCTGTGTCTCTATCCCTCCCGCTGCCCACCCCCCACTCATGCCCCGTGTCTCTCTCCCCTTCCCCCCACCCCCCGCTCATGCCGTGTCTCTCTCCCCTTCCCCCCACCCCCCGCTCATGCCCCGTGTCTCTCTCCCCTTCCGCCCCACCCCCGCTCATGTCCTGTGTCTCTCTCCCCTTCCCCCATCCCCCACTCATGCCCTGTGTGTCTCTCCCCTTCTCCCCACCCCCAGCTCATGCCCCGTGTCTCCCTCCTTTCCCAGCACCCCCCGCTCATGCCCCGTGTGTCTCTCCCCTTCCCCCTGCCCCTGCTCATGCCCCGTGTCTCTCTCCCCTTCCCCCCACCCCCCGCTCATGCCCGTGTGTCTATCCCTCCCTCCCCCCCACCACCCGCTCATGCCCCGTGTCTCTATCCCTCCCGCCGCCCACCCCCCGCTCATGCCCTGTGTCTCTATCCCTCCCGCTGACCACCCCCCACTCATGCCCCGTGTCTCTCTCCCCTTCCCCCCCACCCCCGCTCATGCCCCATGTCTCTCTCCCCTACCTCCCACCCCCCGCTCATGCCGTGTCTCAATCCCCTTCCCCCCACCCCCCGCTCATGCCCCGTGTCTCTCTCCCCTTCCGCCCCACCCCCGCTCATGTCCTGTGTCTCTCTTCCCTTCCCCCATCCCCCACTCATGCCCTGTGTGTCTCTCCCCTTCTCCCCACCCCCTGCTTATGCCCCGTGTCTCCCTCCTTTCCCAGCACCCCCCGCTCATGCCCCGTGTCTCTCTCCCCTTCCCCCCACCCCCGCTCATGCCCCGTGTGTCTATCCCTCCCTCCCGCCCACCACCCGCTCATTCCCCGTGTCTCTATCCCTCCCGCCGCCCACCCCTGCTCATGCCCCGTGTCTCTATCCCTCCCGCCGCCCACCCCCACTCATGCCCCATGTCTCTATCCTTCCCGCTGCCCATCCCCGCTCATGCCCCGTGTGTCTATCCCTCCTGCCGCCCACCCCCCGCTCATACCCCGTGTCTCTATCCCTCCCGCCGCCCACCCCCGCTAATGCCCTGTGTGTCTATCCTTCCTGCCACCCACCACAAGCTCATGCCCCGTCTGTCTATCCCTCCCGCGCCCACCCCCCGCTCATGCCCTGTGTGTCTCTCTCCTTCTCCCCACCTCTTGCTCATGCCCCGTGTCTCCCTCCTTTCCCAGCACCCCCCGCTCATGCCGTGTCTCTCTCCCCTTCCCCCCACCCCCCGCTCATGCCCCGTGTCTCTCTCCCCTTCCGCCCCACCCCCGCTCATGTCCTGTGTCTCTCTCCCCTTCCCCCATCCCCCACTCATGCCCTGTGTGTCTCTCCCCTTCTCCCCACCCCCAGCTCATGCCCCGTGTCTCCCTCCTTTCCCAGCACCCCCCGCTCATGCCCCGTGTGTCTCTCCCCTTCCCCCTGCCCCTGCTCATGCCCCGTGTCTCTCTCCCCTTCCCCCCACCCCCCGCTCATGCCCGTGTGTCTATCCCTCCCTCCCCCCCACCACCCGCTCATGCCCCGTGTCTCTATCCCTCCTGCCGCCCACCCCCCGCTCATGCCCTGTGTCTCTATCCCTCCCGCTGACCACCCCCCACTCATGCCCCGTGTCTCTCTCCCCTTCCCCCCCACCCCCGCTCATGCCCCATGTCTCTCTCCCCTACCTCCCACCCCCCGCTCATGCCGTGTCTCAATCCCCTTCCCCCCACCCCCCGCTCATGCCCCGTGTCTCTCTCCCCTTCCGCCCCACCCCCGCTCATGTCCTGTGTCTCTCTTCCCTTCCCCCATCCCCCACTCATGCCCTGTGTGTCTCTCCCCTTCTCCCCACCCCCTGCTTATGCCCCGTGTCTCCCTCCTTTCCCAGCACCCCCCGCTCATGCCCCATGTGTGTCTCCCCTTCCCCCCACCCCCGCTCATGCCCCGTGTCTCTCTCCCCTTACCCCCACCCCTGCTCATGCCCCGTGTGTCTATCCCTCCCTCCCGCCCACCACCCGCTCATGCCCCGTGTCTCTATCCCTCCCGCCGCCCACCCCTGCTCATGCCCCGTGTCTCTCTCCCCTTCCCCCCACCCCCCGCTCATGCCCGTGTGTCTATCCCTCCCTCCCCCCCACCACCCGCTCATGCCCCGTGTCTCTATCCCTCCCGCCGCCCACCCCCCGCTCATGCCCTGTGTCTCTATCCCTCCCGCTGACCACCCCCCACTCATGCCCCGTGTCTCTCTCCCCTTCCCCCCACCCCCGCTCATGCCCCATGTCTCTCTCCCCTACCCCCCACCCCCCGCTCATGCCGTGTCTCAATCCCCTTCCCCCCACCCCCCGCTCATGCCCCGTGTCTCTCTCCCCTTCCGCCCCACCCCCGCTCATGTCCTGTGTCTCTCTTCCCTTCCCCCATCCCCCACTCATGCCCTGTGTGTCTCTCCCCTTCTCCCCACCCCCTGCTTATGCCCCGTGTCTCCCTCCTTTCCCAGCACCCCCCGCTCATGCCCCATGTGTGTCTCCCCTTCCCCCCACCCCCGCTCATGCCCCGTGTCTCTCTCCCCTTACCCCCACCCCTGCTCATGCCCCGTGTGTCTATCCCTCCCTCCCGCCCACCACCCGCTCATGCCCCGTGTCTCTATCCCTCCCGCCGCCCACCCCTGCTCATGCCCCGTGTCTCTATCCCTCCCGCCGCCCACCCCCCACTCATGCCCCATGTCTCTATCCTTCCCGCTGCCCACCCCCGCTCATGCCCCGTGTGTCTATCCCTCCTGCCGCCCACCCCCCGCTCATACCCCATGTCTCTATCCCTCCCGCCGCCCACCCCCGCTAATGCACCGTGTGTCTATCCATCCTGCCACCCACCACCCGCTCATGCCCCGTGTGTCTATCCCTCCCGCGCCCACCCCCCGCTCATGCCCCGTGTGTCTATCCCTCCAGCTGCCCACCCCCCGCTCATGCCCCGTGTGTCTATCCCTCCCGCCGCTCATGCCCCCTGTGTCTATCCCTCCCTCCCCCACCACCCGCTCATGCCACGTGTCTCTATCCCTCCCGCCGCCCACCCCCCGCTCATGCCCTGTGTCTCTATCCCTCCCGCCGCCCACCCCCCGCTCATGCCCTGTGTCTCTATCCCTCCCGCTGCCCACCCCACACTCATGCCCCGTGTCTCTCTCCCCTTCCCCCCACCCCCGCTCATGCCCATATGTCTCTCTCCCCTACCCCTCACCCCCGCTCATGCCGTGTCTCTCTCCCCTTCCCCCCACCCCCCGCTCATGCCCCGTGCCTCTCTCCCCTTCCGCCCCACCCCCGCTCATGTTCTGTGTCTCTCTCCCCTTCCCCCATCCCCCACTCATGCCCTGTGTGTCTCTCCCCTTCTCCCCACCCCCTGCTCATGCCCCGTGTCTCCCTCCTTTCCCAGCACCCCCTGCTCATGCCCGATGTGTCTCTCCCCTTCCCCCCACCCTCGCTCATGCCCCGAGTCTCTCTCCCCTTTCCCCACCCCCCGCTCATGCCCCGTGTGTCTATCCCTCCCGCGCCCACCCCCCGCTCATGTCCCGTGTGTCTATCCCTCCAGCTGCCCACCCCCCGCTCATGCCCTGTGTGTCTATCCCTCCCGCCGCTCATGCCCCGTGTGTCTATCTCTCCCTCCCCCCCACCACCCGCTCATGCCCCGTGTCTCTATCCCTCCCGCCGCCCACCCCCCGCTCATGCCCTGTGTCTCTATCCCTCCCGCTGACCACCCCCCACTCATGCCCCGTGTCTCTCTCCCCTTCCCCCCACCCCCCGCTCATGCCCCATGTCTCTCTCTCCTTCCGCCACACCCCCGCTCATGTCCTGTGTCTCTCTCCCCTTCCCCCATCCCCCACTCATGCCCTGTGTGTCTCTCCCCTTCTCCCCACCCCCTGCTCATGCCCCGTGTCTCCCTCCTTTCCCAGCACCCCCCGCTCATGCCCCATGTGTCTCTCCCCTTCCCGCCAACCCCTGCTCATGCCCCGTGTCTCCCTCCTTTCCCAGCACCCCCCGCTCATGCCCCGTGTGTCTCTCCCCTTCCCCCCACCCCCGCTCATGCCCCGTGTCTCTCTCCCCTTCCCCCCACCCCCCGCTCATGCCCCGTGTGTCTATCCCTCCCTCCCCCCCACCACCCGCTCATGCCCCGTGTCTCTATCCCTCCCGCCGCCCACACCCCGCTCATGCCCTGTGTCTCTATCCCTCCCGCTGCCCACCCCCCACTCATGCCCCGTGTCTCTCTCCCCTTCCTCCCCACCCCCGCTCATGCCCCATGTCTCTCTCCCCTACCCCCCACCCCCCGCTCATGCCGTGTCTCAATCCCCTTCCCCCCACCCCCCGCTCATGCCCTTGTCTCTCTCCCCTTCCGCCCCACCCCCGCTCATGTCCTGTGTCTCTCTTCCCTTCCCCCATCCCCCACTCATGCCCTGTGTGTCTCTCTCCTTCTCCCCACCTCTTGCTCATGCCCCGTGTCTCCCTCCTTTCCCAGCACCCCCCGCTCATGCCCCGTGTCTCTCTCCCCTTCCCCCCACCCCCGCTCATGCCCCGTGTGTCTATCCCTCCCTCCCGCCCACCACCCGCTCATGCCCTGTGTCTCTATCCCTCCCGCCGCCCACCCCTGCTCATGCCCCGTGTCTCTATCCCTCCCGCCGCCCACCCCCCACTCATGCCCCATGTCTCTATCCTTCCCGCTGCCCATCCCCGCTCTTGCCCCGTGTGTCTATCCCTCCTGCCGCCCACCCCCCGCTCATACCCTGTGTCTCTATCCCTCCCGCCGCCCACCCCCGCTAATGCCCTGTGTGTCTATCCTTCCTGCCACCCACCACAAGCTCATGCCCCGTGTGTCTATCCATCCCGCGCCCACCCCCCGCTCATGCCCTGTGTGTCTCTCTCCTTCTCCCCACCTCTTGCTCATGCCCCGTGTCTCCCTCCTTTCCCAGCACCCCCCGCTCATGCCCCATGTGTCTCTCCCCTTCCCCCAACCCCCACTCATGCCCCGTGTCTCTCTCCCCTTCCCCCCACCCCCGCTCATGCCCCGTGTGTCTATCCCTCCCTCCCGCCCACCACCCGCCCATGCCCCGTGTCTCTATCCCTCCCGCCGCCCACCCCTGCTCATGCCCCGTGTCTCTATCCCTCCCGCCGCCCACCCCCCACTCATGCCCCATGTCTCTATCCTTCCCGCTGCCCATCCCCGCTCATGCCCCGTGTGTCTATCCCTCCTGCCGCCCACCCCCCGCTCATACCCCGTGTCTCTATCCCTCCCGCCGCCCACCCCCGCTAATGCCCTGTGTGTCTATCCTTCCTGCCACCCACCACCCGCTCATGCCCCGTGTGTCTATCCCTCCCGCGCCCACCCCCCGCTCATGCCCCGTGTGTCTATCCCTCCAGCTGCCCACCCCCCGCTCATGCCCCGTGTGTCTATCCCTCCCGCCGCTCATGCCCCGTGTGTCTATCCCTCCCTCCCCCCCACCACCCGCTCATGCCACGTGTCTCTATCCCTCCTGCCGCCCACCCCCCGCTCATGCCCTGTGTCTCTATCCCTCCCGCTGCCCACCCCCCACTCATGCCCCGTGTCTCTCTCCCCTTCCCCCCGACCCCCCGACCCCCGCTCATGCCCATATGTCTCTCTCCCCTACCCCTCACCCCCGCTCATGGCGTGTCTCTCTCCCCTTCCCCCCACCCCCCGCTCATGCCCCGTGCCTCTCTCCCCTTCCGCCCCACCCCCGCTCATGTCCTGTGTCTCTCTCCCCTTCCCCCATCCCTCACTTATGCCCTGTGTGTCTCTCCCCTTCTCCCCACCCCCTGCTCATGCCCCGTGTCTCCCTCCTTTCCCAGACCCCCCGCTCATGCCCCATGTGTCTCTCCCCTTCCCCCACCCTCGCTCATGCCCCGTGTCTCTCTCCCCTTCCCCCACCCCCCGCTCATGCCCCGTGTGTCTATCCCTCCCTCCCGCTCACCACCCGCTCATGCCCCGTGCCTCTATTCCTCCCGCCGTCCACCCCTGCTCATGCCCCGTGTCTCTATCCCTCCCGCCGCCCACCCCCCACTCATGCCCCATGTCTCTATCCTTCCCGCCGCCCACCCCCGCTCATGCCCCGTGTGTCTATCCCTCCTGCCGCCCACCCCCCGCTCATACCCTGTGTCTCTATTCCTCCCGCCGCCCACCCCCGCTCATGCCCCGTGTGTCTATCCTTCCTGCCACCCACCCCCGCTCATGCCCCGTGTGTCTATCCCTCCCACGCCCACCCCCCGCTCATGCCCTGTGTGTCTATCCCTCCAGCTGCCCACCCCCCGCTCATGCCCCGTGTGTCTATCCCTCCCGCCGCCCACCCCCGCTTATGCCCCGTGTGTCTATCCTTCCTGCCACCCACACCCGCTCATGCCCCGTGTGTCTATCCCTCCCGCGCCCACCCCCCGCTCATGCCCCGTGCGTCTATCCCTCCCGCGCCCACCCCCCGCTCATGCCCCGTGCGTCTATCCCTCCAGCTGCCCACCCCCCGCTCATGCCCCGTGTGTCTATCCCTCCCGCCGCTCATGCCCCGTGTGTCTATCCCTCCCGCTGCCCCCGCTCATGCACCGTGTGTCTATCCCTCCCGCCGCCCACCCCCCGCTCATGTCCTGTGTCTCTATCCCTCCCGCCGCCCACCCCCCGCTCACGCCCCGTGTGTCTATCTCTCCCACCGCCCACCTCCCGCTCATGCCCCGTGTGTCTCTCACCCTCCCGCCCACCCCCCGCTCATGCACCGTGTGTCTATCCCTCCCGCCGCCCACCCCCCGCTCATATCCTGTGTCTCTATCCCTCCCGCCGCCCACCCCCCGCTCACGCCCCGTGTGTCTATCTCTCCCACCGCCCACCTCCCGCTCATGCCCCGTGTGTCTCTCACCCTCCCGCCCACCCCCCGCTCATGCCCCGTGTCACTATCCCTCCCGCCGCCCACCCCCCGCTCATGCACCGTGTCTCTCTCCTCCCCCCACCCCCGCTCATGCCCCGTGTGTCTCTCCCCTCCCCCCACCACCAATTCATGCCCCGTGTGTCTTCCCCCTCCCTCCTACCCCCACCCCCCGCTCATGCCCCGTGTGTCTCGCCCCCTCCCACCCACCCCATGCTCATACCCCGTGTGTCTCTCCCCCACCCCCGCTCATGCCCCGTGTCTCTATCCCTCCCGCCGCCCACCCCCTGCTCATGCCCCATGTCTCTATCCCTCCCGCCGCCCACCCCCCGATCATGCCCCTTGTCTCTATCCCTCCCGCCGCCCACCCCCCGCTCATGCCCCGTGTGTCTCCCCTGTTCCCCCCAACCCCTGCTCATGCCCTGTGTGTGCTCCCTGTTTCCCCACACCCGCTCATGCCCTGTGTGTGCCCTGTTCCCCCCACCCCCGCTCATGCCCCGTGTGTCTCCTGTTGCCCCCACCCCCGCTCATGCCCCGTGTCTCCCTCGTGTTCCCCCCAACCCCCACTCATGCCCCATGTCTCCTTCGTGTTCCCCCACCCCCCACTCATGCCCTGTCTCCATCGTGTACCCCCTCACCCCTGCTCAAGCCCCGTGTGTCTCCTGTTGCCCCCACCCCCGCTCATGCCCTGTGTGCGCCCTGTTCCTCCCACCCCCGCTCATGCCCTGTGTCTCCCTCGTGTTCCCCCACCCCCTGCTCAAGCCCCATGTCTCCCTCGTTTACCCCCCTCGCCCCCCGCTCATGCCCCATCCATGTGTCTCCTGTTGCCCCCACCCCCACTCATGCCCTGTGTCTCCCTCGTGTTCCCCCCACCCCCCGCTCATGCCCCGTGTTTCCCTCGTGTTACCCCCCACCCCCCGCTCATTCCCCGTGTCTCCCTCGTGTTCTCCCCACCACCCGCTCATGCCCCTTGTCTCTCTCCTTTCCCCCCACCCCTGCTCATGTCCCATGTGTGCCCTGTATCCCACCCCGCTCATGCCCTGTGTGTCTCTCCCCTTCCCCCCACCCCCGCTCATGCCCTGTGTCTCTTCCCTTCCCCCGCATCCCCTGATCATGCCCCGTGTGTCTCCCCTGTTCCCCCCACCCCCTGCTCATGGCCCGTGTGTGCGACCTGTTCCCCGACCCCCGCTCATGCCCTTTGTGTGCCCTGTTCCCCCCACCTCTGCTCATGCCCTGTGTTCGCCCTGTTCCCCCACCCCCGCTCATGCCCCGTGTCTCCCTCGTGTTCCCCCATCCCCCGCTCATTCCCACGTCTCCCTCGTGTACCCCCTCGCCCCCCGCTCATGCCCCATGTCTCCCTCGTGTTCCCCCAACCCCCACTCATGCCCTGTGTCTCCCTTGTGTTCCCCCCACCCCCACTCATACCCTGTCTCCCTTGTGTACCCCCACACCCCCCGCTCATGCCCCGTGTGTCTCCTGTTGCCCCCACCCCCTGCTCATGCCCCGTGTTTCTCCTGTTGCCCCTACCCCCCGCTCATGCCCCGTGTCTCCCTCGTGTTCCCCCCCAACCCCCACTCATGTACCGTGTCTCCCTCCTTTCCCCCCACCCCCTGCTCATGCCCTGTGTGTCTCTCCCCCCCCACCCCCGCTCATGCCCTGTGTCTCTCCCCTTCCCCCCACCCCCCGCTCATGCCCCGTGTGTCTCTCCCCTTCCCCCCGCTCATGCCCCGTGTGTCTCTCCCCTTCCCCCGCTCATGCCCCGTGTCTCTCTCCCCTTTCCCCTCACCCCCGCTTATGCCCCATGTCTCCCTCCCCTACCCCCCACCCCCCGCTCATGTCCTGTGTCTCTCCTCCCTTCCCCCCACCCCTGCTCATGCCCCGTGCGTCTCTCCCCTTCCCCTGCCCCGTGTCTCTCTCACCTACCCCCCCACCCCCGCTCATGCCCCGTGTCTCTCTCACCTACCCCCACCCCCGCTCATGCCCCATGTCTCTCTCCCCTACCCCCCACCACCCGCTCATGCACCGTGTCTCTCTCACCTTCCCCCCACCCCCGCTCATGCCCCATGTCTCTCTCAACTACCCCCCACAGCCCGCTCATGCCCTGTGTCTCTCCCACTCCCCCACCCCCCGCTCATGCCCCATGTGTCTCTCCCCTTCCCCCACCCCCGCTCATGCCCCGTGTGTCTCTCCCCTTCCCCCGCTCATGACCCGTGTCCTTCTCCCCTTCCCCCTCTCCCCCGCTCATGCCCCATGTCTCTCTCCCCTACCCCCCACACCCCGCTCATGCCCCGTGTCTCTCAAACCCTTCCCCCCACCCCCCGCTCATGCCCTGTGTCTCTCTCCCCTTCTCCCCCACCCCCCGCTCATGCCCTGTGTCTCTCTCCCCTTCCTCCCACCCCCAGCTCATGCCCTGTGTGTCTCTCCCCTTCCCCCACACCCCGCTCATGCCCTGTGTCTCCCTCTTTTCCCCCCACCCGCCGGTCATGCCCCGTGTATCTCTCCCCTTCCCCCCACCCCCGCTCATGCCCTGTGTCTCTCGAACCCTTCCCCCACCCCCCGCTCATGCCCTGTGTGTCTCTCCCCTTCCCCCCACCCCCTGCTCATGCCCCTTGTGTCTCTCCCCTTCCCCCCACCCCCCACTCATGCCCCATGTGTCTCTCTCCTTCCCCCAACCCCCGCTCATGCCCCGTGTCTCTCTCCTTTCCCCCCACCCCCCGCTCATGCCCCGTGTGTCTCTCCCCTCCCCCCACCCCCCATTCATGCCCAGTGTGTCTCCCCTGTTCCCTCCCACCCCCCGCTCATGCCCAGTGTGTGCGCCCTGTTCCCCCACCCCCGCTCATGCCCTGTGTGTGCCCTGTTCCCCTCACCCCCACTCATGCCCGTGTCTCCCTCGTGTTCCCCCCACCCCCTGCTCATGCCCGTGTCTACCTCGTGTACCCCCCTCACCCCCCGCTCATGCCCTGTGTGTCTCCTTTTGCCCCCACCCCCGCTCATGCCCTGTGTCTCCCTCGTGTTCCCCCAACCCCCACTCATGCCCCATGTCTCCCTTGTGTTCCCCTCACCCCCCACTCATACCCTGTCTCCATCGTGTACACCCTCACCCCCGCTCATGCCCCATGTCTCTCCTGTTGCCCCCACCCCCTGCTCATGCCCTGTGTTTCGCCTGTTGCCCCCACCCCCCGCTCATGCCCTGTCTCCCTCGTGTTCCCCCACCCCTCACTCATGTCCCGTGTCTCCCTCCTTTCCCCCCACCCCCCGCTCATGCCCTGTGTGTCTCTCCCCTTCCCCCCACCCCCCGCTCATGCCCCGTGTGTCTCTCCCCTTCCCCATCCCAGCTCATGCCCTGTGTCTCCCCCCTTCCCCCACCCCCGCTCATGCCCCATGTCTGTCTCCACTACCCCCACCCCCGCTCATGTCCTGTTTCTCCCTCGTGTTCCCCCACCCCCCACTCATGCCCCGTGTCTCTCTCCCCTTCCCCCACCCCCCGCTCATGCCCCGTGTCTCTCTCCCCTTCCTCCCCACCCCCCGCTCATGTCCTGCGTCTCTCTCCCCTTCCCTCCACCCCCCGCTCATGTCCTGTGTGTCTCTCCCCTTTCCCCCACCCCCCGCTCATGCCCCGTGTGTCTCTCCCCCCACCCCCCGCTCATGCCCTGTGTCTCCCTCCTTTCCCCCCACCCCCCGCTCATGCCCCGTGTGTCTCTCCCCTTCCCCCCCACCCCCGCTCATGCCCTGTGTCACTCTCCCCTTCCCCCCACCCCCCACTCATGCCCCGTGTGTCTCTCCCCTTCCTCCCCACCCCCCGCTCATGCCCCGTGTGTCTCCCTCGTGTTCCCCCCACCGCCCGCTCATGCCCCTTGTCTCTCTTCTTTCCCCCCCACCCCCGCTCATGTCCCGTGTGTGCCCTGTATCCCCCCGCTCATGCCCCGTGTCTCCCTCTTGTTCCTCCCCACCCCCCGCTCATACCCCGTGTCTCCCTCATGTTCCTCCCCACCCGCTGCTCATGCCCCGTGTTTCTCTCATGTTCCCCCCACCCCCGCTCATGCCCCGTGTTTCCTTCCTTTCCCCCCCACCCCCTGCTCATGCCCCGTTTGTACCCTGTTCCCTCTCACCCCCGCTCATGCCCATGTGTCTCCCCTGTTCCCCCCCCACCCCCCGCTCATGCCCTGTTGTGTTCTCTTTATACACCCCGCCTTCCCTTTCCATGGTGGACATCTTGGTAAAAGATTTTCCTTCCTACACCGGGACGGCGCAGGCGTCCCGGTGTAGGAAGGAAAATCTTTTTTTTTTTTTACCACCCGGCGTTCCCACTTTGAGGACATAAGATGTTAGTGGTCTTCATCTATTGAAAAGGATGTTATGGTGACGTTGCACTAATAAAAAGCTTTAAAATTTAGTTTAAAAAAATGTTACAGGGACGTTATGGTTAAGTTGCACTAATAAAAACCTATGAAATTCAATGAAAAATCTTTGTTAAAGGGACGTTATGGAAGTTGCGCTACTAAAAACCTATGAAATTCAGTGAAAAAACTTTGTTAAAGGGATGTTATAGTTAAGTTGCGCTACTAAAAAACCTATTAATTCAGTGAAAAAACTTTGTCAAAGGGACGTTATGGTTCCAAGTAAAACCGAAAAACCCTTGAAATTCGCCAGTTATGGTAAGCTAAGCAACCATAACTCGTGCCACCACCGTGCACTGCTAAGACTAACACCTAGGACATCAAAGATGACATCACAAATGTCATTGATGACACAAGTTTTTTCACTGAATATATATATATATATATATATTTTAAACAGCCACGGTAGTGGCTGTGTAGTTATGGTTAAGTTATGGTTATGGTTATGGTTAAGTTGCAGTTTCCATAGGAAGAGCACTTTTTGGGCGGTTTATAACTTCGCTCCCCCTGTACGAAACCACACCAAACTTTGCAAAAATAAGCATATGGTCCACTCTGAATTTTTTTGCAAAGTTTGGTGAGGATTCGTCCGGGGGGGCAAAGTTATAGGGGGGGGGGTCCCAAAACTTTTTTTTTCCCCATTCAGACTGAATGGGGAAAAAACTTTGTTCGTGCCTACAGCCCAAACCGCTGGACAGATTTTGACCAAATTTGGACCAGGAGTAGCGGCTTGGTCCTGAAAGCGTGCTTTTCCCAGATTTGGTGAAAATCCGTCCAGTAGTTTTTTTTAAAATGACCAAAAAGTAGGTCATAAAAAATTAGTGATATCTGTGTTCGGTCCGCGGACACACTTCCCTGTTCGCTCCGCGGACAGTGTCCTGATTGGCCAATCGGCTTGCGTGATGTCGGCGGACATGCAACGTGTTTGCTGATTGGACGGCGTTAAGCGTGAAGCGTGTCAGATTTTCAATAGCGCCCGCCATCTTGGATTTGCGAAGTCCGCGGACAGCGCGGTGAAACTTGGTTTAAAATGTGTATTTAGTAGAGTGTGTTGGTGTGTAAGAGTGTTTGGGGAGCGTGGGAGAGTATGAGATAGGTTAAATGTTGTGTTTTTTTATGTGGTAGACGCTCTGGTTGTCTTCGATTTGTCTGCGGACAACGCGGCTGTTCTGAAATTTTCTAAATAAACTAAATGGGGGGGTGTTCTGAGGATGCAATATGTGTCCGTTTTGTTCGCAAGCAAGCTGAAACTGTTCTAAGAACACTTGCAGTGTCCTGAAATATTTGTAAATAAACGAAATGGGGCTGTCATGAAGACGCTGTCCATATTGTTCTCTGGCAAGTTGAATGTGTTCTAAGAACACTCGTGTTGTCCTGAAATGTTCGTAAATAAACAAAATGGGGGTGTCCTGAGGACGCTGTCCGTATTGTTCGATGGGAAGTTGAATGTGTTCTAAGAACACTTGCGGTGTCCTGAAATGTTTGCAAATAAACAAAATGGGGTTTTCTGAGGACGCTGTCCATATTGTTCGTTGTCAAGTTGAAAGTGTTCTAAGAACACTCGCGGTGTCCTGAAATGTTCATAGGGGGTGTCCGAAAGACGCTGTCCGTATTGTTCTCTGGCAAGTTGAATGTGTTCTAAGAACACCCGTGGTGTCCTGAAATTTTCGCAAATAAACAAAATGGGGGTGTCCTGAGGACGCTGTCCGTATTGTTCGATGGGAAGTAGAATGTGTTCTAAGAACACTCGCGGTGTCCTGAAATGTTTGCAAATAAACAAAATGGGGGTGTTCTGAGGACGCTGTCCGTATTGTTCATTGTCAAGTTGAAAGTGTTCTAAGAACACTCGCAGTGTCCTGAAATGTTCATAGGGGGTGTCCTGAAAACGCTGTCCGTATTGTTCTCTGGCAAGTTGAATGTGTTCTAAGAACACTCGTTGTGTCCTGAAATGTTCGTAAATAAACAAAATGGGGGTGTCCTGAGGACACTGTCCGTACTGTTCGATGGTAAGTTGAATGTGTTGTAGGAACACTCGCGGTGTTCTGGAATGTTCGTAAATAAACAAAATGGTGGTGTCTTGAGGACGCTGTCCGTATTGTTCTCTGGCAAGTTGAATGTGTTCTAAGAAAAGTCGCGATGTCCTGAAATGTTCGTAAATTTATAAAATGCAGGTGTCCTGAGGACGCTGTCCGTATTGTTCGATGGCAAGTTGAATGTGTTCTAAGAACCCTCGCGGTGTCCTGAAACGTTGCAAATAAACAAAATGGGGGTGTTCTGAGGACGCTGTCCATATTGTTCGTTGTCAAGTTGAAAGTGTTCTTAGAACACTTGCGGTGTCCTGAAATGTTCGTAGGGGGTGTCCTGAAGACTCTGTCCGTATTGTTCGCTGGCAAGTTGAATGTGTTCTAAGAACACTCGCAGTGTCCTGAAATGTTTGCAAATAAAAAAATGGGGGTGTTCTGAGGACGCTGTCCGTATTGTTCGCTGGCAAGTTGAAAGTGTTCTAAGAACACTCATTATGTCCGCGGACATTAAAAGTTTCCACAGGCCATAATTGAAATGTTTGACTCTATGGGTGTGAAATGCTGCGGTGGTTGTGGCCAGGGCATAGAGTCTTGGGTGTATGGCCTTTTGGCCATGCACCCAAGACTCTATGCCCTGGCCACAACCACTGCAGCATATCACACTCATGGTGGCTTACAACCTTGGCTCAAAAGCAAATTTATAAGGAAAAAAGTTATAAGCCACTATGGGTGTGATATGCTGCGATGGTTGTACTTATTATAATATACTTACTGTTTGGTTTAGTAACTGGAGTACATGTATTTCTTGTTCATTTCTGTGATAAAAGAAAATAGCATGTTAGTATTAGTATTTTGTAATGACTTATTACATTGTATAATCAACATTATTTTTTTTGACCCTCATATTTAGTAGATTACAAACCAGAGTACTGTGCAATTTGCTCAGTTTCTGTGTTTGTTGCTAAAATCATTGGGTCTGTGGGAGAAAAAAAAATCCATGTTGGATTAAAAAAAAACCTTTTTCTGTTATGCTACAGTTTATTTGTTTGTTTGTTTTCAGTGTTCACTTGTTGTTTCTGGCTAATGCTTTATACATTGGCTTGTTGCAGTTTTTTGGTGCAGAAACATAATATTTATTTGTTTGGATATTGTAAAATTTTGGAGCAGTTAGATACCAGTAGGCGTATTCTAAAATGTCTATTTTTTTATTATATTTTAGTGGTATTGATTTATCTGTTTGGATATTGTTAAATTTTGGGACAGTTCGATACCAATTGGCATATTCTAACTGTCTATTTTTTGCTCTAATTTAGTGGTATTCATTTATCTGATTAGTTGTTGTAGAATCTTTGGGCAGTTAGATAGCTTTTGGAATATTCTAACAGTTTATATGTTTTACTACAAGTTTACTTAAGTACAGTTTAGTTATCAAATTTTGGTTTTAAGAACATTAAATAAGCATTTGTAAGATTTGCTGGTAATCTCTGCTTTAGAGTAATGGTACTATCATTACATTCAAACCATCCACATTTCTTTTTTATATATGCAGTGTAGTGCCCTGAATTGGTTGTGGCTCCTGCGTGGTAGATTAAACCTATTTGTGTGAAGGTTTTCTTACCAAGTGAAATATTTGAAAATGTGTGAAACCAGTCAGCTTGCAGTTGTTTTTGGTACCATCTACATTGTAACGCCGAAGCATTAGTATTACGTATTTACTATGTGTTTGTATTACTAACGTGGAACGATTATCCAAATTGCAGGTAGTACATAATCTACCATGGTTTACATTTTGTACAAATTGCTGAAATGGAATGGATTCAAAATTAGGTATTGACATATATATGAAGCATTCATTGGGGATTTCTTCTTGTGTCACATTGTTGCAGAGAGTGCATGTATGTTTCCACATGTATGAAATCTGGAAGATTTCATTTATAGGTATGTTTCTGTTTTCCAGTACTTGTAGTAAGTACATTAGAAATTCTTGTGGATCTTCCTGTGAGTTTATAGTGAATTTAACCATTCCAGCACAGTAGTCCAATTGTTGTCTTATTCCATAAAATCTATACGTGTTGTCAGGATTGTTTGTTGCATTTCTGTGAAGTACTAACATTTGCAAACTCAATTCGTCTGTACTGTGTAAGTAAATGTTGTCAACAATTTGTGGCAATTGAAATAGAATATTCATTGCTACATTTGCATAGCAACTTACTCCAACTATATTTGAGAGTTTAAATGGTCCAGGTAGTGCTGTATCTGATTGATTTATTTTTTAGTTTGTCTTCCTTCTTTGATGAAGTACCTGGTTTACTTTCCCTAATGGCTTCTTTTATGTTTGTGGTACTTGATGAAGTTTTAGTTTCTTTTACTCTCGTTGGAGGATTTGCAGTGACATCCTGATGCATTTCTGTTTGATTTAGTTTCTTTTACAACGTTTTACTTTTTGTGGTACAGAATATGTGTTTAGATGGTGGGTGTATAGTGAGCGATGTCTATTGTATCCTAAAATGCAAGGAATATCAACGTTTACTTCACTTGCATCAAAGTTGATTAGAAATAGACCGTCAAGTGTACGTAAGCGTGATAGTGCTACGTAGCTCATGCCTTCTTTAAAGACTGTGTTACCAATGTCTATCTTTGCTTTGTCTAGGGTAAGACCTTGTGATTTATGAATGGTGACTGCATATGCAAGAGTTAGAGAAAATTGTTCTCTGCGTACATACATGTCTTTGAAGAGAAGGAATTGAGCTGTTGAGCATCCTATCCTTTTTACTTCTGGAAGTTTGTCAAAGAGAATATTGACAAACTGAATTGTGTTGTCACATGGGTATGTTTGAAAGCCAACAACTGTACCCAGTACTCCATTAACTAGTCCTTGGTCCACGTCAAGGTTACGTTTAAGCATTACTCTGCAATTTAAGGATATTTTTTAATATCTTTTCCAAGCCTGCTGTGTTTGAGATTGATTTTTCGAAACTATTTAGTCTTGTTGTGGCTTGGTCACACATGGGTAGTGTCATACCATGTACATCTAGTTTGTCTGTGGCGCTAATTTCCATTATTGGTTGCATTTCTCTACTTAACATTATTTCATTGAATTTGAAACAGCTTGCAAGAGTTGGCATTAAGGCCATACAATTGACATTTTTGTGGGCTAATTGTTCCATAACATCTGTAGCACATGCATTCTCACCATAAAGTCCATGACTGTGCCGGGTTTTCAATATTGCTTCTGCTTCTTTAGAAAGTATACCAACTCTCGTACTTTTTAAGATGTTGGCATAAGTGAGATCTGCAGATTGCCGCATGTTTTCTGTTAATACTCTGTATTGGAAATGTTGCCAAAGGTTGACATTTCCAATGCTGCTAATAGTTTTACGGCAGAGTTTGTGTCCTAATTTTTAAAAATAGGCTCACCTTTTACTGGTGTCAATTGAAGATCTCCGAAAACAATAATGTGTTTTCCTGCAAAGAGCTTTTCATAGTTTGTTTTGAGTACTTCTTGTAATCTGAGGTGAATCAAAGCTAACATTAGGTTGGACACCATGTTCACTTCATCTATTAGTAGCGTTTTCATTTGTTTCAATACTCTGCGTAGTTACATTGCAGCTTCTGTAGAACGTTTGTAATAGTCTAATTTCTGTTGGTGTTCTACTGGCAGGAGTAGTAATTGGTGTAAAGTGACACCACCTATGTTGTAGGCAGCTAAACCTGTGGGGGCAGTGACAACAGCTGACAGTTTGTTGTTTGTCAATTGTTGAAGGAACTTACTGATGATTTTTATTAGGAATGTTTTGCCAGAACCAGCTTCACCACTGACGTACATTAGTATAGGTTTGTAATTTTGGCAGGTGCATTCTTTGTTTTCATGCTGTACACCATTTGCAATTTCTTTTGTTACTTCTTGAAAAATGCTACATTGCTCATTGATTAGTTTTGATTGTAGTATAGTTAAGTCTTCTTTATCTTCATACTGACACATGGTGTTTTCTACTTCTATCATAGCTAATTCTGCCTCATTTATTATTAGTGGTTCTCCCAGTGGTTCTTGGCTTCCTGTTACAGAAGGTTGACTACTGTCAGAGTGTCCTTATCTAGTTGGGCCTGGAGTTCTTCTTCATGTTGCTGTTCATTGTGCAACATTGTTTTGTACTGTGTAAAGTTTACATCAGTTATAGTGCTTTCATTTGCTTTGAACGCGTCTTCATATGAGCCATAGTTATCTAGTATTTCTTCTTCTTTTCTCCGTGGTTTAAAGAGTTGTAGCAGGGACATGTAATATACTACTTTATGTTAAGGAGTCTTTAATGACAATTTGATATGATTAATTAAATTTGGTTTGGTGAGTTTTACTAAGCTGCCTTCACAGTTTGTCACTCTGTATTTACTGTTTTTTTTCATCAGGTTTTATATTATGTTTGTATGGGTAGTTTTGCGCTATGTGGTATAGACACATGGTTTCCAAAGTGGTACCCCTGTTTGTGTAGTATGTGTGCAATAAATTGTTTTTTAAAATGTCTTGGCTGTTGGGATCATGTTTGGCTATTGTTTCTATATATTCTATGATTTTAGAACTCTTTTTCTAGATTTAGCTGAACCAAGACTTAGCCATACTATATTTTCAGATTTACCATACAATGCAGTACCAGTTAAACGATCAGCTGCTTCATAGGATCCACATTCTCTATGGGACAGCACTTTTATGCCCTAGCTGTATAATTTCTGAAACACTGTTTTATCTGATGACAGGTCATACCAGAGGTCTTGCAGCTCTGTCTTTTCTGCTTTGGTTAAGTATGCTGTGACATATCGTGCAACTGCAGTAGAATTGTCTGCCATGTACTGCACATCTATGTTTGCATTCCATAAGTGGGCAATGTTTGCATTGGAATCATTGATATATTTTTCTTCTTCTTTTATTTTTATGTAATATTTATTTTTAGGTGACTTACCTTTAACACTATGTCTAACTGAAGACATGAGGTTGTTCCCTTGACCTGTATTTGTAACTGGTCTAGGGAAACCAAATTGGCATTTGGTGTAGTATTTCCCTTTGTTTTTGTATTTGCGACGGCAATATTTGCCACATTTCTGTCTCTGAAATTGTAAAATGTGTGCATGAAGATCACTATTTGTGGATTCCTTTGGAATTTCACAAGTGACATATTTTTCAATAAACTGTAAAACAGTGGCATCACTGTCTTGACCAAATTTAGGAGTATCTTTAATCCATAAAAGCATTTGGATATGTGGTGCTCCTCTGGCTTGGTATTCTTTTCTCCAAAAGAATTGTTGCACTTCTCCAAAGGGAGGAACAGTTTTATTACAAATAAAATGTAGCATAGCAATGAAGCGATGGTGAAAATATCTTGAAACATTAACAGGATCCAGAGAACAAAGTTCTCCAGGTGTTAGTATATCTATGTTTGTTTTGTTTTTGTTTGATATGCGTAGGAAATCATGTAAATCTTCCCATGCATATTCTGCACAACTTAATGTAGCAAACCAAGTGGGTGGGCTAAGGTTTCTGATCATACAACGTACATCTCCATGACGTCGAAACCAGTACTCTTTAGTACCACACATATTTGCTAATAGATTTGTAATATTTGATTGTAAAACCTCATCTTTTTGTTGAACTTTTTGTAATAATTGTGTGGCTGTCATATTTTGAAAGTGCGATCCTGGTTTTAATATGTGTGAAACTCTGTAACATAAAGTTGCTAGTTCACTTTCAAAGAGTAGGTGGAATATGTATTCCACATTTTGTCTAAATATGGGATCTTCAGAATACATCCGTAATGAGCAGTATTCTGATGCTGATATTTGAATAGATCTATCATCGTACCTTCCTCCTTTGCCAGTAGGAAAGAGTAGAGGAAAAGCACGTGCTTCTATACTTTTTTCCCATATGCTAATTGGTGATCCTTTTGTTTGATGCATTTGGTATGTTTCCAGTGCATCTTCTATGGTGTCATTAGAGTGCAATGGATGAATTGTATAATGGTTTAAAGTGTTTGATATTGTAGCAGGATCTAGGAGCTCAAATTGACCAGCTTCTTGTGTCTCTTGAATTATTTCAGTTGTATCCTTCAAGTTTTCTTCCTTATTAATTTCTTTGTAATATTCATTATTCTCTTTAAGATATTGCAAGTCTTCTCTAACTTTATGTAAATCTACCAGCTGTTGCCACTTTTTTTGTCTTTTGTGGGTACTCCATTTACCAAGATAATTAAAGATTGTTGCATTGGACTTTGCACTCCTAGAGTGTGCACATTTTCCTTTAGATCTAATGGTAAATACACTACTTTTCCACAAATACCTTTCACTAATTCAGAGGGAGGTAATTTTGCAGTTTTTGGTTGAAGGTGTATTATTGCTTGAAATGGGTGCACTGTTTGAATTATGATGCTCTCATACAAATTAAGTTGCTGAAGGGGTTTTGGTAGTGGATATAATTCCAAATTATTTGTGATAGCACGTGAAGGAGTTTGGTTGAGTCAAGTGTTGTAGTTCAGTAACTGCAAAGTATTACAGGGTCAGTTATTTCGTATTTGTTTTCTGCTATAAGGTAGAGAGCTAATTCAAACCATTTAGAATCTTCATTGTCTTCTATTTTGAATGATAGGTTTACAGTTCTTGTGTTACTTTTATAAAAAGTTCTGCGGCAACAAACACATACATGGTATGGTACTTCAGCTTATGTACTTTTAAATTTTAGTATTTCTTTTTTGTATGTGTGTAGTAAAAGGTTGCCATATGTAGAATTGTTACTAATTTGGTTTACAGCTATTTCATTCTGTAAGTGGGTTTCACTTCCAAAATATTTTTTTCTGAATATAATCGATTTCTTCTAGTAGGTCTTTTGCTGTACCATGTAGAAGAATGTTATTTAAAGTGGCGAGTGCTAAAGCAGGACTTTTAGCATAGTGCCGTTTATAAACTAGATTTCTTATAGTTGAATGATGTGTTGATATCCTTTTGATATCATGGAAGGTGGTTTTGCAAGTAGGTCCTGTAATGCAGGCCAATGAATGTCCTTGTAGTCCTGTGTACTTGCGTACTGGACAGGTGTCCATATTTTGCAGTAGTTTAATTTTGATTTTGTCTTTGCTTTTCCATATTGATTGGGGAATTGGCGTAAAGACTTGAAAAATTGTTTGGGAATGTTACACATTGACGTGCATGGCCATTTGTACACTAGACGTTCTGATTCAGTTGAATGGAGGGGTAATTCTAAGTTTTCAGGGCATGTTTTTGTAAGGAGTACTTCTTGTTCCATTATGGCTTTATTAACTTTTTCATAACCTCGACCACTGCTATGTATGGCAATTGTATTTGTTTGCTTTTGTTTGTACGCTTCTTCATTAAAGTATGGTTCTGTGCTCGAAGTGTGACTCCATTCACCTCTGCAGATACTTAAGAAGTTCTTTCTGTTGACATTTCGTTTATTGAGAAGTCTTTTTTGTAATTTAGTTATTAGTTTTGTTAGTGGTTTCATTTTGTTTAACACTAAAATAAATAACTTTCTTTTGAGAAGAATTGCACTGTCTATCAAGGCTTCTAAGATTAATTTCCTATGATATGTTTTAAGCGTTGAAATTGGTTTCTCTCCTGTTTTTATAAGATTTCCTTTGTGATGGAACATTTTGGCTAAAATACTTTTCTTGGTATGCTTACTTTGCACTATATCAAGATTTAAAGAAGCAGTTTTGTCTGTAGTGATAGCTGATTTTCTGTTAATTGTTTTTTGGTTTGTTTTACATTTTGATAGAGGAGGCAAAGTTTTTGTACTTGAAACTTCTTTTGTTTCACTAAATGACTGTATTAGCTGTTTTGTTTCAACTTTTTTTACAAATTCTGCTAGAGATAGATGCTTATGTTGGACACTTTTATTTTTATTTGCTCTACTTCTGCGTTGCTTTCTACGGACTTGATTTTTGGTAGGCATTCTTTAGGGTCTGTTGAAAAAAATAAAGAAGGTATGGGTTGGGGTGTTCTGCAATGTTTGTGTTGTTGGGGAGAAGCTGGACCCCCACCAGGGCAGTGGGGGGCCAGCAGCCATACCCTCACCATCTATGGGAGACCCCAACACCTCCCATATGGCCCCCAGAAATGCAACAGAGACCCCAGCAGGCAGCCTCATGTTCCAAACTGCGTTTATTCCTGGGCAGCAAAAAAGAAAAAAAACACGCAGAGCATCGTGCACATTGAGAGTTCTGGCACCGTCTCCCCCGGGGCTGGCTTGCAAGCCAGCTTTGTAATCACACTGCAGGCTGACCTCACAGAATTGGATCAGCTCCCAGAAACCTATCTCCTCCTGCTATTGGCTGCTAAGTGATAGGTTACCTATGTAGCCCTTATAGAGAGCCTGACAATTGGATGTTAGCCCTTTGCGTCAGTGGGTTGGTTTAGCTGTGCCAGCCCCCCATTACCTAATTCTAACTTGTTGCATTATGACTTTGTTCCCATAACTTTTTAGCTGAAGCAAGCAGTTTGCACCTGAGCTCTGAGCGCTGATTGGCTGGGCTGAGCCATTCTTGTTACAATTATGTTTCAAATGTTGTGCGAGTCTTTGCGAAAATGTCTTTCTTTCCCAGAAAGAAAAGAAAAAAAAACACTGGGTTGCCGTGGTTTATTCGCATTTGTGGAGAATTAAAAATGTTTGTCTGCAGAAAGCAATCTTATCTTGAATGCGCGACCTTGGCTGCTCGTGGGTTTTGCGAGGAGCATTGCCGAAGGCTTCTGCAGCCAGTGTTCAGTGAGAGAAATGAACTTGGCTGTAATTTTCCTGAAACATGGCTTTACACTGTGCAATTAGACCATGTTAATTCATATAGGCATTTGCAAGCCTTTAAACAGGGATTTTTGTGTTTGTAGATTCTGATATTGCAGCATTGATTCTAATGTAGCATGGAAGTTGCACTGTTGGTGAAGTGGGTGTGTTTCAGCATATTTGTCACCCATGGGTGCGCTTGGGCCTGGTTCAAATGATAAGCGTGCTCCTTGTTCTTCCTGCTGTTCTTCTGTATATGCGCCTGGGGTGAGGGGGCATGGGTTTGATCTCGATTTTCCCTCTTCAGTGTGCTGTGTGCATAAGTGTTTTTGTAAGATGATAAAGATGTATGTAATGGTGTCTGACTGTGCATTGGGAACTACAACTAGTAGGGATGGGGGTTCTTGAATAAATGTGTTACTAAACTGGGGTTTAGATGACAGAAAAAAGTAAGCTAGTGGTGTGGAGAAGTATAAATAGTATATCTAATGCTATACAATTAAAACAGTTGTTTGTTCTATAACATATAAATTCTAGCGGCTGAGTTGGGTAATTTGTGTGTTGAAAAAAAGGAATTTGTGAGCCATTCTGGCTGTAAATCGTTGTTTAAGACATGGGGATTTTTGGACAGAATGGTGCAGAATCTCTATTTGTATGCACAGAAATAGCATGAATTAACCTTACAGTGTGTTTGAGTAATAATACAAATATTATGGTGATATTCTACTTACTTTTTTTTCTAAAATGAGCAGGTTACTTCTTAGTTGTTCTTTGTACTTCAAATTCGGCTGCTTCTTTTCAGGAGAATGGTCTTCACTGCAATTGTAAAAGAAACAAATTAGTAATTTTGTTTGTATATAGCACTGTTTTTAATTTAGACATTGATTTTTTTTTAATTGAAATCCTCAGCGCCTTCCTCAAAACCATTAAAACTATCTTGTTTACATAAGATACGTCGCACCAGTTGAATACATATCATATGTTCTTAATGAATAAAATTGTATTGCAATGACTAACTGTAGCAAACAAAATATCCTCACTATGCCTTGTGAAATTCATAATGTACCACTGAATACCACTATTCTTGTTACTAAGCTCTTCAAAGTAATAGTGCCTCAATGTCATGGGCTGCTTGCCCTACATAAATGTAAGTAATTAAATAAATAAAGAAATTAAAAAATATATGTAATTGTACAAGTATTATTGTTTGAGATTTGAACATAGAGTGTGCATGCAATTTTGTTTGACTATATGTAGTCTATATATTTTATTTAAAAAATGTTAGTTTAACATGATTTGAGAGTGTGTGTTTATAAAGAAATTAACTAGTATAAAGGTTTGTAAGTGACAGTTGGTTTTAGGAGATTGAAAACAAGACAGTAGATTCATTTTACAGATTATACAAGCTAAAAGTCAGTTAGAAAATGTGTTCATGTACTGTACAGAAAATATGCATACCTGTAGTTTGTGTTCATGCATATGGATATGCATGGAGCTGCAAGTAGAAATTTTGGAGACTTGTACAGTATTTCTTGTAGATGGTGCTTGCCAATGATATGACACTTGTACTCCGAGAGATTCACAGTACATTTTTAGTGCTGATTTATGATGATGCAGTTAGATGTAGAGGTCTTGAATGTGATAGGTGGATGGCCATGTGACTTCTTAGCTACATCTAATGAGGGAATGGCACAGAGAGTGAAGTGGAAATGGTAGAAGGGCTGTCCATGTTACGATATGTCCGCAGACATGGCGGTAGTTCGCGGACATCGGGTGTTACATCCGGGGATTTTTGGGTTGGGAAGTCATGCAAATGAGAATCAGCACAGAAAGGGATTGGTTAGGAAAGTTTTGTGGGTGTGTTGTGCCAGGAGAGAGTTTCTCAGATACTCTTTTTGCTGAGAGAAGAACAGATAGCTATGGCTGTGTGTTTCAGAAAACAGATTGTTTGGATTAAGGGAGACTCGTGGATACATTGGTTGAAGGTGCATGCAGAAACCTGTGGAGTAGCTGTAGATCTTGGATTCCCACATGTGGAAGTACACTGGCATGGAGTACGTGGAATCAAGTGGTTGGACTTGTTACCTCTCTGTGCTACTTTGGAGACAGAGCAACATCCAGATATAATTATAATTCATTGTGGAGAGGGAACAGTTTAGGACATGTGTCTGGAGTTTCTTTGCAATTTGCAATGAAAGAAGGACTTGGGAAGGTCATGGACATGTTTCCAACTTCTCAAGTAATTTTTTCATGGATTGCGCAGAGACAAATGTGGCTTTGTTCTTCTTCATTTGGTCCACAAATGGAGAAAGCAAGGTGCAATGTCAATAAGGCTGTGTGTGCCTTTCTAAGAGATTTTGGCATGTCCTCTTTTCACAATGAAAATATTATGTTTCGTAGTACATACATTTTTTGCAGAGATCGAGTACATCTAACTTATACTGGCAATCTGATTTTTCTAAGAAACATACAAAATGCATTGCAACCTTTTTTAGAATTACAGCATCCATTTTGAAGTAGGTGTTGAGTATTTATAATTTTTGAAACACAAACACCTCCAAAGGCTCTTTTCAGACCCACCACCTCCTCCCAGAGAAAATTGCAATTGTTATGATAGGGTAGCACCCCAAAATTGTAGATGTCCGTGGACTTCTAAAAAATACAAAGGGCCCTGCTTCATTTATTTTCACTTCTATTTTTTAACTGTGAAAGGCGGCTCTGAAAAGAGCCTTATTTGTTTTTGATTTTTGTTATTTTATATTTGTTTTGATTTTTTATACACAACACACTAGGAGAGGAGGAGAAAGGAGGGTAAAGGGGGGATACCAACCACAAGGATAAAAAAGGGTGAGCTGAGAGAGGAAGATGTAGAGTGGGTTTTATTTGCGTAGTGAGCAGGTCTTCTCGTGCTCTGAGACGATAGTCTCAAAAGCACTGCGAAGTCGCTCCCCCCTGCAGAGTACTGCGTCGCAGTACATACACACAACTGTGACCCTCGAAAGGTAAGGGTCATCAGCATTGCGTATGGCCTGTGAGGCAGCTTGAGGAAAACGCTGTGCCTCAGGAGTGTTCCTTATGATGACAGGATCAGAAACAGAGGATGAAGTAGAGGAAATCAACCTGCTTCGCTCCTCACAAGGTACAACCTTGCGAACAGTCCCAGTGTGGAATGACTTGAGGTGTCGCTTCATTGTGGTAGTCCCAAAGCTATACGAACCATGCCTCCCGCGACTGAGTACCATTTTGCACTCATTGTAGGTGACTCGGTTCGCACGAGCCTTAGGACCATTCCCATGAATGGTAAAAAACCGTCACACCCAAGACTCACGCCAAGTGCGGTTAGTAGGGATTTCCACTACCTCATTCTCGTCATCCTCTTCTTCCTCCTCTGCATCCTCACTCCCGTTCCCCTCTTCAGGCCCTTGGGGAGGTGGTGGTGGTGGAGGGGTGGGGGTGGTGCTGAAGCAGGTGCAGCACCAGGTGGCAGTAGTGCAGCCATGGATGCCATCTCGATGATGGTATAATCTGCAAGTTGCAGGAAAAATAGCTGTGCTCTGAAGAATAGCCAGAAACACAATGAGAATAAGCTCTAGGGCATGGTCTTTTATAGGGGTGCTTGTACGTGCTGTACGCAGACAGATCGAACACAAAAAAAGGTTCAAAAAGTTTCAAAATGTATGTAGAAACTCAGGATTAGTATGTGGGACTTGTGCTATGATGAGTTTTTATTGAGAAATATTGTGGATTACTTGAAAAAGTACTTTTAAATTGTTCAGGGACACGAACAGTGTCTGCATTCAGCGTGGGCGCGGTCATATGATCGCTTCGCGAACATGTTTGCGAAGGAAGCGGCTGTCCACAGGACACCAAATGCATGGACATTGGTTTGCGCATGCACGTTGATGTTCTACGGACACTGTTCGGGTCCTGAACTAATTAAAAGTGCGTCACACATCAAACAAACAGTTACAGACAGCCGTTTATTCTTAGAACAGTTTAACTTCCTTGCGAACAATACAAACAGACATAGCGTCCTCAGGACACCTCCATTTTCATTTATCTACGAACATTTCAGAACACTGCGTGTGTTCTTAGAACAGTTTCAACTTGCTAGCGAACAGTACGGACAGGTATACTGTTCTACAGGAAACCTCCATTTTTGTTTATTTACGAACATTTCAGAACACCGCGTGTGTTCTTAGAACAGTTTCAACTTGCTAGCGAACACTACGGACAGGTATAGTGTTCTTCAGGACACTTCCATTTTCGTTTATTTATGAACATTTCAGGACACCACGTGTGTTCTAGAACAGTTTCAACTTGCTAGCGAACAGTACGGACAGGTATAGTGTTCTTCAGGACACCTCCATTTTCATTTATTTACGAACGTTTCAGAACAACTGTGCTGTCCGCGGACACCTACATTGTTTGTTATTTTTAAACTGAAACTAATTACAACAAAATATAAACATTAACTTTATTTAACATATATTAACAATTTATGACAGAGAAGGTGAGGCAGAAACGGAAACAAAAACAGGAGAATTAGGGGTTTCAACATGATTGGTATCAGGTGAAGAAGGGATAAAAGTCTCATCAAAACGTTTTGGGTTATGTAGCAGGTTTGGGGATAATTGACTGGGATATGGTGAGGGGGGACAAGTACATGTGGGACAATGGTATGAGGTTTATGTTTTAAAATGATCCTGAACAAAAGTTATCAAATTATTAAAATTGGTCAACAATAAATCCATGTTTCTTTTATGCTGTCAAGAGTGTTATCCGTAACAGTTTGTTCAGAGGTATTTTCTATTTTGGTATGCTCTGTACAAAAACAAATATATATGTTAAAATGTATATAAAATAATAATAATTAAATGGTTTATATTGTAAAGTGTCAACCATTAGTTTCACTACCTTCTGACATTTCCTCATGTGGGAATTGCTCCTCTTGCCATTCCAGAGTACTAGACATTTCTGTGAGAAAAAAAATAATATATATTTTTTTATCTAATACAGAAAGTTTATAAACATATGAGTAAAATGAAGTACACTTACTATTTCAGGTAAGATATGTTCTGAGTACTCTGTAGGTCTGGTCTTGCTTTTAGTTGTGGAGTGTTTTTGAGGTAATTATGTTGGAAGCCAATTTATCTTCTTTTGGTATATTCCATTTTAGAACATATTGTATTTAAATGAATGGTTAGTGTGTTACATATATGGGTTACATTTCTTATGTATTACTACATATAATGTGCATGTGTGCTGCTTTGTGAATTTGTTAAATGTTCCTATGTTATGATATAACAATTAATCATACCCCCCAGAGTTTTTAGGTAGTGGTACTGTTGTCCGAACATGTCCGCTGACATCAAAAAAGTTTGCAGACATCAAATTCAGTAGAAGGGGGTTCAGTATGTTCCATATTACATGTACATAAAGTCAAAGTTATTATTGTTAAGTTGTGCTACTAAAAACCTATGAAATTCAGTGAAAAATCTTTGTTAAAGGGACGTTATGGTTAAGTTGCGCTACTAAAAACCTATGAAATTCAGTGAAAAAAACTTTGTTAAAGGAACGTTATGGTTCCAAGTAAAACCGAAAAATTCCTGAAATTCGCCAGTTATGGTAAGCTAAGCAACCATAACTCGCGCCACCACCGTGCACTGCTAAGACTAACACCCACGACATCAAAGATGATATCACAAATGTCATTGATATATATATACATGTACATTATAGGCTGTCTTTGCTGGTGCCTTCAGGTGGACACCTTTCTCCGGCCTCTTCAGTACCCAGCACCATTCTTATCACCTTGTAGCATGTTTACTCCAGCATCAACTACATTAGCATATTCCAAAGAGATTAATTGCTTTTCAGTGGACTTTTAGTGCCTGATTTACAGAAAGGTTTTCAATAGAATTTTCCCATGTTAAACATGTTTGTAAATCTGGCTGTTAGTGTCTCGGGCTCCCACTAGCTGCCTGCCCGGTGAAAATCTGCAGCTATTAATGCCCTCCTGCATTCCTTTAATAGCTACATTATAATATAAGCCCCCACAGGTGCCTCAGATGGATTATCCCAGAAGTATGGCAGGGCCCCTTAAAGCTCATTTTGAAATGCCCCACCGCAACCCCTGACAAATCTTCAGGTGGTCTTGGACCAAGGAATCTCCTGGAATGTAGGGATTCTGTAGTTCATTAACAGGAAGCAGGGTCACTTTTTTTTTTAAAAAAAGGGAGCCACAGCAGTGTCCCCCATTCATTGGGAAGGAGGGACGGCAAGCAACCACCGTCGAACACTAAAGTGGGAAAAAGGGGTCGTGGAAAGATGACCTTCAAAATATTCACTGCAATCGCATTAACACGATGGGATGTGGCATACTGTAGCTCGGAGGGAAAGTGTATCACTTTAACACACCATCAAAACAGATGGGGAGCAGAAATGTAACACGCTAAATTCTACTATCCCTCCTCATGAAGAGAAGTGTTTAGTCATAGTGCGTGCAAAACAAATAGCAGCTTGTTAAAATAGCAACACAAACATCAATTGGATGCATTTAAAACTGAATTTCCTATGGGATAATTGGAGCGGCTTCTCATCAGCCCCCTCTTTGGGTCTTCATGTTAGTATTGTGTGCGTTTCCCTTGGTTCATTACTTAGAATTTGATTTGTCATGTGCTTGTGCTTCTGCTTATGCAGGCGCTGTGTTGAGCACACAGGAGTTTGACACCTTTCAAAAACCTGTAATACTTTGACAGAGGACAATAGTTTTTAATTTGGAATACAATGAAACATAATTGGTAGTGGACATTGCAGATTCCCATTGCGTGTTCCCTCTACCAACTCACTTACCTACCTCTCCAAATCTTCCTCAACCACATATCCACTTACCCAACGCCTATGAGTTTGTGGGTTCCAGGCGTCAATGCTTCCATGCATCACTGTCGATGCGTAACAGGATATCCCAACTCTCCATGCTCCATTGTTGTTACCATATTTCAAAGAAACCCTCAGTATAACATAATTCTCATGATTTCTGCAAACCAGAATTGAGCAATAATCACACCTTGCATGGGCTGTAACGTGATGTAACATCCTGCAGCCTGAGTTAAATGGCCCAGCATAGCCAGGGCCGTTTTATGATTGTCCCCGGTGCCATTACCACCCGTTCCAACACGTTGAACAGGTGATTATTGCTATTAGCACCCAGGGACATAATTTCACCAAAATGCCAGGGGTAGCAGAAGTGACATCACACGACCATTGACCCCTGATGAGATCACAGGAAGTGCTGTAATTTGACCCCAGCCCCAGGAACATCACAGTAAGTGATCGCAAATGACCTTCAGATTTTTTAGATGCATCTACCACCCGTGTTTCCAGGTGCTCTCATTTCAGCCAGACATGAGAACCGAGGCACAGAGGGAGGCATGATTTGTCGACGATTACCACTTTTGGGAATGCCATTTTCCAGGTTCAACGTGTGGTCTATATTTAAAACATAGATAATGCTGTATTTCTAACAGGCTAACTGAAATCTGTAATGCGGGCTACAGCTAGTATATGAAACATCTATAGATCAATGGACCCAGAAGTAGGTGTTATCTGTGGCACTGCTGTTTTAAACAAGCCAAAAAAGCACTGACCTGAGGAGGCGTGCGCTGCTGTTTAACCAGGAGAAAAAAGCTGCACGAGGAAGGACTGAAAATGAAATAATTCACCAGGATTTAGTATTAACAAAATTCCCTGGTTATAAATGTGTATATGATTCAGCTACCACTACGGTAGACTAAACCTATTAGACTGGTCTGCATGCACAGAAGGGAGTGCACCTGATAATGTTATCTTTGCTGGAGTATAAAACCTGAAAAAAGTTTCTTTCAATATACCCAAGCCCCCTTCCCCCCCATAATTTTTATTATCTAAGCATAATACTGGGTGCCAGAGGACTTAAAAAATGAAATGACCATTTAATGTAATATCATTGCTGCACACATACAGTTATAGCACCACACAGTTATTTACACAGTTATTTAAAATTGGATTGTTAATCCGAAACGCGTTGGTCATTGAAAACATCAATTTGGAGCTATTTGGTGTTACTAACATTGTGTGACAAATGGTCAAATTCCAGTGTGAATGTTGTAAACATTTGGAATTTAACTGCACAGTGATGTTTAAAAATGTGTTAATTATTCACTTGACTGTTTTGTTTACTTGAATCTGGTTTCAACCCCTTGGAGTGTGGACACAAAACTCAAGAGTTTTACCTATTGATTTTGGTTGTTGTGAATAAAGGTTATGGTGATTCTTGATACAATCACACACCTGACAGTGATGTGACTTTGCCTAATTTCATATACTTTGCATTTATTGAAATTATAAGAGATTATATAGTAATACTGTCTGGCAAATCTGAATGCAGAGATAATTGAGTGACTTCTTGAACTGACATAGGGCAGTTGTCTCCCAAGGAGTGCAGTGTGGGCCACTTTGTAGCGATACATGGTTTTGCTTTGCTGTGCCCATACATTTCCTTGCTGGCTTCACCAATACATATTAGTATTCCCATATAAGGCCATACTTATGTTCGCTTTAAGACATTTTTCTATAGTACCATTACTGGCACTGGGCACAAAAAGTACTCTACCAATATATGCCAGTACTCCTATGTAATCTGTGGTTGTGCCCCTATGCCGTCCTCTTCCTCTACAGTGATTACCGGTTGGTGACACTGGACTCTTCTCCTTCAGTGGAGGTCCACTGGTGTCCCGTCGGCTAGACCATTAAGGTTAACTGCTGATACACGGACTTGATACCTTGTGGCTTTACATTGTAAAGGATACGAGTTCCCTTTACCATAGCTTGAGGGGCGTTCGTGGACCTGGAGCCCCCTCAGGGTATCCACAGTCCGCTGTTGTCCTGACAGTTACAACATCCGAATGGCCAGTAGACGCACGTGCGAGGTTACTCGCAGCATGTATTCAACATGGTTTTGTCTCCCACATAATACATCGAATTATGAGTCGGTTCATTCCAACTATGGACCCATTTTGTTGAAATTCAGGGGAGCCTCGCTTGGGGTGATTATGTTTAAATCGCCTTGACATTGATGCAGCTTGGAGCATTGCCATGGCAACACCTTGGGAACACCTACTGCCCACACCAACATCGAGGCTTGTGGTGAGGCTTCCGGAACCCGCATGCACGTTTCTTGTTAGGAGAACTGGATAATTAGAACGTGGTGCGAGCCACTCACCTTCTAGCAGTTGGCCCGACACAGCGTCTATTACATACAGGTAAGAAAACATGATTGGGCAGAGATGTTGCTCGGCAGGGCCTTACATTGGGATGTCCCTACTGTTGGGCATACAGACATTTTTTACACGGCGAACACACATATTCGGTTACGGGAAGCATGTGCTTTTGCACGCATTACCCATTATATAGCATCATCTACCTTATTTGAGGTTATGATTCTAGTATGAGGTGGGGGTTCACTGAGGCAGAAGGTCTGTCATGATATACACTGGTCTATGCCCATGTTAAGTTTTCAGAGGATATTTGCCTAGCTTGGCCGGCAATATCGGGACATTGCCACTATGACAATGGCACTTAGACTTACTTGAGGTACACTGTTTCCGTAGTCTTTGAATTGTGATACATTAGCATTGTGATATATGGCTTTCAAGCTGTGTGTACAGTTTAGACATTTTAGCTAACTGTGCATTGAGATGACTTAATATAGACCTACGTTAATACCTTTCCTCTCTCCTTCACCATCTACAGATCAGTCTGTTGACCACTAATTCTTTGTACCCAACTTTCCAAGCTTGGGTCATTGCCTCTCTGGCTCCAGTCACAGGAACTTTGAGGGCAGTTCCTCTCCTTATAATTAATTGTGTGAATTTCTTTACTGTGTATACCACACACTAAAATACTTGTATTCTCATTACTCTGTAGAGAACCACCCATGAAGTGCATTGGATAGGAACATTTAGCTCACACCCTGAAGATGGATTGTTAATCCGAAACGCGTTGGTCATTGAAAAAATCAATTTGGAGCTATTTGGTGTTACTAACATTGTGTGACAAATGGTCAAATTCCAGTGTGAATGTTGTAAACATTTGGAATTTAACTGCACAGTGATGTTTAAAAATGTGTTAATTATTCACTTGACTGTTTTGGTTACTTGAATCTGGTTTCTACCCCTTGGAGTGTGGACACAAAACTCAAGGGTTTTACCTATTGATTTTGGTTGTTGTTAATAAAGGTTATGGTGATTCTTGATACAATCACACACCTGACAGTGATGTGACTTTGCCTAATTTCATATACTTTGCATTTATTGAAATTATAAGAAATTATGTAGTAATACTGTCTGTCAAATCTGAATGCAGAGATAATTCAGTGACTTCTTGAACTGACATAGGGACAGTTGTCTCCCAAGGAGTGCAGTGTGGGCCACTTTGTAGCGATACATGGTTTTGCTTTGCTGTGCCAGTACATGTCCATGCTGGCTCCACCAATACATATTAGTATTCCCATATAAGGTCATACTTACGTTCGCTTTAAGACTTTTTCTATAGTATCATTACTGGCAATGGGCTCAAAACTGGCTCTGCCAATATATGCCAGTACTCAAATATAGGTAGATACTCCAGTTGGTTTGGCCAGTAAAAGTGACATGTCAAAATAGGAAAACCTGTCCAAACTGGTTCCAATGTAAGCCAGTCTAGACCCATAAGAACACTTATCTTGCTTGATTCATCATAGATGCTCAGTTAATAAAAAGTCATGCTACAGTGAAGAATATACAGGCCCCTAGGCCAAAAATCAGTCAAGTTATGTAAGACTACTTATCATGCTTATTTTTTTAAAGATGCTGAGTAATAAATGTCCTGCCACAGTAAGCAATGGCATTGTATGATCGGACTGAAAAAAAAGGTCCGACTGTACAAAAAGTCCAAAAAATTCTACCGCCAAAGGTTCCAACACCAAAAGTTTGAACCTTTGGTGGAAGCATTGTAGGTAAGTATAAAATAAAACGGTGGCTGCGGGGGTGTCCCCTGCAACACCTTGCTCACTATACTGTGTGGTATAGTGACAGGAGGTTGCGTGGGACACCCCTGCAGCTCCAGAAAAAAAATAACAATTAAAAAAAGAAAAGGACCCTGAGGCACCAGTTCCCGATCGCGGAAGTGAAAGGGAACTGGCGCTGCAGGGACTCAGCATGTAAAACATGTAAGTAGGGTTTGTTTATGTTGGGGGTGTGGGTGGGGGTGTGTTGAGGGTGTGGGTGGGGGAGTGTTGTGGGTATGTTGTGGGTGTGGGTGGGGGTGTGAGTATGTAGGGGTTATGAATGAGTGTTCACATGGGAAATGTGCAAACCTTTTGTGGTTCGCACATTTCTCATCCAAACTTTTCCGTCACAGACTTTTCCTTGATGGAAAAATCACGCAGATCCGTAAGCAATGGCTAGACTGACTGGACCAACATGCCATTCTAGCCAGGGAATGGCAGACATGTACTTGCCTTTGCCCAAAAATACCAGTCAAAAATGCAAAGCCAATAAAAGGATGTGGCAAACATGCTCCAGTGATCCCCAGTCTCCCTTTGCCTTACACATGCATCCCCTTTCGCCAACCAGCCCTCACCCATAGATCTCTTGCTGCACTTGCTCAGATTGGATTCACCATACAGGCACACACCAAACCCCACCCAGAACATTCAAACACACACTACCACATGTATGCTCATTCACCCACCAGTCACTCACTCACACCTTCTCTTACATGCACTCATTGCATTCTCCACACAAGCACACGCCCACCCACACAGAACATTCAAAAACATGCCATCACATTCATACTCATTCACCCACCAGTCACTCAATCAAACACCTTTTCTTACCACCACCCATTGCATTATCTACACAGGGGCCGCACACACCCACCCAGAACAGTCAAAAACACACCATCACATTCATACTCTTTCACCCAGCAGTCACTCACACAGACATTCTCTTGCATTCACTCATTGCATTTTCTACACAGCTATACACCCATCCACTCATTGCATTCTCTGAAAAGGTACACACATACCCACCCTCTTAGAACATTCAAAAACACACATCACATCACATCTCATTCACCCACCAGTCAATCACAACTTCTCTTACATCCACTCATTGCATTCTCTACTCATGCACACACTTACACACCCAAACATTCAAAAACACATATTATATCACTTCCCATTCACCCACCAGTTACTCACACTTTCTGTTACATCCACTCATTGTATTCTCTACACAGGCACACACCCACACACGCATAACATTCAAAAACACACATTACATCACTTCTCATTCACCCACGATTCACATACATACATCTGACATGCAATGCACACATGCAAAACACACATCATATTATAACAACAAAAAAGCCTTCTTACCATTTCTTTCAGCTTCGGTCTGTCCTTCCAGGCCCCCTCAGCTCCTCTGTGCTGCTCCCAAACAGGAACCAGGAAACTGCAATAGCTTCCTGGTTCCTGGATGTGAGCTGCAAAGAAGCCGAGGGAGAAGGGGTTGGAGATGAACTTGGCATGTGACATGTGCCACATGTCATGATCAGTTCCAACCCCTACTGAGTGCCTCCCCGACCTAGGCTTCACCCTGATGGGTAAGGACTGGACCGGGGACCAACCTGACCTGGTGTGGTGGGTCCCCCCGTGCTGAGGGAGGGCCTGCTATACCAGGAGCACCGTTTTATTTTGCAAAATGTATACATTTCTTTCCAATTCCCTGTTAGTAACCTGGGATGTCGGCAACAATGCTTGTTGTATGAATGAACGGGATGCCTCACAGCGTCCCATTCATTCATACAACAAACTGGCTCATGATGACCGCAACAGAGTTCGAAGACAGGGCTCCTAGCAAAGTCCCTCTTCCATTTCCATGGGAACCAGAAGGAAGATGGAGCAGCACCAGCGACGGGGGTGCCGCCACCACTCACAAAATCAGGTAAGTGGGCTAGGTGTCAGAAGGACAGTACATTTAAAGCGAAGAGAGGTTGGTGTGAAGCTGGCATGGTGGGGGAAGCAGCCATCAGTTTTCTCAGAATTCAGGCTTGAATCATTAGTTTCAGCCCATGAGGCCCCAACTCCTCCCGCGTCCCAAATGAGTATGAGGCACACACAAGAGCAAATAGTTACTGCTGTTTATTGCACAAAATAGGTTCTTGGAGTGTAGGTACCCAAGGAACGTCTCAGCGGTGATGGACTCGCAGGCCCTTTTTTTAACCGGATGATGCTACAATGCGCGTCACCTGGGAAAACTTGCCCGTAAACCTAACGCAACCCCGGATTGGCTCCCGGAGTGGTAGGATCAGTATGGATCAGTATAGAAGTAAATATTAGTGGTGGAGAGCGGGTAAGGTGGTACGCTTGGGTAGTCCCTAAGAATGGTTACATGAAAAGTGTTACATGGAGAAAGTTAGTGATTGGTTGAATTAAGGTGTCGTCAGTGGTTAGCCCCCTGTGTTCTGATTGGTTCATCCGTGAGCCCCTAAGCCTGTGACCATCGTCGTTCCCAGCTTGCGATGTACCTGGTGCTGGCAACAATGTGTGACTATGCGTCAGTGGCATACAATCGGCAGGTCTTACTACTGGCTGTTGGGTACTCATTTCCCATCGCCGCCGGTGTCCAACTTGTAGCTTCATTGTTGCAGTCTGGGTACCAGACGTTAGATCCCAGAGCTTCTCTAGTCCTTGAAGCTTGGCATCGTATCAGGTCAGCTTGGTCACGTGTTGAGAGACTGTGGCGCAGAGAGCATGGCATGTTGATTGCAACTTCGTGGCCTTGGCTGTGGGGCTCCCGTCAGGGTTTGTTCTGCATGATCAGCACCTTGCAGCTCCATCTGAGCTGCTCCGGGCCTCAGGAGTCTGGTTTGCGGCCTACCTTGGCCTAGACTATGGATGGCAGCATACAGTCCATAATGCGAGGATAGCGAGGTGTGACTTGGGTCCATATACAGTAGTCCATCTACAGGGTGTCATCTTCAGGGTTTTAGTGGCATGAAGCATCTGCAAGCACAAGCTCTTCTGGCATCTTGCGTTTCTGTGGTGTGGTAGTTGGCCTATGTGAAAAAACAATAACAATGCATGTCTGTGAGTGTGCGCAGTCCTCTTCATCATAGCACTGAGTATGATCTTCGTGTGGGTTGGTGTGTGTCTGATCCCAGTGCTTGGCAGCATGTGTGTACTAGTCTGTTGTGGCTATCTCTAATGATGGCGATATTGGTTGGTGATGTTTAGTCGAGTTGGTCCATATGATCGGCCTCAGCTCCACCTGATGTCCCGCCACGTGCTTTGTGTGGGGGCTGGGCGTGGCCACAGTGGATCCTGACATCTTGGGTGGCATTGAGAGGGTCGAACTCATCCCGCAGTGGGTACTTAGGTCGTGCCGTCATTGGCCATGGTCTGGACGGGAATCGGGGAAAGGGATTGTCCCATTTTCCCTCTTCAGTCCACCCTCTGGTCGACTTATCTACCACAAAATTATCCACTCTTTTATCTCCTCTCACTTGCCATACCTTCGTTTTTCCTGCCAGGTGTCCGTATCGGTCCACGTGATCTTCAAATGACCAGTACATGTATACATATCCACCTCTGGGTTTGCAATAAACCCATTTTCCAACATAGCTTTTTGGGTTTGTGGATTCTCAACTTTTATCGATGGCGGGTACAGCTCTGTTTCCACTATCTGTTGTCGCAGCCATTCACGTTCATTGATGATGATATCTGCGTGTTTGTTGTCTTTAGCGGGCATTAGCATGTGCATTCCTATCATTTCCGTGGCAGTACGATTTGATCTTTCCATCCACAATTTTATCCCCATCAGCAAAGCCATTCCCAATATCATACATCCTGCCACAACCTTGAGGCCGTCCGACAGCCATGACGGCATCCAAGACCAGAGGTATGAAAACCAGCTATTATCCTTCTTCACCCCTTACCTTCTTCTTCCATCCCAGCATGTATTTTGGCAAGCTGTGAAAATGCTACAGATAAAGTGCTGCTGTCCTCGTCGTTTGTAGGAATGAATGTGCAGCAGGAGCTTCCAATTTTTGCACAGACACCTCCTTCCATTGCTGTTAAAAGGTCTAGCACATACCTATTCTGTAGGGTCACCATCCTTATTGCTCTCAGTTCCTCTTTGATTGTGTTGAATCTGTTAACTGTGGAGTTAAATGTCATCATTAGCTCCCATCTTGTTATCTGTAGCCATTTTGCATTCGTATATGCCTGCACTCCTGGATGTATCATGGAGGAAAATAACATTGCTGCTCTGCTAAATAGTCTGTGTGCTGGTGGAATCTCACTCAGTGCTGTTTCTGACCTTCCCCATAAGTAATTTCCAGTGAGTGGTTCTCCTTGTCTTTTCACTCTGGATAGTTTATTGTCTACAGTAGCGTCACTCCTTGAGGCGCTCCCTGCTTCTTCCAGGGACCTTCTTTTCCTTTTGTTTCCTTCATCCATCTTAGGGAAATTTTCCATGTTGATGTGTTTTTGCGACACTACCAGGGATGGTACGTTGACATGTACCATGGTACATACCCCATTCCATGACTGTGGTAGGCTGTTATAAGCTTAGTTCTGCGGGCCCAATAATGGTCCATCAGCACTGCTGTTCCTGCTCCCCCCTAAGGAATCTTTATTGTTCTTTTACATCCTTCGTTTATTCCAACATCAACTTCACCATCGTGCTGATAACATAATGTAGGTGCTGCAATGGGTATTATCGTTATGGGTTCCTCCTCTTTGTTCAACCATGTTAGTAGTGCCGCACTCTTTGTCCATTCCTTGTCATTTTCCTCTTCTACTGACTTTACTGATGGTTTTGCCAATTCCACTATTTTGCTTCGTACTACTCCATCAACCCATCTGTTCTTTGTATACACTTTGCCATAGACCAGTATTAGTGGTCTTTCCCAGCACCCTGGTTCACCTCCGACCTCTCTTGAATTCCATTTACATGGCAGGTAGTTCAATGTCACTTCTTTTGTGTCTCCCTTGTCGGGTCTGTCGGTTATGTATTGAAGTCCTTCAGTCAGCTGCCAATAATTGTCATACATTGGTAGTGTCTTGATGAGGTTGTCTTCATGGGGTATGTTGACCTTGACTTCCATCTTAGTGTTGCCTGTTTTCCTTGAAATCGTCCTTGTGTTTGGAATAATGCTAAATAAAAGAGGCATTCTGCTGTTGTTGCTGCTACTTCAGTAGCCACAAATGGTCTGGAGGCGCTCATGACGCATGGGATCAACAAGCACACCAATTTTGAACCTGGGTTTATACCACATGTTGTTAGAGACGTGTGCGGATTCTGTAAGATATGTGTTCACCCCATGTGCATCTGTAGCAACACTACGCCAACCTCTTTTTACATTTGGTCCCGTACTACTTGTACCACCTGACACAGTTCTCCTTGCATCAGGGGTAGGGGAAATGTTAGTATTGGAAGTTGCAGTCACTTGTAAAGCATAGTAGGCCTGCCAGACAGCAGCAGTTACCAGACCAGTGGTGAAAAATATCCCCAACATCTTTATTACAGTTGCTATTACCACTGGCATTTTTATCTTACCTGAGCTGCCGTCCTGCAGCTACTTTACTATAGATGATATTGGTGCCAGCCTGAAAATCCCTAAAAATGTTACAGTATTTTCATTAGTATTTGTTATTCAAGCCCTGCGTATCGAGTGGTCATTCAATGCCCAGGCGAGAAGCTCCTCCCATGCCTTCCTTACCGTCCTATCTCTCAAGGCAGGTAATGCTGCGTGGAGGTGTGGAAACAAATGTAATATTAGCATGAGAAACACGTTATAGTAAATGTGTATTCTACTGCGCCTTAAGTACTTTGGCCTTTTAATTACGTATACAAATTGGTGGGACAGTGCTCCTGGTATATCGTCTGTGGGTAACATTTGACCCTGGCCAGTAGCGTATATTCTTTATTAGATATTTGCATACAACAATTACAATGCGCAATACCTTCATGTGTGAGACAAAAAGAGAGAAGAGAGCATGCACGTGTTAACACAGTGTAGTATATATTACAGGTCTCGTTGACAATGTTCTTCTTTTACTGTTGGCGGGTGCTTTTAAGTTAAGCTTAGTTTTCCAGTTATAATGGCAGTGTCTTAATTAAACCAATGTTATGCTTCTGGTGTGGGGGCATTTTTAAACTGTGATCTTGTGACCGTGGGGTGGGCTACGGGATGCTGTCCATTTGTGTCCTTTGGGGTATCTGGCATTTGTGCTGTGTCCTCGTTGTCATTTGTCGCTGCTGAAGCATTGGCCCTGTCGCTGTAGGGTGGGTCTAGGTCTGTGCTTTGTAGGGCTTGATGTCATGAATGTGTGTCCAAACATCCTTATCGGATAATTTAACAGCCCTAGGGGCCACTTTTTAGACAGTGTGAGGTCCCGTAAATCTGGAGGTGTTCCACTTTCTCCGATAGTTTCTAAGTAGTACTGTGTCTCCTTCTTTCACTGCCCACTGTCCAGTCAGCTCCTACTCCTCGTTGTTTGCTGGTTCCTGTTGGTTGTTCTCTGACCCGCTCTGTGTCCGTTGAATCTGTTGAGAGATAAAAGCAGCACTAGTAACCAGGGAGAGACATACTCATGCATCTCTTCATCAAAAACAGTACTTGCTGCTTCACAATCGTATGTTGCCATAGTTGGTGGTGTGAGGGAAGGTGCATTTGGTGTCCGGTCACCACCTGATGGGGTGTGAGGTAGTGGTCCGAACCTGGTTTATTTCTGAATTCAAACAAAGCCAGAGAAAGGCAATAGAGCCAGCTCTTTTTGGTTGTTTGTTGGATCTTGTGGGTGATATGCACAGGCAAAAGTATGCTTAATTCCCAGAAGGGCAGTTACGTGCTGAAATAATTCATTTGCAAAGTGGTGACCGTTGTCTGACATCAATACTTTGCAAACCCCCCACCTCAGAGAAACCTCCCTTACTAAAAATGTAGCTGCCCTAAATGCATCTGCATGGGAGCATGGGCCGGCCTCAATCCAGCTTGAAAATGGGCATACTACTACAATCATGTATCAGTATCTTTGGCATATGTTGATCATGTCGATGTAGTCAATGTGTAGGTGCAAAAAGGGTCCTTCAGGCCGGGGTATTGTACCTTTGATCACTTGCAGCATGTGACCGGCCGTAAATTGTTGGCATGTGAGGCAACTGCTAATGAAATTTGCAACCTGTGAGTTTAGCTTGGGGGAGAACCATGATTCTTTTATTTGTGCTGCAATTACTTCCTTTCCTGTATGAGTGGGGTGGTTTAGTTGGCCAGAGCTGTTTTTAGTAGAGCCAGAGTCATCACAACTTCCCCAATGTTATTCTGTCTCCATAGTGTATCCTCTTTTAACCCATAGTTCCTTTTCTGCCATTGGAGCCGCCGCCTGCAGTTCCATGATCTGTGTCTCTGGGATGTGTGTGTATCCAAATTTCATTATCAACTGTCTTACCCTCCCCTTTTCTTTTCGTTTTTATTGGAGGTCCCATTTCACGCCAAAGTACGCAGCATATTTTGCATGTGCGTCTGCTGTTTCATTACCTCTTGATATTGGATCTTTACCATTCATGTGTGCCTGACACTTCACCAGTGCCACCTCGGTGGGGTATGCTATTACTTCTATTAGTTCCCTCAGGAGGAGAGCATGTTGCACTGGAGTACCATCTGCTCTCCTAAATCCTCTTGTGAGCCATTTTATTAATCCTGAGTGTACCGTTGAGGTGACATATGCACTATCAGAATATATTGTAACTCTTTTCCCGTTGCTTTCTTCTAAAGCTAAAAACAGTGCTACCAATTCTGCTGCTTGTGTTGAATATTGTTGGGATAGTTTAACACATTTGACCGGAACGTACGTCCAATCCTCCCTTAATTGCACTACAGCTGCTCCTGTCCTCCTTATACCATTACTTTGGTAAATTGTTGATGATCCGTCGATATATAGTACTTCAACCCACTCTAGTGCATTTTCTTCTACCTTTCGGGTGGATGAGAAAAATTTAATTGAGTGTGTACAGTCATGTGCATAGTCTCCTTCGGCCACTTCCTCTGCTATAAACTACTTACTACACCTTACTATTATCTCATACCCTGTTGCTCTTTGGGTAGTCAGTGTGGATTTTGGTTTATTTAGGATCGCGAAGAGGGCGTGTTCCACATATAGTGTGGTGAAGCAGCCCATAGTAATTGAGGAAGATTTCTCTACTGCAAAAGCTGCTGCAGCCAAGTGTTGTTCACGCGGGAAATGTCCCATAATTACTGGATCCAAATGGCCATTGTAAAATGCTATTAGTTTGTGTCCCATGCTTGTCTTTTGTGTTAGCACTGCTTTCATTACTGCACCATGGCAATGTGAAAATATGTAGAACTCATTATCATAGTTAGGGGTACCTAGAACTGGTGCCATTGAAATGGCCTCTTTAAGTTCATTGAATGTATCAGTAATTTCTCTTGTCCACCCCAACATTCTCGTCCCCCTCTGTGCCTCCCTGAGAACCTCTAATAGGGGACCTATGTAAATACTGTAGTCAAAAACCCATGCTCTACTGTAGTTGTGCAAGTCAAGAAATTGTTGCAATTCCCTTATCGTTTCTGGTTGTGGTGTGTTCTTTATTGCTTGCGCCCTTTGTGGTACAATGTTCCTTCCATTCTGTGAGATGATCTGCCCTATGTATAGTACTTGCTCTTGACAATATTGCAGTTTTTCCTTGTCAACCTTGTACCCTTTCTCAGCCAGCACTGTGAGCATCTTCACAGAGTCCCTCCTACACTTTTCCTCAGTGGTGCTGCAGATGATGATGTCATCCACATACTGCAGCACTGTGCTTTCCATGTCGATGTTCCCTAGGTCCATTTGTATTACTCTGTTAAAGATGGATGGTGACTCGCAGTGTCCTTGGGGTAGTCCAGTGTGTTTCCATTTTGTGCTGCGGTATGTGAAACTTGTCAAATCTTGTGAGTCAGGATGTAGTGGTATTGAGAAGAATGCATTTTTGAGGTCGATCACGGTGAACTGTGATGCCTCTGCTGGTATCCCTCAAAATATTGTGGCTGGGATAGCTGCTATTGGGTACTCTGCCTCCACAATGTGGTGAAGTGCTCTCAGATCTTGTATGAAATGACAGGACCCTCCCTTAGCCTTGCGCATGGGGTATACCGCAGTGTTGCATGGAGATTTTGATGGTACTAATATTCCTCTTTCCCCTAAGGCACTTATTGTCTCATAAATCCCTTCATCTGATTCTTTAGATAGTGGGTATTGCTTCATTCTGGGCAGCATTGCTCTCTTTATTAACTTTATTTTGACCCCTCAAATACTTTTTATGCATCCCACATCATAGCGACTAATAGTGCTAAGTCTTCCGCATACAAGTCTGATTGTCTGGGGATGGGTGTTTCTAATGCCATTGCAATTTTCTATGCTACCTCCTTGTATGTCACTCTCAACCAGACATAGACGTTCATCTGGAACACCATCTCTCCTTCTCCTACTTCGTCTGAGAACAGTTCCTCGTCTGACACCTGCATCAGCCTGCATCCCTCAGCCAATGCAATCACTGCCCTGCATGCTTTCCCTTCCCCTATCTGGACGTGAACTGCAATGTAATCTTTAGTTGCCACAATGCTCTCGATGTCCATTGATATTATTGCCCCTTCTTCCTCATTAGTGGACGTCTCTGGTTTGAAAAGGTATGCTGCCAGCCTCCTCCATACTTTACCCTCAATCCCCGGTAGCCATGCTATTGCCATGTCTGTTCTGTATTGGAAGATCTCCCCATCCACTGGTTCTGCCCTTGCCACTACGCACTATAAGCAAAAACATTCATCCCAAAGTTGAAATGGGTTCTACAAAATCACACTTCAAGCAGAATGCCACTTAAGGCAATGCCATGACCAAAAAGTGCCTCTTTGCACTCTTAATAACGTTTCAACCAGAAGGATTCCCAAAGTCCAAAGTATTAGATATGCACACATCATTGCATGGATGCTGAATGCATCCCTTGAACTATTGTGCAAAATCCCTAGCTCTGTTTGGTATAGCGGCTATAACATCTTGAGATCCAGCACCACAATCCCGTTCTGGCTTTCAGTCTGGTTACATGCACTCAGCTGCTGTTTATCGGGATGAAAGTGACTGGTGGTTTAGATGGAGAGTCACAATAGCTTCTGCCCCAGACATAGATCTGGGAATCATATTAGTAGAAGGACATTGAACTGATCAAATTGGCTTCACATTGGAAAGGTCGTGTCCAACAAGAAGACACATTTTGTTCACTTCACAAATGAAAGGTAGCATGGGCAAATAGACAATTCTGGTGACTGGCAATGGTACTATGGTGTAATGAATGTTTCATAATGTCTTTTAATAAGCATGGATGTCATGTAATACTCTAAGCCAGCAATGCTTTGGGAGACGAAGAGGAAAGTTTGAGCATTTATGGACTGACATGGAACCTCTTGAAATGCTAGTTTAGCGGTATTTTGATGGCAAATCCACTGAAATACTGCCACAATCGGTTTTGTCACCGTCACTTGGCCCTGTGGGTTTACCGGGTGATTCCAAGTGGTGGTAAGGTTGTGTAAATCTAAATTTCTTTAAATCCATAGGACACCATTGGGATTTTGGCAGGAAATACAGCACGTAAGTAAGTTTGCCGTTAAGGGTTTAGAGATAAAGTGGTGGATTTCCCTCCCGCATAATGCTAGCAGTACATCCTCACTTCGACAGCAAACTCAAGATTTGACAGAGCGGTACAAACGTCAGTAATGCAATTACTGGCAAAAAAGTAGAGGTAACGAATTATCACTTTTTTACCACTATGCCAAACTCAGAATGACGCCCTTTGTGTCTTAATGAGTGTTATTCTCAGTGCAAAAGGGTGTGTAGTGTGGGTAAGTGTTCTGTGATTTGGCATTGAGCATGCGTGCCTGGCGGCTATGGTAATCAGAGGCTAGCCTCATGTGGAGGCTGAAGAAAGTGTAGAATGCCATGACACTAGACAATCTGTATGAAGGAGTTGGGGTAATGGTGTTGGGAGTATGACTTAGTATGTTAATGTATTCAGTTTTACATACCGTAACACAGTGCAGCTAGTTTCATGGTCTCTTTGGTCTCTTTGAATTTTGGAACCTGCATGCAAATTGGTTGGATCTGGTTAGAAGGAGAAGAGAGAACAGTGGAAGATGGCTTTTCTGTTGTGTTGATGTGTGCAGATCAGAACGGCCCAGGCTCTGTGGGCTAGTAGGGAACTTGGGGAATGTGTATCAAAAAAGGGGACACCAGTGTTGATACCCTGCTCAGGTTGCCACTAAGAAGGTCTGCCTGTAAGCAAGGTTGGGCTGAGTGATGTCAAATTGCTCTGTGTGGCAAGACAGTGGCCGAGGTACAAAGTTAGGACGGTGTTACTGTGAGCAGGTGAGTGGGGGTTCTAGCTAGTGTCACTTGCACTTTTGACTTGTGACTGCCCAGTTGATCTATGTAATAAGGTGGAAAGTGCAATGGGGAGCAGGCCAGCGATGGGTGCAGATAATCGAGAAGCCACATAAAGCAAGGAATTACAAGGCATAAAGGGCTGTTTGAGACCAAACAAGGCATCAAAAGCCCCAACAATACAAAATAACAGCAGAGTATGGTAGAGTATGCTTGAGTGGTGCTAGTGTTGACCATCAGCTGGAAAGGTGATGGTGCATATGGTTGCGTACAGAGTTTTTTTTATAATGACAAGGCAAGTAGACACACTGTGCAGCAATTTGGGCATCAACCTTTCTGAAACAATCGTACTTATCATGGGGATAGCATCTCTAACAGATTGGCGACAGTGCACAATCAATGGGCCTCATTACGAGGTTGGAGGTAGCCTTGCCTTTTTACCGGCAAGGCTACCTCCAAACTCGCATCCGGGTCCGGCACCTGCGAATGGGAAATTACCGGGCTATTCCATCCCAGCCGGACCCGGTAATTTCCCTTTCATGGGTGCCGGGTCCGGTACATCCCCATTCCCATTTAAGACCCAGAGGGCTCAATGGGAATGTGGAGGGTGCTAGCACCGGTACCGTTAACAACGGTACCGGTGCTACCATAATGTTCTGCTCCCCTGTGCCGGTATGGCCACTAGGTCAGACCTGGTGGCTGCAAGGCCACCCACGAGCAGAACTCCTAGTATGGCGGTACGGTACCAACAGTGCTGTTAGCGGAACTCCTAGTATGGCGGTACGGTACCAACAGTGCTGTTAGCGATACTGGCCCCGTTGTTGCCTTAACACCATACTTGTAATGTGGCCCAATGTCTCATTAAAATGACACCTAGCAGAGCCTGGTAGACATATAAAAGAAGATCCTTCATTAACCATGATAACAAAAATAACCATATGCATATAGTGAATTATCTGAAGAGAATCTCTTCTAAGCACGGATGTCAGGTATTCTTATTAATAATCAGAATACATTAATTTCATTGACATTGAGAACGATCAGAGGAGATCGATGGATACAAACATGTCACTTTCATGAATTAGATCAAACAATGAGTGGAGATAGCCGGATACAAACCAGTCACTTAAATGAATTACACTGATCTTTGCAAGGCACGTTTTATTCGACTGAGCTATCTTGTCACCAGTCAGCCTTTCTTCTCCAAACCGTCATAAATTCACTGGGCAGGTAAATAAACTATTCTCTCTTTACAGAGACTTATTCATGGCGGTCCTTTTCATTCTGAGACCACCAACTGAAAATGTTATACCCCCTCCCTGGAAGTTGGCGTCCATCCAGGACAGCTGGCCACCATATTAATCATTTGTTTGAAATCCACTAGCCAAGCCTGTCATCCAGCGATTAGGAATCTGAACTGCGGTTTGCTGTTTGACAGTGCTGTTTGTTTTAAATATATGTTAGTTACAAAAGGACGAAAACCAGATAGTAATAAAACTGTCTATTTTTGTCATGGCGTTAAATCTCACTGGTTTAAGAATTATACATGCCTATTGGGTGGAATGAAGAAGGGTTTATTGCTGACTCCATAGAGGGAATCTCGTGACCCTGGGCTTGAACATTGCCATCCGTAAAACAGTAAATCCATCCATCAGTGTGGAATAGACTTCAACTCGTGTGTGCGGTGACCTGGTGAGAAGCAGCATTACCTCAAGAAGATGTTGTTTGCCCTCATTGATAAAGCCCATTCACGAGTCCTGATTTATCCAAGAATGCTCTGTTTCGATTGGTATTGCTCTGCCCTTTTTGTTAAATACGGAACATGGCTTCATGCGTGATCCTGGTACACTATTGACAACACCTGCAAACACTGCATGATTTTTTACCCATACCCAGGTGGCAGCAGCAGTGTGAGGTGCCTGGCTGCATTTTTAGGGGAATGAGGGACTTTCAGAATGCAGCTCCGTGAATGATGGCAACGTTGGCTGAAGCCTGTTACAGAAATACCTGACATCCCCAGGACGAGGGCCTCCCTCTACAGGTCGAGGACACCCATCACATAGGTGGAGAGAAACCGCTTTGGAGGAACTTTAGGCTTAGCTGGCTGGCAATGTACGATTGCCATCAGTCCCCCAGACAGCACTTTCTGTCACAAAACAGGAATGTTGTGACCATGGATTGGGCAATTCTCAGTCACTGATAAATCCGAAGAGTACCACGCCCAGGGTCCTGACTAAATCTGCTTCAACCAGATTGATGGATTTCTTCATCCGCCTCACTGCTGTAGTTCATGTGGTGAACTCTGTAACTATAAAGAACATTGCAGCAGATGACGGGATGTTGGCTCGGACTGGTATCAGCAGGGCTCTAGCATCATCCAATCATTGCAGGACATTGCATGTTGATCACAACCTAAATTGCATCGGTGACTTTGACAACCATGTCAGATTTAGAAGTTGGACTGCAGGCCCACTGCACTTGCTGTTCACTTCTCTGTGAAATAACTGCTACAGTAGTAGGCATGATGATGAGGTTGGAGTAGGAGCAATATGGGGAGGTCACTGTCAGTGATCTTGGTTATTTGGTAAAACCTGCAGCACAGAAAAAGCAATTATGACATAAATCTACCCAACCCCTTGACCTCTCGGTTTGACAAGGGTTGACTATTAGCATGAGGTATTTAATAAACCCAAGGAACAGCACTTGTCTTAGCACCAGAGATAGCATGAATGTTGGTCGGAAACACTCCACTGACTGAGCCACAGTAAGCAATCACTCAAACTATGAATTAAGTGTACAATACAAATGTTTAGAAACTAGGAATGCATGTTGAATGTATACCAATGTGACCACTTTGTAGAGGAAGTATACTTCTATTTAATGTATTACTTTAAATACATAATTAGATAGGTATATAACCAGTACTTGAAACTAAACGTTAAAACTTGGCCTATATTGTTTGTTTTATTGTTTTAGTTGAAACAAGTCAACTTTACAATTTTTTTAATACAATTTCTATACTTTAAAAGGAAAAACATTTCAAGGCTTAATTACAGAGTAAGAAAAAACGCAAAATTAAATACATTAATTTCAATCTAGACAGAATAAAATATTTTTTCTTGCACCAACAATAATTCTAAAAAAAGGAAAGCAATTTAAAATGTTTGTACGTTAAGGTAGATTATTACAGTTCATTCCGATTAGGTATTTAACAGAGTAATACTTTTCAGAAAACGGATAGTACCGATTCTCAAGGGTAAAGATAGGCCAGACATGATCATTAGCCACAAGGTTTCTGCATTTACATCAGTATGTTCTTTTAGTGATGGTTTTAAATAAAGGAGTCTTTCCTTACATACAGCATTACAGTCAACTAAAATATGTCGTAGGGTTTCCACATCTTTACCATTATTACATAAGCGACAGAATTTTTCTTCAGATGAAATCATTTTGCGTTTTACTCTCACTTCCTGAGTAGGCCATAGATTTAATCTTAATCTCATAAAGTCAGATCTATGTTGCATAGAGGGTGATTTAATCATATAAGGTTCTGGGAAACTGAATTTCTTATGCATAAAGGAGTCACTATCAAAGCCCTGGTACCGAAGACAAGTTGATCGATTTCTCGACCAATCCCACTGAAATAGTTTTGTCTTTACTCGAGTAGGATTTTGTAACTTGGCCTATATAATAAAACGGATTTGAAAAATGTATACTGTCCACACAAAAGACATGTCCCAGGGATGAGCAAACATCATGGGTCAGATTTACAAAAGCCTTTTACACTGGGAAAGCCCAGTTGAAACAAGCTTCCTAAATCAGGCATCAGATGTTATACGTAAATGCAAAGGAGACAGACTTACAGTCTGTTTCTGTAGCAGTCAGATGAGGGTAGACATGCCAGGTACTCTTTCCTCAAAGATGCACTCATGCAGTGCTGAAAAGAGTAGCAGGGCTTGCTGGTGCTGCCCCCGGTACATGGCAGCAACTATTGAATTAAATGATGAAACACGTGTGAGTCACAGTCACACATTGCTGTGAAGAGTTAACTGCTTGATCTACTGATGTAAGGCATTAGAATCCAGCTAGAATGGCATTAACCTTTAGGTGCACATTTTTCTCTAAAAGACATTAATAGAATGATGATTAATCAGTCTCAGTACCACTGGTAGGACCTCACACTTCCTTAATGACATCCAAAGGCAACAAACAAAAATTATGTCTCCCAATGAATAAAACACAGTTAGTGTTATATGGAAGATACTCTGATGGTGTCAGATATTAACAGGTGAAGAAAGTGGTCCAAACTAAGGCTCTTTTCCTAGCTCGAAGAAGTTAAATTAGTTCAGAAAACGAGATCCCTGACATAAACGAACTGGAATGATAAAAGATGTAGCCCCATCATGAACAATCCCACCCATAAAATCTATCCAAATAGCTTATATACATATATAGCCAGCATTGTCAAATTCAGGATGTCATAATAATGACAGTCCTACCCTGCACACAATTCACTATGTAGATTATAGTGATATGCTAATATCGATGCATAGCCGATAATATGAAACAATCCCACCTCATCAAAGCCAGAAATTGCTTGGGGGCTGGCTCCCCTTTGTGTTTCTTGCCTGTGTTGCAAATTCAGTGTGCCTCAGAGCCAACAGCCCTGAGATGTCAGGGGGCGAGCACTGTAGCAAGCCCCAATGCAGCCTTACAGCGGGTGGAACAAAATAGATGTCTTCTGCCTCCGAGGCAGACTCTTCTATCATGGCCGGGTGTCAATGTTCGCAAAGTGTGCACACTACGCCACTCAAATGTTGTGCCACCACCACATTCAACTGGGGTCACACCAGTGAAAAAGAAGAAAAATATACATTACACGGCCCACAGTAGTGGCCGTTTAGTTATGGTTAAATTGCTAATCCCATAGGAAGAGCACTTTTTGGGTGGCTTATAACTTCACTCTCTCTAGAAAAATCCTCACCAAACTTTGCAAAAAAAGTATATGACCCACTCTGAATTTCTTTGCTAAGTTTAGTGAGGTTTGGTGCAGGGGTGGCAAAGTTATAAGGCGGTCCCAAAATCAATGTTTTTCCCATAGATTGAATGGCGAAAAAACTTTGCTCATGCCTACAGCTCAAACCGCTGGATGGATTTGCACCAAATTTGCGGCAGGAGCAGTGGCTTGGTCCCGAAAGCGTGCTTTTGAAAATTAGTTTTAAATCCATCCGGTAGTTTTTTTTTTAAAACGACCAAAAAGTAGGTCTCGAAAAATTGACAGGACACCGATTGGCTAATCGGCTTGCGTCATGTCCGCGGACATACGACATGTTCGCTGATTGGCTGGGTGGAAGCGTGAGGTGCGTCTTATTGTTTTGATGCGTCCGCCATCTTGGACCCACGGACAGCGCAGCGATGAACAGGGGAAAAATACAACTTTGGGGAGTGTTTTGGTGTGTAAGAGTGCTTGGGGAGAGTGGGGGAGTAAGAGATGGGTCAAATGCTGTATTTGTTTAGCGGCAGGTGCCCCTGATGTGTTCATCATGTCCGCGGTCACTGCAGCTGTCCACGGACATAAACAATGCACTTCTGGCTATTTTACTTTAGTATGATATTGGTTTTGGGTTGTTAGTACAGCGATGATTGTAATTAATATCCCATATAAGTAGCTCATATAGCACAGTTAAAATGCTTGATTCTATGGGTGTGTTATGCTGCAGTGGTTGTGGCCAGGGCTTAGAGTCTTGGGTGCATGGACGAAGGTCGTAGGCAGTAGGCCATGCACCCAAGACTCTAGGCTATGGCCACAACCACCGCAGCATGAAACACCCATAGAATCGAACATCCATCAAATATCCACAAATCTAAAGTTTGTGTACTGTTTCATTTGTATAGTTTGTATGTGAAGTTTTGGCTAAGTCATCCAATTAAGATTGTAGAGTTTGGTAACAAGCTCTGCAGTATAACATATCCATGGAAGTATACATTTTGGATTGTAGTGTATGGTTAGATGTTTGCTTCAATCGTTGTGATATAGAGCAGTATTTGTGAGTTGAATTATTATATACTTACTGTTTGATTTTTTGTGATTGGATATATTTTTTATATGACTTGGGTAACTGGAGCAGATATTCTTTTTCAATTTCTGTGATAAAAGAAAATATCATGTTAGTGTAGGTAGTTCATGATGAGTTATTGCATTGCATAATAGACATTTCTGCATTATTTCGACCCTCATATTTAGTAGTTTACAAACCAGTGTACTGTGCAATTTGCTCAGTTTCTGTGTTTATTAAATCATTGGGTCTGTGGGAAAAGAATCCATGCTAGATTTAAAAAAAATATATATTTTGTTATGGTACAATATATTTCTTTCTTTGTTTTCAGTGTGTATTTGTTGTTTCTGGCTAATGTTCTATCTGTTGGCTTGTTGAAGAGCTTTGGGATTGTTTGATACCTGTTGGCATATTCTAACTGGTTATAATGTTTTATTCATATTTTCACGTTATTCATCTATCTGTTGGGTTGTTGCAAATTTTTGGGGCAGTTAGATACCTGTTGGTGTATTCTTACTGTTTATAGTTTTCTAATGTAAGTTTTGTTAATGTTTATGCACAGATTATTTATTACATTTTGGTTTTAAGAATATTAAATAAGCCTTTATAAGATTTGTTGGTAATCTCTGCTTTAGAGTAATTGTACTATCATTACATTCGTACCATCCACAATTCTTTTTTATATATGCAGTGTAGTGACCTGTGTTGGTTGTGGCTCCTGCGTGGTAGATTATACCTATTGTTGTGAAGGTTTTCTTACCAAGTGATACTTGACCATGTGTGAATCCAGTCAGCTTGCAGTTGTTTTAGGTACCATCTGCATTGTAACATAAAAGCATTAGTATTACGTATTTACTATGTGTTTGTATTTGTAAGGTGGAGTGATTATCTGAATTGCAGGTAGTACATAATCTGCCATGGTTTGCATTTTGTACAAGTTGCTGAAATGGAATGGATTCACAGTTAGGTATTGATACACACACAAAGCGTTCATTAGGGATTTGTTCCTATGCCATATGGTTGAAGAGAGTGCATGTAAGTTTCCACACGTATGAAATCTGAAAGATTTCATTTTTAGGTATGTTTTTGTTTTCCAGTACTTGTAGTAAGTACATTAGAAATTCCTGTGGATCTTTTTTTGTGAGTTTAAAGTGAATTTGACCATTCCAGCACAGTAGTCCAATTCTTGTCTTATTACATAAACACGGTAGGTGTTGTCAGGATTGTTGGTTGCATTTCTATGAAGGACTAACAGTTGCAAACATAATTGGTCTGTATTGAGTAAGTAAATGTTGTCAGTAATTGGTGGCAATTGGAATAGAAAATGTATCGCTACATTTGCATAGCAATGTAAACCAGTTATATTTCAAAATTTGAATGGACCTGATAGTTCTGTGTCCAAGTCATTTCTTCAGAGTGTGTGTTGCTTCTTTGAAGAAGTACCTGAGATACTTTGAACAGCAGATTCTTCTTTGGTTGTAGTAATTGATGAAGTATTAGCTTCTTTTACTCTCTTTGGAGGCTTTGCAGTGAGATCCTGTTTCATTTCTGTTTGAAGTAGTTTTCTTTTACACCGTTTTGCTTTTTGTGGAACAGGATAGCTGTTTAGATGGGGGTGTACAGTGAACATAGTCTATTGTATTCTAGAATGCAAGGAATTCTAGCATTTACTTTACTTGCATCAAAGTTGATTAGAAATAGACCGTAAGCATGATAGTGCTACATAGCTCATGCCTTCTTTAAAGACTGTGTTCCCAATATCTATCAATGCTTTATCTAGCGTAAGACCTTGTGATTTGTGAATGGTGACTTTGTATGCTAGAGTTAGAGAAAATTGTTCTCTGCGTACATACATATCTTTGAAAAGAAAGAATCAGGCTGTTGAGCCTCCTACCCTTTTAACTTCTGATAGTTTGTCAAAGAGAATATTCACAAACTGAATGTTGTTGTCACGTGGGTATGTTTGAAAGCCAACAACTGTACCAAGTGCTCCATTAACTTTTCCCTGTTCCACGTCAAGGTTACGTTTAAGCATTACTCTACAGTTTAAAGATAATTTTAATATTTTCTCCAAACCAGCTGTGTTGGAGACAGAGTTTTCTAAGGTATTTAGTTGTGTAGTGGCTTGTTGACACATGGGCAGTGTCATACCATGTAGGTGAATGTTGTCTGTGGAGCAAATTTCAATTATTGGTTGCATTTCTTTTTTCAACATTGTTTCATTGAATTTTGAACAGTGTCGGGGGGAAATTCTGCCGGGGTCAGCCGGGCCGTCCGCAGACCTCCGGGCAGGGAGGCCCCAACTCCTCCCGTATATCCCAAAAGAGATAGAGTATGAGACACACGCAAGAAGCAAGGTGACTCTGCTGTTTATTAGACAAAACGGCAGGGATGGGTCAAGGAGCGTACGCGTCCGTCCTGACACACACACAATCGTGGGGCTCGCAGGCCCTTTTTACCTTAGTATGACACGCTACTTGCGTCATCTTACAAAGTTTAGTAAAAAACCTATTTCCACTCTGGATTGGTTACTCGAGTGGTAGGGTTAGTATAGCGCACATATAGAGAACGGTGTTAGTGGCTGAGGGTTAGTCAGGTGGCATACCTGGGCTGTCCCTTCAATTTGATACATGAAAATTGTTACATGAAGACCTCTGAGGATTGGTCAATGTTAATGGCGTCAGTGATAAGAGCCCCATATTCTGATTGGTCCGCTCGCGAGCCTCCCAGTCTGGGACTATCGCTGTTCCCAGCTCGCGGTGCACCTGTCATTTGCAACTATGTTTTAATATGGGTAGGTGTAAACAATGTGAGGATTTATTCATGTGTTGGGAGGTCGACTACTCCCACTGCTGCAGATGTCCAATGAGTCTTTTAATTGTATCTGCCTGTGTCTTGAAACGTGGGATTCAGGCGTCTCCTTCCTCCTGGGCTTGGCATCTTGTCAGGTTTGGCTTTGTCACGTGAGGTGGGACCGTGTTTGAGGCAAAATTCAACACAATTAATATTGTTTTTCCTACTGTGTGCCTGGTTTATCTTGCAGGTGCGACCTTGGCGTTGGCTTGCAGCATGCGAGATTGCAACATCGTGCCCTTGGCGGTGTGCTCTCGCCGGGCTCATTTTGCAGGGTCAGCAACCCAGTTCTTGCTCATTTAATGTTCATGGAAGCTTTTGCTTGCGGCCTACTTGGGCCTGGTGCATAGGTGGAACCGCTTGATGCAGAGCGCTTTAGGTTACGGTATCATATTGCTCTATCCTCAGTATCGTGTCTCCGTTATATTCTTCATTATGGTACATGGCTCTTATAAGAAGCGTGAGCAAGCCTTTTTAGATAAGTTCATGATGCGTCTTGCGTTTCTGCATTTTGAAAGCCTATGTGGAAAATAATAGAGATGCACGTCCGTGAGTATGTCTGTCGCCTATGTCATAGCACTGAGTATATTCTTCGTGTGGATTGGTGTGGGAGTGTCCGGTGTGCATGTTTGCACAGGTGTGCTGACCGTTGGCTAGGTCGTCATGGCATCTCTAACGACGTGTAGGTTTAGTCGAGTTGATCCGTGCCGCAGGTGTCGGCATGAACATGGCGGGCTGCTGGGCAGGTAGATGGGCACATCCGTATGTTCCTGTACCAGGGTATTTGGTCGTCTGGTAGATAGGCAAACTCCTCTCGTGGCGGGTGTCTAGGCCGTGATCCTCTAGGCCAGGCATGAGAGGGGAAGGGCGGGAGCCTGTTCTTCCATTCTCCCACTTCAGTCCCCCCTCTGGTCGACTTGTCGACCACAAACATATCCTTTTCTTTATCTCCTCTTACTCTCCATATTTTAGTTATTCCTCCCAAATGTCCATAGTGGTTAACATGGTCTTCAAATGACCAATACATATATTCACAGGTTCCTCCAGGAGTGCAGTATACCCATTTCCCTATGTAGCTCCTTGGGTTTCTTGGGTTTTCGAACTTCACAGATGGTGGGTCCAGGTGGTTGGTGATGATCTGGTTGCGCAACTTCTCTCTCTCTTTTATGATTGTGCTTGTGTGTTGGCCGTCATCTGTTGGCATCAAGAGGTGTATACCAACCATTTCGATCATCTCGTCTGTGGTGCGTGCCTTCCGGCCTTCCAAAATCTTATTATGATCAGTGCAGCTCCAGCCAAAATAGTACATCCAACTATAATCTTCAGTCCATCTGACAGCCAAGATGGCATCCATGACCATAATATTTAAAACCAGCTCTCATCCTTTTTCACACCTTTACTTTCATCCATCATTTTTGAGTGCATCTGGGCCAATTGTGATACAGCTTCCGTGAGTGTACCATTGTCAGCATCGTTAGCAGGAATGAATGTGCAGCATGATTGTCCTATCTTTGCGCAAACTCCTCCTTCCATTGCTGTGAGGAGGTCCAGTACATATCTGTTCTGTAGTGCAACCATTCTTACTGCTCGCAATTCCTCTTTTATTGCGTTGAATCCATTTACTGTAGAGTTAATTGTCATCATTAGTTCCCACCTAGTTATCTGGAGCCATTTTGCGTTTGCGTAGGCCTGCAGTCCAGGATGTATTATTGAGGAGAAGAACATAGCTGCTCTGCTGAATAGTCTGTGTTCCGGCGGAATTGAGGTGAGTGCTGTTTCCGATCTTCCCCACAGGTAATTTCCTGTCAGAGGTTCTCCTTGTCTTTTCCTTCTGTTGAGGACAGTGTTGTTGCCATTGCGTTGGTTCTCTGGCCCTTTCCGAGGCTGTGCAGATCTCCTCTTCCTTTTGTTCCCTTCATCCATCTTGGGGAAATTCGCCATATTCACATGCTTCTGGGGTACCACTAGTGATGGTACATTAACGTGTACTATAGTGCATACACCATTCCACAAAGGGGGCAGTGTGTGGTACGCCTTGTCTCCACAGGCCCAGTAATGGTCCATTACTACTGCTGTTCCTGCTCCCCCCTCAGGTAACTCCATCACGCTTTCACAGTTGGTATTGTATCCTACATCCACCTCTCCTTTATGTTGGTAGCATACCTTAGGCGCAGTTAGCGGCAATATTGTTATTGGGTCTTCATCCTTCTCCATCCACGTGAGCATGGGTACGTACTTGATCCAAGTCATCCAACATATATGGTTATGTCCATCAATAGTTGAAATATTTTCTCTTGTTACCATGTTGCTGCCAACCACTCCTATGTCCCATTTGTTGTCCATGTACACCTTCCCTGTTATTATCATCAGTGGTCTTTCCCAACATCCGTTTTTACCAGGGACTTCAGTGGCGTACCAATCACATGGTAGGTACTGCAGTGTTACCTTCTTTGTTTCTCCTTTTTCAGGACCACTTGTTATATATTTGAATCCTTCAGCATGTAAACTGCTCTTGTGGTAACTCAAATAAGTCTTAAGGAAGTTGTTTTCATATGGATATGTATCTCGTGTTTTCCACACGAGATGCACCACTGTCCCTTGAAATCTTCCTTTCATCTGGAACAGTGCCAGGTATATAATACATCGTGCTATTTTTCCATCTATCTCCGTGGCAACAAATGTTCGAGAAGCGCTCATGGCGTATGGGATCAATGAGCAAACGTAGCAGCTGTCTTCTGTTGTCTGCTTACCTATGTGGGTCATGTGTTGATACCATATGTTGTTTGAGATGTGTGCTGAATCTTGTACATAGTTGTCAATGCCTTTATTATCTGAGTATGTGCTGCGTTTAACTCTATTTTCCTTGTGTGGGATTTTACTAGTACCACCTGACATAACACCTGTTGCAGCTGGGGGTGGGGGTATATTAGGGTTGGGTACAGCAATAATATTGATAGCATAGCTGTACTGCCATACAGAGGCAGCCAAGAACCCGGTGATCATTAAAATCCCTATCAATTTTATTACAAATGCTAATTTCACCGGCATTTTGCTCTTACCTTGCTGCAGTCCGGCAGCTTATTCTTGCGACGTTACAGTTTCCCGCCTGAAAATTCTTAATATGCTTGTTATTAAGGTTAGTTATTGTTATTAAGCTCTCCCTATCAAGTAGTCATTCAGTGCCCAGGCGAAGAGCTGTTCCCACGCCAATCTAAGCGATCTATCTCTTAGGGCAGGCAAGTATGGTTGGAGGTGGGGCATTGAATGTTCTATGGCCAAGAGGAATGCTGTGTAGTAGACACGTACCCTCCTTCTTTTCAGGTACGTTGGCCGTTTTATTTCATATACAAATTGGTGTGACAATTCTCCTAGGTAATTATCGTCTGAGGGTACCATCTACTCCTGGGCAGTGAATTGGTTAGTTATCTACTTTCTTAACAGTACAATAATACGCTTTACCTGCATGTGCGAGAGAAAAGAAAGAGAACATTCAGGTGTTTACATGTGTATATGTGCAAAACAATGTCCTTCAGTTCAATTGTTACTACAGTGGGTAGGGGGTCAATGGGCAGAGGGTTTTGGGGCTTAACTGGCGGAAGTCTCTTTACCCTTTGATCGTGTAACCATGGGGTGGGCGGTATGGGGATCACCCCTTTCTTTTCTAATAGTTCTCTCTGGGGAATCTGGGGGGTGGCAGGGTGTGGGGACACTTAGGCTGTTAGTTGTGGTAGAAGTCTCTTCCTCTGGTGGTGACGCTGTTGTTGTTCCTCCAGTGGCCCTGTCGGTAGCGCTGGGGCGGGTCTGGAGTTTGTAGATCTTTACATCATGTAGGTGGTTCAAAGCACGTTTGTCCTGTAGCTTTACTGCTCTCGTTGATACCTCCTCTACCAGATGGGGGCCAGTGAATCGTGGACTGTTCCACTTTCTGTTGAAATTGCGAAGTAGTTCGTGGTCACCTTTAGCAACTTTGCACAGTCTTTCCTTTTCCAATTCTTTATCCACGTCTTCTTGTTGATCGCTGTTAGACCCGCCCCGCGTGCGCTCGAGCTGTTGAGACACAAACACTATACTAGTAATGAAAGAAGACACATATTGGTACATTTCATCACCAAGGACACTCGCAGTACTCTCGTGGTCAGTAAATGCTCTTGATGTTGGCGTTAGGGGAAGGCGCATTTGACGTCCGGTAACCACCTCGTGAGGGGTGAGGTGGTGGTCGGAACCTGGTCTATTCCTTAGCTCAAATAGGGCTAATGGAAGGCAATACAACCAACTCTTCTTTGTTGTTTGTTGTATTTTTGTTTTGCAATTGCCTCCTTTAATAGGCCATTCAGGCGTTCACATACACCGTTGGCCTGTGGGTGGTATGCACATGCAAATTTATGCTTGATGTTCAGCAAGGATGTGATGTGCTGGAACATTTCGTTTGCGAAATGTGGGCCGTTGTCTGACCTCAGTACATCGCACATTCCCCACCTGGGGAAGACCTCCCTCACTAGTAATATAGCTGTTATAAATGCATCTGGGTGTGAACAGGGCCCTGCTTCAATCCATCTCGAGAATGGGCATACTACAACAATCATGTACCTATTTCCTTGACATACGTTGATCATATCAACATAGTCAATATGGAGATGCCGGAAAGGTCCCTCTGGCCAGGGTATAGTACCTCTGATCACCTTCAGAGTATGACCGGCCGTAAACTGTTGACATGTGAGACAATTGCTGATAAAATTTGACACATGAGAATTTAACTCGGGGCAGAACCAGTCTTCCCTAATTCGTGCTGCAATTACTTCCTTGCCTGTGTGGGCTGGGTAATGTAGTTGGCTCAGGGCGGTGTTCAATAGTACCAGTGGTATTACAATCTTTCCAGTGTCACCCTGACACCATAGTGCGTCGGTTGGTGACATTGTGCATCCTCTTTTTAGCCATATTTCTTTTTCGGCCATTGGTGCAGCCGCTTGTAGCTCCATAATCTGTGCGGCTGGGAGATGGGTGTACCCTTCTCTTATCAACATCTCCTTAGCCATTCCCCTCCCTCTCCCTCTCTGTGACTCTGGGGGGTTCCATATCTCACCAAAGTATGCAGCATACTTCGCATGTGCGTCTGCTGCTGCATTCCCTTTTGAGATGTGGTCTTCACCATTGGTGTGTGCGGTGCATTTGACCAAAGCTAATTCTTGGGGGTCATTTATTGCTTCAATTAGTTCAGCCAATAGGAGGGCATGTTGCACTGGAGTGCCATCAGCTCTCCTAAACCCTCTTCTTCTCCATTTCGACAGCCCTGAGTGGACAGTGGATGTAACATATGCGCTGTCGGAATATATGGTCACTCGTTTGTCAAAGCTTTCCTTCAACGCCAAGATCAGTGCAACTAATTCCGCTGCTTGAGCGGAATAATGCTGTGGTAGTTGTACACATCTCATTGCCACACATACCGGTACCTCCATCATTTTTACCACTGCTGCCCCAGTCCTCCTTATACCATCCCTTTGGTCGATAGTTGATGACCCATCAATGAACAAAAGCTCACCTCCCTCTAGTGCGTTTTCTTCAACCTTTCTAGTACATGAGTACATTTCAGTTATTTGCGTACAGTCGTGGGCATAATCTCCCTCCTCAATTACTTCTGCTAGGAACCGTGCAGGGTTGACCGTGCTACATCTAACAATTGATAGTTCAGCTCTGGATAAGATGATCTCATAACCTGATGCCCTTTGCGTGGTTAGGGTGGACTTAGGTTTATTCAATATGGCAAATAGTGCATGTTCCACAAACAGTGTAGTTGGGCACCCCATGGTAATTGCTGATGCTTTCTCTACCGCAAAAGCAGCTGCGGCGAGACCTTGTTCGCAAGGGAAATGACCTAACATCACAGGATCTAAGTGGCCGCTGTAAAATGCTACTGGTTTGTAGCCCATGCTTGTTTTTTGAGCCAACACTGCTTTCATTACTGCTGAGTCGCAATGTGAAAATATAAAAAATTGTTGCTCATAGTCTGGGGATGCCAGTACCGGAGCAGTTGATATCGCATCTTTCAATTCATCAAAAGCCTCTTTCATTTCCATGGTCCACCCCAATTTTTTCTCCCCTTTATTAGCTTCCTTTAACCCCAGAAGCAAGGGTCCTATGTATGAACTGTAATCAAATACCCATGCTCTACAGTAGTTGCACAGACCCAGGAACTGCTGCAGTTCCCTCACTGTTTGCGGCACTGGTGTGTTTGAAATGGCCTGTGCTCTTTGTGGTGCAATCTTTCTTCCATGTTGGGATATGAGTTGACCAATGTAAAGCACCTGTTCTTGACAGTACTGTAACTTTTCCATGTCTACCTTATAACCTTTCTCAGCCAATATTGTCAACATCTTCAATGAGTCCTCTCTGCATGTTCTTTCGTCTGTACTGCAAATTATTATGTCATCGACATACTGCAACACTGTGCTTTCCACTTCAATGTTACCCAAATCCATCTGTATTACTCTGTTGAAAATTGAGGGTGATTCGCAATACCCTTGTGGCAATCTAGTGTGTTTCCACTTTGTGTTTCTGTAAGTAAAGCTTGTCAGGTCTTGTGAGTCTGGGTGCAATGGTATTGAGAAGAATGCATTTTTAAGGTCGATCACTGTAAATTGTGATGCTTCTGCTGGAATGCCACACAATATTGTGGCCGGGTTTGCTGCTATGGGGTATTCTGCTTCTACTATGTTGTTCAAGGGCCTGAGATCCTGTATGAAGCGCCAAGAACCCCCTTTAGCCTTGCGCACTGGGTATACAGCCGTATTACATGGTGATTCTGAGGGGACCAATATGCCATTATTTATAAGGGCCGTTATGGTTTCATATATGCCCTCATCTGCCTCTTTTGATAGTGGGTACTGTTTCACTCTGGGGAGTATTGCACCTTTTTTCAATGTTATCCTTACTCCCCCTATACTTTTTATGCACCCCACGTCATAGGGGCTAGTAGTCCACAATGATGTGGGTACCTTGGTCATATCCTCCTTAAAGAAGGGGACTGGGGTGCATGTGGGTACCTCAAGTGCCATTGCAATTTTCTGTGCTACTTGTTTGTACGCCACTCTTAGCCATATTTCCACACTCATCATAAACACCATTTCACCTTCCTCCTTTTCTTCTGAGAACAGCTCCTCATCTGACACCTGGGTGAGTCTACAACCTTCTGCTAGTGCTATCACTGCCCTCCATGCTCTTCCTTCTCTGTCTTGGGCATGTACAGCAATGTAAGCAGCTGTTGCTATAATGCTCTCAATGTCCACTGGAACCACCTTTCCTTCTGGTTCATTGACTGGTGTTTCTGGTCTGAACAGATAGGCTGCTGGCCTCCTCCAGATTTTTCCCTCTATCCCTGGCATCCATGCAAATGCCATGTCTGTCCCGTACTGGAAGAGTTCGCCATCTACTGGCTCCGCCCTAATCGCTGTCTGTCCGCAGTATGTCGTGCAGTGAGCATGTTAATCCCTGGAGTAGAGCAAATTATGCCGTCCTCAGTAAAGGAGATCGTCATATTCAACCTGTTCATTTTGTCTCTCCCCAGTATATTTACTGGTGAGGCACTATAATATAAAAGTGGAACTGACTTGTCATAATCTCCTATAGATAAGGGAATGTTATCAGTAAAAGGAACCAACCCTCTAGCCCCAGAGAATCCTTGGGTGTTTATGGCTTCGCCTGACATCTTAAATTTACCTTCCCTTATGCAAGACCGGGTCGCCCCGGTGTCAACAAGGAATGATAATTTTTTGTCACCTATCGTTACCTCTATGCGTGGTTCCTCCGCACTGTTAGGTGTTACTGACAGGATGGGACACACCAAGGCCGTCTGTGGGCTGTCCTATTGAGGGTACAACGATTGACCATTTCCTGTGTAAGGGTTGTGTCCCAGGACCGTCACCCTGCCCAGTTGTGTTTGTTGTACTTGGGGTTGTTGTGTTATCGCTACCTGTTGTTGTGGCAGTGAATGTGTCTGTGGCTGTTGTTGTGTTATTAGTTGTTGCTGTTCATTTTCCTGTTGCAACATCTGCTGTTGCTGTGTGCCCTGCTGTTCCTGTTGGGCCTTGGTTGTCCCTGTTCGCTCCACGATGGTGTTCCTGGTCTTACTCTACACGTGCGTGACATGTGTCCTACTAATCCACAACTCCAACACACCGGTGGTTCCCTACTCTGCCATGGAAAGCTCCCTGTGTTGTTCTGGTATACTGGTTGCCCTGTGGGGTAGGAATTTCTAAGTCCTCCCACCTGCTGTTGGGTATTATATCCGTATCATCTCCCTCTCATAATTCCTCCTCTTCCCCTGTTGTAATTATAATACCCAGCTCCTGGCATTGGGTATCCTCCTCCCATGTTGGTCGTGTATGGTTGGAGTGGCGGCACCTGTTGTGCTATAATCTGTGAAGGTGGTATTTGGGAGGGATCTTGTGCAGCCACTACTTGTGTGGGGCTTTGGGTCATTGTTGTAGGCGTAGTTATTAGTGCCCCTTCCATTGTGTATTTAGTAAGCTTTTTCTGTACTAGTTTAGCCTCTTCCGTTTTCCTGTCCTCTTCCTTTTGTTTCATTTTTCCTTGCCATGTCCTGCAATGGTGCACTATAGTCAGTTGTATTTCTGGCCATGCTTTTGCTTCCATTCCCACTACTTTCTTCAGTTGTTTCTGAACTCCTTCTGGGAGCACTTGTACTAGTATATGATAGAATATTGCTGGTGTTTTATCCCATTGTTCTCTAGTTTCCATGCGCCACTTCTCTTGGATTTCCTGGATATAATCAACAGGATCTTCATTCTCACGCATCTTGCGTGAGGTAATTGCTCCTATGTCTGATGTGTCTGGATACTGTATCCTCAGTGCCTGCCATAGTGCATGTCTGCAGTTTGCGAATGGTGCCCCATCATGCGATGTGTTTGTTATTGTTACCCCAGGGAATCCCGCTCTCTTCCAAATGTCATCCGCTGCATCCCCTAATATCGATATAAGAAGGCCCTTTACATCTCCCACTGCCAGTTTCTGTCCTGCGGTGTGTTTTTCCATTTCATATATCCACTTACCCGCACCTCCACTTAATGATGGGAGCCTGCACTTTATATTTTCTTTATCTGTATGCTTCCAGGGGACGTACTGTGGTCTAACCCCTCCCCTCTCCAAAAGTGGCATTAAGTTATGTCTCGTTTTACCCTTTGTGTTCCATAAAATCAAGTCCTCACACCCTTCCTCTTCTTCCCTCTCTTCTACATCGTCTATTTCGTCTGTATTTCCCCTGCTCGTAACTCTTTCTTCTCCATCTTTTCCCCTTCTTCCATTACTTCCTGTATTTAATGTGGGCGTGTGTATTCGTCCTTCCTGCCTGCGTCTAGGGAGGTCTCTAAGCCGGCATGCATAGGGTGTCAGTTCATCTGTAAAGGGCGCAAGTTTTATTGTACGTAACGAGCGTGAGGTGGTTGAGCATGTAGGGTGGGATGGGAGAGGGCGTGATGGGGACGGTGTGGCCTCATGTGTCTGTCTTTCCGCTATCCCTTGCTCTTCCTCCTCACTTCTCTCCAGTTCATCCTTTCTCCTACGGATCCATGGTGAGTCTGTGTTGGTCCGGGTGATGTATAGTTTATCTAGGCTTTCCCTTTCACTGTTTCATCCTTCCTTCTCCACTCCTTCTTCTTCCTCACTACAAAAGTCAGTCATAAACGGCACCCCCCACTCAGTCTTTTTCCCCTTGATTGTTACTGTTTTTAAATCTATTAGGTCCAGTTCTCCTTTCTCTCCTTTATCAACCGCTTCCCTTTGCGCTGATGTTGTTGCTACTTCGGTGTCTCTATATACATCCCCCCATACTTCACTCTCCCTTCTCCTATATTCTCTTTCTCCTTCATTTCTCTCCTCCATCTCCCTACCATTTTCCTCCCTTTTCCTTTTTAATTCCTCCATTACTTCACTACTCACCTGTTCCAATATTCTTTCATCCTCTTTCTTCCTTTCCCATTTCACCCTTTCCCTTTCTAATATACTCTCTATCACCCTCCCTTCTTCGTATTTCTTAGTCTTTTCTGATAGTAATCTCCTCTTCCACATTGCCATTTCTTTTTCTTTATCTTCTTCTTCCCTTTTCTTTTCTCGTAGCACTGCTCTTGATACCCTTTCTGCTGCTGCTTTTACCCGTTCAGCTTCTCTCCTTTGCTCCTCAGTTCGTTCCCTTGTTTTTTCCAATTCGTTCTTACCTTCTTTCCTTTTCCTCGCTCTCTCTCTTTCCTCCCTCTCGAGCTGTTTGATCAGTTCATTCTGCTCATCCCTTAACTCTGCTAGTCGTTCCTCCAAAATCTCTTCCTTTTGTCGTAATAGCTCTTCCCCTCTCATTCCACTCTCCCTGGTATTATCCTCATCTGTTTTCCTTACTACCTCCTTCTCTTCTCCTGTTAATGACCCTCGTAATTTTAATAGTATCTGTGCAGCTACCCACTCATCATTTCCTATTTCCACAGTTTGTTCTTCTCCAGTCCTCCCCTTCCCTGCTGGCATCTTCCGATGAGCCACATATGGTGGAGGGCTGTATGTCGGGTTCGAGTACCCCTCAGCCGCCTCTTTCTATTTCTCCTAATTCTCTTAAAGGGTACAACCCCCCTCCCTCTGTTTTCACTCCCTTTGCTAGGGGTATATCGTTGCTCGGTTCCTTTTTCATTTCATTTGATTTATTATTCTTTTCTCCTCCCTCTTGTTCGTTCCCCGTGTTCTTTGGGTCTTCACTCCCCTTTTCCCCATCCTCTCCTTCCTCCTTAATCTCTTTTTCTTCCGGTATTTCCCCCACAGTGATCATTCCATTTGGTCCTGGTCGGGACCCTTTGAACATCCTCCATAAGTTAAACACCTCCACGTGGTTTGCTAACTTCTTCCCTTTGTATGTATTATGCAGATAGTTTAATAGTGAATGTTGGGCATATGGATCGAAGCTACCATTAGGCGGCCATGGTGTTATCATTTTGTTGTCCGTCCCCTGTGTCCATTCTATGCTATACTTGATCAGTTTCTCCCTATGGGGTGACAGTGTGGTGCATATGTGTTGCAGTGGGGTAGTGAGGGTGTTCCCCCACCCTCCCGATCCTGTCCCGTGTGACATAGTAGCGCTCCACTTGTTACCCTTCCCCTATTTGGTAGTGGTTGTCTCACTAGCAGTTTACAATATACAGCCTTATATAGTTACCTGGCCGCGTAAGTTTGGGGACTTGCGATGATCCGCTAAGGAAAATTATAAAAATATAGTATTTACATTTGTATATTTTCTTCTGTCTTTTTTTTCTTTACACGATACCCTTACGGCCCTCTGCGGCTGCGTACCCCTTGTGACGTTCTTATACAGTCGTCCTATTTTCACTTGCTCCTCCTCCTTCTTCTACACTTGGCATGGCCGGCGTTCTCCGTGCGCAGCCACGTCCCCCGTTTCGCCTTTCCTTGATCAATTCATGGCCGTTTATCTCCGTTCCCACTCCCTTACCACAGTTCTCTTCCCCACCACTCTCAGAAGGAAAGATGCCTTGTGCTCGGGATATCCTATGAAAAGCCCTATTGGTGACGTCACCGATCTCTTCGAGCTACTGGTAAGTTTTTCATATATTCTTTAAGTTCAAAATACACTTGTAATCTACCCCCGTTAACCTCACAGCTGTCTTCCTGTCACTCCTGGAACAAGGTAATCAATGATATAATCGGACTGCGCACGCTGCGTCGCCTCGCGTGTTATACGCCCCTCGACAGGAGGGCTTAACCAGTCAATTATCTTCCGTATTGAGCAACTAACTAGTTACCGCCTACAGGGAAACGTCATCTACCTATCGAATTTCTTGCTCGAACAATAGGGATCCTCATCTACTCATTGATCAATAAATGCCAAATCGTAGGAAACCACACACACACACACCCTTACACGTAGTCGCGACCTAGGCCAATCAGTGTCTACGAGCGGCCGCACGTAATGTTTTCGTGCTCCGCCCCCCTCTCTCGCGTATCGTAACCGACTGCTCTCGCACTTGCTCGGCTACCATTCATTTCATTGCCAACACTAAACTGTCAAAACCTTCGCCGCGCACCTGTGCAACACCTCCCACCTCCCGTATTTAATTCCTCCCCCCTCCCTCCCCCCTCCCTCACAATTTCACATTGCTTGTTGTGAGTGGCATGCTCACCAAGTTCTCTTGATGCGGGGCCGCTCGACTGCGTGCACCCCTCCAAGCGGCTCGCCACCTCCCCTCGTCTGGACCACATCTGGACACTCGCCAACCGCGGGCGGGATACTTCTCAACCGGCTCCCAAAGGCCAATATCCGGATTGCGCTGTCCGGTCTTCTCGCAGTTCCGCGATGGTCCTGTAGTCCTCAGAAGGGGGCAACGGCAGAGGGGGCCGCGCCGCCGGGCCTCCTCGCAACAGTAGTACCTTGAAAAAGTAAAAATAAAAAGCGGATCTTAAACAGATCTCAGCAGTGCCTCCAACTTGTCGGGGGGAAATTCTGCCGGGGTCGGCTGGGCCATCCGCAGACCTCCGGGCAGGGAGGCCCCAACTCCTCCCGTATATCCCAAAAGAGATAGAGTATGAGACACACGCAAGAAGCAAGGTGACTCTGCTGTTTATTAGACAAAACGGCAGGGATGGGTCAAGGAGCGTACGCGTCCATCCTGACACACACACAATCGTGGGGCTCGCAGGCCCTTTTTACCTTAGTATGACGCTCTACTTGCGTCATCTTACAAAGTTTAGTAAAAAACCTATTTCCACTCTGGATTGGTTACTCGAGTGGTAGGGTTAGTATAGCGCACATATAGAGAACGGTGTTAGTGGCTGAGGGTTAGTCAGGTGGTATACCTGGGCTGTCCCTTCAATTTGATACATGAAAATTGTTACATGAAGACCTCTGAGGATTGGTCAATGTTAATGGTGTCAGTGATAAGAGCCCCATATTCTGATTGGTCCGCTCGCGAGCCTCCCAGTCTGGGACTATCGCTGTTCCAAGCTCGCAGTGCACCTGTCATTTGCAACAATGTTTTAATATGGGTAGGTGTAAACAATGTGAGGATTTATTCATGTGGTGGGAGGTCGACTACTCCCACTGCTGCAGATGTCCAATGAGTCTTTTAATTGTATCTGCCTGTGTCTTGAAACGTGGGATTCAGGCGTCTCCTTCCTCCTGGGCTTGGCATCTTGTCAGGTTTGGCTTTGTCACGTGAGGTGGGACCGTGTTTGAGGCAAAATTCAACACAATTAATATTGTTTTTCCTACTGTGTGCCTGGTTTATCTTGCACGTGCGACCTTGGCGTTGGCTTGCAGCGTGCGAGATTGCAACATTGTGCCCTTGGCGGTGTGCTCTCGCCGGGCTCATTTTGCAGGGTCAGCAACCCAGTTCTTGCTCATTCAATGTTCATGGAAGCTTTTGCTTGCGGCCTACTTGAGCCTGGTGCATAGGTGGAACCGCTATATGCAGAGCGCTTTAGGTTACGGTATCATATTGCTCTATCCTCAGTATCGTGTCTCCGTTATATTCTTCATTATGGTACATGGCTCTTATAAGAAGCGTGAGCAAGCCTTTTTAGATAAGTTCATGATGCGTCTTGCGTTTCTGCATTTTCAGAGCCTATGTGGAAAATAATAAAGATGCACGTCCGTGAGTATGTCTGTCGCCTACGTCATAGCACTGAGTATATTCTTCGTGTGGATTGGTGTGGGAGTGTCTGGTGTGCATGTTTGCACAGGTGTGCTGACCGTTGGCTAGGTCGTCATGGCATCTCTAACGACGTGTAGGTTTAGTCGAGTTGATCCGTGCCGCAGGTGTCGGCATGGACAGGGCGGGCTGCTGGGCAGGTAGATGGGCACATCCGTATGTTCCTGTACCAGGGTATTTGGTCGTCTGGTAGATAGGCAAACTCCTCTCGTAGCGGGTGTCTAGGCCGTGATCCTCTAGGCCAGGCGTGAGAGGGGAAGGGCGGGAGCCTGTTCTTCCATTCTCCCACTTCAACAGCTTGCAAGAGTTGGCATCAAGGACATACAATTGACATTTTTGTGTGCTAATTTTTCGATAACATCAATAGCACATGCGTTATGGCCATAGTGTGCATGGATATGTCAGGTTTTTTATATTGATTGTGCTTCTTGAGATAGTACACCAACTGTAATAGTTTTAAAAATGTTGGCATATGTGACGTCTGCAGACTGGTGTGTTTTCTGTTAATTCTCTGTATTGGAAATGTTGCCAAGGGTTGACATTTCCTATGCGGCCAACAGTTTTATGGCAGAGTTTGTGCCCTAAAGTTTTAAAAATAGGTTCACCTTTCACTGGTGTCAATTGAAGAAGATCTCCGAAAACAATAATGTGGTTTCCTCCAAAGAGCTCTTCAGAGTCTGTTTTGTGTACTTCTTGTAATCTGAGGTAAATCAAAGCCAACATTAGGTTGGAGACCATGCTCCCTTCATCTATTAGAAGAATTTTCATTGTTTTCAAAACTCTGCATAGTTCCATTGCAGCTTCTGTAGAAAGTTTGTAATAATCAAACTTATTTTGGTGTTCTACTGGAAGGAGTAGCAATCGGTTTAAAGTGACACAGCCTATGTTGCAGGCAGCTAAACCTGTGGGGCAGTTACAACTGCAACAGTTTGTTGTTTGTCAATTCTTGAAGAAACTTGCTGATGATTTTGATTAAGAATGTTTTTCATGAACAAGCTTGACCACTGACGCATAGCAGTATAGGTTTGTAGTTTTGGTAGGTACACTTTTTATTTTCATGTTGTACACCATGTTCAATTTCTTTTGTTACTTCTTGGAAAATGCTACGCTGCTCATTGTTCAGTTTTGATTTCAGAACAGTGAAATATTCTGTATCTTCTTCATAATGAGACATGGTGTTTTCTACTTCTTTCATAGCTAATTCTGCCTCATTTGCTATTAGTGGCTGTCCCAGTGGTTCTTGGCTTCCTGTTACAGAAGGTTTACTACTGTCAAGAGTGTCCTAGGTGGGCCTGGAGTTCTTCTTCATGTTGCAGTTCATTGTGCATCATTGTTTTGTACTGTGTAATGTTTACATCTGTTATAGTGCTTTCATTTGCTTTGAAAGCGTCTTCATAGGAGTCATAGATTTCTAGTAACTCTTCTACTTTTCTCCATGGTTTAAAAAGTTGTAGCAGGGACATGTAATATAGTTATTTATGTTGAGGAGTTTTTAATGAAAATTTGATATGATTAATTAAGCTTCATTTGGTAAGTTTCACTAAGCTGCCTTCACAATTTGTTAATCTGTATCTACCTTTCTTTTCATCTGGTTTTATATTATTTTGTATGTGAAGTTTTGGGCTATGTAGTATAGACACATTGTTTCCAAAGTGGTACACCTGTTTGGGTAGTATGTGTCTTGTAAATTGTTTTTCAAAATGTATTGGCTGTTCGGATCATTTTTGGCTATTGTTTCTATGGCCTCATATGATTGAGAACTATTTTTCTAGATTTAGTAGGACAAAGACTTAGCCATACTATATTTTCAGATTTTCCATACAAAGCAGTACCGATTAAATGGTCTGCAGCTTCATAGCAGCCACATTCTCTATTAGAGAGCATTTTTATGCCTAAACTGTACAATACCTGAGACCGTGTTTTGTCTGATGATAGGTCATCCCAGAGGTCTTGAAGCTCTGTTTTTTCTGCTTTGTTTTAAGTAGGCTGTAACATATAGTGCAACTGCAGTGGAATTGTCTGCAATGTACTGCACATCTATGTTTGCATTCCATAAGAGGGCAATGATTGATTGTAATCATTGATATATTTTGCTTCTTTTGTTCTTTTTATGTAACATGTGTTCTTTGGTGATTTACCTTTAACACTATGTCTAACTGAAGACATGAAGTTGTTTACTTGACCTGTTGCTATAACTGGTCCAGGTAAACCAAAGCGGCATTTGGTGTAGTATTTCCCTTTGTTTTTGTATTTGCGACAACAATATTTCCCACATTTATGTCTTTGAAATTGTAAAATTTGTGCATGAAGGTCACTATTTGTTGTTTGTGAAGGAATCTCACAAGTGACATATTTTTAGATAAACTGTAAAACAGTGGCATCACTGTCTTGACCAAATTTAGGAGCATCTTTAATCCATAAAAGCATGTGGATATGTTGTGCTCCTCTCGCTTGGTATTTTTTTCTCCAAAAGAAGTGTTGCACTTTCCGAGGGGAGGAACAGTTTTATCAAAAATAAAGTGTAGCATAGCAATAAAGCGATGATGGAAATATCTTGAAACATTAACAGGATCTAGAGAGAAGAGTTCTCCAGGTGTTAGTATATCTATGTTTGTTTTGTTTTTGTTTGATATGCATAGGAAATCATGTATATCTTCCCATGCATATTCTGCACAACTTAATGAAACAAACCCAGTGGGTGGACCAAGGTTTCCTATCATACAACGTACATCTCTGTGACATCGGAACCAGTATTCTTTTGTACCATGCATGTTTGCTAAATTATTTGTAATACTTGACTGTAAAACCTCATCTTTTTCTTGCACTTTTTGTAGTAATTGAGTAGCTGACATATTTTGAAAATGGGTACCTGATTTCAATGTGTATGCAACTCTGTAGCATAGAATTGCTAGTTCACTTTCAAAGAGTAGGTGGAATATGTATTCAACATTTTGTCTAAATCTGGGATCTTCAGAATACATTTGTAACAAGCGGTATACTGATGCTGTTAGCTGAGTTGGTCTATCATCGTACCTTCCTCCTTTCCCAGTAGGAAAGAGTAGAGGAAAGGTACGTGTTTCTATACTTTTTTCCCATATGCTGATTGGTGATCCTTTGGTTTGTCGCACTTGGTATGTTTCTAGTGCATCATCTATGCTGTCTTTAGAGTGTAATGGATGAATTGTATAATGGTCTAAAATATTGGAGACTGTAGCAGGATCTAGAAGTTCAAATTGACCAGTTTCTTGTGACTCTTGTATTATTTTAGTGTTTTCCTCAGGTTCTCTTCAATATTAATTTCTTTGTAGTATTCATTATTGTCTTTTAGATATTGCAAGTCTTGTCTAACTTTATGTAAATCTACAAGTTGTTGCCAAATTTGTCTTTTGTAGGTACACCATTTACTAAGACAATTAAAGATTGATCTATTTGACGTCGTTGCACTCCCAGAGTGTGTACATTTTCTTTCAGATCTAATGGTAAATAAACTACTTTGCCACGAATGCCTTTCACTAATTTAGAGGGAGGTAATGTTGCTGTTTTTCGTTGAAGTCATATTATTGCTTGGAATTGGTGCACTGTTTGAATTATGATGCTCTCATATAAATTGAGTTGTTGCAGGGGTTTTGGTAGTGAGAACAATTCCGAGTTATTTGTGATAGCACGTGAAGGAGTTTGGTTGTTGTCAAGTTTTGCAGTGCAGAAACTGCAAAGTATTAAGGGGTCATTTATTTCATGTTTGTTTTCTGCTATAAAGAAGAGAGCTAATTCAAACCATTTGGAATCTTCATTGTCTTCTATTTTGTATGTTATGTCTACAGTTGTTGTGCTACTTTTATAAAAAGTTCTGCAGCAACACACACACATGGTTTTGTACTTCAGCGGATGTACTTTTAAATTTTAGTATTTCTTTTTTGTATGTGTGTAGTAGAAGGTTGCCATTTGTCTAATTGTTCCTTGTCTGTAGTAAAGCTATTGCATTTTATAAGTGGCTTTCACTTCCAAAATATTTTCTCTGGATATGCTCTATTTCTTTGAGTAGGTCTTTGGCTGTCATGTAGAAGATTGTTATTTAAATTGCCTAACGCTAAAGCAGGACTTTTAGCATAGTGCAGTTTATGGACTAGATTTCTTATAGTTGAATGATGTGTTGATATCATTTTGATATGATGGAAGGTGCTTTTGCAAATAGGTCTTGAAATGCAGGCTAATGAATGTCCTTTAGTCCTGTGTATTTGCGCACTGGACTGGTATCCATATTTTGTAGTAGTTTCATTTTGAATTTGTCTTTGCCTTTCACATACTGATTGAGGAACTGGCATAAAGATTTGCAAGATTTTTTGTCAATGTTACACATTGACGTGCAGGGCCATTTGTACACTGGACGTTTTTGTTCAGTCGGATGAGGTGATACTGAGTTTTCTGGGGATATTTTTGTAAGCAGCATTTCTTGTTCCATTATGGTATTATTAAGTTTTTCATACCCTCGTTCACTGCTATGTATGGCAATTGTGTGTGTTTGCTTTTGTTTGTATGCTTCTTCATTAAAATATGGTTCTATGCTCATGGTGTGACTCCATTCACCTCCACAGATATTTAAGAAGTTATTTTTTTTTGACATTCCATTTATTGAGAAGTCTCTTTTTGTAGTTTGGTAGTTTGTTTTGTTAGTGGTTTCATTCTGTTTAACACTAAAATAAATAACTTCCTTTTGAGAAGGATTGCACTGTCTGTGAGAGCTTCTAAGGTACATTTTCTATGATAGGTTTTAAGGGCTGTTCATGATTTCTCTCTTGTTTTTATAAGATTCTGAATGACTGTGTGGCAGAACATTTTTTGTAAAATACTTTTTTTTTTGAATGGTTACTTGCCACTACATCAGGATTTATAGCAGCAGTGTTAGCAGTAGGGGTAGCTGAATTCTTGTTAATCACTTTCTGTTTCGTCTTACATTTTGAAAGAGGAGGCAAGGTTTCTGTACTGGAAACTTGTTTTGTTTCGCTTAATAACTCTATTAGATATTTTGTTTGAACTTTTTGTTCACATTCTGCTAGAGATGGATGCTTATTTTCGACACATTTATTTTGATTTGCTTTACTTCTGCGTTGATTTATACAGACTTGCTTTTTGGTAGGCATTATTTGGGGTCTGTTGGAAAAAAGAAGGTATGGGTTGGGCTGTTCTGCAATGTATGTGTGCTGTGTGCATGAGTGTCTGAGTATGATGGTAAGGATGTATGTGGAGGTGTGTGATTGTGCAATGGGCAGCTACAACTAGTTGGGAAGGCTATTCTCATATTTATTTGTTACTATACTGGGGTTTAGATGAAAATACAAAGTAAGCTAGTAATGAGGAGAAGCACTAATACTAAATCTAGTGGTATAGAAAGAAAACAGTTCTTTGTTCTGCAATACTAACATTCTAGGGGCTGAATCATTGAATTTGTGCACTGGAAAAGGGGGATTTGTGTGCCATTCTTCTTGCAAATCCCTGTTTAACACATGGGAATTTGTGGGAAGAATGGTGCATAAATCCCCATTTTTTGGCGCACAAATTCCATTAATCAACAGTGTGCTTGAGTAACAGTTAAAGTTTTGTGGTAGTATTGTACTTACTTTTATTTGTTTGGAATGAGCAGGTTTCTTCTGAGTTGCTGCTTTTCATGAGAGTGGTCTTCACTGCAATTGTAAAAGAAAGAAGTTAGTAATTCTGTGTGTTTATAGCACTGTTGTTAATTTAGATGATTTTGATTTGTATGTTTTTGTAGTAGTATTGTTGTTTGATAACTGAACATAGTGTGTGCATGCAGTTTCCTTTGACTATGTGTAGCCTTTATATTTTACTTGGTGTGATGGTGTGGGTAATAAAGCAGAAGGATGTGATGTAGAGGCAGTGGTGTTATTTCAGCTGGGAGCTTTTCTAATGATAGTGTCTATCTATGTGAGTGTATGAAGATGCATGAACTTTTCCTGGCTGTGTATAATTTTATAATACACTACTAATTGTTTTTCTACAATTATACTGTTATTTCCCCCATCTTTTAATATTAAATTACACTTTATTACATAGCTGTGTGTGTAAAAAAAAGAATGTAGATAGCAGACAGGTTTGGAAGTGACAGTTGATTATAGCAAATGGGAAAAATCACAGTAAGTTAATTTTATAGGTTATACAGGTTAAGTGGCAGTTACTCTGTTTATATGCATTTATACGAGTTGTACATGTACTGTGCAGACGTGTAGTTTGGATTCATGCATTTGAATATACATGCAGCTGCAAGTAGAAATCTTGGAGACTTGTACAGGAGTGTTTGTAGTAGGTGCTTTCCAATGATATGAGACTTGTACTCAGAGTGATCAACAGTACATTTGAAGTGCTGAAATATGATGATGGAGTTAGATGTAGAGGTCTTGGATGTGATTGGTGGATGGTTGTGTGACTGCTTACTGTATCCAATGAGGGAATGGCACAGAGAGTGAAGTGGAAAGGGTAGAAGGGCTGTCTCAGAGTTACGCACTCTGCGGACAACGCGGCTGTCTGCAGACAGGGCGTGCCACATCCGTGGTTTTCCAGCAAATCCAGCATGGACAGGGTACTGTAGGGATTAGCCAATCAGGTGTTGATGTTGTGGATTTGTGTTGAAAGAGGCTGTGTGTAATGAAGATGGCAGAGGTGGAGAATGTCAGGGTGTTGGTGGTTGGAGATATGTTTGTATATGGTTTAGAGCAGTATGCTAAATGCAGGAATGTGACAAACAATTTTGATGTTAAAGGAGTGGAGGTGGTATGGAGCACTGTGCCGGATTGCAATGTACAAGGAATTGTAAGAGTTTGTGAAGATATGGGTAGGATGAACAGTCCCCATGTGGTCGTTTTGCACTGTAGTGCTTTGCATTTGGGCTATGTCAGTGCCCCTACTTTGTTGGCAGATTTATTTTTGTTTTAATTTGTTTTAGTTGACAATTCAACTTTACAAATATATTACAATTTCAATTATTAACAATATAGTAAATCATCTCCTCATAATACATTGCATTCATAATATTTAAAAGAGGAATACATGTTATCATTTATCTACATTATGCATCATATTAGTTATATAGATGCTTCCTAAAAAAGAGAAAACAGGTTAACAAACATATAACACAGTTTAACAATTAATTTGATCACCATTTTTTGCTTGGCATACACATTCTATGTGCTAACAGGATTCTCTACCTAGTTTTCACTTTATGGAACTTAAAACTTTTTGCTCATATGGAAAAGCTACATCCAGAATGTGAATCGTTGCAATTCTAACAGATATCTTGGCAGATCCAAAAATGTCAGCTAAAATTTCGGCATCAGAGCGATCACAGTACTTTAGGGTCACACATTTAGCAAGTTTAGCAAGCTGGGAAACAAAAGCTTTACATTTCAAAATAATGTGATGCAGAGTTTCTATGATAGATGATCGTTGCAAAACCGACAGTGGCCTAGTTCTTTTTTGACAAGGCCTCGTTTTACCAAAATTTCATTGACCGGCCACAAATTAAGACGTAATCTTAACATTTGTATTCTTAGGTTTGGGGATGGACATTTGACAAGATAGTCAGCCATTGTGCATAGTTGTTTGTGACTAAAGAGATGCCTATTAAAATCTTTGAGCTTAAGGCATTTTTCTTGAGTCACTAACCAATCCAGTTGGTAAATTTTGACCTTAGCACGATTGGGATTTGTTATCAACAGATCAATTGAATTATCTGCATCTGAAAGGGCATTTATAATGTGTGTTCTCCATTTCAGAGGGAATGAGTGATTCGAAGTTAACAAATAATCAGCCAAAATAGCTAGGCTATCTCTCTTGGAAACTCCCATAATACATTTTCTAAACAATGTACACATTCTCCAAGTTACTCTCGCCTGGATTGATAGGAGACCAAGTTCATATCTTAGTAACATGTTGGTTGTACTATTAGGCAGATATAATACCGTTTTCCAAAATTTAGCTTCTAGCCGATTCCAGAATAAATCAGGTTTAAGTAACACAGATTCCAACCCATATGTGATAACTGGTATTACGTTTTGTTGGTAGAAAGACATTATGGGAAAACACGTGAATTTGCCAAATTTGACGTGAACAATTCTTGCCTGTGAGGTAAGCATCATTAGTTTGGTTTGCGTTATTGTTTCAAGGGGTTTGTCAGATGTTAAATTGTTGAAATTCATCCCCAGATATTTGTAGTCTGAGACCACTTGTAATTTATGGCTACATATTGTCCAATGAAATCTATTTTGCAAGTTGTTTTAGGTTTACCCAAAATGACAATTTGTGTTTTGTTTTGATTCACAGTTAGATTGTTTCTTGAAACATACTGATCAAGTACGTTAAGCAGAGTTTGTAACCTAGATGGAGTTTGGGAAATCAGAACAAGATCGTCCGCATAGAGGAGCCATGCTATTACTTGTTTCCCTAGCTTTGGGGAATCAGATTGAGCTGAGGCAAATGCGTCAGCTATATCCAATAAAAACAGATTAAACAATGTTGAAGCCAGTATGCAACCTTGCTTTAAACCTCTAGCTGTTGTAATTATTTTTGATAAAAGGCCTTCCATGTTCAACTTAATTTATACAGAGATATTTGAATGCAAGAGGCTCACAATTTGTATCAAAGATTTGGGGCAGTCAAATTTCAACAATTTTCTGATGAGTAAATCTCTATCTACTGAATCAAAGGCCATGCAAAAGTCAAGAAAGCAACATAAAGAGGTTGCTTCTGCATGGCATATGACAGCTTTAAAGCATTCAGAATAGTGAGGTTTATTGAAGTCCCTATTCCTGAAACAAAACCAGTTTGGAAAAGGGTCTATTCGATGGCTTAAGAGTAACCAGGAGTCCAAGTCACACAGGACTAGCCTACACATGTATTTACCGGGAACATGCAAAATGGCAATCGGGCGGTAACTCATGGGATTTCGTCTGTTTCCTTTTTTATGAATGGGGGCAATGATAGAATGTGTGTGTATAAAATAGGGGCCCACATAACAACATTCTCTTTTAATACAGCATTAGAAAGTCCATCTGGACCTGGGGCTCGGGACATGCTAGCTTTATTGATGAGACATCGAATATCGTCCTCATCAAACTCAAGGTAGAACTCAGTGGCAAGCATGTCCAGGGTCTCAGGAGCAGAAGGCGCAGCATATACATTTGAAAATTGAGATACCCAAACATTCTCCAATACACCATTTATTTGAGAGGTGAGTTGTGGTGCCACGGTGGCTGAGTTAAACATTGCCAGATTTGAGCCATGTTCTTGCTTTGTATGTGATTTAACATAGATTCACCATCCTTTTGATATTTAGTGAGCTTGTATTCCTGCATCCAATTTTTGTAAGCAGTTTTGATGGTTCTCAATGCCGTGTCTTTTACTGCCGAAGGTAGATATTGAGCATGTCTCTTCTGTTTTCTGAACATTGCTTTTCTAAGACAAACTGCATTATCGGATACTTAATTTCCCATGAGGCTTCTGCTTAGTGGCATACAATTGCATTAGATGATAAGGTGCCAGGTTATTTACATTGGCAAATGCAGTACCGCCTTTCTCGTACATTTTTAGGTGATCACGATAGTGCACTAATGATTGATCGGACCATTTTAACCGATTCAAAGAGTTGTTAGTGTTAACTGAACCCTTAAAAGTTTGTCTTAATGGAGATGGAACACGGGTGAGCATAACCTTGAAAGTCAATGGCCGATGGTCACTATGATCAGATGTTTTCACTGCAAAATCCATTATATGATCAAAAAGACTTCTAGAGACAAAAATATAATCAACGATAGCAGACTGCATTTGACTAAACCAGGTGGCAAGAGGGGGAGAATCAGCCACACTAGTGCCATTTAACATGACCAAATTCCAAGCTTCTGCTAATTTGTTCCATAATTCCACCCGTTCTTGTTTTCTCACCAAGTTCCCATGCAGTAAATGTAAATTCATGTCCCCAGCAACAATGATGTGTATAATGCCATGTATCAATATAACATTTTCCAGAGCAGTTGTTAGATTTTTAAAAAATAATGCAGTTGTAATTCCCATAGGGCTCCAGTATACATTGACACAGGCAATTTTGCAGGAATTGATGTTAATGATAGAGCATTGAATAAACGGGTTAATCACAGGTAATGAAACAAGATGTATATTGGCTAGTGTATTTATGGCAGTGAGTAGACCAGACACAGGCCTTCCTTTGGTCGCCCGTATGGCCGGTTCAAGTTGTATGTCATAATTGTTCCAAGTAGGAGGAACAGAGAGCCAAGTTTCCTGTAGGAATATGATGTCATAGCCACACAAAATACTCTTAGGATTATTAATAAAATGGTTATGACCTCGCGTATTCCAGCTAATTACAGAAAAACACACTTGCTCTTTTGTCTGCTCTAGTTATACTCTTGTGATGTGGGTATATTCTTTCTGTTCATATGTATTCTCTCTAGCGTTATAAGTTGGTATATAACGTTGAGTTTTTTGCTGTGTTTTGAGGCATGATTTCAATGGGCATTTTGTATCACAATTGAGTGAGATTACAAAACCCAAATTGAACAAAACCTCCCGAGCTGCCAAAATGATGTTTTGTATAATCAAAGAGCGAGTCCACACAAGGGCTACACTAAGGTTATCCTTATTTGGAAATTCAATTTGATCAAGGTCGTCCGACACAATTTCCCTGAGCATCACAGTGTCAGAGAATAGACTGAGAATACTCTTTTGATTCATGATATATTGACGATCCTGACAGCAAGTCAGTAGCAGTGAATGTCTGGTCTCAGATTTAGAAGTTGTCTTTTTTTAGAACAATTTCAACTGCCTTAAAGGCAGTACACCAAGAGGTGCAGATGCATGACTATACATAGCCTCTGGATTTGTCATTTTCGTGTTGAATTTTTTTTTTAGTGGCGATACATTGTTTGGTTTCGAAATAAGCAACCACAGGCGAACAATAGAGTCTTTAATTTCTTCAAGATCATTTTGAGAGAGATTACCATTATTTGAAGAGCCCTGTGGCACACCTTGGGCAATCAGATGTTCAGATTCAGCAAAGGATACTCGTTTGGGATGACATTATTACTTTCTGTGAATGTCATTACTGGCAGAGGTGTAGGTGTAATGGCAGAAGAACATTTAGCAGGGCCATTTGCTATAATGGGGATCTTGGGAGGCTCAAGACTTCGACTCTACAAATAGCGGTCAATCTCTCATCTTAGATTTTGCCTTGATACTACTGTGTTGTCAGGAGCTTCACTATTATTGTTTGTCAGTACATGTAAGAGATTTGTCATGCTAGTTAAAGAAGTATCCTTATGAGTTGGATGTTTAGGTGGTTGATGACCTTCAGCTAGTTTTATCAATTCATCAAGTGGAGGGTGATCTATGATCACTCTTGGTGACTGACAAGAGTCAAGATGTTTGTTCTTTCTCAAGTTGGCCAGAGCAGCATATTTTTTTGCTATAGTGCCCGAGACCGCCTGAGATCTACTATTGGCACGTGTCAGGTTGTTGATGAATTGTTTTGTTGAAGATGAAACCACCGTCTTTAAAGCTTTGACATTCTTTGATTTTTTTGGGGCTGGCAATTTTTTTGGCTTTGATTTTAATGCCGCTGCTTGATTAGCACCTCTCACATCAAAGACAAAGTACGTAGATTTCAGGGTTTGGGTCAGACATAATGTTTTATCTACAGGTTTCGATTGAGGATCAACATGTGGGGAGGAGTTTGTATTCATCGCTACGCATTTTTCTGTTATGATTCCAGCCACAAATGGAACAGATGTTTTCAATTTAAAAGACTGTGTAGCTGATGCTACTTGGTTATTATTTTGAGAATCTAGAGTGATTTCCACAATTTGACAATCTGCATGCTTATCTGTTTGTGTATAGACATCTATACAAGCCATGCTCTTTCCCACATTATCAGACTGTTTCTCGGCCAGAGATTGGGCTATTCTTTTTTGCAGCTCAAAAACATTGTTGAATTTTTCATTAGACTCAACTCGCAAACGCGCAACATCACTAGTGAGTTTCACTTGCTCAGATTTAAATGAATCAAAATTGTTTGTAAGACCTCTGAGTGTGCCATCAATAGATTCAAATAATTTAGCAAGTGACATGAGCGCAATATTCATGACCTCAAGCGTTAAAAATGAGGATTTAGAGGTGTTGGGAGTTTTTGGAGGGACCTATGGAACATCATTGGTCCTACAAGGGGTCAGAGGAATAAATGAAACATCTAGCACTGATGTATTGCAGTTAGATCGCTGAAACATATCAGGTGATTGTGGCAAATTATATCCTTCTGCACTAGCCAAAAAGCAGGAGTTAGTCGAGTTCAGATCAATTACTGCCTCTTTAGAATTTCCAGTTACAACTGTAATCACTGGGAGCGGAGCTTCAGATAAAGCTTTTCTCAAAAGCATGCTGTCTGACATAGAAATGGACATTAAGCATTTTCAACCATTTTAGAAACATTAGTCAAAACAAGCGGGACATGAGCACCTGTCTGTACATCAGAATGAGTAGCAACTGCATCATTTGTCATAGTTGCTAAAGGTGCATTTGTAATAGGCATATCCACTGAGTCAAAAGTTCCCACTGTTCCAAATCCATATTTACGAATATCCGCATTGTTCACATTTGGGATTTTCGTCTTAATCAGCGCTTTTTATTTAGACCGAGAGATTCGCTGAATTGGTGTCGAGCACACGTTAATAGCTGCCATATCTGTTTGGGGATCTTTATGGAGGTACTGAGACTCAGACAAAATGCGTTGCCTTATATTATCAGGCATGGCTGTTGTAAGTCGATAGGGACCGTTAGAACGTGTGTCCATGATTTCAAGTGATCACTTCACAACGGCCACGTTATTCAGCAAAGCGGTATACACTAGTGTTATTTCAAAGGTGCAGAGGAAGGCAAGGTCAAATAATTGGTAATATAAAGCGGTCCCGCGGAGCCCCGGATGCCGGGGCGAAGCAGCAAAGCGGGACTCCACGGGCCTCGCTTGGGTGCGCACATGTGGTGCGCGAGGGTCCTTCCTTTTATGGTCCCGCCTCCAATAACAAAGCCACAGAGCCTAAAGAGATGCAATATTAAAACATGTATAAGTGGCAACGTTGGGTGGGTGAAGCAAAATGCACTTTCTTTGTTTATAAAGTCACCTTGTGGTAGATGCAGTCCCAAAAGAGTAAAAGCTTGTGAGATATGCAGCGGTCTCCAGCAGAGGAAGCAGAGAGTCACAGCAAAGCAGGACTCCACGGGACTGGCAGATTTCGAATACTTGGTTCAAGCAGTAATGAACGTCCTTCCAAATGGCAAAGTTATTTTTTCTGGTTTTGTACCTAGGGCAATATGGGACAATAGTTCTGTTTTTTGTCCTCAGCAAAACATTGCTAGGTTTGCAATCAATCGAGGCATGTTTGCTTTCATGCTTAGAGCTGGTATGTTCTTCTGTAATAATGAGAACATTGATTCCAATAATGCTGTTTATTTTAAAGAAGATGGCATTTCTTTATCTTTTATGGGAAATGCCATGCTGTTTTGGAACGTAAGGGTTGCTTTTTAGAAGTTTATGTGAAGATTTTAGGAGTAAAGTAAGAAAAAAAGAAAAAAGAAAAAAATACTAAATAACTTAGCCATTTTCAGAGCCAACCTAAAAGGGGAAATGTGGTACATTATTACATTTAAATTCATCACGCTCAGATTTTTGATATGTCTGCGGACATGGTGGTTGTCCATGGACAGCGCATATTCCATACAGGGATTTTGGGGTGGAGGGGCATGCACATGAGAATGAGTAGAAAAAGGGATTGGCCAATAAGGTTTACTGGGTGTGTTGTGTAAGGAGAAAGTTTGTCTTTTTCCTCAGAGAAGAACACATAGCTATGGTTGTGTGTTTCAGAAAACAGATTATCTGGATTTTGGGAGACTCATGGATACATTGGTTGGAGGTGCATGCGCAACACTATGGGGTAGCTGCACATCTTGGATTCCCTCATGTGGAAGTGCACTGGCATGGAGTGAGTGGAATGAAGTGGCTGGATTTGGTACCTCTCTGTGCTACTTTGGAGACACAGCATAATCCAGACATAATTATAATTCATTGTGGAGGGAACAGTTTAGGACATGTGTCTGAAATTTCTTTGGAATTTGCAATGAAAGAAGGACTTAGGAAGGTCATGGACATGTTTCCAAATTCCCAAGTAATTTTTTCTTGTATTGCATAAAGACAAATGTGGCTGTGTTCTTCTTCATCTGGTCCACAAATGGAGAAAGCAAGGCTCAATGTGAATAAAGCTGTTTGTGCCTTTTTAAGGCTGTATGTCCTCTTTTCACAATGAAGATATTACTTTTCGTAGCACATACATTTTCCGCACAGATGGAGTACATCTTACTTGTGCTGGCAATCTGATTTTTCTGCGAAATATACAAAATGCATTGCAACTTTTTTGTAATTACAGTAATACATTTTGTAGTAGGTATTAATCATTTGAAGTTTTTGAAACACAAAAAAAAACACCAAAAGGCTCTTTTCAGAGCCACCACTTCTTCCCATAGAAAAGTGCAATGGTTCTGATAGGGCAGCACCCCGAAAAAAATAAATGTCTGCAGATGTCTAGAAATTGCACAGGGCCCTGCACTATTTATTTGTCACTTCTATTTTTAAACTGTGAAAGGCGGCTCTGAAAAAAGCCTTTTTTGTTTGGTTTTTGTTGTTTTATATATTTTTTTGTTTTTTTAAACACAACATACAAGGAAAGGGGGGGAAAGGAGGGTAAGGAAGGGACACCAACCACAGGGATAAGAAAGGGCAGGTGGAGAGAGGAAGATGTAGGGTGGGCCTTATTTAAGTAGGTAGCGGACCTTCTTGTGCTCCTTGACCGCAGTCTCGAAAGCACTCCGAAGATTCTCCCCCCTGCAGAGTACTGCATCACAGTACATACACAATATTGTGACCCTCGAAAGGTAAGGGTCAACAGAATCATGAATGGCCTGTGAGGCAGCTGGAGAGATGTGCTGTCCCACAGGAGTGTCTCTTGTGGTGACAGGAGCGGAAACGGAGGATGTTGCAGAGGAACTCAACCTACTAGGATTATCACAAGGTACAACCTTGCGAATAACCCCACCGTGGAACGACCTTAGGTGTCGCTTCATTGATGTTGTACCAAAGCTGTACGAGATAGGCCTCCCCCGACTCAGCACCATGTGGCATTGATTGCAGGTGACTTTATTCACACATGCTTTTGGCACTCCATCAAGAGACGTAAACCGCCACACCCAAGACTCACAGCGAGTGCTGGTAGTAGGAACTTCCACTACCTCATCCTCTTCATCCTCTTCATCCATCTCCTCTACATCCTCACGCCTGTTCCCCTCTGCAGGCCCTTGGGGACGTGGTGGTTTGCGAATGGGACGGCTGTCCGCAGGACACCCAATGTGCCGGGTTGGTGTTCTACGGACAGTGTTCGGGTCCTCACACTAATTAAAAGTGCGAGACACATGTGATGGACAGTTACGGACAGGCGCGATCTTCTCAGGACCTATCGGTGTGGTGCACATGTGCGTAGATGTTCTACGGACAGTGTGGACACTCCCATTTTAATTACGAACAGGTATTGTGTCCTTAGGACACCCCCATTTTGGTTAATTGCAGACATTCCGGACACCGGGTGTGTTCTAAGAACAGTTCCATCTTGATTGCGGGCAGTACGGACAGGTATGGTGTTCTTAGGACACCTCCATTTTGGTTAATTGTGGACATTCCGGACATCGGGTGTGTTCTAAGAACAGTTCCATCTTGATTGCGAACAGTACAGACAGGTATTGTGTTCTTAGGACACCTCCATTTTGGTTAATTTGGGACATTCCAGACACCCACACTGTCCGTGGACACCTTAAATGCCTTTAAAAAAAAACACACAGAGGACTGAATTAAAACACATATAATATGTTTTTTATTATATACAACTATATAATTTATGAAAGAGAGAGGGAACCAGAAACTGACACAAATACAGGGGAATTAGGGGTTTGGAGAGGATGGATGGGAGAGGCATGAAGGGATGGAAGTCTCATCATAATGTTTTTCTTGGTGGTGAGGGTTTGGGGATAGTTGACTGGGACATGGAGAGGGGGAACAGGTACATGTGGGACAATTATATATTTTTTTCTAATGTCTCCTTTGCTATATTATTTTCACTGTTTGTATGGTCTGTTAAAAAAAAATGTGTTAAGTACACATAAAGTAATGACTAGTAATTGGCTTATATAGAGAAGTGTCTACCATTAGTATCATTGTCTTCACTCATTTAATCACGTGGGAAATTTTTTTCAAGCCATTCCAAAGTACTGAACATTTCTGTGTAGAAAAAAATATATTACTTTTAGTCTACCTAATACAGAAAGTTTAGAAATACATAAGAAAAATGAAGTTTACTTACTAGTTTCTGATAAGTTTTGTTGTTACTGTTGTGTAGGTCTGCTGTGTCTTCTTGCTGTGCAGTTTCTGTGAGATAATTATGTTGGAGGCATATCTTTTTTGTTTTGATATATTGCATTTTTAGTACATATGCTATTTAAATAGACGGTTGATGTGTTACATATATAGGTTTGACTTCTTATTAATTATTACATATAATGTGTTCATGTGCTGCTTTTTGAACTTGCTCAGAGTTTATATGGCATGATAGAATAATATAAGATACTCCCTGAGTTTTTGGGTAGTGTTCATGTTGTCTGCGCCTGTCCGTGGACATACGCACAGTCCGCGGACATCAAAATCACTAGCAACGTGTTCAGCATTTCTATGTTACATGTATATAAAGTAAGGGAATCCTAGTAAACATCTATCAAATTCACACTATGTATATGTATATTCATTAAAAAAAAGTTTGATAAAGGGAGGTTATGGTTAAGTTGCACTATTAAAAACCTATGAAATTCAGTAAAAAAAAAAAAACATTGTGATTTCATTTTTGATGTCCTGGGTGTTAGTCCTAGCAATGTACCGTGGTGGTGTGAGTTATGTTTGCTTATCTTACCATAAGTGGTGAATTTCAGGGGTTTTTCGGTTTTACTTCGAACCATAACATCCCTTTAACAAAGTTTTTTTACTAAATTTCATAGGTTTTTAATAGTGCACCTTAACCATAACGTCCCTTTAAAACATTGTCTTTACTTATATATATATCTATAAATATATATCAATGCTAGGGGATACCTTGAACAGGCTCCCAGACAGTCCTCAAATACAGACCCAACACACACAACGACTGCTAAAAAAAACTACCAGGCAATGAGTATTTGACCACTTAAATGATATGAAGTAGTGTTATGTCAACTATGTGGGCTGAAAAAGGCTCTGAGGGAGCCAACTGAAAACCAGAGGACCCCTCCACTTCAGTCCAGTCCTAGCTCTACCCGCTCTACTCTTCAACTGTCCTTTTTTTCCTAACGGCCACCCACCTTTCTCTATATTTCATTTCTAGAACCTTCTAGCATTTCAACCCAACTGAGCCATTTTGAGACAAAGGTAATTTGACTGACAAATGGTTTGATAAAAGGGGAGCAAAAATGGCTGCCCCTTCACCATCAATATAAACAATAGATAACAAGTGTTTTAATATCTGTTTGCACCACATACATTTCTCACTTAACATACATCATCTTTACTTAAATCAGTGACTGTTCACTGGCCGTATGCATTACTCATACATTTCCTAACTTTAAACTTAATGAGCTGTTACACAAGTGTTTTATAAATTGTTCCAGGAAGGGGCCTCCCCACAACTTAGTGCCTGCCTAATATTGACCCAACATTCATCAGGGGGTTACAAAAAGCTCAAGAGCAAGCTGGGCAGTGAGAAGGTAGGACACATGCACTTTGGCTTCTCTGTGTTCCCATAAGTGGTGTGCCTTTTCAGAGTGGCAATCATGTGAACCAGCCAGTGGTCCTTGAGGGAGTTAGTTTCCCAGCTGTGCCTTTCACTAGACTAAAGCTCCAGATTGTGGCAAGGAGATTCACAGCATGATGCTCCACCTTTACAGACAGTATGATGACAAAGGAAGTTGCCTCGAATTCTGTAGGTGTCACCCATCACATCTGGGAACATCCATGATTCCATCATTATAGAGGTTATGTCAATTTAGATGTATACCCGAAACCTCTCATTATCACATAGCAGCAGACACCATGGCTGCTTCGGAGACTGCAAATCAATTCCTGGTTCTAAATGAGAATGGCATTTCTTCCAGTGAAGATGTGTTGTCAGACTGTTTACAAGAATTGCTTAACCTCACTCAGCCCAAGGGAGATCTTGACTACAAGGGTATAACCTTCTCCTGATAGCTTTCTTCTTTAGGTTTTCAGTGCAAGATTCCTTCACTGAAACTGACCGATATGGCCAAGATTCTAAGGAGACTCGGAGATACATAAACAGAGAATGAATGGTCTTTAGGTATCGGTCAAGAATGCTGGGGTCCTTACTTCAAAATCTGACAAGATTTTTCAGTCACTCGTGCTTCACATAGAGCAGTTAGAGACACCAACAGGGGGGTCATATTTGTTTTAGTAGCATCCCAGCATCAATGACAGGCATGCTTAGAGATCTACATTGGTCTGTGGCCAAATGGTTCCGAAAATATCTGTGTAATCCTCAAGATGATCAGAAATTAGAAAGCAAAAGCCTCATGGTCCTGTGTTTTCGGGATGGTATAGGCAAATATCCAACAGTAATTCTTTACTTATGAAATATGTGCTGATCTTTTGAAATTGTTACTATCATGTAGACATGCTCATACATATGCTTACAGTTTTCTTATTACCTAGCAAATCTCTTTGTGCCGCAAGGTGCCATTCGGCTAGTTAACATTCATTCTCCACATTGCAATTTTTTTCGTTGTTATAATCAATAAAACTTGATTTTTTCAACTTACATGTAAAAACACTTCTTTATACAATCATAAACACTTCAATTCATATAAAAAAATGAATTCAAATGTACATAATTAATATCGACACATTTCAACGTGTAAGCAATAAAAAATATCTCAAACAAATATAATGAATAATATTTAAAAAAGAAACTAATGTATTGAGAGAACATTCAGAGAGCTAAACATTATTACAACACATACTTCACTCTAGCTCACATCCTATTTTTCATAAATTGCTCCTGATTGTTGATTTTTAAAAAAATATATAAACTGTATAGGAAGTTGAGGATTGCATATCTAACAGTACTTACAGTAGTATGAAACAACAGCTCCCATATTCTAATATTCGTGTCAATCGAGTGCCCATTAAACAGAGACTTAAAATGTAAGATTCTCTGCGATAGTAACATTGGGCATTCGGTACATAGATGCCTCATTGTTTCAGAAGCAACGTGATAGAAACAACATTGTATATCAGAAATTGGTAACAATTTGCGTATACACAAGACTTCCTTGATGGGCCAGATGTTTAAGCGAAATCACAAGAAATCGTCACGCTAGCGTGAGGCAGGGAACCTGATTAAATAGCTCTATGTTTCCCCATAGCGTTTCAAGGTAAACGGATTACATGCACATTTTTGATAGTTAAGGCACGCACTCCTGCTTTTGATCCAGTCGTATTCCCAAAGGTGCTTTGTGGCCTTATCTGGATTATCAATTAGCAATGTCATAGAGATGCTTAGGTTTTTAAATATCTTTAGCGCCATTTGTCTCCAGATCACAGCAAAGACCTCCGTTGATCTCAGATACTCCGCTATGATGCATAAAAGACAAGGCCGAGTTGAGCCCATCACACATTTGCGATAAAATGAACATAGTTTCCATTTGTAAATCGCATAAAGTGAGAGTAGCCGAAGCTTGTGTCTGAGAATACAAATTGGTTCTGACAATGTGATGTTTAGGACACGCTTCCAGTAATAGCCTTCTATAGTTGAACAGTATTGATAAGATTTATTTGCAAGTGCCTCGGTACCAAATAAGATTACTGGAGTTCATTTTTGTTTATAGTATACAATAACAGGGGTTATCGAGAATTTACAATACTTTGCTCTAATTAGACGTGCTTGTGATATGGCAGTTAATACTTTTTGCCTTACATTCTGATGATTCGCGTTCTGATTAGGGCAGTTGGTAATGTAAGAGCCCAAATATATATATACGACGTAACTGAGGTTAAATGGATACTTTAAACGGGCCACTGATGAGTGTCAACACGTTGACTACAATTGCCAAATAGTATAATTTTTGTTTTTATGAGATTGAATGAAATACAATTTATCTGGTTGTGGACATCAAGAGCACTTAAGAGAGCTCACAACCCATTAGGAGTCTTTGAAAAAAGAACCATGTCATCAGCATAGAGCAGGAATTTTACATGAACGCCATTGAGTTTGGGAGAGTCCAACACAATAGCTTTAAAACTAGAGCCCATGTCAGAAATAAAGAAGTTAAACATTGCAGAAGCCAAACAACATCCCTGTTTTAGACCACGGGCAGTGTGGATTGGGTCAGATAACAGGCCTTCGATAGACAGTTTGATTTGTATTATGGTATCGGTGTGTAAATCAATGAGCCATTTTAAAATGGACCATGGACACCCATTGTCCATCAATTTTTTGTAAAGAAGCTCACGAGGAACAGCATCAAAGGCCATGCGAAAGTCTATAAAGGCAGCATAAATGTCCTGGTGTTGGTGTAGTGCTTGTTGAATGATGCTGTTCAAGGTAATGATGTTCACAGTTATCCTGAGGCCTGGAAGGAAACCTGTTTGGAATGGATCACGTAAGCATTTTGAGTCCAGTCATGGATTGAATTTATTCAAAATGAGTTGTGCAAATATCTTACCCGGGCAGTCTAGTATGGCAATGAGCCAGTATGAAGTAGGATTATCTCTACTGCCTTTTTTAAATATTGGAATTATTATAGATTGCTTCCATGATTTTGATATGGCTCTAGTTGTAAATATGTGCATGAAGATCTGATGGAGTATCTGCGCCCATTCAAATGGATGGTCCTTCAACATGCTATTATGTAGGCCATCTGGGCCCATAGCTCGTGATCGACTCAGATTTGAAATACAATGGAGGATGTCTTTGATATCAATTGGAAAATGATGAGTCATATGTTGACTTGTTAAATTTGGGGTCAAATTCTCAAATGGGGAGCAGTATAATTTGTGAAAGTAGGCTTTCCACAGCTCGTTTGGAATGGCATTAATTTGTACAGAACCTTGAGTTTTAGATGTCACATCATTCAAGCAAGCCCAAATGCCACTCGTGGATTTGGCCAAAATCTGTTGTAACATTCTTTCTCCATTTATTTTTGTTATTGAAGCAAGCGATGACTCTTCCACCACAATCTATAGGTAGCCTCTATTTGTTATTTTGATGTCATACGACTTGCAATTGGAAGAGATTTCAAATTACGAATGGCCACTCGTAACTGAGCTTTCATTAGCTGCACCAACGGATCAAAAGGATGGCAGTGCTTATATTTAATGCTTAAGTCTGGCATTATGGTTTGCTTGAAGACCTGCATCCTTTCAACATTACAATCAGTATCATCAATTCTGGGGGAATTAAAGGCATTCCTCAGCGAATTGTTGTATTGCTGCAATTTTAGGTTCCATCGTAAATGGTTGCCACTATTATTCACTGTAGTATTCAAATGTGGAGGTTCCTTTGCGGTAAAATTGTGTGCTGTGGGATAGTGCAGTACATAAGGAGCATGTTGTGCTCACTAAGATTTGTTGTACGACTTGGATTGGACCTTTGGCAAAAGGATACAAAAAATGTGTGTACATAAATGTAATCTAGGGTTGCCCACTGGTCCTCCCTGTCCCAGGTAAATAGAGATGGAACATCGCCTGGGACTGCACCATTCAACATGACAAATGCTCGTTCTTGCATGATGTTGGACCAGAATAATTCCTCAGATGATTACCTCTGTTCACCATTTGGAAATAAATTCAGGTTGAGGTCCACCAATGAAGATTGTAGATTGTATTGTGATCCAACAAGAGGGCGTCAAGATGCCAGAGCAAATACTCGAAAAAGTGACCTACTGATAAGTTCTGCCTACTCCAGTAGATGTTAATAATGACAATAGTTGAGCTACCTCTGGTCAATTTTATGGCTTGAAAGTAGGGGGAAGGCGAAGGGAGTTTTTAGCTTTTAAAAACCGAGGTTTTGCAAATTGCCAGGAGGAGCCCACCACTTGGGCGGCCCTGGATGTTCTTGATGGCTGGAGTGGCAACAGTGAAGTGAGAAGCCCATATAGGGGTCTCAATGAGCCAAGTTTCTTGTAGTTCAATTATGTCATAATTTACTAGGCCATTGGGCTCAGAATTGATGATGTATTTATGGCCTTGTGTATTCCATGAAACTAAACTACAAGAACTGACAAATGCATCATGTTAGGATTTCAAGTTATATGACTGGGCTGCCAAAATGTAGGTTGAGTTGTTTATGGTTTGTGGTGTCAAGTAAATGTGGCTAGGCTTGTATATATTGACTTGTGGTCTGTCGAGAGAATCGGTTTTGGAGTTTTGTTCTTGTACTAGTACAAAACCTAGATCAATTAAATTAATTCAGGCCTGCCACAAAATGTTGGCTACTAGGTTAGATTGCACATGAATTTGTGCTTCTGGAAGATCATTCATGTTGGTGAATTCCACAAGATTAATGTCAGCTGTGGATAAAGCTGCTAGCATGGAAACTTCACTGCAAATATTTAGAATGCTCGCTCTATTGAGAGCGTACTTCGGAAAAGATGCATTGCAACATCTTATAAGTAGACAACAGTATTTTGGCTGTTTGAGTGTTTTATCATTGTCCAAACGATTGAAATTGGACAAGTGTTTGTCTAAATTTTATTGTTGTCCTTGGGGGAATCTACGTTCTATGAATGCACCTCCGGAAATGCTTTGCGTTGTGTATTATCAGCACCTGGCTTTTGACCCTGATATTCCGCAAAGTAGGAGTCAATTGATGTCTTTATGATGTCCCGTATGCCTTGAATTGGCAAAATTGTCTGTGCAGATGACCCTAATGGTGGTAGAACTGAGCTCAAGGGTTGTGAAGCAATCTTGGGTGGTGAAGGGCCAGGGATAATGGAATTACTCAGAGTTAGATCTTTTTGTAATGGTTGGGCTCTAGGTGAGGCAGATGGTTGCGAGGTCATGTCACTGCATATGACTAGAGGAGTAATTTGTGTAGCAACTTGTGAAGTGGAACCAGGGAACTGATGCAAATGGGCAGCTTGAGACACTTCTGGGGTGGTTTTTGAGGGGGGGTCCTGGATAATATAAGCATTAATAGAAGCTCTGATCTCTTCTCTCAATTCCTCAAGAGTTTGCGGAACTATTTGAGTTTTATCAAGGCCGAAAGAGGTGAAATGCAATGGTTTTGAACCAACTATGTTGTTATTAGTAAGGCCAATTGTGGGGATTGAAGCGTTTGAGATAGTAGGCTGTGAAACGGACATCGCTGCACCGCCTGGTGGATCTCTTTTGGTCATAAGTTCCACCAATTCATCTAGAGGCTTGTAGGGCATGAACATCTGAGTAGTGGCCTTATTAAGAGTCGTGATATCCTTCGCCGCTATGTTAGGCTGGGGCTTTTCACGCCTGGTGATAATTTTGATAAACTTGCACACTTTAACTTTCGGTTGTGTGCACCACCCTGGTCTGCCCAGTTTCACAGGTTTTCTCGGTTCGATGTTACAAATCTGAGAGGACTGAGGGACCACTTTGTTAACCTCCAGATTTGTAGCCACTGGCACAAAAAGCTTAAAGATGGGCGGCATTGAAGTAGAGATGGTCTTAACATTAGGAGGAAATATAGGGGATTTCGCTTCTGCCATGTTAAGGGCAAGAGCATCCTCATCAATATTGACTGCTAGAGGCTTATCAGGTCTGGCTTGTTGAGCGTTAATGTCTTGGGCCAAATCCGTAAGAATCGATTGTGGATGAGTCATGACATGTGAGGGAGGAGACAGTGTAGTCAATGCAAGCTACCCCTTTCTCGGACTCACTTGTGGCACAACAGGCACATCTAGTATGGACTGGTGACCACTCCGACAATCCGAGTTCTGCAGTTTTGGTGTCTCTTCGCAGTCTGGGCGTTTAGTTAAGGCATTATCACACTGTTCCATACTGGAGGACAGCCAATTTGACTTAGATGTAAGCACTACTTCCGAGATGGTTGCTCCTTTGAAAATTTGCTCCAATAACATTGTTTGGTGGATCATCTTTGAATCGAGAATTTCATATAATTTTGCTATTGTAAGAAGAGCAGTATTCATGGCGCTCCAGGTGTTGTTCAGAGCTGGGGCTTCTGGAAAGGAGAAGCGCTTGGATTGTATTTTATTAATAAAGAATTCAGAGTCCTGTGCGGCTTCTTTAAATCTTGTACGACGAGGAGTAGGGGCCATAAAGGATGGTGACTCATCTACACAATGGGTGTTGGGCTCATTCGGGATGTCTGGAGATTGGTGAAAAGATGTGGACCTGTTTGAAAGAAGAGATTCATATACTGGTCAGATGTTAATTTGAGCTGATGTAATGCTCTGCGTATGATCCTCATGCAGCTGGATGAAATCATCAGTATTAGAGAAAATGTAGAGAATGTCGGGAGATTGCAGAGGGGACTTATTATATGTGTTCATAAAGTCCATAGCCTCTTCATCAATCTCACCGGCAATTGTTAAAAGCTCATGTGCAGCACGCAGCTTCTGTTGAGCTGCTACAGTGAATCTGATTGATTCCAATATCGATTGAGGAATTAGGTGGTTAGATGAAGAGGGAAAACTACAGGGTTGCAATTCGCCTGAAACACAAGCTGAAACTAAAATGATATCAGTAACTTCCCCTGTTAACCCGTGAGAGTTTAATGCATTTGAATCAATCGGGTGTGGAGGGCTATTGCATGTATTGAGCACACTCTGAGGTGATGAACTAGAGCTTTGTACTATCGCTGGCGGAAGCGAACAATCATTGATAGTAGTAGTAACAATAGTTTTAGTGTTAGTGTCAGTAGATGAATCGACTCGTGGAAGAATGGATTCACTAACACTTGAATCATTGGAGTAATAGGTGTGAATGTCTGAGGTAAGGGACACTGAACACTGCATATTAGGATTTCTACGATTCACGCGGCATGCCACATTTCAATGTGAATCTCTTGAGAACCATCATAGACACAAAATATTGGCCTGTCTTGCCCTATAACAGCACCTATGCCTAATGAATGTGGGAATACCTGCTTGCACAGAGAGGACTCGCTTGCTTTTGCCCGCTGCCCGCTAGACAGCAAGACAGCCCACTCAGCAACCACTATCTCGAATGCATGTGCTGAACGCGCGGGAGCAGCGGTTTTGTGGAGGCTGCTGGTAGGGAGGGCGGTTTCAAGGAGGACCAAACTGACAGGAAATCCACAAAAGGGATGACAGTATACAAAAGAAACAAAGTCCAATGTGCACTATTCGCTCAGCGTAATGCCAGCAAGATAGCCCACTCAGCAACCACTCGCTCGAACGTTGCTATGATCTTGGGTGAATTTGTCTTATTTAACCAGAATGGTCTGAAAAGAAAAATGACAGCGCAGATCAATCATTATCCAAACTGAGCAGAAATTGTGAGAGATCATGGCTATTATTAGGGAAGTTCTCAAATGGGATCAAACAGGAGGTAACATGCTTCTATGCTCCTGTGATGATATTGTGCAGACACTTACATTTACTGTTATGATCATATAGGAGTCTAATGGCTTATAGAAAAATTAGGGTAAAAGAGGACATGGTAACATGATGTATAGTTCTCTGGAGGCGTGTGTGATGCTCAGACTGGAGTCTTGTGCATTCCAAACATAAGTAGCGCAAGGGACGAGGACAAGCGGGGTGTTACTGTGGTTTGATTGTGTCAGGGCTTTTAGGGCAACTGGTTGGGTGGTGGTTATTAAGTAAGGGCATAGACATCAAGAATAATTGTATCATTTGAGTGAACAGATCTGGTATTCAATGTCCCAAGAAGTCTCAACATGTATGAAATGATCACGGTAACTCAGCTTACTTGGGAAGTCAACAGACTGACAGTTAGAAATACTATATTTTCCGAGGAGGAAATAACATGGTATATTTGCATGAAATACCTTGCCAAGGAGAATGTCAGCCTCGTATGGCATCGACGTGTCCATGATATTACAGGCACATCAGGTTTTGGAGCAGCAAGTGTGGGAACTTGCTTATCTTGAATCCACAATTATAGGTGGTAGCTAATAAAACAGATCGGCATGGCAAATTGGTTATCATATAGCTCTGAAGTGAACATTTTATTTATATCACCCTAGAATTTACATATTTAATTCAGACCAACTAGCAGTTATCACTAGATCACTCTAGAATTGGCTCCATGGTATCACACAGTTGATCCCATTGGGTATCTTAATCAGGTTCTTCATCCACTGAAATATCATACATTTAGCTCCCATGTTTGTGCACAACTAGGGACGTTGCAGTGTTCCAAGTAGCTAATGGCAACTTAGCTTACTCAATGGATGGTGGATGGTGCATGACTCATCCCCCTGATTATGTCTATTCATATAATTCTTCTGAACATCGACCTACGTCATTATGAAGTGAGCTCTAATTTGGCAACCACGAGTTGAAGGTCCGTCAGTAATGTGTTTGGGCATTTGGGAGATAACAGGCCATTCCCTGCTACAAATACCGATGAACAACTCCCAACCAGCAACAACCCCCATACATGAAGCTTTTATCAGAATCTCCTTTTGTAACCAGAGATTTGCCCGAATAGTGAGAAGGAGGACCCTTTATGATGGCACTAATCCATTATTATTAAGGAATACTTAACAAAACTATTCCTGTGGTCTTTTCGCCACATATTGCTTTCACTGTTATGCTGAGAAACACCAGCCTCAGTTTACTTTGTTGCAAAATGTGCAGAGGCTAGAAAGGAATAACACATGGTGCATTCTCAGAGGGCAACATTCACATCAAGAATATTAAAGCTACGTTGATCTATGTAGAGAAGGATTTAATAAACCACCACTAGTGCAGGGTTTAGCGAGAGTCACCTTTAGTGGGGCTGCAAGGCTCCCACCAAGGTACAGCAAACTCTCTCTGGTGAATGTGACTAGCAACAGGCTCAGGTAAGTAACTGTTATTAATTTCTGAGGACAGTTTAAGTGTCATATACAAGGTTCTCTCATTGGATAACAAAGGACAATGCCTGCAGGTATGACGTGGTTATATTGACATGCCTGGTAAGTATGTACTTAGACATCAATGGAAGGAATAAAGGGCAGCCATCTACTCTGTGAGCCAGAGGAACCCTACACAAAATTCCTAGGTGCAGGTTCCCCTGCAGAGATGAAGCATAACCAGTCTGCAGGCAAGTAATATACACCCTGTCTAGGCTATTGCAAATGTAGGAGCACAGCAAAAGAAGGACATGGCAGCAAACCCTCGGGTGCCCTCAAGAAGATCACCAACTCAAGGTAAGACATCAAAGAGAGAACTCATGCTGAAGCTTGCAGTGAAAATGCTGAACATATGATAGAAATCAGTCTCGCGGTGACTCAAAAGGGCCTGCAGACAACAGTTGAGGACAACTACGATTACCCAACAGGCTAACTAAGATTGGTAGTGAAGAGCAGCAGCAGAGAAATGTGTTTTGATGTCTCACAATGATTCAGCCATTGAGGGAGCAGCAATGAAGGTTGTGCGTAGTATGAGCCCATCACTCAGGATGTGCAGACCTTCAGCACTGAAATTGGTCTGCAGGTTCCACGAGCTTAGGGAGGACACACATGGAGGTGCAGGACAGTAAAGCATTTGTGCCCAATAGTTCATTGGAGGGGATAACCGGAATGCAAAGCTTTGTCTTAGAGGAGTTTCCTTTGCATTGTTGGCTGCAGTGACAGTCCAGGCATCCTTCTTGGTCCTCCTAATGTTTTGAAATTCAGTTCCAGTGGTTGCAAATTAAATGACTCCATAACCTCCCCAGACATGCACAGTGTTGAGCTTTCGGCTACCAACAGCCCATGTAAGGAGGTGACCATGAAATCAAGTCACTGTGGGGCAGTTGTTTCTATGAGCGTACTCATCGGCTACCCCACTGTCTCATCACCTTCAGAATAAAGGTGCACGGGACACCTAGGGAGCAGGTGAGCTGGGGCAGACAGCCAGTTTCCCAAATGTGGGAGAGAAAAGGAAGACATCAGAGATGGTATATAGTCAACGTTCCCCCATCACAGGCTATGTAACCCCAAATACCTGGTAGTTATTTGTGGAGAAGAATGAAGACGGAATAACCACAGGAAGTCCAAGACCCAGGTGCAAGAATGTCAAAATAAGGAAGAACAACTCAGGAACCGTGGCTTACGTAAAATAGAAAGAAGAAAGAAAAAGTAAAAGATTCAAGGACCCCAGAACACCTGCCCCGCCAGCACAAGGTGGTGCACTAAGGGTCTCCAGTAATTCAGTGAGAATGTTTCAGGGAATGAAGATTCACCATATCAGTATAGTCATAATCCATAGGGAGATAAATCCTGGGTAGGAGAGAAAGAGGCAGAGAAAAGGTGCAGAGATGCTGTTCACGTGGCGGATCAATGATAGGTGTACCAAGAGTCAGTACATTAAGGAGAGCAGAGCTGAGGCAATCCAGCAGTCAGGCTAAAGGGTCTGGAGCATGGCAGTGTTTGAGTTTGCCAAGCACAACGGGGAAGCAATCCAGTAGGCAGGCTCAAGGGTCTGGTTCCCAGCAGTGTCAGAGTATGCAATGCGCAAGGCTGAGAAATTCATATTGCAGGTTCAAGGGTCTGGTACACTGTAGTCAGAAAAACAATATGGGAAACGGAAACAGCAAAACAAATGGAACGGGAACTCCTTGGATTCTTTGTTGAGCACTGAAGTCTGCACTCACACTGTATTTACAGTGAGCAGTTCTGGATTCCATGTAGCGTTGTGTGATGACATGTGGACATAATCTCCTGTCAGGTGACCAGGGTTCTCTTGGGAATTTTAGTCCATATCCCCAGGTGCCATGACAACTGCCAACACACTCAGATGGTCGCGTGTTCCTGTCTACGGCCATGGCCCAGTCTCATGACAGCCCACCTATTAGGAGACATGAAGCCTTGAAACTCAAGCCAGTTTATAGGCATCAATAACGTCTCTCAGGATGTGGATGGGGTCTTGGGGGTATGGGACCTCCTCTTCTCAGTCCAACCAGTTCCAAGCAAACATGTGCCCTGACTAGGTCTGACGGCCCACCAACCTCGGGGAAAATGTTCCTAACATTTCTACGGCTGATATTAATGTAGACATTACGGCAACACTAAGGTCCATCAACCTCAATTGCGTGCATTTCTGAATATGTTAGAAATCATGCTGTCCCTCATTATTTGTACTCACTCCATCAATCAGGGTCCTCTGGAGGATGCATGACCAAGCTGCATGTCCAACCTCATTCACTTATGGATGGAGACTGTGTCCCAGAAACAGCCTATGGCATTTCTTCCACCACTCAACAGGAAGTATGGATCACCTGTCTTCTGGTCACTGAGATACCCCAGAAATCTGCAGATGCCAGAGCTTGAGTTCCCTCTTCACACTGTGGAGTGGAGCAGAGTCTAAGAGCTAAATACGTTTCAGTATTAAAAGGGTTCAAATCAGCAGAGCCATATCTTTGCAACTGATGCATCTGATGGCAGGTGTTTTAATAGGCTCAATGTCGTTTCAGACCAACTGAATCTCAGCCTATCCTCTGTCTAATTTCCACCACCGAGGTATAGCTCTGTAAGTGCACCATCCTAAAATGACCAAAACGCTCAGGTCTCCTGAATGTATGTCTTTACTGTTTTTCCCAGGGGCTCCCCTATCATGCCTAATAATTGAGGATCTACAGTTTCTTATATGCTGATACTCTGAATCTCGTTTCAAATTTAGTACGAGCCCAGGGTTATTGAAATGGTTCCATATTTCCATGGTGTTCATTATACGTGGCCTCACCCTCTCTCTCTCTCTTGTCCTTTCAGACTTGTGTACCTCAAAAATGTAACAGATTGCAGCAATGTTTCCATTTCAATAGCAATGTCACAGATATGAGTCAGTTTCACAACATGCTTTGCTTCCATAACTTTGAAATTCCCTTCAAAGATGGCTTGTTGTTCCTTAATTAAAAATTGAAATAAATGTCAGCTACATAGGTGAGAGACGCTTTGAAGAATAAATAGATCGCCTGTGTATGCCCAACAATTGAAATTATTAAATTCCACTGAAGTCTATGATAAAACTAAAAAAAGGAGTAATTTTGCTAAGATAATTGCTAGGGGCACTAACCGATCTTGAGGTCTTTTGAAGGTGGTAAAACATTGTGCCAACCTTGTTCCTCACCACCTGTTACCCATTGTTTCAAATACAGTTCTAATATGCCAAATAATGTATTTTTGGTCAATGTATTCATTATTGAAAACATCATCTAGATTAAAAATTATATAGTGATCAATACCTTTTTCTGGACAAGTATGTTCTTTATTTCTAAGTATTCAAATTTGGGATACACATTTCTTTATAATCCACCTTTATGCTGGTGATGTCTCAGTGTCTTTTCCTGGAAAGAAAATAAACTTCACCTGTTTTTACCTCTATTAAAGAAAGCAGACCAACCAAACACATTTGCAGCCCACCACTAACTTGCTTGACTTTTCCTGCCAAAGTGTTGAAAAAGGAGTCTCCTTATAATTGCCAGCCCATAAAAATCGATATTGTTTGTAAGGTCCCATTGGTCAGGTTTTTTACAATGATAATATTATTTTGGTGATTGATAAGAGGGATACCAGCTTTTTGTGCTTTTCAATCTCTCAGTTGCTGCTGATATGGTGGGCAACAACACACTTACTTCTATTCTATTTGACTGCATGTGTTTGAGGGGAACTTTCCTGGTGTGGTTTAAATCTTACCTCTGTATTGCATGCCTCAATCGTCTAAAGTGTGACTTCACACCTTCGAACCTCTGTGCATGATGTGGGGTGCCCCATGGGACTATTGCTACACCGTTGTTGTTCAATCTGTGCAGAGGGGCACTGGAGATCTGGTGGCTGGATGTGGCGCATCTATTCATTAGTAGGGTAATGACACCCTCATCTATCTGAAGCAGTCTTCTGAAGAGGATGTCCATTGCTTGGGTAGATGTCTCTCAATGATCAACCCCGGATTCCTTCTGCAAGCCTTACGTTTACAGTTTGAAGACTCTGTGTAGATTAGGTATTCCAGTTCTGGATCTTAATTCTTACCAAAGACAGCACTTTCCCAATTTTGTTTACGTACGATCTTTTGTTCACCTTGGGTTTCATTTGGGTGGCAGGCCTTCCCCCAGAGAGCATATTTCTAAAAAGGCTCAACCAGCACAATATTAGCTGCTGATCCTGAGACATATTAAACCGTTACTGCTGACCTTTCTCAGAGGACTCTTCAGGCCTTGTTGTTTCAACACATTGGTGGTGGAAACGCTACTTTGGCTTCGTTCATTCTGTTGCTCAGTTGGTGGTTGATGAGGGAAAATGTTCATATGACCTCTGCCCCCCACCGACCTCCCGACACGTCTACCTTGCACTGGCTTCCTTTTGAAGACAGGATTCTGTTCGTAGGATGATGGGGTGTCTTCTAGAACAATCCAGCACATCACTTTGTATGGACACTGCCCTAATGAAAAGCCTTGCACCCATAAGGAAGTGGGTCCCTTTCTCCATTTTTATAAAGATTTTAAATCTTTTTTTTCCCCAAACATAATTGTTTTTTGTGTGCTTTTTTCTTCATCCTTGGTTGAGTGTAGTGCTTTTGCTGCTTTTGTGAGCTGGTCGCTTTTACCAATATGTGGACATCTGCGATGTTGGAATATTTGACTTTTCCTTTTAAATCATTGGGGTATTTTGTGTGCAAAAGGGAAATAACATCCATCTGCCCCTTGGCATTCAGGATATGCCAAGTAAAAGGTATAAAACTGCATTGTTGGAGATGAATAGGGACATGCTGGAGCTGTCTATATAGTGACTGCCAAGTGATTCAGCTAGCTGTGCTGAAAAGAGGAATTTCTTCTAACAAACAGCAGCTTGTGTTCATTTTAGTGGTAATTGCTATAGAGCGTGAGAGGTTCACTTCATGGGGGCGCTATCCATATACAATACATGGGTTGGGAGCCCTATGTGGACTAACTAACTAATGTAAACGTAATAGCTCTTTAAACTATAGCAAGGTTGAGCTATTTCCCCATGTCTGCAGAGATGGAGAGGTGCCGTTTGTTGCTGGGGAACTCATCCTCTCCTGCACCCCGATAGGGCCAGTTGTGATGTGGGATGATAAAGCTTGATCTGTGGCGAATCTGGTTGGCTGTCGGTTGCTTACAAAGGAAAGCATGTGTGTGGATCACAGGCATTTTAATTGAATCTGGGATCATAGTATGGCAATTGAGCTGGTGATGTGTTGCTATTGCTGTTAGTCTTTCAGTCTCGTTTGCTGCCTCAGAGGGCAGAATCGAGAGCCTCAGGATATGGCAGTGGCAGGACCCTGGCTCTCCCTTTCCTGACCATGTATGGAGCTTGCTATATTCTGAATAGAGATGTGCGCGAATGCAAGGCGTGATGCATTTGCTTAACCTCTCCTTCATTATCGCATGAGACCACCATTTCTGTGTGCATTCTGTCAAGCACAACAAGCCAATGCTTCCTCACTGGGAGTAAGATTGACAGGGAAGGGGAATTACTTTGGGGCTCATTTCAAGTTGTGTGGTGCAGTAAACAAATTGCTGTCATTCCGTTACTGCCACTTTTATGACGGTAACGGAATAACCTCCATGTGTCCAGCAGCACCAAATTACAACTGTTAGCAGAATTACCACCCTCAGAGTTGCGAGGTATATTTGACAGAATTAAAGCTTGGTAATTTCGCCAGTGGCAAAAATCCCCACTGGAGTCCAATGTGCTCAATAAATGGGGATTAAAACCGCCGTACCAATCCAAAAATAAATCCACAGGACCAAGAGGCGGTAATGGTAGCAGACTATGCCGGTAATTCAGCAGAATTACCACAGAATTACCACAAAACACAGAATGATCCCCTTTATACTTAACTAATGATGATAGTGATGGTGAATATGGGCAGCGTAGATCCCCTCAGATATTCCCAAAAAGAGAGAATTGCAGAAATCCATTTGGTACATGGCTGGTGCCTCAGTTGATTGTGAGTCCGTATTTCTTACAAAGGGCCAATGGGGGATGACATTAGAAGGTACAGCTGCCTACATAGCGCAAGTTTTTGATGATGTGACATATTGTGCCACCGACATCATACTTTCTCCTCCCGACCACGTGTAATGTGAACTGCTCAATGTCTACACTCTATTTAGGGATTGTTATAGTCCTTCTTCTGTAATGGTCAGGCAGTGATTATTATTTAGCTTCAAGTAGGCATTTTTACCAAGCTGACTTGGATTCCCTGGATGTTTAATGTGCTCGGTATTTCTGCTGAACTGTCACTTGCATTGCATATCTTTAACCAGTCCTATATCATATTGGGACTGACAGCAGAAGTTTGGTAATGATCACTGCATTCAGTACCTGTTTTATATCATAGCCAACGGTTCCCCTCTTTCAGGATATATGCAACCATCTTGTGAAGGCCTCTAATGCTCTTTGGGTAAATAAATACCCATTGGTGGTTGTGATGTAAACAATATTATGGTGGTTTTTGTCCCAACTATCCCATTGCAATGAGAAGTGGACTGGGCCACCAATCCCCTTTAAAGGCAACTCCACTCAGGCACACAACATCATTGAGCTGACTGGGCAGAAGCCACCCACCTACGAAATGTTAGCTGAGGGCGGGGCTTCCATGCCATTTAACACTTCAAACAATCAAGAACATGCTTATGGGCGCATTATGTTTCTTCTGAGGTAAATCTACTGTCTGCTTGGCTTGGATGATCAAGCATTGCCCGCTTTGGAGGTTTGTGCAGAGCGTAACCAGGATTGTCTAACAAGTGGAGCCTGAAGCTAATGTAGTTGGGCCCACGACAGTGACATTAACATCTGTAAATGCCAACACAGCGCTCCTGAGTGGGCACTTACTGATTATGGGTGGGACTTGCCCGCTCAAGCCCTAGCCTGTCTACGCCCCTGGGTTTGTGACGAATCTCCAAACCTATGTGAGCTTATGACATAGCTTATTTTATTGTGTGTCTTAAAGCGCTGAAAATAAAGTGGGTACATAGATATTTTGCCTTTTGCATCTTATAGTTTTCCATTCAGGATGTGGAAAATAACAGTACACTGATATTATTTTGCCCCAATGTGCTGCTACAAGGATTTACATGTTGTCTTGATGCTTTACTATGCACTGTAGGTCTTGACACCCAAAGATCTAAACATTTGTTCCAAGTAAAGCATGGAGGAAGGTGGCCATGCCCAAAATGCAGAGTGGGTTAAAATCCCTGCTTCACTGTTTAGTGTAAGTGTGTGATCCCTGGCAAATAATGTAATCTCTCCCTGACTTCAACTGCACAAATTGGAATGCTATAAGTGATTATGTTTACACCCTTACAATATAACAGTTTTAATAACTGTATGGACAGATTGGTGTACCCTGGTGCTCCTCTGCTAGTGGCTATAATACTGTCACATAGAATTGCATTATTGCTACACTGTCCCTCTCCCAGTCTCCTAACACTTGATTAGAAGGCAGACATGGGGCCTCATTACGACCCAGGCGGTCCGGAAATAACGGTGGCGGTAAACCCGCCACCACCGTTGTTTCCGGACCGCCTGAGTCCGACCCCTGCAGGCGGGAGGTGATGTTCCCGCCAGGTCTAACCTGGCGGGTTTAACACCTCCTGCATGCAGGCGGACGAGGAAACACCGGCAGCATTACGAGATGCTGCCGGTGTTTCCATGATCCCCATTTCCATTGGACTCAATGGGAATGGGGATTTACACCATTCCGCCTCCGTGATTCCCGGAAAACCGGGGTTGTAATGCCCCGGTAATTCCGGGAATCACGGAGGCAGAATGGTAATACGAGTCCGGCGGTAACCAGGCGGTTTTACCGCCTCGGTTACCGCCGGACTCGTAATGAGGCCCATAGTCTCACCAGCCAGTCAGTGCTCCAGAGATTCTAGTATAGCGGACTAACTGTAGTTGAACCAACATTACATTTTCTCCCCTGTTGCTGCCGGCCACTGAAGTTGCTTGGGTCATTCAGAGTACTGCCCCACACTCTGACATGTGCGGTTATGCTATGATATTGAGTCTTTCATTGCACACCATCTGCCATTTTCATACTTTCTGGGAGCTTCAGGATCGGCAAGAAATGGGTGTTTTCAGACTTAAAGGTGAGAGTTCACTGAGTGTAACATTGGAGCTCCACTAGACTAGTTGCATTACAATGAGAAAAACATTAGATGCCCCTACACAAGTAATGATAATGATGTGTTATTTATATAGCGCCTTAATCCAAAGTGCTTTACAGAGCACATATTTACATACAATATCACCCATCCGAAATTGTTACTCATTTATCGACCTCGGAAAGATGAAAGGCTGAGCTGGCCTTGCCGGGATTCAAACCTGCAACCTGCAGATCATGCTCAGATAGCAGCAGCGAGTGCTCAACCCGCTGAGCTATCTTAAGTAGTTTGCAACTCCTCCACCGTCTCTGAAGTTAGCACCTATTCCAACATTTGTTGGGGTAGCCCTGCCTACATTTTAGCCTAGGTGCACCCCTGGATGTGCGCACTCGCCTTTTGTTAAGCAGAGAGGTGAGGGAAGCTTTTCCCCGAAACTGGCGGTGTTAAAGTTGTACTGTGTTTGTTTAGAAAAATGTATTTTAACAAACTTTAAAGCTGCTACTTTCAAGAAAGATTCCCATCACCTCTCTGCATATTGCGCTTTAAAATATACTATTTCATTGTTGGTCCCCAACCAGACTAGGGGGGTAAGTGTTAGAATAGGGGGGCGGAGCCTTCATGTTTGCCCTGCCTATTTTCTGAAGTGGCCCCTCCCACTACCACTTAGCCTCCTTCCCTCGCCGAAATGTAGGTTGTGTTGCGCCCCTGACTCCACTGTGTATCTATTCAGTGAGGTTAATTCTGATCCCAAAATGATGAATCCAAACGCAAATGCAATACTTTGGACCATATTACAGAAAATGTACGTAAGTGCAACTGACATTTAGCAGAGGGTAAACATTATAAACTACTTTTTTAGGACCTGGGCACAAATTGCCCTGGTGCAAAAAAAGTATTTTTTTATGCATTCTTGCCCTCGAAAAATTCCACCCAAGTGCTTGGACGACTAAGGCAGGCATTGCCAGTGATGCAAAAATGCATTGAAAGAATGTATTTTTTATTTATTTTTTTGCACTATTGTCATTTCTGACCTACTGCTAATTCGACTTGCGCTGATGCAAAGCTTCTGTAATATGGTCCGTGATATTCAAAAAGCTGCTCTCCATTCACAAGTTTAAACAGGTTTTTACCAGTTTAAACAAATCAATCCCTGAAGACATCCATCGATTTTGAAAACTATAACGAGCCTCTGTCTGTTTCTCTATTTCTAGTGCTCTCTATACTTGACTACCCCACGAGGGTGTTTTCACAAGTCTGACTTTTTAATAGCTCCAGCAATTTATGGAAGTCATCGCAGCTCCCCGAGATGGCGGTGCCCTGGGGGGTCATCAAGCCTCTCTCCCAGAGGAAGAAAGTAGTGTAATCAACTGGCAGACAATGATTCACATGGACACGCGGTCTGGAGCGGGTTATTGCAAATGAATGGGAGATCTGTGTGACCGGCCAGTGAGTACAAGAAAATGCAGAAGTCAACAAAAACTCTGCACGAGGCCCCTAATCTACCCTCTGCTGCTGTCCATCGCTTGTGGCTTCAAAAAACATACCGAATTATTTTGTATGCATGATGCCTAAAATACAAGCATCTCCTGTACTTGACTCGGGGGATCGAATACCAGGACTGGGGTGATGCGATGGCACACGGACCCAAGCACAGGTTCAGCAGGGCTCCTATTCATTAAACACGCTCTCGACGAATGCCAGCCGCAGGGGCCAAGCTTAGTGTTGTTGGGGTGTGTCAGTCCGAGACTCCTAAACAAGAAATGTGATGTCCCCAAGTAAAGAGACCAAGGGTCGGCTGTTTTTTGACGGTACACAGTACTGGCATTTAACAAACATGTTACATTCTTTCCGTAGTGGAGAGAGGACAGCAATTCGCACTTTACAATGTTACTTCATTAAAGAGTCTACCATTTATTGTTCGTGTGTCATAGAAATAGCAAAAGGTGTATACGGGTTTCTTATGTTTTACTCTCCTGGATGTCACGTCCTATCTCGTCCTGAGTGCCCTCTTCAACACTCTACTTGAGAGCAACATTTGAACATATTTATTTTTAATTGGCCAAAATGGCCGCCTAACCACCACATCTCTCGTGACAATTTTTGACAGAGTTTATTTGCTATAAATGCCCGATACACCCTCGGATATGCTATCATTTTTCCACTGGCTGTTTCATTGCCCTTAAATGGTTACTGAATCCCGTGTTCCTGCATGACTCAACTACAACACACCACAGCACACTCTGACGACATGGGTGATCCGGGGCTAAAATCATTTTGGGTCTGGCGGGACTGGGGGCTAGCTAACCTTTTTGGTTGTAACCCCAGAGCTTCTATCCAGGGCTACAACCAAAAGACCTGGGGCTATAGCCCCCTGGGCCCCCCCTACAAACGCCTCTGGTGTGCCGTAAAAGTCCGCCATCTCGCACCCATCAGACGCCTTAGCAGTGGTGAACTCAAGATTGAAAGCTCTTTCCTGCCTCCATAGGCTCCTGCAGCCACATCACTTCAGATCTTAGTGAGTTCACTCTTCAGTCAGGAGTTTTGGTCTAGTGGCCTACAGCGGCATCCCGCTTTCCAGCTAGTCAATTATTTAAGCATGATGAACAGTGTCAATGTAAAATGGGGTAATCTGAACACGCTGCACTTTATGCCACTGGCTGAATGTATACGTTCATCATGTGGCTGTCTGCAAATTCCACCAGAAAACACACTCTTACCCCATTGTGCTTACAACATTTGGAAAGAAGCGAAACTTTTGTGAAAAGATGCACCAACCAAAATGCATTAAACACGATAATGTGTAGTTAATCATGAACGATTAAATACAAGCTATAGGATGAAGATATTAAAATAGCCACATTGAACACAGATGGGAGCAACTGTTTCAGGGACGTCATTTGTGGTTCACCAGGGGTCGTACCTGCGATCCCTGAGGCCTCCATTGCTACCCCTGTGGTCTCCTTTGCTACCCCTAAAAAATATTTTATTTTATGTATGTATTTATGTTTTAAAATTGAAACTCCTGGGCTGTGTGGACAGTGCCATGTGGCTCTTTGTTTCTGGAGTGGCTGGCTTTCTTGTTCAGGCCTCTAAAAAATAAAGACAGGGGGTTCCACAAGTGTAACACTTTGAACAGTGCTCCTAAATAAGAAAGACTAGGTGTAACACATAATTTGTCTTTCTGGAATTCTATAAAATAATTGCTACACTCATAAAAGGTTTATTTCAGGCAAACATCAGTGGCGAGTCACTGATTAAACAACTTAAATTCACAATGCAGACAAAAACCTCCAAAAAGCATTTAGTGCAGAATAAGCATCCATTTCAGACTAGGTTTTTTGCTTTTCGCAAGTTGCGGTTACAGCATGTTTTTTTCTGTTGTTGTCTCTGTTATGATCATCAGAAGAGATTCCATCTCGGTGTCCTCGATCATTTTACAAAATGTTTGTGCCTAAAAGATTGTGTACCGTGTAGAAATGTTTGACCATAGCACATAAAGAGGCCCTTAATTATTTCATTGTGGCACAATTAATGCTTTGTTGTAATGGGTCTATCTTTATTATCTCCATGGCATGCTGTACAGGATGTTGGTTTGCATGTGTGTGGCAACGAGTGTTCAGAGCATGGGATGCTCTGTGAGTGTGCTGCTTTCCCTGCGCTGCTCTTAATTCTTCAATACACAGTTATGAACCCTCCCAATGGTATGCATTTTCCCAACCTTTGAAGCCTGAAAAGTTAATCCATGCCGCTTGACATGTGGCCAGCTTGGCACCAGACCTGCAGATGAACTGGCCTGCTGTTAAATCTGTTACCAGTTTAATGGTTTCCACCACATCGTGTAATTTTCTTTCTGACTTTGAGAACATTCAGACATGTAATTGCTCATTTTATTTTACTATAGCCGGTAAGATAGCTATAGCCGGTAAGATAGCTCAGTGGGTTGAGTGCTCGCTGCTGCAACGTGTGGGTGATCTGCCGGTTGCAGGTATGAATCCCAGAAAGGACAACTCAGCCTTTCATCCTTCTGAGGTTGATAAATGAGTACCAACACAGGTTGGGTGATATTGTATGCATATTTGTTCTACATAAAGCGCTTAAGCATAAGTGCTATATAATAGCACATCATTATCATTTGGCCTTGGGTGTCTGCTTGTATTCACAGTAATTTAGTAATATGGGCCTATACACACTAATATTAATGATACATTAGTGATCCATTCTTGAATTAAATGTACATCACATTACAGTGATATCATAAACATGTTTTTCGTAATTGTATTTAAGACCAATGCTGTGTGGATGCCACTTCCTAAAGTGTCAAGGGGTGAAAGGTTGTGTTCCATCGCTTCCCGTGATGTCATTTTGTGGTCGGGTCAACAGGTCAAGGAACGTGTGCTGTCACATCCACTATCCCAGGCATTTTGCTGGAATGACATCCCTGACTTGTTTGTTTAGTAAAGAAAAGGGGCAAATTAACTTGACAAATTTACAGATAGTCAACATACAGAAAGTTTGGCTAAAATAAGAGCCCCTTATGGATGGCTATTCGAGATGTATACAATGGGTAAAACAAGTGAGATGAGAATGGGTTTATGGAAGTCTAATAACATCAATGCATAATGATATTGGGGCTAATTTTAGACATTGGCAAGTTCCTCATCCAGGCATTTTGGTGGTGGAATTGAGAAGACATTCTGACGCTTTTTTTTTCTCTAGATAATAATCTTCTCAAAAGTATCTTTTGTAATACGCACACAGTTTGCCAGAAAGACATCTTGGAATGTGTGTCCGATATTCTCATAGACTGCTATAGTAATGGTAATTCTGAATATTTACTGATATCTGAGGATTTGAATTGTGATTGTCTCAAGTTATTGAGAGCAAAGCAAACAAAAATGAAAGACCAGGAATAGGCAGTAATGATCAAAGGGCCAAAATGAATGACTGTGAATTATGCTGTTTGAAAGTCGAATTTGCACGGCACAACACAATAGAACATACCTTTCAGAGATTAAAGGCTATATTTACTATTGATTATATATTTGCCTCGCAATCCATTAGGGATGTATGTCAAAGTCGTAATTTCTTCACAACTGATCGCAGTGATCGCGTATTGCTATCAATACGAAACAGACCCTTCTGCTCCTCCTAGATCTGTCTGCTGCATTTGACCGAGATGATCACGACATATTATGCCATCACCTTACATCTCCAGCCCACTTCTCCCAGGAAGCAACATCCTGGATTGCCCCTTTCTTTGAAGGAAGTGTAATGAAAGTATTTGCAGCGAACCCCTGCACAGTGCCCTCACCCATTTTATGTAGTGTACCCCAAGGTTCCTGTGTCTCCCCATTGCTATATACTATCTTCACAAAGCCCCTCTTCGACCTCCTGGACTCTCTTTGCATAGTTTACACAAACTACGCAGATAACACACAAACGTTCCTCCCCCTCTCCAATTTCTACAATGATGGCGCTGCAAGGCTGAGATCCACCTACACTACCATTCAAGCTTGGATGACATCCCATAGTCTCTGCCTCAATGATGAGAATACTGAACTTCTCATCATAGGGCCTGCCTCTGTTCTAAACAAACTAGTGCCCCAATAATCAGCTTTCGACATAGATGGCACCTAGATTCCATTCCCTCCCCAGGTCAAAACTCTTGGACTCTAGCTTGATGCTACTCTCCCTAACATGCCAAGTCAATGAGAATAGCTGCTTCAGCAGCCTACTCAACTCCAAAATGCGGCCGGACCACTTTTGTCTAATGACAACTGCCTTACGATTGTACAAGCTATAGTGGGTGCCAGGCTGGATTATTGTAACATCCACTTCACTGGCACGTCAGTACAAAACTTTACTAAACTCCAGACCATTCAAAATAATGCCATACGAGCCACCCTGAACATTTCAAGATCAGAAGATATCTCAGCTGCCCATAGAGCATCACATTGGCTTCCTATCCAGGAAAGAATTACATTCAAGGCCCTCCCAATTACACACAACGGTATCTCCAAAACTGCCATACCTTACTTGGTGCAAAAAATCAACAGAACCCAATTGACCAGGCCTATCAGAACCCCATACTCGCACAGCCATGTCCAGCCGGAATTCAAACATACCAAAGCGGGGTGATCAAGCTTCGTAGACCTCGCCACTGAGCAATGGAACTCTCTCCCACCAGCACTAAGAGCAGAGGACTCCCACTTGGCCTTACGCAAAGCCTTAAAGACATAGCTGTTCAAATGACCTGTTGCCAAATATGATCCTATGTGGGAGTTTCACCCTGTATGTAACCACTTTGTATGCTTTTTCTTCTTGGCCTTCAGGTTCTAACCAGCTGCATGAGGCCTTGCCTGCGCTACACAAAAGAAATACATGAAATACAATAAATAAATATACATTTAAAGGGAAAACCAGTTTTACAAAGAAAGGAATTGTGAAGGGTTATTAACAAATGAGGGAATCGTATCGCTTGGAGAGCAAAAACAGTTCAAAAGTTCAATTTACAGCTGGCCAGATTTTGTGAAAACTAGATAAAGAAGACAAATCAGTCTTGTTTTCAGTCCCTTCATTTGCCACTTTTTTTAGGAGATTGGCAAACGAAGGGCTGGGTGGTTCTTAAATACATGGATTAGCAGGGCCGGATATGAAAGGAGAAAATCACATTTTGCAGGAGTCTACGTGTCCTTAAAATAAACAAGAATGTGGAGTATAGAACTAAATAGAGCCAAGGCATTGAAACAACACTACACAAATTGGATAAAAGGATGTAAATCAAGGTTATGGCACACAGATGGGCAGTTAATGTTCAACATACTCTGAAAGCATCAAACGCAATGATTCTGGACTTCAATAAATACGGATGACAATTGCCAAGCTAGTAAGCAATTAAATCTCATCCTGGAAATTAGATGGGAGGAAATATTTACAAAACCTGATTGCACTGCCTGGGGATAGTAGGAGAACATCTTTACAATATATAAACAAAAGTTGGGTGTTGAACATTGAGTTAGATGACATCTTACATCTGATTTTTAAAAAATAAAATAAAAAGCTAAACGCTCAGAGCTGCTGGCCCTGATGGTATATCGATTGTACACTAAAGACCCCAGTCTTGTTTGTTCTATTTAAAAACGTGGTGAACACTAAGGAAATCTCCATATTCACAAAGGGTGACAGGATGCAGCCGGTGAATTACCCTATTATAAGCTCTTCTCTTCCCCAGTTCTTAGGGACCTTAATTATTGGGTTATAGATATGGACAAATTGGACACAATCCAATTAGGATTTCTTAATGATTTGGGCATGTAACTAAATGGGTTGACCCTGTTGGTAAACCGGTTAAAAAACAAGTAATTTGTGTGTTTCCTTCATAAACCTTAGATCTGCATTCCATAAAGTGAACCGGACGGAATTATGGAAGACACTGGCTAGTTGGAATGCCCTAGTCACTTTACTTGAAATATTGATATCTACACACACTGACACAAAGGTCAATGTCAGATTAGATGGGACGATTCTGATGTTAAAAGCGGTAACAACCAACCAGCGACTCCCACAAGGATATATCTGGGCACCAGTGCTTTTTAATTTATACTTGTCAGTCATAGCTGAGTATATGAATAAGATCAGAGATGTCCATCTATACATTGGCTGCCTCACCTTGTAAAACCTGGAATATACTGATGACCTGGTAGTATTGGACCAAACCCCATAGGCCTTCAACATAGCATTCATGCAAAAGCATCCTATATGCAGAAGAACGACCTAGAAATCCATGTGTAAAAATCAAAAATAATGTTCTGTTTGAAAAGAGAGATATAAGGAAGTTTCTGTGGATATTACATGGCAAAATAATGAAGATAGTGGATCCGTGTTTTTACTTGGAATTTATGCTTTATAAAAGACCCAAGACTGCAGTGCATTTAAATACACTGTGACGATCCTTCAGTTGGTGTCACTTCTCCCCAGGAGGTAGTCCCTTTCCATGATGCCAGGGAGGTGCATCCGCTAACCTATAGTGCCCCTGAGGATGCAGTAGGACCTCATGGGGAGGAATTCCACATCTGAGAGATAATGACATGAGTCTGAGATACGGTCCCTATAACTCCCAAGCCATCAAGCTGACAATCGTACTACACACACTTGGAGATAAGAACCTGGCTCTGAGGCACGGCCTCCCTCACCCTCAACCATCAATCCGATAACACTAGGTTGTTCTAATGGTAAAAATGATCATCCTATGACTGAGCCTTACCATTTTTTTCACTGTGGAGACCCCAAAGTCTATAGAGAGCTCCTTTAGCAATGCTATGTACCACTGCAATATCAATATTTTAAAGTCTGTTGGTCATGATGTTAAGAAGTTTATGCTAGACCGATTAGCTAATTCTAACCTTTTCCTTAACAGGAATGAGATGAAGAAGACCGATGACAACACAAACATAAAGATCACCAGCCATGAAAGTAATGAGATGAAGTGGCCCTCATGAGCTATAAAGAGAGGCCATGGGAAGAAGCAGGAACTTTATAGATTTCCATAGAGGCATGGTTCATCCTATGCCATACAATCCAAAGAAGGACTGCCTATCAGGGAGAAACAGCCAACCAGGACAAGAGACTGTGAAGCCCGGAAAGCATGAAGGAGACGCAGAGAGCACCAGGACGGATCAGAGAGCAGTTTGCTCCCGGAGATAAGAGGACAACGGGGCTCTGTTACCGGGTGTTGTCCAGACGGCGATTGGAGGTAGGCAGACGGTGACGTGAATGCACGAGGCAGCGTCCATACCGTCAGTCCAAGGGCAGGAGATCCTCAAGGTGAAGACACTGAGACATGGAAAATGCTGAGCAGCTCATAGAGTAGGAGAGAAAAACCCATGAAGAACCAACCGCACATTCCGGGAACAGACAAGGTAATGGCAGAGGTTCAGGGACCGGTAGGGGCTGGAAGGTACAGGAGGCAAAAGCCCTGTACAAATAAAATGAATAGGACTATCCCTCTCGTGTCAGAACTTGGCAAGTGAGGCAGCTAAGCGGCATAAAGAGAGTGGAGAGAAACCAGGGTTGGGGACCCAACTAAGAGAGTGATACGAGTGATCTTCCTTGTGACAATATTTCTCAGGGAAGTGAACCAAGTGGGCCAAACCGAAGAAGAAGTGAAGCCCAGGTCGGTGACCGAGACCAAGAAAGTTAATGTGTGAAACCTAATGAAGAGAAGACCTGGGGAAGGAATTCATTCATCTTGGTTGTAATAGGATGTACTATAATTACCAGGAGAAGGGAGTCATTCTCCTGGTAACGCGTCCAACAGGCCGGGGGAAGGGAGTCTTTCCCCGGGCCAATATGAGACACCAGGAGAAGGGAGGCCTCCTCCTAGCCCACAAAGTAAATATTGTTTGGAACTTTGTGACCTGGGATAGGGAGTCATTCCACCAGGCTATCTGAGACTGGACACCAGGAGAAGGGGGCATTCTCCGGGTCCACCAAGGAAATATTGTGTGGGACTTCAGCCATAACCAGGAAGAGGGTTATGGGACCCAAACAGTACTGCTTTATTCTTTAGTTTATAGTGTAAGGGACAGAAGTAAAGTTTTATTGACACAGGACGGTGGACACTTTTACTTTAACAGATATCCAGACAGTATCCTTAGATCTTTAGTTGAAGCAGAGAAACCCCTCGTGGGAATAGGGAAATATAGGTTTTCTCTGGCTTTATTTATTAATAAATGTCTTTAGCCCTAAACATGCCACCCTTGTGTCAGAGTCCTACATATGCACTCTTACAAAGCTTAAAAAGAAATGTAAGGTATTAATTACATAAATGAAGAATACATAACAGATAAGAACGGAAGCAGCATCCCTGTCTCCCCTCATTTGAAAACACTGGGGTGGTAATTCATAGAATTCGGCGCACAAGTGGTGCACGCGGCTGGCGCACAGAGGGCACTTGCGGCAATCTGCGTCAGCCACGTGCGCCAAAACCCATTTCATCGCACAACGTATTCATGGATTTCAATATCCATGACCAGCCGTGGCACAGAGCGGCGCAGTGACCCTGCAGCAGCGCCAGTAAAGCTCCCCGCCCTGTGCATCAAAAACATCACACAAATCCCCTACATGGTCCAAAGTCCAGGGGACCAGCATACAGCCCCCCCAAGCATGAAAACATGTGGAAAACTCCCTGTGCACCCCTCGGAATACACGTACCCCGCTCGTGCCAGCGAAAATACGTGGAAAACTCCCCGCACCCCCCTTAGAATACAGGTACCACGCTCGCACCAGCAAAAACGCGTGGAAAACTTCCCGCGCAGCCCTCAGAATACACGTACCCTACTCGCGCCAGCGAAAATACGTGGAAAACTCCCCACGCACCCCTTGGAATACATGTACCCCGGTCGTGCTAGCAAAAACGCATGTGAAAGTCCACGCGCACCCCTTGGAATATTCCAGGGCCCCGACTCATGTCCCCCAGCCACCCACCCACCAGTGACAGGCCCCGAATCATGACCCCCACCCAGCCATCCACCCACCCACCAGTGACGGGCACCTGCCAGCAGGCCCCGACTCATGGCCCACCAAACAACATGTCATGACTAAACAGACCCATGGCACTAATGCCAACCAAAATCCCCCCTGGCCACCAGTACAAGCACAAAACCATCCACTGTGCCCAATCCTAAATCACCCATGCCATGACAGTCTTAAAAGAACCACCATGCCCATGCATAAATGCACAACGGAGCCACACACTGGCAACACATGACTGAAGCAATGTTCATTGAGACATGCACAAAAGCAATGATAGAACACAATACCAATCATGAAGTTAGCAAAAATGTATTGAAAACATAACGAAGTAACATAGAGTACATCAAACTTGTAAATCAATATACAATGACAGATATAATAAAAATAAAGGTAATCAAGTAAAAAAAATTATTGAACGTTATGTTGAATGAAAAAGTGGTCCATTGCACATGTCAATGAGAAATAAATAATCCAAATAAAAAAAAAACCATTGATCCATGGGAAAATTGAAAAAGAAAGTATTTACAAGTCTTCAACTATCTACAATCCAAGTTCGAAGGGTCCATGATCCCCAAAGCAAATGAAACCTACAAAAAAGTTCTATGAAGAAAAAACTACATACATGAAGTGGAGCAATGTCCATTAACTCCAAAATAAAAGAAAAAAGAAAGGAAACCTAACACTAATGAACTATGTACAATGGCGGTGGGCAAGTCCTACAGCTCACTCTTTGATGTTCCGGCCAGGGCATCATCGAACTCCATGTCGATGTCCCAGAGGCGGGCCACTTCCCTGGCCTCGAGGTCTCGCAGGGATGCAGTCATGGCTTGTTCCAACTCCCTGCAAGTTGACTCGAGGCACTCAGCCCGCCTCAATGCCCTGCGCATGGAGTTCTCCACCCTGACGATAGGGAGCTGTGCCTCTTCCTCCCGCCGCCGCTCCACATCTATTTGCTGGCCCAACTGCTGCCACACGGAAGACACTCTCAATCCAGGGTCCTCCTGCCCTCCGGCTGATGCCTGCCCCTGTGATGTTGATGGCCCGAGCTATCTTCGCTCCCTCCCATGCATGTGCCCGGCCTATCGATGCCTTCACATCATCCTCCTGCTGGGGTCCACTTGTTGGGGTGGCCAGCCCTGCTGGACCTCCGACTCTCGACTGTGGCAGGGATGTATCCTCCACCAGCCTGGCCGCTGGGACATGGGACAGGGGAAGCTCCACACGATGCCCAGATGCTACTTGGGCAGGAAGATGGCACAGAGGACGACTGGTGCATAGTGGGTTCAGTTGAGGAGGGGGTCGCAACAAGTTCCAGCACACGGAAGAACCCAGCCTTGCTGACCTGTCCTAGTAGGTTGACACAGTCAATGAGGTATTCGAAATGACGTGCATTGTCCTCACGAGAACCCTGCACGTCATCCTGAATACCACGTTGATACAATGCCACCCCAGCTTGGACAGGTTCAACACGGTCCCGGATTGCCACGTCCGCAGGGAGAGGAAGGCGAGTTGTTGTGTGCGCATCCCTCCCTGAAAACGGGTCTGGACGGAGGCATCCTTGCTGGGGCCGGATGTTGAAGTCACAGGATCAGGGACATGATTACACACAGGCACCTCCACGGCAGCCTGTGCTGCCTCCTTTCTCTACCCCTGGACTGCACCACTAGCACCAGTGGAATCCCCCCCTCCAGGCCCCGTGCATGGGCCTTCCACGGCCTCCTCCTCAACCAAACCCCCACCAACCTGTATGACTCCGTGCCATCTTCCTCCAGCTTCCTCCATAGGCCCCTGTGCGGGCTAGCTGCCCCTTCTGCTGCCAAGGAGTCCACCTCCAACCTCTGCCTCTTGGACCTTCCCTCGGTAGCTGCGGCCGCAGCCCAGACTCCTCACTCCCCAAAGAGATGTAAACCTGGGAGGGTAGCTGGGCCTTGTGTCTCCTGCTGGAGGTGGGATCCCTGCCGCTGTGCTCCACAGCACCGTCTCCGCCCTCTTCATCAGTTGACGCTGCAGACAGGGAGAGTCAGAACACAGGCATCAGGGCACTGTACAATGGTCTGATACACACATGACAGTTGCACATGAGTGGCAGTCTCAAACTTCACAGTTGGCGTCACATTCCCCAACACACATATCATTTGAACCACACACATGCGCAATTTAACAGGACTCGTGCAACAGGCAGCAGCATCCATACACATACAACAGCATGAACATCCGAAGGTTGGCATGACGTCACAAGCAACATGGGGAGTGCCGAACACATGCACACGCTCCAACAGACAAACATGCATCTGTACATATCCACCACATGTCACAGTGCAATTATCGGCAACTATCTCACATCTGCCAATGGGGTTCCTACATGTCTGTGTCACATGCATCCATGGCGTATCACAGTCACACACATGTCAAACACACACGCACATGTATGCCGTGCACATACATGAAGGTGGAACAAGCATCCATGTGTCACACCCCAATCATGCCATAGTAAATACACAGAAAAGCTAACATGTGTGCATCCCCACATGCATTTGTGCATCATGCATTTGAACACATACACCATTGATGTGCCTGACACATGACTGGACTCACATGCAACAGGCTCATGTCCCTGCACATACACATCCATACATGGGCCTTTCCAGACATATGTCCAAGATGCACACACCTGGCAACCCTCAACATGCTCTGCATCCAATCAGTACACATGGACACTTACCGCTCGACTCCGGCTGGGTATGCCTCTCAAGGACCTGGAGGTGAAGCGCTGGGTGTATACATTCCAGGACCCTCATCTGGTCATCAGTAAGGCAGACCCGGCACCCCTCTGCAACCACTACCTCCTAGACCTGAAGTCCTCCGAACGCTTCCGGACTTGTCATATGTCGCGGGCTGCCATCCCCTCCACGTTGATGGCAGCCACAATGTCCTTCCAGATCCTCTTCTGTCCATCATTGTCGCCGCGTGGTCTTCTGAAGAAGGCATCATAATGCACCAGGACTTGCTCCACCAGGATACCAACTTCTGTGGCACTGAATCTGGTAGCCCTCTGCCTCTCTGGCTGGGGGTTGCCAGTGGTCTCCGATGGTGTTTGACCCGACATGGCAACCCCCAAGGCAGGTGTGGGTGGGCAACTGGGTCCTGGTGCTGGGCTGTGGAGCGGTGGAACTTCAGTCGGGAGTCTTCTGTTCCAGCAGGGGTGGTCATAGCAACTGGACCCCTGTAGATGGCTGTGGAGCAGATGGCTGGTGGGAGTTGGCTCGGGCTCTGGGGGTGCAGTAATTTGGCCTTCCTGGCAGGAGCGTGGTCTTCTGTGTGTTGTCGCATGGCCAGCTTGATACAGAGTGATTTGGCATGTGAAATAACAGCATGTGAGCTTGTAATTCGAGGAAAGGCCCTTAGCGCGTAAGCGCATCTGTGATGTAACATGCACGGGCGTTCCCCTCATCACGGGTGCATAGAGATTCTTCATGTGAAAAAACTGCACATCCCCGTGTTAATGCATGTAATTCGAGGAAAGGGCCTAAGCACGTAAGTGACGTGACGCCCGTGGGCGTTTCCCTCAGCACGGTTAAAGGTGAGTGGGGCCAGCAGTTCACTGTACGTGCCTTCCATGGAGACTGACGTGTGGTGCTACTTCTGGTTGTTTCGCACGCCATCACAACTTCACAGCGGATCAGGGACGTATCTCTTCTTTTGGCAGGGGTATTGGCTACGCGTGTTTTTCATTATCACGCTAGTCAGACGGTGAGTCGCGCACGCTATTTTTCCCACTGCGGGTGCCCCTGTGTATTGCATGCCCGTTTATGAGGTCATAGTAGCCTGCGTGTCCCACGCATACGTGTTTTTCGTGTCCTTGGGTGCCACCGTGTACTGCGGAGGCTAATTCCACACACTTGGGCTACCGGGGGTTCCTTGCACGGTTTTACTGCAGTTTTGGGGTTTCTGAACGTTGCGTGATTCGTCACTTTATTACCGGGTTCACATACAGCCTTGCAGGTGCAGGGGTGCTGTTAACATCTAGTACCCCACCCTCTTCACCCCAATTGCCCAGGACAATTGTCGTGTACACCTCCCATTGGCACTCATACATCTGTACCGGAACTACTAGATCTGTGCCCTGGTTGGGAGGCCACGAAAGGTGAGGGGTGCCTCATCTGGGTGTACTCCACGTGGTGGGCGTGGTAAGGGATGTGGCCGGGGTGACCAGGGAGTAGGGGGACTCCAGGGCGTCCAGGGTGGCTGCAGAGTGGGAAGAGGCAGGGGTGCGCCACTTCAGCACGATGTTGTGCCACGTATTGGTGCAGTCATGCCACCACCCCCTGCGGCTCCAGGAGATGCAGCTCTTGCATCTGGCACTGGCGCCCATGTGACCCGGCAGTCCTTTTCATTGACTGTCATGCGCCCAAGGGTAGTGGTAGCTGCAGGTGCAGCTGTGGCCACCACCACCCAGGCTCATGGTCAGCCAGCACATGCTTCGTTGGCACCTGAAGAGTCCCAGGATGATTTTCAGGAGGTCAGGAGGCACACCGTAAGTGCACACAGGGCACGTGTCCCTGGGGCAGTATTGTCATCTGCTGCCCCGAGCAGCCGGGTGTTGCCATGTGCATGGGCAGATGCAGCCGACACCACCCTGGCTGTGAGTCTACCATCCTGGACAGTTCCGGTCAATAACCCTGGCACAGCGGATGTTGCTGCGCTGGGTCCATTCCAGGGCACCTCACAGCCACTGACACAAGTCAGGGCTTCCGTTCTTGTTCCACCTGCCACTCCCTCGGTTCAATCCACCAGCGCCACTGCCCATACTGATCAGGGCGGCATTTGCCAGCCAGGGTCCAGACCACTGCTCAAGAGGAGGAAGGTTGCATCTGCAGCAGAGGCTGGGACCCCAGACACAGCTCCGGCCTCTGGCACATCGAGGAAGAAGCCTTTCTGCATGCAGGAACTGGACTTCCTTGTGGACCACGTGTCGGGAAATTACCATGATATGCTAGTGTGCCCGAATTGTCACACTACGGCTGCCCAGCGTTTGACCCACTGAAAGCAAGTTGCAGAGGGAGTCAGTGCAATCGGACATGAGGTGCGCACAGCTCAGGAGTGCAAAAAGCATTGGGATGACCTCCGACGCTATGCTAAGCAAAAGTGTGCCTCTAATTATAACATGACTCTGGTGACTGGCAGTGGGCCACCACCTCAGGAGGAAGAGCTGACCTTGCACGAGTCAGTCACTGCGGAGTTCATACCGACAGAATTGTACAAAGGAGTGGGAGAGATGCTGGACTTTGATGCCCCGTCCAGTGAGTGTTGTCGCGTGTTTGTCCAGACCATTTGTGGTTTGCTTGTGGGATGTGTTGTGCTTGACTGCCACTACATGCTATGTGTACATGGTTCTCATGTGTGAGCCATGCAATGCTTCACTGTTGCATGCCTGCTGTGCAGGATGCTGGACATGTAGAGCAGACTAGGACTGTCCTCATCACCACACCTGCACCCTGCTCACATGCTAGTCACCCGGCTGCCCCTCCGGTCCATGTTCCAGCTCATTGGCCCTTCTGCATGTAGCCTGGGGTGCCTTTTCACTCAGCACTGGGACTATGTCATCGCGTGCATGTGTGTTCTTCCTGCATGTGGGTACTCCACGTAGGCATGCTCCCTTGCCCCTCCACCCCCCTGCACCTCAATTTCACCATGGCACTGGTGGGTGTCATGTTGGAGTACTGCAGTGGCCTGTTCAACGCTCCTATTTACATGCACACTTCCCGTTGCCAACCTGCCAGACGCATACAGTTGTGGACATCCTGTGTCCTTGATGCAGGGTGTCTCACTGGGACTGTGAAGATGGCAGATGCTCTGCAGGGACATGAGTGCCCATTCATGCTCCATGTGCATTCCATGCATGCCCCTATGTGTCCTTGCATGGATGATCATTGTAGTACGTGTCCAGGATGACATACATTTAATGGCATTTGATCATCCATTCCATGCCCACTCTGGCTCTGTCCTGCATCACGCACATGTTTAGGGTGTCACAGTCTGTGTGGGGTGCAGGCCTCCCCCTGTTTCAGGCCCCCTGACTCTGTTCAACTGGTGTAGTGGCTTCTGCACACATGGGTGTACTACTGAGGGTTCATCATGTGTCCTGCTTACTGTCCCATTCTCATCTGCTGTGTTGTCAGTTGACTCAGATGATGCAATTGACCGTAGTCAACACTGTCTGCCAATACACAGTTATTCTCTGGTCACCCTTTCGCTGCCATGAAATGCCTCCCTGCATTTTCACTTAGGGGAGGGTTTTCCTGTAGGCATGCAAACCATTGCATGCACGTTGCACTTGATGCCTGAACTTGCTCGTACACTGCCTTCATGTTTATTTATTGACATCATAATGTACTTGTTCATATATATAGTGGGTAAGGTACACATGTTCTGCACTGCATCAACCCACTTCTGAGCCGTGTTACACCGTTCTACATGCCTACTCACAGCTGCAATGTCAAAATGACCTGGCATATATGGTCAGATTTTCATCCCTTCTCTGTCATGAATGCCACAGGCACAGGTGCATCCTATGACACATGTACTCAGTATTGGAACTCCCTAGTGGGTGTTTAGCAAAGTTGATAGGTCAATGTGCGGCCTATACCAACTGGTATGGGGCGCAGATTGAATGTAGCCTGCAAATCGGGTTGTAATGACTGTGGAGCTGCCTTCACGTGTGTACGTGTACACTTTCACATACATCAAAGCAAGCAGCATTGCAGCTGCTTGCTTTGCTGTATTGAATGCTGTTCATGTTCACAATACAGGTGTATAGGGAAATAGGTGTTTTGGAACGCTTTCACATGTACATATGCAAGCAGCCTAAATGTTGTGTAGTGCAAAATTGCGGCTACTAACTTATGTGTGTGTGCAAGTGTTCATTTACACATGTGTCTTCCGCAGCTTTTTTGTTGACTGACTAATATGTAGTTGATTGACGTTAATGCTGGTGAGATTTCAGTATTGCGCATGTTATGTTCAACTGGCATAATCCTTAAGGTGCACTGTTGTGCATTATGTGTACGCCCAGGCCCATTTAGCTAATATGGTGGGCCTGGCCATGCAGAATTTACACAAGGAATAATGGAATAGGGCACATTCATAGCACAATGTGCTCAATCAGGCCCTGAGGGGTGTTCAGGAGGCTTCATGGCCTGCAGCTGGGACCATACTGGGCGTTATCGTCCCTCATGCCTGGTTGCAGGCCCTTGCTTTGCTCGGGACGTTCACTATATCTGCATTGCCCATGACACCCTGTAAGGGCTGAGCTGCAGATGGATGAAGCTATATTGGTGATGATGGTTTAGTGATGTATGTGTACATACATATTACGTGTGTCATTGTGCGTTTGGATCCACTTGCAGCTGTGGTCAATTTGCAGTTCAGACATGCTTATGGTATGTGCCATCTCTTTGTTGCCATGTGTCTTTTCTGCCTGTGACATGTGCCTGACCGAGGTGGTGTCTGATGAAGGTGATATACTACATTTTGTACTTGTTTAGGCTTTGCTATTTAGACACATCCATTTCTGCTTTTGGGATGTGTTTGCATATCAATGCCACTGGATGAAGGCCAGGTTCTCATTTGTGTGTGACATGTCTGCTTCATGTGTTGGCTGTCAATGTGATATTTATGTGTGTGTGGGTTATGTGCTTCTGACATGTGTTCTCATGTTTGTTTTTTCCACTTTTCAGATGATGACACAATGGAGGCAGAGGATGGTGATGTCATACCAAACACAGGGTTGCTATCACACCAGCAACCCAGCACAAGTGGGGGTCGTGGGGTGGTAGACCACGACAGCCCACTTGTGCTCCAGACCATCGTGTCTAGGGCTGGCAGTTAGTCTAGCCCGGAGGATCACTCTGACGAAAATGTCGAGTTGGATGCGCGTCATGTCCATTCATCAACGGTGAGTGATTCTGATGTGGACAATCCTCTGTCTGCGACACCTGCACTGAGGGGCCAGACGGTGGTGGGACCTCCGCCTGTGATGGATCGGGACGCATCGTCACACTCCACACCAGTTGCTGATGTGCCTGGGGCATCATGTCAATGGAGGAATATAGTCCTGCAGCAGCGGGCGGTGCCAAGCCAACAAGGACTGCGGCTCCTTCGGCCCCACGGGTGTCAAGCCCAGCAACGCGGTGGCAGTGCTCCACCGAGTTATACTGAGTGGGAGAAAGCCAGGGTTGCCAATTCCGAACACCAGGGGGCAGCAGTTTATAATATCACTCAGAACATGGAACGTGTGGCACAATCCATGCTCCCCCCTGCTAGGCAGGTGGATATGCAGCAGCGGGCGCTACAGTCCACGGCCCGCTCGCTCAGGCTGGGCATGGTGGCCTCAGACAGGGCACACCGGGCTGAAATGGTGTCTCTGTGTCAAGCAATTGCTGCTCACGCACAAGAACACAGGGAGGCCCTGAGGGATGACAATACATCCCTCCGATCTACTCTGGGTGTGCTCTTGATATCCCAGAGGCAGCGGACAGAGGAGAGGTTGGAACAGGTTGAGAATACCATCTCGGCTGAGCTACGTACTTGCCAGGAGATGTTCCAGATGTCATGCCAGGCCATGCAGGAAGAACTAAGTGTTACATGTGCTACCTTGCAAGAGGAAGCACGTGTATCACGTGAGGTTCTGCATGCTGACCTACGTGTCATTGCTGCACAGAACCAGGCTCACGGGTCCTGCAGACTTGCTGCTGAAGAGGGGCAAGCTGCGCATAGGTGTGATCAGGGTACTGTGTCATGTCCACCTTTTGAGTCAGAGGGTGAGGAGGACGACTTTTCCCCCCCACAGGTCGGGCCGGGCAGGCGTTGAGCCCATGGAGGTTTTTTTTTTATCTTGACATCATCACATGCAGGTGTTGAGGTGCACCCTGTACCACCCCCTTCCTGGGTGCCTTCCTCCAGGTCGTATGTGGCCATTTCTGATTTATTTTTATAGTCAGTTTAATTAGTTGATATAGTTTAAAATTGCTTGTCTATTGTGCCTTTATGTGACGGTGTGGTGCTTTGTGGCTTTTGAAAGCATCCACTGTCTGTTCCAGTTGGCCCTTCAAGCTTGTCTCATGTATGTGTTTGTAGCTTGGGGTCCTGACTCACATATGCCACTCCTGCTTCCCCTATCCATGTGCTTGCAAGCATGGTTCAGTGTTACAACCATTTACACAAGGGCATTGGACTTTCGTCATATCTGTGGCCTGTCTGCTGCTGTACTACTTGTGTTAACATCCCTAGTGGGGAGTATGTATGCTTTCTCCACGGCATTTCTGCAATCAATTTTGGTGAGTAGATTATTGATATGTCCATTTATTGATGTTGATGTATGTTCTGTTCTTGCCTGTATATGTGCTTGATGCACTTCATGCTATAGACAATAGCCTGCACCCTTTGGCTGTCAAAGTCACACTGATGGTGGGAGGCGGTCAGATGTAGGTCTCAGACATGGCCAAGTGACAACCAGCATGAAGACACACGCTCAGGAAAATGTCAAGCCTTATTAAAAGCTTTTATTCCCTTTCTGCAGGAAATTGAGCCTCCAAACTGCCTTTCCCAGCAGACACAGGGCCAAGTACTACAAAAACCTGGCCACATTGGGTGATGCACATGTGTGCATGCGTGCACAAGCAGAAGCATGGGGCTTGTGCACAGACGTCCGACAGAAGCAGACATGTTTCCAGGAGCTCCAAGCAAGGTGAGCAGCATGAGGGGCCACACCCCAGACGACCTTCCTCCAGGCCCCTCGCACATGCATGCTAAGTAGCTCCAGTGCTGGGGAGCTTGGCCAGGCATTGGGGAAGATGTGCACAGTACAGCTAAGCCGCCTTGAGGACCAAATGGCAAGAAGCTTTCCAAATTGTCAGGGGCACACACAGGGGGTGTCGCCCATATCCTCGAGTCCCCTCTGCCTCATAGAAGCTAAGTTATTAGCGTAGTAGTGTTCCTAGACAGAAACGAATTCAGCACACGGGGCACCCAGCAACGCACAGACTCAAGTGCAGTGCATATAATTTGCATATGCAAATTGCCACGTGCGATACCTATGAAAATTCACAGCTGTCAGAACACGAATTGTACTAAAGTCGCACCTCGCCACATGTGTCGAGCAGCTCACCCAAGGACCATTGTATCATGTGTGATTCTTGACACATTGGTCTTCCATTTACCGCGGGGCCACATGCGGCTGCCTTACCGCTTTGACAGTGTATGAACCATCATGGGGGCAAGAAAAAGTATACGAACAAAGCAGCAGAAAAGAGTGTTTCTTTGGGGAGGAGTCACTAAGTTTGAGGCATGAATGGTGTTGTGTGTGTAGTGAAAACACACACAGAATAGCAACTCATGCTCTCTTTGTAGCATTGAAATGCTCCTATTACCGGACCTGAGAGTGCGCAGGCAGGAGGCCAGCACTCACCCCATAGATAAGTCTCTCTTTGGCTTGCATTTGACCCATTCTGTACAATGTGCATGAAGAACATGGTTTTCTCTGATTGAGTATGTGTTATTGTCAATAGTTGTATTTTGTCTTTGGCCTACTTTCCCTTGCCATCCACCCCCCCTCTCATGACCCTCTTTCCGGTTATCCTGAATACTGATGCCTATCCAAAGAACGGATCCCTAACCCTCTTTCCCCGCCGGGGTCTCGGAGGCCTGTGTAAGTTTTACCTTGCAGGCACCCAGACCACAGAGGGGGTGGTTAGTTCTTGCCACTCCTGTGCCTGGAGACCGGAGCTCTGACATTACCCATCAGTTGTTGCATCCTCATTGATTATTGTGTACTGAAAATGCTACCCATCTTGTTCAACCATTGTTGATCTGTGCTACCTTGGTTGTACTTCTATCATTCTGCCTGGACTTGTGCTTGGCCATTTTCAGTGACTTCAATTCATCTACTGGAGACTCTTCCAGGGTTTTTTGGTGGCTACAGGCTTTTTCCCTGGTTTGGGGGTTTGGCTCCTTGGAGTTCTCTGCGATGTGGTATTTTTACCAGTCAAGGTGGCCTCTGAGGGGGGTGGACCCTATTTACACACAAGGTAGAACATGGAAACCAACGGGTAGGGGGATCCTGAAGCCAGGTAGACTAGAAGGAAGAAGGCAATGGACCCCAGACACAGTTCTTCAGAAGGTCATGGTGATGTGTTTTTTCAGGGCCTTTTGTTGTCGGACAGTACGCTTGGGCTACAGTGTTTGGGCACTCTCTGACATTCTAATTGTGGGGTACTATGTACATGATGTGTTCTGCTGGTCAATGGCTGTTCCTGTGTTTTTCAGGTGTCAGGGGATTGTTGTGGTTTGACATGTTGGGGTGTACACATGGGCAATGTTCACATGTGATGTGTACAGGACACTGAGGGTCACTTGATTTCACATGCATGTATTTAGTGCATGTCCCTACTGACACACACACATACACAATGCTCCACCACACATACAACCACCCTTCCATGCCCACAAGTGCACACAGATTGCCTTCTCTGGCATGCTGTGTCCCTGCAGTGCATGATCACTTACCATGTGGGGATAGTGTACATGCGTCAGTAGGTTATTTTTGTTGCTTGTCCTTTTTATATGATGCTCGAGGTGTATATCCAACACAATGGCTGCTCACTGTGCTGTGTGCTGAGCAGTGTGTTGCAGGAGACACACACAGCACACGGGTTGGGGATTACCGGATTTGGCTTGGCCAATGTGCATGACAACAGGCATTCAGTGTCTTGCTAATGGTACCACTGGTGGCATGCATTTGTGTATGACTTTGTATGTGGGGGAGGTTGTTGGTCAGTCATTTCATCTGATTCCATGTCAGGTGTGATTGCCTCGGGCCGCTTTCCATTTATCACATATCACATCATATCTAATTGGTCATGTGTTGGGCTTTTGCTGTTGCATGCCATGTCATGGTGTGGCCGACAAGGGTGATGTGAGTTGGGAGGGTTTGGGTTACATACCAGTGATTGTCATGGCCTGTTTTGCAGAGGGGTGGTGTGATACTCACCTTGCATGTGTTCCTTTCGGTCACACAGGATTGGTTATGTTTAAGTAGCTAGGGATGCACACAATGTAGCACTTCTGTGGCAATATTCAAGGTTGGTAAGGTTGTGACAGTTCACTGTCTCTTTGTCATCATCGATTGTCACCTGGTATGTGCCAGGCCTGTGTGCACTCCGCAGGGGTGGGAGTTTAGGTGAAAAATGTGGCCACAAGCTGGGTCCGGGCTGCCTCGCCATGTGCCCTTTCCACTCCCATGGGCAGCATCTGTGCCTGTGGTTGGGGATGTGGGGCACCACCATGTCCACCGTTACGTCCTGCCGTGTTGCAACATTGTGTAGGACACATGCTGCCACAATGATCCTGCACACTACTGGGGGTGCATATAGTAGCTGCCCGCTCAAGCAGTCAAGGGAGCGGAAGTGTGACTTTAGCACTCCGAATGTGCGCTCCACTATGGCCCTGGTTGTAATATGGGCAGCGTTGTATCTTACCTGGGGTGGTGTGGTGGGGTTCCGTATTGGCGTCATCACGTGGTTGCTCAGAGGGAAGGCACTGTCCCCTGGGGAGGTCATAATGGTTGTGATAAGTTTGGTTTGTGTATTTGTCTGTGTGTGACATGCATGCATGTGCACAGGTATTTGTACTCACCTATGAGCAATGTGTCGCCATGCTTCCCAGTTTCCAGGGCCCGGCTCAGGGCGGGCATTCTGTATATGAAATTGTCATGGGTAGACCAAGGGTAGTTTGCATAGATAGAGGTGATGATTCCCTTGGCATCGCATACAACCTGCACGTTGATGGAATACCAGTGCTTGCGGTTTCGATAGATGTGATCAGTGGCCCTAGGTGGACGTAGGGCCACATGGGTGCAATCTATGGCACCAAGCACTTTGGGGAAGTGTGCCACCCTGTAAAAGTCCTGGACCACGGCATGCCTTTTTGCAGGTTTTCTGGGCATGTATATGTGCCTGCAGACTGAGGGGCGCGCAGTCATTATTGCCAACACCTGGTGTAGGCAGCGTGTCTGCGTGGCCTGTGAGACACCGCGACTATGGCAGCTGTCCGCTGAAATGCCCCAGTGGCCAAAAAATGCAGGACATTGAGCACCTTCTCCAAGGGGCTCAATACTTGGGAGCACAGGGTGGGTGATGTAAGGTCATCTTCCAACTCCCTGACCAGGTCTAGGATGATACGAGGTGGAAACCTATACCTGCCATAGACCTGGTCATCAGGCATCCCAAAAAGGCTGGTCCGGGCAAAAAAATGCGGGGCCTGGCTATTCTCCTCCTCCTGCGGTGTCCCACGATCAGTGCTGCAACAAATGGGGCATTCATCGTAGCTGTAAATACGTGTTTGTTGTTTGTGCGCACTTTTACACTGTGCAGGGACGCTTCTGCCTGCCTTCATGTGGTGGACGTGTTGACGCCTGTGCTCGTCTTTTGGCGTGCGCGGGTTTCCTGTATTCAATTTCATGAATACGTGTAGTTCGCTTGCGTGTGAGTGTTCTGTGTATTTCCCAGCAGTACTTCCCCAGTAACGCCCTCATTTTCACGCATTGTTCCCCATTCTGCATGTTCCGCCCCCTTTTAGTGTGTGCGCTACACGTTGTGCTCTTTAGCTGTGCGCGTCCACGCACGGCGTTCGGGATTTTGCAATGACGTGTGCGCCCGTGTGCGCCACCCGCGGATTTGGCGCACGTCCCTGGGAAAACGCACGCAGGGCCTTCCATGAATCGCATGCATGCGCTTGCTTTTTGACAGTTGCGCCAGCTTGCGCCACATTTTTCGGCGCACATTTGTTCCAGGAATCGGCCCCTAGGAGTCTACCTAGATGCAGAACTCAACCTGAACAAACACGTGAAAGCAATCACCTTGTCTGCTGCATACTCGACCAAACTCCATAATCTCTCCAGAAAATTCCTCACCCCTGGCAACTGCTTCACTCTTGCTAGAGCAACAGTCGGTAGCAAACTTGAATACTGCAATGCCATCCTAGCAGGGACCTCCACCAAGAACCTCAATAAACTACAACTCACAAAGAATAAAGCCCTCAGAGCAGTTTGGGGCCTCAAGTGCTCATAGCACATCTCCCAAATCAGATGCAAAGCCCACTGGCTTCCCATTAAAGCACTCATTGGGCCTCATTAAGAGTCAGGCGTTAAGGGTTTTACAGCGCTGTAAACGGCGCCGTCCCTTAATGCCTGATTACAAGGTCCCTTTGCGGGATGGTGATTTTAACGCCTGCAATTTGCGGCACCGTACTTAGCGCCTTCCCCATTCCCATTATGCCCTATCGGGCAAAAATGGGAATGGGGAAGGGCCATGGCGGAAGGGGGAATTACCACTCCGCCAACCTCGGAATGGGGTGGTAATTCCCCATTCTGCCATGGCGGAGTCGGAAAGTTACCGGCATGGACCATGGTGCTATTAGCACCATGGTCCATTCGCCAGGGTCGTAATGAGGCCCATTGACTTTAAAATACTCTCCACCACCCACTGCTGCCTCTATAAAACAGCCCCCATCTCACACACTGCATCTCCAAGACACCAAATCCACGAACCTTACGCTTGACCTCCTCCATCTCACTTACTACACCTCGATTCAACAAAAAACGATCAGGGGGCTCCTGCTTCACTGTCATCGCACCCACACTATGGAACACGCTCCATCGCTCCATCAGGAACGAACCTTCCTACCTTGCATTTCGCAAACAAGTCAAAACCGCACTTTTTAACAAATATGCACGATTACCTATGTAACTACTACTGACAGGACTGTAATGTAAATACCTATGCTTTAGTGTATGTAATCTAGCGCCGTGATACCTCCGGGTCCTGGCGCGTATAACAAATGAAATAAATAAATAAGTGTACACTTCCTACTGCTTCCTATACTTAAATATTATAAGGCAAAGGTGACTCCCTCCCTTTTTTACGATAGAGAGATATTTATTAGCATTAAAGATTTAATATGGCGAAAGTTGGGAGGACTATTTTGGAGAGGGGTGCTAGATCTATCTAGCTGTGTTCCAGCCATTCTATTAAGAAATGAACTAGGGCTACTCTATTTTTCATGTATGATCAAATGGAAATCTTTGTCATTCTACAGGAAAATATTAGACCCTCCTGCAAATTCTCTTGTCATAGATTTAAGACTAGAAATAAAGGAGACACACTGTCTTACTTTAAATGAATGGGGACGGGATGTGAGAATCTATTAGTTAAGATAAATCAGTGTAAGGAAAATCTCATTGAAAATCCATATTTAGTTAAAACAAGCATTATGGGACTATGATTAGTGTCAAATGAGAGACTCCCTCTATACATACTACCTATTGTATACTTCCACACATGAGAAGAGACCCTTCAATACAACAAATTAATATATTAAAATGTTCCTGTACGTGATATGAAGCCAAACCCATCTTCACAATTTTCTATAAGGATTTTAACTGGGAAACAAATATCCCTAACACTGACAACTTTGAGATTTTTTAACAACATTTTTCCTGTTTTTGAAGATAAAGTAAAGGACAAATTGAGAAGTAATGTAATCGAATGTAAACGAATGTAATGATCGATATAATGTGTAGTGTACGTATGACTCATTGTAAAATGAACTGAGAATTGGGAGAGAGATGTGGACGCTATTCTTACAAGTTTAACAAGCTATGCATGGACCTACATACAATGAGAATCATGAAATTTAAGATGAAATGTTATATGAAGAGCAAATGATTATAGTAGTTGCAGTTGTATTAATATATATGAAGACTTGATTAACTGGATGATGAATTGGGTTTGATATTGATCTGGACATTTTTCTATTTAGAAATGATGTAAGGATGTGTAAAGTGTGATTAATAAACCAGAATAGAAATAAAAAAAAATAACATTATGTTAACAGTCCCCATTGAGTAAATATGGCCATTCTTTAGGCCCTTATTTCATCAGAGAAGGCCCTCATGCACTAAACATGTTTTTTTTTAGTTAGGCTCTGTTTCAGTAATCAAATTACATATTTATCAAATATTGACAATAAAGTGGACCATTTCCAGTAAGCAAGTGTATAACATTGCATTCTTAAATATCATAGAATGAACACAGTCAGCCTCATTATGAGTTAGACAGTAAGTGGTAGCATTCATGGTAACTGAGTTACTGCCAATTCTATCACTATGCCAAATTATGAGGTTGGGTTTTGAGTGGAGGATTAACCTCCAGGAAAACCCTGGAGGTAAATCTTCCCACTGAACGCTGAAAAATCAGCATAATTGGTGGAATTACTGCAGGTGTAATTCTTTAAATAAAGCTCCATTGGGTCCAAAGGGCCCAAAATTAATGGGGAATTACACATCCACCACCATTTGTAATCAGATGGAAATTCTGCCTGACTAAGCGGGGGTAACAGTCATTCATTAGGGCAATTATTTGGCTTTTGGCAGATTAACCACCAAATTTCTGCCTAAGTAGTAATGAGGCCAAGTATTAAGAAAAATACTCATGAATTATAACTAGGCATTATTGTTTTTCTTGTATTAAAATGTTTCTTGATTATCTACACATTTTTTTTTTTTTAATTAATTTAGGTTGGTTCTTCTTTCATGAAAGACAATAGACTCCATGTAAGATAATGCCGCATTATGAGTTCGGAGGTATTTCAGAGTTAAATCCTCTGAAATACCACCAAACGGATTTACAGTTACCATCACTTGGTCCTGTGGATTTACCAAGGTATTACAAGTGTTGGCAGATGGTGCAAATCCCTATTTTCTGGAGTCCATAGGACCCCATTGAGGATTTTTGGTGGAATTAGCACTGCTGGAATTACAAGTAGTAATTCTGCTGATTTTTCTGTATTTAACTGGGAGGTTTTACCTCCAGGCTTTTACCGGGTTAAACCTCCAGTATTACCACTTACCGCCATACACATAATGAGTCTTTTAACAGGAGTAACGTTTTAGGCCTTGTTATGTAAGAAACACTGTCAGTGATAAAAAAAAAGTAAAACCTCCCCTACTGTACCAAGCAGTAATCTCAGTGACATGACTATTATCTATTTATTTTACTGGTTTAATGCATCACTTTCACCAAAGTGAAGCACAAGCTGGGTATTATATAACTGGTTACATTTTACTGCTAGCAGTAAATGCTGCCAGGGGAAACTTCCATCGTTGTAAGAATTCAGTGAGTCAATTACATTTTGCTACTTTTCAATAGATCAGTAGAGGTCATCTGGGATAATAATCTACTGTTATATCATTGGGGGTAAAAAAAACAAATACCACAAGAGGTAGTTGGCACCATTTTTGGGTACCATTTTGTTGAATTAAGTGGATTGCCTAAAAGCTTTTGTAATTGTGATCAAGGAGCTTTTCCTGAGTTAAGACCACTGCCCTTTAAAAAAAATGTTCATTCAGGGCCTGAAGCTGTGTGAGGACTTTCCAAAAAACGTTATTTGAAAGAGCAAAGCATGCAATTAGATAAGAGGATTTTGAATAGGGTCTCAGGCATGGACAAGGGAGGTGTAAATGGTTTGACTCCTGCGGTCTTTAAATAACGAAGTGCAAATTACCTCTACACACAAGGCCCAATCACTGCACCTACCTTGTGAAAAGTTCCAAAAACCCATTTCTGTGATTCCTGGGGGATGGGAGCAGGAAAGTTATGTCAATAGCAGAGTGTGTTCAGTCGTCACTCAGTCACGAAGCATGCCACTGCTGTGGATATCAGTGGGACATGAGGCATGACTGAGCCTGTGGGACACACAACTGACCCGAGAAGGTCCTCCAAAAGCAACTAAGCTCCACATTGTGATGAGATTCCCACAGCCACCCCAGACACCCCCAACCCCCTCCACGCCCAGCCCCACCTCTCCCCCCCTGCAAACTAAGCCATGACCGCCAGGGGTATAATCAAGGGTAAAACAAGCACCACTCTCAAAAGAATGTGTTTGTTTTCCAGGAAACGCGCAGAGCAAAGGGATGCCTGGGTGGTCCATGCATTAGCCACAGCGGGCAACGGGCCTCAAAGGATCCCTGAGTCCAAAGCAGCTAAGGGCTGCAGATGCAGACCGAGGGCAGCCAGGCAACAGGAAGGGGGAGGAGTGAAGGGACCCCTAGGAGGAGAGGACAGGAAAAGGGTATAGAAGTAAGGCTTGCCCAGCACCACCACAAGGGGTCTATAAAAACTCACAGGGAGGCACCCTCTCTGCCCGGACGACTACAGCGGAGGACATTGTATGTTTTGTGTGCGAGGCCAAGGCGAAGCAAGGTGAGTCTGGTGGTGCTGTAAGCAGAGTGGGGGGTTGGGGGGGTGCTCAATGTCTTGCATTATTCAAAGTGTTAGGGCTTAAGTTAACAGTATACTGGAAGGAGAAGGACAGGAAGTTATCCCTATGGGGTGGCAGTCTCAGTACAAGAAGAGTATTTACGTAACAGTATTGGGGGGGCCGGATCATGCTCGATGCCGTGTGGGACCCGGGTTGGAAGGGTAACTTTGGGTCCTCCGGCAGGATGCTGCATAGCCGCGTATGGAGGTGGCACGAAAGCAACTTTACTTTGATTGCAATAATGTTTATTTGGCATGTTTAGTGCACAAGGTTGGGCATTTTCAATGGTATGGTGTTAGAATGCACTGGATCAAAATGTGTTGTGCTTATCAGCAGTAACCTATTGAAGTTACTATTTACTACTGGTGAAGCCGTCCTGCGGCGAAGGCCGGGTGAAAAGACCAACACTCCATGCCCCCAGCTACATGATCCACAGCCTGGATGCTGCAACGCTGACGATGGCTGCCCACATAAACCTGAGCACCCCAGGCACCCACAATGCTCCGCTGAGCATGGCCTGTTCGGATTGGGTAACCTGCAAACAAAAGGAAACTACAACACCAAGCCAGATGGTGAAGCCGGCCGGGAGTGAAGGCTGGATTAAAAGGCCAACTCCCTCATCTGCTCCTGAATGCTCCATGCCCCCTGTGGATCCCCTTCAGCCACCCTTTGACTCCCAGCTCCATGATCCACAGCCTGGAGGCTGCAATGCTGAAGATGGCCGCCGACATAAACCAGAGCACCCCAGGCACCCACAATGCTCTGCTGAGCATGGCCCGTTAGGATTGGGCAACCAGCAAACAAAAGGAAACTACAACACTGAGCCGGATGGTGAAGTGGGCCGTCAGCGAAGCCAGGATCAAAAGGTCAACTCTCTCTTCTGCTCCTTAATGCTCCATGCCCCCTGTGCACCCCTTCAGCCACCCTTTGCTCCCCAGACCCGTGATCCACAGCTTCGAGGCTGCAATGCTGAAGATGACCGCCAACATGAACCCGAGCACCCCAGGCACCCAAAATGCTCTGCTGAGTAAGGCCCGTTCGGATTGGGCAACCAGCAAACAAAAGGAAGTTACAACACAACGAGCCAGATGGTGAAGCTGGCCGGCAGTGACGGCCGGATGAAAAGGCAAAAACTCTCTTCTCTTCCTGAATTCTCTGTGCCCCTTGTGGACCCATCCATCCACCCTGGGCCCCCGCAGCTCCATGATCCACAGCCTGGTGGCTGCAACGCTGAAGATAGCAGCCAACATAAACCCGGGCACCCCTGGCACCCACAATGCTCTGCTGAGCATTGCCCGTTCCGATTGGACAACCAGCAAACAAATGGAAACTACAACATTGAGCTTGATAGTGAAGCTGGCCTGGAGTGAAGGCCGGATTAAAAGACAAACTCTCTCTTCTGCTCCTGAATGCTCCATGCCCCCTGTGGACTCCTTCAGCCACCCTTTGCCCTCAGGCTCCATGAACCACAGACTCGAGGCTGCAATGCTGAAGATGGCCGCCAACGTGAACCCGAGCACCCCAGGCACCCAAAATGCTTCTCTGAGCATTGCCTGATCAAATTGGGCAACCATCAAACAAAAGGAAACTACAACACCGAGCCGGACGGTGAAGCCGGCCCGCAGCGAAGGCCAGATGAAAAGGCCAACGCTCCCTTCTGTTCTCCGCTTTGATTCACCAGACCAAGCCACCAATCTAACCCCTTCAGCGATTTACACATGCAGCCAAGGTAAGCCGGTCCTTCCCAAACCGGTCCTATCTAGCCACATAGTAGTCTCCACCACGCATATGGCCCTGAAAACTATCCACATGTTCTGCTGGGATATTATCCCAATACCCCATCATATACCATTCCTGCCACAATGCATACCAGTGAGCACTCTCACTCACCTCCCCTTAATCATGCTGCAAGAACACCCTTTCCCCAACGGAATCTGATACACCGCACAAACACTGCCTACACCATAACCCCCATTGTGTACTCAATCCATCCCATCAGACACCATACTCCCCCTCCCACTATCTCATTGGAATCTAACTCCAACAAAAACCCCAACATTCCTACAGTTTATCACGTCGTCAAACTATCCCACCTTAGAAACCCAACACCTCCAATGCCCCCAAACATGCAGGGCACCTTAACCTTGAGACTTGCTCAACGTACTTACAGATTAGCATCCAGAATGACCCACCCTCAGCCAGCATCCCGCCCCATACCAGGTATGTCTGGAAACTACTGCTTAGGGGAATGTTCCCAACATGACAAGCAAGTTCAACCTACACCTAACACTGCCCCCTAGACCAAAGTGATCCCCCCAAGAATCACAATGCCCTTGCAGAGTATCCTAGCCCCTAGGCTAATCCCACATGCAGAAACATGCCCTTGCAAACAGCTCATACCCCAAACTCCTGCAAACAACCCACTCTGCAATACTCCAGAAGTCCCCTCAATGTCCCTCAACTTGAACCCACAGTGCCAGCCCAAAAAGGCCAACAACCCCACCACTCCACTAATGGGAGCCCTCTTCAATACCTGGTCCATCAATGCTCATGCTCTCGACATTAACAACCTCATCTGCACCCTGAACCTGGACTTCCTTGCCATCGCTGAGACAGGGCTACAACCAGCCTCTGGCCCTGCGATCTCCCTGACCAAACCTACTGGCCATGTAATCTACATAACAGACAGACTCACCTCTAGAGGAGGAGGAATAGCTCTTATCACCAAAAAATCTATCCTTACCACAACTACTACCATACCTATGACAGTGAACTGCGACCTACTAGCAGCCAGGATAACCCCTCTCACATGGTCACCATGACCATATTTGTGACGCACAGACCCCCGCCCCCATTTTCACATTTGAAGAGGATCTCTTGCAAGCAGTGGGCAACAACATCAAACCCTCCTCCAGAACACTCCTCCTTGGAGATCTGAACCTTGGCCTCAATGACCCATCCGATGCCCATGCATCCTATAGCCTATGCTCTCAATGCCTTAGGCGTCCAGCATTGCGTCCATATCCCCACTCATATTAAGTGTTGCACCCTAGATTGGATAGCTGTCCTCAAATGCCAGACAACCATCTTAAACAACACCCCTTTCCCCTGGTCAAATCACCACATATTATCATTCGTCACCACACCCACAGAACACACCACCTTCACCTGGCCCGCGCTACCCCCGCTTCGACACGTAGCACTCGCAAACCCACCAAAGAGAGCATATCCCCCCTCCTGCAAGCCTTTCAAGCCCAAAACCTACACACTAATGACCCCTCCACTCTGGCTAACCTCTACACTAGCCCCCCTCAGCAGCAGTAGATGCAGTGCTCCACTAGCCCCCAGAAAACCCCAAACTGCCAAACACTCTAACTCTTGGTTCCCACCTGAACTCCTGGAACTACGTAAATCAAAACACCTAGCCGATGCAAATTGGAGAAAAACATTGTCAGACTGCAAAACATCCAATTTACTGAGTTTTCCAAACAGTATAGACTAGCGATCATAGCTGCCAAAAACACCACCTACAACCATAGAATTATTGCTAATGCCAAATTCAACAACAAAGATATTTTTACAATCTTACAGGGACTAGAATCACCGGCCAATCCTCCCACCCCCTCTCCCGCTATAGTCAAATAGTCAAAGATGAGGCGTGGTGCTCATCCATCCAAACAGCCATACTCGATAAGATCGAAACATTGGACACAAAAGTTCTCAATCAAGGCAGCCCAAATCAATCAGTCAGTCATGTCCAAACTGCTGCCCACAGGGACTGCCCACGAACCAAACCAACTCCCGATTTTCTACTTCAACCCTATCACTGAATCTGAAACAGCAGCCATCCTGAAAGGACTAAAACCCTCCCAGTGCAAAGGAGACGTTTGCAGAGCACCAATAATGAAGACTGTGCAGACGATCTGATCCCTTTCTTCACTAAATGTATCAATGCCTCCTTTGCTGCTGGCCATATCCCAGCTAACTTGACAGAAGCATCGGTACATCCCCTGATCAAAAAACCCTCACTCGACCTGGCCTACCCCACCAATTACAGACCCATCACCTTAATCCCCTTCCTACTCAAAATCCTGGATAGAGCCACCTATCTCCAGGTACAACAATTTCGGGAAACCAGCCACATTCTAGGTGGCCACCAGTCCGGTTTCCGGCCCGGCCATGGCACTGAATCAGCACTAATTGACTTAAAAAAGCAGCTTGATGAATCAGGGACCAAGGACATTCTGCCCTCCTTCTGCTCTTGGATCTCTCAGCTGCATTTGACTTAGTCGACCACCAGATCCAATGCCATCAACTCAGGGATTTAGTCCAATTCTCGGGAGAAGCCACTAGCTGGGTAGTATCCTTCCTCCATGTCAGATCCATGAGAGTATTCACAGAGAACTGTAGTGCTACTCCTGCCCCCATAACCTGTGGAGTACCCCAAGGCTCCTGCATGCCCCCACATTACATCACAACGTCACTAAACCCTTCTTTAACCTACTTGACTCAATCAGCAAAAGATACATTAACTATGCCAATGACACTCATATTCTTCTATCCTATCTGGCAATTACAATGAAGACTCCCAAGCACTGAACACAATTTACCCATCATTCAAACTTGGATGGCCACCCACTGTCACTGTCTCAATGAAAATAAGACAGAGCTCCTCCTAGTGGGGCCACCGTCAGGCACAATAAATGTAGACCCACAGTACACGTCCTTCTGCATTGATGGTCACCAAATCCCAGAATTGGCTGCAGTGAAAACACTTGGTGTGTACCTCGACACTACACTCTCACTCACATGTCAAGAGAGCGCTATCGCCTCATCTGCAGCCCACACCACCAAACTGATCAACTCTGCTAGATCCATCCTCTCCAAAGACAATTGCCTCACAATTGCACAAGCCATTATAGGATCAAGACTAGACTACTGCAATGCCCTATTGACAGGCACCTCATCCTGTAACATTGCAAAAATGCAGGTAATCTAGAACAATGCCATTCGAGCGTCCCTCAATATCCCTAGACGAGAACATATTTCTGCCCCAGGGAAAAGTTTTCACTGGCTCCCAATCAGAGAGCACATCATCTTTAAAACACTGCCCATCATGCACAGATGCCTTTCCAACTCTGCCCCTGTCTATCAAAAAAAAATACCAGAGACCAATCCAATCGACCCCACAGAGTGACTCACAGCAACAAACGGTTAAAACCTGTCTACAACAGAGCTAAAGCCGAAGGGGCCAGCTTCCTACCTTTGCTGCCAAACAATGAAACATGCTCCCCCAAGCTCTGAGAGCTGAGACCTCCTACTGGACCTTCAGGAAGTCCATAACAACTTGGCTACTTGCCTAATTTAAATGTACTGACATTGAACTGCCACATGTTCCAAGATTGGGTAACTGGTTGTAACAGCTGCTTGATGCCTCTGGATATAGTGCACTTTATACATGAAAAAATAAGTAAATTCATACATTTAGTGTTTCCGTTGATTAAGATGGTAGATAATTGGTTATGTATGTCTGGTGTCTGGGATAGCTATTACACACCACATGAGTTTCAGTCGGTACCACGTCATCTTGCATTGGCATCACATGTGACATTGGATGTGTTCTTTTCTCTTGGTTGTAATGGCATGGGACTGTTTGGTCGCCTTGTGTGGTCGGCACGACATAGGTGGTTTGCAGAGAGGTCTCTGGGCCACCAGACGAAGTCTGGGTAAGGGCAGACAGCTAGCCCGGAGGCTGGATAGGGGTAGTAACACATGCAGAGATACAGGGTGGGTCATGCATGGGGTTGAGGGAGACAGAGCTCAGTCCGAGGTTACAACGGTAGAGGCTTTCAGCCAGATTTGAAATTCATTTGCGTAACCCTGCAAAACTTCAATGACCAGAATGCAAGTTTCGCAGTGCGTAATGTTTCTTTGCCTGAGGATCACTGTGCCGTTGTCATACATAACAGGGGGAAAATGGCAGTATGTTGAATTATGCACTGTTGATCATAGCCTTGGGTTCCTCCCCGGTAGTATTCCACCATATATGGAGGTTGTAGTGTGCTGCAGGGGAGAATTGTGTTATGTGGCGTGGGCTACCATTTGCCCTGTTGGGCTTTTCTAGGTGTATTGCAAAATGGGTGGGGATTATGGTTAACTCTCTCATGTTGAATTCAACATGGAGTGGGTACTGTAGGGGTGAACACTTGGTTTGAAGGTTCCCCCATGGGGCTTGCACTATGGACCGGGTTGACTGGGCCAGGGGAGGGTGTGGGGGAATTGTGCTGGGAGGAGGCGCGTACCGATTGTCCAGTATTTGGTAACTCCATCTTTAAATATGGCACACATTGGGTTTGCAGGATGGACTGGGTGCACAGCGTTGCAGGGACAGAATGCTCGTCTAGGTGGCTACCCATGGAGTAGTGCAGCAGGGACTGGGATTACTGTTTTGGGGGAGGGGAGACGCTGAATTGGCAGGTTCTCCCATGTAGTATTCAACCATGTACTGGGTTTTAGTGCACTGCGGGTTGAGAATGGTGTGAGGATGCTTCGAATACCATTTTGCTCGGGTGTGTTTCCATATTCCCCACGTTAATTTTGTCAGGTACTAGGTCTACACTATTACGGGGGGGGGGTGCAGAGTTTTCACAGGACGTACTGGGTTGCATGCTTGCGGGGGAGATGCTCGGTTGGCGTTTTCCAATGTTAAGGTACTCGGTACTCGTTGTGATGGAGTCATGTGAGCATGACAGCGATGTTCGTCGTCACGCATGCTCACAAAATGAAGTGGGCATAACCTGAGCTCATCAGACCTGCGTCCTGCGTATTCCTTAAGGTACGGGAGGGCAAGGCTTGGCAACAGGGGTACAGGGGACATATGAGCAAACATCACACTGGTGACGAGGGTGCTACTGGGTAGTTGGTTTGTGATCCGTCACCTGATTCAGCATCCACATCATTGTTCCTATGGCTACCAGGAGTGCTACCCGTGCGGGAACGTTCTAACCGACATTTTGTGCTGTTTATGGTCGTGGCCCCACAGGTGGGGTGCTCATGCGCCACATATTCAATTTCTGGAGCACATCAGTGCTAAATCGTGTCATGAAGGCCTCAAAGGCCACCAGGTGGGGTCTCTGGGGCCCCATATCTTTATAAAGTGTTTATCTTAAAAAAAGTAAGGAATATTCTTTTTTCACAGTCTTACAGTAAATGTTAAGAGGAACATTTTACTTGAACCCTCTGGTACAGAGAAACGTTTCTTCTTCTCGATGGTGTCAAGGAAGAGGAGGGCCTTTCATGGAACATTCCATGTCGACCTAAAGCAGCTCCACCTGACACCACTAAAGTCAACACTGCAGCCCAGGTGAGGGTGCCTGTGCGTGTTATGCACCTCAGTGATCCATCGAATCAACGGACTTGCTGCATTCACACGAGTGATAGGTGCCTGTGCGGTCCGTGAACATGAGCGACCCTGGAGATGGCACTCAAGGTCCAAGTGCACCCCCGCAGGTCAGGAGGGTGCCCAAACAACAAGGCACCAGAGTTTGATGCCTCACGCACTCCTTTGACATTGGGTTCGAAATGGCTGAAGTGGGTCAAAAAACTTGAGATGTACTTCAAGGCCACGCGAGAGATGGATGATAAAGCAAAGGTGGCGACACTCCTCTACGCTGCAGGATCTGAGGTACATCGCATCTTCAAGACACTCCCCCCCACCGACGGATCATATCAAGCCATGAAGGATTCACTCAAAGATCACTTCATACCACTAGTGAACCAAGACTTTGAACGCTTTGTGATGTGCAGCAAAAATCAACATGGAGAAGAGTCCCTCGACCAATTTTGTGGGAGGCTACGTCAACTAGAGAGAACGTGCCACTGGGAAAATGAGGAAGGCATGGTCCGCAACCAGCTACTACAAGGCTGTTGTTCAGGGAAACTACATCGACAGGTACTCTGTGAACCAGGGCTCACACTTTCACGCATCCTAGAAATGGGGAGGTACTATAAGCTTGCTGATAGCCGTGCCCCTAAGATGAATGCCACAGTCAAATTGGTGAAAGGTGATGAGGTATGCGTAATTGGGCGGTCGTTGAACGCTGGCCCGTCATGACCCTGTTGGCCCCAGAAGGATATAGACAAATCACAGCCTTGTCCAAAATGTGGCTACGGTCTCCCACATGCAAGTGACTGTCCAGCAAAAGGGAGAGTGTGTGGGCGCTGTGGAACTGCAGGACATATTGCGAGAATGTACTGGGCCACTGCTCCGACCACCATTCCCAGGGGACCAAGCAGAGCAACCAGAGCTGCACCACACAGACAGAGGAACGTGGCCATGGTGGAACAAAAGCTCCAAGACATGGAAATTGTGGAGGAAGAAGAAGAGGATGAGGAGGTCTTGTTCATATCGAACATTGACTCAGTGAAAAAGAAAAGGAGGCAATCCGCATGCACAGTAACAATCAGTGGGACATTGACTCCGGTGCAAATAGACATAGGCGCATCAGTATGCGTACTTGCGACACACCTTTACGAGGCACTCCCAGGACCACTAGGAGAAATGCATGCCAAGATATATTCATTGGGGGGGACCCGACCACTTCGCCTCCAAGGAGTATTTGTAGCTCAAATAACTCACACTAACAATACCATCAGAGCGAAATTTTTCGTGACACACGTCAGCCCTCACTCACTCTTGAGCTGTGCCGCATCGAGGCACTAGACATTGTACACTTTATGCTTTTGGTGTTTGAGACAGACATCAGAGACATAATTGAAATGTTTGCTGACATTTTCAAAGGCATTGGGAAGCTTAAGGGGGAGGGCATCAAATTGCATATTGACAAAACAGTGCACCCAACAGCGCTAATGGATCGGCACATACCTTTCCACCTGAGGGCACAAGTGGAAAAAGAGCTGCAAAATATAACTCAGATATAATCGAGAAGATAGATGGCTGAACCCTGTGGGTGTCCCCCATTGTAGTCGAGGCCAAACCCAAACATCCAGGATCTGTGAACATCTGCGTGGACATGAGATTACCCAACCTCACCATAATCAGGTCAACCCTAAACAATGTGGTGAGGGAGCTACAGGGATCCGAGGTGTTTTCCAAACTTGATCTGTGATCCGGATATCACCAGCTAGAATTGCACCTGGACTCACGTTATATAATGACATTTACAACTCACAACGAACTATACCAATACAAGCGCCTGAGCACGGGGTCCCCTCAGCAGCAGAAGTCATCCAAAATATCATCAGAGGGGCCCTTGCCAGCTTAGAAGGCATAATAAACTTGAGTGATGACATATTGGTATACGATGCATCGGAGACTGAGCACATGGCCAGGCTGGAAAAGACACTGGAAAGGATCAGAGACCTGGGCCTAACATTGCACCGTAAGACATGTGAATTTCTCAAAGATAGCATAGCATTGTTTGGTTTCATCTTCCACTCAAAAGGAATCTCTCCAGACCTTCAGAAGGTAAAGGATATTCAAGAAGCAAAACCCCTGGAGAATGGCTCAGAGGTTATAAGCTTCCTCAGCATGGTAACATACTGCGGGAGATTTATTCCAAACTTTACATCTCACTCGGAACCTCTTCGGACCCTGACTAAGAAAGACACTGCATGGGCTTGGTCAGACACGGAACAGAAGGCTTTTGACACCATAAAATCAGCCCTCATGGGGGTTGCGGGAGAAACAATGACATTCTTTCAACCAGGGAATGAATCCAAACTAATTGTGGTTGCCAGCCCAGTGGGGTTAGGAGCTGTACTCCTTCAGCCAGACATCCACGGACAAATGAAACCCTTTGCCTATGCCAGCAAGGCACTGACTGCAACCGAACAAAGGTACTCCCAAATAGAGAGAGAGGGGCTAGCTGTATTTTGGGGCTGTCGACACTTTCTCATCTATGTCCTGGGAAAACCTGTGTCCGTAATCACCGACCACAAGCCACTGATCCCAATCCTGGCAGGCTCTACCTCCAAACCACCAGCGATGATAGAGAAATGGTTGCTAGCTCTCATGGAGTATGGAGTGAAGCTACAATACCGACCGGGAACCCACAACTCGGCGGACTACCTGTCGCATCATCCCAGGTGTGGCAGTGATCAAAGGACAAAGTCAATCTTGGACTGTGATGACCATGTTCACCTAGTAGTGGACGCAGAAATACCAGTAGCCCTCAAACGAAGACGAATGCTTCCGGCTCATTAAGAATGCTGTTGTTAGTGGTGATTGGAGGTCAACTCTAGCTGACATGACACGCAAAGACAAAGATACTCAACGCGAAATTCAGCAAATGTGGCGAGTACGACACAAATTCTTGAGGTCGGCAGAAGGGCTGATACGACGAGGTAGACAGATTGTGACACTGAGAATGATGGCGTGAGAGTGACAGAATTGGCCCACTGCGGCCACCAGGTCATGGCAAAGACCAAACAAGGCTGCGCTCCAAGGTGTGGTTCCCAGGATGGGAGGAAAAGGTTGATGAATATGTGAGCAAGTGAGTCTGGTGCTAGGCGGCAACCCCCATTAATAAGGAACCCTGCATTGAGTCAATGGAGCGCAGCAACAGCCCATGGGACACAGTACATGTAGACTTTGGGTCGACCAGGAGAGGGATGTACATTCTGGTGCCGATGGACCAATGGTCGAGATAACCAGAAGTGGAACTAGTCAAGTCCACGTCATGTGAACAAACCATCCAAGCAATGGAGAAAGTATTTGCGAACCATCGATTCCCCCGAGTCATATGTTCAGACAATGGGCCGCCATTTCAAGGGAGACAATTTCTGGAATTCATGAGTGACTACGGCATCACCCATAGAAAAGTGACACCTGCATGGCTGAGAGCAATGGAGAGGCTGAGCGCTTCATGAGTACGCTCAATAAAATATTTTGCATCTCACAGGGACAAGGAGGTGAATTATACCAGTTCCTCCGAGAGTATCGGTCGACCCCCCACCAATCCACAGGCATGCCTCCTGCTGAAGCTTTGTTCAACAGGTGCCCGAGAGGGCTCATTCCCGAGACGGATGGCCGACCACCGGGGTGTCATTGTTAGGGAGAATTCTCCAAATGTGCTAATTTCCCTTACCTTTTGAGACCCCCAGCAACTTTGCTGGATTTCTAGGATTTAATTTTTTACCTGGGAAGAGTGTGAGCCTTTTCTTCCCACTCTTCCATGTATTTTGTGTGTGTTTTACTTTTGTGTTCTCTGGTAATGGAGTTTTTAAAAGAACCTAGATGGCATCAACTTTTTCTGTGGGTCACACAGCACCTTCAGTGCAGTGGCACAGGGGTGTCTTTCAGACTCCCAAAGGTTTAAATAAGTTTCCTGGGACTGACTACTGTCTCCCAGGGCATGTAAAGTTAAATTGACTTTACTAGACTCTTTAAATTTACTGACCCAGCACACCCTATCTTACTATAGAGTGCTGGAGGGGTTTCTTAGCTTCCCCTGAGTCAAAACGCTCATGTAACAGTACAATGTTACCTTTTCCTATTTTAAATGGCTGGCAGCAGTGGTTTAGATCAACTACCGTGATTTTTCGCGGCCGCTAACAACGGTAGCTCAAAATAATGGGTAGCCACGTTTTCAAATATGGAGCCCCAGACTGATCTATGAAAACAGACTCCAGTCAACTTTTTTCATCATTTCTTTTAGGAAAAGTCCTTCTGGTGTTTGTCTCTGTGCACCAAAGGTTTGGTCCCTTTGTTTGTGCCCTTTGGCAGGCTTCTGTGCTGAAGCCCTCCTCTGGTGCCAGAGTGTCTGGGTGGACAAGATGTGAGGGAGGTGCCGAAAACTCCCTTTGCTTAGTCTCCTAGGAGACCTAAATGCACGCTGATGTGATTGGCTGGCTCACTGTCCGGCAAGGACAGCCACCCTGCTGGGTGAGTGGCAGCCAGGGTGAATGAATGTGGGATAACTGTATAAAAGCAGGTCTCTCAGACTTGGAAAGCAGAGTCGACCACTGGAATGGAAGAACCGAAGAGGAAAGGAAGCAAGAGGACTGCTGCAACTGCTGGACGACCGGTGAAGCCCTGCTGCAGGTCTGAATTGCCTGAAACTCCTACGACAGAGAAGCCCTTCAAGGTTAACTTCTTCCCTTGTGTTTGGTGGGAACAACCAACTCGCAAGCCAGCTGGACACTGTCCTATTCTGGTCAAAATTTCTTCAGAGGCATGTTGAAAACTGGATAGCCAAAGGGAAGGAAACCAGGGGGACTTTAAGGCACTCATACCTTAAACCGACATCTTGCTACAGCTTTTGGCCTCTTCCCTGGACAGTGCAGGAACCTCTGACTTCCTCCTTCTTGTCCCCATGACTGAAGCTCAGGAAAAGCGAGATCTGATCGAACTGCCAGGCACAACTGCCTCAACTACAGCTTTCTTCATTTAAAAGGTACTGTGCAAATGCGGTCCGGAAATCTTTTCGGCAATCGAGAAAGTGCGTGAAACTTTCCTCAACTACGAAGGCTTGTCCTTCCCGAAACATTTGTCAAACTTTTTGCCTAGCCAAATCCTTTACAAATTTGTGGCAAAGACTTAACCGTTATCTACCAGAACTATTCCCACTAAAATAAAACGAACCCAATCCACTGTAGTGCCCCCCCTCTTAAAGGAGGATTAATAAATGCCAGATCCCTGACTGTGCATGCCCCGGATACCTGCGACCTGATATCGGCCAATAATCTGGACTTGGCTGCATGATGCAGCAGGACACCAACATTCTTTAACAATCCCGGATGGTTAATCCATACTGAGACAGGACAGAACTAATATGTGGGTTGGCGGCATTGCCATCATCGCTAAAACTAGCCTACGTATGAGAAGTACACCTAACCTAGTTTCTGATTCATGTGAAGTGCTCACTATCAAACTTCCACTACTTAACTCCCAGACATTGACTATCCACCTCATCTACAGACCAACTGGCCCCATAAGAACATTTGAGGAGGATATCAACAACCTACTCTCTAATAACCTTAAAATATCTATACAATTACTTGTCCTAGGGAACTTTAATCTGGGATACAATGACCCCTTAGGCAAATACGCCACCATCATTGCCAACACCCTCACTGAACTGGTCATAACTCAAAAAATGTTTGAACCCACCAATATCAAAGGGAGAATTCTTGATTGGCTTGCAGATTATAACTCCACCGCCAACATCAAATCCATCTCCCCACAACCTTGGACAGACCATTTCCTCTTGTCCTTTGAACTCTCCACCTCTAGGCCACTCTCTCTAATTCCCACCATTGCTCTGCCATGTCGAACCAGGAATACAAAGAGTACCACTAAGGATAAAGTGATTCCGGCTATCCTACCCACTCTTAAACAATTAGTGGATCACTCTGACCCGGAAACGCTCATTAACGAGTACAGCAATATCATGTTAACTACACTCGACAACATTGCCCCTCTAAAACTCAGAGCGAGTAAACCAAAATCCCATCTAAATAAATGGTTCACACCAGAACTAAAGGATTTACGACAACTTAAGAGGAGTTGTGAAATCTCATGGAGGCTAACCCCCTCAGAAGATCACAAAAATAAACTAATGGAAATCTCTTCCCACTACAAAAAGGAAATCCACCTGGCCAAGCGAAATTCATATAACAAGCGTATATCTAATGCTAATTCGAGTATGAGGGAACTGTTTACTATCCTGAAGGAATTAGCGTCACGTATTCCCATTCCGGATACGTGTTCCAAAGATAAAACATGGTGCTCAGATATACAACAAGCACTATCAAACAAAGTAACTATGCTGCAAAAGGAAATAGCTACGAAACAAACCTCACTCAATCAACCATCCCAGAATAACAATCTGAATACTGACACCCCTTCAAAGGAACAGGACTCAGCTGTTCGATTCATGTTCTCAAAAACCTCTATCCTTGAGGTGGAGTAAGTCATCCTCTCTCTCAAGCCATCCAATTTCCAAGGTGAGCTCTGACCAGCCCAGCTTATAAAAGACGCTGCCAGAGAGCTCTCCCCATTTGTATCTAAACGTATCAACGCTTCATTTGCATCGGGCACTGTGCCTACCAACTTGAAACAATGTTGGGTATTGGCTTTGCTTAAAAATCCAACCCTAGATCCGCTTACACCTACAAACTACCGTCCCATCACGACAGTCCCATTTTTGTAAAAAATCCTGGACAAGATTGCTTACAACCAAATTCAAAAATTCCTGGAACAACATAAGCTCTTAGGAGCACGTCAATCAGGATACCGACCCCAACATGGCACTGAGACTGCCCTCATCAATTTGAAGGCACAAATAGATGAACTATGAGGCAAATGTAAAACAACCCTTCTCCTGTTGCTTGACCTCCCGGCTGCATTCGACCTTGTCGACCACAAGGTCCTTTCAGCCACCTAGACTCAGCTGCACATTTTTCCAAGGAGGCTATAACCTGGATTGAGTCTTCCCTTAGCGACAGGACTATGAGGGTGTTCTCCCCTTCGGCATCGGCAGACCCGATCCCCATTCAGCTGTAAGTGATTTCAGTCCGGCACACACCCAAGTCCATCCCAGCGTGTAGTGCACAACTGAAACCCTTATTTATTTTATCTATAAGTTCACACCCTTCTCCTGAGACCTCCCCCCCCCCGGTCACACTGAAAAGGAATCAGGCTAGTTTGCAAAGGTAAATATTTTATTTATGTATTTAGAAATTAATCACAATATATTTTGCTTGGCAACAACAATCACCAATGGGATGACAGAGCACTGAATAATATCTTTAATACACTAGGAATCAAGTAATGAGCACAAAACAAATGCAGCACAGAAAAGAATACTTTTGAATTTGTTTAGAACAGATAGCACTATGGTTGTCACATGAGGATAGCTCAGCGGCAACATGCCCGCAGGCTATGTGAGCGCTTTAAAAATGTGAATAAATAAATAAATAAAATAGAGGCTCCCCCTGCAATACCCCTCAACCCCCCAATAGGCAATGTAAAGAGATGGGAGGAGAGAGCAGGCATCAAATCAAACAGAATATCAGTCCCACATTCCCCTTCAAACACAAGAGAAACACGGAATTGACTTTTCACCTGTCAGGATGGCTTTGAAATTGTCTTTGGAAATGCCGCTTTGAACAGTTGCACACAATCACAAGCAACAATGGTTTAGTAAAAAGAAAACAGTGGAAATGTCAAAGTCCAAATCGGAAACCCTTTAAAGCTATTTCACACGTGTAAAGTCTTTCAGAATTTCAATTCGAGGCAAACTTTTCCTTGTGCGATATTCGCTATAATGGTTGGATGTCACTGTTATGCAATGTTATAGGTTGTATGGATAGCTAAGGATGTTGGGTAAAAGTAGGAGTTGAAATTTCATTTCTATCGTAACAACTGAGGGAGTTATAGTGGTTTTTGCAAGAGTCGTTTTTGAAAAATAGGCGCAAGAGGGGAAAACGGAAATGCACTTTGAAAATGAAAGATGGGTTTGTTTACACTAGATTATGACTATGAAAAAGAGGATGCCATACATGAATCTCCCCAGTTACGTGGCCGGCGTAAACCTTCAAGTGGTGGATACTCAATTTCTTACTGGAATTTACTTGAGTTACTCAAAATCACTACTGACTTATGTTTTTATAAAACAAATGAGAAAAATCAGCGCATGAAAGGTTCTGACAGTACTATGATGCTGAATCTACAGATAGGATGGGTTGAGATTGGGATAAGACAATGCAAATATACTAGGGGGCACTGTTCTTTCTATTAATACTTACAGTCCTTTGTAATTAAATGGGATTGTCAGTTCTGGTCATTGGATTGGGTCTGGTCTAGAAAAGACAGAGCATCAGGAGAGGGACTAGATTAGCTAGGCCGGTCATCAGTTTTGCACAGGATCTGCCCTTCTTGTTTGTGGATATTTCAATCAGCTGGCCAGCGAGTTCCGCAGGCAAGCCTAGTGGTGGCAAGCCAGAGAATTTCAGGTTACTGGTTCAAAAGGCCTTCTCACACCACAGCGCTTCACTGGGTTGCAAGAATAAAGTTGAAGATTTGGGACTTGCTGAAATCAATAGTTCTCTATTGCTGGAAAGAGTCTTGGAATCTGGATCTGGAAGGATGTTAAGGCTGGATGAGGAATGCTGGATCAGAGTGCTTTGCCGGAATCAGGAAAGTGAGTGGATCAGTGAGTCCTTATGTGTTGTCAGCTTTCTCTATTTATCCTTTAAAATGACATAAAAAAATGGGTGTATGGGCCGGCTTAGCTAAGCTTGCCCCTGTGAGCTGGGATTGGATCAAAACTTAATCTCCGCCTTGCATTTTTGTGATTGGATCAAGGCCGCATCATGTCACATTTTATGGTTTGCTTTAGAGTTCTTAGAAACCTCCCTTTAGCCACTGGTCTCAAAATCGGATTTTATACTAAATACATATTTCTACTTTGGTAACTTCTACATAAATCACACACACAGAGTCCATATTTCATGTAGCATCTGGTCCTCAAAATCCCACAGCTGTGGGATCTTGTTTCACTTTCCTACAGAATTTTGTCCTTTTCGCTATGAACACAATTTCCAAACTTTATGCAAATTTCCACAAATGTGTGTGTTTAACAAAGGGATGTGTGTATAACTTTTCACAATTCTCAGATTAATACATTTCACATAAAACCACATATATTGCCACTCCTTTCCAGAACATGTCACACAGTTCTGCCGCCTCTTAAAAGGTGCAGCCAAAAATTAGATTAACAACTCTGTCCTTTTTATATTTTTCACCACTTTGAATCACAAGTTATGAGTCTCTGAAAATTGTTCATTGTTCATGTTTAACAGCAAATGGTATGCCCCTTTTTCTCTCCCTGGAGTCCAGGAGCATCACCCTCCTTGGGGAAGTTCCTTCCAGGAGCCATTTATGACCCTCTCACACCTCTGTTTCCTGGGCGGAAGGGTCTACTATTGTTCATTCTCTTTCTGTAGACAAGAGTCTGGGTTAACCCACAATTATCATCTCCCGTGAGTTTCAGCTGAGAGAATTTCCCTCCCCCTGGAAGAAACATGTTTGTCCACTTCCAAAGGGTTGCAGCTCAGCCAAGCTAATTTATTCTTAATTGAAGATCCAGGAAAAACCAAACTTGTTGCATCAAACATAAATACATTACTTTCTTATCTTTAACTCTGTGGGATGAAAAGCAACTGAGATCTGTATTCTTTTTAGCCACAATCCTTTTTATGTTTGCCAATCCGGCAGACTTTTAAGTTTAGATCACTTTGAAGTTTCATCAGTAACTCATCTGACAGCTGTCATTCAGGTAGCCCAAGGTACTGCACCCAGATTTTGACAGGGGCTGCCAGTTTACAGACAATCCAGTTTGTCTGATGAATGTTTTGCTCTTCACATTAGGACTTTTTATGTTCGAAATGCTTCATTCGATTACATGACTTTTAGCGCGAAGCAAGATTTTGAATGTTGAGAAGTGTTGTGTTATAGGCATTTTGGAGTTTTTAGCAACAAAGCACATGTCATTTATAGGCACATTTTGGAGTTTCTATTGCAAAGCGCTGCTTCCCCCTCTGCACTCTGTTTGCTGATCATGGAGCCCACTGGCACATTTTCTGCAGGGTGTGCTCTATTCCACCACACATGCACCATGGGTGGCTGGTTGTGCATCCATCTTTTTGTGTGCTTATAATGTGGTTTTTGTAGGTTTTTGGCGCTCACAAGAGTTTTGCCGCCATTGTTGCAGTTCCTTGCACCATACTATCAGAGTGATGCTGCATAGCATAGCGGAGTGGGACAATACATCCCACACTGTGCAGTGGTCCCCAGGGCTCTTGCGTCTCTACCACCCTATACAACATATTTACTAAGCCCCTTTTCGATGACCTGGACCTTCTTGGTATCACCTATACTAATTATGCAGGTGATATCCAGATTCTCCTCCCACTTTCCGGGGATTACAACAAGGATTTGGCCTTGGTAAATAGGGTGTATCTCATCATCCAGGCATGGATGGCAACCCATAGTCTATGCATGAATGATGATAAAACATAGCTAATCATCCTGCATACTCACTCTAATATTAAAGAATTGGGCCAAGACTACGCCTCTTTTGAGATTGATGACAATATCATCAAGGTGTCCAAGGAGGTGAAGACACTTGGCTTTAATTTGGATTCCACCCTATCCTTCGATAAACATGTAAAATCCTTGGCATCAGCTACAGCTTACACATGTAAGCTCATTAGAGCAGGTAAACCCTTTCTCTCAGATAACAACTGCATTATCTTAGCTAGAGCCCTGATTTTGTCTAGGCTCGACTATTGCAATGCCCTATACATCAGTGCTAACAAATCTATCATCCACAGAATTCAAATCCTACAAAATAATGCCTTGGGAGCAGCTTGCGGCATGTCCAAAAGATCGCGCATATCTAAGATAAGGCGCCAAAACAACTGGCTGTCTACCCAAAACAAAATCAATTTAAAAGTTGCATCCCTTATTCACAAAGCTTTGAATAATGCAGCACCTAGCTATCTTATGGTTAGATTCCTAAAGAGAAGCTCCACCCGACCGGCAAGAATCACTAATGTCACATACCGAGATTCAGTCTGGCTAAGGCTGGGGGGCAGCAACTTCCCGGTCTGAGTGGCCCAATTATGGAATTCATTGCCACATTCTCTAGGTGAGGAGCAGCCCTATCTCAAATTCAGATCCAACTATATCAATCTGCTGAAGTCTGCCGACAACTAGTTGCTCACTAGTTCCTACAAGACTCCTGATACCACCTTCATTGTATATACTCCCAATCCTGCAGCCCATTTGTACATTTTCCCTTTTGTCTAGTTTTTGTGACCTTCTATTGCCTGTATATATTCTGTTTTGCTCATAATCTGTAGCCATGTAACTTCAAGCCTAGCATATTTTGTACTGTTGCGCCCGGTTACCTCCGGGTTTGGTGCACATTATAAGTGAATAAAACAAACAAACAAACAAACAAAATAAACTATGCTATCCTACACAAAAGACTCTGAACCATTGACTTTAGCCCAAGCCTATTTAGAAGAATTGCTGGTTGTATTTAACTGAACACTTTGCCCAGCCTATGAATATATGTGTGCTGTCTATTCTTATAACCTTGTCTTTTCCTCCCTTACGGGAGGACAAGGCTTGGCAACGGGGGTCCCGGGGGCATATGAGCAAACATCATACTAGTGGTTGGGTCACATGGCAACCAAATTTGCATTTTCCTACGTTAATGTTTGCTGGCACCGGGCTTACTGTTTCGCGGGAGTGTTGGGAATGGTGACTATTTCACGGTGTATTATACGAAGGACTGGGGTTTATGGGCAGTTTACTGCGCGGCTTCTTGTCCGCCATGGGAGATCCAGCTCATTCGCAAGGGAGTGTGTGGGGGGAGTTGTCTCAGGATGGTAGGAAAGGGAGGTGTAAAGTCATGATAGTTAAGAAGAGGGCACCTCTCACCATGCAGCGTGGCTTGGCCTGCATGCCACAGCAGGGTGGGCTCTCTGTGGCCAGCATCCCCTCTCTCGCATGGCCTTTCTCCCCCTGCCTTTCACACTGCTCCCCCTCCCTGCACCCCTATACACCCTTGGTTGAGGAAATCATTACACTTGGCGCCAAGATCTACATTGACACCTTTCCTCGGCTCCAGTGAGTGCTGCGGCTAGGCCGCAGCAGGTCAGAGCTCACTCATCCTCGGTTCAGATATGTGGGGGGGGAATCCAACACATGCCCACACCCCTTCCATATTATCAACTGCCCACCGCACAGCCGTTCGCCCACAGGTCTGGCGACAACAAACCCATCTGGTCACTGCGGGGTCCGCTGTTAGCGGGAGTGTAAAAACTTCCCCCACACCCCTGTGCAGGGTCATACTGGGAACAAAGAATAATAATAATAATAATAATAATAATAATAATAAAAATAATAATAATAATAATAATAATAACCAAAAATGTTATGAGGTGACCCACGGTTGCAAGGAGCAATTCATTGCTTTTGTAACAGACTGCTTGATTAATAGTGTTGGAATAATAGGATGCAAAGTGTGCACTGCAAAGAATATTCATTCAGTAACTCTGGTCAAAACCACCAGGCGCAGTAACATCAAACTAGACCACATGAGCCAAGAAGTGGCATGATAAAAAAAAAAAAACAGACCCACATTATCAATTTACTTTTGCTTCAGTTTTGGGCCTAATGTCACACAGTCCATCCGCATGCTTGTAGCCAGTGATTGCGGTGCTGAATTCAGTGAACGCATGTTTGGAAAACGCAGTGGTTGGTATAGCGGCTTAAGTGTTGGGTTGGTAAGGATGTGCTGGGGAATTTTGCACAGAGACGTGATCATCAGGGCTTCATGGGAAAAAGGGGCACTGCATCCCAGCGGGAAGTGGGTTCAGCACGGAACAGTGTGGGGTAGTCTTTGGGGGAGGCGATTTGCCCAAGATCACACAGCTGGGCACATTGTTTCTTCACATGCCAACAGCTATGCCGACAGCCAGATTCCAGGGATAGTGTTGCGCTGGTTGGTGATCAAGCTCTTATGCACTGCCTGAGACTTCTTGTTGATCAGACAAATACACAAAAACACAGCTAATAGATACCAGGTATTAATGTTAAGTGTAGTCGCACGTATCAGGAAACAAGAGAAACTAAATAAATATTACATTATGTCATGACCGTGTCTATCTGAGTTTATTGCTGTAAGTATTTTCAACCCAGCACTCCAACTAAGTCAATGCCTAGTATGGGATGCTCAAGGGAAACCCTTATTAATATATTTTTATGTCTAAAGTTCTTTTATTTCTGGATGATGTACCTCCCTCTTTGAATCCCCAGTCTCACTGAACCAAGAAGAAGGTTTGTTTTGCAAAGTTAAAAGATTTATTTGAAGAGTTGCACAATATATATATATCAAACTTTTATGAATATGAACAATATCTGAATATCACACTTATGAATATTTCTACAATGATCAGCAATGGGTGATATTACATAATCAACAATCTATTTAATCAATTAGGAGTAGGAATAGGAAGATTAATGCAGCATAGAATAACTTTGTATGGGTTCAAGGAAATGCAATGATAGGAAAGAATGCAACACAGAAAGAAAACTTGAGATGACTTCAATCAAGTACAATGTCATCACTCTTTCCCCCTGTTACTACTCACTCCCCCCGATATGCAATATGAAGAGATGGAATGGGGGTACACAGTTTTCAGGAATAACAATCAACAATTGCAGTTCCAATCCCGATTCCCCCCTAGCAAGCTTAAAGACAACAGGATGATTTTAAACAGGTCAAATGCTTTGAATTGTGGTTTGAAATGAATGGGAAAATGCTAAAAATGATTTTGATTTGCTAAATAGGATTTGGAACTAGTGAGATTGCTTTAGATTGGGTCACATAAACACTAGCAATGATTGTTGAATGGTTGGCAGATTGAAAATGGAATGCAGAAGTAGAAAGCAAGAAATAGCTGTTTTTACATGTGGTGAAATTGAGCCAAATGCGAAATCGCTGCAAACTTTTCAGCGCACAAAAAACGCAATTACAGAAAAACGAAGGAATGCCATTTTGGGTTTGCTTGAAAGCTGAGGATGTTAGCTACAAAATGACATTTAATTAGTGTTCCTAGCGCGTACGGTCCAGAAGTTACAGAGGTTTTAGTCAGGGTCGATTTTTCTCAAAGGAGTCAAGATTTCAAAATGAAAGATGCGCTGTTGAAGATTTGGAACAAAGATTTCTTAACACTAGGGAGTCTATGGAGCCTCAAACTACACAGACAGCACAAACACCTATCCAGAGGCGCCTCCGGATGGTTTCTATTTTCCTGAGATGATTGCATTTCTCCAGAAATATATATTAGCGCCAAGATGATTATCGCTACAATTATCACAGGATTATGTGGATAAGAGAAAGATTCAAGATAGACAAAAGAAATTCAATAATGCAGTTTTGGATGTAATACTAAGAGATGACTATGGACAGTTCTATGCTGGCTTTGGAATGTAATGGGCCCGTCAAAGATCTGGTCAAAGGTTTGGACTGGACTTCGCTAGCCAGCGGACAGAATTCAGGACACCTGGACTGCTCTCAGCAAGGCACTCTGGTCTGCACTGCCTCTTGGACTGGATCTGATGGGTTCTCGTTTACAGCTCTGCTGGACTGATCTGGATCTTGGGTTCTAGCAAGGGTTATTGGCCAGAAGCAGCAAAACAGCTCAGCCTGGCTGTTGAATGGTTTAGGCCCCGTGGAAGTTTAGGGGTTAAAATCAGGTTGCAAGATGTTTAAAGGCCTGCTGAGAAGGGTCAGCTTTTTTTGGGTTAGGCCTCTGCTTCAGGGTTCTGGAGTCTGATTCTGGAGTCTGGTTCTGTAGATGGGTTCTTCCTGCAGAGCGCCTCGCTGGTAGATCAGTGATGAGTGAATGTGTGTGTCCTGTCTGGGTCCTCAACAGTCCCTATTTATCCATCTTCCAAAGGGGTGGGGAGGCTGATGATACTATGCCTCTAAGGATCGGATAGGTCAGAGAATTCCCCCTCTCCTGATTTGAGAAGGGGACAGTGTGTCATGATGTGTCATCATGTTTCAGAGTGACACAGTGTTTAGGGTCCAGAAAAAATCCATCACCTTTGTTCTGACCCATAAAATCTATTTTTCCCAAAAAACATATTTCCAATATGCACAACTTGTTAATAATACATATATACATCAAAGATTAATTAAGGCACATCTCGGTTCAAGTCCCATCTTCCTACGAGTTTTGGTTCACAAATGACAATTTTTCACGCTTTTTGGCGGTTACTCAGTGTCAGTTCTGTATCAATTTTTACACATGCATACACATACCATCTGGGCTTATTCCTGGAAATGTTCTTGTCCTAACATAATCACAATTGCTAGAATATGAACTTTTTCAGGGTTCAGTCTCTGAAAGTCGCACAGATTCCAGATTAGTTTTAAACTGTGAGCGAACATTTCATTTTAATTACCTATAAATCCCATATTTTTGTTAGTTCAGTACAATATTGTATAAGTCTTTTCCCAAAACATACAGTTACTTCAGTTTCAAATCCACATTTTCAGTCTGGCCCACCTCCAAGGCTTGGCTGAGCCAGAGAGTCACATGGGCTTGTCTTCCTGGGCGGTTGGTGTCTGTCATACCCGAATTAACATGTTCTTTCAGTTCCAGGAACCCATTGCCTCTTTCCCAGGGCAGCAGAGGAAGTCTCCTCCCCTTCTCATTAGCAACCCCATGTGATATTCTCTCCTTTTGGTGGGAATGAACAGGGTGGTGTGTTCTCAGTGGTGGGAAAACCTGTTTGAAGTTTTAGCTGAGTCAATTGTGACATCGTTCCTTGTGAAAAATTACAGTTACACATTTAAAATAAGCAAACATATCTTCAATTCCAGTCTTTTTCAACATGAAAATCAATGTGTGGCACCCCATATTGCATTTGATGGAAGTCCCTTCTTTGGCATATTTAGCTTTTGAGACACAAGTGTAACCTGACAGATTTAGAGATCGCCAGCGTCTGACAGAGGCGAGTAACGGTATTGCTCCCATTTTTGACATATTTCTTTCCAGCAACCATCTTCAAAAGTGGATTTTGTTCTGATAACATATACTTCTGCTGACATTATATTTATGTAGATTCTTGAAGTAGAATGATGTTCAACACCCAACAAGGAAGTTGGATCTTTTGGGTGGTTTGTGAGCCATGATTTTTGCCAATTTGACAACCAAGAAAAATGGATTTTCACACAGCTCTGTGTTTCTTTTGCAGTCATTTTGCTCTGTGGGCAGCCAAATGATGGGATTTGGCAGTGGACTCCTGTGTTACCACTGACATAGGCAAAAGTGGATGGCGGCCTATTTTTCAGATTTTTCATGAGCACTTCTGGGTGATTTTTAGTGAGCAGAATGCTTTCCGGCGGCCATGTCTGATGTTCCTGATGCCAGCAACAGGAATGTTGCAGGGCCTGGACTAATGGGGGAAAACATCCCAAATTGCATAGCTTCTTAGGTGCATGTATTGGATCGCGGGAAGGGCAGGAGCTTGAGTAACTTTTCCTGTTTGGCATTGACGTGCATTCAGGGACTTGTAGTTTGCCGTTCTGGACGTGACGGTTGATGCCACGGTGTGATTCTTTTGCCTTGGCATGTTGCAAAAGGGATTTGCAGGTTGTCATGTGGCTTTGTTATGCACTTTGTGCTCTTATAAGTACATTCTGTAAGACATTATTCCTGTCGGCCTTGAAATCCAAACTATATGTACCTAGTAAAGCTTGGAAGATATGGGGTCAAATTTGAAGAGTGGATTAAGATCCCCTTCACTGTTCAGCAAAAGTTTTGATCCCAACCCCCACACCACCCTATGGTAAATACCAAGCAAAAAAGTATAAAGGACCGTGGGCATTAACTGTAGATCTCTTCGCAGTTCGCATATACATTATTAAATGGGGACAGAATACATGAGGAAAAGACGGATGCCTGCACAGGGCAATGGACTTGCCAAGGTGGTGAACTTAGCTAACCACGCACAGAAAGGCTCCAGAAACACAGGCAAGGAGGACGTCAGACCGCTGCAGTTGGATTGCATGGCAGCGTCATAATGCATCATAGCGGTACAACGCAAGAGCATCATTTGTAGGCATCAATTCAGGGGTGGAGGAAACTGATAAGTATCAGGTTTTGAGTGTACGGTGCTTCGGTTGGATTCTTTTCTCCCCAAGGCAAGTGTGTGCCGGGGAGTTGGGTGTTCTGGCCGGCACAACTATGAGGAGGGGTGGGGAGCAAGCAGTGGTGTCATGCGTAAATTTGACTGTGAAGGATTACATTCAGTTTGGAGGATATGGTTTGACTTGTCAGGATATGGATAAGTTCAATTCACATTGGGGGGCATTTTAAGGCAGAAGGATGGGGTATATTACAGTCTCCCACTTATAGTATTGCAGCCTATTTTGACGTGGTTCAATGCAATTATTTGTTGAGAATTTGTAAGGTGCCTACACTTCGGGCAAAACAAAGATAACATAAAGAAATACAATCTAGTGACCCATTGGCATGATACTAGTTCTTTGGACTTTCATTCAGAAAGGGGGAATATTTGCAGCCATGATTCTCTTGCTAAGCCAACCAACCCCTAGGGTTTTGCGAGTCAGTGCGCTTGTTTGCTTTGTCATATAGGATGGTCTGGGTGACGCTCAAATAGAAATGTGTTTAGTGTAGGGCGCTTCGGTGGATCCCTTTCTCCCCAATGCGAGTGCATCAATGGGAGTGGGGTGGGGGCTGGGGGGATGGCAGAAGTCATGCAGAATCAACTGCCTTCTGTGTAGGATTGTACAGAGGACGGGAAGGTAGGAAGCAAGACAATGCACAGCTTCTCCGGCGCTATAACGTATAATCCGAACGCGAACGGATACAGAAAGGCGCAGACAGGGTTGTGCGGTGGGATGTAGGAAAGAGAAGAGGGTGGTAAGGGAGATGATGGGGATGAATATGTGGTAACTGCCTTGACATCTATGTTGCATATTATAGATCAAGGATGTAAAAGAACAGCATACATTTTGAATGAAGAACAAGTAATGGGTAAAATGAATAAACTGTTGAAGCTGTTGACGGGAATGTCGGAAGGAATCCGAAGGCATGGTGAGATTTCTGGAATGCGAGGGGTAGGGAAAAGGCTGACGGGGAAGCTCGGTCTCAATCCCGAGCGACAATTCAAGCCGAGTCACAGGGGTCGTTAGAACGAACTAGTGGGTCACGGGAGGTAGCAAAGGGGGTGGGGGGAGTTACCCTAGAGATACAATTTGCTAAAATGTTTGTACTTTATTGCAGAAAAACCAAAAGGAGAACGACCCAGAACACAAAGGATCTAACCCCTGGAGATATTTGAGGAAGGAAGCCCGAGTAAGGAGATCATTGAGGACACACAAATAGAGGAGGCTTTAATCAAGGTCAAACCATCAACAGGCTCCTCATCAATGGGCCCTGATGCGCTGTTTTGGCAGCAATTCATTGCTTTAGAAAATAACAAAGCCTCGGAAGCAGCAATAGTTCAGGTGGGGTGCCCCAAGCCCGACCAAGTAGAAAGGGTCAGCAGACCGACCTGAAAAGGGGAATCCAGGGGGAGCATGGATTCACATGCCAAAATGAAACCATGCAAAGTGAACACAGGCTTGAAAGGGCAGAAAACAAGGAAAGGATTGGAGGAGGAACTGGCAATTGCAACAGCACTGATTGGCTGGGGGGAGAACATAGGTGAAAAAGCAATGACAAGCGAAATCCCACCAAGTTCAAGTGCCGATGGACAATTCACAGAACTCAGAATAGGGGAGTCATTCCCAACCGGCATGGGCCCCAAGTCACACTCAAATGAGAAGCAATTGGTGGGTGTGTTCAGGAGCTGAAGGACAAACTCAAACTGGCATTGGGCTGAGTAAAGGCGAAGGGCAGGGATACGGAAGTCCAGGGCACCCGGGGGAGCGATGAAAGAAGTACTTTGACACAGGCAGTGGAAGGGACGGGGGGGCTGAAGGCAGGACCTGTGTGGGGACACAAGAAAGGGCAGCTTAGTATGAATGGCAAGGGTAGCATGGGTAAGAGGAGGAGATGTGTAGCACAGGTCAGAGCATGGGTTTTGCAGACAAAAGCAGGATGGTGGTGTAGTGGATGAGGGAAGGACCATTTCCCCAGATGATAGCCACAAACACTGTGAGTTGCCATATTCCGGGGGCTGTATAAGAGCAGATATGGAAAAGGACGTTCATTGATATACTCTCCCTGCTCGAAAACTTAACCAAAGGGTATGACACTTTTGTAGAGTTGCAAAGGGAACCGGGAGGTGAAAGGATTGAAATGAGTGAGACCAGCAGAAAATGCAGAGAACTGACTCGAAGCTTTCAAAATATTTGCTCAAGTAAGGTCTGAAAAATTCCCAGAACAGGGGCCTTTTTGGATATAGGAACTACATCATGGACAAGTTCAAAAAGTTTGAAGGTTCAGGTTGGCTGCTAAGGGACCAGAGATTTAGGATACGAATAGCGGGAGATTCACGCCTGCAGTGGGAACACAAGCTGGTTGAGGAATGGCTAGACCCAAGCATGGGTACCTCACGGTACAGAGTTAGCAGCAATTTACCGCTAGGGGGTGAGAAGATGGGGCGGGCGAAAGTCAATGGTGCAGCATAGGTGGGAAACAGCAGCGGGCAGGGCCGGAACAGTCAGCCTCTGAATTCAATGTTGGGGGGCCTAGGGAGAGAGGTTGCCACGGGACAAGGTAATTGGTCACAGGGGCACATCCAGGCTATGGTAATCAATGGGCTGAAAGCTCACAGCACAAGGGGAGAGGCATAAAGTCAGGAGAGGAGGGGAGAGGAGCACAGGGAGCCAGTAGGCAACTAACTGCAGGTAGTTCAACGAAGGAACATGCACCTTTGGGAATGCATGCCACTTTTGCCACATATGCGCAAACTGTGGGGGAGAGGGACATCTGGCAAAGTCTGCTGCAAAGGGGCATGGAACATGACTAGAGACCAGGCAATGGGAGGACCAGGGAACTGAGCGGGCAGTTGGAACACAGCCAACGTCAGGGGGGTAGCGGGAAGAGGAAGAGTGCTTTTCGGACTGAGTCATTGTGAACATACAATAAAATGTGTAATATATAACCGTTCTTTATCAGAGGGTGAGAGGCTGCAGTAGTTGAGTGGCGCACAGAACACCATGACATGATTGAGTATGGGACGGGGGACTGCTCTGCACAGTAATAATAAAAACATCAAGTGAAAGGATGGGGTGGTTGAAGGGGAAGGGGAAAAAAGGGTCGGCAGATTAGGGTTCGACTTGTTGGTGAGGGGGCCATCCCCAATTCACATTGGGAGGTTGCTGGGGTGTCTGGGCGATGACCCTTTGATTAAGGAGAGGGACTTGTTGACGGAAGGGTTCTTCACATGCTTTATAATTCCATCCAAAGGATCACTGCAAGAAAGTTGGGCTAAGGACCTGAAATCTACATTAGAACACCCGGCAGTGGTGAAAGAGAAGATTGGCAAAGAATTGCACCTAGGTAGAGTAGTCTGTCCATTTAAGGATCCATCGCAGGAAAACCTTATTATCTCACTGTTGAAAGTGGTTCCCAAACAAGAAAACAGGAAGTTCCGCTTGATCCACAATCTGTCCTACCCTCAAGATAATTCAGTAAATGACTGGTTAGACAAGGAGGGATGCTCAGTGCACTACGCTTCATTCAGTGAGGCTGTAAACTTTGCTAGAAGGTCTGGGAAAGGAGCACCACTGGCGAAGTTGGAGATAGAGGCAGCATTTAGACTCATCACAGTGCACCCCGGTAGCTTCCATCTGTTGGTCTTTCGGGATGAGGCAATGACATCTTCATGTACAGATGCAGGCCTATGGGTTGTGCAATCTCATGCGCCTACTTTGAGGCATTTAGCTCGTGCTTTGAATGAATATTATCAGAGCGGGTGCCGGCTGGGGGGAAAACTCAGTATCTGGATGATTTTCTATTCATTGGGGAAGCTAGGTCAGCGGCTTGCAGGAAGTTATTAGAGGGTTTTATCAAACTGTGCTATGAATCGTGGGTGCCTCTGGCAGAGGGGGAAAACAGAGAGCCCATGCACAAGACTCTCTTACTTAGGGATAGAGCTCAACACCATGGAGGGAGTGTCTAGACTGCCCCCAGAAAGAGGGACAGCTTTCTCTCGAGCAATGACATGGTGCTAGGGAAGGAGAAAGCGTCCCGAAGGAGATACAGGTATTGTTAGGGAGACTGAATTTTGCAGCCAGAGTGATCCCCGCAGGGATGGCTTTTGCACATAGATTAGCAGCGGCCACGGTGGGCGTGTCCGAAGGGAGGCACTTTATCCATTCAAAAGCTGGCCTGAAGGAGTATTTGAAGATGTGGAGGGGCTTCCTGGTAAAACTCAATGGTGTCCGATTGTGGCAGGAGGCATGGGTGCCTTGCAATCGGCTGAAATTGTTCACCGATGGATCAGGTAGGCACGACTTCCGGGGCAATATTGGGTCAGGAATGGTGCAGAGCCAATTGGCCGAAAAAAATGGGTAAGAAGGGTTGTGTAAGTGATTTCAATCTGGCACACACCCAAGTCATGCCCAACATGCAGTGCGCAATTGAATCCCTTATTTATTTTTATCTATAAGTTCAATATTCTGAACGATATACCACTCGTATCACACACTTCTCCTGACCCCCCCCCCGGTCACACTGAACCAGGAATCAGGCTAGTTTGCAAAGGTAAATATTTATTTATGTATTTAAAATTTGATCACAATATATTTTACTTGGAAACAACAATCACCAATAGGGTGACAGAACACTGAATAATATCTTAATACACTAGGAATCAAGTAATGAGCACAAAAATGAATGCAGCACAGGAAAGAATACTTTTGAATTGGTGTAGAACAGATGGCACTATGGTTAGGAGTTCCCCCTGCAACACCCCTCAAACCCCCAACAGGGAGGTGGGAGGAGAGAGGAGGTATACAAGAATAACACACATCAGACAGAATATCAGTCCCACCTTCCCCCTTCAAACACAAGAGAAAAACGGAATTGACTTTGCAGCTGTCAGAATGGCTTTGAAATTGTCTTTGTAATTGACTGAGCAAAAACACCAAATGTGGTCAACAATACTTCATTTGTTTTAAATTCCTATGGGAGCCAGTTTGAACAGTTGCAAACAAGCACAATCAATGATTTAGTCAGAAGAAAACATTTGAAATCTTAAAATCGAAGTACGATAACGGGAGAAACACACTGTTTGGAAACGCGGTTCTATGGATAGCTATTGATGTTAGGTACAAGTAAGAGTTGAAATACTGTTTCTATCATAAAAACTGAGGGAGTTAGAAATGTTTTAGTAAAGGTCAATTTTGAAAGATAGGTGTGAGAATGGAAAACATAAATGCACTTTTGAAATTGACAGATGATTTGATTACAATAGATTATGACTATGAAGTAGCGAATGCCACAGAGGGATTTTACAGTCACGTGATCGGCGGAACCCACCTGCTGTGGATACTCTACTTCTTCAGATGTAAAAAGGGTCAGCGCAAAGATAGTTCTAGCAACACTATGGTTCTGAATTAAAAATGGGATGGGTTTGAGGTAAGGATCAGACATGCAAATATACTATGGGTCACAGTTCTTCCTATTAATACTCACAGGATAAGTTATTAAATTGGACCGCCAGTTCTGGTCATTTATTGGATCTGGTCTAGGAAGAACAGCTCATCAGATACAGGATCGGATCAGCTAGGTCGGTCACCGGATTTGCACAGGATCAGCCCTCCTAGTTGTGGATATTTCAATCAGCTGGATAGCAAGTTCCTCAGGCAAGCCTAGTGGTAGCAAGCCAGAGAATTTCAGGATCTTAGTTCAAAAGGCCTTCTCACACCACAGCGCTTCACTAAGTTGCAAGAATAATTTTGAGGATTAGGCCTTGCTGAAAGTCAATAGTTCTCTACTGCTTGCAAGAGTCTTGGCTTCTGGATCTTGAAGGATGTTAAAGCTGGATGTAGAATGCTGAATCAGAGTGCTTCGCCGGAATCAGGAAAGTGAGTGAATCAGCGAGTCCCTATGTGTTGTCAGCTGTCTCTATTTATCCTTTAAAATGACATAACATAATGGGTGTATGGGCCGGCTTAGCTAAGTTTACTCCTGTGAGCTGGGATTGGATCAAAAATGAATCTCCACCTTGCATTTAAGTGATTGGATCAAGGCCGGATGATGTCACATTTTATGGTTTGCTTTACAGTTCTTAGAAACCTCCCTTTAGCTACTGGTCTCAAAATCGGATTTCATACTAAATACACATTTCTACATTGGTCAATTTTACACAAATCACACACAAAGATGCCATATTTTATGTAGTAGCAGTTCATCAAAATCTCGCAGCTGTGAGATCTTGTTTTAACTTACTACAGAATTGTGTCCTTTTTGCTATGAACACAATTTCCAAACTTTATACAAATTTCCCCAAATGTGTGTGTTTAACATAGGGATGTGTGTGTAAACTTTCATAATTCCAGGATTCATATATTTCCCATAAAACCACATATATTGCCATTCCTGTCCAGAACATGCTACACAGTCTGCTGCCTCTTAAAACGTGTAGCCAAACATTAGACCAACAGATATGTCCTTGGTATATTTTTCACCATTTTGAATCACAAGTTATGAGTCTTTAAAAAATTGTTCTTTGTTCATGCTTAACAGCAAATGGTATGCCCCTTTTTCTCTCCTTTTGGTCCAGGAGCAACCCCCTCCTGCTTTGTTCCTGCCAGGAGCCATTTACCACCCCCTCACACCTCTGTTTCCTGGGCTGCAGGGCCTGCTATTGTTCATTCTCTTTCTGTAGACAAGAGTCTGGCTTAAGCCACAATTAGCACCTCCCTGTGAGTTTCAGCTGAGAGGATATGCCTCCACCTGGGAGAAACCTGTTTGTCCACTTCCAAAGGGTTGCAGCTCTGCCAAGCTAATTTATTCTTAATTAAAATCCAGGAAAAACTACATTTGTTGCATCAAACATAAATACATTACTTTCTTAGCTTTAACTCGGTGGGTTAAAAAGCAACTGAGATCTGTATTCTTTTTAGCCACACTCCTTTTTATGTCTGCTGATCTGGCAGATCTTTAGTTTAGATCACTTTAAAGTTTCATCAGTAACTCCGCTGACAACTGTCATTCAGGTAGCCCAGGGTACTGCACCCAGATTCTGACAGGGGCTGTCAGTTTACAGACAATCCAATTTTTCTGATTAAATGTTTTGCTCTTCACCTTAGCACTTTGTATGTTCGCAATGCTTCATTAGATTACATGAATTTTAGCGCCAAGCAAGATTTTGAATGTTGAAAAGTGTTGTGTTATATGCATTTTGGAGTTTTTAGCAACATAGCAAATGTCATTTATAGGCACATTTTGTGAGTTTCATTTGTGAAGTGCTGCTTCTCACTCTGCACTCTGTTTGCTGGTCATGGAGCCCACTGGCACATTTTCTGCAGTGTGGAGTCTATTCACCACACATGCACCATGGGTGGCAGGTTGTGCATCCTTCTTTTTGTGTGCTGAAGCACACGGTTTTTGTAGGTTTTTGGCATGCACAAGAGTTGTGCTGCCATTGTTGCAGTTTCTTGCACCATAAGTATTAGAGTGAATCCGCCTAGCACAGCAAAGTGGGTCAATACATCCCACAGTTGGTGTAAGAACATATGTGTACTGGAAATGTTCCCAGTGTTAGTAGCCCTACACACATGGCCAGACAAGTTGGTGTCTAAACGGCTTATGGTGTGGTCTGACCGTAGCTGTAGTTCAGGTGATCAACAATCATTCAGAGCAATACTCGACTATGATGGGACTGGTCAGACCCCGGGTGGAGACAAGGCTGAAACTAAACATGGATCTGAGGGCTAGACAGGTGCCAGGGGTACATAACATAGCAGCTGATGCACTCTCTCATTCACGGATGGCAAGGTTCAGACCAACATGGCCTGAAGCTGTTAGGGAGATGAAGAAACTCAACGACAGACTGTTCAGTGACGTGGACATAAGAATGATGAAATTGGCAGAAGAAGCACTGACCGATTGGACAAGAGGGTGATACGAAAGTTGCATACGTCTTGTTCAATGAAGTGACACCTGAGTTAAGGGGGCAAGCAGTGGAAGATAGGGTAAGCATCTTTACGCTGTGGGCAAAGGATAACAGGAAATCAAAGTCCTGGATTAAGAGCCACTTGCCAGCAATAGCATTCCATGCACAACTGGGGGTAAAGGGAGATCCAACCAAGAGTTTTCAAATTCGTACTCCAGTGAGGGGATGGGACAAAGGAAGTGCAAGAAGGAAAGACGATAGGTTACCTCTCACAGTGGGGACCTTGCAAGCATTGGTAGATGAGCTAGGCAAAGTGTGCAGTTCAGCTTTCGAGGTTATCCTATTCAAAGTATGTTTTACTCTAGTGCATTTTGCCGCATTGAGAATAAGCGAGGCGGTACCCAGATCAAGTTAGGACATCAGCAATAGGGCGTTCACCTGGGAAGCTCTAACTGTGAAAGGAAACAGGATCAGAGTGAAGATAAGGAAATCCAAGATGGACCAGGCTGGGTGGGGGAAGGAGTTGATATTACACCAAATGGGGTCGAGCAACTACTATCCCGTGACACTAACATGGGCTTATCTACAGATAAGACTGACAGCAGAGGGTTACTTCTTTGTGCACGAGGACAGGATGCCACTGACTCAATGCCAGTTTAGAAGAGTATTAGACATGATGTTAGAGAAAACGGAACTGCCTGATGGGATGTGTACAGCCCACTCATTCAGAATGCAGCCATGAATAAAGTAGGGATGGCGGGGCAGGTGGCCCATAATAATAAAAAAAAGATGTGCTAGGCACAAGAGTAGAAACTCATGGGAACAAGCTATAGAAAGCGCATCAACAGGGACAAAAGGGGCTCAAGGCTAAGTAGAGAGGCATAGAGCACTCCACCAGGGCATGGCTATGGGGAAGGGAAGGGAGGGTTGGGAGAGATGGAAGGAATAGAAGGAATGCAGGAAAGGTTTGGGGGCTCTGGGGAGGGACCATGTGTAGTGTAGGTAGAGGAGTGAATTCTAGAGGAATGGTTTAACTGGATTCTTTGAATTTCTCCTTAGGATGAGTGGCATGGGCAATGAGCCACTCTTTTATCGCAAGAGAGGTGCAAAGAGCAGGAGAAGGAGTTTGGAGGCGCAACCTGGGCCTTAACAGTACAGAGTTGCATTGGTTTGGGAGGCCGGAATGCTATGGGGGCAGTTGGAAATGATGGTGAGGGAGAAATTAATGCTATATGTAGAACCAGGCATGCTGGTAATACATCTGGGGGGAAACGACTTAGCAAGAGAAGGAAGAAAAGGGTTGCTGTAACAGATGCGTGGAACAATGATAAAACTGGGCAATATGTTATGATCTACTGGGGCAATATGGCCAGAGATCATACCACGCCAGTGCTAGAAAGGGTCTTGTAGCCAGAGAGAAGTGGATGAATCCAAGAGTGGGTTGAATGCAGAATTTAAGAAATTATTGAAAGGGATGGGATGGGCTAGATAAAACATTAATAACGTTGAGAACGCCCGGCTACATTACAACCTACAGAGTGCATCAAAAGTTGGGATGGCAATAATGAGAATGGGCATTAGGGAAGCGTTGGAAGAGTGTGCAAATACAAATGTGCGGAGAGAAAGGAAACAGATGAGTTCAAAAAGGATAGAGTCATGGACGCCCCTACACGAGTAGCCGGCTAATGGGGAAAGAAAAGAAAGAAAGGAAAAAAAATAAAAAAAAATAATGGAATGAGAACTGTAGGACACCACTTTGTGATAGTCGGCAAGGGGTTAAAGGAAGATGCAAGTGAACAATGGCAAGTACTAATGGGATAAGGCTCAAAGGCCAGAACAGTTATAAGGTTGAGGTTCCAAGGAGCAAGGGGGTTAGGAGGATGGGGGAACTCTTCAGCTGCAGCAGCCACCGAAGACTGATGATGGGGTAGCACAGAGGGTGTAAGGGGTTAGCAAGCAAAAGCTAGAAGTGTGCAAGGAAACAAGTTCGGTTGGAAAGGGGCAAGGGTCGAAAAGGCACGGCAAAAGGGCACGACAGCTGTGAGGAGGTTGTAGAGGACATAGAGATCATAAACAAAGGAAACAGGGAAAGGGGGAAGAGAATGGGGAGAGCAGGGGAAAACCACAGAGACAGCCGTAAGAGGGATTAAAGGATAGCACACAAGGATTAGGGGAGAGGTACAGATGCCCGGACACACAAGTAAAACAGAGAGGAGGATAGTGGTTTGGGGGAACAAGGGGAATGTAGGCAACGCCATGGGGGGACCAAGCAAGAGGGAAGATTACAAGCCACCGGAGAAGAGACAAGGGGCAAGGGCAGGATACATGGGGGAACATCCGGGCAGGAGCAACTGGGGAAGAGGAAAAGAATCTGGGGGAGATAGGGGACTGGTTAGGATAGCAAGGCACCTAGGTAAAGGGGAAGGTCGGAAAATGTCTAGAGAACAGGGAAATAAGTAACAGGTCAAAGCACCTGGGGGATAGGAATAATAAGAAAGAGCAAGTAACCTGGGAACAGGGACTGTGTGTGATGTTGGAGCCCAGGGGAACAAGGAAGACGTTAGGCGCCTGGGGAGAGGAATAAGAGGTGTAAGTGCCCAAGAAACCGGGCAATGGGGAAATTGTGTTGGTAGACAGGAGACCTGGGAAAGGAAGAACCAAGAGAGAGGACAGAGCACCTGGGCAATGTGTAAATGGGTTAGAATTGTTAGCAACCTGCTGATTGAAGGAGGAGACAACCTGGGGAAAGTACAAATGTATAAGGCTAGCGACAAGGGGAAAGGGCAGGATACATGGGGAACATCAGAGCAGGAGCAACTGGGGAACAGGATAAGAATCCGGGGGAAAGGCTAGCAAGGCACCTAGGTAACGGGGAAGGGCAGCAGAGGTCCAGAGAATGGGGAAATGAGTAACACTTCAAAACACATGGGGGATAGGAATAAGAAGAAAGAGGAAGGCACTTGGGAACAGGGAATGTGTGTGTTGTCAGAGCAAGGGAGAATGAGGAAGAGGACAAGCTCCATGGGAGAGGAGTAAGAAGTGTAAGTGTGCAAGACACCAGGCAATTGGGAAATTGTGTTGGTAGACAGGAGATCGGGGAAAGGAAGAACCAAGAAAGAGGACAGAGCACCTGGGCAATGTGTAAATGGATTAGAATTGTTAGCAACCACTGGTCGCAGGAGGAGACCACCTGGGGAAAGTACAAATGTATAAGGGCACCATCTCAGAGTAGAATCCTGATGCTGTACCGGTGAAACACAACACCTGTAAATTACCTCCTGACGAATAAAGCAGAGTCTGCCTTTATCCAATCACAATACAAGTCCTGTTGACATTATTGCCAGTGGGCAGGGGACAGAAGGGGGGCCGCGACCAAGTGGGCAACCAGCAAGGACGGGAGGGAAGTGGTACTCAAAAAGGGACGAGGGGCCCAGTTTAGGCTGTTGCTGCTATACCAGCACAGCTCCTGCACACTGCTTTAAGTGGGATTGAGAAATCGAGAGAGACTCTAACAAGTGGTGTAGCCTACGTTGTGCGCATGGCCTAAGTGGCGATGTGGTGCTTTCTCACAAAACACCAAATATACAGTAACAGATTCAGATTTCTTTTTACTTTGTGACGTAGTCCATTGTAGCTTTGCCTGTTTGTTTGTTTCGACTTGAAGTGTAGTTGAATACAGTGTTACCAAGATAAACAATGCAGATTTTCTTTAAAGCAAAGAAAGGACTGTTATTAGATTTACAAAAAAAGTAGCACATCTACTTTAGGTTCAATATCTTAATACAATTATCTATAAATGGCATTGACTCCAAAGATAATGTTTTATTTTTTTCAAGCTAAAACCAATGAGCAGTGTTTGTCTTGATAACAAGGTATTCCAGCCTCTTTAAGAAATTAAAGTAAATTAAGTGACTGAGCAAGCACTTTTCTTAAAGTGAACACCATATTCATTGTGCCTAGGTCTTCATTGGCATGATGGGGCCTAACGGCATGTGAATGCAGTTGGGGATTTCCCTTTAAGGTGTTAATGCTCCGCCTCCCCACAACGTGAGGGGACCGTGCTTTTTCTGCTGCTGGATGCAATTAATCACTATGGACTTCCGCCAGGTAAAAACAAAAAGACAGCCCAGCTCTTGTAATCCAGGGCTACATGTTGCAGTTGTTTGTGGTGAGGGACTAAAAACGGCATTACAGTATCCAATACATGTGAACTGGGGTACAAACCCTAAGCACACTTTGGAGCTAATTTTATTAAGATCATAAATTTCCCAAAGTGGACCACTTACTTGCAAACAGTTCCCCTCCTGGCACTTTTCGTCATTTGCACTGTGCACTTCAGATTAGAAGTGTAAAGAGACGGGGTGTGGAGGGCACTTTACACTTCACTTAAGCACAGAGCAGTGCAAAAAGAGTAAACACTGCCTAGCATGTATGCATGTCAGGCTGCATTTACAATGATTTCCTATATAAACAATAGACATTTTGCTGGTGCAAAATGCAAGGACGTCATTTCACCAAAATGCCTGGGGTAGTGGAAGGAACATCATACAACCCTCGACCTCTGATGACATACAGGAAGCAATGTCATTTGACCCCGCCAGGAAGTGACATCACGAGCGATGAAACATGACCTTTCACTTCTTGTCAAAACAGGAAGTAGCATAACATAGCATTGCTCTTAAGTACATTAGGAAAAATACGGTTATGATATCACTGCAACGTGATATACATTTCATACAAGAATGGATCACCATATGCATCGTTAATATCCGTTTTTATAGGTCCATATTACCTAATTACTGTGAATGCAAGCAAACTTCCAAGGCCAAATGATAATGATGTGTTATTATAAAGCACTTATGTGTAAGCGCTTTATATAGAACACATACAATATCATCCAACTTGTGTTGGTACCCATTTATCAACCTCAGAAAAATAAAAGGCTGAGTTGGCATTGCTGGGATTCGAGCCTGCAACCTGCAGATCACACACACATCACAGCAGCTAGCACTCAACCCACTGAGCTATCTTACTAGCTATAGTTATTTTACCAGCTATAGCAAAATGAGCAATTACACGTCTGAATTTGTCCCAGTCAGAAAGCAAATTACACTATTTAGTGAATAACATTTAACTGGTAACAGATTTAACAACAGGCCAGTTCACCAGTTCTGGTGCAAAGTTGGCCACATGTCAAGCCTGTGCGGATCTACGTTTCAGACTTCAGAGGTGGGCAAAATATATACCATTGAGAGTGTTCATAACTGTGTATTAAAGAATTTACCACAGGGAAAGCAGTGCACTCACACGGCATCCCATTCTCTGGGCACTCGTTACCTCATAAATGCAAACCAACATCCTGTAAAGCATATCATTGTATGTGCTATAGCATGCCATTTTATGTGCTGTGCTCAAACATGTTTACAATGTACACAAGTGTTTAGGCACAAGGATTTTGTCAAGTGACCCGAGATGGAATGTCTTGTTTATGATGGTAACAGAGTCAACGGCAGAAAAAAACATACCATAACTGCAACTTGTGAAAAGCAAACACATAGTCCAAAATGGATGCGCATTCTATTGTAAATGGTTTTTGGATGTTTTTGTCTGTGTTGTGAATTTTAGGTGTTTAAGAACAGCCTCCAACAGTGACTCACCCCCTGAAGTGTGCGTGAAATAAACCTCTAGCAATGATTGTATACAATTCCAGAAAGACAAATCATTTGTTATTACTATTCTTTCTTATTTAGGGTCATTGCTCAAACTGTTATACGTGTGGAACCCCCTGTTTTTTTTAAGAGTCCTGAACAAGAAAGCCAGCCACTCCAAAAACAAAGAGCCACATGGCTTTTTAGGGGTAGCAAGGGAGGCGTCAGGGGTTGGACCTGCAACCCATGGCGACCCCCAAAAGGCGGGCGTGTTACCTAAGAAATCATTGGTTTTACGCCAGAATGAACATTTCATACTGTCATAAAACGAAGTTGTTTTTGAAGTCCCAAGCCCCCTGCCTCAAAAACCCATGGAAATCCCCCGGAGCAGGAACGTAGGTGTTAAGACAAAATTAGCCAATATGTTTTAGCCACAGCCCCTTCTAGCCTCTACCCACGGATATCCCTGCTCCTATCCATAGCAAGAGGCTTCACATGCCAGAATAGCTCCTCTCTTGGGGCATCGGATACCACCATAGTCTCCCCTGATGATTTTACCGCAGACTCTGTCTGAATATCAACCCTGCTGGTGGACGAAGCCAGTTGCTTGTTGTACCCACAGTCCCTAATTAAAACTGCCCCCGAAATACTTTTTTCTGTGCATATTTTGAGGCAAACTTTCAAGCACAAACCACAGCAGCTGGGAACAGAAAGAAGGCCAATTTGAGGATGTATTTCAGTTGCTCCTTTCCCTAACATAAACATTAGCTCTCCTCGCATTTATAACATGTCAGTTTATTTGGAAAAGCTTCTGAGAGCGTTGGCCTGAATGCGTGCCATGGGCCTGGATGTCAGGGTCAAAGGGCACATTCGTCATGTTAAAGGATTGCAGGTTGTTTAGCAGTCAGCTAAGATGCCCACACGAGCTGTTCGTAAGTGACTTACAGCATGTCAGGGGAATGTGCCAGGGACAATCTGTTTCTAATTATCCTGCACTGCAACTTCCACTATTATCCCCAGCCTTTCCCGGCCAACACACGTGTTTGTTTGTTTGTTTGTTTATTTATATTGTGCACCAGACCCGAAGGTATCAGGGCGCAGAAGTTACAAGAAGGTTCACAGCTTGGTTACACAGGCAAAAATACAATACAAAGAGAGATCACGTGTCATATGTATTTGTGTGTCACGCCCTTGAGGTCTCAAGAATCAATCACGCAGGATGGTAACATTTTCCCCATAACTGGACAGAACCAGGGGAGCAACAATACCCGTGTGAGGGGCAGGAAAAAGGTGAAAAGGAGGGGAAGGCCACCATGCTCTTTCTAAGGCTGTTTGGATGGATACAAACACACAGTTGCTCTGTTCAACTCACAATTCTGTACCCATCTCTCCACTTCCCTGCACTATACCTCAGAGAAGAGCGCACACAAAAGTAAACCTAATGGGTAACCACCTAGATGTGTGCATACCAAATCACAGAGAAACAACAAATACAACTATTGGTGCAAGGACCTGTTTGGAAGGGCACAACACTAATGAGATCTAGGATTAGGGAAATCATATCCTTGTACACATAAAACAGATCCAGAATAAGGTTCTAAGAGAAGAAGCAGAGTGTCAGGACAAACATCAGAGACTTGCAACGTGAAGGAGTCCGACAGGTCCGGAAAAAATGGAACACAGAGGGCCTGATTCTGTGTTTGATGGTAAATCGGCTGATTTGCCAGCAACATCGATTATTGTTATGTCCACTAGGTCTTGTGGCATTACATCTGGATTATGAGTAGTGGTATGGTGGTGCAAATCCCCATTTTTGGAGCCCATAGAATCTTAGGGTTTTTGGCAGATTGACCTGGAGCTATAATTCTGCCCTGTAAATGTTTGGCCTTAAAGTGGGGAATGCACCTCTGGTATCATGCTGGAGGTAAATCCTCCACTTCAAAGGTCAAACATGGGATTAAGTGATGCGTTAATAGTGCTGGTAATTCTATCATCGCCAGAAAAGTTTTGCTGATGGAATTACCACCATTTTTTAAAACACTATTTAACATATATCCCAAGTCTGGGATTCACCAAAGACAACCCAGAAAAACGGAATATCATACAAGGTCAGGGCCAGGGGTGTTGCTAGGTCGGAAAATACCTGGGGCTACGCTGATGTCAGAATTGTTGGGACCGGGGGCTAGCTTGCCTTTTGGCTGTAGCTCCTGAGATTCTATCCTGGGCTACAACCAAAAGACCAGGGGCTATAGCCCCCTTAGCCACCCCTAGCAACTTCTCTGGTCAGGGCTAACATATGGTCAGGGGCTCACAGAAGTCAGTGAGAAAAACAAAACCAAAGCGCAATAAGCAAGAATCAGAAACCATGAGTGTAACATAGCAGACATAGGAATCCAGAAACAGTCCCTATGGTCAAGAAGCTCAGGTCTTAGATGTGAGGATACAATGGCTCTGTCATTATAGTATATAAGGGTTGTGAGCTATTCTGCTTCTCCTTTGGTTCAGAAAGCTGTCTGTCCTTGTGAGGAGTGTCTTGCTGGGTTTGGGAGTCTGCCAGAAGTTTTAGAAGAGGAGTGGTTGGCGCAACCTTAAGGATGTCGGTGCATAAATATTCATAGATAATTATTACACGCGTTTAGTTATGGCCAAGTTGCTGTTTCCATAGGAATAGCACTTTTTGGGTGGCTTATAACTTCCCTCTCCCTGGACGAATGCTTACCAAACTTTTGCAAAAAAAAGTATATGGGCCACTCTGAATTTTTTTGCAAAGTTTGGTGAGGTTTGGTCCAGGGGGGCAAAGTTACAGAGGGGGGGGTCCGAAAAAGTCTTTGTTTCCCATAGACTGAATGGGGAAAAAACTTTGCTCACGCCTACAGCCCAAACCGCTGGACGGATTTTCACTTTTGTAAATTTGGTGAAAATCCGTCCAGTAGTTTTAAAAAAAATGTTTAAAAAGTAGGTCACAAAAAATGAGTGATATCTAGGTTCGGTCCGCGGACACTTTTCCCTGTTCGCTCCACGGATAGTGTCCTGATTGGTCAAAAGGCTTGCGTCATGTCCGCGGACATGCAACGTGTCTGCTGATTGGATGGTGAAGAGCGTGAAGTGCATCAGATTTTTGGAAACGCCTGCCATCTTGTATCCACGGACGTCCGCGGACAGCGCAGTGTCAAATGGTGGGGAAATATAATTTTGGCAAGTGTGTTGGTCTGTAAGATTGTTTGGGGATGGTGGGGGATAAGAGATGGTTCAAATATTGTATCTATTTAAGTGGTAGGCACCGCTGTTGTGTTTGTTGTGTCCGCGGACAGTCGCGCTGTCCTTGATATCCGCAATCATCCCATATGGGAATGTTCTAAGGACGCTATACCTGTCTGTGCTGTTCGTAGGCAAGTTGAACTGTTCTAAGAATAGACACAGGGTTCGGGATGTCCACAATGAAACGAAAATGGGAGTGTCCTAAGGACAGTATACCTGTCCGTATTGTTCACAGGCAAGTTGAAACTGTTCTAAGAACACACGTTGTGTCCAGGATGTCCGCAAATATATGAAAATGGAGGTGTCCGAGGACACTATACCTGTCCGTATTGTTTGCAGGCAAGTCAAACCTGTTCTAAGAACACCCAGGGTGTCCGCGGACATAAAAAATGCCATGAGGCCTAGTTAAAAATGTTTGATTCTATGGGTGTGATAATAGTTAGGCCATGCACGCAAGACTCTAGGCCCTGGCTGCAACCACTGCAGCATATCACACCAATAGATCACACCCATAGAATCAAATATGGGTGTGATGTATGGGTGTGATATGTTTTGGAGTTGTGGCCAGAGTGTACCCAAGACCGAAGGTATAAGTACTGAAGTTATAAGCTACTATGGGTGTGATATGTTGTGGTGGTTGTGGCAGGGTGCATGGGTGAAGGCTGTAGGCTGTATACTGAATACTCTAAGTCCTGACCACAACCACTGCACCATATCACAGCCATAGATCACACCTACAGATTCAATTATCTTTCAAATGGTTTCAATTATACTTACTGTATGATTTGTTGACATTTGATACATTTTTTACATGAGGTTGGTACCTGGAGGAAGTATTCTTTTTCAAGTTCTGTGATAAAAGAAAGTAGTATGTTAGTGTATGTATTCTATAAAGACTTATCACATTTCATAATATATATTTCAGCTTTTTTTTTTACCCTCATATTTGGTTTACAAACCAATGTACTGTGCATTTTGCTCAGTTTCTGTGTTTGTTTTTGAAATCATTGGGTCTGTGAGAAAAAAAAACCTTGTCGGATTAAAAAAAACCTTTTTGTTATGCTACAGTCTATTTGTTTGTTTCCTTTCAGAGTTTACTTCTTGTTTCTGGTTGATGTTCTATCTGTTGGATTGTTGCAGATTTCTGAAGCAGTTAGATACCTGTTGGCGTATTCTAACTGTCTATTTTTTGTTACAATTTATTGGTATTCATTTATCTCTTTGGTGTTATACAATCTTGGGCTAGTTAGATACCTGTTGGTGTATTCTAACTATTTATAGTTTTTTCATTGAATTTTTTATAATGTTGAAGTACAGATTAATTATTAAATGTTGGTTTTAAGAAGATTAAAAAAGCATGTGTAAGATTTGCTGGTAATCTCTGCTTTAGAGTAACCATCCACATTTTTATTGCAGATTTCTGAAGCAGTTAGATACCTGTTGGCGTATTCTAACTGTAATTATTATTTTTTTTATTTAGTGATATTCATTTATCTGTTTGGTTGTTGTAGGCCATGCACCCAAGACTCTAGGGCCTGCCCACAACCACCACAGCATATCACACCCATAGATCTTGTTGCAGATTTTTGAAGCAGTTACATATCTGTTGGGGTATTCTAACGGTCTATTTTCTGTTGTAATTTAGTGGTATTGATTTATCTGTTTGGTTGTTCCAAAATCTTGGGGCAGTTAGGTACCTGTTGGCATATTCTAACTGTATATTTTTTGTTATAATTTAGTGGTATTCATTTATCTGTTTGGTTGTTATAGAATCTTGGGGCAGTAGGATACCTGTTGGCGTATTCTAACAGTTTATAGTTATGTCTATGCCAATTTGGGATGGTTATGATGTGGCTCTGTTACCAGCTTTATCAACAGGTGGTCGCCCGTCGTCGGGCCTATTGGTGGCTGTGAATCTAAAGATGGGTCTGGAAATTAATGAATGGTTTGCGGAAAATGCTTACTTGCAATTGGTGAAAATCAAAATGGGGTCATGGTGCTTGGCTTTAGTTAACTTATATCGCAACCCCTTGGGTCTTTCTGATGAAGCATTCTATGGTACTCCAAGTAAGATGTTGCACCTAATTAATAGCACTAGCAACATAACACACACAGTGATCTTAGGCGACTTAAATGTAGATTGTTGGGAATCTAATCGTCATTTGTGAGAAGTGCGTAGATGGACTGCTTACATGGAAGAAAGGCATTTTGTGATGATTAATGGAGCTACCCCTGCAACCTGTTTTAGAAAGAACAGTTGCAGCACACTAGATTACATCTATGTTGACTCTGTGCTTTTTCATTCGGTGACGAGTTTATCCATGCTTGTTTCCTCAAACAGCGACCATAAACTGCTATCGCTAAGCATTAGAGGTGAATTTGCTGCACACAATAGACCCAGTAGATTGTAACCAGTGCTAACTAACACTGCCAAAACACGTGTTATCTGGTCCCCTAGAACTGTGTCAGTTTATGGTATGTCTGTATTGGAAAATGCTGGATCACCATCGCCACTCCAATACACTGAGCTACTACTCCCCTTTACAAAATCTTACTATTGACAGCTGAATCCTCGTGGTAAACATTGGCATGTCTTTGATCATGACATACAGGCTGCCATGCAGGATCGACAACCTGTCAGAATGACCTAAGGCATGCCAAATGCACTTACAAAAACTGGATTAAATAGAGGAAATATCTTACATATCAACATGATAGTGAACACATGGCTATTACCATGATCAATAAAAACTCAGCTCAAATGTGGACACTCTTGAACAATCACACAGGCTTCACACAAGCTGATGCCCAACTGTCTGCTGTCAAAGAAAACACTTGGGTCAAATACTTCTCTAGACTCTATGCCGATCCTGAATTTGTCGAATGTGAATATACCATCCCAGACTCTACAGGTTGGCATTTAGTCTTCTCTCCATCCTCCATTGAATCCATGATTCATCAAGCAAGCTCCTTGCGTGCTGCTGGTCCGGATGGTATTTCCAACTTGACGCTGAAAACAAATCCCCTTGAGTGGTCTGTGATACTAGATCAAATCTTTAAATTAGTACTACAATTGGTCAGGGTACCAGAATCGTGGAAAACCTCAATCATTATCCCGATCTTTAAGAAAGGTGATCGTACACTGCCAGAAAATTACAGGCCCATTGCATTACTAGATGCCCTGGGGAAAATATTCACAAAAATAATGCTTCGAGAATTCAACAGTTGGACTGTGGAAAATCATCTACGAGACCCATGCCAAACGGGCTTTGTTGCGGTTATGGGGACCAATATTAATTTGGTCTGTCTAAACGCAATCAAAGCCAAATGTCAAGCCATGAAACAACCAGTGTTTTTTGCTTTCGCAGATTTGCATTCAGCATTTGATTCGATCTCCAGGGTTTTACTGTTTAGAAAGTTAATCAGAGACCACTGTCCCAAGGTGCTTTATGATTTGATTTATGCTCTACACTCAGACACATCTATCCGAGTCAGACTCTCACTTGATGGAGTATTATCCACAGCAATAAAAACAGCAAGAGGACTCAAACAGGGATGTCTGTTAGCATCGTCCATCTTCAACTACTTCATACATGACCTTCAAGATGTTTTTATTGATATCTTGTCTGATTCTCCAAAACTGGGTGTACATACCATCAAGGGACTCATGTATGCAGACGATTTGGTTTTGATTGCCAAAACCCAGATTGGCTTACAAAATCTTCTAACAGCCTTCCAACAATATATCCATCTGAACCAACTGAGAGTTAACACTAAAAAAACGCAAATTGTTACCTATTGCACGAAAAAAACAGGGTCAAGGCGTTTTATATGGACAATTGATAAAGTAGAATTACAAACAGTCCCATATTACATCTATTTGGGCATGTGCTTTGAGGGTACTGCTAATGTTAATTCCCAGTTGGAGTGGCTTGAGAGAAAGCTTGAGACAGCAATAGCACAAGCTAATATAATCATGGTAAAATTTTGGAAATTTTCTATTAAGCCAGCCTGGATTTACTGGATTCAGAAGGCAATCCCGGCCCTATTATATGGGCTAGAAACACTACCAAGTATCACAGTCTTTGAATTTGACAAATAGGAAGCCACATTTTGGAAACAAATTTTGCATCTACCAGGTTGTGTTCCAAATGTCTGGATTAGGTACGAGCTGGGCCTGGTTTCCCTTCGGGCCACTTACAACTGGAGATTATGTGCATTATTTAGGAAATGCCTTCTCTCGACCTCAGTAGAATCCACCTTGCAATCTCTCACTACTTATATGTTATCAACGAGGGATACATTTGTCACAGATTGGATGAGTAAAATCAACTGCATTTTATGTAATGTTGATTTTACACTTGAACTTTTAGTCACCTTTCTGACCAAAGCCAAAATAAAGTTGTACCAGGCACTTGACAAATGCTTACAATAGAAGGGAGGTGACTATGATAGATTTCCATCCAAAAAACTAAAAACCTTGCCTCTGTATCTACTAAGATCCCCGACTCCGACATATAGACACGCAATTATGCGTCTACGCTTTAATCTATGGCTGACTCGAGAGGTCTTAATGAAACGGCGACTAATGTCTGTAGGCAATAATATTTGTCGGTTTTGTGCTATAAAAGCTGTCCCTGAGACTCTACAGCACTTTATAACTCAGTGTCCTTGCCTGATCTCTCAGAGAAAGACACATCTTGGGAAACATTGCCAATATTTTTCAAATCTTAATGAAGATATATGTTGTCTATTATTCTCAGCTGCAATAAGCCAATGATACAATATGCTACAGTAAATGTTCTAGTGAGTCTCAATTTAACACCAGAGCCCACTGCATAGCGCCTTTCTCAAGACGGATATACATTATGTCTTGATTGACCTACTGCAAATAAGTGTATCATTATTGACTGTAAATGCATGTGAAGAAACAATTACCAACAAGCCACGAACAATGAATGTGTCAGGAATGAATTACGAGTATATATATGTAAAGATCATGAATGCAAATATGTTGATATTAGTTTATTACTTTCTCTTTTCTTCCTTTAACTGATCCTTTAAATGTATGAACAGAATTATGCAGTTGATTGACTGTTATGTTATTGATATTTTTATTGTGAAATTATTTATGATGTATATATTTTTATTATTGTAAGGTTGATTAAATTCAACTAATTCAATAAAAAAAATGAAAAAAACAGTTCATAGTTTTCTAATTGAAGGTTTGTTAATTTTTAAGTACAGATTAGTTATTAAATTTTGGTTTTAAGAAGATAAAATAAGCATGTGTAAGATTTACTGGTAATCTCTGCTTTAGAGTAATGGTACTATCATTACATTCGAACCATCCACATTTCTTTTTTATATATGCAGTGTAGTGACCTGCATTGGTTGTGGCTACTGCGTGGTAGATTATACCTATTGTTGTGAAGTTTTATTTACCAAGTGATACTTGACCATTTGTGAATCCAGTCAGCTTGCAGTTGTTTTTGGTACCATCTGTATTGTAAAGTAGAAGCATTAGTATTAAGTATTTACTATGTGTTTGTATTAGTAAGGTGGAGCGATTATCTGAATTGCAAGTAGTACATAATCTGCCATGGTTTGCATGTTGTGTACAAGTTGCTGAAATGGAATGGATTCACAATTTGGTATGGATACATACACGAATCGCTCGTTAGGGATTTCTTCTTGTGTAACATTGTTGCAGAGAGTGCAGGTATGTTTCCACATGTATGAAATCGGGAAGATTTCATTTATAGGTATGCTTTTGTTTTCCAATACTTGTAGTAAGTGCATTAGAGATTCTTGTGGATCTTCTTGTGAGTTTATAGTGAATTTCACCATTCCAGCACAGTAGTCCAATTTTTGTCTTATTCCGTGAACACTATACGTGTTGTCAGGATTGTTTGTTGCGTTTCTATGAAGGACTAACATTTGCAAACACAATTGGTCTGTACTGTGTAAGTAAATGTTGTCAACAATTGGTGGCAATTGAAATAGAATATTCATTGCTACATTTGCGTAGAAACTTACACCAGTTACATTTGAACATTTGAATGGACCAGGTAGTTCTGTGTCCAAGTCATTTTTTCAGAGTGTATGTTGCCTCTCTGAAGAAGTACCTGAGTTACTTTGAGTAATAGGTTCTTCTTTACTTATGGTAAATGATGAAGTATTAGCTTCTTTTACTTTATTTGGAGGATTTGCAGTGAGATTCTGTTGCATTTCTGTTTGAATTAGTTTTCTTTTGCAATGTTATGCTTTTTGTGGGACAGGATATGCTTTTAGATTGGGGGTGTATAGTGAACGTAGTCTATTATATTCTAGAATGCAAGGAATATCAGCGTTGACTTTATTTGCATCAAAGTTGATTAAAAATAGACCGTCAAGTGTGCGTAAGCGTGATAGTGCTACGTAGCTCATGCCTTCTTTAAAGACTGTGTTACCAATATCTATCAATGCTTTGTCTAGGGTAAGACCTTCGGAATTTATTAATGGAGAATGCATATGCAAGAGTTAGAGAAAATTGTTCTCTGCGTACATACATGTCTTTGAAGAGAAGGAATCCAGCTGTTGAGCTCGCTATCCTTTTTACTTCTGAAAGTTTGTCAAAGAGTATATTGAAAAACTGAATGTTGTCACGTGGGTATGTTTGAAAGCCAACAACTGTACCCAGTGCCCCATTAACTAGTCCTTGCTCCACGTCCATGTTACGTTTAAGCACTACTCTACAGTTTAAGGATACTTTTAATATTTTTTCCAAGCCAGCTGTGTTGGAGATAGAATTTTCTAAGGTATTTAGTCTTGTTGTGGCTTGTTGACAAATTGGTAGTGTAATACCATGTATGTCCAATTTGTCTGTGGAGCAAATTTCAATTATTGTTTGTATTTCTTTTTTTAACAGTGTTTCATTGAATTTGGAACAGCTTGCAAGAGTTGGCATTAAGGCCATACAATTGACATTTTTCTGTGCTAATTGTTCCATAACATCAGTAGCACATGAATTATCGCCATAAAGTGCATGGATGTGCCGGGTTTTTAATATTGTTTGTGCTTCTTGAGATAGTACACCGACTCTAATACATTTTTAAATGTTGGTGTAAGTGAGGTCTGTAGATTGGCGCATGTTTTCTGTTAATTCTTTGTATTTGAATTGTTGCCAAAGATTGACATTTCCTAAGCTGACAGTAGTTTTACGGCAAAGTTTGTGTCCTAAGGTTTTAAAAATTGGTTCACCTTTCACTGATGTCAATTGAAGATCTCCGAAAACAATAATGTGTCTTCCTCCAAAGAGCTCTTCATAGTTTGTTTTAAGTACTTCTTGTAATCTGAGGTGAGTCAAAGCCAACATTAGGTTGGAGACCATGCTCACTTCATCTATTATTAGCATTTTCATTTGTTTTAACACTCTGCGTAGTTCCATTGCAGCTTCTGTAGAAAGTTTGTAATATTCTAATTTGTTTTGGTGTTCTACTGGTAGGAGTAGTAATTGGTGCAAAGTGACACCACCTATGTTGTAGGCAGCTAAACCTGTGGGGGCAGTTACAACAGCTGACAGTGTGTTGTTTGTCAATTGTTGATGGAACTTGCTGATGATTTTGATTAAGAATGTTTTGCCTGAACCAGCTTCACCACAGACGTATAGTAGTATAGGTTTGTAATTTTGTCAGGTACATTCTTTATTTTCATGTTGTACACCATGTGCAATTTCTTTTGTTACTTCTTCAAAAATGGTGCGCTGCTCTTTGTTTAGTTTTGATTGTAGTGCAGTTAAGTCTTCTGTATCTTCTTCATAGTGACACTTGGTGTTTTCTACTTCTGTAATAGCTAATTCTTCTTCATTTGCTATTAGCGGCTGTCCTAGTGGTTCTTGGCTTCCTGTTACAGAAGGTTAACTACTGACGGGAGTGTCCTTATCTAGTTGGGCCTGGAGTTCTTCTTCATGTTGCTGTTCATTTTGCAACATTGTTTTGTACTGCATAAAGTTTACATCTGTGATAGTGCTTTCATTTGCTTTGAAAGCGTCTTCGTAGCAGTCATAGTTATCTAGTAACTCTTCTTCTTTTCTCCATGTTTTAAAAAGTTGTAGGAGGGACATGTAGTATAGTTCTTTCTGTTGAGCAGTTTTTAATGACAATTTCATATGATTAATTAAACTTGGTTTGGTAAATTTTACAAAGCTGCCTTCACAATCTGTCACTCTATATCTACCTTTGTTTTCATTGGGTTTTATATTATTTTTGTATGCAAAGTTTTGGGCTATGTGGTATAGACACATGTTTTCCAAAGTGGTACTCCTGTTCGTGTAGTATGTGTCTAGTAAATTGTTTTTCAAAATGTCTTGGCTGTTTGGTTCATTTTTGGCTATTGTTTCTATGTTGTCATATGATTTGAGAACTCTTTTTCTAGATTTAGCAGGACCAAGACTTAGCCATGCTATATTTTCAGACTTTCCATACAAAGCAGTACCGGTTAAACGATCTGCAGCTTTGCAGGTGCCACATTCTCTATGAGAGAGGATTATTATGTCTACGCTGTGCAATTTCCGAGATAGTGTTTTGTCTAATGATAGGTCTTTCCAGAGGTCTTGAAGATCTGTTTTTTCTACTTTTGTTAAGTATGCTGTAACATATCGTGCAACTGCAGTGGAATCGTCTGCAATGTACTGCACATTTATGTTTGCATTCCATAAGTGGGCAATGATTTCATTGTAATCATTGATATATTTTATTTCTTCTGTTCTTTTTATGTAATACGTGTTCTTAGGTGATTTTTCTTACTTCACCTGTTTCTGTAACTGGTCTAGGGAAACCAAACCGGCATTTGGTGTAGTATTTCCCTTTCTTTTTGTATTTGCGATATTGGCCACATTTATGTCTTTGAAATTGTACAATTTGTGCATGAAGGTCACTATTTGTCGTTGTGAAGGGATTTCACAAGTGACATATTTTTGAATGAACTGAAAAAACAGTGGCATCACTGTCCTGGCTAAATTTAGTAGCATCTTTAATCCATAAAAGCATGTGGATATGTGGTGCTCCTCTGGCTTGATATTCTTTTCTCCAAAAGAAGTGTTGCACTTCTCTGAGTGGATGAACAGTTTTATTACAAATAAAGTGTAGCATAGCAATGAAACGATGGTGGAAATATCTTGAAACATTAACAGGATCTAGAGAGCAACGTTCTCCAGGTGTTAGTATGTCTATGTTTGATATCCGTAGGAAATCATGTAAATCTTCCCATGCATATTCTGTACAACTTAATGTAACAAACCAAGTGGGTGGTCCAAGGTTTCTGATCATACAACATACATCTCTGCGGCGTCGGAACCAGTGTTCTTTTGTACCACGCATGTTTGCAAACAGATTTGGAATACTTGATTTTAAAACCTCATCTTTTTCTTGCACTTTTGTATTAATTGCGTAGCTGACATATTTTGAAACTGTGTTCCCGATTTCAATATGTGTGCAACTCTATAACATAAAATGCCTGATTCATGGAATTATTTGCGTGAAAAATGCAGATTTGCGTGTCTTTCTGCGCGAAAATCCCTTTTTGAAGTATGGGGATTTTCGGGCAGAAAGGCGCGCAAATCTGCATTTTTCACACAAATAATTCCATGAATCAGGCAGTAAGTTGCTAGTTCACTTTCAAAGAGTAGGTGGAATACGTATTCCACATTTTGTCTAAATCTGGGATCTTCAGAATACATTCGTAATGAACGCTATTCTGATGCTGTTATTTGAGTTGGTCTGTCATCGTATCTTCCTCCTTTGCCAGTAGGAAATAGTAGAGGAGAAGCACGTGCTTGTATACTTTTTTCCCATATGCTCATTGGTCATCCTCTGGTTTGTCGCATTTGGTACGTTGCTAGTGCCTCATCTATGCTGTCTTTAGAATGCAATGGATGAATTGTATAGTGGTCTAAAATATTGGATACTGCAGCTGGATCCAGAAGTTCAAATTGACAAGTTCCTCATGACTCTTTAATTATTTCAGTTGTTCCCCTTAAGTTTTTTTCAATATTTATTTCTTTGTAGTACTCATTATTGTCTTTTAGGTATTGCAAGGCTTGTCTAACTTTATGTAAGTCCACGAGTTGTTGCCAAATATTTTGTCTTTTGATGGTACACCATTTACTAAGATAATTAAAGATTGTTCTATTGGACGTTGCACTCCTTTTTTGTCAGATCTAATGGTAAATAAACTACGTTGCCACGAATGCCTTTCACCAAATCAGAGGCTTAAAATGGGTGTACTGTTTGAATTATGATGCTCTCATATAAATTGAGTTGTTGTAGGGGTTTTGGTAGTGTTAGTTATTTGTGATAGCACGTGAAGGAGTTTGGTTGTTGTCAAGTTTTGTAGTGCAGTAACTGCAAAGTATTAAAGGGTCAGTTATTTCGTATTTGTTTTCTGCTACAAGGTGGAGAGCTAATTCAAACCATTTAGAATCTTCATTGTCGTCTATTTTGTATGTTATGTCTATAGTTTTTGTATTAGTTTTATAAAAAGTTCTGCGGCAACACACACACACATGGTTTGGTATTTCAGCGGATGTACTTTTAAATTTTAGTATTTCTTTTTTGTATGTGTGTAGTAGAAGGTTGCCATGTGTACAATTGTTGCTAGTTTATTGTAAAGGTATTGCATTTTATAAGTGGCTTTCACTTCCAAAATATTTTTTCTGGATATGGTCAATTTCTTCAGGTAGTTCTTTGGCTGTACCATGTACAAGATTGTTATTTAAATTGGCTAGTGCTAATGTTGGACTTTTAGCATAGTACAGTTTATAGACTTGATTTCTTATAGTTGGATGATGTGTTGATATCATTTTGATATGATGGAAGGTGCTTTTGCAAATTGGTCCTGAAATGCAGGCTAACAAATGTCCTTGTAGCCCTGTGTATTTACGCACTGGACCGGTATCCATATTTTGCAGAAGTTACATTTTGATTTTGTCTTTGCCTTTCACATGTTGATTGAAGAATTGGCGTAAAGATTTGAAAGATTTTTTGGGAATGTTACACATTGACGTGCATGACCATTTGTATACTGGATGTTTTAGTCCAGTCGAATGGAGAGGTAATTCTGAGTTTTCAGGGGATATATTTGTAAGCAGTATTTCTTGCTCCATTATGGTATTATTATTTTTTTCAGAAACTCGTCCAATGCTATGTATAGCAATTGTATTTGTTTGCTTTTGATTGTATGCTTCTTCATTAAAATATGGTTCTGTGTTTGTGGTGTGACTCCATTCACCTCCACAGAAATTTAAGAAATTATTTTTGTTGACATTCCGTTTTTTGAGAAGTCTTTTTTGTAATTCAGTAATTTGTTTTTTTAGTGGTTTCATTCTTTTTAACACTAAAATAAATAATTTTCTTTTGAGTAGGATTGCACTGTCTATCAAAGCCTCTAATATTAATTTTCTACGGTAGATTTTAAGGGTTGTGTATGATTTCTCTCTTGTTTTAAAAGATTTTGAAGGACTCTGTGGCGGAACATTTTTGCAAAAATATTTTTTTTGGTATGCTTACTTGCCATTATATCAAGATTTATAGGAGCAGTTTTAGCAGTAGTGGTAGCTGAATTCTTGATAGTCGTTTTTTGTTTCGTTTTACATTTTGATAGACGAGGCAAAGTTTCAGTACTTGAAGCATGTTTTGTTTTGCTAAATGACTGTATTAGCTGTTTTGTTTGAACTTTTTGTATACATTTTGCTAGAGATGGAAGCTTATTTTGGATACTTCTTTTTTATTTGCTCTATTTCTATGTTGTTTTCTCTGGCCTTGCTTTTTGATAGGCATTCTTTGGGGTCTGTTGAAAAAAATAAAGAAGGTATCGGTTGGGTTGTTTTGCGATGAATGTGTGCTGTGTGCATGAGTGTCTGAGTATGATGGTAGAGATGTATGTGATGGTGTGTGATTGTGTATTGGGTAGCTACAACTAGTTGGAAAGGCTATTCTTCTATTTGTGTGTTACTATACTGGGGTTCAGATGACAGTAGAAAGTAAGCTAGTGGTGAGGAGAAGCACAAATAATAAATCTAATGGTATAGAATTAAAACAGTTCTTTGTTCTGCAATACTAACATTCTAGAGGCTGAGCTATGTCATTTGTGCACCGAAAAACGGGGATTTGTGCGGCATTCAGCCTGCAAATCCCTGTTTAACAAATGGGGATTTGTGGACAGAATGGTGCACTAATCTTTTTTCTTTTTTTGGTGCACAAATACCAAGAATCTACCGCACAGTGGGTTTCAGTAACAGTTTGAATATTATGGTAGTATTGTACTTACTTTTTGTGTGGAAAGATTAGGTTTCTTCTGAGTTGTTGTTTGTACTTCGGATTCTGATGCTTTTCAGGAGAGTGGTCTTCACTGTAATTGTAAAGGAAAGAAGTTAGTAATTTTGTGTGTATATAGTATGTAGTTTCCTTTGACTATGTGCAGTCTTTATATTTTATTTAAAATATGTTAGTTCAACATGCTATGCAAATGAGTAGATCAGAAAGTGTATGACACACGCTTGGTTTCTTAGCGTTGTGTTATTGGAGACAGAAGACAGGAGTTAGGAGACAGAAGAAATAATGATATACTTATTTTGCAATTTTTATAAGGTAAATGGCAGATACTGTATAGAAAAGCATGGAATGTATGTATTGGTGAAGGTGTGGGTAATACATCAGAAGGATGTGATTTACAGGTAGTGGTTTTATTGCAGTCGGGAGTTTTTCAATGTTAGTGTCTATTTGTGTGAGTGTATGAAGGTGCATGAACTTATACTGGCTGTGTGTAATTTTATAATGCACTACTTAGTGTTTTTCTACAATTATACTGTTATTTCTCCCATCTTCTAACATTATAATTTTTTAGATAGCTGTGTGTGTAAACATTTGTTTAGGTAGCAGACAGGTTTGGAAGTTACAGTTGATTATAATAGATGGGAAAAATGACAGTAAGTTTTTTTCATTTTTTAGGTTCTACGGATTAAGTGACAGTTACCCTGTTTATATGCACTCATAAGAGTTGTACTTGTACTATGCATACCTTGTATTCATGCATGTGGATATGCATGCAGCTGCAAGTAGAAATCTTGGAGACTTGTAGAGTAGTTTTTGTAGTAGGTGCTTTCCAATGATATCAGACATGTACTCAGAGTAATCTACAGTACATTTGAAGTGCTGAACTCTGATGACGCATTTAGATGTAGAGGTCTTGAATGTGATTGGTGGATGGTTGTGTGACTGTTTAGCTTTATCCAATGAGGGAATGGCACAGAGAGTGAAGTGGAAATGGTAGAAGGTCTGTCTAGGTTACGATATGTCTGCGGACATAACGGAAGTCCGCGGACACCGCATATTACATACAGGGATTTTGGGGTGGAGAGGCATGCAAATGAGAACGAGCAGAGGAATTGATTGGTCAGTAAAGTTTGTTTGGTGTGTTATATAAGAAGACAGTTTGTCAGAAGGTCTTTTTCCGGAGAGAAGAACACTTAGCTATGGCTGTGTGTTTCAGAAAACAGATTGTCTGGATTTTGGGAGACTCATGGATACACTGGTTGGAGGTGCATGCACAACGCTGTGGAGTAGCTGCAGATCTTGGATTCCCTCATGTGGAAGTGCACTGGCATGGAGAACGCAGAATGAAGTGGCTAGACTTGCTACCTCTCTGTGCTAGTTTGCAGACAGAGCATCATCCAGACATAATTATAATTCATTGTAGAGGGAAGAGTTTGGGACATGTGTCAGGAATTTCTTTGCAATTTACGATGGAAGAAGGACTTGGGAAGTTCATGGATATGTTTCCAAATTCCCAAGTAATTTTTTCTCGTATTGCGCAGAGACAAATGTGGCTGCGTTCTTCTTCATTTGGTCCACAAATGGAGAAAGCGAGGCGCAATGTCAATAAGGCTGTTTGTGCCTTTCTAAGAGATGTTGGCATGTCCTCTATTCACAATGAAAATATTATGTTTCGTAGCACAAACATATTTGGTAGAAATGGAGTCCATCTTACTTATGCTGGTAATCAGATTTTTCTGAGAAATGTACAAAATGCAGTGTTCCTTTTGTGAAATTAGAGCCATCTTTTTTGCAGTAGGTGTTGATTTTTCTAAGTTTTTCAAATACAAAAAAATACCACAAAAGGCTCTTTTCAGAGCCACCACTTCCTCCCAGAGAAAAGTGCAATAATTTTGATAGGGCAACACCCCAACATTTTTGAAAATTCGCAAACTGTCCGCGGACTTAAAAAAAAAAAAAACAAAAGCCTGCTCAATTTATTTCCCTCTTCTATTTTTTGACTGTGAAAGGCGGCTCTGAAAAGAGCCTTTTTTGGGGGGGAATTTTTGTTGTTTGTATTTTTTTGGTTTTTTACACACGACACACTAGGAGAGGAGGGGAAAGGAGGCTAAGGAGGGACACCAACCACAGGGATAAGAAAGGGCAGGTGGAGAGAGGAAGATGTAGGGTGGGCCTTACTTAGGTAGTGAGCAGGTCTTCTCGTGCTCTGAGACCAGAGTCTCAAAAGCACTTCTAAGTCTCTCCCCCCTGCAGACTACTGCGTCGCAGTACATACACAAAACTGTGACCCGCGAAAGGTAAGGGTCATCAGCATTGTGAATGACCTGTGAGGCAGCTGGAGGGATGCACTCTCCCACATGAGTGTCTCTTGTGGTGAGAGGAGCAGAAACAGAGGATGAAGTAGAGGAACTCAACCTACTATGCTCGTTGCAAGGTACAACCTTACGAACGGCCCCACCGTGGAACGACTTTAGGTGTCGCTTCATAGTAGTCGTACCAAAGCTGTACGAACCAAGCCTACTGCGACTCAGTACCATTTTGCACTCGTTGCAGGTGACTTTGTTCGCACGCGCCTTGGATATGTTACCATGAATGGGAAATAACCACCACAACCTCACGTGTTAAGTTTTGCTACTAAAAACCTATGAAATTCAGTGAGAAAACTTTGCTAAAGGGACATTACAGTCCCAAGTAAAACTGAAACACCCCTGAAATTCACCAGTTATGGTAAGGTAAACAACCATAACTCGCGCCACTACTGTGCACTGCTAAGACTAACACCCAGGACATCAAAGATGACATCACAAATGTCATTAATGACATCACTGATGACATCACATGTGCATTTACTTTTCATAAAAAGTATGTCTAATGGATTCTTATTATAATGTTCACAAAAAAGTGTCAAGGATCATTGGAATAAATATCATGAGCTACTTATTGCATTAATCAATACATTGGCCCTCATTACGACCCTGGCGGAATTCGGAAAACGATGGCGGAAATGCAATACCGCCATCGAATAGCGCTCGGTGCGACTATGACCCGTCACCGCAAAGTACGATGCCATTAGCGACACCGTAGTGAACGCCAACGCTAACTGCACCAAGCACGCGCGCGCGCGCCATGCCAAACCGTAAACACCACCATGGCGCAACGGTACGCCAATTCCGACCCCAGCGGACATGTACCTAACGCCATCAAGCATGGCGGAATGCACCATTCCGCCATGGTGAGAAGTACGGCATCGCGAATCAACCGTAAACGGCCTCACTGACTGCCCGTACACCGCTCCCTGCCCACAAAGTACAACTCCCCGTAGGTGCAACAAAGCCACAATGCAACCAGTGAAATGCACAAGTCACCCATGCATGCCAACGAACAAATGAACCTCAAGAGGGGCCAATGGGAGCTGCAGGGCACAGATGGCACGAATACAGAAGCCATCCCAATGGACATGACCACAGTCCCCCACCAAGAAACGCACGCAAACACAGGCACCTGTGACCAGCAATATTCAGAAAATCACAACATTCCACCAGTCCACCTGGCTGACCGGCATCTGTCACACAAAACCCAATCCCCCGCCCCTGAGCATGACTACATTCAAACTGTCATATTGGCAGCCCCCATCCCTGACCTCACGGGCTTCGTAGGCAAACGCGCCCAGTACAGGACCACGCAACAAAACTCCGAAGCTGGAACCCAATGCAGATCCCCTCACAATACATCGCTCCCCAAATAGGAATATGCCACATCACTTGCAAAGAAGAACGCTACACGGCCCATATCAGAATAGAATTTTAATGCACATCAATATCACCAAGCCCATACAGCCATCAGGCCATGAACTCCAAAACACATTTCACCATTGTGGGCTGCATCCGCAAGAAATGACCAGCCACTACTCGTGTGACGCCCTGTTCCCTCATGGTACACAGAGCCACATACACGTACGAAAAGGCAACATGGAAGCGCACAGAACCGCAGGGCCGTCCCAATGGGGAGGCACTAGTCCAGCTGAAAGGCCGAAATGTTGCTCCGAGCCACCAGTACTGCGTAAGGGCATGTGGCCCATTGGCGATCGTCCCATAAGATCCTAATGCTGCTCCACTGATTAACACGAAGCAGCAGGTGTCGGGAGTAAAATCCATCTGCAGGAGTGGCATACAGATGGCAGTGGCAAAAGGGGAGGAGATACCTGTCAACCAAAAGAAAATAAACAGAATAGAATGGCCATCAGAACTACATTCGAACAACTCACTTCAATGATCACACTAGATCCACAGCCATATGCATGCAAGCCCACTCCAAAGGATCATCACCACCCCAAAACCACTTGCGAATCATAACTATCTATATCCAGGTGAAAACACCATCACAAACGAGTGTACCTGTGCATGCGCCTGTGAAAACAGAATCCTTCAGATGGGATTGGTAACGTGCATGGACACAAGTGTCTGAAGGCGCGTCGAGACAGGGAGGGCTCAACAAGGCCAGATAGACGATGGTCCCACTATGGCAGCCCTGCATCACATAGCGCAGGGGGGGCGGACAGATCCCAAGAAGCCCTGTACATGGCAAACACTGTATCAAATCACCTGCCCATGCATCCATTCATCATTCCCTCATCCCGTAATGAAAACGCCTGAATATTTACTCACATAACATTAGAAATATCCATTGAGTCTGTGCGTTATGCAGCCTGCAAAATCCACAGTGCCCCAGCACGTAATTCCAGTCTAGTGAAGTAACATGTATTTGGGAACGTCCTGCCTTATCGTCCACTACGCAATTGCGCATCCCATACTATTCATATCAATCATAGCATTCTCGCCATGGCCCCTGTCCCAAGGACATTGAACAATAGAACGTTATATTTGCAGTCAGACCTGTGGGCATCTCCTCGCCGCTAGCTGAATACCGAAAGCGCCGCCCTTCGAATTCCTCATTTGCAACATCACGTCGAAGAGGCATCTGTGGCCGTTTGAAAACACTAATTAATCCATCGAGTGCGGCTGTGTGTGAAAATGGCAACTGCCTTCACCCACGAATGGGACGCCCCGCCCGTCGTTGCAACTCGGTACAGTGATGAATGAGGGCCCACCGTTACTCGAGTACTACGTTCCACTGACCCTTCACAACTCTGTTCGCGACTGCACAGATAGTATGTGAAACAATGGGACCACAACAGAATGAACATATCAACCAATGTTACACGGCCATCGGGTACAAATACAAGATTGCAATAGCAAGATGCCATTCCACGAATTGCAGCGTTGTGCGCGGGACGTGCTCGGCCAAAGGGGAGAGCAGTTTGCACAGGTGGAATGAATCACCACAGGTGGAGGCCATTCAGCCTGGAAACACATAAATTGCACAGCCAGTCTCCTCCCACAACCACACCGAAATGCTACCGGCAGGACTCGCGATGTTGGCCCTGGGGGACCTGATAGCACTGCAAGTACTCCAACTCCAAGAAGAAGACGAACACCAACTACAACCGGCCGCACGGAGGAGACGCAGGAGGAGGAGGAGGCCAAGGCAGGGCCAGCAAAGGCCGCCAGCACAGCCACTACCACCACGCAGGCAGCCCGCAATCCCACGCCTCCGAGCACATCCGTTCAACCTCACTGATGAGCAGATCCACACCCTCTACCGTCTGGACCGGGACACCATAACCGCCATTGTGGACATGACACAGGCTGACCTTGTCAGCATGATAGATAGCCCAACCGCCATCCCACCCCTACTGAAGGTGGTGTCTGTACTCCACTTCCTGGCCACAGGCCCCTACCAGCACACAGTCGGACAGTTGCATGGCATTTCTCAGCCACTGTTCTCACGGACACTATTGCAAGTGCTCGATGCCCTCCTGAAGCACGCAGACGACTACATCTCCCTACCACGCTCGGAGCTGGAAATTACCAACACGAAAGTGGTATTCCATGCACTTGCCGGCATACCGGGTTGCATTGGTGCCATCGACTGCACCCATGTGGAATTGGTCGTCCCACATGCCATGGAGGCCCAGTACCGCAACCGAAAACAATTTCATTCTCTGAATGTACAAATGGTGTGTGACTCCAACAGGATCATTACACATTGTTGTGCCCGATTCCCTGGATCAACCCATGATTCTATGGTCTTGAGGAACTCTACAATACCACGCTACATGGAGCGACACGCAGGGGACAGATCCTGGCTACTCGGTGAGTCTCATTTCATGCATGATGATGTGGGGTATGTGATTCGGCAATGACCTGGCAGGAAGGGGGCGGGGGGGTGTGCGTACGTAGCAATGGCATTCCACATCATACGTTTATCGTCCACATACAGGTGATGCTGGATATCCACTGAAGAGATGGCTCCTCACACCAGTCCGGAACCCACGGGACCAGCATGAGGAGGACTACAACCATGCCCACTCACGTACCCGTGTAGTCATTGAACAGGCATTCGGCCTACTGAAGGGTCGTTTCCGCTGCCTCAGCAGGTCTGGCGGGGCACTCCTGTACCGCCATGAGAAGGTTGCAAAGATGGTGATGGCATGTGTCATGCTCCACAACATGTGCGTACGTAGAAATGTGCCCATGCCCCCTGACGCAGAACTGCAAGCACCTGAAGATGGTCATGATGAGGGTGGGGATGTGGCAGCACCTCAAGGAGTCTGCGAGGCACCGGAGGCCCGTGACATTCGTCAGCATCTCATTGATGTATGCTTCTAGCACTCACGCCTGGTGGCTGATACATGGACACGGGACTCGTGGCACTGTGTGTGTCTGGGACATGCACAATATGGACTGTACGCCTATGATGGCCTAGTACACAAAGATCAATGTCCACACATCTCATTGGTTGATCGTGCACTTTTTATGGCATATGTGATATCATGTTGTACACCCTATCGACCCGCCACCCAAGTGAGCCCAACACACCCCCTCCACCCTCCCACCTCCCCCCCGAACACCAGTGTCCAAAGATGCTCATCGTCCGTGGGCAGTCGCTATTGCAAGCCCCCTCTGCGGGTATCAGGGGCACCCCTGCCTGTGGAGCGCAGGTTCCTCCCAGATCTACGTTGGGGGCTGCCCTGGATGGAACTTGCAACGGATGATGTCTCTGCCTGCTCACGTCCATGCATGTCCCTAAGGGTTTGCGAGAGCTCAGTGAGCACACGGCGCACTGCGGCAAGTTCACCACATACGTCTTTGGACGTCGCATGCAGTTCCCCCCTCAGGCTCTCGGTGCTTCTCTCCATTTGGACTCTCAGGCTCTCGGTGCTACTCTCCATTTGTGCCCTTAGTGTCTCTGTGCCTCTCTCCATTTCTGCCCTAAGTGTCTCAGTTGATGTTTCTATGTCTGCCTTAGTGCCCCCACATTCATCGGCATAGTCCTTGAGGAGCGTGGCCAGTTGCTGCTGTTGCACGATTAACTGGTCGAGGGACTGTTGCCTCTGCTGGGCCATGGCCATTTGCGGGGGTGTCACAGAGGGGCTGTTGTCCTCATGTTGCCCTGCCACAGGGCTTGTGGGGGATGGCCAGTCGTCGTCTTGTGGGTGCCCCTGCGTGGTATCCTCATGTAGTACGGGATGGAACAGACAGGGGGATTGGGACAGGTCATGGATGGATCTGACTTCGACATCCCCGTCTTCTGTGTCGGAGCATGCTGCCATCAATGGGGTGTCACCTATGGTGCTGCTGCCACCGGAGGCAGTGCCTTCTGTGGCATCCGTTGGGGGGACCTGTGGTGGTGGTGTTGTGGGCATGCTGGCTGCTGGGGTGCCTGTTGATGTTCCCTCCTGTGTGCTGCCACCTGATTTGTGCTGCTGCCGTGTCTTGATGCGTGCAGCTGAGGTGGAGGGTCTTTGGCCGTTGGTCTTGGCCCTCTTTGCAGGTGTGCTGGTAGGGGTGTCCTGCAGCTCGTCGTTTGGATCGGACCCTGTGGTGGAGTAAAGGAGGGCGAGGGTTATTGGTGGGTCTGTGGGAATTGGAATGGCATTGTATCACATGCATTGGGGTGGTACCTGAGGGTGATTTGGGTCGGGGCCTTGGAGGTGCTTCCATTTGTGTGTGGAGTGAGGGTGCAGTTGTTTGGCAGCCTGCAGTTAGGGTGTGCCTGCTGCACGTGTAGTGCGTGTTTTAGGGGTTTTTAATTATTTATGTATTTATTGTGGGTTTTAACGTGCGCTATCAGGCCAATGTGTGTGGACGTTCTCCTGGACATGTGTTTCTGTTGCACTATGGGGACACATGGTGCTTCACATGGATGGACTTTGTGGTTTTGGCATTGTTTCATTAGGCCCACCTACCTGATTCTTCGGATGTCTGCACTCCTTTCTCCATCCCTCCGACTCCCTCTATGCTCTCCATTCCGATGGTGGAGGCACAGATTTCTTCCCAGGGGGTCAGCTTGATTGGTGATTCCGACCCTCCCCCGGTGGCTGTGGCAATGTTGCGGTTGGCAGAGAGTATGCTGCGGACGCGTATCCGCAGGTCGTCCCATCGCTTACGGCATTGCTGTGGGGTGCGGGGTGCGGTCCCCACCGCACTTACCCGCTGTGCCACCAGAGCCCATATGGCCTTCTTGTTTGCGAGTGCCGTCCTGGTCATTTGCGTGGAGAAGACGACGGCAGCATTCTCCTGGAGGGTCTCTGTTAGCACGGTGAGTTCCTCACGGGAGAAGTGGACCTGCCGCTTGCGGTCGCACGCTTTCTTCGCTACTTTTCCCATTTTTCTTGGTTTCGCTAGGGTGGATGACGGGTTGGGTTGTGTCTCAGGGTGGTGATTTTAGTGGTTGTGTGGTTTTAGTGGTTTTATAGGTGTACGGCGGGTTGTTTCCCGTTCCGGGCCCGTGTTTTAACTTCCGTTTCCGTATATTTCCGGTCACCGTACTTTACGGTAGGCGCACACTGCGGTGTCCGCTGTGATGGGTGGCGGTATTGCACCTAGGGCGCCGTACGGCGGCGGTGTGGGCCGTTTTGGGGTCATTTCCGCCATCGCGGACTTTGCACTTCCGCCATGCCGTGGTGCTCGTGCCCGATGGGTCGGAATGGGCCGCACTTTGCTCCTTCTTGCAATGGCGGAAACGCTATTTACGCTGTGGCGGTCCGGTCAGTCACTTTCCGCCAGGGTCGTAATGAGGGCTATTGATATAAATAGCATTCTATTATGAAATTCTATCAAGTATACTAAACTTCTCATGTAGAAACATAGGCATTGCGTGCAGCATACATGATGGATGTGAAATATTCATAATTTTGCCATATTGAATACTGAAATTATGACTACTTTCTTATTACAGTTTTGCATACTGTCAAACATGTAATAAGTAGCTAATAAAACCTACTTACTACATAATTGCATTATTACAGACAAAACACAAAGAGATAACAACACATACAAATATGAGTATATACAGGGAAAATAAAGTAAGCAAAAAAAGCAGCAGTAGTAGCAGAAAGTGTTCATAACCTAACTGATTATCTTTATGCAGATAAACGATTGCTCTGTCTCAAAGGTGCTACTTACCCTATCTATATGTATCACATGTTGTGACTGCACCCTAAGGAAAGTAGTGTGAGTACAATGAATACAAATATTAATATATACAGGAAAAGTACATTAATAAAAGAAAACGAAGTATGAGAAAGTGCTGATAACCCTACTGATTATCTTCATGCACAGAAACCATTGCTGTCTTTCAAGCCTGTGTCTTCCCTTATGTATATGTTTCATATGATATGACTGGACCCTAAGAGAATTACTGTAAGAACATCCTTGAGGGATAACAATTTTTATTTCCTGACTGTTAGTGAAGAAAACCATGTGCCCTAGATATGTCAGTAAAGGAAAAAAGGGGGAGCCAGACATGTGATGTAATTAGTGATGTCATCAATGACATTTGTGATGTCATCTTTGATGTCCTGGGTGTTAGTCTTAGCAGTGCAAAGTGGTGGCACAAGTTATGGTTGTTTACCTTACCATAACTGGCGAATTTCAGGGGTTTTTCGGTTTTACTTGGGACCGTAACGTCCCTTTAACAAATTGTTTTTTACTGAATTTCATAGGTTTTTAATGGCACAACTTAACCATAACGTCCCGTTAACAAAGTTTTTTTACTGAATACATATATAAGCTATGCATCGTTTATAAAAACAAAATCTTCACTTTTACACTTAAATGAAAGATGTCCTCTATGCAACTTGATTGTTTTATGGGTGGTTTTGGTTGTGGTGTTGACATCCAGGCAGTCCTGGCTTTATGCACACAAACTACTCCCAATTCCTAATAAAATCCCACCATGTCCATGAATTGTTGACTGTGCATACATGAATCGAAATAGATTCCACCTAGATTTTGCTGTTTTAAAGAACATGAGGAATTGCGTGTAGGTTTGAGCATTTCCACCCACATTAACATCAATGCATTCAGAGATGCGTTTGCATCCGTGCAGGAAAACGGATGTAGACTTCATGCTCTGCTTCTCAACTTAATGCAGAACCTGTATAACATTTGCATAGTACATCATTTACTGGCAGAGACCACATCTTCTCCAGTAAATTACAAATGGTTTCTCCATCACAATGAGCACCTAGTTAACACCGAGTTTAGGGTAACCAGATCACTCCACATTATTGAATAGTGTTTTTACTTATCTTTCATATAACAGACCTGTGCATTATGTAAGTTTAAGTTGTGTTTTGTTTCAATTGAACCCAAAGCTCTAAGCAACCTATAACAGTGACTTGGGAAAGAAAAGTGAGCAAATGTGGTCTACAGTTTCCCACACAGATTTGATGGTGAGTCTACCCAAATACTGTCATGAAATATTTTAGTGTCTAAGACAGTGGCAGAATACCTTTTATGGCTATGATTATCAAAGGAAGCTGCCTAGACATATGCTGAAAATCACCCAGATCAATTTCTTAACTTCTTAATAGTTATGCCAACTGTAACGGCCAACGAATAAACAAACGACCCAAAACCACATTCAGAGTTCTCTACTTTATTTACTTCGTTTATGACAGTGGTTATGAGGTCTAAACCAAGAGGGGCTGTAATTGAAAGAAGATCGACCTTTAGGACAGCAGTCCTGAGTGTGTCCCTCATCTTTTAGGTCATTGTTATGTATAGTGCTTCTGAACATTTCTTTCTTCATCCAGGGTCATTTTGGCTAGCACCGGATATGTTAGAATGTTGCATTAGTGCTCCTGGACCCTCTCTCTCTGTTAACATTCACCGCCACCATAGTACTCTCAGTTATGTGATGGGGTTCTGGCATCAGAAGCTTCAGTGCAGTTGGACCCCAGGGTATGTTTCACAGACCACTCCTGGAAAGGTGTTATGTTGATCCTTTTTTCTTCAGGGTTATACTAGTAGTTTCCCATACTAGTCTGACTTACAGCTGGCCCTTAAAGGGCTAGTGTGCTCTAAAATATTATTGGCTAAAAAGATGGCCCATTATCAAAAATATATCTAAAAAATATTGTTAAACAAAGTCCCTATGTAAAGTATTGAGCAAATGAAGCTCAAACTGAAAAATGTAAAGCACTAGGAGACATCCATTTTGTGAAATGGATGCCTCCTGTGCTTGCCCTTGCGGCACTAATGAAGCAAAAGCCAGCCAGCTGTAATAAACAAAAGCTACCACTGGGTGGCTTTTGCTTCATTGGTGCCGGAGGCCGGAGACCAGAGACTGCAGGCAGGAAAGCTGCATCTGGGTAAGTGCTTATATCTTTTTTTAAATAAGCACTAGCTGCAGGTTTTTTTCTAGGTTTTCTGGGCTGGCGGAAAACCACAGCTTTTAAAACGTTGTATGTATGTTTGCAGTGGCTTCAGCTTTCAGCCCAAATAAAACGTTGTTGTATTTAAAAATGCTGCAGTTTTCTTTCTAAGTTTCTCACACTCCTCCGAGCCCGAGAAACTTAGAAAGAAAAACCGCAGCATTTTTAAATACAACAACGTTGTTATTCTGACTGTAGCGGCTTTCGCTTGGAGTCTCCTGGGGTCTCCCAGGAGACTCCACGCAAAAGCTGCCCCAGTCAGAAATACAACGTTCTTGTATTTATGATTTCCGTGGTTTTCCAAACATGACAATCATAAATACAACAATGTTGAATTTGTAATTGCCGCCCCTATGCTTTTTGCCTTCATTTTACGTTTTCTGTGCTTCGTTGGGCTTGGGGAGCACCGAAAATGTAAAATGAAAGTGAAGGCAGCCTCCTCAGCTCATGCAGCTCTTCTCTGGCTGCCGTAAGCAAAAACTCCCATTAAGGGGTTTTTGCTGCTTGTTTAGTGCCGCCAGGGAAGATCTGAGGAGGCTGCCTGAAATGGCAAAATGGATGCTCCCATGTAAACGCTTTGAGCCTCATTTGCTCAAAGCGTTTACATAGGAACTTTAATTAAAAATATGTTTTAGACTATTGCCCATCTTTTAAAGCAATAATATGTTAGAGCGCACTATTCCTTTAAACCTCCAACCACTGCTAAAGTTCTTCGATAGCATTCCACTGATATCTTCCCACCTGTTGTTCACTGTCCTTCCTCTTTCGGGTGTATTCTATCATCAACTCCATTGTGTTTCCATCTCCCTGCTCTGACCTTTCCCTATCCCCTCTCTCTCTCTCTCTGTGGATGTTCCTCCTGTTTCTCTCTCTCTTCTCTTTCTCTTCTCTTTCTCTTCTTTTCGTCTTTCCCTTTCTCTCTCTATCTCTCTCTCAATGTTACTCCTCCTTTCTCATCTGGCTATCTCCTGATTCTTGATCCCCTTTGTGCTCCTCTTCGCCCTTTCCCTCCACCCCCCTATGAACCTTATTGATGGATTGATTGCTTATTCATATAATGCCTATACACAATGTGTTTCAAAGCGCTTCAAGGCAGGGAGAGAACAAGGGAGAATACATTGTCATTCTTACAAGTCCTTGATACATTCAGAATGTGAAATTAACTATTGCAATCAGCCTGATGACATTTCACTTTGTGTAAGTGCTTATGACAAAGATATGGAGGGGAGGGGGCGGGAAGGAAAATGAGACAGTCAAGCGGCTACATTACTATGCCTGACGAAAATTGAGGTAGTGCCGGAATTTAACAAAAGGAGGGAGGGGGGGTTGAAGAAAAGGGAGAAGGAGAAGAACAAAACAAGCAACTATCATACTAGGCCTGACGACATTTCAGATAGTGCTGGAGGGGTAGCCGGAGGAGAAGACGATGAAGGATAGGGGGGGCAAAGCTGCTGCAATCAAACAGGTCCAGAGATATTTAGTGATAGAGTAAGAGATATTAACAGAGATAAGGAGGGGAGGGGGGAGGAGAATGAGACAGACAAGCAGCTACATTACTATGCCTGACGACAATTGAGGTAGTACCGGAATTTAACAATAGGAAGGGGGAGGAGGATGGAGTAAGGGAAAAGTAGAAGACAAATCAAGCGACTATCATACTAGGCCTGACGACATTTGAGATAGTGCTGGGACGGGGGGGACAAGTAAGTGAAAGGAAAGGAGACAAACATTTGATCTATCATACTAGGTCACAACTTTTCCTTTGTTTGCCATCAAATTCCTAACTCCCTCACTGCTTGGCAGGCCCTGACTGGATTAACATTCAGTGGGCAGTGGCTCTAGACACTGCCGCTCAAAAGGGCAATCTGCCGGCATGGAGTGAGGTGGTCTCATCTCCCTGGTATCCAACTCCAGGATTTCACCACCGGTCTAAACTGCTGCTGAGCTTCCCTATATGCAGGCTCCTCAACTTCCATGTTCTAACTGTGGGATACCATCTGCAAATGGGGGATATGTCTCAGCATCATGCATAGACTATGTTTGCACACCTGTCATTCAAATGCATTCATTTTCTGTTTAGCGTAATATGTGGCACAGAATTCTGGTGAATTTCTCGTATACAAAATGTCTGAGGAAAAAAAGAACAAATGTTATTTGTTCAAAAATAACATTCAGTTTTTCTTCCTGCAGCCATTTTGGATACCGCGATCCCAACCACTCCTTACATTACCCGTCAGTGGCACACTCTGCGGTGTGCCACCGACTCGCCGAGTCCCTGCGTCACCAGTTCCCAATTACAGAAGTGATTCGGAATAGGCGACGCAGGGTCCTTTTCTTTTCTTTATTTCTTACTTTAGGTGAACGGGAACATGGGATACCCCCTCAACCCCTGCTGAACAAGAATGTGGGGGACAACCCCACATCCTCTTTCATCATTGTTCACAATAATGCCACCGAATGGGGCATTTGATCGATCAAATGTCCCCTATTCAGACTTTTTTATTCATTCTTTTTGGGTGTTTCCTGTGACACACTGAGCCTTACAGCAAGGCGGTTATAAGTCAGACCTCTTGGGCTATACATGGTCCCCTATTCTAAATGCATGCTACAATTTATGCTATAATGACAACATGGGTGATTCCATGTTAACAGGTGAGAATTAAACTGCAAATAAAGGCATGGGGTGTAGACCCGAGGAGATTCCCTGCATATAGCCTCCATGAGCAGAATTGGAAAGCATTCAATGGCACCAGGCCCCCAGGAGGTGCAGGGACTGACTATAATACTCTTCTTTAAATAATTCATACTCAAAAAAGCTTTGCATTAAAATATCATGCAATTAACGTTAAACAAACAAGACAGAAAATTCAGATAACATGTTAAGTTGAAAGATTTGATGCATATGAAAACAAATATAAACACTGTGCAACTTGTATTTTAGTATTTTCCAAGGAAATGGTGCAGAAGATGTTTATTACACATCATCTGATAGATTGAGTTACATCTGTTTTGGTAGGCCTACACTTTATTAGGTTGGCATTAATGATTCAAGGTGTAACGTTTACCTTAGACTCTGCGGTGGACACCACTCCTGAGGACAACTACAACTCTTCTTGGGGTGCGTTGCTATCTCACTACTAAGTCTCTTCTTCTATGCCACCTGGAATCTGAGGAATACACAAGGAGCCTATGAATAATTAATTCTATAATGAAGTGTGAGAGTAGAACTTCTATTCCTATAAAACCACTTCCCTTTACTAGTGTCACCCTCTTTACCTCAGTTTATGTTATGATGGGCTCTCCATCCTGCTTCTGCGCAGGGGCGCAGGTTCTGTAGAAGGGAAACTGCTACCATGGACCAGGAGGGAAAAACCTTCCGTGACAAGTGGCCAAATGAAAGTGGCAAAATAAAGAGCAAGGAGAATTGTCAAAACCCCCAACTATGGGCTGCCTGCGCTGGATGTATAAAAAAAAATGCTATTAAATTCCCTAAGGTGCGTGAGGGTGTTTCAAATAAACTCTCTCCACTGACTGGAGAATATGCTACAACAACCTGTAGAACTGCAGTTGAAATGTCAAAAGCAACCTGGTGAGATTATACTAATCTCGCAATGAACTGCATACAAATGCTCTTCCATTAACCATGGAGGTTCACAATAATAACTCCCATTCCTCTAACAATGTGACGGAACAGTAACTGGAAAGACAACAATGTTTTCTCAGTGCCGAAGTTGTGATGTCGTCACATGACTCCCTAGTCACGTGTGAAAGGAACACGGGGCAACAGGAAGGGGAGGGACGGGATATGACGTGGGGTAACCACTTCGGAGACCGTGTGAGGAAATAAAGGATGTGTTGAACGAAGGCTCCGCGTCTGTGCATTATTTCAGGGTGTAACGTTTTACACATCTCGACACTGGCGACGAGGAACTCACGCAGCGAACACACGGAAGCGTACGGCGTACGGCGAGCGGGAGAAAATATACACCCCCCGCCAGCTGAGACTCTCCTAGAAGTCCGAGCGAGGTCTCGTAAGCATCTGTCAACGGCGACAGGTTGGTCAGCGGGTAGAGCGCGTCGGCTCCCCGCGATTGTCACACGTGGTGCGCGAGTGGAGCGCAGTCGGCTCCTCGCGACCACTCCGGAGTGGCAGAATCATCCGTGAGTTGAGCGCGTCGGCTCCTCACACAGAAGCGCGTGAGTGAAGCGGGTCGGCTCCTCACAGCGTTTTTCCCTCACCAGCAACGTGTAGGAATTTCCGTGGGTGGAGCGTGTCGGCTCCCCGCGACGGCTCCTTTCTGGGAAAGGATTTGGCCCGTGAGTGGAGCGCAGTCAGCTCCTCGCGCTGAAGCGTGTGAGTGGAGCGTGTCGGCTCCTCACAGCGCTTCCCGCCAAAAAGAAAAAGGCAGCAACATCAGTGGGTGGAGCGCAGTCAGCTCCTCGCGCTGAAGCGTGTGAGTGGAGCGTGTCGGCTCCTCACAGCGCTTCCCGCCAAAAAGAAAAAGACAGCAACATCAGTGGGTGGAGCGCGTCGGCTCCCCGCGCTCACACAGGTACGATCGATTTAAAGAGCACGCAAGTGGAGCACGTCGGCTCCGTATACAAACACCACACGGAACATCCACCATTGTCAGGCCTTCAAGTAAAACGTATTAATTTGTCATCCACTACACTTACTGAGTGCGCAATTATATTTTGTCTGTCATGCTGGATGACTCGTCTGAGGAATCACTAACAGTACAAGTAACTCCCGCCAAAACAACACGCACAAGCATGACGGACGGCCTGATATCACAACTGCCCCCCAATTTTGACCTGAGCGACACCAGCACACTGGGACCAAGGTGGAAAAAGTGGGTGAGGGATTTCGAAGTGTGTCTCAAGGCGGTAGGGCCTCTGGAGGATGAAAGGAAGCACAGTTTGCTCACACATGCCATAGGATCAAATGTGAGAGACATTCTAGATGAAATTCCTGAAGATGACATAGACACTTACACCAAATTAAAGACAACCCTAACCAATTACTTCACGCCACACACAAACGTGGACTATGAGCGTCACATTTTTCACACCACTAAACAACTGAAAGGTGAAACAATGGATGCATTTGTGATGAGATTAAGAATAAAGATGAAACACTGCGATTTTAACAACTACTCTAATGAGGAAGCCCTTCGCTCACAGATAATTGTAGGGTGTGAAAGCAGTGATTTCAGAAAACGACTTCTACAAAAGCCTCGAAACCTGGAAGAGATTCTATGCCTGGCTCGATCCGAGGCGGCGCTAACAGCACAGGTGGAAGGTCTTGATGGCATCACCATCATTCACGGGAAGCATGAAAATCTACACAAACTTGAAAGCACCACCAGAGGGAACACAGATCCATTTTGCTATCGCTGTGGACATGAGTATCCTCATGAAGGCACCTGTCCTGCCATGGGTCAAATTTGTTCTGCCTGCGGGGGAGAAAATCACTACAAAGCTGTGTGTTTCATCTATCGCAGCAAAGTGCGAGGAAGTGGAAGAAATAGACGCTCCACACCAGAAAGAGAAGTGAGGCGCATGAGTCCCAGTCGTGAGTCACACTACCATAATGACGCAACACGCCGCCGACAACGAGAAGAAACATCCGATAGAAGACAACCAAAGACCACACATGAATGGCGTGAAAACAAATCTTCATCCTCCGGACGGAAAAGACGTCCCCGGAGATATGTCAGGTGTCTGGTAGAACAATCACACTCTGACAGCATCTCTAGCACCTCCTCAGAGGACAAACCCAAGAAGGAATCAAATCCACATAGAGGAGAACCACGGACAAAAGGTTACCTATATGCCCTTGGAAACCCCACAGCAAAAGAAAATAGCCCTACTCTCATCATAAATGTCAACCAAGTAGCTGCCGAATTTCTGGTGGACACAGGAGCCACAGTAAACGTGGTGAGCGAGGAAGTGTACAACAACATGCCAAATGCCCCACGTTTGCAACCCGCGAGAGCACTCATTTTTCCATATGGCTCCAAGACGCCGCTACCATGCAAAGGCTTTTTCACGGCGTCATGTCGATACAAAGATCACGTGAAGGAAATACCCATGCATGTTCTTGAAGCTGCCACTGACAGTGGATGTATTCTCAGCTACAAATCTGCGGTCGACATGGGCCTAATTCATGTTCTATATAGACTCATGATGCACAAACACCTGGATCCCACCGCCAACATTGACAAAATTTTCCCTGCACTGTTCAGAGGACTCGGAAAATTGAAGGACAGACAAATTGAACTACATATAGACAACAACATTCCTCCGGTAGCGCAGCACTACCGCGGCATTCCCATCAATATACAAAAACAAGTGGAAACCGAATTAATGAAACTCTTAGAAGCGGACATAATTGAACCTGCTGAAGGCCCCACTCCGTGGGTATCCCCCATTGTGCCAGTCCCGAAAAAAGACTCCGCTGACATTCGCATTTGCGTAGACATGCGAAGACCAAATGAAGCAATTTTGAGAGAACGTCACCAATCTCCTAGGATAACGGACATGGTGCATCTACTCAATGGAGCCACAGTGTTTTCAAAACTGGACCTCAATAAGGGGTACCATCAACTAGAACTTCACAAAAGGTCCAGGTACATCACCACTTTTGCCACTCACCTGGGCCTCTACAGATACAAGCGGCTCAGTTTTGGAGTTTCTTCAGCGGCCGAAATATTTCAGTCGGAAATTTATAACGTAATAAAACATGTACCAAATTGCTTAAACTATAGTGACGACATCCTAGTGTTTGGACAAAATCAAGAACAGCACGATGACACCCTTATGCGTGTGTGCATGGCACTGGAGGAAGCACACCTCACCTTGAACAAGGACAAATGTGAATTTAGAAAGCCAACCCTGCGATTCTTCGGCCACATCTTCTCCAAAAATGGAATGACTCCGGATCCTGAGAAGGTCAGAGCACTCACAAACACAACACCACCGACCTCCGTCACCGATTTGCGATCGTTTCTTGGTCTGGCAAGCTATTGCACGAGATACATTAAGGACTTTGCATCCGTCAGTGCACCCTTGAGAGCCCTCACCAAACTTAACGCCGATTTCCGATGGACGGATGAATGCCAACAGGCGTTCCAAATCATCAAGGATCGCATCGCTGATGCCAAAAACATGGCATACTTTGACCCACAGAAACACACAGAATTAATAGTGGATGCTAGTCCAGTTGGCCTAGGAGCCATTCTAACTCAACTAGATCACAAAGATGGCCAGGCCATACACATAGTATCCTATGCCAGTCGCAGCCTCTCAAAAACTGAACAAGCATATTCACAAGCAGAGAGGGAAGGTTTGGCGGTCGTGTGGGCATGCAAACATTTTCATCTTTTCCTATATGGGAAGCTTTTCACCATATTCACCGACCACCAGGCACTATTATTCATCTATGGTAATGCTCAGGCCAAGATGCCTCCCAGAATAGCTCGATGGGCCTTAAGGCTACAAGACTATCAATTCAACATCATTCATCGACCCGGCAAGGAACAAAATCCTGCAGACTTCCTTTCGCGTCATCCCAGTCAAGACTGCCACTCCGATCCATCCATTGCAGATCAATACATCATGTATGTGGTCCAAGAAAGTACACCACAAGGTTTGGACATGGAACAAATAGCCAGAGAAACCAACTCGGACCCTGCAATGCAGGTCATTATGAGATGTCTTGAGACAGGGCACTGGAAACAGGCAAAGCAACTCAAAGAAGGTGCAGAAGAAGAAACCAAGCAATACATCACCTGTCTGCTCACAGTAAAGGAAGAACTTGCGGAAACAGAAGGACTCTTACTAAAAGGGACAAAACTAGTGATTCCTCGCTCATTAAGAAAAAAGGTCCTTGAGCTAGCACATGAAGGACATCGGGGAATAATGTCCACAAAAAGGATGTTACGACAAAGGGTATGGTTTCCCCAAATGGACACACAAGTGGAAGAACTACTCAAAAACTGTCCCACGTGTGTGGTTCTTAACCCTCAAACTAGACCCGAACCCCTCAAAATGACTGAATTGCCAAATGGAACCTGGGAAGAAATTGCCATCGATCACTATGGTCCTCTGGAAGGGGGTGAATATGTCTTAGTGGCCATCGATGAGTACTCGAGATTCCCAGATGCACAAATTGTACCGTCAACAGCAGCATATCACACTATCCCCGCATTGGACAGAATGTTTGCCATATACGGAATTCCAAAAGTAGTGAAATCAGATAATGGACCCCCATTCACCGGACAAGATTTCAAAACCTTCGCAGAATACATGGGTTTCCACCACAGAAAAGTAACACCGTTGTGGCCTCAAGCGAACGGCACAGTTGAACGGTTCATGGGAAGCATTAAACGCACCACGCAGATAGCTCGCCTGACTGGAGAGCCACTGGAAAAATTACTGTGCAAGTTAATGAGAGACTACCGCAATACCCCACACAGTACCACTGGCAAGTCACCGTCAGAAGTCATGTTTGGCAGAAATGTGCGAACTAGACTACCGCACATAGAACTGGAGGAGAAACGGTACAAAGGAGACACTGAAATGAGACAACAAGACGCGGCCCAGAAAATGAATATGAAAACCATGGCAGATAAGAAAAGGAGGGCTGAGGAAAATAGTTTGGAGCCGGGAGACATCGTCGTTGCGCGACAGCCACAACATCGCAAAAACATGGCATCGTTCAATGAAGAGCCCCTCACCATCACACAGAGGAAAGGCTCTCTCATCACGGCTGAGGGAACAACGCACACGATGACAAGAAACAGCTCTCACTTCAAGAAGATGCCAGGGATCATACCCCTAGTCGAACATTACATGCCAAGGGACGGTCTGATGCGGGATGCACCCTATGAAGGAGACCAAGAAGATTCCGACACTGATGAGCCCCGTTGGCCACCTCAGGAATCGAGCGAAAGAAATAACTGGAGACCTCAGAGATCTCGACGTCGACCACCGCGTCTCATTGAGGAGATGCCCTGATAATGAACTTAATATTTAGTATCGGGGGGGTGTGATGTCGTCACATGACTCCCTAGTCACGTGTGAAAGGAACACGGGGCAACAGGAAGGGGAGGGACGGGATATGACGTGGGGTAACCACTTCGGAGACCGTGTGAGGAAATAAAGGATGTGTTGAACGAAGGCTCCGCGTCTGTGCATTATTTCAGGGTGTAACGTTTTACACATCTCGACAGAAGTATTTTCAGAATGCGCTTTTACATTCATTTACTAACGTGATTGAAATGTGACAGAACAATGTACCCTCTTGTTTCCTCAGAGTCTGGGATTGTTTCTCACCATACGGACTCCTAAAACTCAAACGCTCAGACAGAGCGCACTCGAAAACAAATGCGCTCGTGAAGAATCTCCATTAAGCAACACACGCAACCTTAAATTGCAACAAACACTGGAGAGCACTTTAATTAGAAAGGCAATACTTGCGGTGTGCCAACGGCGGAAGAGAGATTGAAATCCTGACGAACTCTCTCACAGAATGACGCCAGAATTCCTCACTGACTAAAATGACAGAAGTGACAGGAATATGGGCACGATGAAAAAACTATAATCCTATGGAGCTACGGAGGAAAAAACTAATAAAGGAACAGGGCTGCTAACTAGAGAATTCTGTGAAAGGGTACTGTGATATTCTTGTCAGGAAGCCGAACCGCGGTAAGCATCCACTGCTACGGCAGAGACGATGCGAAGCGTGGAATAACAAAGGGGAGGGGCTTAAGTACTCTGAAAGCAACCACAACTAGACCACACAGCCTCTTTTCAGGGAAGGCAGTCTGGCGGCCATGTTGGGTGATGAGGAAGTGCCTGAATCTTAATTAACCCACAATGTCCTCCCTGCTCTTTGACCAGGAATGATAGGCAATGAACCAAGGCATCTTGGAAGCAATTCTAAGGGGAAACCCAGCGGTCATGACACAAGTGAAGCATTTTCCATTTACAAGTAACATTGAAATTGAATTCTAACCTGTATGTTTGCTCAAGTATCAGCTTTCTTGAAACCAGTAATTCACAATTCTATCACTTTTATCCAATGTTAAGGACACATCTGTGTTTTCCAAAGACAAAGCTCTGTTTTTAAAATTAATTCCAAAATAAGGATTGTCATATTATTATTTTGGTAAGCTTATTTGAAAACACCCTGGTAAGAGATTGATGAATGCTTTGTCAGTCAGTAATGGTAACTTCAAAAAAGCAGATGTCTACACAGACTCTAACCGCCAAACTTGGCAGATCAACACAACCTCACGTACATTGTGTCTGTTATATTAAAGCAACCTATGTAAATAGGAATTTGTTTTAAAATCAGCAGATAGTTCTGATTATAGCAACAGCGGGCAATCCATGTAATTCAAATCAAATTGTACAGCAACATGTGCTGAACAAAACAATGTACTTAAGGTTGCATATGGGAAAAAAGGTGTTTGGCTATAAAGTTATAGCATTCATCCAATTTAAAAATAAGCAACAGACCCGAATTCAGCAGAGCAAGGAGAATTGCATGAATATAAAAAGGATATGTCAAAATGTCAAATGTATTAATATATTATCATATTTTAATACCTATATTGTACATGCAATCACATAAACATAAAGGATGTCACTGGATTGATAATATTCTTGCATATCTGAATCTATAATTCTTATTAATATCTCATTTCTATACAGGAAATAGTAAGGAAAATACATATTACAGTTCATTTTTGTTTTTACATTCCTTACGAAAGGGCTAGAATATAGCTAGCACATCTTCTTATAACAAAGATAATTCTATGGGCCAAAAAAGCAAGGGGAGTGACATAGTGGGTGTAAGTAAGTGAAGAAAGCCTATCACAGGCCCTATTGAATTTAAAATTGGTGTGCAAATGATTCCACATGGGTGAAGTTTGCTCAATACTTACACACAAACACATAGAAAGAGTGGACATTTTGGGGAATCAGAAAAGGAGAAGAGCCTTTTAGACAGGAGAAAATTTGATTGGGGGTCCAACTGGAAGTACCTAATGGAAATGTTCTTTAAGAGCACCTTTTCCTCATGGGACAGAATGCACAGGTCTTTCCCAAGACAGAAACAAATTATCCAAGAGGAATGTTAAGAGCAGGTGGACAGACTGAAAGGAAGAACCTTTCTGGCAATGATGCCGGAAACTGTTTGATGTCCCCATCTGTACTTGGCCTTTGAAAGACAAACCAAATGTCATATATCAAATTACAAAGCATTAAGACAAATGCCCTCTCCTGGTGGTACTGAATGCAAAGGTATATCTCAAGACAGTACCAAATTACCCGAGAGGAATGTTGTGAGCTGGATGACAGACGGAAAAGAATAAACTATCTGGCAGTGATGCCTGAAACTGTTTGATGCCCCTATGTGTCCTTGACCTTTCGATCGGAAACCACAAGTCATTATAACAAATCACAGAGCATTAAGACAAATGCTCTAAAAATTCAATAAATCCCAGATTGCAATTAAAGGTATTTAGGGAGAAGCATGTTTGCAAGTTATTTCACCGAAAGAGGGAATATAGTGGAAGATCTAAGTGCTTTGTGATTGATATCTAAAATTGAAACCCTATGTAGCCTCAAAATACGTTTTTCTAGCAATGTGGGATCTCTGTCAGCCTTATACATCCTGAATTGGAATGTGGAATAACAATGACAAACCTTGCAATTGGTGTTTGACATAGTCAAGCAAGTAATTGGAAGTGATTCCTACATGAACATATATAACTCTGGTATTGGGAAGGTCAACCTAATTCCTAGAGAATAGTGAGCACGTTAGGTGTTACTGTGCTAGCATTCCAAAAATAATTAGAATTCCTGAACCCAAGCCTTTCAAATATGTCTAACCAAATCAACCCCATAACTTATGTTTGTATCTATGACCAAGGTAAGAGACATTGGGCCTCATTACGAGTCCTCCGCGCTGGAAAGCGGTGATTCCATGTCGACGGTGACTCTGCTTCCGCTTCCGCAAGGTTGCGGAAAGATGGGCCGATTACGGCATGTGGGTCGCGCGCAACACACCGAGGCTGACCTAGCGGCACATTAAACGGTGCTACAACCGTGTCCGCCACCGCCGACAAGGAAACACCGGAAGCGGAAATACCATGACCGCGGGAAAAAGACCGGAAACAGAGAGGCGACCATTATATAAAGCACAATCCACTGCCATCCTGAGACATCACAGGTCAGATCACCTCCCTGAGACTGGCAAACCATCCAACACCATCATGCCATCCAGGATACCAGCACGCAGGCAGAGAAAGCAGCGCTTCAGTGAGGCTGAGCTCACAGTACTGGTGGAGCACATTGTTGAGCTTGCTGAAATGCTTTTCAATGCATGCCACTCAGCAAAGGCGCAAGGTGGTGTGGGCGGAGGCAGCACGCACGTGCACAGCAGTTGGCGTGACCACACGTTCTGTGAAAGAGTGCCACAAGAGGTGGGATGACCTCACACTCCAGGTGCGCAACCTCATCACAGCACACCGCCAACACAGCACTGGAACTGGTCGAGGTCCTGCATCCCCTCTGAAGCAGCAATAGTGGGAGGAGCGCTGCAGCAGTGTAATGCACCTGGAAGGCATCCACGGCATAGGAGAGGCAGAGGCAGGAGTGAGCCCACCTGCAGATGCTGGTAAGTGCACAGAGTACAAAGCCATATGTGTGAATGGGAGTGACCCAATGGACCCACTTCCAATGCCTCCCCACCCCCAACAGGGCTGCAGTGACCCAATGGATCCACTTCCAATGCCCCCCCAAACAGGGCTGCAGTGACCGAATGGACTCACTTCCAATGCCCCCCCCCAACAGGGCTGCAGTGACCCAATGGACCCACTTCCAATGCCCCCCCCAACAGGGCTGCAGTGACCCAATGGACCCACTTCCAATGCCCCCCCAAAAGGGCTGCAGTGACCCAATGGACCCACTGACTGGCCAAATGATGAGTGACAAATCCTCAAGGTATGACCCCTCAATATTCATACCGTGCGTGCCTGACAGGAAGCACAGACACACACCTGTGTGGATAAATAATCAAAAGTGTCGTAATGCAGTTGGATATGGATTGTGATGTCTGATGAATGTGATGGACACATAATGTACAACCACACAATTAAACACATGTCCTCTGTATCCCCATAGTTGGGACAAGTGACAGCGACGATGGACAAGATGCGACGCAGCGGCCACCTGCAGGCGCACAACGCAGCACTCAAATCCAGGACGATGATGCAAGCTGCTCTGGCACACAGGCACCAGCAGAACCAGGCACACCAGCAACATCAGGAACACCGGCAGAACAAGGCACACCAGCAGAAGACACTACCCACATGCAGCCAGCCACCCATGCCCCGGATGATGAATCACAACCCATCTGCACAGCTGAGGAGGCAGCATCAAGTGATGGGAGTGGTCCGGCCATGCAGGCCGAGCAAGTGCAACATGGTGATGGAGAAAACATGGATGGCGTGTCACCCATCCATGGGCTAGAGTTCAGCCCCCAAGAAATGCACAGCCCCATGCGCTCCCCAACACCATCCACGGGCGAGCTATGTGCAAGATTGCAGCACATTGAACAACAGCAGGCCACCCTGATGCAGCTGGTGGAAAGACAGCTGGAGGAGGCCAGGCTCCAGCGTGAGGAGGCCATGCAGCAGCGTGAGGAGGCCAAGCTGCAGCGTGAGGAGGCCAGGCTGCAGTGTGATTAGGCCAGGCTGCAGCGGGAGACCAATGCCACGTTGGTCCGTTGGCTCACCAGGTCCATTGGCAGATTTGCAGCCACAATTCTGACCCTGGCATGCCATGTAAGGGAAGGGAACAGCGTGCAGTCAAGCATTGCTGAGTCCATGTTGGTGGCCCAGCAGGCTTTTCAAGGACGCTTGCCCATCATCACACCAACAGTCACCTCAGCCAGCACCACCCCATCCAGCTCTGCCACTGGCAGCCCACGGAGGCGTTCCAGTCGCTTGACTGGATCCACGAGCAAGGACACACCTGCACACAAGCATCCCCGCAAATAGTGGCATGTTGGGATGCCAGTGAACATGGCATTTGTGGACACCATGGTTTTTGGATGGGTGGGAATGTTTGGGTGGTGTGGGTGGTGGGGGTTAGTCATTAGGGGGTTAGTTGATAGGGTCCTGTTTGGGGGTTGGAACGTTTGGGTGGTGGGTGGTCATGGGTGTACAGCTTCCCTAGACCCAATGCACCTTCTACCCTGTTGAAATGATAATACAAAACCTTTCAACACTGCATTAATGAGTGGACATCTGTTATTTCATTTGCAGAAAAACATCATTTAATCATTGGCATCGTCATATCCATGCTTTGATATCAATGTGCAGTCTCTCAAAAGTAAATGCGAATGAGTGCATCCCGTGCTTGTTGGCCATCTTGGGCACCCCTGGGAGGTTGTGGTGCCACTCCATCCCCATCCCCTTCCCCATCGCCATCGCCATCCCCATCTTCATCTTCTGCATCTGGGGGAAGTGGAATGTTCCTGCGCAAGCACAGATTGTGCAGCATGGCACACACAAGCACAATTTTACCCGTCTTAACTGGGTTGTACAGCAGTGATCCTGCAGATCTGCTCAAGCAGCGGAACCTGGCCTTCAGTAGGCCAAACGTCCTCTCTATCATGCCACATGTGCGGATGTGTGCCCTGTTGTACGCTTCTTCATGCCTGTTCCTTGGCCTCCGCACAGGTATCATCAGCCATGGCGTGAGTGCATATCCAGCATCACCTACATGTGAAGTAAATGTGTGGGACATGTCAGTGTTTGTGGTTCATCTCACGATCTGATGCAATGCAATACTGTGTCATCAAACATTCATCCATAAGTGCCTTGCCATGGTCTGAAGGGCAGGTGATTACCATCCATTGGTGATTATTGTAGCTGGTGTCATTTGGACATGGCACTATTACTTGTTGTGCATATGAAGTGGACCTTATACACGATAGTGGTTGGTGACTAATGCACTGTGCAATGCCAGGCAAACATAGGGGACTAAATCCATGGCCTGTGATGATAATGCTTTTGCAGGATGTCACATGAGCAGACAACATGTGTATTGGGGGGAGTGGACCTAGGTGTGGATGGCTGCATTGAGAGGTTCCACCTATAGGGCCTGTTGGTAGCATTGGTCGTATGTCTCCTTAGGCAGGTGTTGTACAGTGGCAACCTGTCATGTCTATATTTTAGATGTGTGGGTTATGCTGACCGTCCATTACATGTTCAAGGGGTTGATGCATGTGCAGTTGTGGCAGCCCTCTTACACGGGTCATTGGCCTAGACATTCAACACACTTCCATAGGACATGTGCATTGGCAGAAGTACTCACCCAAAAGCCATGTGCTTGGCCAATGTAGCGTTCCATGTAGCGTGGCAATGTTGAATTCCGCAGAACCATTGAGTCATGTGTTGAGCCTGGAAAACGTGCACAGCAATGTGTAATCAGCAGTCCGGCATCACATACTATCTGTACATCGAGTGAGTGGTACTGTTTCCTGTTGTGGTACACCATCTCCATTGCACGTGGTACTGTCAGCTCTATGTGGGTGCAGTCTAATGCACCTATGCAATTTGGCATGGCTGCAATGGCATGGAATGTCAACTTGGTTGCAATGACCTCTGCAAGTGTATGGGGTAGGGTGTTGTGTTCAGACATATGGTGCAGCAGAGCGTCCAGTACCGGTCCCAATATTTTAGAGAAACAGGGTTGTGAGAGCCCATGCAGCTAACCAACAGTGTGCTGATAGGTTCCTGTGCCTAGGAAATGCAGTACTGACACCACCTTCAGGAGGGGGAGTATTGCAGTCGAAAATGGCAATGTGGCTGCTAATGTCGTCCTCAATCATAGCGGTGATGTACATGATTGTTGGCCTGTCCAGCCGGTATAATGTGTGGATCTGTCCTGGGGTCAAGTTCCACGGTGAGGCCCTGATGTGGGGCATTGCAGGCTGCCTGCGGGGCCGTGCCGGCTGCGCATTTGGGTTTGGCATGGGTGCAGGGTTTGCTAACTGACGCCTGCGCCTCCTCCGCCTCCGCCTCATCCTTCTCTGCAACATTGTTGCCACTATGTGCACTGCTGCCTGTGGGTTCAAAAGTCCCAGTCCCAATGCTGCTGCTGCTGCTCCTGCTGCTGCCTGCATTGTTGTGATTGGAGTTGGCCTGGGTGTGGGTGTGTCCCTTTTGTAGCCTCCCAGTGAGCTGCTGGGTCCGGCTGGCCTCATTTGGGGCACCTGTGGCCTGATTTACCTCACCTGGTACTGTTTAACATCATGTTCGCGGCGGCGCCGTTACCGCCTCCGTGGCCACAGTTTTTCTGCCATATTTTTTGGCGGTGTTTCCATGTCGGTGGTACTCGTGATGGCCATGGTGTTTCATGTTGGCGGTAAACGGGTGGTTTCACGGCCGTCGCTCTTTACGGATCCCTTACCTACGCTGCGGCGGTTTGTAGTGGTGGTGTTTCCGGGTCCGTGGGTCGTGATTGCATGGTCGTGGAAACGGCGTCGGTATGGTTTTAGCGGTGACGTTAAGTCCGGGTCGGCGGACTCGTAATGAGGCCCATTGTTTTTTTTTCACAGCTAGTGGGCAACATTTTACATTTGAATTAGTCCACAAATAAGAGAACCATATGTTGAGCCAATATTGTTCACTGATGCCAACATTTGTCCACGGTTTCAAAGAACACTAAGTGTATTGTTGGGCTTCAAACTTTATTTGAAGAATAGTTACATTTTTTAAAAGCATATCTATATTGGTAATCTATCATTCTATTCTGTAAAATAGTCATGCATATGTGTTGCTCTGTTTATGGATTTGTGTGGGAATTGGAAAGAAACTATTAGTGAGACATTAGCAGTCACAAGCTGCATGTATTCATGTGGAACGTTCTGGGTAACCTGCCCAGCATTGAAAGTTAGCGATCTACTTTTAATTTCTCTATTGCTTTATTTAACAATAAAAGATAATATTCAGATTAAACCAGTCTATTTCCTATCCCATTTTGTGGGATTGAATTGTGATGGAAGGGGTTTTAGATTAGGGATGTTTCTCGAAATGTAAAAATATTCCATAGTTATACATCATTTCACATCCTTAGCCTCCATGAAGTGACTTTGTTATACTAAGATATTGGCACAGGGGACTATGGTGTTCACACAAAGTCAATTAGTTAATACTCTACAAGGCACAGAGGGATACCACCTGCACCACTAACATAGAGAGACCTCTACATATTGGAGGAATGAAGCGAGGCAATTACTCATGAATCATGGCTATATAATTGTAAGCCTTATTTTAGAGAAACATTATGTTATTCACTGTTAGTTCAGTGAAACTAGATAAAGAAATGTTTGGGCTTAATGCAAACACCGTGACAATAGAGATAACTGCACTTAGTAGAGCTACACACCTTATATTGTACTAGAAATACGTTATGAATATGTCATTAATTCACAAGATGTCTATAATGTATTTATTGTTTCTCTTTGTTTTTCTTAATGTTGTCATTTTGTTGTCTGTCAAATGTCCCTTTATGTGACCGTATTGGGGTTTAAGACGAATATGGTTTTGCAGTTCATTATGTGAGCTATTCTTTGAATTATTATACACCACAATGAAAAAGTCTGACATTGGAATGGAATGATGAAATTATGATACGCCAGGAATACATTATGATACGGCAGAATACATTATGGTGACTTGACGACATGTCAACTTTTGAATTAATTGTCTTCTGTTGCTTGATTGAATTGATATTACTGTATATGTTGATCAAACTGAATAACAATGCCCTGATGAAGGACTCAGAATAGTCCGAAATGCATTGGCAGCTGCGTGCATGCGCAAATACATGATTTAGTAACTTTGTCATACCCTGAATATGTCCTTTTCACCAACATTCTTACAAAGAAGCAACAAGTAATGGAATCAACCATTAATACCACTGATCAATTAAAATGTGTATAACCCCCTGAGTGGTAATAAGGGAGCGCAGGAAAAGAAAGAGGATCCAAAGGTAGGAGCTCTCCCGTCCCCTGCACTCTATTATAAATCCATCATCAGATGGTTCATCAAAGTCATCAAAGTCAAGTAAACAGATTGTTATTATATTGATTGTTATTAATCAATGATATATAAGTTTATGAACAATAAAGATGATCATTCATTTAGTAAAAACCAAAAAAGTTTTAATTAGAGTCAAAATTCATTCACCATTTAAACTTAAAATGCAGAAACCAGATTAGCTGTCAACAGAATATATTTATAAGCAATGGTAATACATGTATACAATTCAAAAGTGGCTTACACGTTTCGGGATAAGCATCCCTTCTTCTTGAGCCAAATGGTTTGAACTGGAAACCATAAATGAACGGAAAGTGTTTCAATCCTTTGTTCTTCACATGAACATCATAAATATACATAGGTGTATTCAACATTAGATAACATTACCAATTGGCTGTTATTCATCGAATATGTGTTGATATATCATTCTAGGCACAATCCAAAAGAAATTCTGACATACTAGTAAAAGTAATTCTAGATTTAGAGGCTTCTTCTGTGGCCAGTGTGTAATAGTATACTCAATACACGTCTCCAAATCAATCAGTGACAAGTAATATTGTTTTGAAACAACTCTACAATGAGGCTGTTTAGAGTAGGCGTACCTTAAATGTAGAATACATGGAGTTGTTTCTTCCCCTGAAAATGGTAATCAGGTGTGCTCCAATACCTCACACATCAAGTTAGAAAAAATGCTCCTCTCCTGAATGTGGAGCACCTAAAGTAAAAAATGGGATATGTATCTGGAACGGACGTAACCTCAATACCTGTGATGTAGTACATACTATGCAATCTCCAAGATACATGAGTGATTAAGCTGTTGGTCCGTTTCAGCATGAAATATCAACGAGCAAACATAAATTACTGGACTAAGAAAGTGCTGAAAAAAGTGTACTGCTGAGTGAGAAGATATGGCTGTAAATGGTTAACAGGCTTACCGCTCAAGTTGAGAGGTTTGAAGAAAGTAAGAGGGCTATAACTCATCTTGCTCGAAAAATCTGACATTCCAGGCGTTTTCAATGAGTAGGCTGTAGCAAACACAGGATCTTATGTGATTTTCTGTGTAGAAGATAATAATAAATAGAAAAGGGAGGTTTGTAACTAAAGACTCTCTAAAACTAGGTTCAGTATAAGAGCAAAAAATGCCCTCCCTATCTATTGCTTACCTCCACAGTGTTATTTTGAAGATCTACGCTCGTGGACAAAAGTGCTCATTCCTCTCTGTGCTGCTCCCCGGGGCTGCGCGTGTTCCAAACAGGTGGATGCGCTCCTTGTACGCTCTGCGGTGGGTTTCCCCATCTCCCTGGCAACCCTCTTGGTTGTCGGCAAACAATGTGTATACCGAGACCTTCTGTGTCTGTATGCGTGTTGATCAACATAGAAAGCGGACCATTACGGATCCCTATATACGAGGTGCCATCTTAAAGATGTATGTATGGGTGCCATCTTAGAACATCAAAAAGTCTCATTAATTACCTTACACACAGCATACTGATATCATTAGTTTTAACTATTGTGTATAAAAATTAAAAATGATAAATAATCCATTATATAGCTGTATCTGTTATTTAAGTTGCTATGGTTAATTAATTAGCTGGGGGAAGTGATGGAGATCTAACTTGCTACACGTGTATGAGAATTACAAAAGGGCCACAGCAGAGATCATGTTACATGATTATTTATATAGCTATTGTATTCATGAACATACATGGTTTAACATGTAAGATACTCATAGCTAAGAATTGTGAACAGTGGGCCGGACTGATTACATTTAAACAACTGCTCCACTGTGAAGAACAATATGTTACATATGTTATGCCTCCTGTAAAACATGTTTGTCCATATTCAACAGATTGATACTCCCCAGTAGACCAGACAATCGTATCTGGGGAGTCATCTGTGGTGTATGAGTGGCCCCCAATTAAAAGAACATTTTACATAGGGGGAGAAAAATGCAAAATTGTACATTCATTTTGCTAGAGCAAAATAAAGAGTAAAGGTCTGTCATCCGCTAAATAATCAGATAAAGCACCTCAGGGAAAACTCTTCATTAAGTCCATGTGGATTTAGTGTATCTAGGAGGTGTATCCAAAACTTTTCCCTGCGTGAGAGGATTGATTGATAGTCGCCCCCTCTGTATGGTTTCTTAACCACCTCCAAGATCTGGAATTTGATCTGGGCTACTGTATGTTGGTGTTCAGTGAAGTGTCTTGCCAATGGGGATGTTATATTCTTACACCTGATGTTTGATTTGTGTTTAGTTATTCTTTCTTTCACCACTCTTGTGGTCTGACCCACATATAGTTTACCACAAGGGCATTTGACTGCATACCTGTTGACATGCAGGTAGCATAATCTCGTAGTTTGTATTTCTTGCCCGACTGGGGATGTGTTACAATTTCACCCTTAATTACATTATTACAATGGGAACATCACAATAACGGGAAGGTGCCCTTCTTTCTTGTTTGCAAAAACATTTGTTTTTCTTTAGGGGGTTTCTCAGCTTTCACCAGTTTGTCTCTCAAGTTTTGGCCTCTTTTAAAGGCCATCATTGGAGACTCGGGAAATAGTTTTTCGAGAAGTGGGTCACTATGGAGAATTCCCCAATGTTTTTTGATTGCTCTCCCCACTTGAAAACTCTGACGTGAATACTTCGAGATATAGAGTAACAGTGTCTCTTTGTTGTTAATCTTTGGTGTAAGTAGTTGTTCCTGCTCACGCTAGATGACCTCTCCTTGGCTTCCTCTAGAACAGAGTGTGGGTAGCCCCTCTTTGCAAACTTGTCCAACAATTTGGTCATTCGACATCAAGTCCCGCTGGATCCGAAAGAATACTTTTCAATCTCAGGATTTGGCCATAGGGTAGACTACCCAGCATTGATTTTGGATGAAAGCTAGAAAAGTGTAATAGATTATTGACGTCAGTTGGTTTGTGATAGACATTGGTCGCAATTTGATTGTTTTTAATCTCCAAACAGACGTCTAGGAAATGTAGAGATGGTGTTCCTACTTCCATCGTAAATTTAATACTTTGATGTACTGAAATCAAGAAGTTAAAAAAGGTGGTCAATTCCTCTTTGGTGCCGCACCAAATCCCAAAAATATCATCAATAAATTGTTTCCATATTAATATTTTGTTAGACCAGTCCGCATTCTCCAATACATATATGTGCTCAAATCTGTACATGAAGGTATTCGCGTACACGGAGGCCATAGCTGACCCCATAGATGTTTCTGTGACTTGGAGATAGAAATTGCCTTGAAATCTAAAATAGTTATTATTCAATATCAAGCTTTGGAGTTTCACAATCAATTGCGGATCACCTCTCGTTGCTTGTGAATTCAATAACAGCCATTCCACTGCTTGGATCCCTTCCTCATGTGGGATGGAAGTGTACAAGCTGCACACATCCATACTGAACAGTATGCAATCTGAACTCAATGCTCTGATTTCTTGGATGCAGTTTAAAAAGTCTGTAGTTTCCTTAAGATACGTCGGGATGTCCTGAATGAGTGGTTGGAGTAACCGGTCAATATATATGGACAGTGGGTCGAAAATACTGTCGGTGCCAGCTACTATGGGTCTTAGTGGAGGATCACTTTGATTTTTGTGAATCTTTGGCAATCCGTAGAACACTTGCGTGATTGGATGTTGATTGATTAGAAATTTGCTTGTTTTACTTCTAATCCATTCATTGTCCAGGCCTTCCTCCACTATATTTTCAATGAGCAACTTTATTCTCATGATTGGATCCCCATTGGGTTTGGTATATGTACTGACCTCATTAAGTAACATCAGGCATTTGTTTGTGTAATCATCCGAGTCCATAACGACAATTGCACCTCCTTTGTCGGCAGGTTTTATGGTCAGATCCTCATCTTTCGCCAATGCTTCCACATGATCTAATTGGCACTTCTTTACATTGATGGGTGTTGATATCTGATAATTAATCTGTTTCAAATCAGAAAGGACATTCTTCTCAAAGAGATGTAGTATTGAGTTGTGTACATGTGGATCGAAATTGCTGTTTGGACGTATTTCAAGTGTTTCACCCTCAGAGTGGCGGATTTCCAGATTCTCATCTGACTCAAAAAATATTTTGAGTCTAAGTTTTCTTAGTAGCCCATGAAGGCAAATTTTCTCCTCAAATACAGTGGTGTTATTTGTCGGAATGAAGGATAGTCTGCGGTTTAGCATCTCAAGTTGGCCAGTGGTAAGAATTTTCTTAGAGATGTTAACTACCAGGTTTTCATTCATTTGTTTTGCCTTTTTTGTTTTGCCTTGCCCTCTCCTCGTTTTTCTTTTGATTTGTCTCGTAGGCCTAAAAAAGCCCCAGTGTCGTCTGGTCTTGGCGAACCTGTAAGGGAGTGCAGCCCACACTGAAGGCTAACCAGCATAGGTCATTTTCTCACAAATATTATTTTGTATGCCCAGCACGGAGGCGTGATATAGTAGTGGGTTGCACCCCACTCAAAAGTACACATGAATTGAAGGAATTGTTCACCTGATATCAAGTAAATAACATACTTACAAGTAGTGCCCGCTTACCAAATCATTTGCAATAACTGTCCTGTATGCCATAATGCAAGAAATATCTGTGTGTATTGTTTGTACCACAGCCAAAGTCAATTGTTCAAAACCTCCAGCCAACAGACCAAATTCAATTCATCACTTCAAACTAATAGGGGTGTTCACTTTAATCAACCCCCATGTCCAAGAAAAGCCTGCACACTGAAGTACACCAGACAAGTTTAAAACTCAGCAAAACATTATACCATGGAAAACCAAGTTGCTGATGAAAACAGCAAGGACACACACTTACATGGAATAAGCAGAGAAGTGCATACAGAAAGTTAAGAATGGAGTAGGGGAAGGCACACAAGTCAGCGAAATGAGGAAAAGGTTAGAAAATGCCCAGAAAGGATGACTACGAAGACAAACTTCAAGGGAATGAAACTGAAAGAAACAGAAATGCGTAATCGGGGAGGGGTTGTCTAGGGCTAAGGGAGGTAACATAAAAAACAAATAAATGCTTAAGCAGAAAGAAGGACTAAGTATAAACAGTGAAAGCAAACATGTACAGCATTAAGCTGATGGTGGAGCATGAATGGGAAATGGAAAAAAGAAGAAGAGAGCTGGTAGATCCCTGAAAATCAACAAAAACGAGAAAGGAAAATACCAAAAGACAGAAGTGGAAGATTTTGCAAGAATGTACATCAGGTGAAAAATGATGAAACACATAGCCGTTTCAGAAGGGAATCAGGGTCAGGAGAAAAATCAACAAGTACAACTTCAGCCAGAAGACATAGAACCACAGCAGATAATACATTTCAAGTTCACGTGCCTATGCACAGTTCAGACAAAATAATTGCATACTACTATAGAAACAAATACAAATAAACCTTACACAAATGTTGAAAGTGAACTATTGTGTTCAGGCTATTACTTCAAGGAAAACAATTGCAAGGTTTGGATACTGGTTCAAGAGCATTAACTGTATCTTGATTTGCACATCAATTGCCAATTGCCATTTGAAATTTGTAGAAGCAGGAAATGTTATTGTCTGCATCAAGTCACGCTACACCAATACATTACTGTACCACTAGGTACATTGGTAGGCCTTTAGAGCATGAGATCTATTTTATTGGTCTTTTATTAAGTTCTATTATTCCTGACACTTAAGAAAACTGATGTGTCAGTTGTGCAGTGCGCATGTTCAGTGGGCATGAAGTGGTGTGCTGAAAGGAATGTCAAAGTCAATTTGAATAAATACCCCAATAAGAAGCACAACTACACCTGCTTGCTTCAGACCATGTGCCAGAAACATGCACCTACATTCCTAGAACCTTTTGCTGTTTTAATAGTTGATCTCAGCCTTTCCTTTTCTCTTTTTTACATGCATGGTAACTAGAACATTTGTGTTGACTCTCTAGAGGCCTAGGGATTAAATGTATCCACTTATAATTTATCATCTCTACAATTAGAATAGCTGGTAATCAAACTTACACATAATAAAGGGCATGTGTTGGATGTCATATTTTTTCAAGAGGTGTAGTTGTAGGCTGTACCTGGCTGTTAGCGTGGGCTGACCATTCCACCATTCAGTTTCAGCATCAAGACCCGATTAATAAGGCCACCACCACACAAACTCCTACCACAGCAAAAAATATAACCTTGGAAACACATATTCTTTCAATTTATTGGAAATTGCACGATTGTAATGATATGATGTTGCATGGCATGGATTGATGTTTGTAGTTAACAAAAGTACTAGTGAAATTATTGTTCAAAAGTGGGATTGGAGCTTGCGACCATTAATGCTCGCTCATGTTGTTGATCTTGTTTGTGAAACGTAAAGCATAATAAAGTGTTATACAAAGATAAGATAAACAGGTTAAGCATGGAAGACATTACCCCATTGATACACATGTGCAAACAGCTGCCGTAGCATGCACCTAAGCTTAAACAGTACAGTGCAGAATGAGTTAAAGGGGCCGCAGACAAAATTTTTATGCCATGGCCACAAGGCGGATCGCTATCTAAAACAATCCTGCAGCACATGATGACATATTTGCATGTCACGTATACGGGCAAAAAGTTAGACAACCGCCTAGCTAGTTTAGAACTTTGGAAAATGTACCTACAAGAAAAAGAGGAGGAGCCACCGTTAGATTGGATACTGAATATATGCACAGAGTGGGGTGAAGAGCCTTCTGCGCCACCTGCCCTGTCTGAAATATGAGAACATATGAGTCGCCTACGCAAAGTAGTGACGAAAGCCCAGAAAAGGACAGAGAAAGGGATATTACCTCCAAAGTCCCGAAGGACAAGGAGAGACATGTGAAAGAAAAAGGAGATCAAGCACAAGCAAGTACATCTCGAGGTACGGAAAGAGAGGTAATGAGATGGATAGGAGACGAGGATAGGACTGATGAGATGGCATTCGCACAGAATGAAAGGATGGGAGGTCAGATTTTATTTAAACTCGATGGTAAAGGCATTGAGGATATGAGACAAAGGGGAGAACAAGATGATTTGGAAAGGAAAGAGAAGGAAAAGGAAAAACGATTGAGAGATGAAGGGCCTAAGAAAAAAGATAGGCAGAAACGAGAGCAGTCATATCGTGATGAGCAGGTCAGAAAACAGGAAAAGGCGGAGTAACAAAGAAAACTCGATCATAAGCAGAGAACAGCTGATGATCAGGATGGACAAGAACAAAGGAAAATAGAACAAGAAGAAAAAAAAATACGGGAGACGAGAATAAAAAGACGAAGGGATGAGGAAAAGTGAAGGGCAAAAGAAGGAAGTGATGTGAGGAAGCAAGAAGAAGACAGGGTCAGAGAGGAAGCAAGGACGCGTAGAGAGTTTGATGATGACATAGAATGCAAGCAAAGAATGAGAGCATGGGATCTTGAATATCTGGAAAGAGAGATTAGAAAACCCGATCCAATAGGAGACTGGGAAGATATAGAAGAATTCTTTCCTGAGTACGATTCAGTACCAGGCCTGTCTAGAGCAAATATAGAAGATTACTTCGACACCAGAAGCATCGGAGAGGCGATCCATAAAATATACGATGAGATGGTGCTAGAAAAGGTACCCCAAAGGGAAGGAGAGGATGCGCATCTTGAGAGAACTCAGTTGTACAATACTGAGGGCACCTCCCGAAGTAGCATTAATAGAGAGCTGTCCTTAGATAGGCTGACTCTAAATAGAAATTAGGAGGATTAGAGAAGTTGTACGATTTGGGCACAGACAATATTGGACGCAGAAAGAGAAGAATGTGAAGAAAGAGAAGACGCAAAAGACGCTTCTCTAGGGGAAAGGGAATAAGATGGTCAGATTCTAGTGCGTCTGCACCTCAGGCATCGGAGTTATACATACAATCAGATTGGCATGAAGGAGCATCATATGGTCAGAGGGGGGTGTCTCCACCACCCTATGTGAGCAGATTATGGACATTGCCAGGTAGACAGCGATTCAGGAATGTTACCCCTGCGGTGGACAGAAAAATGATGAGAGAGGAAAAGGAGTGCCATGTGTCACAGTTCCCATTACTAGAAAAAGGAGGAACAAGGCCACAATATATACCTTGGCCACAGATGGATACAGAAAACCTGAACAATAAACTCCCAATGTTGACATAGGGAGCCAGAAAATTCATACGAATTAGAAAAAATGACAGGAGGGAACACATTAGCTATAGGGGATATTAAGGGTCTTTTAATCGCCATACTTGGTGATAGAGCTGACAATGTATGGACACGCGCAGGTTACCCTGGAGTGACTATAGTAAATACTCTGCATGACGGAGTGCCATTTAACAATTGCAGAACCGCAGTATGGAAAGCTCTCTGAGTGCTATACCCAGACACTTCTGATACGGGAGCTATAATGACACGCAAGATGAAGGAGTCAGATGGTACTTTGCTTTGCATTCAGAATTTCAAAGATGGCTGGGTGCTGGAAACTCGTGAATCTTGGGGGAAATCTATACCCATGCCAGAACAGGTACAGAAGCAGCTCAAGAAATTGGTAGGGATTGAAGCTAGATCATGGTCTGTGATACAGCTGACCATTTCACACTATTGCAGGCTGCTGCAAGAAAAGAATCCCAAAAGGATGCTGCATGAAAAGGTGAAGAGGCTAAATTAGTGCAGAAAAAAATATCAAAGTATTCCATTGGAGGGGCAATGAAAACCAATACAGAAGGTTCAAACATGCAGCAGGCCAATAGCGAAAAGGCAATTTGATCAAAGCAATTTACCCAAGAGGAAGAGGCTTTTGAGAAAGAGGATGTCAGAGTAATCAGAGAGGTTTTCAGAGTAATCAGGGAGGATTTCAAAATATACAAGGTGGAAACCAGGACATGCAAAATGGGCAATTAATCAGACCACAGCAAATATGTTGGATGTGTGGGATAACAGGGCATCTAGCATGCACATGTAGAAGTCAAGGAATGGTGCAAAATGACCAATTGACAAGAGGAGGGATGGTGAATCCATCTGAGTTCTCGCAGCATGGTGGAAATGGAGTTACACAGAATCACACAGTGCAGCAGCAAGCGCCAAGAGTACAGCAAAGCTTGCAGCTGCAGCAGAATGTAACACATTTTCCACAGAGACACTTTCAACAGTTCCCATTGCAACTGTCACAAACAACAGGTACAGGACAGATACTGAATTCTGGAACAAGAGATGCCACAAGTGATGGGGGAAATCCATTCACTCAGAATGGGACAAGATTTTATATGGACAAGGACAGCTCACTGGCAGACCTGATGTGTTATATCCTATCTGAGACACCAAACCCTCATGAGGAACCAAGGGTAGATGTGTGTATAGGGAATAAAGAATATTCGTTCTTAGTTGACACGGGTGCGACACGCTCGTGTATACGTGAAGGCAAGCTTTCTTTGTCCGGCGATGCCATAAATACTCACGGCTTTACAGGAGCAACAAGTTGTGTATCTTTTACAAAATAACTTCCACTCTCCATAGGAGAATGTGACATTAAAGTGCCACCGCTATATTCGAGGCAGACATCAGTGAATATATTGGGACGAGACATAATGATAAAGTTAAACATGACAACCTCGTTCAAAGAGAAAGGCATAGTATCTTCAACTCCAGGAATGCATTACTTAAACATGTGCGAAATGATTAGAGCATATGCAGGACAGATGGCCGTGAGAGCTATTCCATTGGAACCAGACATATTTGCATATGGAGTGCATATATTAATGTCAGGGCTAACAGGTCTTGCAGACAAAACAATGAGAACCCCAGATGAGTTTTTGTTCAGACCAAGAATACCTATGCATGAGGAAAAGGGACACATGTTTCCCTTAACAATACAAGAAGCCATAGTGCAGGAAGAGATGGCTTTGCTTGATGGTTGAGATGATGAAGGCAGGCAATGGTGTGTAGTATTCTCCGTTGGGGAAGGTTACAGATTGACGGACGTCACTGATAATGATCTATTTGAAGAACAAGTAGGCAAAAATGAGATGACAGTTGAAGTTAATCTCATTTATTGGGTAAAAATGATCAAAGTAGAGGTGCCTCAGGGAATGATGCTGGCACAAAAATGTCCTGAATACTTTGATGATGACATGGCAAAGGTGCCTGTCTCAGTATGGACTACAGGCCCTTATGACGTAGGATTACTGAATGGAGTCGGAGAAGTGAAGATTAAATTGTAACAAGGAGCAATATTAACAAAAGCACAACAGTATCCCATGTCTAGAGAAGCAGATGAAGGGATTTTTAAGACAATTTCTGCCATGATGGAGCAGGGCATTTTAGTGACGTCAGAGTCATCATGCAATACTTCTGTTTATCCAATTAAAAAATCAAAGGGAGGGTTTTTGTGTTTAATCCAAGATTTAAGACCAATAAACCAGATAGTCGAGGTCTAGTTCCCTCTATTCCCGAACCCGTCCATGATCCTATGTAATATACCCGTTGAAGCAGGGTATCTCAGAGTGATTGACTTGAAAAATGCATTTTTCTCAATCCCATTGCAAAAAGATTTACAAGATTTGACCTTGTTTACGTTCAGACACGTTCATCTGAAAAGCACAAGACTACCTCAAGGGTACTGTGAGTCTCCTTCGATTTTCAACAGGGTTTATGCAGATGGACTTAAGCAATATTGCATTAGAGAGTGTTGTCTTGCAATACATGGATGACATTCTAATTTGCAGCACGACAGAGGAAAAGTGCAGACACGATGACTATACTGGCTGAGAAAGGATATAAAGTTGACGAGGAGAAGTTACAATATTGTCAACAAGAAGTGTTGTACATAGGCCAGCTGAACTCACATGAAGGTAAACAGTTTACCCCTGAAAGAGATGAAGCCATTACAAAGACAGCCAAGCCACACACAATAAAACAAATGAAGTTTTCTAGGACTTTGTAATTATGTCAGGGAATGGGTCTATGACTACAGTTCTTATACCAGGCCCTTGTTACAAGCCTTAAAGAAAGCACAGGCAACGAAAGAAAAAATTGTGTCAACCGAGACCATGGAAGAAGGGTTTGTTGAACTAAAAAAGGCCATTTGCATGCACCAGTTTTAGGGATTCCCAATTATGCAGAGGAATTTTACCTGTTTTCACACACAAATGGCAATGTTATGACAGCAGTACTCACACAGAAAACCAAGTTGGGGTGCAAGCCCCTTGCATACTACAGTGGGAATTTAGACCCAGTCACTTTCCATGTGAACAAAGTTTGGCTGCTGCAGCGTTCGCCATAGAGAAGGCTACAACCATTGTGATGGGATGCCCAATGACATTATTTGTCGAACACGCATTATTTGCCATTTTAGAGAAACCAAAGGCACATTGACATATCAGAGAGATTCTGCTTATGAAGTGGTCATATCAAATCCAATGATTAACATAGTTTGATGCAAAATAGTGAACCCAGCTATGTTTATAGTAGAGCCAGTCACTGAAGGCGAGCCAATACATGATTACGTGAACTACGAAGAATTTTATGATGAGATTCACAGAGTGAAGGAAAATGCATTGGCTGTGGGAAACATTGTGTTCGTTGATGGGTCTTCGAGGATCGATCAAAATCATGGACAGAGATATAGAGGTGCCGCTGTGGTGAAGCACATGGCAAATGGGGAATTTAGAGTACTTATTAGCACACAATTACCCTCACATTATTCAGCACAAGCTGCAGAATTATTGGCGTTGATACTCACACTCGAGAATCACACAGACCAGGAAGTAACGTTGTACAGTGACTCCACCTATTTGATGTTAACAGTGCACGTAGGCCTAGCCCACTGGAAAAGGAGGGGCTACTTCCGAGCGGACGGCACACCAGTGCAGCACGCAGCCTTATTGGACTTGTAGTGGGAGTTGTAGTGCCTTGCGATCGCATTCTGCAGCTTCAGATCTGCTTCGATCCTTATAGGCTCATCAAGGCACTACAACTCCCAGTGGGTATAGCGGTCATGAAATGCGCCACCCACACGAAAGGGACAGATTTGATCTCACATGGAAATCAAGCAGCAGACACTGAAGCCAAGCGTGTGGCAACCAAAGACGAAATAATAATTAGTGTGGAAATAATTGATGTGCATGAGAGAATGATTGTTGCACAAAATGAGCCAGAAGGCTTTAGCAATATGGCAAAAACTCAGTTAATGGAGCTGCAAGGAGAAGCACCACAGGAAGAGAAGAGCTTATGGAAGTGACAAGGGTGTTCTTTAAACCCCTCCGAGAGCTTGTGGTGACAAGACAGCACTGATTAACCAGTGATGCCTATAGCTTTATTGAAGGTAGCACTGGACCAGTTACACTATCCAGCGCACATGACAAAGGAGAATCTAGCAGCAACAATTGCCTAAGACTGGTTCATACCGAACTTGGCAGAGCACATTGCATTTTTTATGGTAAACTGAAAAATGTATCAGTAGTCCACAGCTGGGCATACACTACATGTGATTAGAGGAGTTATCGCAAGGCCTAATGGGCCTTTTCAGCACTTGCAGATCGATTATGTCGATATGATTCAAGTATGTAACAGGTACAGCTATCTAATTGTTGTGGTGTGTCCATTCTCTAGATGGATAGAAGTAGGTCCATGTACACACCCAGACTCTATCTGTGCAGCCGCATTCCTGGTGAGGGAGGTGTTCCCCAGATGGGGAGTGTGTGAAGTAATGAGGTCAGACAATGGTCCTCATTTTTTAATGCAGTATTTGAACAGATTAGCTTGTTGGTTGGTATAAAGCACAAGTTTTTTCTGCGTATCATCCTCAAGGGAATGGAATATGCAAGAAGCTCAACAGCTTGTTAAAGGAAAGGATAGCCAATTTGAAGCTTACTCTGAAGAAGGGATGGCTGCACTGTCTTCCCCTGGCACTGTATGCACTCAGAAACCAGCCTGGTTCTGACCACCATCTCACACCGCACGAACTCATGACGGGCAGATGGATGCGAATGCCATTAACACCTCAAACCTCAAAATAGAGCTAAGTGTGATGCTCAGACAACAGGAGAAGTGTTAGGATTGGAAATGCAAAAGTACTTGAATTGCATGACATCTGTAATTTCAGGACAGCCGCAGCGAAGACAGGAAGGGTGTAGGACAGTACAGAACACAGAAAGAGATGCAGACAAAATTCCAGAACTACGTGATCCTCCAATATTCCCTGGGGACACGGTCCTGGTGAGAAATCACATGAGAAAAAAGTGGGATGAGCCAAGGTTCATCAGCCCATTTAGAGTGGAGGAGGTCACACCCTCAGCATTCAAGTTACAGGGAAGAAGAGCTTGGATCTTCTTGGGCGACATCAAGCAATACATTGGAGAAATCCCTCTGCCTGCACCCGACCGTGAAGAGACTACAGACAACGGGGAAGAACCACAGCACGTGCAGGAAGGTCCATGATGAGGAAGAAGGACGCATGACCAGCCAAGTAAAAGACAAAGAACTTTTGTGCAAAATTGTGGCTTCGTTCTGGACACTTCTTTTGAGCAAAATAAGGGAAGAAGGACATAAAAACACGGACACTCTGTGCATCCTAGTTGCAGAGTGAAGAAGAAGAATTGCACATATAAACCACAAAATAGCGTGTTGACTTTGAACTTTGGACTGAGGCACACTGAAGCCTTGATAAGGAAAAGATATGCAAAATTTTGATTGAGGATACATAAATTGGAAGAGAATACAGTATCCTGATTCTTTCGACACAGAATCCCTATTTGGATTTACTTATGGTGTCACGCAATCGTGGCCTCATCAAAGACATTCTGATCTATTTTGAGTTAGTATTGAGGTCATACCCGTCGTTGGTGGGAAGGCTCACGAGCAAAACCGAGTTTCTTCAAGATCCTGAAAACTAAAAGACAATAAGGTGGCTGCTCACCGTGATTGCAGAGCAGTTTCTTTTGCTCCCGGAGTACAGTGAGGACAAGACAAATGTCCCTGTCACAAGAGAATAGCAGACTAGCCAGTAATGTATTTTTTCGCTTTATTGAAAACTTTCCAGAACTTGTGGGTAGACATGCCAATGACACACGAAAAATGAGAGAGAACCAGAATTGTGGTTGAGTCTTTGACATTCCAGGAATGGTACATGGTACTGCAGTGATCATGGATCATTATTGGGCATGCGGATCCAAAGCATACATGAGATTGCCGAATAATTGGGGAGGTATATGCACATTGGTAAATCTCCATGTTCCAGAGTTGGTGATTCCAAAAAGTGATCTGAATATTGACAGTTTCCCAAAAGCAGATGCTCACCTAAGAAATAAGAGATCTATGGAGCTTATGAAGAGAACGAAGAGGGAAAATTATTTCTCTGCAAAATCCATAGAAGCGTTTGATGCTATCCTGTATGAGCATAGACTGTTCAGTCAGGCTTCTTCAGTATTCACCTTGATCTTGATGCCAAGAGTTCAGGTTGGAGAACATTCGAAATGGTTGCAGTTAACCAGATGGGAGTTACTGCAGACCATCAACATGACCATAAAAGGATTTAATGAAATTAAAGAAGAGTTAAGAACGATTCGACTAATGACTCTGCAGAACAGATATGTCCTTGACATGATCACAGCTATGGATGGAGGTGTTTGTGCAAAAATCGGAGAATCATGTTGCACATTTAAACCGTCTTACAATGACCAAAATGGAACCTTAACAGGAGCCATAGGTATGCTGACAAAACTACAGAATCAGAAGATAGATGAAGTTGATGAAGTCAACGATGACAGTTGGTTTGGATCACTGTTTTCATGGGTTCCTCAATGGATGGCAGATGCATTCAAGTTCCTAGAAGCCCTGTTGGTGATGATATTGCTTGGATTCTGCGTTATCAAGCTAATAATTTTTCAGTGCCAGAAAACTGCAAAAAAAGGCAATAGGAATGAAAATCATGATTGAGTCAGGATGGAAGCCTAAGGACCTGACTGACGAAGATATAAGAGACTTTGTTCCTTCTGGTGCATAAATGCTGGCCTTCACAATGTTTCGGTATCCAAAGAAACATAGAAAATATGAGGGAAAATGGATCTCTTGCAATCCAAGTGGAGAATGTCAACTAATGACATGGAACAAAGATGAGCACGTAAGTACAGCAGGATGTTTGAAGGGAGTCATAAAGATATGGACCCCAAAGGAACATTTCTGCAGACGTAGATGTCTAGATCCAGAGGATGAAAGAAAAGTGAATGCAAAGGAAGAGGTGAGTGGTCAATGAATGCCCCAGAGGGGGGAGTGAAGGGGAAGTGCCAAGCACCATCCACACTTCAGCCGCCCCCTTCTAAGTACCAGGTATGTTCACGCCAAAATATGTGACGTATGGAGAACAGATAAACCAGCAGAGAGCCACAGTTGGGTGCTGCCCAGTGCCTATCAGAATAACAGCACCTATAGAAGTACCGACACCTAAGAAAACCTGGACAGTAAGGTATCCATTGAGAAAACTATATCTACATGCAAGACAAAATGACGGTTGTCAGAATGTAAAACCTAAAGAAGCCAAGAAGATACTAAAGGAAGACGAATGGTGATGTCATAAGAGATCAGACTGACGCACATATAGAAGATATAATGACCTAAGGATATTGACAAAGAGATGAAATACCATGAATAAGTGACACCTTGAGCCTAAGGTAAAACAGTTGATGTTAAGATGAAGAAACTTACGCCATATGCACGATTCAGATATTCGGTGGCTAAAGAACAAAGACCAATAACTGACACCTCTGTAACTACTGCAAATGTTCTTTCAACATGTAACTCTCTCGTAATTGTAATTGTACTCCTTGTAACTGCATCTCCTCAATGCGTCCTTTGTATAAAAATGTAAATAATGTACAACACTGTAACTAAGTTGAGAATATACTTGTAATGCTTGCACCCTCATACCTTCTGGTCCGGTGCGCCATATAAATAAATAAACAAACAAACAAACAAACATTCAGTTAGTTTAAACGTGTGCAGATGAAGGAAACTGCAAGAAGCAAAGAAATTGTGAAGCTTGCTTAGGCTTAGTAGTAAAATAGATTTCGGCAAGCGCCAGCTATACATATATATACCTCAGAAGTAATTTATAGATGAGTGAAAATCCACTACGCACATGAGCATAATGGAACAGAGGTTGCTAAACGTCTCAAGAGGAGAGTGTTACAGCAAACAAATTGTGAATTAAGACGCAGAGAAACCCAGCTGAAGGTAACCATGCCAAGAAACCAAGGTCGAATCGGACTGGAAAAGGCCAACAGTGGATACAATTAAAAGAAAAAGAACAAAGTATCCTGTTCGGAAAGGTCAAGATAAGCCACAGATGGTAGAAGCCTGGCAGAATTAAATCAAATACACGAAATCTCATGAAGAAGAGGTTGATTTCACAGTGTCCTAATCACGTGGCAAGGCAGACAGGAAGGGATGAGACTTTCACACCTACGCATGGATCCCTGCCATACCCATACTCCTTAACTTTCTCAGACCAAGAAGCAGACTTGAGGCCAAACTACAGAGAAGTAATTGATATATGATAAATGAGGTGATGATTGATTGTAACATAATTGGAGGGAAGCTGGGGTGCAGACAAACTCTCTGCACCTGGCCGGTTGTTCTGCATGCTGCTAGACATGAGTGGAAGAGAAAAGAGAAAGCGCACATTTGTAATATGTTTAATTTCACAATGTTTGTGGGTAGTTTTTAATGGCTCTGGCGGTTCTCCAAGTTGAGGCAGTTAAATTTTCCCGGCGGCGCAACACATTCCTTTCGTTCCTCCATCAAATTTCAGAGCCTTTCTATATGGACACACTTCAGTCATGGTGCCGATGAGAACATGCCGGCTCAAACTATAATCATCACCTGGGTTGTACTGGAATGCAAGGCAATTGTAATAGCGTAATTGCTGAGCACGGAGCCGTGTTTGATGCACAATGCTTGTGGGTAGATTTAATGGCTCTGGCAGTTCTCCAAGTTGAGGCAGTTTAATTTTCCCAGCGGCGCAACACATTCTTTTTGTTTCCCCATCAAATTTCAGAGCCTTCCAATAAGGACACACTTCATTCATAGTGCCGATGAGAACAGCTCAAACTATAATCATCAGCTAAATTGTACTGGACTGCAAGGCGATTGTAATCGTGTGATTGGTGAGCATGGAGTCGAGTTTGACGTTGATCTGCTCAGCCACTCTCAGCCTGTTGCGTTCGAAGCAGATCTGAAGCTGCAGAATGCGATCGCAGTGCTCGCAACCGTGCAGCCTAAAGTCTGGCTGCACGTCACTCTGCTGCTTCCTCAGCACGTATTTGATCCAGCGTGTGTTGCTTTTACGTCCAACAGATGGCGCTGGTTTGCCGTAAAATGTGTGACACAAGCCCCTACTAAGGAGAGCCACACTGTTGGTTTTTCCCCCTTCCCCCAACTGGGGTTTTACACTTCGTAATTGGAGGGTGAGTTGGTTCCTGGCTACTTGAATGACTACAGCAACCAGAATTCCCTGAGGCCATCACTGGTAGGAACCATCAACACCTGAACAAACACCTGAACAGACTGCCTCCCTGATGATTGTCCCTCACCCCCTTCTTTTCTATCAATATATATATATATATATATATATATATATATATATATATATATATATAGCACCAGTGGCCTGGAAGGTTATGCAGAGAACTGGAGTGCGCACCTTTCCTTGTTTTTTCCATTTATTTTTTTCAGTAAAAAAACATTGTTAATGAGACATTATGGTTACAAGTAAGGTAAGCAACCATAACTTGCGCCACCACCATGCACTGCTAAGACTAATACCCATGACTGCCAATGTTGCGGCTTGATCCAATGCCTTGGCATTTAGCATCTCAAATAATGTAGCTAGTGCCATCAGAGCAATGTTCATAGAAGAGAGCATCATGGGTGTTGGTAATGTATTTAAGCCCAAAGGCCTCCTCCTATGGGTAGGGTTGACAAAGGATGATGCTGAAGAGGAAGTGGAATTCAAGGAGTTAGGATAGAGTATAGGAGAATTTGATACATTCATCGGTGTTGGAGCTGAGAGGGTTGACATCTGCATCTCCTGAACCCAATCACAACTGTCCTTAGCTGCGCCCCAGAAACCAGATACATGTAAGCTAGGAGCTGTAGACAATTGAACATTGTTTGCACCTCTTACAGCCCCTCTAAGCGGAGCGCCTACTGGTATTGAAAAGAAATTGATCAGAAATTTGGACTATAGTTACCTTTGGGGTGACAGAAGGGAGAGGTTCTGATTGTTGTTGTTTTTAAAAGGGCTGGCAGGATGTGGGCGTGGCTAAGGACAGTCAATAGCAATTCCAAACAAATAAGTCCAAAAAGTGTCCAAATAAGTCCAAATGGTTTGAAAACTACAAAATATAATAAATATTAAATGTTTAACAAAAATAACCGGGTCTGTAGAAAACCCAGGTTATATCTCAATCCTCTGTACCTATGCTGAGAATCACAGATGCTTCTGGCAGGGGATAACCAGTGTAACAGCACTCACAGTGCACTCCTAGATGCTGAATTTTGAAAACTTAATCCAAGCGTGCATAGTCTGTCAGAATGTCAGAAATCCTACATGCACGTGCGCTAATATGAGTGGCACGCTGTTTTAAAAAAGTTTGACAGGATTTTGGTGTGGCCATGAACGGTCAATAGCAATTCCAAACAAATAAGTCCAAAATGTGGCCAAATAAGTCCAAACAGTTTGATAACTCTGCTGAGAATCACAGAAGTTTCTGGCATGCGTGCATAGTCTGTCAGAAATCCAGCACACATGTACTGATAATAGTTTCCTTAAAACCATTACCAATAATTGATGTCCCATTTTCTCGGATTGGTATGCATATTGTATGACCCCTGGAAACTTGGGAATACATACATTCTATTTATTGTAGATTATGCTACAAATTACCCCGATGCCGTCCACCTGAGAGACAAAATGACCAACAAATTATGAATTATCTACTCCTTTTCTTCTCCCGAGTGGGGCTCCTGAAGGAGATATTGACTGATCAGGGTTCTACTTTCATGAACAAGCTTATGGGGGAAGTTAAAGAACTATTGCACATTGCACCCATAGAAAATCAGTGTATCATCCCCAGACCGTTAGTGGTATGATCTCAATGCTCACTGTAAAAAACACCACAAAGAGAATGGGCCTTTACCTGAAAGTAGTGCAAACCTCTCAATGAAGAAAGTAGGGAGCCTTCCACACTCCTCACCTGGTTCCTAGAAGTGAGAAACAGGGGCTAGGTGGGGAAACTGGGAACCCCTCTTGGGGAAGAAAACCAAATGGATTGTAGATACTGATAAGTGGAAGGTCTTCAGTTTCTCATGCGTGGTGTTCGAGAAGAAGAATGCGGAAAGAAGGAAGGTCCATATTAATGCTGGGAACAGAGTCCTAAGGATTTAGTCATGCAGTGACAGAAAGAAAGTTACAGAATGGAAATATTAACAGGAAGTAGCTTTATGTGAGCATTCAGCACCACTGCAATGAAATCCAGGAAAAGGTTTGGAAGCTGACCTGTGGGGGGTGGGTGCAGTTGATGAGTCAATGACCTAGTTAATTTCACTAGGAAAGGTGCATAAACTGAGATATCGCTCTGAGAAAGCAGATAGTCTGTAGACAACTGTGCTGCCACTAAAATTATAACAGGGTCAGCAGCGGAAAGAGAAATGTTATTTGAGGAACAAAAGGCACTTCGTTTGTGGAGGCGAGGATGGTGAACGGCTTGCGCTCTGTTGATCCAGCGGTGAAGCAGACGTCCCTTGATGGAGGAGAAGGAAGGACAGCGGTAGTAGGGAAGAAGAATGAAGGAGTTAAGGACGGGAGCTGAAACAGGAGAGAGAGAAGATTGAGAATACTCAAAAAGCACTGCAATCAAGGACGAAGAAACGCGCTGCATTGATGGTTGTTATTCTATTTAAGCTATGTGACAGAGGTTTCCAGAATCCCATTGCTGGCAGCCATCTTGAAATAAACTAGTCTGCTGTTGATGGTTCTCTAATGCGGCACATTATGGTGCCATTTTGGAGTAGGGGCCGACATGTCTGATCCCTCTGTTTTGCCACCGCTCCCACAAAGACCATCTTGAATAGTGACCCATGAGAGAGGGCCTATTATAAAGATTTTATTAGACTCTGAAAACCATACTTCAAAAGCTGGTTGAAGACGATGGCAAGAACTGTGAAAAAATGATACCACGCGCCTTGTTTACAGTCTGGAAACCCCATCAGGCCTCAACAAGATTCTCCCTGTTTGAACTCCTTTATGGACAAGGATCCCAGTATATCCTGGATATGTTGAGAGAAGCCTGGGAAGAAAGAGAGATGAAGCTTCAATTCTCCTCTCCCAGACCGTGAATAGATTGAAAGAACACATGATGATGGTTAGGTCTTTGGTACAGGCTCACATGGTTAAGGCACAAGAACAACAAAAGACTTCCTACCATAAAAAGGTTTCTCTCAGATCCTTTTCAGTAGGTCAAAATATACTCGTTGTATTGCTCACTTAGGAAAATGAACTTGTATCCAACGGCATGGACCATACGAAGTAAAAGAGCAAGCAAGTCCATGAAATTATAAGATCTCACAACCAGACCACTGCCTTAAAACACAAATATGTCACATACATTTATTAAAGGAGTGGAAGGAAAATCCCACAGTCTCCAAACATAATAGTATCTTGTTACTTGCCAAAAGACACAGAGAGCAAGGTCCTAATTTCATCTAACCTCAACAATAATCAAAAACAAGATTTATATGAACTTATAAGGTAGTACATAGATGTGTTTCAAGAGGAACCTGGGAGAGTAAATGGTATATATATTCATATTCATACTACCGTAGGTAAAGTGGTACACCTGCAGCTGTATCGGTTGCCTGAGGCTAGGAAAGAAAACATCATTCAAGAGGTTACAACCATGCTAGAGGCTAACATCATCAAACCTTCTAATAGCCCTTTGTCCTCCCACATCGTGTTGGTGGCAAAACCCCATGGAAGTTGGAGATAGATTCTACACAGATGTTTGTAAATTGAGTGCCATCTCTGCCTTTGGCGCTTATCCAATGCCCCAAATTGATGAACTGGTAGATTGGCTGGGTAATGCAGTCTATCTTTCAACACTTGATCTCACAAAGGGGTAGTGGCAAGTTTCCCTGCATGGGCCTGATAAAGAGAAAACTTCCTTTGCTACTCCCATAGGAATATTTCATTTTAAAGTCCTACCTTTTGGGCTACATGGTGCTCCTGCAAAATACCAGTGGCTTATGGATAAACTCTTACAGCCGTACTCAGTATTTTGCAGAGCCTATAAAGATGACATTGCAATATAAAGCAGGACATGGGAAGATCATTTGTACCACCTCTACACCATCATGAGAGTATTAAGAAAAGCAGGGTTGACAGCTAATCCCAGTAAGTGAATGTTGGCTCAATCTGTGGTCAAATAGGGGTTATTTGTGGGTAATGGCATGATCCAACCACAGCAGGAGAAAGTGTGGGCCATCCTTGACACCCCGCCTACAAAAACTAAGAAACATCTGAGGGCCTTTTTTAGGACTAATCGCCTACTACCGCAGATGAATTCCAAATTCTTCTAGCAAGTCATCCAGATGGGCAGACAAATTGAAAAATGCAGAGCCCCAAAAGATCAGTGGTAAGAAGAGGATGAACTCTGTTATATGACCTTGAAACAAGCACTATGCCAGAGCCCTGTTCTGAGCATGGCCGATTTCTCTGAAGAATACATCCTTCAGACTGATGCTTCCTTAATTGGACTAGGGGCTGTTCTGTCACAAAACTGTGATGGTTTTGAACACCCAATTCTTACATCAGCAAAAAGCTTTTTCCCAGAGATAGACATTATTCAGTCATTAAGTTAGAGGCATTGGCAATAAAGCTGGCCATAATTCATCTAAAGTATTACCTCTTGGGTCACACGTTTTGCTAAATAACAGACCACTCTCCTCTAGTTTGGATTAGTCAGAGGAAAGGGTCCAACCCTTGGGTAATGCAGTGGTTCTTGGAACTTCAGCCATATTACTTCACAGTCGAACACCGGAAATGCTGAGCGCAAGGGAAAGTGTACTTCTTCTTCTGGTTTCCCTGTGAAGCACCTCGGTACAACCTGCATTGGGGAAGGCTGTGTGAGAAACCTGGGGGTAGTCTCACTCCTACTCCCCTTGGAACCTCTATGCAGTTGGCAAAGGAAAGGCCCTGGGGCAGAGAAGTGAGGGAGAATCACCTGGGTGGAGGATCCTTGAGGATTGCGAGTGGGCTGCCATCAGACAAGACATGGTATCCCCCTTTCCCTACTGACGACCAGCCTAACCCTCCCCCGACATTTGTGGGTTATTGTAAGTCAGCTCCCTTCATTTCCCATCTGTACTGAGACGAGAAAGAGGCAGCTGAAAGTATTGAACACTATACCATTCCTCCATTTTGGTACAGGGATGAAGAAGATGCCTGCAATGTGGTGTGAAGGTCAGGCATGCCCCTTATTCAGGGTCAGGCAAGTCTAATTGAGAGAGCACACCTGAAGCCTGTTAGAGGGTTGCAGGTCTATACAATGAGGAGGGAAAAGCAACACAGAGAGGAGCAGCACAGAGACATGTGTGATTAGCAGGGAACCATGTTGGAAGAGAAGCAAGCCCATGGAGGAAACTGCTGTGGGACTGTGTCAATGAGCTGACACAGGAGTGCCTAAGGGCCAGGAGTTAAACCCCTGATAGCAGAAACTGGAGTTCATGTGTTTCGGGCTGCTGAAAGAGCTATTACAAAGAACAGTAACTTTCTACCAAATGAGAAAACACTGTGCACAAATGATTGAACATTGCACTTGTTACAGAATACTTTGTATCGGTATGGTCGCATGTCTCAAAAGAAGAGTGTTTTCAAAGGTCTCTGGTTTAAAGTCAATTCCATCGTTGAAAGTCTCAGAGTGCTGGGCATTTCAATTAAAGTGAAACAAACAAATATTTAACAGCAGGCTGAATGAAACTGAACTTTAAGCCAAAGCAATACCTATTGAATACCAAACTGAATAAAAACTTAACCATCAAGAACAATTACCACATGCTGAATGTCAAAGTGTATGGAACTTTGAAATATAAATGAAACCATTAGATGTTGAATTCTGAATTTAATGGAACTTCAACCTTAGGGAAGATTGAATTAACATAACTTTACAAAGGAGCAACAAAAAGACACTCTGAATATCAAATGAAATGAATGCTTCAAAAGCATGAATACATATTGAGTTAATCTTGTTACAGGAAGAATTAAATTAAAGTATATGGGCCAAGGAAATAGAGAAAGTAGCCAACACGCTCTACATTTGTTGTCTTGAGCACAGAGCCTCAAGACACTTTAGTATTTGAATTGTCCTTACACTTGAGGAACAGAGCCCAAAGGATAGTTTAGAACTATATAACATTGAACTTAGGAAAGCTAACATTGAGACTTTTTCTGGAACATGTTTGTACTTGGTGAAGGGAGCTGCAAGCTGGAAGAAGCTTAAGAACGTTATTTTTTAACACTGTTTCTTTGGTTGCTGACATCCCTACACATTGTTTAGCTTTAGTTGTGAGGGGGTTTTTGACACAGTCAGATTGGACTCAGACTTACCTTAGTTTCATTCAGGTGGGCAATTCACACCTTAGCATAGGGCAAGTTAGGGATTCTACCATCCTGACATTTTTTTTTTAAACAGTTTGCTTTGAACTTTGAATCTGTTGCCTGTGTCTTGCTTGATGATGCCTTCACAACATACAGCGGTCACCAAAAAAGGGTAATTACACTTACCCCACTATCACTTCTCCTCGTCACAGTCAATAATTGTCCTTCTCCTGGCATCTCTCATTCTCCTTATGGTACCTCATTGGCCTTACACCTGCAACACCTATCATTGTCACAGTGTCTCATTAATCTTACCCCGTCAAACCTCATTCTCATCCCCCCTTACACATACCTTATGAATAGTCCCTCATTCCACCATCAAAACACCTGACATGTTTAATGTCTTATACTATCTGAACATACAATGGGTGTCTAGATGTGGACATTTCATCTGTGCACAGAAATGGACATAGCTTCCTATTGCAGAACAGCAGAACTCCAATAAGACAAGCATATGAATAGGTAGACCACTCAGAATCCATAACATTACGAACAAGCACAGCCACACAAATAAGCTGAACATTGTTAACGTAAAATGGTAAGAATAAGCATAAGCATACGAATAAGCACAACATTTTCATGTACAATATTACAAAAATAAATGTGCAAACAAGCAGTATGTGTAATATTGCAATCAAGCACATACATAGGAATAAACGGATTACGTGTGATGGTTACTAATATGTATTATCATGAACAAGCTGCAACATATGCATAAGCTTAACACTTGTAGTGTGTAATGCCATACATAGACAACGTTTACCAAATACGGATTATTACTCATACCCAGGCATCAATGTGCTTTATTACAGTCCCTCATTATCCTTTTTTCCTCAGAGCTCTCCTCCTCCTTACAGTTTTTAATTTTCCTAACCCTTTACTCCCCATCCTCGTCACAGTCCCTCATTACTCTTACTCTAGCTTCCATCATTTCAATCGCAGTCGCTCATTACACTGGCATCACTCATTCTCATCACAGTTACTTTTTTACCCCTGCTTTCTTCAATCTCATTGCAGTTCTTCAATCCCTCATCCACTTCTTAGTCAGTCATTCCCCCACATCCTGCATATGTTTCACAGTCCATCACTGTGCCTGTTTCTGACTTCTTCATTATAGTCCATATCCCTCACCCTCGCGACATTCCCTCAGTCCTACCCAACATTCATCCTTTTCACAGTCTCTCAACACCCTTAGCCTGAAATCCCTCATTCACATCACATTCCCTCATTACTCCAGCAGAACAATCATAATGTTTCATGTTATATATGAATAGACCACGAATATCTAAAAATAGGGCATTCTCTCTGTGCAGAGAAAGCTTCCTATTGCAGAACATCAGACTCTTGTAGTGAACATGTGTAATGACATATAAACATAAAATGTTTACCAAAATGAGTAAATACTCTTGCCCTAGCCTGGCTCCTCCTTGCCACAGTCGCTCATTATCCTTACCCCAGCATCTCTCCTCACCCCAGCATCTCTCCTCCTCATCACAGTTCCTCATTACCCTTTCCCAGGCAGCCCCCATCCTCTTCACAGTACCTCATTATCCTCTCATCCGTCATCCTTATCACAGTTCTATGCTGCCCTTGCATCATTCATTATTAATGTATTTTGTCACGGTCACTCATTACGCCAACCCTGGCATTTTCCATACTTGTTACAGTCCCTTTGTCCCCCCTGCATCGCTCATCCTCATCCTCATCATCACACTACTCATCTTGGTCACAGTCCTGTATTACCCCTGAAAACTTCATCCTTGTCACAGTCCCTCTTTACCCACACAACCGTCATCCCTCTCACAGACCCTCATAACCCCCACATCCTACAGCCTCATCACAGTCCACCATTACCTCTCTCACTTATGTCACAGTACCTCATTAACACTAGATCAGATCCCTCATCCTTTTTAAAGACCCTGATTACCACCACATCCCTTGTAATTGTAAAAGTCCAGTATTAGCACAGAGTTCTCTATTGTAAAAAACAACAAAGGGGTGCTCGTCAGGATTTTTTTTACAAATAAACATTGTCCTTTGTCAAACCTATGCTATCCTAACATCTACTCTACTGATAGAAAAAGAAAGAAAGACAATAAAGGCTTTGACTTCGAATATGATTACTCTCACCCTTGGATAAATAAGTGACGGCCTTTTCTTTCTGACCCCATCCGAAGAGTTCTCAAAGTCTTTTCCTGCTCTTGGTCTCGTAGTTCCAACAGATAAACAAAAGTGTCTCCCATTGTGTTTTTGGCAAAACAACAGCTTTTTCAGCCATTCCAAACATTTTCAGGTGTATCCCCTCCAGGTTAATTTATTCACCACAACAGGTTCCTCGGATCTCTATCGTTCGATATTCCGAATAAACAACGCTCTCTAATTTCCTGTTGAAAACGCTCCATTTCAGCCTAAGGTAGACTACATGCTTGCTTAGCCCAACTTTGGTCCTTGTTTCTTTTGTGGTTTCTCTCACCCCTTTCTCATTATTAGCCCATAATGGGCCTGCTCAGCCCTGTTTCTAATCTTTTTGCGGTTTCTCTCGACTCCTTGTGCAGTTTTCGGATTGTCAGCTCGTCATGGCCTACGGGCCTGCTCATCCCTTTTTCAGTTGCAGTTTCCCTCACCCCATTCTGAGGTCTTTGGATTGTCAGCCCGGCTTGCTCAGTGCTGTTTTGGTTGTGTTTCCACTCACCCCCTTCTGGGGTCATATGATTATCGGCCTGGCCTGGGCTACGTTGTGGCCTCACCGCCCTCCATCTGCTATTCGTGTAATGATGAATACCTTCTTTCCAGCTGCAGTGCTCAGTAATTGAAGCAGTCTCTCTGGCCAGCACAGACCCACATTCTTGTCCTGGCTCAGGAATGCATGGTTGGTCTATTCATCAGTTCGTCCCTTCATTATCAGAGGTGCCTTGGGTCTCCACCAAACACAGTGACTACGTGGCTCTCCGGTTCAGATCCTCCTGCGAGAGAGAGAGACTCCGTCCTCTGAGCGCCTGCAAAAACCAGAGTTTCTTGCTTTCCTGCTGTTGCTCTCTTGTTCTCTTCACATACAGGTGTATTTAGGTCCCCACCTGGAATAGAGGAGAAGGTTTCATTGGTTCTCGGTTTCACAAAGAGGCAACAACCAAAACAGGCCAGATTCCAGGCCATCCACCTTAAGGTGGACTTGTACTTGTTTGCTATTTTCAATTCCCATATAACAAAACAAACTTGTGATTTGTAATTTTGTGATTTGCCGGACCCTAGGGAGGGCATTCAGTGGCAGGCTCACCTTCCTAGTCCCAAAGGGGGTGGCTCCACCTCTCAGAGAAGGAACAAATTGTAAGTATGTATTTTGAAAGAAAGGTTTTCATGGCACCACTACTTTAAAGTATTGTCTTTGTGCTGATTACACACAAGTTGTGTGAGCAGTGGATGATAGGGGCGTGTTTTCTTTTTTAAATTTGCACTGCCACCATAACATTCATTTTACTATGATTGTTCTCTCATGTTTGCAATGTTTTTGAAGTGAAAGCTTATTTATAACATATTTTCAACTAAATATTTTTGACAAATGTTCAAAGCTTTGAAAAAAAGCAACAACAAAAAAGAAAAATGGAATTACATGATATTACTGCACTGATCAGCACATATTAAAAAGCCCTCTTCTGAAACCATTAATTAGTCATAACGCCTTTTTCACAGCGGTTTTTTTCATGACTTTGTATGGATTTTAAAGCATAAACCTAACTATGATGCCCCTTTAACAAATATATTTAATTTAATGTCAAAGGTTTTCATAACTAAAGGTGCATCCTTCTTTATCAGCAGTCCCTTATTACCATAGCATCCCTATTATCATCACAGTCCCTCATTACCTTTGTGTCTCTCCTTCTCATCACAGCCCATAATTGCACTTTCCCTTGCATCCCTCTTCCTAATCACAGTCCCCCATTGCACTCTTCTTCCATCGCTCCTCTTCATCACAGACCTCATTGCCCTCCCCAACACACTCATTGGCCTACCATTCTCTATACTTGTCATTGTCCCTCAGTACACCCACATGCCACATCCTAGTCAAAGTCCCTTCAAAGTTAAGTTACGTATGTAAGAGTACATTTAAAGTTGTGTACAGTGCAGGAACATTATGAAACAACTTCAGTTATAAATTCTAGGGTGCCACTAGGAGATGTGAAAATCATATGTCTAATAACTTCATAGGAACTGTTATACTGAAAATGTAAATACACAGCCCGAATGAGATGAATAGTATGTTGGCCAGAAGCAAATTTCATCTTGTGACAAAGATTGCAAACCGTGAAACTTTAATGTGACCATTGGGAGTCCATTTTGTAAATGACGGCCATTTTCTTATGTAACGCTTTGCAAATATATTCTATGCTTCAAATCCACACGCGGTGCGAGGCCGCAGCTTGCACTCTGAAATGCTACGTAGACAGGAATGTAGTGCTGTGCAGAAATACATTGTTTTCCTCTTACTGAGGCCTTGAAGCTGTACAAAGAGCCACGCCTAATCAGTATCCCATGTGCCAGTTTGTCTTGCAAGCGCTGTTGTAAAAGGCAGCTAAATGTGAATTGTATGCAACTAACGGTGCTCCTTCATGGAGGATGGTATTTTCTCTGCCTCAGAACTGTCTGACCCTTAGCTCATGAGCTGCAACGACTAGATAACATTGGTTGTAATGTCTCCCTGCTAAGAACATGATATCCTCCCCTACGCCAGTGCCCTGTGTTCCCCATAAGAGAAAACTGTCTTTGCATCCTCTGCTAGCATATTAATGTTTAGACTGAATGAAGACTTGTCATAACTGTTAATTACTGAACCCTAGCTTGTTCGTCATGTATAGGGGCAGGCTGAATGGTATTGTAAAGGATGATGTATTATGTATGTATACGACTGCTTTAGCGCTGCTCGCTTTCTCTATTCTCACGGTGTCTGGGAACCATGAGGCAATGAGACCCAGTCGGCCGACTGAGATACTTTGACTAATAAACCAGACCTGTTTGGAATTCGAACCTCACAACTGGCGTGTCATTTATTATATGTTTATTGTGCCTTTTTTCCATATACAGACTAACAAACATGGCGCCCGAACAGGGACACTTCCTGTGATGCTCCATCACATACGTTAAAGGCAAGGATGAGTCGAGGACGAGTCTGTCGGACCGGGATTGGAAGGTGATCGGGGTGCCCCTGCAGGAGTGATTAGAGACTCCTCCGCAGATCTGTACACAGCCAATCCCTGATCGATGAACCTTGCCCAGAGAGCATCGAGGCGAGGGTCCTGGAAGCGAGGAAAATTGTGCCAGACACTTGGTCATGACGATTCTTGATTGCGCCTGTATATGGGAGAATTGCGTCCTGAGTGACAAATTGATTGATCAGGTGAGTCGTGCCCCGATTCTTAAAAGTCCTGATATTGTTTGAGTGTTGCACTTGCAAGAACAAATGCCCAGGGTAAGAAGAGGTAAGAGTCAACCATGCCTGGGAAATTGTCTTCCTGCCTAGTGAGATTTTTTCACTGCGGTAGACAGTCTTTGGAAACTGGCCAGGCAGCGCCACCAAGGTTTCACCGGCACATGATATGTACATTAAATACGGAATAGGGGCAATAGTGTTTAATGCGGTTTGGCATAGGCAGACCAGACATTTATCAGACCTTCAGTGGCTGAATATTGGGAGCTTCGAACTAGCGCGTATAAAACATTTAGAATCAGTTCTGCTACACAAAAAGGCCAGACCTGTTGCTTTTGATGTTGTAAGGGACTGGTGAAAGAAAGCGAATCAACGCTTGATGAGTAGAGAGAAAAATGCACGTAGACATAAATCAACTATAGAGAAAGTGCTAGAACATGATCAACAGAAACAGACAGAAGCCAGTAGAAACATGGACCCGGCCTTCCAGTTAGACATACAGAAAATATATCCTTCATAAGATTTGCACACATCAGATGAACTGATAAATAAGATATTAAATGAGCGAAGACATTTTCATCCAAGTACTGACACAGTTGCACCGCCTCCTTATGTACCTCCTCCTGTTGCTCTTCCCACGATTCCATCTGCACCTGCAGTAGCGGTCCCATCTGCGCCCATGACATCATTCTCTCCACCTCCTACAGAGCATGAGTTACACGCTTTAGCTGGCAGTTCTGCAGCAATAGAGACTGAAGGAAGTACAATTAGTAAGGCACGGAAAGACAAACTGAAACAGTGGGCTGAGACGTATATTGATGATGACAATGAAGTGGCTGTGCAAAGTTCAATATCGATCATAGAGGCCTTGGTGAACAGAAGGTATTGTTAGAGTTTATGGGAGATTATTTTGTTAAAGTATGGAGTGATTTGACTAGTACAGTGGTACCACAAGAGTTGCGTGATTTGATTGTCCTATCCAATTTACGAGATAATGCGGCGAAAATACGAGAACATGTAGGGCGAATATTTCTGTTTAAGCGAGAACCGGATCGATTGCACAAAGATTTGATGAGTAAGCGTGAACCGCAAATGTAATATGTCCAAAAACGATTTCTTCCGCCGTTGAAACCTGTTAGTGAAGAAATGCAAATTTGTATGCGAGATGCGCTTAGATGGATTACGGATGACGCCATTTCCCCGAATGAAGTGCATGACAGGTTTAGTCAGTATACACCAGAAATGCAGAGAAAGGTGTTACATGTTATGGTTGAGTATTAACAGGATGAATGCATGAAAAAGAAAGTTTGTTGTCCTGCTGATTTGATGACGATTTATAAAAGAGCATTTTCATCTGACACTGGAACAAATGCTTTTTGTCTTGATTTGGCTCTGTTGCTTAATAAACATATAGATGTAGTGTCCCCTATGTTGCAATTACCTATGAGGGAGGTGCCTCCCACGTTTGTCCTGGAAGTAGAGGTTGCCGCTGATGGAGTGACTCCAGCTCGAATGATAGAAGCCCATTATATTGCACAATTTGAACATGTTCCCTTTTCTAGGCAAGAAGTGAACACTACAAAGCAGACGGTCCCTGACATTAGGAAAAATCCTGCAGGTTGCTATAAGGAAATTGAATCTGTTTGAATTCATCTGTTTTTACACCGAGTGACATTGATTTATTTTTCCCTGTGATACTTCCCGCGGACATATGCAAACAGATCAGAAGTATAAATGATGTGCCGATGTTAGGCAATACTTGGGAAACTTTGATCAGTGTTGATAGTGAGAGAAAGGCAGGGGAGAAATCTCTGTAAGTCATCTTAACTTTGCCTTCAGGGATAGTAGAGAAATTGAAAACGTTAGTGCCTGAGAAGAGAATAGTTTGGGATTCATTGACTGCTTGCTTACAAGGCAAATCGAAAGCAGCGACAGATTTTTCTAACCGATTTGAGGATGCATTTGCAGATTTTAGTGGTCAAGATGTAAGTACCGAACCTGTGAGGAAATTATTTGTTGATACCTTTGTGTGAGGATTGTTACCGAAGATTCAGACATTAATAATGACATCTAAAAGTGCATGGCAAGCAAAATCACAAAGCAAAGTATTACATATGGCCCAATATTATGAGAACTGTGTAAATTCAGAAAAAGATAAGGAAATAAGGGAGTGAGGAGATTTGAAAACCAGAGTGTTACTGCAACAGGTAGCCAACAATAATAGAGGTGGTGGGAATGCACCATCTAGAGTCCAATCTGCATTATCATCCAACATACAAGGGGGTCCAATAGGTATAAATCAATGTGCCTATTGTAGACAAGAAGGCCATTGGCGAGCACAGTGCCCGCAATGACAGAATAGAAATGAGACCATTTAGAGGTCATCCAGGAATAGCGGGTCAGAATAGAAATCAGATGAAGCCACAATCTCAGGATATTCAGGTTTACCAGAATCAACAACGGAACCCCATGAATGGTGGAAATGTTTTTGATAATCCCTCCAATGCATATTACTCTGGAGACTTTACATCTGATGATGTACTGTTCCCCTAGGACAGTCCGAAACAGGGGTTGGAACCAGTGCCTATTCCCATTGACAAGAAAGGGCCCTACGTAGAAATGAAGGTTGGGGATAGGGACCACATTTTTCTAGTGGACATAAGTGCACATAAATGTTCAATCGATCATCAGCGGGTTCCAAATATACCACTGTCAGGGCATAGAAATGTCTCAGAAGGGTTCTCAGGTACGCCAGTAATTAGTCCAGTTTTTCAACCAGTGCCAATCACACTGGGTCCATTTACTGAATCTTGTCCATTCCTTTTTATGACAAATTGCGGCAAAAATTTGTTGGGATTGAATCTATTGAAGACATTGAATGCAGTAATGTATTGTTCTCCTGATGGAGTGTTATTTGATGATTTCGCCACAACAAACTCCCATAATGCAATTTGTATCTATGCCATTGCCGACTGAATTGAGTGAAGTACCGACTTGTATATGGCCAGTAAATGATAATGATGTCGGATGCTTAAAAGTTTAAGTAGTAAAAATTATTTTGAAGGAAGGAATTACTTTACCGCATATTCCGCAATACAACATTTCAAATGAAGGAGAAAGAGCGCTGAAATACATTGTGTCAGATTCAATTGCAAGAAATGTAATTGAAGAGATTGCTGGTAGTATTTGCAATAGCCCGATTCTTCCGATTTACAAGAAAGGTGGGAATGAAATCCCTTACCATTTTATAATTGATTTGCGTGCAGTGAATAAAGTAGTAGATCCCCAATTCCCATTAGTCCCCTATGTGACCACAATTTTAACTATGAATCCAGCTTCTGCATCACACTTCAGCGTCATTGACTTAAAGAACGTGTTCTTTAGTGTTCCCGTTCATCCAGACAGCAGATATGTGTTTGCATTTACATTAGGAGGGCGCTCATTCACATTTGCACATATTCTACAAGGTTACACTGAAAGTCCAAGTATTTATAGTAGAGCATTAAAGGAACAGCTAGATATTCTTGAATTACCAGCAGGGTGCATATTATTGCAGTATATTGACGATGTGCTTATAGCAGCAGATTCAGAGGACATTTGCAAAGAAGGAACTGTTGCGTTATTGACACATTTAGCAGCATGCGGTCATAAAGGATTGCTGAACAAATTCCAGTATTATCGAAAGGAGGTGGCCTATTTGGGCTACCTCCTATCGAAGGAGGGAATAAGATTGACATGAGAACACATAGAAAGCATCTCTGATATGCCTATTTCAAATACCCAAAAGGAAGCCAGGGCTTTAATTGGCATGGATTCATATTGTAGGCAGTGGATTGCTATTTTTTCTATGATTGTGAAAGCCATAGTTGCATTGACAAAGAAGGATGTTACTTTACCTTTGCCATTGAAGATAGAGTGTCAAGAAGCTTTTGACCTGCTCAGAGCTGCGTTATGCTCAGCTCCGGTTTTGGGCACGCCAAATTATGAGAAGTGTTTTATGTTATTTGTACATGAAAATGATGGATGTGCTTTGGCTGTTTTGACTCAGGAACACGGGGCCAGAAATAGACCACGCGGTTATTTCTCTTCCACGCTGAATTCTGTTGAATGTGGTTTGCCACGTTGCTTGCGAGCTGTTGCTGAAGCTGCCGCGTAAGTAAAACAAACTGAGGGGATGGTTTTAGGTCACTCTTTAACCATGATGGTACCGCACTCAGTAGACGTTCTTCTAAATAGAATGCAGACGCAACATTTCACATCTGCATGACTAACTAGGTATGAAATGATCCTATTTGCACCGCATATTCAAATTAAGAGATGTTGCGCTTTAAATCTGGCTGAGTTATTGCCCCTCCCAGTGAAAAAGGAAGTGAGAAACGATTATCACATGATTGCTTAATTATTACTGAGCAAGAGACAAAAGGAAGAATTGATTTAACTGATATACCCCTGAAAGAGCTAGATGGAGAACGGTTCTTTGATGGCTCTTGTTTTAAATTGCCGAATGGCACATCAACTGCTGCTTAGGCCATTACTACACTGAAAACTGTCAGATTCCGAAATAACTCAGCACAAGCTGTGGAAATAATAACGTTAACCAGATCATGTGAAATTTCAGAAAACCTTAGTGGGAACATTTACACTGACAGCCAATATGCTTTTGGTGTGGTCCACAATTTTGGTCGATTATTGGCTGAAAGGGGCTTTCTGAAGTCACATGGAACTAAGATTTAACATGGCACTTTGATAGTGAGACTGTTGTCAGCACTTGCGCTTCCCAAGCAGTTAGCAATAATGAAATGTGACTCACATAAGAAAATAACGTGTAATCTAGGAAAGGGAAACGCATTTGCAGACCGGATTGCGAAAAAAACTGCCACTAATTTGCACACAAAAATGTATGTTGCGACAACAGAGACAGTGTTCTACATGATAGAGGATATAATTGACACAGTCAAAGAGATACAAGCAGAAGCCCCTCCTGAGGAAATAAAACAATGGTCCGAGGGTCCAGCAGAATTAGATTCCGAGGGTTGTTGGGTGGACAAAGAAAATAATAGGTGGATGTTGCCAAATGCATATGTTATGGCAATGGTTATCATGGCCCATAGTCCAACACATATATGTGGGAAAAAGATGTCTCAGCACCTAGATTCTGTATGGTACAACAGCAACATTAGGAAGACTGCCGAGAGATTGGTTCAGAATTGCATGACATGCTTACAACATAACATTGGAAAAGGGACAGTGACACCAGTAGGAAATGTTGGTCCTCCCTCTATGCCATTTGAGGTCCTCCATTTTGACTTCATAGAAATGGAACAATGCCACAACTATGAATATGTCTTTGTAGTGGTCTGTGCATTTAGTAAATGGGTGGAGTCCTCCTCACTGAAAGATGGTTCAGTTATGTCGACAGCAAAATCCATGTTAAAGGAGTACTTTCCCAGATTCAGGCTGCCCCATGTCATATGGTCAGATAATGGCCCACATTTTGTGGTGGCAGTGATAATATAAATGTGTCCAGGTCTCTGAATCGATAAACACTTCCATTCAGCTAGACACCTGATGAGTACCGGTTTGGTAGATCTCCAAAATGGTATCTTGAAAAATTCACTGGCCAAGATTTGTGCCGAAAGCAATTTGAAATGGCTGATGCATTGCCACTGGCTTTATTTTGTATGTTCGCATCGAAATAGTTATGGGGAGACCAGCCAATGTCTGGAATGTGCCATGTCCGAGAAAATTGAGGGATGTTGAATATCCGTTACTCGCTGACTATTGTACACAGTTGACTCATTCATCAGCAGGTGCAGGAGGCTCTTCCTGTCAGATATACGGGCCCAGGACATTGTTATCATGAAAAACTTTGAAAGAAAATCTTTGCTTGCACTGCTTTGGAAGGGACCGTACCAGGTGCTTCTGGCCACGCAGACTGCAGTCCCAGTAAACAGTCAAAAGCACTGGATCCACACAACGCACACAAAGAGAATCCCGTTTCCTTTGCCACATGAGAAAGAGACCGATAATCATAAAGTACAGAGATAACCAGCCCTGAGCGACCACAAAGACATCGCTGAAATTCAGCCAGAATTACTTCCTGAGCCCGAGAAGGGGCCTGGGGAGAATGCAACGAAAATTGAAACATCATTGTTACTACAACATTGTTTGACTGCCTCATCATCACAAATTGCATCACTGACTAGCAATGATTTTGTATCTGCTGCAAACTACAACATGCATTGTTCATCGATCACACTGTACCTGGAGCTGTAAGGTACAATCTGCATTCACAAAATCGGAAGTAATCAGCAGCTTTTGTTTCGCCTTTGTTTCTAGCTCACGGACAGAGCTGGGATCGGAGACCTAGGGAAAGGGAGCGTATGACCAGTATCGCATGAGAGCTCTGACACGTGGTTTCCCGGTGCTATCATTGAAAGTGAAGGCCTTTGCAACCTAGCGTGAACAAGCGGGGGGCAAAAGGTACTGTAAGGGATTTCAATCAGGCACACACACAGGTCTCGCCTAGCATGTAGCGTGTAATGGAACCCTTATTTATTTTTGTCTATCAGTTCAATATTCGGAATGATATACCACTCATATCACACCCATCTCAAAATGCCCCCCAGGTCACACTGAACCAGGAATCAGGCTAGTTTGTACAGGTAAAGATGTATTTATTTATTTAATATTCAAAACACACATATGTTTAATATGTAGATATATATATATGGAACAGCAATCACCTACCAGTGAAAATACAATTTAGAAAATAAACAAAGCAATTGAATTTACTTATAATGACGCAGCATAGAAAACACAGAAAAAAGAACAGTTTTGTCTTGTGCACAGATAGCATTTAGGTTAATAGTTCTCCCTGCAAACTACTGAAGTACAAATGAGCAAACCTACTCAAATGTGAGTAACCAGCAGGTATTCAGGAATGAAAGACAAGGTCTAGAGTTGATGGGCAATCTTCCCTCGCCAAACAAGACAAAAAAACATTTTTGGAAAGTGACACTTTTAAACTGACAGGTAAAATTTGCTTTGTAAAATAATGCAAAAGGGTGCAAAAATGCTTAAATGGAGAACAATTCTAAGGAAAGCTACACAAAACAGGTCCAAAGACACATGAGCTATAGTATAAACAACAGTATACACTTTAGATCAGGAGGGGATGGAAGAAGCACTTTGAAATGGGACAAAGACACGTGTAAACTTTTGAACTTTGCAAATTCGCGGCAAACTTTTACTATGCGATATTGAAGAAAAACGGGTCAAATGCACAGTTCTGGGATGCAGTTTTTAGTTGTGGATGAAGCTTAGGTATCAGTGAGAGTTGAAATGTCTTTTCTATCTTTAAAGTTGAAGAAGTTATGGAGGTTTTAGTGAGAGGAATTTTTGCAGAATAGGCACGAAATTGAAAGCAGAAATTTGATTTTAAAAATGACAGATAGGTTTTATTCCACTATATTAATGACTATGAAAAAGAGGGTGACACACATGAAACTTCACAGCTACATGGCCATCGCAACCAGTCTGTGGTGGATACTCGATTTCTGGGATTTACTTTAGTTAATCAAAATCACTAGGGAGTTATGGTTCTGTGACACAGATGAGAGAAAAGTCAGCGCAAGAAGGATTCCAACGATACTAGGGTTCGGAATTTAAAGATGGGATGGGTTGAGATTGGGATAATACAATGCAGACATACTATGGGTCACTGTTCTTCCTGTTCATACTTGCAGTCCTTTGTAATTAAATTGTACCATCAGCTCTGGTCATGGGATCGGGCAGATCTACCGTCAGCAGGGCATCTTGGGAGGGATTAGATCAGTGGCGTGGTTCTGGTCAATTTCAGACTGCACCTCATACTGGATTTGGATGGGCCAGTCTGGTCACTGGACATGGCAGATTACAGGATGCAAGCTTCAGCGGGCAAGCCTTAATGGTAGCAAGCCAAGCTGAATCAGAATTATTCTTTTAAGTTTTGGAGGTTTTGCAATTAGGTCAAGCTAGCAATAGTTCAGCAATACTAGAGTATGGATTCTGCAAAGAAATCTGGATCTTCAAAGAATTCTGGAGTCAGCTACAAGATGAATAGTTCTGGAACCAGGTGCTGCGCTGATATCTGGATGGGTTCTGGAAGCAGTGTGTGTTGTATTTGTAGTGAAACTCCTATATTTATACTGTCAAATGCCAGCCCCCAGTTTATGGTGTGGACAGAATTTCAAAAACACACCCCCACAGCAGTGAGTGGCTGCAGGCGCATGCTTTGTTTTGGTTCGCAGTCTGAACAGAGCTGTCATCTTTATGATGCGATTTAGGAACTCCCACATTGTTTTTTACCAAAACATAACTTTTGCACAAATGTACATTTCTAACATTATGTAGCCTAATAAAATTGGACACCCACATTTCACATTTGATTGTCTATATTCACATTCAATCCTGTCTTTGTGCGATCTGTCTTTCTCATTCTATAGAATTTTACCACTTCTAAACATAACAATTTGGATTAACCATTTCTAACTCGGTACATCTCTGTCAAGATTTGCTGCTTGCGTGGAGTATGGATACCTCCCTCCATAAGCAACTAACAGCGATATACAATGATCTTCGATGTTTGGAGATTAGTGCCACAGGTCATAGAAACAGGAATCCAGGTCCTCCAAGTGGCTGCTGCAAGAAACGCACAAGTTAAATTATACAATTGGGCAGCGTTATCTTAGTAATAATATGTTATTATAGAGAGAGGACACCTACCAGGAAACCCTCTGCAGGAGCGGTGATATCAGTGGAGGAATGAGTGTAAAGTGCAGGAGCAAACCTGTTCCCTCAGTGGGCCCAAATTCAGAATCGGGATAGTTGACAATAAATTAAGGCTCGCTGGAAACACCTGTAGAAATGTCCAAACGTTTGTTTTCAAGAGGAACCAAAGCAAATGGTTCAGTTTGGAGCACAATGGAAGAATCCAAGAGCAGTCCGTAATTCAGTCCGTGGTTCGTAGCAAAAGCCAAGTCCAAGAGTTAAACAATGAACGGATAATCCGAAAGCAGTCCGTAATTCAGTCCGTGGTCGGTAACCAGAAGGAAAAGCAAAATATGACTTCAATGCTGGCGGGGAAAGACAAGAATATCCAGGTACGAGGTCCTTGGTCTGTGGTTAGTTTAGGTAAGCAATCCGAGGTTTCAAAGTAGCGAGACACCAAACGGCTGTGGAAAACAGCTGAGAAGCACAGTGTAACGGGATAGCCATAGTTTTATGCTGTTTCCATGGACACCCCGGATCACGTGATCAAAATCTAGTGCATCACGTGTCAGGATGTGTAGAGTTACTGTGAAGGCAGGCTGCCATGGTAACAGCGTCACGTGAGCGCTGTATGGGTTGTTTCTTCCTCATCCATGTACGCAAATGCCAGGAAGTACATCGTTTTGGATACCCATACAAACGCCAAGGTAAGCACCATCTATTGTAAGCAGACATTCTTCTTTGAGGACGGTGCTGTGGGTGAACAGTTTGTTTACTCCTGTCGTGGGTGCATAACAGGTTGGTTCTCATAGTACTTGAAGGGGCATGCATGACAATCTATGGGCGCTTATCAGTGGACCATGTACATACAATCTAGGATTTGCAACATTCATCCTTCTGCTATAATAAGACTTTTTTCATAACTTCCATCAATGTCTTCAAATCAGGAGCCTGAAATGAGGTTAATGTCTACCAGTTTTTAGATTTATGCATCTTTAGGTTGCTCAGTTAAAGAGCTCTAAACTTTAATCACACATAAGAATTCACATCAAAGTTCTCCTTTGTAACCTCCCCTTCCCAGGCAGCAGCTGTCCAATCTTTTGATCAGTGAGGTATGTCCCCTTCCTGGAGGGAAGCTCCCCTGTAGAGATCAGTTGGGCAGCTTGTCATTGTCCTTGGCTCAACCCCAGACGAAAGTCTACTTAGGTCCCATTGTGCTGCTTTTTGTCATTACGCGGGAACCATTAGGTTTCCTGTTCTCAAGGGAGTGTCAAGCTGATATGTCAGCTTTCCCAGGCCATGCACTGCCCACTGAGAATTTAGCAGTTACTTCCACCAGTTTACTGTAAAATTCACCTACAATCCTTTATTTAAAAGATATAAAATGAACAGAGTATATAATGGATTTTGACATTTTAAAGGAATTAAGCCTTTCAGAGAAACATACTTTAAACAGGTGGATTTTTCACTTCGTCAGGAAAAAGAAAACATATTTAAACTGAATTTGATAGCTGATTTCCTTAAGCAGCTGTCAGGCATTGATGCCTGGATTCCTCTGACTGCCTAGAGACTCTTTGATTTCAGCACACTTTTCCTTACAATAATTCACTGGAAAGATACCGAATTTAGTGACAAAACAGCACTTTGAAGATTGCCATTGATTAGAGAGCTGTATTTAAGGGCATTTTTGGACTTTTAGCCCTTCTGTGGCCTTGTGACAGGTGACAGGTGACTCCTGTTTTTACACCAACTTTGCCTGTGTGGCAGGGTGTGAAGCTCTTTGGTAGTTTATGAACCATGCACAGTCTTGCAGATTTGGCTTGCATGGGGTTATTGCCTCCATTTAGAGCAGTTTTCTTTCCCCATTGGCTAAGTGCTGTATTAGGGTGAATTGGCATGGGTTGAAATATCCCACAGTACCAACACTATGCAAAATTGATATTAATACTTGCTCCTGCCTTCTTGGAGCTGTTGAGGTAAACACCAGCTTGCTGCCATCTTATGCAGGCTGTGCTGAACTTGTTTGAACTTTGCTGACAATGTGTGTTGCCGTGGAGAACTTTTCCGATGGACGCTGAGAAACTTTTATTGAAATAAACTTTATAAATCATGCCTGTATTCGCTCCTGCTGCGCCTGCAGTGATGCTGCCATTGATAGGACAATAGACATTAACACATGAATCTGCTCCAAGAAAGACTTGGTCTACAAAGACTAGCCTGCTCCTGATCGTTATAACTATCTGTATCGTATCTGTACTAATCCCAATGTTTTGGTACTTGGAAAACATGTATCCCATGAACACTATATTGCTAACTGTCAATGTTCCCACTATGAATAACCAAGCATATGTGCTTTCTTTCACTCACATGTCACGAGATGTGAAACACAGAAAAGGTTATGATAACAATACACTATTGTTAATTATGAATATGACCCATGCTATCTTGAATAGATCCAATTGCTGGGTGTGCTCGCATTTACCCCAGCACGGGGAAAGAGGAATGGGTTGGTATATACATCCTCTACCCCTTAGTACTGCCTGATATGCATCATTAAGTGCTGTATTCTTTGGAAGATGGAATAATAGTGTCACTGGAAAATTTGATGGAATGAAAATAATTGAATTAAAATGATTGGTATTAGCACCGTTGGGTTGTTCCGTGTTTACAAATAAGAGTAAAATGAACACTGTGTCGACCAGTCCCATTGAAAGACTATCTAGGCCTTACCAGTCCCTAGTTACTTTCAAAATGGCTCGAGTTGCTAACACAGATGCCATGCCCCCTCCTATACTATTAATCATAGTCCACATTCTGTTCCATTTTGCTTACAGAAAAAGGGTTCCCACCTGGTGGGAACGTTTACCAGATACATGAATACTGCTGTACTTGAACACAAAGAGAAACCATTATATATAAGAGGTTCTATCTATTGTGTGTGTGGAAATCAAGCTTATCCATGGTTACCTAGAAATTGGGAAGGTACCTGTTACTTAGGGATATTATTTCCTGATGTATTCCTCTCCAAAACTTCTGAACTAGCAAAAATATCCAGATCTCGGCCACAACGAGTTGATACTGCTGGGAACATTTTTGAAGAATCCTGTTTAACTTTCTGGGTACAGGCAATAAACTCATGGAATATTAGAAAACTGTCCTGGGTGTTTGAAAAAAACAATTAATGGAACCACTAACATACTTTACAACATGACACTGGAGCAAAAAGCAATTAGACTCGTTGCACTTCAAAATAGAATAGTTCTTGACATTATTTTGGCTGACCGTGGGGGTGTATGCAAATTAGTGGGATTAGCATGCTGCGTATTTGTAAGTGACTCCTTCCCTACAATATTTGAAGCAATTAAGAAATTGCACGCCCTAAATTCTGAAATTCATATTCCCACAGGTGGTTGGAATCTCAACTTAAGTTCATGGTTCTGTTACTGCATACAATGTTTACCAGCCATTTGCTCCACCATTACAAGTGAATGTGTACAGACAATTAGTGAAAAATGGTGAAGCACACTCCTCATATGATAAATGGTGGTCTCAAACATGAAAATGAAATAATCAAAGCGTTTATGGCAATCAATATTTCTGATGAGGATTGTGATAGTGATATGGGTAGTTTGGGAAGTGACACATGGTCTGATGAAGACGTATGTATGGATGATGATGCTATTGGTTTAAGGCCAAAAGGAGGGTTTGTTATACTGAAAATGTACATAGACAGCCGGAATGAGATGAATAGTATGTTGGCCAGAAGCAAATTGTATCATGTGACAAACATTGCAAACCATGAAACTTGAATGTGACCACTGGGAGTCCATTTTGTAAATGCTGGCCATTTTCTTATATAACACTTTGCAAATATATTCTATGCTTCAAATCCACACACGGTGCAAGGCCACAGCTTGAACTCTGAAATGCTAACGTAGACAGGAATGTAGAGCTGTACAGAAATATATTGTTTTCCTCTTACAGAGGCCTTGAAGCTGTGCAAAGAGCCACGCCTAATCAGTAGCCCAGGTGCCGGTTTGTCTTGGAAGCACTGTTTTAAAAGGAAGTTAAATGTGAATTATATGCAACTAATGGTGCTCCTTCACAGAGGATTGTATTTTCTCTGCCTCAGAACTGTCTGACCCTTAGCTCATGAGCCGCATCCACTAGATAATATTGGTTGGAATGTGTCCCTGCTAAGAACATGATATCCTCCCCTGCGTCAGTGCCCTGTGTTCCCCATAACAGAAAACTGTCTCTGCAGCCTCTGCTAGAATACTAATGTTTAGACTGAATGAAGACTGGTCATAACTGTACATTCTGAACCCTAGCTTGTTCGTCATGTATAGGGGTGGGCAGAATGGTATTGTAAAGGATGATGTATTATGTATATATATGACTGTTTCAGTGCTGCTCGCTCTCTCTCTTCTCACGGTGTCTGGGAACACATTGAGTGAGACATTGAGTCCCAGTAGGCCGACTGAGATACTTTGACTAATAAACCAGACCTGTTTGGAAATCAAACCTCACAACTGGTGTGTTATTTAGTATATGGTTATTGTGCCTTTATTCCATATATGGACTAACAAAACGATCAGCAAATCATTTGAAAAATATAATTTTAGGCTAGGTCCCCCCACCTGGAAAATGTTATGCAAACATGCGTTACAATTTAAAAGATATAAAGGGTCAAACAAGTGATGTAATTTGTGATTTTACCAGTGGGCTTAGAGGCTGCACAATGGAGAGCTCATAGTTAAGGAGGCGTTGATTGAAGCACCTCACACATTTCAGTGGTTTTGTGACATGAAAATGTCACCTTAAAGTCACTTTGAGTAACGTTTTTTTCACTGGATTTCAATGGTTTTGTTACATAAGATTGTTTCACCTTAACAGTGCTTCAACTAAAGTAAGGTACACCCTATTATCCATAGGAAATGTGACAGTTCACATAGGGAAAATGTTACATTTTTTTCTCAATGCACAGACCAAACCCTGTATGCATTTGTTCCAAAATAAGAAACAATGTGGTCCGAGGTCTCAGAAATGAAAGTCGTACACAAAGTTGTCATGTTTTTAGTTAACAACTTTCATTAACATAAAATGGGTTGGGAAAATGCCTCTCTGACTATGCTCTAAGAGGAATTTTCCTTACCTAAAACCAAAAATGAAGGATCTGTCTTTGTCAAAATGAAAATCATCCTTGTGTGCAAACGTTCTATCTGACCCTCACACTACAAACCAGATTAAAAGTTGAAAAGGGATGGTGATTGCAAAACAAATTTATAAAGGAAAAATAGAACAGCTCCAACATAAAACTTCTGCCTTGGTTCCAGAGGATGATTCCCTTCCCCTGGATTCTTCAACAATATGTCAACGATTCTTGGTCTAACAGTTCTTTGTGCCTTTCTTGACCCACAACAATCCTGTTAGTAACAAAACTATTTAGCCTTATAGTTCCTTCTTTCAAAAGGTTCCTTCTTTTGTTCAACAAACACAGTAATTTCTGGGGAATTCCTGTATATTTGCAACTGCCGGGTATACTCCCCTGCTTGGACTTATCATGCACTTGCAGCTGCCTGATTTACTCGCCTGCCAGGACTTCTTATATTCATAGGTAACAGTTCATCGTTTACTTCCAAATGTGCACATATCTTCTTTGGTTTTGTATATCTGGTAATTTCAACATTTGTTCTTTGTTTCCCCCATATCTGCATTCCATACAGACATATATGGCTGGGGTTTGTGTTTTGTAAGATATATTTTGGGATTATATGTATTATTTTGTGGTATTTTATTGTGGTATCTTTGCTGTGGTGGTATTTGGTGGTATTTGTGGGAAACCTCTTTATATACTGGAGAGACTGATTTCAGAATATGGCCTAATAATTATCTTTACCAGGGTCACTGATAACACCAAATACTGGACTCACTACACCCTGAATAGATAGCTTCTGTGGTACCTCATGTACAATACCACACTACACTCTTTTAGCTGAGTTTCAACAAATGTAAAGCATGCAATTGAAATACTGCACATTCATTCAAACTCTCTAGATAAACAGCTCACTGTGGCTACTTTACTACAGCATATCTGCATCTTCCTAAGCATGTCAAATGAAAGGGACTGAATATGGAATAAATATAATGTGACTAGATTACTTTTTTAATGGGTTCTTTATCGTAAAAATGGAATTATGGAAGTTACACAGAGTGACACTTATGCCCACATTGTACTGTACAGTACAAGTGCATTCCTTCTTGCAAATAGCTTTCAGCACTTCATCTGTGCAAATCCCTGCCAAATATCCTTGGCTTCGTGAAACTTTGCAAGAAAAATAGTCTTAAAAAACAGCAAAACTTTGAGGAATACGAACACAGTAGTACATGCACATTTAAATTAGAATCTCTAATACAGCACCTAAAATGAAGTGAACTACTCAATCTGGTCTACCTAGTATCTTTGACATCACCAGTACCTCACTTAACCTCAAATTTACCTAGATCTGATGGCAATATTCCTGACTCAGCTTGGTGGTGAAATCTTCCCTAGCTTTTCTGCATGCCTTGCACAAGGACACCCAGATAAGGATTCTTGAGACTGCGGCTTTTCTAAGGATTGTCAACGCAGGAGACATTTTCATCTTTCACCTTAGCCCTGCAGCCAGTCAGCTTGCAAGCACCAGACTCAGTCTGCCCAGCCAACCCAGCTTCTTTGACAGTCAGTGCCATAAGAGGAATGCACCCTCTACACTGCCTCCAAACCTTTTCTCTCTCTATTGCGCACAACACCGTCCCGAATTAGGGTCCTGCTGACACTGCGCTCTTGGGCTTTATCCCGTGACTGTGCCTGATAATCATCTCAAATTTCTAGCGCCTCATTATTGGCTCATGAACTATCTAAATACAATCACAGCTTGTTGATCACCTGGGATCGTAGTTCAATATCTATTGACAACTTCACCCGCACAACAGATCCTCCTGAGGAGAATTCCACACTGCGCAAGCACAAGAATAATTCCCCTTTTGGACCACATTTCTCGCCTTGAGGACGACCCATTGAGGGTCGAAACACGTGTCGGCTGACTGAATATAGATTAAACTGAACATTTTTGATTTGATTTACATTCAGACTTGGTCTGTTCATGTTGTCAACTGTGGAAACTATTCTATGATGATTCAGATTAACTAGGAAGAGCGCTATCACTGGATACCCTTCCATTTCATTGGACTGTTCGCCTTTTCTATCAATCCCCTATCAATCACAAGCACCTCCCCTTGTCCAGACCATCCCACATCACACAATCTTTCTCTGTGCCTTCTTTATTGTGCTCACTGCATTGCTGAATGGAAACATGTTTCATTTTTTTATTGTGTTTCCTGCTCCAAAACAAAGCTATGTTTTAGCAGAATGGAAATTCACATTTTTCAGCTTACCACACCTCAACAAATCCAGCCTGCACGTCTAAAGTCATTTTTTCTTCTAATTTTCAGGGCATTATGCATTTTCATCAGTCTGCATTCAGCTTTTTTATGAGCTAATTTGCACTAAATGTTATTATGGGAATCTGGTACATGTTAAATGAGGTTGGATTAATTAGTATGTTAGATTATGTTAGTATTATATTTAGTACAGTTCAGTTCACTGAAATAACATCCTGAAGCAAAGTGCAATTTCAAGCATGTGCTCTGTGCATTGACATCTATCTAACTCTGCCTGAGACTCAAACTCTTGAGTCCAGTAATATGTTTCACACCATGGGCCCCTGTTGAAGTTCAACCCTCATTAAAATGTGCATGCTGAAATGATGAGTCTAACTATTAAAATGTAGAGTCATAATGTTGAAATTAGAAATTCCTACAGTTTACAATATGCCTTCTTGGTTTGCAAACAATCTCTTTAATGTCCCTATTTACATGGCTTTAAAGCTTACAAATTGTGTTTGCCACCGTCTCTGAAATCCCGGGGTCACCACTCTGCTTGCGTTGACTCACCGGCTCTGTGTGGTGTCTTCGTTTCCATTCGCACTTATGCAGCAAAGCTTGCCACATTATTTCCACTCTAGAATGCTCCGCGTTGTTCTGGTTCCTCTTGCGGATTTGCTTCTTTCAGGTCCTGATAGGTAAACTTTTATTTCTCCGGTTGCCGAATGGCCAGGAATGTTCTCTCAGTTTCTGGTGTGTCTCTGGCATGTCCTTCTATGCAATGTTCATCTGCCTTCTTGCATGTGAGCCCCCTGTCTCCGCCACACCAGTCCTTACTTCCAGTGTCCAAACGCCTTGCAGAGAGGTACAGCAACTTCTCCCAAACAGAAACCTCCTAGTGTTTGTTTACAATATTTAAATGTCCCACGCACAGGTGCACTCTGAAAACAACTATCATGCTCATTAAGCTTGGGGCTACTTTTGCTCTGCATCATTCCCTTCTTCCTCCTCGTCCCAGTACTTGGGTGTTTGTGGGAAATGGAGTTCATTGATGTTAACTGATGCAGATTACTTGGAAAATCACTTTCAATGGTTGATATGATAAGCCAGTTTCATATGGATTCATCACATACTCTTCCCATTTTGTCGCTGGTCCTCTCAGCACCTATTGGACAACGGGAAAGGAAGTCCATGTTACCTATTTCTCTTCTGTTTCTGTGTTCTGCTATAAAACAATAGGACTGTAAATCTAAGAAGCAGTGCATGATTCTTGCATTTGTGTCTTGGTGGAGGCTCATCCATGTTAATGGAGCATGATCAGTGATGAGCTGAAACTTACTACCTTTTAGATAGTATTTGAGGTAGGTTATAGCCCTCTTTATTGCTAGGGCCTCTAATTAAACTGTGGCATTGTTTTTTTCTCTCGTGGGAACAATGTCCTACTTATGTAGAGAATAGGATGTTCAATGCTGTTGTGATCTTGTAAAAGAACTGCCCACAAGCCAATGCATGAAGCATTTTTCTGTAGAATAAATTCACTGTTGAAATCTGCCACTTTCAACATAGGGCCACTACACAGAATGTGCTTGAGCTTATCAAGACACAATTGATCTTCTTTGTGATGAATGACGAACCAGGAATTAAACACCTGTAATATCCTACTAAACCTAAAAAGGCTCTTAGGTCTTTCTTTGTCTTTGGCATTAGGTTTTATTTGACTGCTTTGACTTTCACTGTTTGGAGTTTAACCTGCCCATAACCTACAAAAAATCAAAGATAATTGACTGCTGATTGTGCCAAGTGACATTTCTTCGGATTTTCTGTGAGCCCGGCTATTCTTAATGCTCTGGTAACTAGGTACATATCGTGTAAATGCTCTTTTCAGGATCTACTGTGAATGATTATACCATCAATGTACGCTCCACAGAAAGACACATAGGGTCTGAAGGTTTGGTCCATTAACCTAGCCGGCACCACATGCAGTCCAAAAGGTAACACCTTAAACTGAAAAAGCCCAATCGTAGTGGAAAATGCTGTTTTCTCCTTGTCCTCTGGATTAACAGGAACTTGCCTGTATCCTTTTGTCAGATCAATCATACAGAGGAAAACAGCGGTCCCCAATCAATGAATTAGATCATCAATTCTAGGCATTGGGTAGCTGTTGAAATGGGAGACCGCATTCACCTTTCTTAATTCAATGCAGACCCTCCATGACTGATCTGGCTTGGCAACAAGCCCTATTGGAGAAGATCATGGGCTCTGAGAGGGTTCGATGATATCGCCCATTAGCATATTCTCTACCTCCTCTATAATGATGTCTTTTCTATATTCGGGTATCTGATACAGTTTTAAATGGGCTACTTACCCTGGGGGTGAACGGATATAAAGGTACATTCCATTTACCCAGCCTGGTTCAGTTCTTAAGACATCAGGAAACTATTCTAGAAGGTCTGTTAAATCTACCTTTTGGTTTTGAGGCAGGTTGGAAGGAATCAAAGGATTGCTACTTGATTCACCAGATAATAAACTAGTTAGTACCACTGTAGTACTTTTGATAGGATTTTCTCTCCATTCTTAAAAAAAGATGTAAATGATAGATATGATTTTTTCTGTCGAGTTGAGAGACCTGGTAATCATAAACCCACATCTCCTCTATAATTTCATCGGGCCATTGTCATTTAGAGAGCATTTTGTTATCAGATGAGGGAAGGAGATCAAGAACCTTTTATCCAATAAAAAAGGATCTCAATACAGCTTTTCTATCATGATAGTCTTATTGGTGTCCTTGGGTTTTAATCATGTTGGCTTGTGCTGTTGTTCTAACCATGTCCATAAACTCTTTAATCTTTGGGCTGGTTGAGAAAGTGGTAAAACAGCCTTTTCCTTTTCCTCCCAGGTCTCTTGCAACATATCAAGTACATCTTGTGATTCTCTACCATATAAAAGCTCAAACAGGGAGAATCCTGTTGAGGACTGTGGGGTCTTTCTAATTACAAAAAGGGCCCAATGTCTCATAACATCACAGTTTATGTCATTGGCTTCAACTAGTTTGTTTACAATGTGTTTCAAAATCGTGTTAAACTGTTCCAGTAGGCCATCAGTTTGAGGGCGATAGATGGAAGTTCTAAGTGTTTTTATCTGAATAATTAACTTTACTTCTGACATGAATTAACTCATAAAGGTGGATCCTTGGTCTGTCAAGATTTCCTTTGAAAACCCAGCTCTCGAAAAGAATGGAATTAAATGTTTGAGGATTTGTTGTATTGTATTATTCCATAAAAGAAAAGCTTCAGGGTAATGATTGCATAATCTAATATCCCCAGTATGTATCGTTTCCCAATTTAGATGGCTGAAAGAGCCCAACTATATCAATGCCTATGTGTGAGAAAGGTATATCAAGGATTGGCAAAAGCTGTAATGGAACTGGAAGGTGGAATTTTAAAACTAGTTATTTGAAATAGGGAGCAAGTAAGTAGACACATTTTCACATCTGCATAGATTTTGGCCAATAGAATCAATGTGCTTAAATTGTGGTTGTTCCTAGATGACAGCCTGTCAAGAGGGAAGGGGCAATTTCCAATAATATTTTGTGTGACTTTTGGGCACCATTATTTGCGATCTAGGGGTGCCATCCAGCCCACTATCTACCCTGTAAAATAGTCCAGCTTTTAGGAATAGATATGGTCCACCCTTTTACAAGATTTTTATGTCACCTCTACAGTTAGGGTTTATAACACCAGCCAGTACGTCCAGGCCATGTCGCCAAGCTAGACCTGACTTAGAGATAAGTCTAATATAAGTTCCATGAGAATGAGGACGATGTCTGTGGGTATTGAAACTTGGTCCCCAAGTGGAATCAATTCTCCCCTTCCGTGCTACTGTATAAGTGAAACCCAATAGAGTGCTCTGTGTCCCATCCAATGAAGTCATGACATCTCCCAAGAGACTGTCTGCTCCCATGCTATCTTCCCTCATATAGCCGCCTAGAGGGTCAGGATAAAGTAGCAGCTTCCATCCCTTGGCCACATAGGAGGAGGTTACCTCCAAGGGATCTGTGATGACTCCATTGAATTCATCTATATCCTTTGTTTTGATTGGACAAGCTTTTCACCTCACTCTTCTTTGTCACAATCTCACACTACACACCCCTCATTCTTTCTCATCATAGTACCCCGATAGTAATCACTAGCATTAGCCTCACAATCCTCTTCCTCATCCCAGTACCTAATTATTAATCCTACCTTTACCATCGCCCTCCTCTTTCTCATAAAAGTACCCACTGTAATCCATGTATGTACCCTGTAAGGAAGCCATGGTATCAAACAGTAAGACAGAAACAAGATATCACAGTTCACGGGTGTTTATTGGGTTTGAAAAATGTCTAGCTAATCCTACACCCTAAGATGGGAACAAGATAAGACCATCAAATTATAATAACGCAATCCTAGTCGAGTCTGTCAAAATAAAAGGGCCCATACTAATAAACCTATTGCCAATCCTTACTTCTAAATACAAATATTGTGGGAAACAATGTTATTCAAAAGAAAAGTGTTCAAGAAATGATATGTCAGGATATTCAAGCTGTTGGTTTCCCTTCCCCATGTTTTCAGCACGGGACAAGGCAGCACACTCAAGCTTAGCGCACTCTCTGGCTTCTCTAGCACGAGGATGCAGTTCAAAACTTCAACATCAGGACCTTCTGTACCAACGTCTCTTTGCCATTCAAAGTATCTTATTTCAGAGAGCCTGATGCAACATGACAAACATTAAAGTTCCTTGCTTCTTAGGATTTTACATACAACTTCTCGGGGAATTTAATGTTCACCTCAGGTCCCCCTCTGCCGGGCTGAGACCCACTTTGACTCAAAAGCTTCAACTGGTCTCCCTCCACTGGGCTTGGACCAAATGTCTTTATTTCATCAAAATCGAAGACTTTCAACTGTGCGCAGGTTTTTGGTTGAACCGTTGCAGGACCACTTTGATTCACAATTACTCGTACTCTTCTTGATATAACCTTTTTCCCAATTTCACTGTTAACACTTCTCAGCTGGATACCTTACAGAGACCTATGATTGAGCACCCACATGGTGCTGGATCACTCTGTCAAAGGTATTGTATCTTGCTTTTTAAAGTTCAGTCGCTCATCAGAAGTTCAACATTACTTGCGTCTCTTATCACACGCATTTTAACAACGTTTGTTCCAGCGCACGTCATACAATGTTGCTGCCTGAAAACTTGGCTTCAACACAAACCAGTCTTGTATTGGTCTCCCCAACTCACCGGCTATGTTGATTCACTGATGCGGCCTTGTTCTTGGAGCCAAAGACAGTACCACATTGGCTGATGCTTCTGCCCACCTTGATTATTGATACAGGAGGCCTGACACTCAAGGCAGGATCCTTCAGTCTGGTTTCCTGGTTTTATGCTTTCTAATCTCAAGGTCTCTGGAAAGTAATGGTTCCTTGTTGAAAAGGTCAAGGGAACTTCTCTCTCTGTGATCCCCTTCTGTTTGCCCGTCTTTCCTCTCTTGTTCAGCTGCCGTCTCGAAACTGCTGTTTCCTCATGTGCTTTGCCTCGCTCAGAGTGTGCTCTCATGCTCCACCTTTTATCAATGTGGGGAAGCTTAATGGAAGTCAGGTGTGTCTGACGCTCAGTAATTGCCTGGTCTCGCCTGACCATTGCATTGGAACACATCAGATTCACTGCTCAGGTGTTAGTCTGTTTTCTCTCATAGTGGGCAACATTTAAAAAGGGTGTTTCTGTTTGTAAGGGTTGTGTTAAAAAGGGGGGATGTGTTGTGGGATCATGGTGTCATAAACATATGTGAGACATTTTAGAACAGCCAGAACAATGAAATACAAAGCGTCAACAGGTTGTGTTAAGAAAGATTTCGTAATTGTAGGTAATTTTCCTTCCATGTGGCAACCCCTAAACTTTTTGCTGTTGTTTTTCACCTTGTTCTCGACTTTGCCAGAGAAGTGCAGCCTTCTGCCGCACTCCTCTGGGCTTTCGCTCCTTTCTTAGGGGGAAACTGACATGCCCTTAAGACAGTCAGTACCGGGGAACGCTGTTACCCGTAGTTTCTTTTATCATGTTGCGGCTTTCGTGCAACATGACACAAGAGGGCACTGTAAGCTAAGTTACAGCTCTCTTGGGTCTCTAGCCTTCTACAGGCCCTAGATACTCGTTTAGGATTGTTTCTGATCGGTGCAAGTGATTCAGGGACGGGAATGGTGGCAGCGATCGTTTCTTGTGTTTTGAGCTCCTTTTAGCGTTCTAAGCGCGTTTTCCGCGCTTAACCCAAAATGGTGGCCTGGCTCCCAAAATGGCCAGACCACGAGGCTCCTTTGTCCTGTCCGCTGACCGTCTTGCTCCCTTCACCTTCCCCAGGTCGAGCCGACCCGGGGCCTTCCTTATTTGGGCATGTACTTTCCCGCGAAACACGGATGCTTTCGCGGGCTTCTACATGTCTTGTGTGTGCCTCCAGGATGTGGGCTGGGATGTCTGGTCCCAATACACATCCTGGGTGCCAGAGAGTCTAGGGTGGTGTGAATGCCTGGGACCACCGTTGTCCGTGATTGGTCCACGAATGGTGTGAGTGTTGATGAGTGGATCTCCCATTGGGTCCCCTCTGTTTTGGCGCGAAGGGAACCGTGGATAAGAGGGGGCTGGAAACACCACTACCATGTCGATCTCCTGAGTTCTCACGAACGAAGGAATATAGGAGCCAAGTATCCTGCAACCAAGAGGCTGGACCGAGGAATCGCTGGTGACCCGCTGAAGGACTTCTCCTCTGCACTGCTGTCGCCTTGTGAAACCCTTTTCACCTTTGATTGAACCAGAAGGCCTGTACTGGTACTTCGACCCTTGGAATAGCGGGAACAGCTATTCTCGGCATCTTCACCATCTCCTGCCAGTAAGCCTTCGGAAGCGTCTCTGGGCCATCCAGCTGACTGACCAGCTTACACGGGAGTCTTGCTCTGTAACCGCCGCCAGGTTGTGTAGTATTTCGAGTCCTTGTCACTCTCACACGCTTCGTACACTTGGCGTTCCCAGGTCTGAAGTGAGTAGTGTACATTTGGCTCAGATACACACGGCCGCTCCGTTGCCCTGCTGTGGTAACAAACTGTGCGGGTTTCTTCGATTGGGACATCTTTTTACTCAACACGACGACGAGGCGTTCCCTGCTCTTCTGAACCTGCCAGCTGCTGAAACTGACGCGGAGAAGCCTGGGTCTGCTTGCATCAGGGACCGGTGAGTAGCATAGCTAGGATCTGGTCGCCCTCCTGCAGGAGCCCATTGCTTTTCCCCGCTGTGTCAAACAGCACCCTTTTCCGTACTCGGGCTCTGCTTCTGCCCACTGTGGAGGCTGCGCTTGAGTCGCGGAACTTGTTCTTCTTCTTTTGTGCACTAAACTGAACTGCCTGATTTCCCTCGAAGAGCTTCTCCTTTTGCCCGTTGGCACCAGCGCGTGCAGGTACTTTTGAGCACAAGGCTCCACTCTTCGCAGGGCTCGGACTTCCATCTAGTTAGGTGCCTCTGAAGGCGAACTGGGTCTAAGCATTATTGCGCACTGCCTGTTTTCCCTCCCTTTTAGGTGGACTACACATTTCGTGCATATAACGCTTGAGACTTGTTGTATTTGTATATATATTGTGTTGATATGGTATGTGTTGGTTTACTATCGTTATATTGTGATTTTCTCGCTACGGTCATTGTTTTAAAGGCCTTGAAATAAATGTGTATATATTTTTAATATAACAACTGTTTGGAGTAGTTCGTAAGTGATCTTGCTTTGTGTGCTCATTGCGGGCTTTCAGTCACCCTCACCCCTCTTGAGACCTAGTCTTGACCGCTGCGATCGCTACCTTGATTGGTCTGGCTCGTCCAGAGGTTACCCTGTTCCAAGTAATTAGGTTGGCATTCTGAACTTCTGCGCCACCAGGACAGAGTTCAGAAATCCGTCTTAACAAATTGGTGTACAGCGGTGGGATACGACTGAAGGTATCCAGTGTTGCGCACGAACTAAGGCATTTCAGGTTATTCCAACCAGGACACGTAGTGAATTGTTGTAGAATAACTTTAAAAAGGCCATAGTCCTATCTAACAGTATGGAAACAAATACCTTGTTAACTTTAAATGCTTCCAAATCAGAAACATTGAAAAAGATGTGTGCGGAGAGAGGTGTTTCCTCTCAAGGCACGAAATTGGAAATGATCCAAAGAATCGTGGCGTGGCAAGAAGCGCAGCTTGACGCTATAACTTCTGAGGACAGTGCGGAAGGAGGTGGGGCTGCTCTCACTGGTAGAACCGACGGTTCTGCCGCTGCACTGATCCATCGCGACCACGAGGACAGGGAGGACGAGATGTCTAATGTTTCCTCTGCCAGTGCTGATGGGGAGGCTATGCTTGAATTCAAGAAGCAAGAGCTGCGGTTTAGGCAGCAGGAGCTTGAATTCAGCATAGCCAAACTAAAAATCGAACAGGAAGAAAAACCAAAAGACAGGGATCACCAGTTGGAACTGGCCAAGCTTCAGGTTGCAAATGGGTCCAAGGGTCCTGGACATGGGTCTGGGGCCTCCTCTCATCCACGGTTTCCGAAAGATCTGCTCAGTGTGTATGAGGAAAGGAATGACATTATGGACTGGCTGAATGCGTTTGAGTATGCATGCGAAGTTCAACAAGTTGACAATGCTGATAAGATTGCCTGGTTACTCAGCAGACTGCCCCATTCTGGCTGTAGTGGCATTATGGAAATGTCAAAGGCTGAGCGAGCTGATTTCGCAATGTTAAAGCAAACTCTCATTTTAAAGTTTGGGAAGACTCCGGCCCAATATTTGAAACGTTTCAGAGAGTATAAGAAAAAGGAGGTGGTACTTGGGTATCTTATGTCACTGAGTCCTTGAAAAACTTAACTGGCTGGGTCGAAGGTTATAAGGTTTCTACCTTCGAAGGCATGATAAATCTTGTCATGCTGGAACACATTTTTGCATCTTCTTCCCCGGAGCTTAAGCAGCATTTGGCCGATTCGAAGGAGATAGATCCTAAGAAGCTGGCCATTGCAGCCGATTTATCGGTGTCACATCGAGTGTCCCATAAGGACAAAACTCATCCTGGTAAGCAGGAGGAAGGGAAAAAGTCCAAAGATAAGGAGGGTGGAGAATCTGATAAATCTTCTTCTCATAAGGGCCACAAAAAGAAAAATAAGGGTAAGACACAAGAGAACTCACAGGGTAGTGGAGGTCAGCCTCCGAAACAGAACTCTGGTTACAATAAGCCTCCCTATGTAAACAGACCCAATGGATCTTGTTTTGCTTGTGGAGCAACTGACCACGTGAAGGGGCATCCCCGGTGTAAGGTTAGACCTTTGGGGGTCCACTCCCCTAATCTGGCCTTCTCCTCCTACGAGGAAGAAGAGATTACAGGAGCATCCTTCTCCTCAGACTCATTTCCCAGCGGGATAGAGGCTGAGGTAGTTTTAGTTTCCCTGGGTTCCTGGGAGCCTAAAGTCGCAGAGGCTTATGCTAGGATTCCGGATAATACCAAGCACTACTTTAAAGACAGTGTGCTGATCAATGGAGTAGATACTCCAGCTCTTAGGGATAGTGGGTGCAGTCACACTGTAGTGGATTCTACCTTGGTAGACTCAGAGGAAGTTGCCAGAGCTACTCTGATGCCCACTAAGTTGGCTGACGGCCCATTCCGTATGTTCCCAGTAATACCTGTAAATCTTACTTTAAATGGTACAGCAGTCAGGATTCCAGTGAGCATTCAGAGAAACGTCCCGGGAAAGGTCTTGTTAGGTAATGATCTCAGAGCTTTAGGGCTCGTAGGAGGCACTGCCGAAAGACCCAAAACACGGTCTCAAGCACGGGCATCATTGGCCAAGACCAATACGCTGCCCCAGCCGAAGGGGAAACCCAGGGCGAAAGGAGTCGACAAGTCAAGACGAGGGAAAGAGAATATTCCCCCGAGCTCGCCTACCACTGCGGTGGAGGAAGTTGGTCAATCGCCCGGGCCTGACGAGGAGGTGGCGATGCCTGAAGTATTTGACCCCAACGATCATCCTGAACTAAAAGACTTGTTAGTTGAAGGAGGTCCTGATAGGGACGAATTCAGTAAAGGCCAACGTGAGTGCCCATCTCTGGAAGGCCTAAGGAGACAGGCCTACTCCCAGCTTGAGGGTGAACCTCCTGGGACGCATAGGATTTATTGGGAAGGTGGACTCCTGTATAGTGAGCCCCCAGAGTCTACAGAAGGAGACCATAGGAGGTTGGTGGTTCCCCTTGCTGTTAGGCCCTTCCTCCTGCAGTTGGCGCATGAAGTTCCCCTTGCTGGTCACCTTGGTATGAAGAGGACCAAGCAAAGGTTATCCATGCACTTCTACTGGCCCAAGATGGGGGTGCAAGTAGAAAGTCACTGCAGGAGTTGTGTCTCCTGCCAGTTGTCTGGTAAGGTTGGCGCGACAATCCAAGCTCTGTTGGTACCGCTCCCAGTTGTGGGGGTACCATTTGAAAGGGTAGGGATCGACATCGTTGGCCCCCTTGACCCGCAAACATCCTCGGGCAATAGGTTTATCCTGGTGCTGGTCGACCATGCAACCAGATATCCTGAGGCCATCCCATTGAAAACTGTAACTGCCAAGTCAGTTGCAAAAGCTTTACTTGCCATATTTACTAGGGTTGGCTTCCCTAAAGAAGTTGTGTCGGATCGTGGCAGCAACTTTATGTCGAAGTATATGCAGGCTATGTGGAAAGAACATGGGGTCACCTACAAGTTAACCTTCTGCATACCACCCCCAGACCAATGGTCTGGTGGAACGTTTCAACAGAACGTTAAAGAGCATGATTGGGGCTCTGGAGGAACCTCAGAGAAGAAAATGGGATCTTCTTTTACCATGCTTACTGTTTGCCTACCGAGAGGTACCACAGGAGGGTGTTGGCTTCAGCCCCTTCGAACTTCTGTTTGGTCATCCCGTACGGGGACCCTTAGCTATCGTCAAAGATGGATGGGAGATGCCCACTCCCCCTGTTACTACCAACGTAGTTGATTATGTGCTAGGGCTCAGAAAACGGATGGTACTTCTGATGGGCTTGGCTAGTGATAAATTGAAGGCAGGACAAGCGCTGGTGAAACATTGGTACGACCAGAGAGCTTCCCTCATCAACTTTACACCTGGTCAGCAAGTCCTGATCATGAATCCCATAAGGCCGCCTCGAGCTTTACAGGACAAATGGTCAGGCCCTTACACAGTGGTGGAGCCCCTGGGTGAGGTTAACTATTTAGTGGACCTTGGAAGGCCTGGACAGGCTCCAAAAGTGTTTCACGTGAATAGGCTGAAGGCTTTCGTCCCAAGAGTCGAAATCGCAGCACTGCTACTGGCTTCAGATGTTGAGGAAGAGGAGTCTGAACCTCTCCCCGACCTGTTCCTAAGCGGTCCTTCAGATAGCTCCTTTGAGGGTGTCCGAGTGGCCCCTCACCTGACTTCTGATCAGCAGGCTGAGGTGAAAAGTTTGCTTAGGCAGTTTTCCCCCCTGTTTTCACAGTCACCTGGTTTGACACCTTGGTGCAAACATAACATTGACACAGGAGACAGTGTACCTACCAAAAGTAGGGGATACAGGATGTCAGACAAAGTATGGTCTTATATTAAGACCGAGGTCAACAAGATGTTAGACCTTGGGTTGATTGAACCCTCTAGTAGTCCTTGGTCCAGCCCTGTGGTTTTGGTTCCAAAGGCAGGCACTTCTGAATTGAGGTTCTGCGTGGATTACAGGGCTCTGAATGCTGTCACCAAGACAGATGCACACCCCTTGCCTCGAACAGATGAGCTGGTGGATACTTTGGGTGCCTGCAAGTACCTCAGCACGTTGGACCTCACTGCTGGCTATTGGCAAATAGCTTTAGCAGAACATGCCAAGGAGAAGACAGCATTTTCTACTCCAGACGGCCTTCACCAATTCCGGGTAATGCCGTTCGGGTTGAAGAATGCACCTGCCACTTTCCAGAGGCTTGTGAATCATGTGTTGAATGGGTTGGACGAATTCTGTCTTGCATATCTGGACGATATAGCAGTTTTCAGTGCCACCTGGGAAGACCATGTGAAACACCTCGGGATTGCGCTCCAGGCTCTTCAGAAAGCACACCTGACCATAAAGGCTAGTAAATGCCAGATTGGACAAGGCTCAGTGGTTTACCCTGGACATGAAGTAGGTGGAGGGAGGATACAGCCTCTTCCCAGTAAAGTACAAGCAGTACAAGACTGGCCTACCCCCACTACGCAAACCCAAGTGAGAGCCTTCTTAGGACTCACGGGGTATTAACGCAATTTGGTGGCAGACCATGGCACCATAGCTGCCCCTCTGACTGCCCTCACAACTCCGAAGAAACCCAAGAAGGTAACTTGGACCGACGAGTGTGAGAAGGCCTTCAATGGCTTAAAAGACTCCTTGTGCCAGGCCCCTGTCCTCAGGGCCCCTGATTATCAAAGACCTTTTATCGTGCAGACGGACGCCTCTGACACTGGGATAGGAGCTGTACTATCACAAGTAGATGAGAAGGGTAAGGAACACCCTATTGGTTTTATTAGCCGCCAGTTTAAGGACAGAGAGCTCAGATGGTGCACGGTAGAGAAAGAATGTTTCTCTGTTGTGTGGGCCCTAAGGAAGCTGAGGCCCTACCTCTATGGGACACACTTCACTGTGCAAACTGACCATAAGCCCTTAAAGTGGCTAATGAACATGAAGGGGGAGAATCCAAAGTTGCTTAGGTGGTCCATAAGTCTACAAGGCTTCGACTTCACTATTGAGCATAGGCCAGGTGTCCAACATAGCAATGCTGATGGGTTGTCCAGAATGTTTAACCGACCTGAGCAAGAGACTCATCCAGGGGTGGATTAGTTCCCCCTGTCCATAGTCTGGGAGGGGCGAGAGTTAGGAAAGATTTCGTAATTGTAGGTAATTTTCCTTCCATGTGGCAACCCCTAAACTTTTTGCTGTTGTTTTTCACCTTGTTCTCGACTTTGCCAGAGAAGTGCAGCCTTCTGCCGCACTCCTCTGGGCTTTCGCTCCTTTCTTACGGGGAAACTGACATGCCCTTAAGACAGTCAGTACCGGGGAACGCTGTTTCCCGTAGTTTCTTTTATCATGTTGTGGCTTTCGTGCAACATGACACAAGAGGGCACTGTAAGCTAAGTTACAGCTCTCTTGGGTCTCTAGCCTTCTACAGGCCCTAGATACTCGTTTAGGATTGTATCTGATCGGTGCAAGTGATTCAGGGACGGGAATGGTGGCAGCGATCGTTTCTTGTGTTTTGAGCTCCTTTTGGCGTTCTAAGCGCGTTTTCCGCGCTTAACCCAAAATGCTGGCCTGGCTCCCAAAATGGCCAGACCACGAGGCTCCTTTGTCCTGTCCGCTGACCGTCTTGCTCCCTTCACCTTCCCCAGGTCGAGCCGACCCGGGGCCTTCCTTATTTGGGCATGTACTTTCCCGCGAAACACGGATGCTTTCGCGGGCTTCTACATGTCTTGTGTGTGCCTCCAGGATGTGGGCTGGGATGTCTGGTCCCAATACACATCCTGGGTGCCAGAGAGTCTAGGGTGGTGTGAATGCCTGGGACCACCGTGGTCCGTGATTGGTCCACGAATGGTGTGAGTGTTGATGAGCGGATCTCCCATTGGGTCCCCTCCATTTTGGCGCGAAGGGAACCGTGGATAAGAGGGGGCTGGAAACACCACTACCATGTCGATCTCCTGAGTTCTCACGAACGAAGGAATATAGGAGCCAAGTATCCAGCAACCAAGAGGTTGGACCGAGGAATCGCTGGTGACCCGCTGAAGGACTTCTCCTCTGCACTGCTGTCGCCTTGTGAAACCCTTTTCACCTTTGATCGAACCAGAAGGCCTGTACTGGTACTTCGACCCTTGGAATAGCGGGAACAGCTATTCTCGGCATCTTCACCATCTCCTGCCAGTAAGCCTTCGGAAGCGTCTCTGGGCCATCCAGCTGACTGACCAGCTTACACGGGAGACTTGCTCTGTAACCGCCGCCAGGTTGTGTAGTATTTCGAGTCCTTGTCACTCTCACACGCTTCGTACACTTGGCGTTCCCAGGTCTGAAGTGAGTAGAGTACATTTGGCTCAGATACACACGGCTGCTCCGTTGCCCTGCTGTGGTAACAAACTGTGCGGGTTTCTTCGATTGGGACATCTTTTTACTCAACACGACGACGAGGCGTTCCCTGCTCTTCTGAACCTGCCAGCTGCTGAAACTGACGTGGAGAAGCTTGGGTCTGCTTGCATCGGGGACCGGTGAGTAGCATAGCTAGGATCTGGTCGCCCTCCTGCAGGAGCCCATTGCTTTTCCCCGCTGTGTCAAACAGCACCCTTTTCCGTACTCGCGCTCTGCTTCTGCCCACTGTGGAGGCTGCGCTTGAGTCGCGGAACTTGTTCTTCTTCTTTTGTGCACTAAACTGAACTGCCTGATTTCCCTCGAAGAGCTTCTCCTTTTGCCCGTTGGCACCAGCGCGTGCAGGTACTTTTGAGCACAAGGCTCCACTCTTCGCAGGGCTCGGACTTCCATCTAGTTAGGTGCCTATGAAGGCGAACTGGGTCTAAGCATTATTGCGCGCTGCCTGTTTTCCCTCCCTTTTAGGTGGACTACACATTTCGTGCATATAACGCTTGAGACTTGTTGTATTTGTATATATATTGTGTTGATATGGTATGTGTTGGTTTACTATCGTTATATTGTGATTTTCTCGCTACGGTCATTGTTTTAAAGGCCTGGAAATAAATGTGTATATATTTTTAATATAACAACTGTTTGGAGTAGTTTGTAAATGATCTTGCTTTCTGTGCTCATTGCGGGCTTTCAGTCACCCTCACCCCTCTTGAGACCCAGTCTTGACCGCAGCGATCGCTACCTTGATTGGTCTGGCTCGTCCAGAGGTTACCCTGTTCCAAGTAATTAGGTTGGCCTTCTGAACTTCTGTGCCACCAGGACAGAGTTCAGAAATCCATCTTAACAGGTTGTACCTAAAAGTGTGAACATCTAGATTGAATTAAAACTCGTCCCTTAATCTATCATAATATGACACCCAATCTGGAACAGGTTTTGATGATTTGTCACCCCCCAAGTCCGGAGATGGTGGGTCAAAATAAAGATGCTACTTCTTTTATTTATCCCCTGATTACTAAACCCTCTATAATTGTGGATAAGGCTGCTGTCAAATATATACAATGGTACAACAAAGATTGTCATAAAAGTAAAAAACAATTTAATTTTGCCAATGACAAAGGTAAACGGTTTCAGCAGTGATAATATACAATTTCTTAGGGATATGTATACACATTTAAACTATAGCAAAAAGAAGGAGTATGCTGAAGGGAAACAGAGTCTGTTGACAAATACAATTCGAGACAATAAAACTACTAATTTCTGTATGGTATTATCACGGGTACACCTGGATGCTAGCATTAGATTAGCTGGTAGTATTACCGAGGATTTTTGGTACCACCATAAATGAGGAAACTTTCCCCACTCAAGCACTAAGTATCATAGAGTGTCTATTTGGGGCAAGAGAATTAATCGAGCACTTGCACCTTACATTGGAGAAGTTCAAATTGGCGATTACTTCAAAGAAAAATGGGAAAGCTTTGGGCATAGATACAATTCCAGTAGACATTTATAAGGAGGATATCGAGATCTGGGCAAAATGTTTCTGTAATCTATTTAACACAATTGCTCTCAATTTACTTGACCCAGGCTGAAATATTACCAATACACAAAAAGGGGTGTAGAGATATGCCAAATAATTACAGCCCAATCTCTATGTTAGTCACTGCAGGCAAAATATATGCTAACGTCCTTCTGAGCTACCTTAAATACTGGATTGTTGATAACGATGCTATACACCATCTTTGAGCGGGATACCAGAGTGGACTTTGTAATATAGATCAATGTTTTAGATTGAATTTGATTTTAATGAAATATGTTTTGTCGGGGAATATGAAGATTTATGTGATCTTTATTGATCTTAAAAATAGCCTTTAACTGTGTCCCCCGACATTTGCTCTGAGAGAGGCTACAATTGGTTGTGCTGCTTCCATTGCTAAGAGCTATTATTTGCCTGCATTTTAGCAAGGGTGCAATGGATCAATTCAGGACAAACAACCAGGGCATTTCCAGTGCAGAAGGGAATCCAGCAATGCTGTGTTCTTGCTACCACTCTCTTTTGCTTGTTTATTAATACTGTGATCAATCTTATCATGGAAGTACCTATGGATGTCCCAACTATAGGCCAGGATACAATTCTGAAATGCCTGTTTGCAGATGATGTGATATACTGATTGCCAAAACACCTAAATGTCTGGCCCTCATTAGGACCCTGGCGGTAAGGGGTTTGCGCCAGCGTTAGCTGCGCCGACCCCTTACCGCCAACTACGAGTTCCCATAGCGCCATGGTCATTTTTCCGCCCGCTTTTTGCGGGCGTAAAAATCCATGGCGCTATGGGACCTTGGTGTTAATTACGCCACCGTAATTTATGGTGGCGTAATTAACGCCTTCCCCACTCCCATTGAGCCCTATGGGGCCGAAATGGGGATGGGGAAGGGTAAATGGGTCAATGGGGACTTACCGCCCCGCCGACCTCGGAATGGGGCGGTAAGTCCGCCATCCGCCATGGCGTAAAGGGACTTTGCGCCATGGCGGAAAAGTCCGCCGACGGCGGAAATAATCCGCCAGGGTCCTAATGAGGGCCTGAAAGAATAACTTAGAGAATTTTTCAGACTGTTTCTACAAATAATTGGTTCAATATCAAGTTGTCAAAACTAAGTCTATGGTGTTTACTACACAAAGGAAAAAGGAAACTAAAATGTCTATCTTTCTGGTTGGAACTCTAATTGGGAAAGTCGCTAGCTATCATTATTTGGGTATTAGGTATGATAGTAGAGGGCTGTGGGACAAACAGATGGATATATCATACCAATACTGGAGAGATCTTGCAATGCATGTTAAAGGTTTGCTTGTTTATATGAAAATAGTGCTGTCAGTCCATTTATGAGTATTTACAAAGCACAGACCAGCTCTTTGTCTATTTTTGACTGAATTGTGGGGCCATTTGAAAACTACAAAATTGTTAACAACAGAACATAAGTTTATAAAAGGGATATTGGGCCTCTCACTGAAAATAGCACTTAAGGACTTAATGAACTTAAATCACTCAAGCACTTAATGTCTAAAACATGTTTGATGCTTTTCAAATTAGGTTCTAAGGGTGTGTATGTTTGTCCTGAATTTCCATAAGGAATCATTATAGGCTACACCTGCTCCCACACTTAAATGGCTTTGAATGTCATCTTTCCCAATGTTATCAAGTATAGCAGTGGTGCAATGTATGATATTCTCGCTCAAGATGGGTGCTCAAAACTGCCCTGGTGAAAACATGTTAAGCTTATGTTAAAACATTTAGAGCTCACTGAGCTGTCAGGGAATCCTACCAGCATAAAGAGTAGGGATCTTGTTAAGGGGTTCTCTAACAGCACAAAAATACATTTCTTAGTAATTGTGGTGACAAGGAATGAAGAGACAGACCAAGTGATGCCATATTGGTTTCTATAGACTTTTATTAAATGAAATACCAAACCTATCTATCCCTAACTCTAAGGGGATTTCCATACCTAGACCAAAGAAACGTGGGTGCTCATCAGGAAGTCTGTGTGAGACAAAACAAAAAGGCACCATCCTGGTCACAAAGGCTATTACTCTGTCCCTATTACTGAAACAAAACACCAAAAAGTTCAGCTAATGTTCATAATCCAGGAGAATGACTCCCTTCTACTGGATGGAAAGGATTCAAATGCCTCCTAGGTTGTACAAACCAAAATTTCCCAAAAAGTTCTGTGTACTCCGTGACCTAACAGAAAATAAAACAGTCACATAAAGTTCTTGTAGGTGCTAGTAGAATTACTCCCTTCTCCTAGCTGGTTCCCCAATGTCTTTCACAATTCTTAGTTAAGTTTGTAACTTCCTTAAGGAGGTGTTCACAACCTCTAGGTTGTGTACAATTCTTGATCTGCCCCTACTGGGGAGATGAAGCTGTTCTTCGAGTCCCTCTCGACTCTCCAGCACCACACTTTTGTGAATCTGGCCTGGGAACTGCATCACAAAATGGTTTACGTGTTTCTCTATTTCTTCATGGCTTACAGTCTTGTAACTTCTCGGCCACTTTCTGGGCTTGTATGTATTCCCATTACCTTCTCTCAGGGAACTCTTCACTGGTTTTGCCAGGGGTCATGGGTCCAAACTTATTAGTTCAACTTCTTACTTTAGTAGTCCTCTGAGTCTCACCTATCTCCACCTCGAGTTATAGTGGACAACCTCTGCATAGCTGCCGGACCCTTTGATCATGCTGTGACAGGTTACGACACCTCCATGGTCGTTTGCTCTCTCCTGAAAGAAACCCATGGAGCTCTGCTGTAGGCTAACGTGAACGTCTCAGCACCATTGTTGGACTCAACAATCCACCCACTCCAGGTCATGCCACCAACTCTCATTCTCTGCAAGCTTATCATGCTGGTTTCCCAACCGACTTGCAAGACACTTCTCGGGTGTCCTGCTATTTCTCTTCTATGCCTTGGAGATAAACCTTGCTGCAATCTCCCAAAACCCAGCTTTCCAGGCTGTGATCAGGCCTCCTCAGTTGCCTGGTTCTCCCTCTGGGTGTATCACAGCTTCCAGCTTGCCAGAATCGCACAAGCCTTTGCCGGCCAGGTCAGCGAATGACGAAGAACACACTCCATCTTTGTTGTTTAGTGTAAATAGTGGGGACGGTCCCAGCATAACATCTTACTAATTGACATCAGCTGCTGTAGCCTTCATCCCACTCAAACGTCAGGTTTTTGAGTGCTTCTTCATATCAGTATCTATGTTGTCAAGAAGGTTTGATATTCCACGATAACACACAGTTTCAGAGATGATCTTATGTTGATAGTATTTGGGCATTATTGTCAGCCTATGCAGTGGAATATTAAAGGGCATGCCTCTCAATTTCATACTCATCCACAGGTGAGCAGTCCCTCTCCATGAGATCCTCCCTCATGTTACCACCCCTAGGGGCACCATTGGTTAGCGGCCTCACCTCCCTAGCCTCATGGAAATGGTATCTACCCTGGGGAGAAATGACACCACCTGAAGGATCTTCACATAATATGGATCCCCAATAATTAAGGCAACCGATACATCATAATTGGTGGATCTGTCCACAATATTCTTACAGTGTATGGTTTTTAATGGCAAAAATAGCAAACAAGCGATATTGCATGTACCATTCTAATTCATATTTTTGGTTGATTCTCTGGAACCTGCTGGTCCACTCCCTACGCAGCTTAAGGTCTTTCAAGACCACGTTTGTCAGTTTCCCCTGTCTGTTAAATATTGACACCTCTATGTGGTCTAAAAGCAAACAACCCAAAATATAAGCTGTATTTATGAACATTTAATTTGCACAATACTGATTGATTGATTTTTCTCTATAACAGATTGTTCTATACATTTATCTAAACACAATTCCCCTACTGTGATAGAATACCATCTAAGTGGGTAGGCAATGCAATGCTTTTTTGTGTATTACAACACAAAATGATTCTGGAAATTCTATCTCAGAAAGTGAGCTCTTCTAATCAGACCTCACCTTACTAAATGCTACATGCTGAAAAGTATAGTGTCTGTGTTGTTTTGGTTGTGCCCTGTCTACTGACACACCATCAAATGCCATGCAGTTTGGTAGTATTGTAGCCATACAGTGACATGTGCATTCCTAGCAGTCTACCTGCTGGAAAGCAAATTAGTACCAACCATGGACTGCTCTTAACTGCCGGCACTTATGAACAAAATATAACTGTACTTCAACGTACCTCTCCTAGGCCTGTGACTGTACCACCCTAAGGCCTGGTGAAAGATTGATAAATATGTGTAAAACTGTATCTTGCTGCATATAGTGTGACCGTTGGGAACTACAGTTATAAATGGCCAGATCCACTTGATGTATTTTTATTCAACTGGCTTTCCAGTGACACATGAATATTTCAGCATAATGTGTTTCACTGTATAGGGCTGTATTCCACCAACAATAGGGTGTTAGGTCTAGCCCTAGAGGGTCTCTTCAGTCTCTCCTGCGAAGTCTTGACGCCTTACTAGGAGGACGAACTCTGTAGTGAGGGGGAGAGGGCAGAGGGAACCACTAATTCAAAGACAGCACTACCCGCGCAATGAGAATATTACAACAGAGGGATGATGACTAGAGTTTCTTTGATGAAGGACTGATAGGCGAGGGGGAGGTTTTGGGTAGCCCAGGAGTAGAATTACAACCAAGAGAGGGGTTCCACCTTTTGAATTTTTCGAGGTCTCATACACTATACAATCGCAAGTGGAGTGGTATGGCGACAGCTGCTTCTAATTAAAACACGGCATCAAGGGATAAGTTAAAATAAGTTTGAGTCTGGGCAGCATAACACCTTGATAAGCAGCATACGGAAAGTTAAAAACTGCTTCCTAACATCATAACGCCCGTGATTTCGTCAGTCGATGCTGAATGAAACGGCAACTAAAAGAAGTAACTACAGCGCCTGACTGGACGCACCTCCACGCCAGGATCAGCTTTGCTAGCAGATGTGGGGTGTTACATTGTAGATGAGATTGAACAGCAACATACTCGATTACTTGAACCTCATTTTGCAAATGGATGTGTATCTGTAAAGTTCTGAATGACATGAACTTACCGGATAGCTCCATTAACGGGAAATCCGTGATAACAGCTTTACACATGAGCAGGAAATGTAAGTATCCTATGCGCTTGGTGACATGTGTTAGAAGAAACGTGCTTATGTCCAACGTTCTACTCACACCAAGTGTCCTGAAGAAAGATTCGCAGGAGCACACAAATTACATTGACTCTTGACTGAGTTCTTTGTGCATCCAGAAACACAAATTGGTGTAGACACTCAACAGAGAGGGTTAATGCAAGTGCATTCACTGTGAATGAGGCCATCACTTGTGTTACTAACATCACACTATCACTTTAAATGTATAGATGATATATGACACCAGTGGTCTTGTTTTTGAAACATCTATTGGACATATGATTTGGAAACCATTTTTGAATGTATTGTTTTAGTACGTTTGATGTGTTTTTAGATGTGTATATTGATTAAAATATGTATACAATCCATTTGACCTCCTGCCACTGCTTAAGTAACATTATGCAGACCTGTTTTGTTTGATTGGTGGGCGCCTACGGCCTATATGTGTAAAAGCAGGGTAGCTATTTGTGGAATCTCTCTTTTGGATACACTATATGTGCCATCTATCAACCTTCTGCAGACAAAGCACTCTGGGGCTACTTTCAAAAGGTAGAGAGTACTGTTACTGCAGCCGGGATTGGACCCTGATCAAAGTCTTGAAATGGACCAATTAACTGTGACAACATGTGTATTTAATGGGGTGAGATCCTTAAGGTGAATGTAAACATCTGTGGAGTACATAAGAAGGCACCTGGGACTTTATTGGGTTTAAGCCTACCCAAAGTCTTCTTCCATGGGGGTGGAGATTAATACTTTCAAGGAGGGAGCAAGACCCTCTCCTCAACCACTTCAGAGGCCCATTTGTAGTGACCTGCTGTTTGGACAAGGAATGCCTGCTGCTTTGACACTGATAACCAGGATCCTGGCTACTTAAAGTGGCAGCCCTGCAAGTGCTATCTGGCAACCTTCTGTGCTGGGAAGAGAAGAAGATGGGTTCACCTTAACATTTGGGTCCCTGGATGGCGTCTCACAGCAACTCAGAATCAAAGGGACAGCATTGGGTTCTGTTCCGATCTGAAACCCCATTTTTGCCAACCTAGCCACCAGGGAACTGCCCTTGACACTTGACACCTTTCAAACCATGTTGAGCCAATAACTCGCCCAATTCCTGCCTGCTTCTGCAGTCATCTGGAGCCAATCTGTGCTTCAGGACCACACTGCATCATTGAACTGCATAGAAATGACTTGATGTTTTTGAGCTGCTGACTTACCCATCACCTGTCAGCTCTGCCACCAATTTGAGACGATCACGGATGCAGAACCTCATAACTGAGCCCTCTCATACTGCCTCACTCTGGCAATCCATTGGCAGTGTTTAATTCCACCATCTCAGCAACGACTCGACTCATTGGAAAGGACAAATAATCCTGGCTTGACTCTGTCGAGCCTCCTAGAAGAAGATGGATGGTATGCACAGTCATTCTGTCCCCTAGACTAGTTTCAATGGCCTTAGTGACAATTCTAGACCCCACTCCATACATTTTTAAACCCATTGACTATTGCCAGCAGACATGTGTCTTCATACGCAGAGTGGCTACTTTATCCCAAGTCTGCATGTTCTGTGTATTCCTTTATGAGAGTGGGTTATTAGTGGTTTTAATAGTATTATATGTATATATATATTTTAATTTAACGTCTCCTATTTTTAAAGAGCCTTAATTGCACATGTCCTTTATTTTGGTACCATGGTACTGTTGTTTGGATGCGCCTTTGCCCGCTAACATTCCCCTTGGACCACAGTACCATAAAGACGTAAAGCAGATACAACATTCATGTTGTGCCCATTTCATCTTATGATTCAGATCAGTGCTGATTTAGTAGTAGCGTGGGGCTGAGTAAGAGTGTAAGCACCACGACGTATCCCTGTACTCCAGCAGAGCACTAGTCATTTAGTCATACCTCTCTTTTAAATATTCATTTACGGGTTTTCGTTTTTGAATAGCCACAGTTGTAAAGAGCCGCAGTTGCAAGGAAGGGTCTATTTTCTTTGTGTTTGTCAATTTAGCTGTGTTGCAGTATCGATACCCATAGCGTATGTATTCCTCTTTCACGTATTATTCTGGTTTCATCGCTGCGGTGCTTCGTAAACGTGAGATTTGCTATTTCTCATGGTGCCAGAAAAGATTTTTTTTTTTTTTAAAGTGTCTTGCTGTTTGACTGATGGAGCTTTCGTGGAAAACATTTTGTTGAATTTGTAAAAGCTGTGGTCTTATAAGATGCAATGTCAAGTCCATTTCCCTATCATTTGTATCAATTCAGTACTTAAAAACCCTTCGATTCGATTTCATGTGTCAGCCATTAGCAGCTACCAAACAGGCTGAATCAACATTCCTTCATCAGGGTCCCAGTGATTCATTCTTTTCTGGAGGGTTGAGAAAACAAGTTCCCTCTAATTAGGCCCCAGCTCTGACAGGAGAGCTGTGGTACGTTCTTCAAGCTAAATGCATGGTGTTGTTTTTGGAGCCATGGTACAAATCGAATTTAACATATTCCTGTTGCCAATAGTGTTCAGCATAGCACACTATGGTGTGTTTGTTCACCAGTGTTGTAATACACTCATTTAGAGTATTCTGCTACAAATGGAAATCAATGATTTGAGCATGATGTGCATTGCAAATAGAGGTATATTTACTGACTGATGGAGAAAAGTATGATATTCAATGTCTGCTGTACTTAATACGTAATCTTTCTTGTGTTCAAATATGACGACTCTACATGCTATTCACAAACACCATATGTAGCATACACATAATTCATGCACATCTGAAATTAGATGTGCATTTAGTAGAAATCCCTAAAGGAGGCTCCCCGATGTCCGAAATGTGGACCCTACATGTGCAAACTGTAGGTAGTGCATAGTATAAGCGCATGTAGTATTACAAAATAGGGCATTTAAAAGAAGTGTTAACATGTGATCACCTGGCTACAAACAATTTTGCCATAGCTGTTGTGACACCTTAGACAGATTCTGCAAATATTACTCCAATGTATGATCATTTCTATACTGAGCTGTTCAATGAAAAACATGTAATTTGTTTGGAGGGGCCATCTACATTGCACATCCCTACAATACAGCCCACAATACTGTGTTGCACCTCAGAGTGTTAAAAGTGTAAATGCCTCATATAACACATTATGTTTGGTGGAGGTATTTACAATTAAATCCTAGTGAAGGTACGCTATTGTTTGACTTGAGAGTCTACATTTTGGTAGACAACATTTGGTTGATTCGATCAAATACACATATATATTCCATGAGACTTCCTTTAGCATGACATGAATACATTTTTTTTTTATTCCTCTTTGCTGGAGATATTTTTTGCATATTCGCATATATAAAATAATATATACATACAAAAAAAATGTTGTTGAGTGGACGTTATGGTTAAGTTGCCCTAACAAAAACCTGTACAGTTCACTAAACAGAAACTTCCCACCTCCCCTAAATGCTTCACACCAAAACAGAAAAACCCCTGAAATTGGACAGTTATGGTAAACTAAGCCCGCAACCCTGCCACCACCATTGTGCACTGCTAACACTAACACCCACACCATGAAATATATCATCTCACATGTCAATGATGACATCAATGACGACATCACTTGCTTTAGCCCCTTTCTTTTACTTCCCTGCCATACATACATATGTACATTCAGTAAAAACATTTCACTAAAGGAATGTTATACTTCACAGTGCAACGAAACACCACTGCACATTCCCCCATTATGGTAAGCTAAGCAACCATAACTCGCCCCATCTACATGCATTGCTAACACTAATACCCAGGACATCAAAGATGACATCACTCATGACATCACGTGTGAAAATATTTCTAAATAAACTCTACCTACAAGGGGTTCTATCTATTATGTTGGTAGCAAGATGTCAGGGGTGATTGTGTAATGTTACACATGGATTTCGTAGCTCACAAATCTAGACTCAATACACACTTGTGCTACAACAAGCAATACATATGACGACGCAATGCATATAACTGAGTGGCACATACAGGGAAACTGAAGTAGGGTTCAAAGAACTAGCAGCATCCCACAGTTTATCTTCATATATACACATTAATTGTGTGTTTGAGGCCTGCTATTGCCTCATGGATGTGCATCATGTGCTGCCACCGGACGCTAAGGAAAGTACTTTAAGAGCACACGGCAACAGTAACGTTTTGCTACACTGCACCTTTTTAATGTTCATAATGTACTGGTCAGTTAATGAAACCACCCAGCCTACATTTTTCAATGCACCAAAATAGTTGAGGCACACATGTGATGTCATGAGTGATGTCATCAATGATATTTGTGATGTAATCTTTGATGTCCTGGGTGTTAGTTTTAGCAATGCACGTAGATGGGGCGAGTTATGGTTGCTTAGCTTACTATAATTGGGGAATGTGCAGTGGTGTTTCGTTGCACTGTGAAGTATAACATTCCTTTAGTGATTTTTTTCTACTGAATGTACAAATGTATCTATGGCAGGGAAGGAAAAGAAAGGGGCTAAACAAGTGATGTCATTGATGTCATTGACATGTGAGATGACATGTTTCATGGTGTGGGTGTTAGTGTTAGCAGTGCACAGGGGTGGTGGCAGGTTTGCAGGCTTAGTTTACCATAACTGTCGAATTTCAGGGGTTTTTCGGTTTTGGTGTGAAGCATAAAGGGGAGGTGGAAGTTTCTGTTTAGTGAAGTGTACAGGTTTTTGTTAGGGCAACTTAACCATAACGTCCCCTCAACAAAGTTTCTTTTGTAGTGAATTTCACTGGTTTTTGGGAGGGCAACTTAACCATAACGTCCCCTTATCAAATTGTTTTTTGGAGTGAATTGTACAGGTTTTTTGGAAGAGGAACTTAATTATGAAGTGTGGCAATGAAGTTGTTGTGCAGAGTATGCATTTTTATTAAGTGATCTTGGCAGATATGTACTGCAATGTACGTACTTGATAAACATTTAACCTAGAACATGCAGAACCCCCTCCCTATTGATTTTAGAAAGGGACGGACTGAGCGCCTGTTTGCGGACGGGGCGGACAGGATAAAGATTAGTGAAAGAGGAGGGGGGTATCTGAAAATGTACTATTGTCTCACACAAATAGTGTGAAACATTGAAGAACGGCATAAAGATATTGTAAGTAGTAATATGTAAATATGGAAACGTGAAGGTGGGAAAAAGAAAAGGACACATTTAATAATCATGTAGATGCCTCCACTGTAATCACTGCACAGAAACTCGGCAGCCTGGATCGATAGTGGACGGACGTAGTAGTACAAAGGGAGATAACATCAAAAGAGTGAGTTGAGGTCATTCTTGTATGTGGATGTTGTTTTTTTTTGGAATGTGGTGCAAAAATAATAATTTCTCTATGTTGTTTTGACTCAGAAATGGCTAGTACTTTGGAGTGGCTGGAGGAGTATTTCCCACAGGGGAAAATGTCTGAAGACAGCGACAACAAATGGTACACATTGGTCTGCATATGGAGAATAGTGACCAGTATTTTATAGCCATTTAACTTATGGTGTTTTTTTTATCAACAGAACAGGAAAGAAAAGAGGAAAGGGCAACAAACGAGATAGAAGAAGACAGGATAAAAAAAAGAGCAGAACATGGACATTCTGAACGACAATTTTCAAAGTTTATGGGAGTTTGTGGAGTACGTTGTGAGAGGAAAAGTTCGGTACCATTGCCCCACCTGCACCTGCCCTGCTTCTCCATTCCCTAGTGACCCATCCCCAAACATGCAAGAGGAGAATAGACGTTTCGACAAAGTATCCATCCCTTCTTCCCCTCACAAATCTTCCCCTCATAACCAGGCTGTGTTCAATCCAAATTCCACCATATTCGTTTCAGTGTCCGCTTCCCCCGCTATTTCTTTCTTTAGATTGATGTTTGTGTGTGTGTGTGTGTAGGGAATGGTTTTGTACAGTAGTTGCGGAGAAAGTGTGTGTGTGTAATTTCTTTTTTTAAAAAGACGTAAAATGTTCGCGAACAGCGCGCCTGTTCAACCTAAACGCAAGCAATGGAATGTGGGAGCTGTCTAATGTGAAGTAAAACGGATGTGATGTGTGACTGCTGCATCTTTAGAAAATGTGCGTACATAAACAGAAAAGGGTGTCCAAATGATATACTATGTTAGCGTACTGCTTGGAAACAAGATAATACATGGTCGTAGAATACACAAGATGTGGTGTAAATGAGTTCAAATGGAGTGTGTGAAGTACACTATAGCGGTCCGTATTGGGCGCAGTCAAAATAGTGCCGTCCGTAGAACACGCACGGGGGCTGGCAAGTTCGTAGGCAAACAAAATGGAGTTCTCCTAAGGACACTGGAACTGGCCGTACAGTGAACATAGCATGAGTGCACATGCGCAGTACAAACATAAGTATTACGAACAGCGCGCCAGTTCCTAACTGTCCATCTCACTTGTGTCGCACTTTGAAGTAGTTTGAGAACCCGAACAGTGTAGGACACTTGTGCGCATGCGCATGTTTGATTCTTTGCATTAGCTGTTAAGGGGATTTTCAATATGGGGGCGGATGTGTTGAGGACGTCAACTTGTGACCGGACCTACGCTGAGCGTGGGGACTACTTTCCGTGCGTTGTGTGCTTCTGAAACAATAAAAATGAACTTGTAGACACAAGCCAAGTATTATGGAGTTTAAACAAGTTAATTTAACATATCCCAAACAATAGGGCACCTCAGGAGTTGCTCTGTAAAATGTGTGTACCGCTTTGTAGGGATGAAGACGGTCACGAGGCACACCCCTGCAGCCCTAGAAAAAGCCACACCCCCAAGTGCATCTTCATTGTCTTGCTAGCTATAGCTGATTGAGGTGCATTGCCTTTACTGCTGTAGTGACCAAAAGGAAAATAATTGGTATGGCTTCCATGGCTGCTGTTGGATTATTAGCCTCTGCACCACCCCCAAACCCGCCACCATCACCACCTCAGAAAGGGCTTTCAGAGAGATATATGGGTGAGGATTTAGAGATTGAGGAAGAAGAGGAGGAAGAGAATGAAGTGGAGGAACTCCGCACTAGGAGCACTCGGCGGGAGTCGTGGGTGTGGTGGTTGTTTTCCGTTTATGGGAACGTACTAAAAGCACGTGCGAACCTGGTGAAGTGTAACCAGTGCGATGTGGTGTTGAGTCACGGGAGATTTGGAGCGTACAGTTTTGGTACGACAACCATGAAGCGACACCTCACTTCGTTCCACACTGCGGATATTCACAAGGTGGTGCCATGTGAAGAGCGTAGTCATTTGAGTTCCGCCACATCATCCTCGGAATCCGCTCCTCCCACCACAAGAGACAATCCTGTGGGGGAGCGCCTCCCTCCAGCTGCTTCACAAGTCATTCGCAATGTTGTGGACCCTTACCTTTCAAAGGTGACAGTAGTGTGCACGTTTTGTGATGCAGTACTCTGCAGGGGGGAGAGTTTTTGAAGGGCTTTTGAGGATGCAGTCACCGAGCACCAGAAGATTTGCTCCTTACCTAAATAAAGATCACCCGTAATATTTGTCATGATGCCTACCCCCGGAGCACCAGGCCAGGCCCAGCAGCCCCGGGAGCAGGCATCATGCCCCCGGGTAAAAGCCCAGCGGCCCCTTATAGGGGCTCTTTGGACTCTGTCCTTGCGCTTTTGGCGCCAGGCTCATGTTGGACATCAGTCCTGGCGCCATAGGTGCCAGGCTCATAAAGGAGAGTGTTTTGTGTACTTACCTGATGCAGACCATGCTGCATGAAGACCCAAGCCAAATGAGGCTTAGGAGGGACTATTTTACTGAAGGGACCATTTACTGTGGAAGAATACTTACCTAGGACTTCTTCCAAGGCTATTTAAGCCACGCCCGGACAGCCACACGTGCTTCGCGTTGTTCTGCATCCCAGCAGCTGAACGCTCACCGTGTCTGCTCCTGCACCTGGACTCCAGCCACGCCCGCCTCGAACCTGGAACACCTGTAAGGAAAGAAGAGAAGAGAAAGGTGAAAACCAAGAACTTATTCAAACTTCTTACCTGCATCCGGAATCTTCACGCCAGCATTCTTGAAGAAAGACTTCCATTTAAAAGCATTGCGTTGCTCGCTGCAGCGCCGCGCTTCACTCACCTGTCCTCGAGACATCTCCCGGCTCCATCGCGGCTGTCAGCACCAGTCGCCACATTTCTGCACCTAGGGGAGAGAAGAAGAGACAAAAGGTGAGCAGAGGGAACACAGGAGGGAAGCCGAATTTTCAGCTATTATACTTACCGGCTTTTCTTGGTGAACCATTCCACATTTCGGGTCGGCGCCGCTTCGTTGGCAGATACCACACCCCGGCCCCTATGGGGAAAGGACAAAAGACATTACTGGGGAATTATAAAGACATTTAGAGGGGTCGCCCTCATCACTAACTCACCTGATTTTACCATCGGCAATTTAACCCCTCAACGCATCGCCTTCGTTCTGCACCTGAAATAAAGGACAGGTCACAGGTTAGGAAGACAACATAAAAAGAGGCTCACACTTGAACTTTTGAATCTTCATACTTACGGCGTATCGCTCAGAAAAGTCAAGTGGATTTCCAGCGCCATTCTGAAAACCAGTGAAGTAACTGGACGAACGCGCGCCCCTGCACCAGAAGCAGGATGGAGAGTTCATCCTTCCAAACCATAAGGTGAGCTTAAACCGGGGGTTTTGGAGGAAGTCAGAGAAGAACGAAGGGGGAAAGGGGGGAGCAAGCACACTATTCTGCAGACAGTTAATCCCCTTTCTCATCTGCAGAAGGATATTCCTACGGGCCAGAAAAGCAAGATTTGGGGGTCCTGTTCAATCGGTGGTCCGAGTTCTGCGCATCACGCTTGAAGAGGCCACAGCAACCCAGACTAGACCAGCGCCTCCGTGGGAGCCAGGTGAGCGTTACAATTTTTCTCTCTTCAGTTGCCCTTTCTTATCCCCGTGGCTTGTGTCCCTTCCTTAACCTCCTTTCGCCTCTTCTCCTAGTGTGTCGAGTACTGGTAAGCAATGAACGTAAAAACATCAAAAAAGACAGAAAAGGCTCTTTTCAGAGGCGCCTTTCACAGTGTAACAATAGAACTATGAAGTGAAGGCCATAGACCCCTGTGGAGTGCAGCAAAAGTTTGTGGACAGTCATAGAGGGAGAAAAAGGGAGGGTGCAAGTGGCGCAAACACAATAAAGTGTACTTTGGGAGTAAGTGGCGGCTCTGAAAAGAGCCTTTTGGTGGGGTGTGGTGTGGGGTAAAAACAGTGGATTGGGGAAAACGGATTGTCACATAGGTTAGTGTGATTGCAAAAGAGGGCACAATGCATTTTGTACATTGTGAAGAAACATTTGATTACCAGCATATGTGAGGTGTATGCCATCTCTGCGGAAAATGAAAGTGCTACGAAACAAAATGTTTTCATTGTGGAAAGAGGACATGCCAACATCTCTTAAAAAGGCACACACGGCCTTATTCACATTGCGTCTCGCTTTCTCCATTTGTGGACCAAATGCAGAAGAACGCAACCATTTTTGTCTTTGGGCAATACGGGAATAAAGTATTTGACGATTTGGAAACATGTCCATGAGCTTTGCGAGTCCTTCCTTCATGGCAAATTGTAAAGAAATGCAAGATACATGGCCTAAACTGTTTCATCCACAATGAATGATGAGTATATCCGGAGGACGATCTGTCAGCAAAGTAACACAAAGAGGTACCAAGTCCAACCATCTCATGCCACGCACGCCATGCCAGTGCACTTCCGCATGTGGAAATCCGAGATTTGTAGATAAACTACAGCTTTCTGTATGCACCTTCAATCAATGTATCCATGAGTCTCCCACAATCCAGATAATTTGTTTTCGAGCATGGAAAGCCATGGCTGTGTGATGTGTGTGGGAGAAGACAGTATTACTAAAGTATGTCGGTCAGAACACACCTACTGAACTTTATGGACCAATCCCTAGCTCCGCTCATTCTCATTTACATGCGGCTCCACACTTCTATCCATGGTGGTGATATGTGCTGGCTGCTAACTACCACCAAGTTTGCGGACATGTACAGGATCAGAGCATGGGGACGGTACATTAAAGTACTATTCCCCCTTTTCCCCTTTAAGTTAGGCTCTGAAAAGAGCTGTTTTTTATTTTTGCCCACATATCGTACATGCATGTGATATTTTATGTATTTTTGTGTATTTTATTTCCTTGCTTTAATCTGGCAAACATTACAGAACCTTCTCTAAAGCAGTCTTATGTTCCAAAAAAACATTGCATTTCCCAAAGAGGAAAGCGCAACGCCATCTCCATCAAAGTAAAGTGCATTGCTTGTAACAATGTTATCGTGGCTACAAAAAAACATACCGACTCGTAGCATGAATGCATGCATGCTGCTATTGATGATGTACCTCCCAATGCTTTGATCTGGACAGAAAACAGAAGTGTTGGTCCATTGCACTCTCAGGAGTAAAGCAGAAAAAATAACTTTCGATGTTGGGAAGATGGTCATGAGTGCTTTAACCAACTGTGCCAAATCTGCCAACAAAGTACGTGAAGTCAGGTATCCCAAGTGGCAAACACCGTAGTGCAAAATTACCACATGAGGAGAGGTCATTCCACGCATGTTTCTGCAAACTTGCAGAATTGCCGCAGTATTGGCATCAGTGTCAGCACTCCACACCACCTTCACTCCTCGCACATTGAAATGGTGTGCGACATGCCTACTCTCGGCATAGTGTTGTAAGCCTTTCACAAAAATGTCTCCAAGCCGCAAAACACGGACCCTCTGCACCTCTGCCATTTTCAGTGTGCGCACCGTCTTTGGACACAAAAGACTAACATGAACATCTGATTGGCTGATGCCTCTAGTCATCTTCCCATGCAGGATTTGCTTACAAACCCGTATGTGACACGCCCTACCAGTGGACAAGCATTGCCTATGTGCGGCACGTAACTCTTACCAAGTCCTTCCACCCTTTCTACAGCGGTAACAAAGCGAGTCCCTCATTGGACACAACTAAGCGGGTGCACAATCATCCACCAATCACATAGAGCATCGCTAATTTTAACTCCGTCATCAACATTGCGCACTTCAAAATTACTGTCGATGATTGTTAATGGAAATATCATACCATTGCAAAGCACCTACTTCACAAGCGACTGTGGAAGGATTGCAAATTTCTACGTACAGCTCCATGCATATGCACATGCATCAGTATAGAGTACAAGTATGTGCACTTTAATCAGAGTACATGTGGAAGCCTTATAATTAAAAATAGACAAAACAATGGCGGTAAATTTCCATAGGGAACACATAACAATGCTCCCCCTTTTGAAGTGCAAGAAAGCCGATTTGTCATTTACAAATTGCACGACCGCTTAATGTCTTTTGCATAACCTGTACATACGTTGCAAGCATGCCTATTTAGGCATAGCTCGCAACCATTTTCGTGGTAAAGGCAGGTGAAAATAGACGATTTTGTTTTTGGCAGATGAGACGCCCATTGGATTGAATGGCCGTGCAGGAGACTTGGCGGGTGAGTTTGCCCTTTACAAGGCGGGTAACACCCGCCAAAAGCGTGTGAGTTGAGAAGTATAATGTAGGACAGACCTCAATTTAGTATGCAAAATGTCGGAGTTCTGTACTCGGTACTGCCTACAGTAATGCTACTTGCAATGTGATCGTATGAGAATAGTAATCGCTCCCGATTGTGGTGCTGACATGTCCTTTGGAGGGTCTCCCGATTTTTGGACATCGTGCTTTTCATTAACAAGTACAAAATGTTTGCCCATCTCCCTATCACTTACAAACCTCTCTCCTGTGCATACTACACTTTGTAAAGAACAAGGCATTTCCAAACCCTTTAAAAATGTAGTTATTAGGAAGGACTTGAAAGTACCCTATTGAAAGTAGTATAGAAAGCCTGCACAGGGAGAAGTGAAATGTACACGTGGACTGGGTTGAAATATGAAAGTTAAATCCTCTGACGAAAGAAGTAGACATAAAGTCTGCAGTATCATGACCGCTGCAAACACAGAAAGTAATTGATATTGTTTTTTTTAATTGACAGTGAAGACTACTCTCCTGAGAATCAGCAGCATCTACGCTGCAGACAACATATCCGAAGAAACCTGGTCATCTTCCACAAAAAAGTAAGTCCAGTACAATCTTCATATTGTAACTACTCCTTAAAAAGGCTGTGTGGGTTAATTGTTTATTTTGGGCACCAAAGGAAACATTCATTTGTACACCATTCTACCTACAAATATTCATGTATGTGACAAAGATTAACAGGTGGAATGGCTGACAAATCCCTGTGTGTTTGGTACTGAAATCACATAGGGAATCCTTAGAAGGGTATTTGGTGAAAATAAGTTGCGGTAGGATTTTTTTGCATTTCTGTTATGGTTCTCGTCACAATTAGGGCACTTTGTACTCTCATCTAAAGCACATTGTACTAGTATGCAAACAGTAAAGTAGCCTTACCAAATGATACTTAGAGGTCACTGTGCGTGCACACACCATGCCAAAGAGCTTCTCCATCACACTTATACACACATGCACACAGCACACATACATTGGACAACAGACCAAAGTATATATTTTTTTCTCAACAGACACCAAACAATGACTACCAAAAAGCAGCTCTGTAGAAAGGAACGCAGAATTAGAGCAAACAAAAAGAAAGGAGCCCAATGTAAGCATCCACCTGCTGTAGGGTTAGTGGAGAATCTTGGCACACACCACCTAATGCAGTTCGGTAACATAATAGACAAAGTCTCAACTACCGAAACTGTACCTCCTCCATCAAAAAGTGTCACAAAACACAGAAATGTTGTGCAAAAAAACGACTTCCAGTACAGCTAACAATGTTCCTAAAAATCCTGATAGTGTAAGAAGAACCCATAGTAAAAAACATTTTTTTTAGCAAAAATGTTTTTTCACAGAGTCCTTCAGAATCTACTAAGAAGAGGACCAAAAGCATCCTCACCCCTTAAAACGTACCATAGAAAGTTAATTCTACAAGCACTCATGGACAGTGCAATCCTTCATATTTGTGTTAAAAAGGAAGAAAGCACTAACAAGACTAAGTACTGAACTACAAATGAAACTCAGCAATAAACGGAATGTGAACAAAAATCATTTTTTGCATGTTTGTGGTGGTGAACACACAGCAACCACAGAGCCATATTTTAATGAAGGAGCATACAAACAAAATCAAACAAACACAATTGCCATCCATCGCAGTGGACAAGGGTATGAGAAAATCAATACTACGATCATGGAACAAGAAACTGCTTACAAAACGAACTTCTGAAAACTCAGAATTACCTCTCGATTCAGCAGAAGCACACCGTCCAGTATACAAATAGCCGTGCACATCAATGTGTGCCATTCCAAACAAAGCTTTCAAATCGTTACGCCAGTTCCTCAATCAATATGTAAAAGGTAAAGACAAAAGTAAAATGAAAGTGCTGCAAAATATGGATATTTGTGTAGTGCGGAAAGAAACAGAACTAAAAGGACATTCATTAGCCTGCATTTCTGGCCCTATTTGCAAAAGTACCTTCCATGATATCAAAAGAATAGCAGTACATCATTCCGAAGTAAGAAATTTAGTGAAAAAAATATACTGTGCAATAAGTCCAGCTTTAGAATTGGGCAATTTAAATACCACCCTTCTGCATGGTACACCCAAATACTTACAAGACGAAATGGACCGTATTCAGGAAAATTATTTTGGAAGTGAGAGCCACGTAGAAAATGCAACAGTTTTAGAGCATAGTACTGACAATTCTGCACATGACAACCTTCTATTACACACATACAGAAAAGATATACTAAAATTTAAAAGGTCATCGGCTGAAGTACCAAACCCTGTGTGTGCATGTTGCCGCAGAACATTTTACAAAAGGAACACAAAAAATGTGGACATAGCATACAAAATAGAAAACAATGAAGAGTCTAAATGGTTTTAATTAGCTTTGTACCTTTTAGCGGAAAACAAATATGAAATAACTGAACGCCTAATATGTTGCAGTTACTGTACTGCAAAATTAGACAACAACCAAACTCCTTCACGTGCAATTACAAATAATTTGGAATTGTTTCCATTACCAAAAATCCTGCAACAGCTCAATTTGTATGAGAGCATAATAATTCAAACAGTTCATCCATTTCAAGCAATTATACGCCTTCATCCAAAAACAGCAAATTTACCTTACTCTGAATTGGTGAAGGGAATTCCTGGCAAAGTAGTTTACTTGCCATTAAATCTAACGGAGAATGTGCTCACTCTAGGAGTGGAGCGTTCAATAGAGCATTCTTTAATAGTCTTGGTAAATGGAGTACCAACAAAGGATAAAAAAAATTGGCAACAATTAGTAGACTTACACAAAGTTATACAAGTATTGCAATATCTAAAAGACAACAATGAGTACTTCAAGGAAATAAATATTGATGAAAGCTTAAGGCAAACAACTGAAATAATTCAAAAGCCATCAGAAACTGGCCAAGTCGAACTTCTGGATCCAGCTACAGTATCCACTCTTTTGGACATTACACAATTCATCCATTGCATTCCAATGAAAGTATAGATGATGGACTAGAAACTTACCAAATGCGACAAACCAAAGGGTCACCAATAAGTATTTGGGAAAAAAGTATAGAAGCATGTGCTTTTCCTCTGCTATTTCCTACTGGCAAAGGTGGGAGATACGATGATAGACCCACTCAGATTGGGGCATCAGAATACCGCTCATTACGAATGTATTCGCAAGTTCCCAGATTTAGGCAAAATGTGGAACACATATTCCACCTACTCTATGAAAGTGAATTAGCAACACTATGTTATGGAGTTGCATACATTCTTAAATCTGGAGAGCACTTTCAAAATATGTCAGCTATGCAGCTAATACAAAAAGTACAAGAAAAAGATGAGGTTTTACAATAAAGTATAACAAATTTGTTTGCAAACATGCGCGGTACAAAGGAATACTGGTTTAGATAGCACGGAGACGTGCGTTGCATGATCAGAAACCTTGGACCACCAACTTGGTTTGTTACGCTAAGTTGTGCAGAATATGCATGGGAAGATTTACATGAGTTCCTACGCATAGCAAACAGCAACAAAAATAACATAGATATATTAACACCTGGAGAACTTTGCTCTCTAGATCCAGTTAATGGCCCTCATTACGACCCTTGCGGAAATTGACTGACCGGACCGCAACAGCGTAAATAGCGTTTCCGCCATTGCACGAAGGAGCAAAGTGCGGCTAATTACGACCCATCGGGCACGAGCATTACGCCATGGCGGAATCCGAAAGGCTGCGATGGCGGAAATGACCCCAAAACGGCCCTTACCGCCGCCGTACGCTGCACCAGGTGCAATACCGCCACCCATCTTAGCGGTCACCGTAATGAGCGGGCACCGTAATGAGCGGGCACCGCAAATTACGGGCACCGTAAATATACGGAAACGGAAGTAAAAGCATGTGGCCGGAACGGGAAACAGCACGCCGCACAACTATAAAATCCGAATCCCAACACAACCATTAAAAATCCGACCCTGACACACATCCCAACCCGTTAGCAACCCCAGTTAAAAAAATAAATATGGGAAAGGTAGCCAAGAAAGCGTGTGATCGCAAGCGGCAGGTCCACTTCTCCCGAGAGGAACTGACCGTGCTGACCGAGACCCTGCAGGAAAATGCCGCCGTCGTCTTCTCCAGTCAAATGACCAGGACGGCCCTTGCCAACAAGAAGGCCATATGGGCCCTTGTGGCACAGCGCGTAAGTGCGGTGGGGACAACACCCCGCACGCCACAGCAATGTCGCAAGCGGTGGGACGACCTGCGGATCCGCGTACGCAGCATACTTTCTGCGAACAGGAACATCGCCACAGCTACCGGGGGGGGATCAGAGTCGCCCATCAAGTTGACCCCCTGGGAGGAGATCTGCGCCTCCACCATAGGAATGGAGAGCATAGAGGGAGTCGGAGGGATGGAGAAAGGAGTGCCGACATCCGGAGAATCAGGTAGGTTTGCCAAGAGAAACAATGCGAAATCCACAAACCACGAACATGTGCAGTACCATGTGACCCCATAGTGCAATACATACTTTGCCCTGACAGCGCCCTCTAAAAGTCAGAATGAATAAACAAATTAATCAAGATGCCATAAACAACCCCTACATGTGCAGCATGCACCCCCTAACTGCAGGCAGCCAAATGAATGCATCCTCAATCCACACGAAAATGAGACCACCTCCAAGGCCCAGTCCCATATCAGCCTCATGTACCACCCCAATGCATTTGATACGTTGCCATTCCAAATCCGACAGACCCATAACTAACGCTCGCCCCTCTTTACTCCACCACAGGGTCCGATACCAACGACGAGCTGCAGGACACCCCTACCAGCACGCCTGCAAAGAGGGCCAGGACCAACGTCCCAAGAGCCTCCACCTCAGGTGCAAGGATCAAGACACGGCAGCAGCAGGAATCAAGTGCCAGCACACTGGAGGGGACTGCAACAGGCACCCCAGCAGCCAGCAAGTCCACAACCCCAGCACCACAGGTCCCCCCAAAGAACGTATCTGATGGCACTGCCTCTGGTGGTAGCAGCACCATAGGTGACACAGCTGTCATGCCAGCATGCTCCGACACGGAAAACAGTGCTGGCGACGTAGGTACCATCCATGACCTTTCCCAATCCCCCTGCATGTTCCATCCCCTACACCATGACGAAACCACGCAGGGGCACCCTGAAGACGACGACTGGCCAACCCCCACAAGTCCTGTGCCAAGGCAACATGTGTTGAGCAGCCCCCCTGTCACACCACCGCAAATGTCCATGGCCCAGCAGAGGCAACAGTCCCTCGACCTGCTGATCGAGCAACAGCAGGAAGCGTCCACGCTACTCAAGGACCATGCAAATGAATGCGGGGGTTCAAGGGCAGCCATGGAAACATCCACCGAGACACTCAGGGCACAAATAGAGAAAAGTAGTGAGAGCCTCAGGGGAGAAATGGAGAGAAGCACCGAGAGCCTGAGAGCACAAATGGAGAAAAGCACCGAGAGCCTGAGGGGGGAACTGCATGCGACGTCCAAAGACGTTTGTGCTGAACTTGCTGCTGTGCGCCGTGTGCTCTCGGAGCTCTCACAAACCCTCAGAGACATGCATGGACGCGAGCAGGCAGAGACGTCATCCGTGGCAAGTTCCGTCCAGGGCAGCCCCCAACGCAGATCTGGCAGGAACCTGCGCTCCACGGGCAGGGGTGCCCCTGATACCCGTAGAGGGGGCTTGCAATAGCGTCTACCCACGGGCAGCATGCATATCTGGACACTGGTGTTGGGGGGGGAGGAAGTAGGGTGGAGGGGGTGTGTTGGGCTTCACTGGGTGGCGGGTCCATAGGGTGTATGAATCAAATCACATTAACAATACAGCACTTCATTATCATCCAATGACATGTGTGGACATTGATATTTGCGTACGAGGCCTTCATAGGCGTACAGTCCACTATGTGCCTGTACTACACACACACAGTGCCACAGGTCCCCTTTCCGTGTAATAGGCACCATGCGTGGTTGCTAGAAGCATGCATCTATGATGCTCTGTCGGATTGCACGTGCATCCTGTGCCTCATGGACTCCCTGGGGTGCCTCCACATCCCCACCCTCATCATCATCATCTTCAGGTGCATGCAGTACAGCGTCAGGGGGCATGGGCACATTCCTACGTATGCACATGTTGTGCAGCATGACACATGCCATGACCATCTTAGAAACCCTCTCATGGCTGTACATGAGTGCCCCGCCAGACCTGCTGAGGCTGCGGAAACGAGCCTTCAGTAGGCCGAATGCCTGTTCAATGACCACACGGCTACGTGAGTGGGCATGGTTGTAGTCCTCCTCATGCTGGTTCTGTGGGTTCCGGATTGGTGTAAGGAGCCATCTCTTCAGTGGATACCCGGCATCACCTGTATGGGACGAATAAAGGGTGTCAGTGGAATGATAGTGCTAAGTAGCCCCCCCCCCCCTCCTGCAAGGTCATTGACGCATCAAATGGGCCACGATGTCATGCATGGAATGAGACTCACCGAGTAGCCAGGATCTGTGCCCTGCGTGTCGCTCCATGTAGCGTGGTATTCTTGTGTTCCTCAGGACCATAGAATCATGGGTAGATCCTGGAAATCTGGCACAACAATGCGTAAAGATCTTGTTGGAGTCACACACCATTTGCACATTGATTGAATGAAATTGTTTCCGGTTGCGGTACTGGACCTCCATGGCATGTGGGACAACCAATTCAACATGGGTGCAGTCGATGGCACCAATGCAACCCGGGATGCCGCCAAGTGCATGGAATCCCACCTTTGCGTTGGTAATCTCCTGGTACGTGCGTGGTAGTGTGATGTGGTCGTCGGCGTGCTTCAGGAGGGCATCGTGCACTTGGGAGAGTGTCCGTGAGAACAGTGGCTGTGAAATGCCATGCAACTGTCCCACTGTGTGCTGGTAGGTGCCTGTGGCCAGGAAGTGGAGTACAGACACCACCTTCAGTAGGGGTGGGATGGCGGTTGGGCTATCTATCATGCTCACGAGGTCAGCATGTGTCATGTCCACAATGGCGATTATGGTGTCCCGGTCCAAACGGTAGAGGGTGTGGATCTGCTCAGCAGTGAGGTTGAACGGATCAGCTCGGAGGCGTGGGATTGCGGGCCGCCTGCGTGGTGGTAGTGGCAGTGCTTGTGGGCCTTGCTGACCCTGCCTTGCCCTCCTCCTCCTCCTTCTCCTCCGTCTCCCCTGTGCGCCCGGTTGTTGTACCTGTTGTTGTTCGTCGTCTTCTTGTAGTTGTAGCACTTGCAGTGCTATCTGGTGCCCCAGGCCCAACATCGCTAGTCCTGCCGGTAGCATTTTGGAGTGGGAGTGGATGTGGGAGGGGTTTGGGTCTGCTATATATGTGCTGTCGGCCTGTATGGCCTCCACCTGTGCTGATTGAATGAATCTGTGGCAGATGCAATCCCTTCTGGCCGAGCACGTCCCGCACGTAAGGCTGCATTTGGCCGCATGGCATCTTGGGATTGGAATCATGTATCAAATCCCGATGGCAGTGTGATGTACTTTGACTGATTTTCATGCTATGCTCCCATTGTTACACATGCTATGATTGCAGCCGCTTACATACCTGTGAAGAGTCAGTGGTATGTAGGGCTCGATCGATGGCCGACCCTCATGCAGCACAGTATCGTACTTCACCGACGGGCGTGGCGTCCCATTAGTGATTGCAGCCAGTTAGCATTATGACACACAGCCGCACTACATTGATGTAATTGTGAATGCAAGCGTTCACAGAAGCCTTTTCGACGTAATGTTGCAAGTGAGGAATTCGAAGGCCAGGATTTTTGGTTGCGAAGTAGCGGTGAGGAGACGCCCACAGGTCTGCCTGGAAATGTAACGTTCTATTGTTGAATGTCCTTGGGACAGGGCCCATAACGAGCAAGCAATGAATGACATGAATTGAATGGGATGCGCAATAGCGTAGTGGACGATAAGGCAGGACGTTCCCAAGTCCATCTAGCTTCACGACACTACAGATCCGGCCAGGAGCACAGTGGTTTTTGCAGACTGCATTACGCACAGACGCGATGGAAGTTTCACATATTATGTGAGTGAATGTTCATGCGTTTTCATTGCGGGATGAGGGAATGATGAATGGATGCATGGACAGATGATTCCATTTAGGGTCTGCCATGTACATGTGTTTTTTGATTCAATCCCCTTCCCCTGCGCTATGTGATGCAAGGCTGCCATAGTGGGACTTACGTCTATCTGCCCTTGTCGGATCCTCCCTGTCTCGACGCGCCTTCATACACTTGTGTCTAGGCACGTTACTAATCCCATGTCATGGGTTCTATCTTGACGGACGCATGCACAGTAACCGACGTTGCCAATGGTGTATTAACCTCGATTGGTTTCGTTATGTATCGATACTGATTTAGGGGTGTGTATATTCATTTGGAGTGGGCTAGCATGCATATGGGTGTGGATTTGGTGTGTTGAATGAAGATAGTGATGCATCATGTGTCATGTAGTGCAATCGGTTAATTTGTGTTTCATTTTGGTGACAGGTATCTCCTGCCCTATTGCAGATGCCATCTGTACGCCACTCCTCCAGATGGTTTTTACTCTCGACACCTGCTGCTTCGGGTGAATCAGTGGAGCAGCATTACGATCTTATGGGACGATCGCCAATGGGCCACATGCCCTTACGCTGTTCTGGTGGCTAGGTGCAACATTTCGGCCTTTCAGCTGGACTAGTGCCTGCCTCATGGGACGGACCTGCGGTTCTTGCCGCTTCCATGTTGCCTTTTGGAACGTTGATGTTGGCCCTGTGTGCCATGATGGTACAGGGCGTCACACAAGTGGAAGCTGGTCAATTTTTGCAGATGCAGCCCTCGGTGATGATGGATGTTTTGGTGTTATTTTACAAATTGCTGTGAGGCCTTTGTCATTTGGATGTGCATTTAAATTGTATTCCGATATTTGGCGTGTTGCGTTATTCTTTGCAGGTGATGTGGCGATTTTCGATTTGTGGCGGTATGTATTGCGAGATGATCTGCATTGTGTTCCGCCTTCTGAGTTGAGTTGTGTGGTACAGTACTGGCCGCTTTTGCCTACGTAGCACAGTGTGGTCACGGATAGGGGCTGCCATTGTGACTGTTTACATGATGTGCTGTTCAGGGGCGGGGGATTGGCTTTTGGCCGACTGGTGCCTGTCAGCCAGGTCGATTGATGGTATGATGGGATGTTCAGAATGTGGCTGGTCACAGGTGCCTGTGTTTGCGTGCGTTTGTTGGAGGGGGACTGGGGTCATGTCCATTGGAATAGCTTCTGTATTCATGCCATCTGTGCCCTGCAGCTCCCATCGGCCCCTCTTGGGATGTGCCTGGCTGCTCAGTCACTCTGCCAACTTGTGTGGTACATGCTTCTGCTGATGGTTGGTTTGTTTACTGGCAAGAGTACAGGTCTGGTGCAATCCCCCTCAGGATGCTGTTTTGGATGTTGCCTTGCGCTGGTGGCAAGCGATGGGGGACTACTGTTGTTTTGTGTCATGTGTTCTTGATTTCCATTTTGATGTCTTGTACCTTCACATGCCTGTGCTGCATCAGTACGGCTATGGTGAAATGCCGTACATGGATGCCCACTCACGGGGCGCTTCGAACACCTGCATGCATTTCTACGTTGGCATGCATGGGTGAATTGTAGATTTCACTGGTTGCATGGTGTGAGTACATTGCGCCTGCCAGGAGTTGTGCAATGTGGCCAGGGAGTGGAGTACAGGCACTCAGTGGGCCATTTACGGTTGGTTCACGATGCCGTATTTCTCGCCATGGCGGAATGGTCCATTCCGCCATGCCTGATGGCGTTAGGTACATGTCCGCTAGGGTCGGAATTGGCGTACCGTTGCACCATGGTGGTGTTTGCGGTTTGGCATGGTGCGCGCGCGCGTGCTTAGTGCAGTTAGCGTTGGCGTTCACTACGGTGTCGCTAATGGCTTCGTACTTTGCGGTGACGGGTCATAGTCGCACCGAGCGCTTTTCGATGGCGGTATTGCATTTCCGCCATCGTTTTCCCCTTTCCGCCAGGGTCGTAATGAGGGCCAATGTCTCAAGATATTTCCATCATTGTTTCATTGTAATGCTACACTTTATTTGCAATAAACCTGTTCCTCCCCTTGGAGAAGTGCAATACTTCTTTTGGAGAAAAGAATATCAAGCGAGAGGAGCACCACATATTCACATGCTTTTATGGATCAAAGGTGCTCTGAAATTTGGCAACGACAGTGATAGCACTGTTTTGCAGTTTCAAAGACATATGTGGCAAATAGTGTACCCGTAAATACAAAAACAAAGATAAATACTACACCAAATGCCGCTTTGGTTTCCCTAGACCAGTTACAGAAACAGGTGAAGTAAACAACTTCATGTCTTCAGTTCGACATAGTGTTAAAGGTGACCTAAAAACATGTATTACATAAAAAGAAGGGAGGAATCAAAATATATCAATGATTACAATGCACTCATTGCCCTATCATGGAATGCATACATAGATGTGCAGTACATTGCAGACAATTCAACTGATGTTGCACAATATGTTAAAGCCTACTTAACAAAAGCAGAAAAAACAGAGCTTCAAGACCTCTGGGATAACCAAGCACCAGACAAAACATTATCACAGAAATTGTACAGCCTAGGCATAAAAATGCTCTCTCATAGAGAATGTGGGGCCTATGAAGCAGCAGATCGTTTAACCAGCACTGCTTTGTCTGGAAAGTCAGACAACATAGTATGGCTCAGTCTTGGTCCTGCAAAATCTAGAAAAAGAGTCCTTAAGTCACATGAGGACATAGAAACAATTGCTAGAAATGATCACAACAGCCAAGACATTCTAAAAAACAATTTACTGGACACATACTATCCGAACAAGAGTTCCACTCTGGAAAGCATGTGTCTATACCACATAGCTCAAAACTTTGCCTACAAAAATAATGTAAAACCCGATGAAAGCAAACACAGATAGAGAGTGACCGATTGTGAAGGGAGTTTAGTGAAACTTAACAAACAAAGCTTAATTAATCATGTGAAATTGTCATTGAAAACTCCTCAACAGAAAGAACTATATTACATGTCTCTGTTACAACTTTTCAAACCATGGAGAAAAGAGGAAGACATAATAGATAATTATGAGTGCTATGAAGATGCTTTCAAATCAAATGAAAGCACTATCACCAATGTTAACTTTACGCAGTACAAAACAATGTTACACAATGAGCAGCAACAGGAAGAAGAAATTCAAGCCCAACTAGATAAAGACTCTTCCGACAGTAGACAACCTTCTGTAACAGGAAGTCAAGAAACATTAGGACAACCACTAATAGCAAATGAGGCTGAAGCTGCTACGGCAGAAGTAGAAAACACCATGTATCAGCATCAAGATGATACAGAGGACTTACCTGTACAACAAGCAAAACTTAACAACGATCAGCGCACCATTTTTGAAGAGGTAACAAAAGAAATTGTGCATGGCGTTTAACACGAAAATAAAGAATGTACCTGCCAAAATTACAAACCTATACTGCTGTATGTCAGTGGTGAAGCTGGATCCGGGAAAACATTCTTAATCAAAATTATCAGCAAGTTCCTTCAACAATTGACAAACAACAAACTGTCAGCTGTTGTAACAGCCCCCTCATTTTTAGCTGCCTACAACATAGGCGGTGTGACTTTGCACTGATTACTACTGCTTCCAGTAGAGCATCAAAATAAATTAGACTACTACAAACATTCCGCAGAAGCTGCAATGTAATTACGTAGAGTATTGAAACAAATGAAAATGCTGCTAATAGATGAAGTGAGCATGGTCTCCAATCTAATGTTGGCTTTGATTCATCTCAGATTGCATGAAGTACTTAAAAGTAATAACGAAGAACTCCTTGCAGGGAAACACATTATCGTTTTCGGAGACCTCCTACAATTGACACCAGTAAAAGGAGAACCGATTTTTAAAACCGTAGGCCACAAACTCTGCCGAAAAACTGTTGGTAGCATAGGTAATGTTAACCTTTGGCAACATTTCCAATACAGAGAATTAACTGAGAACATGCAGCTATCTGCAGATCTCACTTATGCCAACATCTTAAAAAGTATTAGAGTTGGTGTATTATCACAAGAAGCACAAGCTGTATTGAAAAAGCGGCATATACATGCACTTTATGGTGATCATGCATGTGCAACTGATGTTATGGAACAAATAGCGCACACAAATGTCAATTGTATGGCCTTAATGCCAACTCTTGCAAGCTGTTTCAAATTCAATGAAACAATGCTAAAGAAAGAAACGCAACCAATATTAGAAATTAGCGCCACAGACAGACTAGAAGTACATGGTATGACAGTACCCATGTGTGAGCAAGCCACAACAAGACTAAATAGTTTAGAAAATTCAATCTCCAACACAGCTGGTTTGGGAAAAGTATTGAAATTATCATTAAATTGTGGAGTAATGCTTAAACGTAACCTTGACGTAGAGCAAGGGCTAGTTAATGGAGCACTTGGCACACTTGTTGGCTTTCATTCATACCCACGTGATAGCAGTATTCAGTTTGTAAATATTCGCTTTGATAAAGTTTTAGAAGTGAAAAGGATAGAGCACTCACTGGCTCGATTTCTTCTCTTCAAAGACATGTATGCACGTAGAGAGCAATTTTCTCTAACTCTCGCATATGCAGTTACCATTCATAAATCCCAAGGTCTTACCCTAGAGGAGGCATTGATAGATATAGGAAAGACAGTGTTTAAGGAAGGCATGAGCTACATAGCATTGTCACGCTTACGTACACTTGACAGTCTATTGCTAATAAACTATGATTCAAGTAAAGTCAAAGCTGACATTCCTTGCATTCTAGAATACAATAGATTGTTTTCACTGTACACCCCTCACCTGAAACAATATCCTGTACCAGATAAAGTGAAACGTGGTAAAAGAAAAGTAAATGAAACAGAAATGCAACTGAATGCAACAGGAAATTCCGCAAAAAAAAGAAAAGAAGCTAAAGTTTCATCAATTGCCGCAAACATAGAAGAACCTATTAGGGAATGTAAACCAAGCACGTCGGCAAAGAAGCAACAGAAAAACCAAAAAATGTGCTCAGATACAGAAGTTGCTGGCCATTTCAAATTTACAAATGAAAGTGGGGTGAGTTGCTATGCAAATGTCGCAATGAATATTCTATTTCAATTGCCACCACTTGTTAACAATATTTACCTGCAAAGCACAGACCAATTGTGTTTGCAAATGTTAGCGCTGCATAGAAATGCAACAAGTAATCCTGACAACACATACAGTGTTCATGGAGTAAGGGAACAATTGGACGACTGTGCTGCAATGGTGAGATTCACTATGAACTCACAAGAAGATCCACAAGAATTTCTAATGTACATACTATTAGTATTGGAAAACAAAAGCATACTTGTAAATGAAATCTTCCAAATTTCATACATCTGGAAACATACATGCACTCTCTGTAACAAAGTGATACAGGAAGACATCCCAAATGAGCGATTTTTGTATATTTCCATACCAAATTGTGAGAGCATTCCATTTCAGCAACTTGTAAAAAATGCAAACCATGGCAGATTATGTAGTATTTGCAATTCAGACAATCGCTCTACCTTACTGATACAATCACATAGTGCCTACATAAAACGTATGCTTCTACGTTATAATGCAGATGGCTCCAAAAACAACTGCAAACTAACTGGATTTACACACAGTCACGTGTCACTTGGAAAGAAAACCTTTACAACAGTAGGAATAATCTACCATGCAGGAGCTACAACCAATGCAGGTGACTACACTGCATACATTAAAAAGAATTCTGGATGGTCTGAATGTAATGATAGCACCATTACTCTAAAGCAAAGGTTGCCAGCTAACCTAACAAATGTGTATTTAATGTTCTTGAAGCCAAAATGTATGAATGAATGTGTACTTCAAAATTGTCAACAAAGTAAGTGAAACACTACAAACAGTTAGAATACGTCCACAGGTATCTAACTACCCAACAGGATGGAAGAATGACACAAATAAATGATTATCACAGATCGTTGGAAACAAATGCACAGGCAGAATACACCTAAACGTATCTAACTGTTGTTAAAAATAGGCAGAAAGGCAACAAAGAAAACATTAATGGGAAAGATAAAGGAAACAGGATATGTCAACGACACAAATCAATCAGCACCACAAATCTGTAGGAAAAAATGCACAGTTAGAATACGCCTACAGGTATCTAACTACCCAACAGGATGGAAGAATGACACAAATAAATGAATGATAATCACAGATCGTTGGAAACAAATGCACAGGTAGAATATGCCTTTCGGTATGTAAGTGTTGTTAAAAATCGTCAGGAAGGCAACAAAGAAAACATTATTGGGAAAGATGAAGGAAACAGGATGTAACAACGACACAAATGAAAGAGTATCAAAAATCTGTAGGAAGAAATGCTCAGTTAGAATACGCCTACAGGTATCTAACTGTTGGTAAAAATGGGCAGGAAGGCAACAAACATTACATTGATTTGAAAAATGAAGAAAACACTGGAAGTAAAAAAATAAAGTACTCAGTTCCATAAGAAATGAAGGTTTTTTTTTAATCTGACAATGATTTTTTTCCCCAGACCCAAGGATTAGCAAAGCAAACACAGAAACTGAGCGCAATGCACAGTACACTGGTTTGTAGACTAAATATGAGGGTCTAAAAAAAAAGGTAACTGTCTATTATGCAATGTGGCAAATGTGGGAAAACTGCATACATAAACACACCTTTTTCTTTCTTCACAGAAATGGAAAAAGTGATACTTCCGCCAAGTATGATAACCAATATAACCAATTTTAAAAAAGGTTATAGATTCTGAACAAAGTAAGGAGTAATTATCTTGCCAGGCATTTTCTACACATGGGAAACTACTCGTGTAATCTATGGTAGTAATATGTTGTAGTGTCTGTAGGCTGGCCTACTGTCTGCGGTGAGTAACCTACCACCTATGCCTTTCAACCAAGTTTCAAGGAGTCCTATCCACAACCATTGCTGCATATGTAAAACATGGTCCTTGTAAATTAGCAGCTTATAAATTTACTTTTTGGACCATCGTCTGCAGCCATGATGTGAAGAAAGTAGGGCATGAAAACAACAACCACAATCCACCACGCCCGTATGAACATGTAACTCCACTGCTTATGAATTCAGTCTTCCATGCATGGGCTTTAGCCATGCATCCAAGACTGCAGGGTCTCCCCACAACCACCTCAGTGATATGTGGTAGTGGGGTGATTCTATAGGTGTGTTATCCTTCAGTACCTCTGCCCAGAGGCTTCCCTCCTAGGTGTATGTCTGTAGATCTTACATGGGATGGGTGTGCAGTGTCTTCCAAGTCTAGTACTTACCACTTTCTTCTTGGTTGCATGGCCTTTGGTTGGTTGGTTTGGTTATGATTCGTCCAGGGGGAGCGGAGTTATAAGCTGCCCAAAAAGTGCTCTTCCGATGGAAACAGCAACTTAACCATAACTACATGGCCACTAACGTGGCCATGTAATTCAAGGGAAAAACTTTAGTTGCAGGGATGGTTAAGGTGAGAAATGAATACAATAAAATCACTGAAATTCAGCTAAAGCTTAACTTTGTTCTCCCTGTTGCACAGCCTACTTTTTAGGCAATGCACAGTGAGATCACATTATTTATGATATGATATGGTGAGTCATTTATAACGCACCTGTACACAAGTGTTTCTAGGCGCGACAAGACAATGGAGGGAAGACAGAGGGAGGGCAAAACAAACGATCTTACTAGGTCTTTTGTCATTTGGATTGTGCAAGTGCAAATTCCAAGGATCACTCACTTTGGTAAAGCAGCATGCTACAAGCCCCTTTTTATGGCCGGTATCTTGGTGACTGTTCTGATACATCACATGACCCCAACTAACCACATTTAAGCAGCACAGGAAAGGGAAAAGATGACCGGTTGTAAGAATAACATATGCCCAAGTACTTTTACACCATAGCGAAAATCAAAAAGCTGGCATCCACAAATATGTGCACGGTAAGTGAACATATATCTAAAAGTGAAATATATAGATGTAGTTCAATTGACCTTTCCCTTAGAAGATAGTGTGCAACACAAAATAGTATTGCCTTTAAAAAAAGTAATGAACACCAGAAACATAACTTGAACGAGGAAATGTTCCAATAAATATGCTGGCAAAGTATACAAGTAGCTCACCTTTGAAACCCAGCAAACTGTAATGAAATGTTCCCTGGAAAACATAATCCCAATAACAGACACATGCATATGGTCTTGTGGGTAAGCGTCTGCACTGGGAACATGAGTAAAATCCTGGTAGCCACATTCCTGAGACACTGCAATAGTGTGGCTCTATTTCACATGTTTATACAGTGAAAGTACCCTTTGAAGTGAAGCAGATGCTTAAAATAAATGTTAGGAAATATTACATGATATACATGCACATCATGGTAAAGCAAACATTATGAGTGCTGTTATGTAGCTAGACTGACATACTTTGGTTCAGCGAGTCTAGCATTACTTTATTTTGTGGCATGGTGTTTTTTTTTACTGAGCTTCAAGGTAAAGCAAACAAGTCAGATGCTGTATTTAGCTATCGGCCATATGTTGGTGCAGCCATTCTAGCTATGCTTTCTCACAGTGGCATGGCATTTATACTGGGCATCAAGGGAAATGCAAGCAAGATTAGTGATATTAGATGTCTAGACTGAACTTCGTTGGTGCAACCAATTTGGATATATATATTTTTATGGTGGTCTGTTGTATCTTACTGGTCAAAGCTTCAGGAGTAAGTTCTTATATGATATTAATGGTATATACTGGTGCTGTCAGTTTGTATATGTTTGGGCACAGCCAGCATGAACATTTTTTATACTGGCATATAGTGTGGGTAAAGGCAGCATTAAAATATTTTGGATAGAACTCCTCTGCACTATTGGTAACTTGCATGACATTGATTTTTCCATGTGCTACGCTTCAAAACAGATTGCATGTTTCACAAAAACTGTGCTAGAAAATGCACCATTGCAACCCAATTTTTAAAACCAATTGGTTGGTTCAGGCTCCCTCAACATGATTGGTTGCTCATTCCTATTCAAGGAAAAAATGTATGTCCCTTCAAATAAACTATTTGCCAGCCGCTGCTGATTATCAACTATGCTGGTGATACACAGTTGATTTTTAAGATCCACAGTGATTGGAAAATGTATGTTCTCAACTTTCATAGATATTTCTTTGTGATTAATCAGTGGATGAATCAAAATATTCTCAAATTGAATCTCACAGAGTCTAACATTCTCTTGGTGGCAGTGTTCAAAGAGGACTTGCTATCATGCATGTGGCTCCCAGTGCTGGGAGAAAGTCCAAAACTCCAAAACCATATTCAATGATCACAAATGTCAGAGTCCTTTTTTATCCAAATCAGACTATGGCCTACCATGGCCAGAGAATCAGTGGGCAGCCTGAATCCAAGGGTTATGGGTTTAATTTGAACACTATAAACACTAAGAAGTACAGGAGAATGGATGCAATATGATGAGGGAACAAAAAAATACAAGCATTGCAAGTGCAGTCAGCATATGGCTCAGTGCAGGTAAATCAAGAAGTGCAGCTAATGTGTGGATCATAAGTGCAGAGAGAAGGGACTGTAGGGTTGCAGATACAGACCACAAATGCTAGGGGAACTGTGAGGCAGTGCGAGGTGCAACTGGACATGCAGGATCCTGGGCCCAAGTTCAGAGAGTAGCCAGGTGGCGAGTGCATGGAACAGTCGGGAATCAGCAGGGGAGAGGAAGAGAGAAAATGGAAGCGAAGAGGGGGGTCTTGAGTTGCTTCTAGAACCAGAGATGGTTGTGCTCAAGTTTGAGAGAGGCAGGGAGGCTGTTCCAGAGGGAGGTCCCAGCCTAGGATAGAGATCTACCCCCAACTCTCTGCTTGGAAAACCGACTGACACTCAGAAAGTTAGAAGTGGATGAGCAGAGAGCTCGAGAGGGGAGATGTTTAGGAAGAGAGACTTGGAGGTAGTGCAGTCCCAGACCCAATAATGCATTGTGGACAATGCAGAGGGTCTTGAACTTGATCCTTGCCGCCACTGGGAGCCAATGAAGAGATTTTAGAGCTGGAGAGATACGATCCCTGGGCTTGCGGCCAAGGACAAATCTTGTAGTCCTGTTCTGGATAAGTGGAAGAGGTCAGAGAGTAGAGGCAGGAAGATTTAGAAAGTGGCTGTTGCAGTAGTCCATCCTAAAGAGGATGAGAGCTCTGGAGACAGTGAGCTTCTGGGAGAAAGTGTGGAAAGTAAGAATATCTCTGAGGAGGTGCAGTTGATTATTTGATTTCTTAGAGACATCAGATATGTGAGGAGAGAAGGAGAGGGTGGAGTTGAAGATTTCCCCAAGGTTCGTAGCCTTACAGGTACGAGCAGGAAGAGGGCCCAGAGTGGGTGCCCGAGAGAGAGAGAGGAAAGGAGGAGGCTGGTGTTCTGATGAGGAGGATCTCAGTCTTACTGACATTAAGACAAATATCATTAGCGGCACACCATTCCTGACTTGCGGTCAGAAACACTTGTGTCACACCTTAAAACACTTGTGTATAGGTGCATTACAAATGCAATATCATATCATATCATATCATATCAGAAAGTCTGGAAGGAGAAAAGGAGAAGAGGTGATTGAGGGGAGCCTGAAGGAAAGCTGTGTGTTGTCCACTTAACACTGAAAGTTGGAGCAGAAGGAAGCGATACAGTGGGAAAGAGGTGCCAGGTATTGGTTGAACAGCCAGGGAGAGAGGCTAGACCCCTGAGGAACACAAGTGGAAAGATAGATAGAAGAGAGGAAATATCCCAGTTGGACATGAGAGGGTCGATCAGTGAGAAAGGATGTCAGCCATACCATGGCCTGATCAGTGATACCCAGGTTATCACAGAGGCGATTGAGCAGGGTGACATGGTTGACCTTATCAGATAGTACAACCCCCTCGAATGTTATGAAAAGGACCACTGTTTTAATGGAAGACAAAACTATTAGTACTGCTCCATTTATTTTCAAACAGGTATCAGAGAAGCATATTCCCAGCCTCCTCTTGAAACGTCAACCCACAAACAATTAACTTTTTTCAATTCCTGCACTTGTTGGTAAGTAGATCTTGTTAGAGTTCACTCCTTTTATAACGAAATTTGTGAATGCATCATTTATGCAGGGGATTGTCCCAGATCTCCGATGCTAAAGAAGGCCAGTATTGACCCTGAGGACTATCAGAATTATCGCCCTATCGCTCGCCTCCCATGGCTGGGGAATAATCCTGGAAAAGGTTTCCACAAGCCAGTTCCAGAATGATGCTGAATACAAGGGTCTTCTTCATCCTCTACAATCTGGTTTCCGACCCAAATTTGTGATGGAGACAGCATTGGTGGCGGTATAGGATGAGCTGTCTCCCTGCTTGTGATGCTTGACCTATCCACTACATTTGATGCAGTGGACCATGGCATTTTGTTAGACTGATAGTCTCGCGCAATGCTATTGTGTACCATAGGGTTCTACATTCTCCCCTCTTATTCAACATCTATCTTCGTCCACTAACAGACATATTGGAGAAACACTATCTCAAGTTGCATTCATATGCTGATGATATGCAGCTGTATATCAGACTTGATGATATGGAAAATGCCTTTACTAAGGTAGGTATAGCTTTGGAAGAAATAGAGGTATGGATTGCACAAAACTGGCTACAGCTCAAAAAAACAGAGGTGATCCTTTTTGGACCTAAACACGTATTGGAAGGGAATAATAGTCCACCTACACCTCAGTTTCTATGTTCCACACACAAATATGCTCAAGGTTAATAAACCTGGGATGATTATGGCAGAATGACTTGGGCTGTGTCGGCCAAGTTTCAGCTAAAGTGCAGTAAGTCTTTTATAATATTCGGCTGTTGCAGCAAGTGCTCCCTTATGCGACCGAGACGGACTGTGCAGTGGTTGTAGGAGCTCTAGTCAATTCGAAATTGGACTACTGCAACAGGCTCCTTGTTGGAGTCCAGGTTAAACAGATCCATCGCCTACGACAGGCACAAAATGCAGGAGTTAGATCAGTGTTCGGCACACCTAAAAACACCTTAACCTCAGGCCTCTGCCGCTCCCTTCATTAGTTAGAGGTGGAGGATTGTATAACATTTAAGATTGGTTTGCTTGGTGTTTAAATGCATTAACAGCCTGGCACCATGCTACCTAAAACATAAGCTGAATTCGTACCATCCCACCTGGTCCTTAATGTTGGAAGATACATTTCTGCTTACGATTCCATGGATAAAATGTGCTTTAAGGGAAGACTGCAGGTTTCCTGTTGCTGGGCCTAGATTGTGAAATAGCCTTCCTTTGAACCTATGGAAGGCCAATTCCTTCTCGGCATTCCGAGCAGGCTTCAAGACTCACCTTTTCAAATAAATGTTTTCTTTCCTTGTGATTCAATGATACCACTGTCAGGTGATTGATCCTCACACTACGTTTTTCTTTCCATCTGCACCAGGATTCAAATCAGCTTGTTGTGTGCACGTTTATAAATGATTCAAATCAAATCAAATCTTGATGGTTCTGGATGAACAGGGGAGAACCTGTTTTGACAGGGCTTTCATAGATTGGACTTGTTATGAAACATCGCCAGGGGTGAACAAAGGAAAGGAAGAGAAGGGAGGAAGAGAGATGGCCGCAGGCAGGCCAGGACTGGAGGAAGAGGAGGAGGAAGAAGAAGAGAGGGTGGACAAGATGTCCTGAGTTTTAGTGATGAATTGAGAAGCCAAGGACGTACAGTACAGAGGGCCTGGGAACAGGAGAGGGAGAGACTGCAGCAGGATTGCCCAGCTCCTCGAAGATTTTGAAGAGTTTGACCAAGTAGTTAGATGCAGGGGCTTGGATGAGGGATCTCTTCTTGGCGAGGATAGAGAGTCTGTTTTGCCTTTGGAGCAGGCGGCAGGGCACTTTGTCAGAGGGTTCCACTGATGCCCTCTGCTTCCTCTCAGCCACCGTGCACTTGCATTTGAGGGTGACGAGGTTGGAGTCGTACCAAGAGTTACACTCGAGAGAGGTGGGAGGAAAGGAGAAAGTGATCACTGAGGAGTGGTGCGAGAGTTGGAGGGCGGGAGGTATGCGGAGATCAGATCATTGAGGGTATGTCCATCAGAGTGAGCCAGGCCAGAGGGAAAAATAAGAGTGAGAGAGAGAGAGAAAGAGAAGAGAAGGCGAGAGAGAGAGACAGAGAGAGTCACAGAGGTTGCAAAAGAGTCCTGAAGAAGGGCAGGTAGCATCCAGGTGGATGTTAATGTCTTAGAGGTATCAGTAAGGAGGGAGGAGGAGAGGATAGTGGCCACAGTGAGAAAAAAGCCAAGAGAGAGAGCCTGCAGACCAGGCATTCAAAGGAGGAGTAGTCCTGCATAGGAATGATAGAAGCAGGGATCCACTCCAGGAAGATCAAGGCTACACCCCCACCGGGACAGTTGGTTCTGGGGTCAGAGAGGATCTTGTAGCCATCAGGAAGGAGAGTGCCAAAATTTGTGACAGAGCTGGCCATGAACCAAGTCTCGGTCAGACCGAGTAGATCCAAATTGAGTTCTTACAGGAGATGTCAGATGTTAGAGGAGTGTTTGACAGCTGAGTGAGAGTTAAGGGTAGAAATGTGGAGCAGAATGCCCCCTTTTAAGGGGTACAACTCAGAGGTACGCTGTGTGGAAGTGTTGCAGATGCCCGTGGATGGGCAGATGAGGAAGGAGGAGAAGGCAAGGTAGCCAGGGAGGAGGAGGTGGGTGCCAGAGGGCTGGCAGAGGAAGAAGGCCACAGGGCGTCCAGAGAAGCAGCAGAGGCAGCCGTAGAGGTGGCAGAGGAATGATGTGGAAGAGAAGCCAGAGAAGGGAGAGAAGGAACAGCAGGAGAAGAAAGGAAGTTGCTAAGGCATGGGAAGCATCTATCAAAAAGGAGAAAGTTGGCTTGAGGGCCTTGGAACAAGACAATGCCATTTAGGTAAAAATTGATGATGATCTTGGAGGAGTGGAAGGGGTCAGGAGCATCTCCTATCGGTAGCCACCATTGATGGGTGAAGACGAAAAAGGAGAGAGAACAGAGACCATATCGGGGGTCCATAGGCCTGGAGATGGAACAACAAAGAGGATGTCGGTGAGGGTCTGTCTGGAAGAAGCACTGGTGTAGGTATGAACGATAGGGAGGCCTGGGTTGGATGCCAGGACATCCCTCTTGAGCTTCTTCCTGCTAGACTTAGTGAGATCGATAGGGTAGTCGGTAGAAAAGCAGTTTGAGAAGATAGGTGAGACAGAGCGCCCCATAGAGGGAGCAGAGAGCAAGAGGGGGGGGGCCAAGCAGGGAGGGGTAGATGGGGTAGAGCTGTGAAGCAGGCAGGCAGGGGGAATACTAAGGAGGGGGACACGGAAGGAGGGGGGGCACACAGAGTACACAACATGGATAGAAAATCAGATGCAATGCATCGACAAGTAAATCACCAAAGGAACCTAGAAGTAAGGAATGAACACACATGAATGCAAGTAGTACAATGTAAGAAAATAAGTCTGGGGAAACGAAAATGACAAGGAACAGAACAATCATCAAAGGACCCGCGAAGTAAGGAATGAACACACAGGAATGCAGGCAGAGCAATGCAAGCAAGCACCCTGGTGTAACAAAAACAACAAAGAACAGAACAATCTCAAAGTAACCTAGAAGTAAAGCAAACAACCCTGTAGAAACAATGAGGAACAGAACAATCACCAATGAATCTAGAAGTAAAGATGAACACAGCAGTAATGCAGGCAGTACAATGTAAGCAAACAACCCTACGGAGACAAAAACGTACAAAATGTCAAAAATGTCAAAAATGTCAAAAATAACAAGGAGCAGAACAGCCACCAAAGGAACCTTACGTAAAGGATAAACACAGCAGGAATGCAGGCAGTACAATGTAAGCAAACAACCCTGGAGAACAAACACGTCAAGAACAGTACACAAAACATCAGGAGGCAGCTAAGAAGAGGGAGAGGGAAAGCATTCAGGTGATGTGGGTAGTCAAGTGGCAGAGGGAAAGAGGGGGTACTCGCAGCTGAGTAGAGAAAGAGCCCACGTGACCTACGAAATGCGTAGGGTGAATGCGGCCTAGGTAAGAGGGAGGCAGGCAGCCTAGGTAAGAGGGAGTGAACACAACCTAGGTAAGAGGAAGTGCATGCAGACTAGGTAAGAGGGAGTGGGCACAACCTAAGTAAGCAGGGTTGCACGCAGCCTAGAGTTGCACTGGAGGGCACGCAGCCTAAGTGAGAGGGAGTGACACAACCTAAGTTGTGAGGGAGTGCATCCAACCTAATGTAAGAAGGGGCGCACGTGGCCTAGAGTTGCATGGGAGTGCATGCAGCCTATGTTGCGAGGGAGTGAGTGCAACCTAAGTAAGAGGGGACGCACACAGCCTAGAGTTGTGTGGGTGTGTGGGTGGCATAAGATGCAAGGGAGCACAAGAGTGAGAAGGGTCACTGGGTCATGGGGATGCATGGAGTGTAGCAAGCTAACTCTACCTGCACCTTCTTACCTGACGGCCGCAGACAGGAGGGTAAGGTTGTCTACACTCACTGAGCCTCATTACACGGAAGGCGGTAAGGGTTAACGGTCACCGGTAATGGCACCGGTGACCGTTAACCCTTACTGCCTTACTACGAGGTCCCTTTGCGGGATGGTACTTTAACGCCTGCTGTTTAGCAGACGTTAAAAACCAACTCGCAAAGGGACCAGTGTGCTAATTACGGTACCGCAATTTGCGGTACCGTAATTAGCACCTTCCCTATTCCCATTATGCCCTATGGTGCAAAAATGGGAATGGGGAAGGGCAATGGGGGAAGCGGGAATTACCGCCCCGCCAACCTTGGAAAAGGGCGGTTATTCCCCTTTCCACCAAGGCGGTGCACACTGTCTATGCCGCTACCCCATCTCCTCCAAACACCTGCGTCGCTCAACGCTGCAGCCTTGTCCTGTGAGGGCTTTGCTGCAGGGGTCCATACCTCGGTTCTTATAGGTGCGGAAGCGTGGATGTAGCAAAGCGTGCTATGAATAGTTGGGCCGCGTCACCTGCGCACCCGCATCACCCAACACACGGCTTTGTCCTGCGAGGGCTTTGCTGCAGAAGGTCCGTAAGTCGGTTCTTATAGGCATGGAAGCATGGACATAGCAAAGCTTACTACATATAGTCGGGTAGCTTCTCCTTCACATCTTCATCGCTCAACACTGTGGCGTTGTCCTTCAAGGGCTTTTGCAGGTGCAAAATGGTTTGAGTACATGGGCATCTAATAACAGTGTCTGGCAAATGCCTAATACTTATAAAGAAGCCACATCTTTAGTCGGGCAGCGTCTCCTGCTCACCTGCGTCACTCAATACCATGGCTTTTTCCTGCGAGGGCTTTGCCGCAGGCGGTATGTACCTCGGTTCTTATAGGCACGGAAGCGTGGACGTAGCGAAGCCTGCTTCGTATAGTCGGGCAGCGTCTCCTGTGCACCTGCATCACTCAACACTGCAGCCTTGTCCTACGAGGGCCTTGCCGCAGAGGGTCTTTAACTCACTTATTTTAGGCACAGAAGCGTGGACGTAGGGAAGCATGCAACGAATAGTAGGGCTGTGTCTTCTGCACACCTGCATCGCTCAACACGCGGCCTTGTCCTGTGAGGGCTTTGTTGAAGAAGGTTTGTACCTCAGTTCTTATAGGCATGGAAGCTTGGACGTAGCGAAGTGTGCTACATATAGTTGGGCAGCTTCTCCTGCACACATTCATCGCTCAACACTGTGGCGTTGTCCTTCAAGGATTTTTGCAGGTGCAAAATGGTTTGAGCACATGGGCATCTAATAACAGTACCTGGCAAATGCCAAATACTTATAAAGAAGCCACACTTGTTGGCTTTGCCAAGGCTTGTTTTAATGGGACTTCAGTGAAGGGCATACAGAGTGCTTATACATGGAATGACTGAAGGCAGATATTTAAGACAATTGTATTGCACCCCTAGTGGGTTTACAACTCCAGTTTAGTCATTAACTCTCAGAAGACTGTTTTGAAAAAACATTTGAAGTGCAAAGTGTGATGGTAATGTGGGATGTATTAACCCACTCATCCAAGCCCTGCAACATCACCATGCATTGCTGGCAGCGGAAACATCAGAATGGCCATTGGAAAGCATGCTGCTCGCTCAAAACCATCCAAAAATGTGCAGTAAAAATCTGAAAGATAGACTGCCATCCACTTTTGCCAATATAAGTGAGCACAGGAGATCAATGCCTAAAACCACCATTGAGCTATCCACCAAGTAGCCTGAAACCACTTGGAAATAGCAATGCTGATTGCAAAAGAAACAGAGCTAGCTTCCAAAAAATTATTTTCTTGATTGTCAAAAATTATTAAAATCATGGCTCACAAAATCACCTAAAAGATCCAAACTCTTTGTTGGGTGTTCCACATTACTCTGCTGCAAGAATCCACATCAATACAATGTCAGCAAAAATCATATGCTATCAAGCAACATGCTATTTTAAAGATACTAATGAAAAGACAGCTGTCAAAAATGGGTGCAATACCGAGACTAACCAATACCAGAAGCCGGCGTTTTAAACCATTTCTTTGTAAAAGTTGAACAGGGAACCCAAACCTATGCCAAAGAAAGACTTGCTGAGGAGTGGAGCCAATGTAAAACTAAATTCTGAAATGACTTGAAGAAAGCAATTGTTTAATGTATGTATTAAAAATGTGGGTTATATTGTAAGAAGAGACAATTGGTTGCAGAGTTAAAAGTGTTCCCACACTGGGATCAAACAGATTCCACACCTTTTCCCTGGACAAAAGAAGCTTCCTTCTGTCCTTGGTCAAGTGATTGACAGACTTTTGTGAACAGGAAATAGCTTAAGGCACCCTGGCATGTTGCTCCCATTCAAGACAATGGATTCTTTGGGATGAATAGAATATGCTGATTTGGGTGTGACTGGTCAACAACTGCTCTGGGAGAGACAGGACATGTGACCTCTGAGGCAGCCAAGCTTTTGGGGGCGGAGACAAACCGTTGTGTGTATTGAATTGAAAGCAAATATAAGTTTTATAAAAAATGCATATAACAAATTTTACCAAGCTGACAAAAATATGAAACTTTGGGATTCTTAAAATGACAAATTCACTCACAATTTAAGACTAAGCTGGATGCCGTGTGATGTTCTGAGACCAAACCCCGGAATTATTAATATTGCAGCTGCAGTGTTTTTGCTATGAACGTAAGAATTTACAGTAATATGCCCAGAGAGGATCTGCATGCATGTGTCAAATTTGGTGTGGAACCAATATTGGAACCCCACCAAAAGCTCAAATAATTTGTCATTTCTGAACTAAAGCTCTTAGGAAGATCAGATTCGGACAAGAATGTACCTTAATCAATCTGTGATGTGTATATGTATATGTATTATGAACAAGTTGTGCACCTTAGAAATATGTTTGTTATGAAAAATTGATTTTCTATGTAAAAGCAGAGGGGAGGGATGACAGCTCAGCCATAAACACAGCATCATGATGACACCTCATGACACGCTGATCCTTTCTCCAGTCAGAACCCAGAAAATTCTCTAACCTATCAAATCCTTAGAGGGTTGGGCATGTAGAATCAGCCTTCCCACCCACTTTGAAAACATATAAACAAAGCCTGCTTAGGACAGATGAGACACACTCCTTCCACTCTTCAACCGATTTCTTGCGAAGCACTCTGCCGGAATTCTCCAGACTCCAGATTAATCCAGAGACCAGAGACCAGACTCTAGAACCAAACTCTAGAACCCAAACTCTAGAACCTTGAAGCAGAGAGGCCTAATTCACAAGCTGAATCCTTCTCAGCAGGCCTTCAGAATCTTTTGCAACCTGATTCTAACCCCTAAACTTCAACGGGGCCTAACCAAACCATTCAGCAGCCTCGCTGAGCTGTTCTATTCTAGCTAAGAACCCTGTGCTAGAACCCAGATCCGGACCCAGAAAGCAGTGCTGTAATCTAAGACCAGTCAGATCCAGTTCAAGAGGCTGCAGACCGCCGTGCAGTGCTGAATGAAGAACCCAGAAGGCCTGAGACCTGTCCGGTGGCGAGAGTGAAGCCAAACCCCTTGACCAGATCTTTGACGAGACTCATTCCATTCCCAAGCCTAGGAGTGAGTATCTAGAACTGTCCATAACCAATCTCTTAGTTTATAGCAATCCTCTTCCAACCATTACAAGCTGTCCAGAACTGCATTATAGAATCTTGTGTCCATCCTGTTGATTTCAAATCTGTAAAGCGCATCTGTCATTTCTGAAATCTTGATTTTATTTCTGCAAAATCTACCTTCATAAAAACCTCCGTAACTTTTGAACCGCATGTCCTAGAAGCGAAATTTAACTGTCATTTGTAATTATTATTCATAATTATTCATTATAGTTTTTCCGTAATCGCGATTTACAAACGCGGAAAAATTGCTGCGATTTGCAATTTGGCTCAATTTCATTTTCTGTCAAAATAGCTGCTCCTTGTTCTCCATTGCTGCATTTTGTTTTCAATTTGATAATCATTCATGAATCATTGCTAGTGTTGACCTGAACCAATCTCAAGTAAATATCACTCATCCTGAATCTCTTTTAGTGAATTAAAATCAATTTGGGATTTTTTCCCATTCATTGCTATCCCATTCAAAAGTGTTTTTGCCTGTGTTTTAAAATCATACCTGTTTCTCTAAGCTTGCTGGGGGAACTGGGATTGAACTGCATTCTTGATTGTATTCCTGAAACCTGTGTGCCCTCATTCCCATCTCTTTATATTGCATAGGGGCGGAGTGAGTAGTCAGAGGAGAAAAAGTGACCATATTATCTTTTGATTGAAATCATATCAAAGTTTATTTCTGTGTTGCATTCTTTCCCATTATTGTATTTCCTTGAGTTACATAAGGTATTCTCTGCTACAGTATCCTCCATATTCATACTCCTAAGTGATTAAAGAGAGTGACAATTTCGTAATATTACCCATTGTTGATTACCGCTCATATTCATAAGTGTGCTATTCAAACATTATTTTGTTCATAAAAGTGATATATATATATATATACATATATATATATATATATATATATATATATATATATATATATATATATATATATATATTGTTTAATTATTCAAATAAACCTTTTAATTTGCAAAACAAACCTACTTCTTGGGTCAGTGAGGTCGGGGAGATCCAAAGAGAGGGGCGTTATATAAGGGTTCATCATCCAGATTTAAAGAACTTTTGACATAAAAATATATAAATAAGGGCTTCCATTGGGCATCCCATCCTAAGCATTGACTTAGTTGGATTGCTGGATTGAAGTCACTTACAGATTGGGGTCTCGGTAGCCGGGGATTCTGGATTAGACCTACCACTTGTGCAGCTTAATACAGTGTGCTAACTGACAGGATACATAAATCCTGTTGGGCTACTATGCTGTGTTACACTGTAAAAGCACCCCTCAAAAGGGAACGCTCTAAGGAAACGGTCTGTTTTGCAAAATAAAATAACAAACTTCTGTAAGTCAGGAAGGAAATCAGTTTCCAGAATCGCAACATTGGTAGATATCAAGATAGCTAGAGAGCACCTCTTACATAAGCTATTTATGAGAGGTGAGTGGACTGAGCAGGACCAGAATATGTGGTTGCAGGCAATCACACAACAGGTCATTGCAACTGGGTTAGATACTGGAAAGATCAGGGTCCCTTACACGTGGCCCTGAGTGAACCATATATGGCCCGAAGGCCAAGGATGAGCAAGATAAGATTGTCAGGATAGCGGCATATTTATATTTATATATGGGAGCCATACGGGACAAATATGCTGAAGCCAGGAGTCAGAAAACGAAAGTAGGCAGTATATCATTAAAATCAAAGAGGACATGGGTATCCTGCAACAGGAAAGGGCGGACCAGGATACCAGAATTCTGGCCTTGCAGAACGAGTATCAAGATGGTTTGGACTCCCTACTGCAGAGCCAGAAAGAGCTGGAGCAACAGCTGGATTTAAATAGGGCATGCACGGAGCAGGTAGTCACCCTGCACAGCCACCTATATAGAGAGAAGGCAGAGAGCAACAAATTATTTCTGAAAGACCTGGACACCGAGGCAGAATTTGAGGAAGAGCGCCAGAAAGGTGGCACCCTTCAAAGGCAGAGGGACGACCTGGTGGCACAGAGGCAGGCTTTACTCAGGAAAGGGATACCTTAGGCCAGGAAGTCTGTAACTTAAAAGGGAAGCTGGAAGAAAATCACCTGGCCCTCCATGGACTGGGTGATCTCCAAAAAGAGCATCAAAACTTGTTAGAGCACACCAGGAGGGTGGAAGATGCTCTGGCAAGAAAGGAGTAGACCAGTAGGGAATGGACTCAGGAGAAAAAGACTGGCCCAGTACTCCAGGACCAACCAGGAACCACAGAGGGAAAATGAGGCTCTCTGTCAGCACAATGATAGGCTCCAGCAACAGGTAGCCATGCAGGAGAGACTGATAGAGTCTAATAAGGCCTTGATTGAGGATCTGAAAGTACAGGCTCTTGCATGGCAACAGGGAGCAGGGGCTGATAGAGATGAGGTTCGCTGGGAAAGGGAAACACCTGAGCATAACCTCAGGAGCCCTAGTACCAGAGGCCTTCACCTCTCCCAGCCCCTGGACTCTGCCAACCCCATGTCCCCGGGCGCACATGAGCCCAGGGCCACGGGGATGGCAGATTACTATCCAGCCAGAAGTATGGGGCTCATAGGCCACTACCACCCTGGAATGGATGGGCGGGCATCCGGGTATGGGCACCCAAGTACAGTGAAGTTTAGTGGGAACCCCGGGAGAGTAGGCCCACTAAGGGCATCCTGAAAACCTCTGACCAGTTAGGTCAGTGGGGGGGTACCCATCAAATCCTGGAAGCAAGGAGGACCCCACGACACAGGAGACCAGGTCGCCACATTCTGCCAGCCATCACCAGGCTCGCAGAATCCAGGAAAACCTGGGAGATCAGACGGGCACCTCTGAGAGCAGTGCCTCTGAGTCAGAGGATGAATGGACCAGGGTTACCCGAACAAAGAAGGCCAATAAGGCAAAAAGGGCCTTGCTTAAGGACCCCTTAAAACAGATTAAGGCAATAAGGAGTGTCATCACGCCTTATCACAAGAACAAAAAGTATTCTGTGTGGGAATACTTAGAGCTCTTTGAGCAAATGATGGAGACTTTCCATTTGAAAGACAGCAGTACCTGCATGCAGTACGTAAAATGGACATTCTCCCCAGAATACTCCAGTTTCTCCGCAGGGCTGGAGGATCAAAATCATTCAAGATGGTCCACATATAGGGCGGCCATCTTAAAGCACTTTTCTGTTCATAGAAATCCCCAAGAGGCTTGCAAGGCAGCCTACAATTTACAATGTGGGGAGGATCAGGCCCGAAAAGAATTTATGCAGGAGTTGAAGCGTGCTTTTGCACAGACTACCAAAAGGGTGCGCACGGATAGCAAAGAATTTGTTAACACGTTTTCCATGCACTACGCAAATACATCATGACCCAGCTAGTGAGAGATTTTCATGAGAAAAGGTCACTAGACTGGGTCATTGAACAGGACACCTAAATCTATGAGGTGCAGAAGCCCATAGAAAATAAAACTAATGCTCCGAAAAGCCCCAAACTGACCAGTACCCCTGCCGCTGCTAAGGTAGCAGAAGTAAAGGTTGCCCCCATTTTAGATTGGGGATGGGGGGGTCTAAAAACCTGCCTGCACAGAATAATTCTAAGCTCAGAAGGCCCTCAGGCCAGTCACAGACAGGGAGCCAAGGAGGTAGTCTCACAAATGGGGTCCCTCACTCGCCTGACTATGTAAGTCCCCGCTACAAGGGAAACCGACCCATCCTGAGTTATGTGTGGACTCCTCCAGCCCAAGGGGGGGGTCCAACCAAGCATCTAACCCAGGCAACTTCCCTCCTAACTTCCCCCAGGAGGGCAGAAATTCACCAAATCCTGGGCCCGAACTCTTTCCCCAGGTATTCACAAAATGTCCAACCCCAAAATCATCAATTCTTCTTTCCCCACTTCCTGAGCGCAGACAACCTAATCCGGGAGAGGGGAGGCCAAGGGTGGAGGGGTACCCAAATCTTCCCAACCCAGGGTACTACCAGAAAAGGGATAGCTACCCTTCCCAGGATCAGCCCAGGGGAGAAAATAAAACACTGTATCAGCCTGAGCGGGTTTCACAGCTCGAGCGCTAGGTCCAAAACATGGCACAGGATCTGGTTTGCATGCTGAGGGCTCAGCAGAACCCTCAGATGAGCATGCTGGCACAGAATGCACCAAACTCTGGACCTGGTGCTCCAGAACAATGACACGGGCAGCACCACGACAACTCACTGGTTCCCAGGGAGGAGGTAGAAGGGGAAGGGGGGTTTAAAGCCATGGAGGAAGCTTCCTTCCCCACTTGTAAACAGCCACTGGAAATCCAGGAACCGGAAACAAAATCTCCAACCCCTGAAAGTCTGCCACCCAAGGAGCAGAGAGGGGGTAGGAGAAACAAAGGACCCAAACAGACCCAGTTTGTGGAGGAGATACAGATCTTCCAATTTGAGGGAGAGGGATCCTCAGAGGATCCTGGGAAAAGGATCTTCTCCTTCAGAGATGGGGGAACTCCTCCCAAAGAAAAATGTGTCCCAAGGGATTCAAATCCAGACTGGGTAGATGTGGGGACGGAGCTAGCACCGCCCATCATCCCATCCCAGAACCAACAACATCAAAATCCCCTGGTTCAAACCAATCCTGGTGACTGCCTCCAAAAAGGAGGGGGCGGCCCAGAACCGGAACCAGGAGAACCCAAAACTTCTCCTATCTCCAGTTGCCAACGTTTTCTTTCAGATTCCCAAGACTCTCCAAAGAATTCTGCCCAAATCACTTCTCTCTCCATGTCCAAAACCAGAAAATTAGCCCACCAGTTGTCCAAAAATGTGCATTATCTGTGCCCCCTTGGGGAGAAGGAGGGAGGATACTATGCCCCGGTACAATAACAGGGGCAGGGGACCATTTTGGCACTGGTGGACACTGGATCCCAAGCTACCCTTCTGTCCAAAAAGGCCTTTGATGAACTAAATTCAGGAACGGTGAAGAAATACCAAATTCCTCTCACCTCTCTTACTGGACAACTTCAGAACTTTGACGGGAAGGAGATTCCCATCAAGGGGACTGCGGATTTGGACATTAAAATTGGGCGACACAAGGTGAAACACCCGGTCATAGTAGTGACCCCAGAGGGCACCCCTTGTTTACTAGAGAATTACCTTCTGAGAAGGTTGTCACCCCTAATAGATTGCGTAAACAAGGTCCTCTGGACCCAGACTAGCCGACCCATAAAATTGAAACAGAGTGTCAACCATGTTAATCTAAACGGCACATGCCACATGGTTGAACAAAAATCTGACCAAGTAGAAGTACACTTCCAGAACAACCAAATTCCAGACGTGACAGTAATAGCAGTAGGACAACAGACTGATCAAGTGGGGGGCCCTCTCTATTTCTGAAAATCAACCTTCCTTCGAGTTTAAGGTGGTATTCCAGACTGGAAGGAAATATTCTGAAATTCTTTACCAATCCACAATCAGACATTCCCACTCCAATAGTCCAGAAAGATGTCAAATCAGCTCAGAGCCTGGCTGATATTCAGCAAATTGGAGAGCAGTTGTTCATCCCTGTTCAGTTAAATGATGGGAAGGACTCTGTTCTCTCCCGAGTGTGTGTGTGAACAACGGTAAGAGCTTCATCAGCGAAGTGATGTTCCGCCAAATCCAAAAGATCCAGCCATTCCCACATTCAAACTGATAGACAAATGGGAAATGGATTTGGAAGCACCCAATTCCAAATATCTCCTGCCAAGCAGGTGTATGTTCAAAATCTCCATTGGCAACAAGAGCATAGTCCATAATTGTTGGGTCGTGCGAGACGTCACTGCCGCCTTTTACTTAGGCAGTGATATTCTCAATCGCTGTGCCATTAGTTTGGACCTAATAAACTTCGAAGCTTGGTCCAGATTAGCGGATAATCCCATGGGTTTTGATGACCTAGAGAAAGCATTTAGGTCAGCTCAAGTGCTTCCTTATGCAGTCGAAATTCAGATTGGAGAGGAAGTCACCATCCCAGAAAGTACCCGACAATTCTCCCTGGAAGTGAAAGTTAAAAGAGGACAAACATTGAAAAACCCTGATGCTTATATTCATCTAAATGCTTCTCTCCAACAGAAAGGGTTGGGGGTAAACCAGACACCATTAGTCAATATAGAACATGACACCATTCCAATAGAGGTGGATAACAGCAACTTAAAGAGTATCACTCTAGCCGCAGGCACCATTATTGGATTGGCGGTTGATGACTGACATTTTTCCATTGATTTAGGGAGTTAACTGTTAGGACCAATCCCCAAGGTCTGTTTTGACAGTGACAGAGATGACAATACAACACCAGACAGGATCTTCACCCAGCATGGGGGGAACTTCCTGGTGTACACTTCCTGCCCTTATGGTAAGGAAGATGTGACTTGTGACTTCAGGAGGGATGAGGTGATTTTGCAGGTCCATGAGAGCTGCCTTTCCCACCTGAAGCCACCAGTCCAAATCAGCACTCTGACCAGGGACATCTCCACCCAGCTGGAGGAGGCCGCTGAGATAGCGAAGTCTTTCCAGGCTTCAGGCAGATGGTTGAAGAGAGAGTCAACCTAGCTGATGCCTGTGTGACTCAGAAGCAAAAGTTGAAACAGGTTTTCTTGGATTTTCAAGATCTCTTTGCGGTGGACTCATATGACTGTGGTCGCACCGACATCCCCACAACAATTCCCACAGACCCTGGTTTGACTCCAGTGTTTGTGAAGCAATATCACTTGCCTCTCGCATCAATGGAGTCCCTTACTGAAATAATTAAATAACCTTGAGTCCCGCGGGATAATCCGTCCAGTCCACAAAACCTTCAATAATCTGGTGCTGAGGGATATTGAAGCCAAACGGCCAGTGGAGAATCTGCGCCGACCTTAGGGAGCTCAACAAATGGGTCCATACATCCCAATGGCCTCTGCCCTACATTGACCAAGGGCTGGCCCAGATTCAGGGGTCACAGGTATTCACAGCAATAGACCGGACCAATGGATACTGGACTTTGCCTGTCAGTAGGGAGGACCAATACAAGCTGACTTTTACCTTTGGGGGCCAGCAGTACACATGGACCCGGACTCCCTTCGGATACCTCAACTAATGAGTTCAACATTTTCCTACATAAGGCCATGCCCGACCTGGGTGCAAGGGGTAACCTGGCTTATGTAGATGATGTGCTCATCATGAGCGCAACTGTTGAGGAACACATAGCGGAGATCCGTTATGTTCTGACACAGTTGAGGGCCGCCGGAGCAAAACTTTCCTTCCAAAAAGCACAGTGGTGTAGAACCTGTGTTAATTTCTTGGGGCATGAGATTACTCCTCAGGGTCTCTGTCCCCAGGAACAGAAAGTGGAAGCACTTCAGAAACTGAAGGACCCCACAACACTGCGGGAGCTAAGGAGCCTCCTTGGACTGACTAATTACAGCAGAAAGTTAATTGAGGGCTACACAGAGATCACCAGACCCCTGATTCATGTTTTGAAGTGGGGGTCAAGTGGGAATGGGGTCCAGAACAATCAGAGGCAGTAAGACAACTCAAAAGAATCATCTCACAAGTACCTTGCCAAGCTTACCCTGTCAGAAACAAGGAGTTCTTCTTGGAGACAGGGTTCTCTAACATATGCTTGACTGCAGTATTATACCGAAACCATGACAAGGTCAATAAAGTAATCTCCTATGCGAGTAAAACTTTATCGTCTGTGGAGGAAAAATTCAACGACTGTGAGAAGGCACTCCTGGCAACGGTGTGGGCATTGAAGAATTACCGCCCGTTTATCCAGGGGGAACACATCATAGTGGAGACTCCACACCAGCATTTGCAATATCTCCAAAGTGACAGAATCCGGGCCAGAAATGTGAGTAATTCCCGAATCACTTCCTGGATTCTGTCAATGCAAGGCTTTTCTGTGGAGGTCAGATATGGCCAAAACAAGAAGAGTCCCCTCGCGCAAGGTCTGGCTGACTTGCATGATTGTGCCAGAGAAAACTGTCTCGAGGACAAGAGTCTAAAAATCAAGGACAACATGGAGGCATACCTCAATTCCCCACACATAGTCTTTGAAGAAGACAAGTGTGAGGGAATGCCCATTGTCTATGTGGATGGATGCTCTTACCATGTTGACAACAACGGGGAAAAAGAACTTGTGGCCAGCGTAGGGAATGCATGAGGGAATGAGTCCCCAGAACCGTCTGCTGGGTACAAGAGTGGTCCCCGAAGTAGTGAAGTGGCAGAGTTGATGACTGTGCATCAAGCCATCCTCACTGCTGTCCAACATCAACTCCATGAACTGGTCATAATCACAGATTCGGATTATGTATGGAACGGGTTTGTGGAGCACCTGGTTAACTGGAAAACCAGAGGCATGCTATGTGCTAACAACAAACCCTTGAAACATGGGAAGTTAATCCAAAATATTGATGATCTGGTCACCTTGATTGGGGTGACCATGTACTGGAAAAAGATCAAGAGTCATTCCAAAGTAGAGGGACCAGTCAAAACTGGAAATGACTTAGCTGATCAGCTGGCCAAAACCGGGGCCATCCAAGGGGATCTAATTGAGATTGAGTCCCTGTTGGGGGAAATCTAGGTGACTGCTATCACTACGTCCCAGACAAATGCTCACAATGATATTTCTACTGCACAATAGCGTAAGGAGACCCCAGATGCTGATTTGATTACGGCTCAGAAAGGGGATCCAATAATTGGTAAGTTTTACCAACACATTGAGGACCCTGAGAACTTTCCCCTGAAAGATACTGATTACATTGGGAAAGAGGACCTCAGGGTGTTGATGAAATGTCCAAAAATGTTCTGAATCCAAGACGGTCTGTTGGTAATGAAATCCCTAGCTGGCCATGATCAGTGGGTTGTTCCTACCTCATTCCGAAGCCTGATGTTAAGTCACGCACATGATGCGGCCACAGCCGGTCATAGGGGGTTTCATACAACACTTGAGATCTTAAGAGAGGTTGCATGCTGGCCACACATGGGGCAGGACCTCGACCAATACTTGAAGGGGTTTCTTGTGTGCGCACAATTTCAGCCAACATCCCTCACACACCGTGCGCCTTTCCAAAAGAGGGGGATGACACTGCCATGGTCAGATTTTCAAGTAGATTTCATTGGGCCCGTGATTCGCTCATCTAGGGGGAATAATTACATGTTGACTGTGACATGCTTATTTACTAAATGGGTGGAATGCCTCCCGGCCCCAAACTGCAAGGCAGAAACTGCAGCTGCCCTGATGATCAACCACATCTTTTCGCATTTTGGACTACCCCAATGGATTGAGTCAGACAGAGGTAGCCATTTCACCAGCAAAGTAATGACAAAGATGTGGGAGATACCTGGGGTTAAAAGGAAGCTACACATTGCTTACCAGCTAGCCTCTAGTGGGGCAGTAGAACATTACAACAAAACCATTGTGAGCATCTTAAAAAAGTTTGTGGCAGATTCTGGGCCAAGTTGGCATATCCGATTACCTCTTGTCCTTATGGCCATCAGACCTACCCCTTCATCTGCAACTAAAATGTCACCGTTTGAGTTGATGACTGGACGCAGGATGGTGCTTCCCCAGCATCTGCTTTACAGGACCCAAGAGCAGACATTGATCAATGCCTCCACAACTCATGAGTATGTTGAAAATTTAAGAAAACACCTTCAACATGCTTTTGCCTATGCTCAGCGAAATCTAGAAAGATCAGCTGATAGCATGAAGACCCACTATGACTTGAAGACGACCAGGAAAGAATACAATGTAAGAGACCGGGTCTATCTTTTCAATTTCCAAAGGAACCAGGCCAAACAGCAGAAATTTCTGCCTACCTGGAAGGGACCTTTTGAAATTGTAGACAAGATCTCACCAGTCGTCTACAAGATCTGCATCCCCAAAGGCAGCTTGGCAGATGGGGAAGATAATTGGGTCCATATTAATCAGCTAAAGTGTTGCCATCCCAGGCACACTCTGCAGCAACTGGAGGAGTCCTCTGGACCAGAGGAGGCCACTCCAGATCCATAACATTCCAACTCTAAAACCATTCCACACATAGTCTATAAAATACAATAATAAGAATACAAATGTATATGTCTACGAATATGTTGTTGCCTTTTTGCTTTGTCACCGTAGGAGAGAGAAACCATGGAGACTGACCAAGGAGGACGACCGGGGACCTGGAGCAAAGATCCGAGGGGCCCGGTGTATCGCTCAATACTCCCATCAGGACGGTGAGGAGAACCGATCGATCCACCCCTGATGGAGGAAAAGATGCTGAACTTTGCCATCTGAGGAATCCAGAGAGATGATGCGGACATCCCAGTCTTGTGAAGTTCCATCGATGTAAGATCAACGGCCATCGCAAGAGGGGGGCTTGTGGCATGTATTAACCCACTCATCCAAGCCCTGCAACATCAACGTGCATTGCTGGCAGTGAAAACATCAGAATGACCATTGGAAAGCATGCTGCTCACTCAAAATCTTCCAAAAATGCTCAGTAAAAATCTGAAAGATAGACTGCCATCCACTTTTGCCTATATTAGTGAGCACAGGAGATCAATGCCTAAAACCACCATTGAGCTATCCACCAAGTAGCCTGAAACCACTTGGAAATAACAATGCTGATTGCAAAAGAAACAAAGATATCTTCCAAAAAAATTGTTTCTTGATTGTCAAAAATTGCTAAAATCATGGCTCACAAAATCACCTAGAAGATCCAACCTCTTTGTTGGGTGTTCCACATTACTTTGCTGCAAGAATCCACATCAATACAATGTCACCAAGAATCATATGCAATCAAGCAAAATCCTATTTTAAAGATACTGATGAAAAAACAGCTGTCAAAAATGGGTGCAATACCGGTACTCACCACTACCAGAAGCCGGCGTTTTAAACAATTTCTTTGTAAAACTTGAACAGGGAACCCCAAACTATGCCAAAGAAAGACTTGCTGAGGGGTGGAGACAATGTAATACTATATTCTGAAATGGCTTGAAGGAAGCAATTGTTTAATGTATGTATTAAAAATGTGGGTTATATTGTAAGAAGAGACAATTTGTAGACATTGGTTGCAGAGTTAAAAAGTGTTCCCACACTGGGATCAAACAGATTCCACGCCTTTTCCCTGGACAAAAGAAGCTTCCTTTTGTCCTTGGCCAAGAGATTGACAGACTTGTGTGAACAGGAACTAACCCTGGCATGTTGCTCTCAGTCAAGAAAATTGATTCTTTGGGATCAATAGAATATGCTGATTTGGGTGTGACTGGTCAACAACTGCTCTGGGAGAGACAGGACATGTGACCTCTGAGGCAGCCAAGCTTCTGGGGGCGGAGACAAACCGTTGTGTGTATTGAATTGAAAGCAAATATATGTTTTATGAAACTGCGTATAACAAATTTTACCAAGCTGACAAAAATATGAAACTTTGGGATTCTTAAAATGACAAATTCACTCACAATTTAAGACTAAGCTGGACGCTGTGTGATGTTCTGAGACCTATCCCCGGAATTATTAATATTGCAGCTGCAGTGTTTTTGCTATGAACATAAGAATTTACAGTAATATGCCCAGAGAGGATCTGCATGCATGTGTCAAATTTTGTGCAGAACCAATATTGGGAAACCCACCAAAAGCGCTAATAAGTTGTCATTTCTACACTAAAGCTCTTAGGAAGATCAGATTCGGACAAGAATGTACCTTAATCAATCTGTGATGTGTATATGTATTATGAACAAGTTGTGAAACTTGGAAATATGTTTGTTATAAAAAAAATGATTTTCTATGTAAAAGCAGAGGGGAGGGATGTCAGCTAATCCATAAACACAGCATCATGATGACACCTCATGACACGCTGATCCTTTCTCCAGTCAGAACCCAGAACATTCTCTGACCTATCAAAGCTTTAGAGGGTTGGGCATGTAGAAAATGCCTTCCCACCCACTTTGAAAACATATAGAGCCTGCTTAAGACAGATGAGACACACTCCTTCCACTCTTCAACCGATTTCTTGTGAAGCACTCTGCCGGAAGACTCCAGACTCCAGATAGATCCAGAGACCAGACTCTATAACCAAACTCTAGAACCCAAACTCTAGAACCTTGAAGCATAGAGGCCTAATTCACAAGCTGAATCCTTCTCAGCAGGCCTTCAGAATATTTTGAAATCTGATTCTAACCCCTAAACTTCAACGGGGCCTAACCAAACCATTCAACAGCCTCGCTGAGCTGTTCTATTCTAGCTAAGAACCCTGTGCTAGAACCCAGATCCGGACCCAGAAAGCAGTGCTGTAATCCAAGTCCCGTCAGATCCAGTCCAAGAGGCCGCAGACCGCCGTGCAGTGCTGAATGCAGAACCCAGAAGGCCTGAGACCTGTCCGGTGGCGAGAGTGAAGCCAAACCCCTTGACCAGATCTTTGACGAGGCCCATTCCATTCCCAAGCCTAGGAGCGAGAATCTAGTCTAGAACTGTCCATAACCAATCTCTTAGTTTAAAGTAACCATTTTAACCTGTCCAGAACTGCATTATAGAATCTTGTGTCCATCCTGTTGATTTCAAATCTGTAAAGCGCATCTGTAATTTCTGATATCTTGATTTTATTTCTGCAAAATCTACCTTCACAGAAACCTCTGTAACATTTGAACCGCACTTCCTAGAAGTGAAATGTAACTGTCATTTTAAAGCTAGGGTCCTAAGCTTTCCAAGAAACCCAAATTCCAAGTCCTTATAGTTTTTCTTTAATTTGGCTCACTTTCATTTTCTGTCAAAACAGCTGCTCCTTGTTCTCCATTGCTGAATTTCGTTTTCAATCTGATAATCATTCATGAATCATTGCTAGTGTTGACCCGAATCAATCTCAAGTAACTATCACTCATCCTGAATCTCTTTTAGTGATTTAAAAATCAATTTGGCATATTTTCCCATTAATTGCTATCCCATTGAAAAGTATTTTTGCCTGTGTTTTAGAATCATACCTGTTTCTCTAAACTTGCTGGGGGAACTGGGATTGAACTGCATTCTTGATTGTATTACTAAAACCTGTGTGCCCTTATTTCCATCTCTTCATATTGCATTGTGGGGGAGTGGGTAGTCACAGGGGAAAAAGTTACCATATTATCTTTTGATTGAAATCATATCAAGGTTTATTTCTTTGTTGCATTCTTTCCCATTATTGCATTTCCTTGAGTTACATAAGGTATTCTCTGCTACAGTATCCTCCATATTCATACTTCTAAGTGATTAAAGAGAGTGTCAATTTTGTAATATTACCCATTGTTGATTACCGCCCATATTCATAATTGTGCTATTCAAATATTATTTTGTTCATAAATTTGTGATATATATATATTGTTTAATTATTCAAATAAACCTTTTAATTTGCAAAACAAACCTACTTCTTGGCTCAGTGAGGTCGGGGGGATCCAAAGAGAGGGGTGTTATATAAGGGTTCATGATCCAGATTTAAAGAACTTTTGACATAAAAATATAGAAATAAGGGCTTCCATTGGGCATCCCATCCTAAGCATTGACTTTGTTGGATTGCTAGATTGAAGTCACTTACAGTAAAGCTTCATTAACGCAAGCTCAAAGAGTACCCATGAGGAGGAGTTTTGGGTGGGGAGAGGCAGGAACCAGGTGAGAATGGCCATAGGGATTAGCATGGCCATGGGTATTGAATGGTTGGGCAATATTCAAACAGCACCTACAATCCGTGTGTTCCTCCTCATATGCCATTTTCCCTATTGTGTACTCTAATACAATTGTTTTGGCTTATAACTTTAATGTTCCTTTGAATTTTGCACAATATTGTAGTTGGCATGTTGGTTATTAGCTTCACCCCTGATGTTGCTTGTCTCACAACTTGCCACAGTCCCTACCATCTCAAAGCTGTGTTCCCCTCCTTTGGTTTGGACTATTAAATGCCATCCTTACGTATCTCCTTCATTTCTTCCTCACTTATGTACTATATGTTCCTCTCCTCTGTCAACTATGCTTTCTCTCCTCTTACCTTATCCTCAATTCTCATTTGAACCACCACTGTCTCTCCTCTCTCCTCCTTGTATGGTGCCCTCTCCCCTTCTTCTGGTATCTTCTCTGACTGTGCTCCTTGCACTTTGCTTATCATCCACCACCTCTATACCTCTCACCCTCCTCCTCTTTTCTCTCCACCACGTTCTTCTGCTCCTCTTCATTGCCTTGCCTCCACCTTCTATCTGACTCTTGTGCTCTCCACCACCTCCTCACCGTCTCACCACTTATCTTGCTCTAACAACTCCTCTCTTCTCCTCTTCACTGTCTTCTCTCTTTCTCAGTAGCCTCCTCTCTGCAGTATCACACAAACATCCCTCCTCTTGACTCACAACATTTAACTCTCACACACTGTTCTAGAAACGATGCCCCTATTTATAGGTTAGCAGGTCCACCCAATTATAAACTAATGGCATGATTACTTTCAGTTGGAGAGCCTTCATTTTGACTGACCCAACATAGGACTAAAACCCCTGAGCTTTTTTGTTTCCCCTGCATACATGAATTTTTGAATCTTTTGGTCCACTGACTGAGGCATTCTACTGTTGTTGACCCAGCTCCTCGGTCCTTGTCATTCCCCGCCACACTTTCTGGCATAAGCTGCTCTCATGCATCTCAACGATCCAAGATTGAAAACGACTGGGTGGGGCAGTAGAGGGGGATGAACATTGTCTTTGTGGAATCAAGATTCAGGATTGCCATTATGCCGGTGCGGGGAACATACCCAGAGCTTCCACAGGTGGACACAAGTTGTGGACGATTTAGTTGACTGCAAATGTTTCCACGTTTGACAATGACTTCTCATTGGTGGCAGCATAAAACTAACAAATACTTTTGGGAGATGCTGGCCGAATACACTGAAAATCTTTTTCCACTTGTGATACAGCAAATGCTTGATTACAACTAGTGGTCCTCACAGGAGTTAGCAGGGGATTCCCTGTGCATGATGTGGATTTTAGGGTTCTGAGTGCAGTTGCCACCTTCTCTTCCTGGGACCGGTGAGTAATAGGTCTCCTAGCATTCCCTGGAAACAAGTGGAAGACTGTGGGAAGCCCTTAGCACAAGTATATGGCTGGTGATGTCTTTCCTAATTGCCTGGTCGAGGGACCTTTACCATTCCCCTCTCTCTCTTGTTTGTGGATATTTTAGGTTTTCTGGGCCCTGGATGACCTGAGTAATCCTGAATGTTATCTTTCCATTCGGGTTGGGGATAGACTGTGGAGCCAAGGAGATCCACCATGTACTCCCGCCAAAATCTGCATCAGTGAGTGGGGGGTGGCACCCGGCACCAGGGTCATTCCATTGGACTTCATTCACGTAGGATGCACAGGTTGCTGTAGTGGCTAAGAAAAGGCTTCTTCATCTTTTATTGGGGCGGAATGTAGGCATTGGTAGCAGGTATAATTAGACGTGTCACATTTGGTCTTTGCCAACAGCTTCGTCTAAGCATCATTTTAGGGTACTCCTTGTCCAATGCAGTGCTTCTAAATAGTGCATAAGGTTGCAGCTCACCTACTTTTACACATCAACTGTTTTCATATGTAAGGCCAGTGTTCAGATATTTGCACTGGTTGCCAATAAGCTGGCGCATTACCTGTAAAACAATCTTTATTGTGCGCCATACCTTTTACGGTAAGGGTCAGTGGTTTCTGGCTAGAAAATATTTACATTATCAGCCCTTAATCAGCCCCCTTAATCATCTCTCTTAGAAAATGTAGAAGGTGACTAGTCCATTTGTTTGCATATCATCGACAACTTGGTTCAGGAGAAATGTTATGTTGTGGTGTGTTATGTTAGGGTGACTGACTTGTAGAGTGCCCATTACCACAGAGGTCTTTTCTTGGGGAGGAAGTGTCTGCAGAACAAGTAAGGGGACATGTGTTTAAGGTGAGCTGGTAAAAGTGGCAGGATTCGAGATGAAGGTGGAAAAAGATAGAGCTGAAAGAGAGGGTGGCTTGTTCCACGATAATGCAGCCAGACATGACAACTAGCGTCCACAGAGATTTAAAGAGGACTATTTATTTTCTGTTAAACCAGTGAAGTTTAATGAGGAAGAGAGAGGCATGTTGCTGTTTGTAAAGGCTGACAATGAACCGTTGAGCAACATTATGAATGGGCTGAAGACGATATAGGCAATCGGAATGATGCCCAAGATAGTGTGACTTCAGGCAGTCTAAGCGAAACCAGACCAGAGGAGTGATTGAATAAATTTTACCAGATACCAGGTATGTCTTGACACCATGGGGCAATGGATGTGTAACAAGTGGCTTAAATTGAACGGGGATAAAACTGAGGGGTTGGTATTGGGCCCACTTCTCCTGCTGCCTTTTTTACTCCTGTTTTTTGGCCACCCGCTTTGGGCCCCTGTCCTTCCCCTGCCTCATCTGTGGAAGATCTTGGGGGTAAAAATATCAGCATTTCTATCCACTGAATACCAAATTAGTGCAATCTGCCAGAAATTATACTTCCAACTTAAAACCCTGCGTAATATCCTCCCTTACCTTCCTAATCAATTGAGAGCGCCTGTAGTGTCTACTCTTGTCACAACCTACCTATTTACTGCAGCACCTCCAAGTCTTGCAGAATTCTAAAGCGAGAGTTGCCACCTCCACACCTAGGTGTACTCATATCTCACCTGTATTACGTCATCTTCATTGACTTCCTGTTGTCAAGCTCGTCCAGTGCCGAATATCTACAGGCAACATTTTGACATTATAGTCCAGCTCGGGCGCTTCATTCAGCTGACGCTTGTTTGGTCTCTGTGCCTCACTTTAAGGCCTCCTGTATCGGAGGCCGGGACTTTTCGGTGGCTGCTGCACAGATATGGAATTCTATTCCTTGGACTTTGAAAACCATTGAAGAGCACTATCTGTTTGTGAAAAACGTACCTTTTTGAGCCTGCCTTTGCCTCACCCTTGCTAGTATTGCCATGATGCCTTTGTGGCAAACACACTCTTTATAAATATCCAATATAAAGGAGGAGTGGACACAGAGTGTGAAGCTGTAAAAAACAAGAGGCGGATATGGGGTTAATCTGGGGATGGAGCATGATTTGACTATCACATTTTACAATCAAGTTTTAAACTACATTAATTGGGGGAAGGCAAGGGAGCAAAGAAGTTGAAGATGGACAAACACTATTTACCATTCAGATGAAGGATTATTTGAGTATAATTGGCAAATGTCTACAAAGAAAAGCCAAATGACTAGATCCAGTGAAGCATGCGGTTGAATATACATGTTAAAGAGCAGAGGAAAGTGAGATGATCCCTGTGGAACACTGCAAGTGAGTGGTTGGATAACAGAGGTTTAAGGATGGATAGAACTTGGATTGGAAACTGCCAGAGAGCATACAGGGAAACTAGGAGAGGTTGGTCCCTGAAAGGCTCAAGACACGAAGTCGATTGTCAAGAATGGGATAGTCAACCTTATCAAATGCTGCTGACTGATCCAGCTGTGACCCAGTGTCGGCCACTAGTCGAAGGGCATCAAGGGCAGTTGTAAGGACAGACTCAGTGGCAGTAACCGGCATGGAGGGGCTTGAAGAAGAGTATGGGGTTTAAGGTAGTATTAAAGTAGAGCAGTGAGGTGGAATTTTAGGATTTTGGCTGTGCAGGGAGAAGGGCGATTGGACAGAAATTGGCAAATGAGTTGGGGTTAAGTGGAGGTTTGTTCAATAGGGAAGAGACAATGGTAGATTTAAGATCAGTCAGCACAAAGCCAATTAAAAGAGAATAGTTAAGAGTGGTTAAGATTAATTCAAAATAATAGGGTATCTAAGCTTAAGAAGTCAGATAGGAGAGGTGTCGAGGGGAGACCCAGATTGAATTTCCTGTGATGATAGATTTCAAAGACTGCAAGGTACTATGTAATAATGTCACCAGGAAAATGTTGCCAGGGAGGAGATTTTCTTTTCCTGTGCACTAAAATGCCTTCCCGAACATATTCTGGGACTGATGTTGATTACAATTCTAAATTCCAGCACTAGAGGATTTGACCGTAAGTGCTTGATTTTATTCAGAGTGAAAATGTGGGTAAATATGGTCTGAGTTACCTTGGCTGAAAAGGGGGGGGGATGAGAAGTTCGAAGAGGAAGCACAAATGTTGGAGACTTTGTTAGTGAAAAAGGGGAGAGTTGGTCACAGAGAGCTTGTGAGGAGATGGGAGAAACATGGGCATGTGGGTTAGTGAGTTCATTGAGCATTTTCAAATGTTTTATTTTATTTGGTGCTTTGCCGATATACAAGGTCATATTCATTTTTGCATTGCAAATGGCTCGTTTGTATATTGCGAGTTCTTGCCGATAGGACTGTTAATATTGCTCACTATAACTATAACACCACTGATGTTCTCATGCCTTAGTGAGGGTTTTTTTATTTAGCAAAGGTAGGGGTGTTAGTGAACCATTCTAAGGCTTGCTGGAAGCTTTTTCAGAGCTTTTCCGGGAGTCCAATATGTCTGCCGCCTCCCGCATTACTTTTCCTGGGGCTTGTGTGCTTTGCCGATATACAAGGTCATATTCATGTTTGCATTGCAAATGGCTCGTTTGTATATTGCGAGTTCTTGCCGATAGGACTGTTAATATTGCTCACTATAACTATAACACCACTGATGTTCTCATGCCTTAGTGAGGGTTTTTTTATTTAGCAAAGGTAGGGGTGTTAGTGAACCATTCTAAGGCTTGCTGGAAGCTTTTTCAGAGCTTTTCTGGGAGTCCAAGATGTCTGCCGCCTCCCGCATTGCTTTTCCTGGGGCTTGTGTGCCCCACCTCCATCCCTGCTGCCATCCGATTGGCCTCAGCTTATCTCAAAGGCAGGGGATCATGGAAGTCAGCAGGCGAAGCCGGCCGCCTTCCAAGGGCCCCTTTTAAGAAGCATTGCCCCTGTCTGGGCCTGCAGTACCGTCTATGATCTTAAAACCTTGTGCTCGATTATGCGATCCACTAATGTTGTCTTCACCTTGCTTTCCAAAAAAGGTAAAATGCTCTATACATCTGCACTTTCTGTATGCCATTTCTAGGTGACAATTTGTTTCGCTACTCTGACCCCCTTTTCCCTTGGGGACCACCAATCACCATGATATTACTCCCAATGCCTTGTCCTTCACAATCCCACGCAACATCTCATTCCTGCCCCTATTCAAAACCAAGAGCGGTTGATATACCCTGCAGGACAATAAAAGGGGGCTTGCTCACTCCCTCCACAATCTATGACAGTTGCTGCTACTTTCCTTCGCATCCTTGCACTTCGGATCCATCATCGCTTGCACGCATCCTGGCCCCCAGAGACAGACGTCTATCCGATCATGCTGTTTCCTGCACCTCTGTTCCCTAACTATGTTCACATTCGATCCTACCACTTTGTTTACCCTTTCCAGACCACCTCCAAATTCAGACTTTAACCTCCCCAGTCTACCTTGTCCACTACCGCTCCTCCACTGTACTTAATAGGTAGACCCGCTACCTATAACTTTCTTGGCTCACCACATTTGACTTTTCCTGCTAATGTCCTGTAATTATCCTGTGCTGTGGATGCAGGCCCCTGCCTGGCGGGGTGAGGCTTTTTTCTGGCTAGTGTTCTGTTGAGTCAGTCACAGCCTTACTGCTCCCTCTCTGGCTTGACTGTGTTTTTCGCACATCCAGTGTTTCTTATAGTCACAGCGAGTGGGCTTGACAACAAGCTATTTACCATCAGTTTCACATGTGTGTCAGGCATTGCTCGTTATATGCCTGAATACCTATTTCCGTAAAAGTTTCATATCAACACAACATGTCTGCATTGTGATGCTAATTTAATTTCACCTCTACCTACCTACTATGACCTGTCAGTATTTGCTGCAATTATTATCTACTCACAACGTACCTACTATAACCTTTCAACATTGTGCTGCAAATGTAATTCACTCACAACTTTCACACTATGACCTGCCAGCATATACAATCTACTGCCTGTTTGTACACCTGTAGTAGCCCCCGGCACCATGAGGTGAGTCTTTTTGCAAACTGTGTACACACACATATTTTGTCTCTTGTCTGCTTGCACACTTGAAGTAGTCCCCACACCATGAGGTGAAGCTCTGCAGAGCGTGCTTACACTATCTACCATTATGCTGTTGCCATTCCTACACATTCTCGTACATTGTTTACAGTACTTGGAACTTACTGTAACAAGCACCTAGATGACAGTGGGCTTTGTGTGCTGCTATAAATGTGAAATACATAAATAAATAAAATAGAGCTTAACTGTCCTTCGGCTTTCCAGCACTTGAGAGCAACAGCAGAACAGACAATCGATATGCTAGGAATGTCATACAGCCATTTACATTTTGAATAAGAAAAGATTTGTAATGGTGAGAAGGGGTAGCATTCAATCATGTTGACTATTTTAAATCAATTGATCATCCCTTTAAGTGCAATGTTTGAATGCTTAAACAAGGATGCAGTTGCTGCTCGCCAATTCCCAACTTTATGCATGGGTGTAGATGTGCAGTACACCCAACTTGATGTGTGGCTAATTCAGAAATGGTTACATTCTGATAAAATTACACTTTAAAGTTATTGGAATGTCTACAATTACAAGATCTACAACATTTATTTGAAATAACAAAGGTATTCTGTATCAGATTGTTTCTTTTTTTACATTTCCGCTGTTAGGGTAATGACTTCTTGTGATGGCTTGATCACCTGAAATGGTGATTTTTTTTAATGCCATAAATGAGGGAGGATGTATGGTGACATCTCTTGATATATAAAAGGTTAGGATTAATTCCAACTCTTCCAGCCATCATCTCTTTCGTTTTCCATAAGTCACCCCAGTGGGATGGGTATGCCCAGATGTGAATCCCAAGCCTGATGGTCCTAGAGACCCAAGCTACTCCTCACTGATGACACCCAATGAGGCCGAAATATGTCTGGGATTTGTGTGGTCTCCTGCAGCAGATATGTAATCTAGCAGTTTGGGCTGGACTGCCCCTTTTGGGGTATTAGAAAAACCTGAGGTCTTCATCACACCTACTCCACTTGGATCCTCTTCTCAGCTGGCCAGGGAAAGGCAATCACTTTTGGATCCTGAACCTGGGGTTGGAGATGCGAGGAAGGATCTCCTAGGTGGAGGGCCCTTGCAGAGTGGGGAGAGGATGTTTTTAGGCGAGGCATGGTATCCCCCTTTCCCTTTTGATAATAAACCCTACCCTCCTGCTAATGTCATAGGTTGTTGCCAGTCTTTTCCATTTATTGTCCTTCAGTCACACCAGTCTAGTACTGGGACGAGGAAGAGGCGACTAGGGGTTGTACACACTAACATTCAGCTAGACCACTCTGGTACTGAGGTAAGGAAGAGGCCTGGAACGACCTATTCAGAGAGTCAAGCATGTCCAAAGAACATAAGTAATTGTAGGCAGGCAAATGGACTGAAGGGCTCGCACCTGCAACCTGTTAACAGGTCACATATGCATAAAAGGAGGAGCTGACAGCAAGGAAGGGGAACCAGCAGGAGAGAAGCTTGGCTGGGAGAGACGGGCCTGAGAGGGGAGAATTCCTGTCCAGAAGGAGGCTGCCTTGGAGGGTTCTGCATGGAGGTCAGGCACCAGCTACTACCAAGGAGAGACTGTGATACATGGAAGACCCTAAGTGCTGCAGGTACTGGTAGTGTCCATGAGTGAAGAGCAGAGCTACCGGCAACCCACAGCAAGATTTGTAGAAGGTGAGCGATGCTCACAGAGTAGCAGAGAGGTGTGCGCAGAGCCGAGAACAAAGAGAGACGACACCCAGAGTAGCGACTGAGGACTTCTGAGTGAATCAGAGGGAACACTCGTACCAGGGCACTCCTGGGGCTACCACTGGGAATATGTCAAGGACAGATGAACTGAAATATGTGTGCAATTGATGGCGAACCCAACATGAACGGTTTTCGAACATTATGAACAAACACTGAAATATAAGAAAAGGATCTTGAATATAAAGCAAACATTATTCAATACTTAGCTAAAGGAAAGCTTTGGTATGCCTATGAATGAAATGAAAGCATGTGTGAAACACATGCAATGAACAATTAAAGACAAATAATGAATCTGTATGAATAAAGTGAAAATTAAGTGATGAGCACTTATGAAGATTGCGAAAGCAAGGTGGTGTAAAAGAGTGAGCACCATGGAGTGAGTTGTGTGGAAGAACACACTGTAGTAAAGCCAAGAGACTGGCAAGGAGAAACCAAAACAAATGGTGTAAACCAGAGCACAGGTGCAGTAACAGAGACACTTGTGTGGGCAAGAAAGTCTAGGGTTATCGGTTGCACGACATGAAATGGGTGGACCGTGTGCTATGACAACTGCGTCTAGACCAGGGATACCATGTCTGGAAACACTGAAACTCTTCTGGATCTAGCCTTTGCCCAAAGCAACAACTCCTTATTGGCTGAAGCATTTTTACAAGTCCTACCTGAGCCAGAAGGTAGTGAGATAGGGGGGCCTCTTTTCATTTTCATACATGAACTTATGTATAGATGAGATACCACTTCAGAGGGCTTGGTAAAAACACAATTGGTCATCTCTAAACGTCATAAGAAGGTGGTCCTAGAGATAGCCCTCCACATCTAACGAGAGGCCATCTGGGACAGACCAAGACTCAGGCCCAAATAACTAATATGTTCTACTGGCCTGAAATACAAGCTAATATTACAAATTTCATTCAGGCTTGTGAAATCTGACAAAGGACTAGCACTCATATACCACCACCATTTCCCTTCAATCCAAATAAAGATAAAGATTCTTCACTTGTTCATTAGATTGCTGAAACAAATGCAGAAGATAGCAATTGGTATTAACTATTGAAGATCCTGAAGGATTGTAAAGTCAACCTGTTACTGGTTTTGAGAATTAAGAGAATTGAACTGAGTGTGAGTTGGCAAGTTGGAAGAGGTGATGTCTAGGGGAAGGGAAATACGAGATATAATGAACTGTGCTGTTGCTTTGGGGAAGGAAACCCTGAGGCCTTTTGGAACTGTGCTGTCATCTTGGGAAAGGGAATCCTGAGGCCCTTTCTGGAACTGTGTTGTCTTCTTGGGGAAGACAACTGCAAGGCTTTTTGGAACTTCTTTGAACTTGGGGAAGGGGAGCTGACAAGTAAGCCAAGAGCTGGAAGAAGTTCAAAACGTTATTTTGAACACTATTTCTTTTGTTGCTGAAATCCCTACACATTGTGTAGCTTTAGTTATGATTGCAAGTATAGGTTTTGGACAAAGACAGACGTTTAAGTTGAACTTACAGACTCAGACTATCCTTAGTTTCTTTAGATTGGGAAATTCCACCTCAGCATAGGGCAAGTTAGACCTTACACCATCCCTACATTTAACAAAATAAAGGTATTTTTTGAACCTTGAATATGTTGTCTGTGTCTTGCTTCATGATGCCTTCACAGGCTCTAACAAGCCTGACTTGCATATTGTCATTCCCCTTCTGTAATGGCTTGGCAGACGGAAGAACGATGGTCTGGAGAGTTGCCCAGAGCAATGCCAGAGGTTAGGATGAATACCAAATCTTCCAGCCATCACCTCCTTTCTTTTTCAGACATCTTGATATGTCAGCCAGCTTGTTTTGAAAGGGGCACATGCTTGTATGAAAAGTGTCATACACTCAGGGAAGAATCCCTCCTCACTCACAGCTTTGCATACCCCTTCTGGAGATAGGGACGCCCAGACACCTAGCATAGCCAGAATGCCCACTACACAATCGCCTCCTCATTATGCCCCGTTACCTGTGGTGCGTGGGAAACGTCAGCCTCCGTGGCCTAGTGTCAGCCACAGGAAGCGGCTTAGTTCGTTTCCTCATTTTTGCTGGCAGCTGCCGTGGAGAATACGAACGGGCTAGAGCAGCCAATCGCGCCCGCTTCCTGGTTTCGCGTCAGCATCCCGATCACGTGTCACGAAACCAAATCACGTGATCGGATGTCGACGGACATAAAAGCCGGGTGATTCAAACGCTCCTCGTTTCACAGCTGTTTTCTACACTGTTAGGTGTTTGCGTTACGGATACTTTGTTCAAGACCTCAGCTCACGACACCCGGACTGGCTTTCTTGCTCCTCGAAAACTCTTCCCTGGATATTGCTCGAACTTTGATACTTGGACTTTGGCTAAACGGAAACGGACTGGCTTTGGATATTCCCTTTTCTGAATTGTCAACCTGGACCTCGATCCTCGGATCATTTTGCTGACTGCTTTTGGATTCCTCGAACCACGTTTTGTCACAGTACTACGAAAGACTCCAGTCTCTCAGGTGATTCTCCCAGAGTCGGTGTTGCTTCATCTGGCTTTCAGGATCGCTGGCCTTCCCTCGTACCACCGCCTTGAACACCATAGCCCTTGACTTTAAAATTAGGTAAGCCTTATTCAAGTACTTATCACTGACTCAAGGTACTGTTATTGCTTGTGTTAACCTTGCCTTTCCTCCAACAGCTTTGGGGTTCTCGATGCTGCTGATCCTGTGAAATACCATCCACCTGTGGTCCCAAGGCTCGCACAGGGAGTTCATTCTACCTCTCTGTGGAGAACTTGGGAACGGAGGTCCATAATCTCTTCACTACATGGCAAGTGACGACAGACTGTGAAGCCATTGTATTACGGAGAGTATGGAGGGCGTGCCCGATGACCCCATGGCTGCATTGGTACAGGTAATAACAATACTTAGGGCAGATATGACAGCTGCCAATGCCGCCATACATCAGCGCTTAGACCTTATCCAAAGCACTCAACACCCTCTACCCACTGATGCTGAGTTAGGTGATGCCCCTGCACCACCCCCCATAGCACAACCTGCTCTGTCTCCTCAGGTCCCAGTGTTCCTGTCTACGCCCCTTCCTTTGGCCACTCCTGAGAGATTCCATGGAGACCCCAAGAAATTCTGGACATTTATAAATCATTGTAAATTGCATTTCCTCTGCAAACCCCAGGCCTTCCCTGACTCTACCACCAAGGCGGCTTTTACTCTGTCTCATTTAGCTGGCACTGCCGCTGCCTGGGCTACCACCCTACTAGAAAACAATAGCCCTGTTCTCTATAATTTTGATTTGTTAGTTACTGAAATGTCTCATGTGTTCGACACCTGCCACAAGACCCAATCTCGGGATCTCGAGTTATTAGATTTAACTCAAGGGAAAGGGTCTCTCTTGCACAACATAGCCCGGTTTAATCAATTGGCTGCCGAAACAGCCTGGCCCGAAACAAAGATGGCAGTAGTATTCTATAAGGGCCTTAATAATCCCATGAAGGATGCTATGGCAGTCATCCCTTCCTTACCCACGACATATAGGGATTTAGTAGATCTCGCCCTCCAAATCGATGCTATGCGTTCTGAACGTAAGAACGAAGCAGGGTGGGTTTGCTAACACAGGTTTGAACCCTCCACCCACGGATACTGGAGTAGAGCCCATGCAAATAGGTGGAATTCGTAGTCTGATTTCCCAAATGGAGAGAGAACGCTGAAGAACCGGCAACGCTTGCTACTACTGTGGGTTGAACGGCCACTATGTGAAGAACTGTCCCTGACGTCCTAAGCTAAAGAACTAGGTTTTTCGGAATGCCCGATCCTAGACCCGGGGGCGGGATCGAGCAGTTCTTCTTCTCCCTCTGACTCAGTACTATCTTTTGGGAGGGTCAGACCTGTGTTGGTTCAGGCCACCTTAAAACCCACTTCGGACATTGTCCATACAGTATCGATTGTTATAGACTCTGGGGCCACGGGTAATTATGTTGATATTAAGCTGGCGGAATCCTTGAATTTACCACTGGTGACCAAACTTCATTCTGAACCGGTACAAGCAGTGGATGGCACGGCACTGGTTTCTGGTCCTATCCGACACCAAACGGCCCCAGTCACTCTAACCATACAAGACACTCATCAGGAGGTGATATCCTTTGATCTAATATCTATGCCTGAATTTGGTTTCATACTGGGTCTTCCCTGGTTGAAAGAGCATAATCCCTTAATTGACTGGAAGTCTGGGCAGGTTCATTTTGAATCTGAAGTTTGTCAGAACTTTTGCCTCATCGCACCTGACGACAATGAATCTCCTTCATGAGCATTAGGAGCCGTTGCACAATTCACATTGCAGGAGGGATCCACCTCTCCCCTTGGGTCTCACATAGTGGGAGTGGTTTCAATCGGAGTACCTGCGGAGTATCAGGACTTTCATGACGTCTTTGATAAGGGGTCAGCTGAAACACTCCCACCACATCGTCCCTACGACTGCCCCATTGACTTAATCCCTGATCCTGTCATCCCTTCAGGACGCATTTATTCATTGTCGCCCTCAGAAGAACAGGCATTAAAGGACTACATTCAGAAGGCTCTTAGGATTGGCCGCATACGTCCTTCCACCTCTCCGGCGGCCAGTCCTATCTTTTTTGTCCCGAAAAAAGAGGGCGATTTGCACCCTTGCGTTGACTACCGCCGTTTGAATGCCGTTACCGTAAAAAACCGGTATCCGATTCGCTTGATAACCCCGTTATTGGATAGGTTGAGTCATGCCTCTATCTATACTAAACTCCATCTTCGTGGGGACTATAACCTAGTAAGAATCCGCCCCGGAAACGAATGGAAAATGGCTTTCTGTACACGGTACGGATTATTTGAATACGTGGTCCTGCCTTTTGGGCTTTGTAACGCCCCAGTCACGTTCCAACATTTTATGAACAAGATTTTTCATGACTTACTGGACGTGTTTGTAGCGGTCTATCACGATGATATTCTGGTCTTCTCCCGTAATATTAAAGAACATGTGCTACACGTCTGTGAGGTTTTGTCCCGTCTCCAATGGTATTCACTCTTCGCCAAACCTGAAAAGTGTGAGTTCCACACTGACAATGTTGAATTCCCTGGTTTCCACATATCTCCAGGTGGACTAACCATAAATCAGTCCAAAGTCGGCGCAGTGTTGGATTGGCCAAAACCCAGTAATCTCAAAGCATTGCAGTCGTTTCTTGGGTTCGCTAATTTTTATAGGCGGTTTATTCAGGATTTTTCATCCCTAGTAGCCCCACTTACCGCCTTGACCAGTCCCAAAGTGCCCTTTTTGTGGTCAGACACCCACCAGGATGCTTTTGACACCCTAAAAACGGTGTTTACCACTGCCCCAGTACTAAAACATCCCGATCCCTAACTTCCCTTCATCGTGGAGGTAGATGCTTCTTCCTTTGCTCTCGGGGCAGAGTTGTCCCAAAACTGTCAGTTTACAGGCCACCTACATCCGGTGGCATTTCATTCACGAAAGTTCTCTTCCGCTGAACACCACTATACAGTCACGGAAAAGGAGTTGTTGGCCATCAAGGATGCTTTTCAAACCTGGCGGCACCACCTTTTGGGGGCCAAACACACAATCACAGTATACACTGATCATCGTAACATTCAAGATTTAGCTTTGCTTAAGTGATTAAACAGTCGTCAGGTGCGTTGGCATTTGTTCTTTTCTGCCTTCGACTTCCAGATCAAACATCGGTCGAGCCTTTCCCATGGAAAGGCAGATGCCTTATCTCGTTCCCCTGGTGGGATCGCCTTGCCAATCTACCCTGAAAGATTGTTGGACTAGCATGTCATCTGCCTTTGCACGCCCCCTACGTCACTAGTACAATTTATAAGGACGTGGGTTTCCTTACATCCCGAACAGGTCTCCGATTGGAGTCTGGTGTTTCATAACGGCTTACCGTTCATCCAGAATAGGTTGTGGTTACCGACAACGGAAGCCCGCAATCTTGCCTTGGAATGGTCCCACGACAATGCTATCAATGGGCATCCCGGGCAAGGACGCACTTTAGACCTTCTCAGGCGCTGGTGTTGGTGGCCCTCTATGAAATGGGATGTGGAAGGATACGTTAACTCGTGTGCGATATGTGCCCAGTGTAAACATCATCGGGGACGCCCCGTGGGTCTTTTGCAGCCCTTGCCTATTCCACCTCGCCCTTGGCACACGATCTCCATGGATTTCGTGAGAGATTTGCCCCAGACCGGGGGTTTCAACACTGTGTGGGTGGTGGTCGATTCCTTCTCTAAAGTAGCCCAATTCATCCCATGTTCTGGCATCCCCTCGGCTGCCTTGGCCAGCCTCTTCTTCAAATCTGTCTTTTGTCTATTTGTGTTACCCACAGTTATCATTTTGGACAGGGGATCACAGTTCACGTCTCGTTTCTGGCGAGCACTCACAAAACTCTTGGACATTGATTGCCGTTTTTCTTCTGCCTACCATCCGGAGACGGATGGCCAAACAGAAAGGGTGAACCAGGCCATGAAGCAATACTTACGATGTCTCATTTTACAGCACCAACAAACATGGTTAAGGGTCCTACACCGCATACAACAACACAGTCCATGCTTCCACTGGTTTTTCTCCTTTTTATGTCTTGTATGGTCAGCACCCTCGAACCCTTCCTATTTCTGGTATTGCGTTTTCCGACAACTCAGCAGCGGCCGCCTGTGCACGCGATCTGTTGGCCATTCATGCTCAAACACTCACTCACCTTCGTGAGGCCCAGATATCCGCTAAAGCAGCAGCTGATCGACAGAGAAGCGTGGCGCCTTCTTATGTGACAGGTGACAGGGTCTGGCTTTCTACACGCCATCTCCGGCTTCCGGGTTGTCGTAAACTGCTTCCCCATTTTGTGGGTCCCTATAGGATTTCTGGGGTCATTAACCCGGTGGCTTATCGCCTTTCAGTCCCTGCATCTTGGCGTATCCACCCGGTGTTCCATACCTCTCTCCTGAAGCCTTGCCCTCCTTCTACCCACCTCCGCCCTGCCCCTCATCCCCTTTCTGTGGGTGATTTCATTGAGTACGAGGTTTCTGGCATTTTGGGTTCACGTTTGGTCAGGGGGGTCTCCAGTACCTCGTGGATTGGGCGTGTTTTGGTCTGGAGGAGCGGAGCTGGGTCCCTGCGGAGGATGTCCATGCCCCGAGGCTCGTTTCTCGATTTCATCGGGACCATCCCGCCTGCCCATGTGGTCGTGGGCCATTGAGGAGGGGCTCTGTCATACACTCAGGTAAGAATCCCTCCTCACTCACAGCTTTGCATACCCCTTCTGGAGATAGGGACGCCCAGACACCTAGCATAGCCAGAATGCCCACTACACAATTGCCTCCTCATTATGCCCCGTTACCTGTGGTGTGTGGGAAACGTCAGCCTCTGTGGCCTAGTGTCAGCCGCAGGAAGTGGCTTAGTTTGTTTCCTCATTTTTGCTGGCAGCTGCCGTGGAGAATCCAAACGGGCTGGAGCAGCCAATCGCGCCCGCTTCCTGGTTTCGCTTCGGCATCCCGATCACGTGTCACGAAACCAAATCACGTGATCGGATGTCGACGGACATAAAAGCCGGGTTAATTCAAACGCTCCTCGCTTCACAGCTGTTTTCTACACTGTTAGGCGTTTGCGTTACGGATACTTTGTTCAAGACCTCGGCTCACGACACCTGGACTGGCTTTCTTGCTCCTCGAAAACTCTTCCATGGATATTGCTCGAACTTTGATACTTGGACTTTGGCTAAACGGAAACAGACTGGCTTTGGATATTACCTTTTCTGAATTGTCAACCTGGACCTCGATCCTCGGATCATTTTGCTGACTGCTTTTGGATTCCTCGAACCACGTTTTGTCACAGTACTACGAAAGACTCTAGTGTCTCAGGTGATTCTCCCAGAGTCAGTGTTTCTTCATCTGGCTTTCAGGATCGCTGGCCTTCCCTCGTACCACAGCCTTGAACACCATAGCCCTTGACTTTGAACTTAGGTAAGCCTTATTCTAGTACTTATCACTGACTCAAGGTACTGTTATTGCTTGTGTTAACCTTGCCTTCCCTCCAACAGCTTTGGGGTTCTCGACGCTGCTGATCCTGTGAAATACCATCCACCTGTGGTCCCAAGGCTCACACAGGGAGTTCATTCTACCTCTCTGTGGGGAACTTGGGAACGGAGGCCCATACTCTCTTCACTACGTGGCAAGTCACAACAAAAAGCCACTTCATTTTGAAGGCAGTGGGTGCTCTGTGGCTGTGTTTGCGGAGAACTTTATTGAGACATGTAGCGGCTTTGAGGACGATTCCCTTAGGGGCTAGTGTGATGGTGTCTAGGCGGGTGTGCAGGGTGTTGCCTCAGGTCAGTTAAGATTGCGCCAGGACCTCTACAATGGATTTGAAGATCTATAATAAAATTTCAAGATGTAGTGGATTTGAAGGGTTCTCCCATTTTAACTGGAAGAAGTGCAAGGCCTAGGACAGGTACATCGTGGCCACTGTGTCCTAATATGGATAACTGTGGGACCTTAAGGTCAGGCTCCTTGGCTTTCATGAAGGACTACTCCTTTGACCAGTTCGGCCATAGGGAGTTTGGGTTTATTCGTACATTGATCCAGACCAAGCATAGTGAAACTGGTCTTTTGAGCGCTAGTTCTGTATGGCAACAGGATTTATGTGCACGGGCATAGTAAAAGATTGCATGAGATCTGGTTAAAGACAGAGCTAAATGTTAAAGATCATATACAGTAGAGAGCGTAATGCCATGCGATTACCACAGGTTTTGTGGAAGAGGTGTTTATTTAAACCTATTGACAGGGATTCCACTGGTCATATTAGAAACGTATGCAGAGAGCGCGCTCAATTCTTTCAAGCACAGGGAGAAAACTGCAAGTAATTGGGAAGGCCCCCTTCACAGAGATCTGCTGCCAACTGTCTAATAAAGAAGCAAGAGCTGAGCACTCTCCAGAGATTATTGCATTTTCATTAGCTGTACACCACAACACAAAAGAGGCACTAGGGACTGCCGAGCGGGAACACTGTAATTTTAATTTCAGTGCTTATTATGCCTCTCCTCGAGGTTTTACACTGGTGGAGAACCTCATGCTGAGCATAAACTCAGCAACTCTTTGTCGTGAAATACCACAGAAGTGTACAGAATTAACCTTGCGTGCTAGCTTGATGTACTCTTGGACACTAAGGGCCTAATTCATGGAACATTGAGCACGGAGCAAAGTGACTTTGCACTGCCAACAAACATGTTCCACCAGGCCTAATTCACAGAGCCGTGCAAAGTGTATTTTTGCGGAGCAAAGTCACTTAGCATTGCAAAAGTACTTTTTGCATGGCGCTAAATGAAATGTGTTTTTTTTAATGAATTAGGTCCATTTAGCGCTAAGCACTTCATGAATTAGGCCCAAATTGACTTTAGCTTCCTGCCGAGTAATGGTATTTGCAGTTATGCTATATCCATTTCCATGATTACACACACAGGTATTCATACCACATCTGGCACATACCCATGTGCTAAGCTAAGGTGCACTAATGTATTAATTTATTTATGTATTGCATTTATTTCATTGCGCAAAGCCCTTGGGCATCTAGGCGCTAGTTACAGAAAGTGCATAGTACTTGAGATCAGATAGGTAACATAGAATAGGCAGATGATACAGCACAGGACTGGTGGGTCAAATCAGGCAGGTTACGTTGCACGGAATAGGCTGGTGATGCAGTGCAAGGCTGCCAATTCAAATCTGGTAGGTTGCATTGCATAGAATAGGCAGATGATGCAGCGCAAGACTGCCAGTCAAATTAGGGAGGTTTCATTGTGAAGAATAGGCAGGTGATGCAGCGCAAGGCGGCCAGGTCAAATCCGGTACGGGTGGATACATTAGGCTAACACCATAAAGGTCATAGTTAGGGTAGCGCATAGTCCAGAACAGTGACACCTCATGATATGGAGCATTGTCAGTTTGTGGTAGAAAGAGCGTGGACACATCCATCAGTTTGCGAGAAGACAAATGATTATGCAATTAGAAAAGTAATGAAGCTGTGCCTCCATTACTGAGGAGCTGCATCTGGCAGATAGAATTGTACATGGAACAGTAAGATGAGGCACACAGTAATAGATGGTGAGAAAGGGGGCAGGGGTAGCATCCTTACCTTAGTTGTGAAGAGAGCACAAGAGAGAAAAAAAGTGTAGAAGCCCTGCATCATCCATGGCCGGACAGTGCCAGAATGGGGCCTTTGTGCGGCCATAGTGTACGGGGCCAGCATTCACCTGCCGGCTCCCGATTGGCTATTAAACTGGTTGGATTGACCAATCAGAGGGTGGGCAGGGCTGTGGTTATCAGCACTCTGGTGCTGTGGGGAAACTAGGCCGCCATGATGCAGGCACCAAAAGTGAGGGCAAGCCATAATGGAGGCTAAAGTATGCATTCAGGTTTATAAGCTGGCAGTGCAGTACAGCCTCAGAGAAAGAAAAGCAAGCAAGGCAAGTGGGATTAAGGGCATCGCTCTTCGCCGTGCTCAATGTGATAAGGTAACATAATGCCACAAGCCCAGCAAAGCTTACCTTGGCTTCTCCATGATAGTTAGCCGACCTCTCTGCCTCATGGGGTGGTGAGCCAGTTCCTTGGATGGTCGGACATGAGAGTGAATCAGTGTTGGGCCGGCAATCGCCTGCCAGCTCCGTATCGGCTATTAAGATTGTTAGATTGGCCAATCAGAGGATGGGCAGGGCCGTGGTTCTCAGCACTCCAGTGCTGCAGAGAAACAAGGCCGCCATGATGGAAGGTGTCGGGCTGCATGCACCAAGAGTGAGGGCAAGCCAGAATGGAGGCTAAAGTATGCATTCAGGCATGTAAGCTGGCGGTGGGGTACAGCCTCAGACAAAGAAAAGCCAGCAGGGCAAGTGGGATTAAGGGCATCGCTCTTCACCGTGCTCAATGTGATAAGGTAACATAATGCCACAAGCCAAGCAAGGCTTTCCTTGCCTTTCCCGTGATGGTTAGCAGACCCTTCTGCCTCATGGAATGGAGAGCCAATTCCTTGAATGGTCACACCTGAGAGTGAAGCAGTGTGGGGGCAGACAGGCCATACAGGGGTCTGTGTATGTCCCTTGATGTCGGGGGCCAGCAATTTTCTAATGTCTGACTATTCTTGAATATGCCTGAACAGTTGACTTCTGTGAATTTGCACATTTGCATGCACCCCTTCGTGTTTGTCTGATGACTGATGTGGATAAGCAAATTCTGACTCGGGCCGCCAAATGTATAATGGATCGGGCATAGTGCTTTTAATTGTTTTCTGATTGAGTTCAAGCAATTAGGAAGCATCTAGTGCTCAAAGGTATTGCTTTTAGTGAATAATCCAAGAAACCAAGGAGATAGGCCCAACTCTTACAGTTCTCGTCATTCATCCCCCATCTTGGCAAGGTCATGCTTTGCTCCTTTGCTGCACCGAAATTGAAGTAAAAATTGTTTATCATTACATTTGCAAGTTTGTTTTAGAGGTGATTTGGCTAAATGATGGCACATAGTGGCACATCCCCACCATAGTGTGAGTCAGGAAAAGGATTGGATGATTTGCATCGTAGTCATTAGATGTCTTCAGTTCTAATAGACTCTCAATAAGAAGGTCAAGGATTGTACATCAGCTTCTGAGATATTGACATGCGGTGTGCCGCAAGTATCGTGAATTTCATCACTCTTTTACAACATCTATGCAAAGCCCTTGAATTAACTATTGGTCAACCTCAATGTTTTATTTCAGAACTATGCAGATGACACCCAGATCCTATCAAACTGAAGTGTCACTTTGAGGACAATGTGGGGTTCATCCAGTTTGTATTCATGAAATATTACAATGGATGTCATCACATTTTCTGGGCCTTAAGAGAGGTAAAACCGAGATGGAGCTGATCCCGCCTTCACATACACTCTAGAAAGAGATACCTGCTGCTGTGGATCTCTTTGCAAGAAACTGTTCAATGCAATTGTTGAACAGAAAAAAATCACTTGGAGTAATATTAGACTCTGCTATGTCCATGGTTGGTATCACACACCAACGGTCCGACCAACTCCACACATTATCAGCTTATAATTCTCAGACATTTATGATGTCTCTTGGCCTGCACAACTGTAGCAAGAGCCGTAGTCCGGTCAAGGCTGGATTACTGTAACTGTCATTGTGCTGGCTCCACTACAAATGTTGGTTGTTGCAGGAACAAGTCTGATGCTGGGAGATTTAAACCTGCTGACCAGCTGACAGGCAGATTATCGATAGAGAATGCTACTTCTCTCGGTGCTGACCGAGGGACCGTTGGGCAGGTGCAGGAAGAGGGAAGCCAACTGCAAGTGGGAGAACGCTGTAAGAACTCTAGAAGCAAACAAAAGGATTTTGTGTGCTTGCAGATAATGGAAGGCAGCCTTCATGCCAGCAAAGCCCAAAAAGACACAAAACAGATGAGCAGGAGCCCCAAGAGGCAGACAAGTGTAGAAGCAGAGGCATCGAGAGGGGGTGGAATGCCGAAAGACCCCCACTGGCTTGCCTTGGGAGAACCTACATATGCCAACAAGAGCTGGTGAGTCCACCCAATAGAAGAGCAGCCCTGCCAACATGGAATAAAAGTGAATGAAGTATCTGAGAGAGCATGAACAAGTGATTGATTCTTAAAGAGACAGAGCAGAATAAGTATAGGTGACTGTCAAGTTTGTGAGTATATGCAGTACACCTATAAGAGAAGTCCTGGCAGAATAGTATACCAGGTGGATTCAAGACAAGAAAGAACACATATAAGACACTATCATAGTTTGTAAGTGTGCACAGCACCTGCATGAGAAAAGTCCTGGCAGGAGAATATTCCAGGCACATTAGCAGTGCCAGAATATATATGAGAAAAGATGCAAGTTGCAAGAGTGTTCACATAAGAAAATCCCTGGCAGGAGAGTATACCAGGCAGATGCAAGTTGTAAGCATGGTCATGTGAGAAAATCCTGCCAGGAAAGCACACCAGGCATCATCAAGATGAACAGTGTGTAATAAACATTACCCAAGCAAGTCTGGATAAGGATACCTCAGGACTAGCAAAAGGCTACGGAAACATATTAAAGAGGAGTGGAAACCGGGCAGGAGAGTACACCAGGTATCCTAATAAAATACAGACTAACATCCAAGTTGTATTGTATCCCAGTTGTGTTGTTGATCAAGAGAAACTTAAGGCACTGATATTCTTGAATATAAAACAGAGTGAAGAGAAATCCAGGGGAAGGAACCAACCTCTGGAATAAAGAACTGTATCCTACTGGAATCTTTTGTGTTGAAGTTACACGTTTCCTTTTTAAAAATGTATACACTAATCCAGACCAAAGACATTACTCTTTTCAACTTAGAATTAATTGTGTTAGAATGCAAGTGCCAGAATAGTACTTTGGACATGCAACAGTTTTTCTTTGGACATTCTGGCATTGACAGATCATTAGTTTTTGTTTTAGGTAGGGGAATACCTCTTAGCGCAGTGACAGGCATTTCCCAACCCCCTTTTAATTCAATAAAAGCCTTTGATCAAAACCATGAATCCCTTCTGTCTGAGTCTCATTCCTGGCTCCTCACATCACCTACAGATTCTCCAAAATATGGCTGCCTGCATTAGTACAAATAGCAACAGGCAAGGTAACATGACTCCAGTGCTGATGAGGCTTCATTGGGTCCCATTTACACTAGGATTAAAATCAAACTTCTAACTATAATTCACAAGTCATTATACAGTGCTGCCTCATTATATATGACATTACGGTGTGCCCGTTACTAGCACTGCTGACCCTGCACATCTTTGTCATGATTTCTCCTGTCCACTCCAAGATTTTTGAGATCATCAACATTTGGCAAATCATGAACCGGTTAGTGGTAATACACTTTGGAACAGTCTCCCACTTGGATAACATCCAACTATCTAAATTTCAGAAAAAAGACACCTTTTTGTTTAACTCCTGCTGGCAGGATGGTCAGTTCTTGCTTCTCTAATCACCCTCCATTTCTTGAAATGTTAAGGTCTCAAGAGCTCGGAGACAATTTGTTGGTAGCAGCGCATACCACCACTGAAATTGGAAATGTAATTTGAAAGCGGTGTTGTATGTACAGATATTAATTCCCAGCGAGTTAACAATGGAGAGCTTCTCTGAAAAGAATTGCATCTAGAGTATTTTAAGGAATGGATGGGAGCTAATGTCCTTTAACAAGATTCCAAAGGCCTTACACGGGAGGTAGCTGTGCACTTCAATAAATATCCTCTGTGCCCTCTGTGTGTCTACTTCTTAAACAGCAATGACTTAATCATTCTGAAGCCATACCTAAGATGGGTCTCGACTGTAGTGTAAGATAAACTTTTGGAGAAATTCTGTGCCCTTTCGCATCAAGGTCCCATGGTCTTTGTACAAAGCTTTACATTGGACAATTTGCTTCTGTGGGATCCATGGGTGTTGACTGAGGCCAGTGTGGTATCATCAACTTTCTTCAAGCGGAAGCAGAGGGGCATAGAAGCGGGGTAAAGCTGTATTGGGTAGCGGGTGGCAGGGAGCAGAGGGGTGGGTGGCATCTAGAGAGGGGAGATGTGATGGCCTAGGTGTTGACACATAGAAATTCCTTGAAGAGGTGGGTCTTGATGCTGACAGGGAGGAGATTCAATAGTATTGGGGCGTAGGCAAAGAAGGCTTTTTTCTGGTCCTGACCATTTTGCAGTGGCAGATTTCAAGTCTGCACATGTCCTGGCATCTTGTGGTGCACTGTCCACCTGAGATGCTGAGTTTCTCCATGAGGTAGCTTTGTGACTTGACGGCAGCTGCCTTATAGATGATGCAGAAAAACTTGAAGGTGCTTTGTGTGTGCAGTGGGAGCCAGTGAAGGTCACTGAGGGCTGGGGTGGTGTGGTCTGAATAATGCTGTACAAGGAGAAGAAGCAAACGATGACAGGAGAGAGACCTTTTTAAGTTACTATTGATAAATATGCAGCTAGCTAAAAAGCCCAAAGGAGCCCTTCCTGAGTGTAACTAGTTAAACAATGTACACTTTCATGTATAAAGCTGTTCCAGGTATACTCTCAAGATAAATATTGCATTTTGTATTAATGCGCAATAGCTAATTTAAGTGATGCACATGTATGACTTTATTGACCACACTCATTAAATAGTTCCTTACTCGGTCTCTCCATTTGCCCTTCGCTTGGCACCTCTGTTAAATGCCCACAGTAACAGGAGGTTGTTAGATGCCCAGAAGGAGATAACTTTGGGATCTGAGTGAGAAAATATAGCTGTTGAGATAAGACAAGAATTTGGATAGAGTGAAGAGGTTCAGTTTTTCGACAGATTACTAGCAGATTTTCCCTTAATCATGTTGGGATTCGGCCTTATCACTCTATAGTGAACTTTGTTTTTGAAATGGAGAGAGATGGCGGCGAGCTGAGAACAAGTACGTGATTGTAGATCCAACGTTCAGGTTAGCGTTGGTTATCTCACTTACACCAACCCTGCAGCATATGGCTTGATTTTGACTCTCAGTCACTGACTCTGTCCCTTTGATTTGAGAGCTACAGAGGCCATGGTGATGTATATACTGTGCATGGCTCACCAATTCTTTGATGGAACCCTGCCCTGCTAGCACCACATCATCTGAGGACTTTACAACTTGCAAGCCACTTAAAGTTCGATGTGGTCTGAAAATCACTTCAGAAGATGCGGTTTTGCTAAAAAGTGTCTCCCACTGTGGGAGCTGCACCACCAATGTCATGTAACAGCTTTACTGGAAAGATTCCCATCATTCATCATTTTCTGACAAGCAGTGAAAGGAGGCTGTATGTTATCACGAGTGTGTGGAGCTCTTATTATCAGTGCCACCAATCTGCGTATTGCCACCAGAGGTGACAATAGACGGTTCCACCTTAGGACAGGAAGATTGGGCATACTCCACAAATTTAATCTCCTGATCCTTATCTGCATCCTTTCTCTGGGGCCCCACTATGAGTTATTTTGTTTGAACAATGCTTTGATTATTTGGAGACCTAGAACTTCATTTCAGTAAACGTGGTCAACATGTGTCTGTAATGTTTATGTTGCAGCTTTGTTAGCATATTTTGAGGGAGGAAATTATGTCCCAAGACAACAAAATAAATATATTTGAAGGTACTAAGAGAATTCATCTAAGTTTTGGTGAGGGACCTTCTCTTTAAGGTTCAATTCTGTGTTGTTTCCGGTATGTTCTTATATGTTTATAGTTTGGCCTATTCTACATCTGTAGTAAGATGCTTGTTGCTGTTTGCTGAACACTTGATATGCACCCAGTTTAGGGAAAGACAAGAGACTTTTTCCATTACTTTGTATATTTTTTCTCTGCCTCACCTACTCATTTTGAGATATGTAACTTGATTGACTATTATTTTCTTAAGGAAGGGGATCCTGAGGTTCCCTTATCACCTAAGGTGGAGGCCATTTCTGAGTTATTCAGAAAAACCTTTAGTATGTATAATCTCTGACACATTCGGCAGGCTGTTCCCACTTACTTTGTGGCATCCACAGTGGTCTACTGTTGCCTAGCAGGTGTGCTATTTACTCATAAGCCATACCCTTTAACTCCAGCATCAGGCTACATCTGTACTTTCCGAATCCCTTTACTTGGCTCTCTGTTCAAAAATGTGTTATAATAGTCTGATCAATCCTGCATCTGCTCCCTGGTGAATTCAACAGTGTGATTTGTCCAGATTTGGACAGAGTTTGGGGACAGAGTTGAATCAAAAGTTGAGGTACTTCACTTTTCCTACAGGATTTTGAAGCACCTCAGGGAAATTGAAAGAAAACATTCCCTAGTGGTGATTTCACTCACTACGATTGCAGTTTGTTGTCCTTTTATCTGAAGGTAGTTGTCCTTCATCCAGTAGAAAATGTGATTTGGTCACTTTCATTTGGTGTTTAGGTGCTCTAATAGAAAATCAATCTGGTTGTCTTCTCCAAACATGTCGAAATAAAGTTGAAGATGCACGATTTCCTGTGCCAGAGGTCTCATTTAATTGTAGACAGGCCCTGGTGGAAGAAGTGATCCTTGGAAAATGCCACATACAATGTTGTCAACTCAAGAGGTGGTGAAAACAATTCTGAATTATTGACTCAAGTCAGTAAAAAGCAATCCAAGCAAAGAGGGATATTCCGTTCATGCATAACCATGTTGTGATTGACTTTGTCATATGACACTGACTGATCCAGTGACCTCCAACTCACATAAAATGCTATGTAACATGATTTCGGAATTAATTCAGATGTAGGAGTGTTTGGCATAAGTCTGTTATCTTTTAGACTTTTAGCAGCATTATGACTTGTGCCAAATTCAAAACGTCTTGGATTACTCACTCAGCAAGTTATGTGTGCACTGAGTGAACAACACTGCACAACAGTGAGGATACATTTAAAACGTAATGCTGCCAGTTTGGCCTAGGAGAACTGATTCAAATTAACTATGAATTTCATGTTTTGTTGCAATACATTTGGGGTTTGCAAAAATTAGCATTTGTGATGGGGGCTGCCTTAAAACATAGTCATGGCAGACGAATGCAGGCAGCACAACATTAGCCTACTTTTTCTTACCTTTCCACTGGGTAAAAGCAAATAGATTCCATAAGGATCCATTGTAAATGCCTCTTGCAATCGTTAAAAACATGTGGCCTTACACTTTTTTCCAATGTGTAGTATAAAACAATGTTGTAAAGGTGTATCCCTTACAAATGACTCAGAGAGAGAGCAACACATATGTTTATCCCAACAAGCATTGGTAGTTACTGGAGGCATCTTCACTCATTACACCTTTGACAGCTATGTCATGATGCAAAAAGGAATTATTTCTCAAGGGAACCCCAGTAGCGTAGAGGTTAGAGTGTGGGTTTACCATTGGCAAATGTGCCCCTTGAAGTCCACTCATTGGCTTGAGAATGTAAATCGTTGTAGGTTGAGCTCTACAGTGAGAGGTAATAGGTACAGTGTTCACTTTTATTTTGTTGTTATGGTTATAAATATGTTTTTTCATCTTTATTTCCATTAGAAATGACTCACAGAGAGTGCATCCCATATGTTTACCCCAACCAGGAAGGGACAAAAGGTTGAGTCACGAGATCTCGGCTGACAGAAAGACAAGACTTAGTGACAGCCATATGTCAAAATCCCATAATAACAACCGTTTTATTTGGAAATCAAAAGCAGGGAGCAAACGTGTCGGCAAAGACACCAGCCACGGCTCCCAAACTTCAGCCCTTGGGCAAAACTCTGAAAAAACGGACACGAGACATACCAGTTTATATATTCATAAACTTGTCTCGAACCTTAACACAGGAATGGATTTTAGACATTGGGCATAAGCAAATTCTGAACCGAAACACAATATTGCATCTTTTTCATCACATTCAGTGTTTAAAATCAATTCAAACAGAGGACAAAAAAATGGTTGAATTTGCTCAGAGAGGCTGCACTGATCGCATATATTTACATTTACAGGGTAATTCATGGAATAAATGTGCGCCGAAAAGGGGAGCACAAGTGTGAAAATCGCAGCGCACGCGTGCAAAAGCCGCGCACGCAGCCGTTCATCGATTCATGGAATGCGCTGCGCTTGTAAAACCTGGGATGTGTGCCAAATCCGTGGGAGGCGTACGCGGGCGCACCCGTCACTAAACGGCGTGCGCGTCACACACAGGAAAAGCGCACATCGTGTAGCGCAGACAAGAAAAGTGGGTGGAACACGGGGCGTAACACGCGGAATGGGGAACAACATGTGAAAATGTGGGCGTTACGGGGGAAGTACGGGAGGTAAATGCTCGTAACGCCCACATGCGTGCTAACAACACGTATTCATGGAATCGAACAGGGGAAACCTGTGCGCCAAAAAAGACGCGCTAATCCGGAAACACGTACGCCAGCAGGAAGCAGGCATAAGCGGCCCGTGCAGTATAAAAGTGCGCGCAAAAAACAAACACGCTCATACGCTACGATGAATATACTGTTCCTCGCAGCAGTGGTCGTGGGACACCGCAGGAAGAGGAGGATAGCCAGGCCCCTAATTTTTTTTTTCCCAGGACCAGCCTTTTTGGGATGCCTGATGACCAGGTGGATGGGAGGTACAGGTTTCCACCACAAATAATCCTAGAACTGGTCAGGGAGTGGGAGGATGACCTCACATCACCCATCCTGTGCTCCCAAGCACTGAGCCCCTTGGAAAAGGTGCTCAATGTACTGCACTTCTTGGCTACTGGGCCATTTCAGCGGACAAGTGCCATAGTTGGGGGTGTCTCACAGGCCACGCAGTCACGCTGCCTACACCAGGTGTTCGCCATCATGACTGCACGCCCCTCGGTCCGCAAGCACATATACATGCCCAGAACACCTGCAGAAATGCAGGCTGTTGTCCAGGACTTTTATGGGCTGGCACACTTCACCAAAGTGCTAGGTGCCATTGATTGCACCCATGTGGCTCTACGTCCTCCCAGGGCCACTGAGCACATCTATCGAAACCGCAAGCAGTGGCATTCCATCAATGTGCAGGTTGTATGGGATGCCAAGGGAATCATCACCTCAGTATATGCCAACTATCTGGGGTCCAGCCATGATAATTTTATATTCAGAATGTCACCCCTAAACTGGGACCTGGAAGTTGGGCGGCATGGCGACACATAGCTAATTGGTGAGTATAAATGCTTCTGCACATGCATGCATGTCAGACACTGAGAAATGTGAAAACCCCACTAATGACAACCATTATCACCTCCTAAGGGGACAGTGCCTACCCTCTGAGCACCTACACGATGACGCCAATTCGGAAGCCCACCACACCACCCAGGGTAAGATACAACACAGCCCATATTGCAAACCGGGGCATAGTGGAGCGCACATTCGGAGTGCTGAATTCACGCTTTCACTCCCTTCACCGCTCTGGTGGGCAGCTGCTATATGCGCCCCCAGTAGTGTCCAGGATCATAGTGGCAACATGTGTCCTGCACAACGTTACAACCCGGTGGGGTGTGCCGGTGGACATGGTGGTGCCCCCACATCCCCAACCACATGCACGGCCGCTGCACATGGGAGGTGAAAGGGCATGTGGTGAGGCAGCCCGTACCCAGCTTGTGGAAAATTACTTCACCTAAAATCCCACCCCTGCGGAGTGCACACAGGCCTGGCACATACCAGCTGACAATCAATGATGATGACAAAAGGTACAGTCAAGTGTCACAACCATACCACCCTGAGATTGTTCACCTGGAAGTGCTACATTGTGTGCATCCCTAGCTACTTAAAGACACCCAATGCTGTGTCAGTAAAACACACACATGCATGCAGCATGAAGGACTACCCCCTTGCAAAATACTACATCCAAATATTGGCATGTCACCCAAACCCTCCCCATCTCAGCTACCCAACACACCATGGCATGGCATGGCATGCAATGTGAAAGCAACCAAATGAATGCACAACACATGACACAAGTGTCACAAAGTGCACTGTCCCAAATGGAAACAGGCCAGAGACAATTTCCTCTCAGTAATGAAAAAAAAACAACACACATGAAGAAATACTTACCAGCAAGACAAGACATCAGTACAGGATCCAACAGTGGCAACATATGACAGTAAACAAATTAAAGCAGTGCAAGTGTCACAACCTGACTAAGGCAGCACATCGACCCCTTCCAACTGCAGAGTGTTGCTGGTAGGCAAATGTGGCAGTGTACTGCATACAACATGAACTGCATCTGCAAAGGAGACGGGCTCATTAAGACATGAAGAAGCTACATGTGTATAAGGAAAAAGTCCTTGATGTAAAACCAGATATAAATCCACCATGCAGTGGAGAAATGAACACCAATCCCCACTAGGGAATTATACACAGTTTGGACTACAGACTGCCCAAACAACTTATGGGAGCCCAATGTCTCTGTGTAAGTTACTGTCACTTGGTCACACCCTTTGCGAGCCCATGGAAAGGGGAAGCAGGAGGGGTGTGTGTGTCAGGAACCCAAGTTTCTAACCCAAAGACAGGACAAGCCTGCATGTGCCCAGCTGGAAAATACAGTGGATGCCTACGGGAGCCACACAAAGCAACACACTGTAACATTTTTTCACAATCTGAAAGAAAATGGTTATGAACAAAAATTTTAATGCAAATGAAATATAGAAAAAGCAAAGGTAAATGCAAAGTAAAACAAACACATTAAAATAACAAAGTAAAAATTAGAAACATAACCAAATAAAAATAAATGTATGAAAATAAGAAATCAAGAATGAAATTAAAATGAAAATAACAAAATAGAAATAATAAGAAGAAATAAAGATAACAAATGAATTGAATACTATTTTCATTTAGCAAATCGGAATGAAATGTGAAAAAACCAAAAAAAAAAAATATATAAACATTTTCATGTATGGACCAGGGGGGGAGGCCACCCAGGAGGGACGAGGTACAGGGTGCACCCCAACACCCACATGCATGGATGTTGAAGAAAAAAAAAACCTTCATGGACTCATGGCCCGCACGGCTACCCTACAGTGGGAGAACTGCCGTCACTGTCATCACCCTCTGGTGCTACATCAGAAGGTGGGCGTGATATGGGAGGCAGACCACGCAAAGCCCTGGCATGCTCCTCTATGGCAGCAAGCATGCAGGTCTGAAAGGTTTGGTTCTGCAGGATGATGGTACAGAGATCCCCATGCAGCACCGCAAGGGTAGCACGCATTTCTGCCTGCATGGCCTCGCATGATGCCCGGATCTCCTGACAGGTTGCCTGGAGCTCAGCTGAGAGTGTGCGTGTCAGTTGCTCCAGCTGCTGTTCTGACCTTGTACTCCACGACACCTCAAGTTCACACAGAGTATCTCTGAGGGACCTGTGTTCTAACCTCAGGGCATCCCTGTCGGCCTATGACTCTGCAGATATGACTGTGCGCAGAGTCTCCAGTCCAGCCTATCAGTCCCTGTTGGACGCCAACATGTCCTCCCTGTGTGAGTGGCAAATGGACTCTGTTGCCTGCTGCTGGAGCTCCATCTGCCTTTCAGGGGGGAGAATGGAAGTGGCTACCCTACCCACGGCTTGAGCCATCATCTCACACAATGCCCCCTGTTGTGCTGCTATGGTGTACATGGAGTTCTCCCACACAGTCTTGCCTGGTGGCACACAGCCACCATGTTGGCGGGCACCACACCTGTTTGGGGCAAGGTGATGTGCACCTTGTTGTGCTGGCACTGCCTGAGGCTAGAGGACTGCATTCCTCCTTTGATCTGCTGGCCCAGGAACAGGAGCAAATATTGTGGAGTGTGACCCTGCATCCGTAACCGCCACAGGCGGACTTTCCAACACTGAATGCCCCATAGAGGGGTCTATCCCCAGTGCAGGTGGGTTGGACAGAACAGCATCCCTGCCAGAAACACTTACCTGCGACGAGACATGTGTCTCAATGTCCGATTCAGCACCTGATTCATAGAGGTCTCCGGAGTTGTACCCAGAGACACCCGTGGAAAGTACTGTCTATAGGAGTAATGGGTTTTCACCCACCACCACCCCTCAGAAAACACGTAACCCGCTCACGTTAGCAAAATCACGTGTAAAACTCCCTGCACACCCCTCCAAATACATTTACCCCTCTCGCGCTAGCGAAATCGCGTGTAGGACTCCCTGCACACCCCTCAGAATACACGTACCCCGCTCCCACAGGGCCTATCGCGTGTGAAACTCCCCACGTACCACACAAATACATGTATCCTACTCGCACAAGCCCTATTGTGTGTGAAACTTCCTGCACACCCCTGAAATACACGTACCCCGTTCTCGCCTGGAGCATCACTTGTGAAACTTCCTGCGCATTCCCAAGATACACGTACCCCGCTCGCACAAGGCCTATCGCATGTAAAACTCCCCACGCAACCCTCAGAATACACATATCCTGCTCGCATAAGCCCTATCGCGTGTCAAACTTCCCACGCACCCCTGAAATACCCCCAAAATACATGTATCCCACTCTCAACCAAGGCCTATCGTGTGTGAAACTCCCTGCGCACCCCCGAAATACACGCAGACACCCCATCCACCCTGGCCTGGCCCAACAGGCAGCCCACTCACCTTCCCCATGCCCCAGAGGCAGCCCATCCACCCTGGGCATGCCCCGCAGGCAGCCCATGCCACAGGGGGTTGTTTTTTCTGCGCAATTTACCTCGCGCGGGCAGGGTATGCGTATTCCGAGGGGTGCGCCAATACATTTTCATGCTTTTTGGTGCCGTGAGCGGGGTGCGGGTAGTATTTTCATGCGATTACAGTGTACCGGCCCTGAAAGCTGGTGCCGGGTTACCATGGCCCTTTGCATTGCATTGTGGATTTCAATGCGTTTTCCTTGCGCAGGGGGCATTCTTGGGGGCGTAACTGGCACTGCAGGATGTTCTCTGCACCAGCACTCAAAATTCCATGAATACACGGTGCGCCAGAATTCTGTTTAGCGCACAAGGCTGGCGCACGCTGGCGCACGCTTCCTCTCTGCGCTGCTCACGTGCTGCTCGCATGTGCTGCCTCTGGACTGAAATCTATGAATTACCCCCTTAACCTCTTCCATAGTCAAGCAGAAGTTACTCAACGCTGGGGAGAAACTCCTAAAGCTGGGGTATGGCCTAAGAGAAACCATTTTATAAGATAGAGGTCTTGAAGGAAAGGACACCAGAAAGGCACCACCAACTCATTATTCGCCACGGCAAAGGTCGAACACACAGCAGAAAATCTCGGTGCCACCGCATCAAAGGCCTGTGACCCAAAACCCTGTACCAAATGCTGTGTCTATTCTAACTAATGGCGACAAAGCACTTGGAGAGTCTAGACAACTATCCTCCCGAGAATCCTTCAAAACCAAACAGGGCAGAGGCCAAGCAAGTCCAACCACTCCACCCGAAGGCTCAAACTAAATGCTGAGGATCATAGAGATCCAGAGCCGAGACCTCATGGTCCACTGCCAAAATTTAAAGTGATCTTCAGTCGATCTCCACCAGAGGGTCATCACGTTTCTCCAATTGATGCCAATTTAAAAAAAAAATACAAGCCAAGAAACAAACCAGATGGGCCTGGATTCCGGAGGCACTTTCAAAGAAATCACGGCAGTAGCAATCATTCAAGACAACCAACTGTCCACTCCCAGATGCAGTAGTCTCTCTAAATCATCAAACTCACTTGATAGCGTTAGGATCTTGGAACACCAGAGGGCATAGCCACTTAACCATGGTTGGCAACATCAACTTGGATGACTCTGATCTATTATGCCTATAGGAAACCTGGCTAATGGTCACTCACAGACTAGACGGATATGAAATATCCACCTCACCTGCAGTCAGAGGCCGGAAGGGGCGTCCCAGTTCAGGACTTTTGAAGGCAGTTTGCTCTGGAAGCTTATTGCACCTGGTAAAATGTCTGTTGGTCACCACATTCGTACAGGCATCAATGGTTGCATGGAATCGCTCAAGCACAACAAAGATGGCGGAACAGAGGAGTTAATATTGGTAATAAATCCCTATTGGAACCCAAATGTGCAGTCACCACAAGCCTTCATTGGTTCCATTGAATTGGCCCAAGACGATGCCAATATTAAACACGAAATAATCCACACTATCATTTGCGACAATTTAAATGCTACTTGCCCATCTTTTGGTGAAGAACCCAACATTGCACAACTAGATCATTGCAAGTCCAAAAGTGAGCATAACCTTGAGTCGGAACAGTGTGGAACTTTATGGTCCAAATTTATGGATCTACGAGACATGCAACATTATCTTCATCTAAAACAAGAACACCTACATGTGAAAGGGATGGTCTGGGAACACAATTGCTACATCATTGTTTCCAAAGGCTTATTGTCGATTAGCGACTCATTTAAGGTAAAAAACAAATAAAATAGTGACCACAATCTCCTAATCACGACCTGGCCTGACTTAAGAACGTCACATCTCACCTGAGACTGACCACAGAAGCAATTGGTACAATAATAAATCAGTACAAAGCTCCAAAAAACCAGGAGTCACAGTCTCCAAGTGGCCGGAACTAGACTACCGCCCACTGTTGACGCCATTTTATCGACAAAGTCAACCCAGGAAAAAAAAACACTTCAGCATCATCACACATATGACGGCACTTTAAAAGAGAGGAGAAAACATATGAGGAAAGTGAAAAGAATTGTAAGGAAACACCTGACAGTCGTTAACCAAGAACTTGCATTAAAAATGTCAAGAGCCTATAAACTGTGGCTGGTAGGGCATCGGAGTAAACTTTATCAAAAAGATTCTGAATCTATGCTCTATGTCATTTGTAGTAGAAGAGCAAAAGATTTTTGGAGTCTAATTAAATCGACAAAGTCCATAGACGACCACCTACAAAATAAAGTCAGCAAAGGTAAATGGACATCCAATTTCCAGGATTTCTTCCATTAACCCTTGAATTGCCCTGAACCAGATCAATCACCTGACTCGACCCAATGGGACATTGACTACGACAAACATGTGATCCTAAGGAAAATCCCCAGCCTGAACAATTCAAGAGCTCCGGGCCTGGATGGAATCGCTAACGTCAAACTGAAACTACACAGAGATGAATGGGCTGAATATCATTTCAGAAATTATACAAAGGTCCGCTACCAGGAAAGCAATTCCAGACTCCTGGAAGACAGCAAATATAATTCCAATCTTCAAAAAGGGAGACCAGTCCAATCTGAGAAATGATAGGCCAATAGCCTTGCTGTATACCATCAGCAAGCTATTTGCTTCCTTACTTCTGGACAGATTTCAATCGTTTTCCAAAGAGGCGGATTGTATTGACAAATTTCAATCAGGCTTTGTTAAGAACCTCGGCACGGCAGCAAATATCATGATGATTAGTGCACTGAAAGCCAAGATTCTGCTGGGCGACCAAAAGTTGGCCTGGCCTTCATACACCTGACTCAGGCCTTTGATAGGATGAATCAAGGCAAGCTATGGGTCAAGTTGTCACAATGGAATTGTCCAAGATCACTAATAGACCCATTAAATCTTTTTATTCTGGGACATCTATGCGGGTGAGGCTGAACTGTGCGGGACAACTGTCAAACATGATATATACTTAAACAGGGCTGTCCTCTGGCGCCCGCACTTTATAATGCTTACATGAGAGACATTGAAGACCTAGACGCCACCTCCCGATCTTTTCCAACAACAATAGGAGACAAAAATATATCACGTCTCCTATATGCAGATGACATTATTCTGTTGGAACAAATGGAAATAGGTCACCAACAACGGTTGAATAATCTCTCAGTGTATTTAACCAAAAACGACCTTGAAATTGACCCAGCGAAAATGAAAATCCTAATCCTGGAAAAAGCATCTAAGAAAATCGGAGGGTGTTAGTCTTGAAACAGTCTCAAGTTTTAAATATCTAGGCATCATCGTCAGCAGGAGCCCAGTCGAATCACCAATGCAGCTTACATTATTTATCAAAATGAAGTCCTTAGCTGCCCAGAAAATGGCTCTTGATAAAAAATGTGGGCGCTTTTCTCTTGTTCCAAATTTGAACTTTTATAAAGCAAAGGTAATCCTGGCAGTTACATATGGTGCCGGAACTATGCTGAGGATCCCAGGTTAACTTTGGGATAAAATTAGAAGGTCTTTATTGGCGTAAAGTATTGAAATTACCATCTTCCACATCCACAGCATGTATGAGACGAGAACTGAGCTTGGTCTCATTAAAGGCAGCAACGGGCTCCCCGTCCTAAAATATTGGAGCTTATTAAGAAAGAAATGGATAGTGGCAAAAACGTGATGCTGACGAGTGGGCTTTCAAGCACCCAAACCTTTTATATGTAATTGGAAGTTCAGACGAAGAGATAGAATGTAATCTGTCCAAAGTCAAGCTGAAATTGATTCCTTGGGATTGGATCCAAACTTTAGAGGTAGTTGCAAAGAACAAATTGACTGACCATCTACCAACTAATACACACAAGGTGAAACAAGTCATGAAATACCTGGCCAAATTCCCAGTCAGAAATTTACGAGCCACCTTCTTGAAAACTAGGCTAAACACCTTAAAAACTAATAAGATCCTAAAAATCTGGGGCCAATCAACCACTGATTCCTGCTGCCACTGCAAGAATAATGAACAGACAGAGACCATCAGACACCTCCTATTGCTATGCCTGGTCATAGCGAACGTTAGACACATTTACTTACGGCATCATCTACAAAAACATACCTTGCATGATGAAGAAGTCTGGTGGTCTAGATTAATAGATGGTGACATAATACCACTTGTGATAGCTGCAGCAAAGATCATACAAGCCATGGGGTTGGAACAAGAATCTGGGGGTTCACTTGGCAGAGTTAAATTCAGCAAAGAACCGCAACTGGGTTATTCAACTTAACTCATAATTCAAACTTAACGTGTAAAAGACTCACGAATGGAGGGAATCAAATACCCCCTTTTTAAGGAAAACAATGGAACCTTGGACCTTGGATTCTTTTGTATTTCCATTTTTGTAAATATTGGCATTGATACAATTAAAATCAAATAAAACCATATATATATATATATATTGTTAACACATGGAGGATGGAAAAAACCTGCACTCCATGCATAAGGTCTATAAATCCCAACAAAATGAGAAAAACTCGAATCCAGTTAAGAGGAAAAACCGAGTTTAATGGGAGGTAAAAAATACAAGGCAAAAACACACAGCAAGCAATACAGGACGCCTAGAGAGTGTCCTTAACGACGCGTTTCGCGCTTCCCTGAGCACTTGATCACGTTAGGAGGACGTGTAGAAAATGAAGGTAGATATTGCAGATTGGTCCTTCTTCCATGTTGCCAACAAACCTAAGCTCACAACCTTGCATGATACCATGGCAGCCATTTTAAAATGTGGTCAAAAGCTGCATTAACCATAAAGAGTGCAAGTTTAGACACAGCAGTAAAATGCAAAGCACGTTAAAAGCCCACATAAGAAATGTGGAAATGTAAGGTGAATAAATGAAAGGAGCAGGCAATATAATGATTGTCAATAACATTTGCTGTACAGAAATTAGTACACATAAGCAAAAATTAAAATTCATATAAAGTCCGCAGCTGTGACATAAAGTACAAATATCTTCCTATGGAAGCTTGGAGGCTAATCGTGCCAATAGCTAGCAAATATAGATACAAAAATATAGAAGTATGAAATGCAAGTGCATATCTTCGCTAACCATGGCAGTATATAATATATAGTACATGATAAGAACACAGCTCGGACAAACCTATATGCAACCTTCAAGATAAAAACATATAGCAAACTACAATATAAAGTGCAAGTGCATTAGGCCATGAGCATATCATTCTAACCAAGTAGCCTAGTCAACGAGGTTAACATAAGCATATCATTGAGGATTTAAAAAATAATCTATTGAATACAGTCTCAATAATAAAACATGTAGTAAACTACAATATAAAGTGCAAGTGCAGTGGATCGTAAACCTGTCACTCTAGCAACATGGCCTAGTTAGAAAGGTTGAATGATCATAAAGTGCAAGTGCACTATTCATTGGAAGTTTATCAAACAGTGAATGCAACCTTTAAGATGAAAGCATGTAGCATACTACTGTATAAAGTGCAAAAGCATGAGGTCATAAACGTATCACTCTAGCAGCATAGCCTAGTTGAAGAAGGTTAGGTAATCATAAAGTGCAAGTGCATGGCATAATATTGGAGCTTATTATGAAAAAGGTACCAGCAATTATATAGTGGAGGAGCAATATCAACCACTAGAGTTTCAGGGTACAGATACAATCATGTACTCACAAACTTCAAACCCCCTAACCACAGAAGAAAAACTGGGGCAAGACAGCCAAAGTTCACCAACTAAACAATGAAAAAAGTTGGATAATATAAACAATGAAAATTAAAAAAAAATATGAACAAACATTAGATAGATCAACAATTCCAGGCCAGGTCAATAAACATTTTTGTAAATATGTAAAAACAGAAAAAGGAAGCAAAAAAGCAGTATACCTATGGCAGAAGGCCAAGATCAAAAAAACATAGGGCAGGAGAGAAGGAAAAGGTGTGTGCAAGTGCATAAAGGAACTAAATAATTAAAATAATTAAGTTCCCACAAAAGTATATAACTCCTTGTCCACATTGTCCCCATTGGGATACTTAGAGTCAAAATCCAGAATAAACCTGGTTTCAAGCTGTCTCAGTTTTAAAGTGTGATCACCTCCCCTTGGGTCAATCGGTACATGAGCGACAGCGAAAAATGTAAGTAAACGGACATCACTGTCGTGTTCCTGCCTAAAATGTTTGGCCATGGGATACGTGGGGTCAAGGTTTTTGATGGCTCTAAGATGCTGTAAAATGCAGAGCTTAAGAACACATGTCGTAGATCCCACATACCATTTACGGCAAGGACAGGCTAGAACATAAACCACAAACGGGGTCTCACAGTTAATAAAATGTTTCAGCTTAAATTCCTTGCCCGTGACAGGATGTTCAAAAGATTTACAAATGGTTGCATGAGGGCAGACTTTGCATTTTTGGCACTTAGTGAAACCCTTAGGTAAGGCAGGTAGCCAACTGGTCCTGATGGAATTTGTCTGGATAGGGGGCAAATAACTGGAAACCAATCTATCCTTTAATGAGGGTGCCTGCTTATAAGTTAAAGTGGGGCATTTGGGAAGAAGTGGACCAAGGTCTTTATCCAGCCTGAGGATATGCCAGTGTTTTACAATAATCTTACGGACATCATATGAGGCCTTATTAAATGTAATAATAAGGCGAGGTTCATCCTGATCCTTATTTTTTCTCCTGCTGGCAGAACCATGTAGTAACATTTCTCTTGAGAGTGACCGTGCTTTAAAAAAGGCCATCTCAATGATCTTTTTTTGGTATCCCTGATGTAAGAAATCGGCTGCAGCCACCCTGCAACAGTGATCAAATTCCTCAATATCTGTGCAGTTGCGCCGAAAGCGAATGAATTCTCCATAGGGGATGCTGTTTTTACAGGAGAGCGGATGACAACTCGTTGCATGGAGTGGCAGGCCAGTATTGGTGGGTTTTTTGTGCAGGGAAGTATGGATGCCTAAATTGTCCAATCTTACATTAACATCCAAATACACAATATGGGTGAAACTGTGGCATTCAGTGAATCTCAAATTCACGACATTGGTGTTATTTCCATTTTTGTAAATATTGGCATTGATACAATTAAAATCAAATAAAACCATATATATATATATATATATATATATATATATATATATATATATATATATATATATATATATATGTATATATATATATATATATATATATGATCTACTATTTTATTTTATCTTAGATCCCATTACAATGACTCAGAGAGAGAGAGAGCAACACACATGTTTATCCCAACCAACATTGCTAGTTCCTTGATTCATCTTCAGGCATTACACTGTGCAGTGCATGTATTGCTTGGGTGATACTTCCATTCTCTGCATCATTGAAGGATGTGTACGTGCAGCAAGAAGTGCCTATTTATGCGCATAGTCTCCCTTTCATGGCAGTCATTAGATTGAGTACATAGGGATTTTGCAGAGTGGTTATCCTTATAGCTCTAAGTTTTTCCTGGACAGCATTCAACCCATTCTATGTACCATTGGCCAACTGAATTAGCTCCCACCTTGTTATTTGTAGCCATTTGGCAGTTGCTCCTGCTTGCACCTCAGGAGCAAGGAAGGAAGCAAACACATTTCAACTTGATTAAACAGCATATACTCTTGTTGTATTGCATTTAGCTTGTCACTTGACTGTTGAGACACATAATTACTGCAGCACTGACGATGCAGGCCCAGAGTTTGGCGGACCTGTTTGTGCAATAGGCACATAGGCCTGGTCATGGGATGCTTGCGGATGGCGATGAGTGCAATGCTTTCTGAAGGGAACCTCAGTACCACTGAGGTTAGAGTTTGGGGTTGCTAGTTCAAGTCCACTGATTGACTTGAAAATATTCAACCTTGTAGTTTGAGCTGTACAGTGGGAATAGGTGCCCTTTTCTATTTGTTCTTGTTGTTTACTGGTATAAATATGTTAATTTATATTTATTTCCATTACAAATGACTCACAGAGAGATAGCAACACATATGTTTATCCCAGCCAGCATTGATATTTCCCAGAGACATCTTCAGCTATTCCAACTTTGACAGCTTTGTCATAATGTAAAAAACAATACTTTCTGAAAGAAACCCCAGTAGCACAGAGGTTAGATTGTGGGTTGCTAGTTCAAGTCTACTCATTGGCATGAACATGTTCAACCTTGTAGTTTGAACTGCACCGTAGGAACAAATATTTCTTTCCAATACAAATGACTCAGAGAGAGAGAGAGAGACTCATATGTTTATCCCAACCAGCATTGCTATTCCTCAGAGACATCTTCAGCCATTACAAATTTAACAGAAGTTAGAGTGTGGGTTTAAAAATGGCAACATTGCCTATTCAAGTACACTCACTAACTTGAAAATATACAACATTGTAGTTTGAGTTGTACAGTGGGAGGCAATAGTGTTGTTTGCTGTTATAAATATGTTATTTCCATTACAAATGACTAAGAGAGAGAGCAGCACATATGTTTATCTCAAACAGCATTGCTAGTTCCCACAGGCATCTTCAGCCGTTACAACTTTGGCAGCTGTCATAATACAAAAAGCTTTGCTTTCTGAAAGGAGCCACAGTATCACAGAGGTTGGACTTTGTGTTTACCAATTACAATGTGTCCACTAATTGACTTGGACATATACAAACCTTTTAGGTTGATCTTCTCAGTTGGAGGAAATAGGTACACGTTATAGTTTTTTACTTTTATACATATGCTATTTATTCGTTGTTTGTATTACAAATGACCTACAGAGAGATGTTTATCCCCACCATCATTGCTTGTTCCCAGGGGCATCTTCAGCATTACACTGTTGACAGCTGTGGGATAAAGCAAACATCTATATTTTCTGAAGTAAACCTAAGTATCATAGAGATTACAGTGTGGGTTTACCAATTGCAAGATTGCCAGTTCAAGTCTCTCATTGGCTTGCAAATATATAATCCTGTAGGTTGACCTGTTCAGTGGGAGGACAAAGGAACAAGTTTCATTTTGTAACGTTATTTGATATTTATTTACATTACAAATGACTCATAGAGTTCACTCAGCTTCAAAATATACAAGGTTGAGCAGTACAGTTGAAGATAATAGGTGCGATGTTTACTTTTTAATGTCATTTACTTGTTATAAATATGTTATTTTATCTTTATCTCCATTACAAATGACTCACAGAGAGAGAGCAACACATATGTTTATCCCAACCAGCATTGCTAGTTCCAGGAGCCATCTACAGCTATTAGAACTTTGACAGCTAAGCCATGATGCAAAAAGCAATGCTTTCTGAACGGAACCCAAGTAGCGCATAGGTTAAGTGTGGGTTTACCACTGGCAAGGTTGCCCGTTCAAGTCCACTCATTTGCTGGAAAATAAACTTTGTGGTTTGAGCTGTACTATGGGAGGAAATAGGTGCACTATTTTCTTTTTAACATTTGGGGGGTAATTCATAGAATTAAGCACACAAGTGGGCACGCGGCTGGTGCACAGTGTGCGCGTGCGATAGTCTGCGCCAGTCGCATGCGCCAAAATCCATTTTGGCACACAGCGTATTCATGGATTTTAGCCACCAAAAGCAGCCATGGCGCAGAGTGGCGCAGCGACCCTGCAGCAGCGCCAGTAACGCCCCCAAGAACGCCCCTCGCGCAAGGAAAAGCCATCAAAATCCCCAATCCAGCGCAAAGGGCTGCGCTAACCTTGGACCAGTATACAGGGCCGCCACACAGCACACGGCAAGCGGGGAACATGTATTCCTGGGGTTCGCGGGAAGTTTCACCCACAATTTCAGCAGGGTACGTGTATTTCTGGGGTGCGGGGAAGTCTAACACGCGATTTCAGCAGGGTATGTGTATTCCTGGGGTGCAGGGAAGTCTAACACGCGATTTCAGTAGCGTACATGTATTTCTGGGGTGCGGGCAAGTTTAACACGCGATTTCAGCAGGGTACGTGTATTTCTGGGGTGCGGGGAAGTTTAACACGTCATTTCTGCAGGGTACGTGTATTTCTGGGGTGCGCAGGAAGTTCCACACGCGATTGCAGCAGGGTACGTGTATTTCTGGGGTGCGGGCAAGTTTAACATGCGATTTCAGCAGGGTACGTGTATTTCTGGGGTGCGGGCAAGTTTAACACCCGATTTCTGCAGGGAACGTGTATTTCTGGGGTGCGCAGGAAGTTTAACACTCAATTTCAGCAGGGTATGTGTATTCCTGGGGTTCGGGCAAGTTTACCATGTGATTTCAGCAGGGTACGTGTATTTCTGGGGTGCGGGGAAGTTCCACACGCGATAGGCCATGTGCGAGTGGGGTAGGTGTATTTCAGGGGTGCAGGGGATTCCTACACATGAATTGGCAGTGTGGGTCCTCCCAGGTGTTCCATCTGCACCCTCCACGGCCCCTGCAGGCAGACCACACCACAGGGGACTACCCTGCTCCCCTGGGCATGTCCCGCAGGCAGCCCATCCACCATGGGCATGCCCCCCCAAGCCAAGCCACATGTCACCTTGCACTAGTGATCACCAACACATTACCCCCTTGCACCCCCACCCCCCAGCTGTGCAGAGCACCTGCCTGCAGGCCCCCACTCATGTCCCCCAGCACCCCCACCCCCTAGCAGTCAGGGGAACCTGCCTGCAGGCCCCCACTCATGTCCCCTTGCACCCCCACCCCCCCAGCAGTGTGGGGCACCTGCCAGCAGGCCCCCACTCATGTCCCCCTGCACCCCCATCCCCCAGCAGTGCAGGGCACCTGCCAGCAGGCCCCCACTCATGTCCCCTTGCCCACCCACCCCCCAGCAGTGTGGGGCACCTGCCAACAGGCCCCCACTCATGTCCCCTTGTACCCCCAGCACTGAGAGGCACCTGCCAGCAGGCCCCCACTCATGTCCCCTTGCACCCCCACCCCCAGCAGTGTGGGGCACCTGCCAGCAGGCCCCCACTCATGTCCCACTCATGTCCCCCTGCACCCCACCCCCCAGCAGTGCAGGGCACCTGCCAGCAGGCCCCCACTCATGTCCCCTTGCACACCCACCCCCCAGCAGTGCAGGGCACCTGCCAACAGGCCCCCGCTCATGTCCCCTTGCTACCCCAGCAGTGCGGGGCACCTGCCAGCAGGCACCCACTCATGTCCCACTAATGTCCCCTTGCACCCCCACCCCCCAGCAGTGCGGGGCACCTGCCAACAGGCCCCGACACATGTCCCCTGCACCCCCACCCCCCAGCAGTGTGGGGCACCTGCCAGCAGGCCCTGACACATGTCCACCAGCCAACACGTCATCACAATCTCAATTCCTGGCCCTTATGGCCAGCCTCCACATGCCAAACACCCACCCAAGTATTCCATCCACCCACATAGAAATGCCAATTACATGACACAACCCCAATGGCAAGTATGTAAATGAAGACATGTCCCTCACACACACACAATGGGTGCAAGTAAATCTCAAAACCCATATCATGACATGCATGAAACCAATGAGATAATACCACACATCGAAGTTGGAAGAAAAAAATGTATTAAAAGCAACATGAATGGAATTAAAATCAAACAAACGACAATGGACATTAAAAAAGAAAAGCTGCACGTCTGTAAAATAATGAAAAATAACAAATCATAATCCAAAGGAAAGGTGTCCAAAGTCACAGTTCCAAAAATGAAATCCAAGGGCAAAACAAAAGTGAAAACCATTGCTCCATGGGGAAATCCAAACAAAAAAGTAGAATCCAACAGTTAACTATATACAGATGAACAATCCAGGGTTCATGATCCCAACTGAAGAAATGAAAACTCCTACCTAATACAAAAACTATATACAAAAATGTGGTCCATTGTCCAAAAGGTCCAAAATAAAGAAAAAACCAAAGGAAACCTAATACTATCCAACTGTTTACAAGGGCAGCGTGCAAGTCCAACGGCTCACATGTTGATGTCCCGGGCCAGGGCATCATCGAACTCCTGCTCAATGTCCCGGAGGCGGTCCTCTTCCATGGCCCCGAGGGTTCACAGGGACGATGACATCTGGAACTCCAGGTCCCTGCAAATGGCGTCGAGGCACTTGGCCCGCCTCAGGGCCCTACGCATGGAGTTCTCCACCCTGACCATCGTGAGCCGTGCCTCTTCCGCCCGCTTCTGCTGCGCATCTATCGCATGGCCCAACCGCTGCCACACGGAAGACACTTCCCATCAGGGTCCTCCTGCCCTCCGGCCGATGCCTGCCCCTCCGATGATGAAGGCCCCGAGCCATCATGGCTCCCACCTACAGCCTGCTCCTGCTGTCCATGTGCCCTGTTCGATGGTTCCTGCACATCCTCCATCTGCTGGTCTCCAGTTGTGGTGTCCACCCCTGCTGGACCGCCAACTCCCGACTGTGGCAGGGATGGGATCTCCACCAAGCTGGCTGTGTTGGACAGGCCAGGTCCACAGGGGGCCCTGGTGGAATCTGGGCTGGAACACGATGTGGAGAACGACCGGCGCAGAGCCCCCACAGAGGAGGAGAGGTGCGCCAGAGTGCGCGTCACATGTAGGAACCCTCCGACCAGGGCCCCTCCCAGCAGTGCCACGTCACAACGCTGCTCTTCGTGATGGCGTGCGTTCTCCGCCCAGGAAGAACGCACGTCATCACGAATGACACACGTGCGCAATGCGACACCCACCAGGATGGATGCCATACGGTCGCGGGACCCCTCGTCCGCAGGTAGTGGAGAGGCAGGTGATATGGCACTCTCCCCTACCTGCGGACGGGCCTGAGTCGGGGCCTCCCTGCTGGTGCAGTCACAGGGTCAAGGACAGCAACATGCACAGGCCCCTCCGCGGTGACCTGTGCTGCCTCCTGACCCTGGCCCTGGACTGCACCACTTGCACCAGTGGTACTACCCCCACCAGGCTCCATGTGCAGCTCAGTAGCAGGCTCCTCCTCCTCTGTGGAGACCACCAACCTGGATGTCTCCACACCATCTTCCGCCATTGGAAGCCCATGTGGGGGCTCACCCGGCCCTTCAACCACAGTCGGTGAGGCAGACACAGCACCAGCCCCCTCGCTCACGGATGATGGTAAATCCTAGGAGGGTGGCTGGGCCTTGCGTCGCCGCCCAGTGGCGGCATCCCCGCCGCTTGGCTCCACAGCGCCATCTCCGCCCTCTTCTTCACTTGACGCTGCGTAGAGGGAGACATAGAACACAAGCATCAGGGCACAGTACACAATACCCTAGACAGGAAGCAATAACACATGAGTGGCACTGTCAAATGTCACTTCTATCCTGTCATTCCACAATACATGGGTGAATGCACACAACACACATGCAGAAACAGTCTGGGCGCCTGCAACCGACATCAACATCCATGTAGAAGGGCCCTTGTAAACCAAGATGTTGCCTTCAAAGTCAAATGCATCCATGGCGTTTCAAAGTCACACACACACTTCTCAGGCACACACACACACATGTGCACCATACATGTACATGACATCAGCACCCATTCCTCACCCCCCCTCCATGTCCAGGAACACAGACAGCCATGCATTCATGTGTGCATTCCACATAGAGCTCCCCATGTTGATTTAAAACACATGCACCAACTATGTGGCTCACACATAACTGGTCTCACATGCATGACCATCATGTCCCTGCACACACACATCCATACATGGCCTATGTCACACATACAGGCAAGCATCAGACTACCAGCACACTGCACCATGCCCTGTCTCACTCAGCAATGCTTGGCCACTCACCGCTCAACTCCAGACGGGTCTACCTCTGAAGGATCTGGGCATGGAGCGCTGGGCCTATGCGTTCCAGGACCCTCATCTGGATGGCACTCAGACATGCCCCGCCCCCCTCCGCGAGGCGCCGGGCTTGTGGAGGGTCCTGGACCTGAAGTCCTCCCAGCGCTTCTTGACGTGCCTGATGTCGCGGGTTGCCACCGCCTCCGCGTTGATGGCAACCACTACATCCTCCCAGATCCTATCCCGTCCTTCCTTGTTGGCGCGTGATGTTCCGAAGAGGGCATCATAATGCCCCAGGACATGCTCCACCAGGACACCAACTTCGGTGGCAGTGAAGCTGGTGGTCCTCTGCCTCTCTGGCTGTGGGTTGCCAGCGGTGCCAGATGGTGTAGTGCCCGACATGGCAACCCCAGAGGCAGGAATGGGTGGGCAACTGGGTCCTGGGGCTGGGCTGTGGAGCGATGGAATCCCAGTCGGGAGTCTTCTGTTCCAGCAGGGGTGGACACAGCAACTGGACCCCTGCAGATGGCTGACGTGCAGCACCAAATAGCAGGGCACGTGGGCAGCAGGCAGACAGGCAGCAGCAGATGGCAGGTGGGAGCGTGCGTGGGGCTCTGGGGGGCAGGAAAATGGCCTTCTGGGCAGGAGCGTGGTCTTCCGTGTGTGTACACGTGGCCAGCTTGATACGCAGTGATTTGGCACGTGAAAATCTTGCACGTCAGCGTGTAATTTGAGGAAAGGCCCTTAGCGCATAAGCGCGTCACCACACGTACGTGACATCATTGGACCAAAGGCCCTTAGTGCGTAAGCGCGTCAGCACACGTACGCGATATCATTGGACCAAAGGCCCTTAGCGGTCCTCTTCCATGGCCCCGAGGGTTCGCAGGGACGATGACATCTGGAACTCCAGGTCCCTGCGAATGGCCTCGAGGCACTCGGCCCGCCTCAGGGCCCTACACATGGAGTTCTCTGCCCTGACCATCGTGAGCCGTGCCTCTTCCGCCCGCTGCCACTCTGCATCTATCGCATGGCCCAACCGCTGCCACACGGAAGATACTTCCCGTCCAGGGTCCTCCTGCCCTCCGGCCGGTGCCTGTCCCTCCGATGATGAAGGCCCCGAGCCATCATGGCTCCCACCTTGTTGCTGCTGCTGCTGTGCCGCTGCCTGTGCCCTGGCTCCTGCTGCCTGCACATCCTCCTCCAACTGGGGTGCAGTTGTTGAGGTGGCCACCCCTGCTGGACGTCCGACTCCCGACTGTGGCAGGGATCTGTTGTCCACCAGCCTGGCCGCAGGGTCAGAGGCAGCTCCACAGGGCACCCAGGTGATACATGGGTGGGAAGATGGCATGGAGGACGACTGGGGCATAGGGGGTTCAGTTGAGGAGGGGGTCAGAACAAGGTCCAGGAAAGGGAGGAATCCGGCCCTGGTGAGCTGTCCCAGTGGGTCACTGCGGTCAACGAGCCATGTGAGAAGACATGCAGTCTCCTCATGAAAAGACTGCAGGTTACCTCGCATAGCACGTTGACGCAATGCCACCCCTCCCAGGACAGGCTCAACCCGGTGCCGGATAGCCACATCCGCAGGGAGAGGAAGGCCAGTTGGTGTAAGCCAATCCCCTCCCTGAGAATGGGTCTGGACGTAGGCATCCCTGCTGGTGCAAGATGATGCAGTGACAGGATCAGGGACAGGATTGCACACAGGCACCTCCGCGGCGGCCTGTGCTGCCTCCTGTCCCTGGTCCTGCACTGCACCACTAGCACCAGTGGAATCCCCACCTCCAGATCCCGTCTCTGTCCCTTGCACGGCCTCCTCCTCCACCAAACCCCCCACCAACCTGGATGACTCCATGCCAACTTCCTCCGTTGGGCCCTGTGGGGTCTCAGCTGCCCCTTCTGCTGCCAAGGAGTCCAACTCCGACCTCCCCTTGGCAGCTGCGGCCTGGGACGCGGCACTGGACTCCTCACTCCCCGACGAGATGACAACCTGGGAGGGGAGCCGGGACTTGCGTCTCCGGCTGGCGGTGCGATCCCTGCCGCTGTGCTCCACAGCACCTTCTCCGCCCTCTTCATCAGTTGACGCTGCAGACAGGGAGAAATAAAACACAGGCATCAGGGCACTGTACAATGGACTCATACACACATGACAGTTGTACATGAGTGGCATTGTCAAACTTCAGACATGGCATCACAATCCCCAACACACATGTCATTTCGACTCACACACAGCTATTCCACAGCCATATTGCAACAGCCAGCACCATCCATACACATACAACAGCATGAGCAGCCAAAGGTGAGCCAGACATCACATGAATCACAGGGAGTGCACTACACATGCACACACGCCATCACACTTACATGCATGTGTACACCTCCGCCAACTGTCGCAGTGTTGAGATCTTCATCCATGTCACGTCTGCCAATCAGTCTTCCACATATCAGTGTCACATGCATCCATGTTGCATCACTGTTGCACCCTTGTCAAATAGACACACATGCACATGTACACGGTGCAGATACATGCAGCTGGAACCAACATCCATGTGTGACACCACAACCATGCCAACTGCCATACACAGTAATCCAAACATGTGTGCTCACACATCTGCATTTGGCTTGCATGCTTACACACATACACCATCCATGTCTCTCACACATGAAAGGACTTGCATGTGTCAGCCTCACAGCCCTGTACATACACATCCATACATGGCCCTAGAAAACCACATGTACAACCTGCACACTACTGGCACACCACCACACGCACAGCTTCCAATCAGTATGCATGTACACTTACCGCTCGACTCCAGACGGGTCTGCCTCTCAAGGACCTGGACGTGGAGCGCTGGGCATATGCGTTCCAGGACCCTCATCTGATATTCCGACAGGTGGCTCCGGCAACCCTTAGCATCCGCTGCCTTCAAGAGGCACCGGGCCTTGTTGAGGGTCCTGGACCTGAAGTGCTCCCAGCGCTTCTTGAGATGTTGGAAGTCGCGGACTGCCACCCCCTCCGCGTGGATGGCAGTCACGATGTCCATCCAGATCCGAGTCTGTCCTTCCTTGTTGGCGTGTCTTTTTCCGAGGAAGGCCTCATACTGCCCCAGGACTTGCTCCACCAGGGCACCAACTTCAGTGGCAGTGAAGCTGGTGGCCCTCTGCCTCTCTGGCTGGGGGTTGCCAGTGGTGCCAGATGGTGTAGTGCCTGACATGGCAACCCCAGAGGCAGGAGTGGGTGGGCAACTGGGTCCTGGGGCTGGGCTGTGGAGCGATGGTATCCCAGTCGGGAGTCTTCAGTTCCAGCAGGGGTGGTCACAGCAACTGCAGCCCTTGCTGATGTGCAGGCAGCAAATAGCAGGGCACGTGGGCAGCAGGCAGTCAGGCAGCAGCAGATGGCAGGTGGGAGCATGCTCGGGGCTCTGGGGGGCAGTGATTATGCATTTTGGGCAGGAGCGTGGTCTTCCGTGTGTTTTCGCGTGGCCAGTGATTTGGCACGTGAAAAATGTGCACGTCAGCATGTGATTCGAGGAAAGGCCCCTAGCGCGTAAGCGCGTCAGCACTTGTACGCATTTTCATTGGACCAAAGGCCCTTCAAGCGTAAGCGCCTCTGTGACGTGACGCACGTGGGCGCGCGCAGGCATTTCCCTCGTGACGTTAGCATAGTGGTTCAGCGCGCATGAAAAAACTGCACATCCACGTGTGAATGCGTGTAATCCGAGGAAAGGGCCCATGCGCGTAAGTGACGTGACGCGAGCGGGCGTTTCCCTCAGCACGGGTTAAAGGTGAGCGGGGGCAGCAGTTCGCTGTACGTGCCTTTCGTGGAGACAGACGTGTGTTGCTGCTTCCTGTTGTTTCGCGCGCCATCACAACTTCACAGCTATTAAGGACGTATCTCTTCTTTTGGCGGGGGTATTGGCTACGAGTGTTTTTCTGCATCGCGCTAGACAGACTGTGAGTCGCACACGCTATTTTTCCCACTGCGGGTGCCCCTGTGTATCGCACCCATTTTTGAGGTCATAGTAGACTGCGTGTCCCACGCGTACGTGTTATTCGTGTTACTGGGTACCACCGCGTACTGCGGGAGGTTGATTCCACGCACGTAGGCTCCGGGGTTGCATGCACAGTTTTACTGCAGTTTTGGGGTGCCTGAGCATTGCGTGACCCGTCACTACATCACCGGGGTCACGTACAGCCTTGCAGGTGCAGGGGGCTGTTAACCTCTTGCTTCCCACCCCCTTCCCCCAATTGCCCAGGTCAATTGTGCTGTACACCTCCCATTGGCACTACTCCATCTGTGCCGGCACTACTACATCTGTGCCATGGTTGGGAGGCCAGCAAAGGTGAGGGGCGTCTCAGCTGGGCGTACTCCTCGTGGCGGGCGTGGTTGGAGACGTGGCCGTGGTGACCAGGGAGTAGGGGGACTCCAGGGTGTCCAGGGCGGCCACAGAGGGGGAAGAGGCAGGGGTGCGCCACTTGAGCACAATGTTGTGCCATGTGTCGGTGCAGTCATGCCACCACCCCCTGTGGTTCCGGGAGATGCAGCTTCTTCATCTGGCACTGGCGCCCTTATGACCCAGCAGTCCGTTCCATCGACTGCCACGGGCCCAACGGTAGTGGTAGCTGCAGGTGCAGCTGTGGACACCGCCACCCAGGCTCAGGGTCTGCCAGCGCAGGCTGCGTTGGCACTTGAGGAGCCCTTGGAAGATTTCCAACAGGCCAGGAGGGAAACCATAGGGGCATGCAGGGCTGCTCTGACTGAGACACGTGTCCCTGGGGCAGTTATGTCATCTGCTGCCCCGAACAGCCAGGTGTTGGCAAGTGCAGGGGCAGATGCACCCAACAACACCCCGGTTGTGAGTCTGCCAACCAGGACCGTTGCGGTCAATGACCCTGCCACAGCGGATGTTGCTGCGCAGGGTCCATTAGAGGGCACCCAGCTGCCACTGACACAAGTCAGGCCTTTGGTTGTCCCTCCACCTGCCACTCCCTTGGCTCAATCCACCGAACCCACTGGCCATACTGGTCAGGGCGGCATTAGCCAGCCAGGGTCTGCGCCACAGTCCAAGAGGAGGAAGGTTGCACCTGCAGCACAGGCTGGGACCCCACACACAGCCACGACCTCCTGCCCATCGAGGAAGAAGCCTTTCTGCAAGCAGGAACTGGACTTCCTCGTGGACTACGTGCGGGGCCACAGCCGTGACATGCTAGTGGGTGCCAATAGTCAGACTACGGCTGCCCACCGTGACACCCACTGGAAGCAAGTTGTGGAACATGTCAGTTCATTTGGCCATGAGGTGCGCACGGCGCAAGAGTGCAAAAAGCGTTGGAATTACCTAAAACGCAGCGCTAAGGCTAAGCGTGCCTCAAATTACAACTTGACTTTGGTGACTGGCGGTGGGCCTGCACCAGAGGAGGAAGAGCACACTCCGCATGAGTCACTCGTTGCAGAGTTCATACCATCTGAATCGGTCGAAGGAGTGGGAGAGATGCTGGACTTGATGCCCAGTCCAGTGAGCGTTGATGCGTGTTTGTTGAGGACGTGTGCGTTTTACTTGTGGGATGTGTTGTGCATGATTGCCACTACATGTGACGTGTACATGGTTCTGATGTGCAAGTAATGCAATGCTTCCGTGATGCATGTCTGCTCTGCTGGATGGTGGACATGTGGAGCAGACGGGGACTGTCCGCATCACCACTATTGCACCCTACTCACATGCTGGTTACCAGTATACCCCTCCGGTCCATTTTCCAGCTCAGTGGCCCTTCTGCATGTGGCGTGGGGTGACCTTCCTCTCAGCCCAGGCACAATGTCATTGCATGACTGACGTGCATGTGTCCTCTGCCTGCATGCGGGTACTCCATGTAGGCATGCTCCCTTGCCCCTCCTCTGCCACTCAGTTCCACCTTTGCACTGGTCTGCTTCAATCTTGCCATTGGGTACTTTCCTGTTCATGCGTCCTGTGTACATGCTAACTGCCAGCGGACAATCTGCCAGACATATGCTGTGCGGTACAGCCTTAGTACTTGATGCAGGGTATCTCACTTGTACTGTGCAGAGGTCAGATGCCCCGCAGGGACATGCGTGCCCATTCATGCTCCATGTGCATTGCACGCATGCCCGTATGTGTCCTTGACTGGATGATCACTGTAATACAAGTCCTGGGTGACATACATTGCATGGCATCTCATCAGCCTTCCCATGTCAACTGTGGCTCAGTACTGCGTTGCACACATGTTTAGGGTCTGACAACCTGTGTGGGTCACAGGCCTCAGCCTGTTTAATGGCCAATGACTCTGTCCGACTGTTGTAGTGTCTTCTTCACACGTGGGCGGCCTCCAGAGTTTTCATCATGTGTCCTGCTTACTGTCCCATCATCATTTGCAGTGTTGTCACTTGAATCACATTAAGCTGTTAAGGCCAGTCAACACTGCCTGTCAATAAACAGGTCTATGGTCAGCCTTTTGATACCATGCTATGCATCCCTGCTTTTGCAATTGGGTGGAGGGGTGCTTTGCTTGTAGATATGCTACCCATTGAATGCACATTGCACGTGATGCCTGAATTTAGCCTTGCACTGCCTTCACATTTCCTGACACACACCATGGAGTCCCTGTACAAGTAGGTAGTGAGTGACATAAACATTTGCTGCACTGCATAGACCCACTTCTATGCAAACTGCCACCTTTCAACAGGTCTGATCACAGAAGCAATTCAAAGTTGACCCAGCATGCATGCCAGGTTCCATTTTGTGTGTCACATGTCTGCCTGATGTGTTTGTTGTCGGTGTGTGTGTGTGTTGTGTGCTTCTGACATGTGTAGTGACCTTGTTTCTCTCTATTTTTCAGATGATGACGCAATGGAGCCGGAGGATGGTGTTGTCATGCCAGACACAGGGTTGTTACCACTACATCAACCCGGCACAAGTGGGGGTTGTGGGGTGGTAGGCCACGAAAACCCCCAAGTGCTACAGTCCATCTTGTCTCTGGCTGAATATGAGTCCAGCCCTGATGACGACTCTGACGTCCATGTTGAGTTGGATGAGCATCAAGTCCATGTGTCAGGGGTGAGTGATTTTGATGTGGACTCTCCTCTGTCTGCGACACCTGCACTGAGGGGGTCACACAGTCTTGGTACCTCCGCCCGTGGTGGATCGGGATGCAGGGTCATTCTCCACACCAGTCACTGATGTGCCTGGGATATCAAGTCGACGGGGGCATGTAGTTGTGCAGCCGCGGGCAGTGCCAACACAGTGAGGACACCCGGTCCTTGGGTCCCGCAGGCGTGAAGCCCAGCAACACGGTCGCCGCGCGCAACCGCAGTATACTGAGTGGGAGCAAGACATGACTGCCAATTCAGAACGGCAGGGGGCAGCAATGGAGAACATCGCTGAGAGCATGGAGCGTGTGGCCCGATCTGTGCTCCCCCCTGCTAGGCAGGTGCTTCTCCAGCAGCAGGCAGCACGGTCCACGGCCCGCTCACTCAGACTGGGCATGGCGGCCTCAGACAGGGCACGCCAGGTTGAAATGTCGTCTCTGCGTCAAGCAATTGCTGCTCACGCAGAGGCGCACATGGATGCCCCTAGGGAGGAGTATGCTTCCCTCAAATCCACTCTGGGTGTCCTTCTGATGTCCCAGAGGCAGCGGGCAGAGGAAAGGTTTGCACAACTTGAGCGTACCATCTCGGCTGAGCTACAGGCTTGCCTGGAGGTGCAGCGGTTGTCCAGCCAGGCCTTGCAGGAGGAACTCCGTGTTACACGTGCTACCTTGCAGGATGAAGCACGTGTATCACGTGAGGTTCTGCATGCAGACCTACGTCACATCGCCACACAGAACCAGGCTCACCCGCCCGGCAGACTTGTTGCCGTCGAGGCCCAAGCTGTGGCTAGGCGTGGCCAGGCTACTGTGCCACGTCCTCCTTTCCAGGATGAGCCAGACTCGGACAACCATCTATCTCCCACATAGGTCGGGCTGTGCAGGCGTTGAGCCCATGGAGGTTTTTCTTTTGGCTCAGCATCATCGCATGTGGGTGTTGAGCAGCACCCTGTACCTCCCCCTTCCTGGGTGCCCCCCCCCCCGGGTCGTATGTGGCCATTTTTTCATTTTTCTTTTAGTTTAGTTAGTTAAGTTTCTGTTTGATAGTTAGTTTAATTAGGTAATGTAGGTTTTCATAGTTAGTGTAATTAGTTAATATAGTTTAAAATTGCTTGTCTATTGTGCTTTCATGTGACAGTGCAGTGCTTTGTGGCTTTTGAAAGCATACACTGTCTATTCCAGCTGGGCCCTTCAGGCTTGTCTTGTGTATGCGTTTGCTGCTTGGGGTCCTTGACTCACATATGCCACTCCTGCTTCCCTTATCCATGGGCTTGCAAGGATGGTTCGGTGTAACAGCCTATTACATAAGGACTTTGGACTGTCATATCTGTGGCATGTCTGGTGCTGTGTAACTTGTGTTAACACCCCTAGTGGGGATGATTGCGGTGTTATTGACCACTGTTCTGCTTTTGCTAGATTGGGTGTTTCATGATTAATGTGTACATTCATTGATATGCATTGTGTAGTATGTTTCTTATCTTTACTGTACATGTGCTTGTTGCAATTCATGCCGTAGATAGTGTGGTCCATAATTTGGATGTGAAAGACGGACTGATAGTGTGATTTCTGATGTACGTCTCTGACATGGTCCAGTAATGAGATGCCTGAAGAGACACACACAGATGACTCTAAAGCATTAATCATGTGTTTCATGCCCTTTCTGCAGGGGGATGAGCCTCCAGACCACCTTTGCCAGCAGACATGGCCCATTGGACGTCTGGATTCTGGACACGGTTGTTGGTGCCCACATGCACATATGTGCGCAAGCAGAGGCACAGGGATTGCAGACATACATCCTAGAACTGCTGACGTGTTTCAAGGAACTCCAGGCAAGGTGAGCAGCACAGGGGGGCCACAACACAGCAAAGCTTCCACCAGGCCAGTTGCACATGCAGGCTTAGTAGCAGCACTGATGGTGAGCTTGAACGAATATTGGTGTTGAAGCACACAATACAGCTCAGATGTGTTGGTGGACTGTTGGCTAGTTGATTGTAAGGTTGTCTGGGGCACCTGCAGGGGCAGTGGCACATACCCTCCGGTCCACCATGGGCCATTGAGGCACTTGTATCACCCATGTAGCCTTCCGAGACATGGAAAGGAGCAGCTCACAGGGACATACAGCAAGGGACAGACTCGGGTGCAGTGCATTTCATTTCCATGTACATTTTGAAACATGCACTGCCTATTTTTTTACGGTCATGGTGGGACACAAATTTTTCTGAAGTCATACCTTGCTATATGCGTCTGTCTGCTTACCCAGGGAACATTGCATGTTGTGTGAATCGTGACACATTGGTGTTCCATTTGCCACGCACCCACCGGCGCCTGACTTACTGCATTGACTGTGTATGAACCATCACAGGGGGAATGTTACATATGGGTACGAAGCATCCACACCAGATTGTCTGTAGAGTAGTTTTTTGCTATGGGGCATATTTGGTGGTGTGTTTGTGTGTTACGGGCACGCAGATTAACTGTGGCTCTCTTTGCAGCATTGAAGTGCTCCTGAAACCGGACCTGAGAGTCCATAATCACCCCGAGTCCTATCCAATTCTAAACCCTGTACCCTCTACCCGGTGTTCCTGCTTCCCGTACCTATCCAACCAACGTTCCCTAACCCTCTTTCCCCGCTGGGGTTGTGGATGCCTGTGTAAACCCCAAGCTTGCAGGCGCCAAAACCCTAGTGGGGGTGGTTGGCTCGTGCCAATCCTGAGCCTGGACTCCGGAAGGCCCTGCCAATGATGTACAAGTTTGTTATGATTGTGGATGTGTTAATGCAAGTACTCCATTTTAGTGCATTCCCTACTTTCACGTGTCATTCCTACTCCCCTCTCCTCCCCCTCATTCCAGTTATCCAGTATGCCAACGGCTGTCCCAACTGCATATCCCTGACCCTCCTTCACCACCAGGGTCTCAGAGGCCTGTGTGAGTTTGACCTTGCAGGCACCCAGGCCACGGTGGGGGTGGTTGGTTCGTGCCACTCCTGCGCCTGTACACGGGAGCTGTGACAGTACACATCCGTTTGGGGTGCATCATTCTATGTTACGTACCACACATGGTTCACATCCTGTTGTGACATTGTTTTACTGTGCTACCTTGGTTGTTACATCATTGTGTTAGTACTTGGACTTTGTGAGGTACTGCTATTTCAAGTCATCTACTGGAGGCTGTTCTGGTTCGTTTTTCTGCCTTGGATGTTGTGTCTTTGCAAATGAAGGTGGACTCTGAGGGTGCAGGCAACTTTTAACACACAAGGTGGGAGATGGTGACGAAGGGGAAGGGTGATCCTGTGGCCAGGTGAAATTGAGGGTTGAAGGCTCCATGACCCAGGTGCAGTTGTTCAGTGGGTCATGGTCATTTGTGAGGGAGGGCGGGTGTTTTGTTGTTGATAGTTGCCTTGCCCTGCAGTGTGATGGTAATCCTGACATTGTAATTGTTGTGTCCTATGTACATGATGTGTTCTGCTGATCAATGCATGTTCATGTGTTGTGTTTACCTTTCAGGTGTGAGAAAGTGGTTAGACTTTGGGTTCACCAATTACAATGTGTTCACTAATTGGCTTGAACATATACAACGTTGTAGGTTGATCTGTTCAGTTGGAGGAAATAGGTACAAGTTTCATTTTTTTAAAATCTTTTATACATATGTTCTTTATTCTTAATTTGGATTACAAATGACCTACAGAGAGGGAGAGAGAGCAGCAGATATGTTTATCCCAACCAGCATGGCTGGTTCCAGGAGGAATCTTCAGCCATTACACGTTTGACTACTATGTCATAATGCAAAAAACAATGGATTGGAATTATTAAAATTGCACCGGCATTTGCAAATATACATGATTCCCCACCATGCAAATTGCTGTTTACTGTTTAACGGAATATTACCCCTTTTGTCAATTACTGAACTGAAGGCGGAGGTTGATAATGTAATCCGTGATCAGCTAATATGCAGCTTCAAAATTGGAGACTGGGCACATTATTTTAGACAAAGAAGGCAGCTCTTAAGATCAGTGGAAATGTTCAAAGTCACAGATGTCTTGACGAAGACCGAAGGATGGCAAGATTGCTCCCCTCTGCCATGCTGTGGCAGAAGCAAAGTATTATAAAGCAATTTTACGAGATGTCCCAATAGGTCTGTATCTCAGAAAGGTTGTTAGGGCTGAGGCAGTCAGTCTTATGCCTGGCATAGTTGGCATGTTGCTAAATGTCCCTGTCCTTCCATTTTTTAGAGGCAACTACCTGTTGGGAAAATGAACATTTGAAAATCTGATAGAGCTGACTGAGTTTCCGTGTTTATGTCTGCTGTGGTTGGTTTGCGCTTTATACCCTAATTTCAAAATCAATGTAAATATATGGCACTTCACAATAACATCAACAACTGGATCTCTGTTATATTCACAGTCTCTTTTAGCAACCTAGGTGAACTCCTCTTCCATAGGGTTCAAATCAGATTCAATTTCAATGTTCAAGAAAAAGAAACAAGGAAATCCAGTTTCAAAACAAAATCTTCGTTCAGTTTGTGGTTTCTTCACAATGTCACAAACTTGGTTTATCCTCCACAGTTCAAATAACAAAAAGGTTATACTTCTTTCTTGGATAATCGACTTCCACTTCATTAAATGGCATCAATGTTGTTCTGAACCATGATGCGTTCTCATAGCTTAAAAGTGCCAAAGAGAAAGTATAGTTCCTTGCCATATTCAATGAAATCACCACACCTGACAAGGCAAACGAGCACAGCTTCTTGGCAGCACTCTTTGACATAGATCAAAACTTTGTCATGAGGTCTTGACAGAACAACTTCCTTTACCTGGATACTTCTCATGCCAGGTCAGATTATGCTTCAATCTACTTGTATACTTCTCCTGCCGCAATGGTATTCAACATTCAGCTGGAATTGAAGTCTTAAATCTACTGACAACCACAGGTCTACACTCTGATTCAATAGTTTCTTTCTTGGTGAAATGTGAGTTACATTACATTTCATACAGCAATTATCATCATCTTCTTATAGCTTTGCATTCACCTCTTAATTTTCTGCCAACCGAAGAAGCTTAACTGGGTTGTCCATGATTCAATCGAATGAGAAATGTCTGAGGGAGAAAAAAATGAACAAGTAATTCAAAAGAAAATGACTTTTGTTTATTTTTCTCAGCTGATATTTCTGGTAAACCGCACCTCCCGACCCTACTTACCTTATATGACAACCCTTCACTGTGTGCCGCCTACTACTCCATTCCTTTGCGATGCTGGTTCCCTTCACTTACATGCATAGGAAACAGCACTGCAGGGTCATTTTATTTTCTTGTTTTTTAAAAACAATATTTTTTTAAGTCGCAGGAGACACTCCCGCAACTCACAATGTGATTATAGTGAACAAGAGTTTGGGGGACATCCTTTCAACCCTGGTTCCCATGTTCACTATAATAACACCGAATGGAATATCTACTTAAAATGTTCGCCTGTTCGTAATTTTCATAAAGCCGAAATTCGAATGAATATCGCATTCGTTATTTTTTATTCTATAATGTATACGGATGCCATGCAATGATGTTAGCCTCTTTCAGAGTTAACCACTCCGACCACTTCTTTATTTTGGCAATGCTTGCATCACTCTTTAGATTTGAGAAATGCTTGCTTCACTCTCATTTGGGTAATGCTTGGTACTCTTGGTTTAGGCAATGCTTGTATTACTCTTGGCGTAGGCAATGCTTGTCTTCTGAATTCAAAACTTAAGAAAAGTTGTTTGTAAAAATTGCACATTGTTTCCTGCTTTATACTTGATTCTGAGGCTACCGTTTGCCTGGAAATCACTTGTGGGCACACACAAGGGGCCTCATTACGACCCAGGCGGTAAGTTACCGGCTGGGCCGTGACTTTACCACCATGGCGTAAACTATGTTTACGCCATGGTGGTTGGCGGACTTACCGCCCCATTCCGACCTTGACGGGGCGGTAAGTCCCCAATCCCCATTTACCCTTCCCCATTCCCATTTTTGCCCCATAGGGTATAATGGGAGTGGGGAAGGCGTTAATTACGCCACCGTAAATTACGGTGGCGTAATTAACTCCATGGTCCCTTAGCGCCATGGATTTTAACACCTGCTAAAAGCAGGTGTTAAAAGCGCCATGGCGCTAAGGGACCTCGTACTCAGGCGGTAAGGGTCGGCGCTGTTAACGCTGCCGTTAACCCCTTACCGCCTGGGTCGTAATGAGGCCCAAGCTCTTTTAATCTACTTTACAGAGTTTTAGTGGTTAAACAATGAAAAAGCCTTTCATTCTTATGGTATAATATGATATACTTTATTTATAGCGTGCCCATACACAAGTGTTTCAGAGCACTGATAAGGCAAAGGAGGGGAACAAGGACCGGGGGCACATGACAACGATCCAACTAGGCCCACTGACATTGAGTTTGCGCAAGTGCAGGGGAGAGGAAAGGGGAAAAGTGATGAGGGAAGGGGAGGGGGAGAAGGGCAGGACATAGGATCTAAACATCAAGAACAAGAAGTGCGACCAGCAGGTGGCAGTGCAAGGTTAAGTGCAGAACAGCAAGCGATAGATAGTGCAGTTAAGGGGACTTTAGGGTTACAGATAACAGCCCCAAGTGCAGGGTTGCCAGGAAGCAGTGCATGTGTGCAACTGGGGTGGCAGGGACCTGGACCTGTGCTTCAGTGGGAAGCCAGGTAACCAATGCAGTAACAGACAGGTGATCCACAGGGAAGAGGAAGAGAGAAGGCAGAAGCAAAGAGGAAAGTCTTCAGCTGCTTCTGGAACTGGAGATGATTTTGCTAAAGTTTCAGAGAGGCAGGGAGGCTGTTCCAGAGAGAGGTGCCCGCCGAAGAGAGAGATTTGACCCAGCTTGTTACTTTGAAAAGCGCCTGACCCTCAAGGAGTTGGAGATAGAGGAGCAAAGGGGTTCAGTAGGAAAATCCTTCAGAAGAGGGAGCTGGAGATATGTTGGCCCCATGCCCCAGAAGGTCTTGTGGACAATGCAAAGGGTCTTGAATTTGATCCTTGCAGCCACTGGGAGCCAATGGAGGGATTTCAGTGCTGGATGGATATGATCCTTTGGGCTTGAGGCCAAGGACAAGTCTCGCAGTCCTGTTCTGAATGAGTTGCAAAGGGCGGAGAGTGGAGAGTAGAGGCAGGCAGATTTAAAAAGAGGCTGCTACAGTAATCAAGCCTGGAGAGAACCAGAGCTCTAGAAACAGTGCGCTTCTGGGGGAAGGAGAGAACAGGGAGAATACCTCTGAGGAGGTGCAGTTGGTAGTTTGACTTCTGAGAAATGTCGGAAATGTGGGGGGAGAAGGAGAGGGAGGAGTTGAAGATAAACCCAAGGTTCTTAGCCTCGCAGGTGGGAGCAGGATGGGGGACAGGGAGGCCAGGCAGAGAGTGAGGGGAAAGAGGGGTGCAGGTGTGCCAATGAGGAGGATCTCCATCTTGCTGGCATTCAGGCAGAGATCATTGGTGGCACACCATTCCTGAATTGCAGAGAAAATCCGGGATGAGAGAAGGAGAAGGGGTGGCAGTGGGGAGTCTGAAAGCGAGCTGGATATCATCCGCATAGTATTGGAAGTTGGAGCAGAAGGCAGCATCCCGGTGGGTGAGAGGTGCCAGATATTGGTTGAACAACCAGCGAGAGCGATTAGACCCCTGGGCAATAATGGAGAGAGAGCTAGAGGAGAGGCAGGACCCAAGTTGGACCTGGGAGCGTCCGACAGAAAGGAAAGAAGTTAACCAGGCCAGAGCCTGATCAGTGATACCAAGATTATCATGGAGCCAATTGAGCAGGATGGCGTTATTAACTGTGTCAAAGGCAGAGGAGAGATCAAGTAAGATGAAGACAGAGGGGAGATTAGAATCAAGCTAAAACAGCAGGTCTTCATAGATGTTCAGGAGAGCAGTTTCCATGCTTCTGGCTGCTCTGAAACCAGAGTAAACTGAATAACGAGTGAACTGAATAACGCTCACTCATACGCAAGTGCTACATTTTAGACTTTCCATAGTCTGACCATCAAAGATCACTTGCGTATATCTTTTATTGGGATGCTAGTACTTCAAGTAGGATACAGTTGCCTGCCATTGTTTGCGCAAGGTATCAGAATGCTCAGTAACACTCACCAGCTTCTGTATTCTCCCTTCACTGTTTGCAGGACTTCGACTGCTTAGTGCTTCACTCTTACACCCAGTCTTGCTCTGTAAAGTTGTCTATGAATTTGCCACATAGTCAAGGAGTTTTCTTTACTCCTGGGACCGTTAGTGGCATGCCAGCACCTAGCTACGCTCCCCAGCATGCTTCTGTCTGTGCAATCTCTGGAAATAGGTTCACATGGGGAAAAGCAGTTTCTCTGTCCACTTTCCGCTGCACTACCTCTGCATTACAGAGTTTGGGGAAACAAGAACCTCTCGGGACAGGAAGTTGAAATATGCTTGATAAAAGTCCTGGTGTCTCCTCTGTTCACCTACTTCCTCCTGGATTGTGAACACTGTGCTATCTTCTTTCTGCTACTACTGCTGCTGCACTGACTCCAGCTACAGCTCCTTCTGCAACTTCAACCACAGCCACACCTGCTACTCCTGACCTGCACCTCATGGGGCCTTTTAAGGCTGCCAGTCTTACTAAGGTTGTGGTTTTTTAGGCTTAATTGCCTGACCTGTGTGGTGAGTTGGCTCTGCTCTTCCTTGTCCCCCCACTCAAGGGATTATGGGACCTATGGTCCCAAACAGCAAAATTAGGTTTTCTCATTTCCTCTACTTGGCAATACGACATTGGAAGTGTAGGATTTCGGGGGAAATAAAATAAGGGGGTTTCCAAGTCTTCCTGAACTGTCCCCCCCCCCCATGTGATCCTACCGCAGAACGCCACCCCCATGGTCGGGTTCAGGAAGTGTCTGCCCTTTCCTGGCCACATGAGAACGGTACCAGGTCAGGTTTCTGGGGTGAATCATTGCTGATTCATCAAAGCATCCATGAAAATAAAATGAGGTGCACTCACATGACGGAGGAGGTGAGCATGGAGGAGTTCTTATCCTCTGTCTTGTTAGTGCTCCAGTGCTGCAGAATGAGGTGGTGCACATCACCAGATTTAAAATGAGATTGTTTATCTGTCCAAGCCCTGCTGACCTTTTATTTGTAAATTATCGTAATTTCAATCAATAAATTACTCGAGAGGTGCACTTCCTTATCTAGAAAACAATGCCATGTTCATAATTCAATACACGTGAAAACAGAAAGAAAAGTATGTATGCTTTGTACACACAATACAACCAGGGAAGTATACAAGCAAACCCTCAAATGCAGTGCATGACTTTTACATGAAACGCTTTGCAAAAGTTGGAGAAAAAAAAAACAACGCAATGGGGGTCATTACAACCCAGGCGCTAATTGCGCCAACTTTACCACCATGGTGTAAACTATGTTTACACCATGGTGGATGGCGGATTTACCGCCCCATTCCAAGGTGAGTGGGGCGGTAAATCCCCATTTCCCATTTTCCCTTCCCCATTCCCATTTTTGCCCCATAGGGCATAATGGGAGTGGGGAAGGCGCTAATTACGCCACCGTAACTTACGGTGGCGTAATTAGCATCATGGCAGGTTAGCGCCATGGATTTTAACGGCTGCTAAAAGCAGCCGTTAAAATCAGAATAGGCGTTAAGGGTTAACGCCGTCGTTAACCCTTAACGCCTGGGTCGTGTGTATTTCCTTCATCTGTAACAAGAGTAATCAGAGCAATCATTGCAAAATGTGTAAAATGTTTCCAAGATGATAATCAATGTGATCCCAAAATAAACATTCTGGGTAAATAATGTATAATCAAACCAATAGGGTAAAAAGCCCAGGAACAACTTGATGAAAAGCCTCAATAATAATGTCAGTGAGTCACTGACGCTGCCCATATCCTTCCTGTTTGAATATTTTTTTTAAAACTTTCGAGTGACATTTTATAAAAACAAGTTTTTGTTATGTTAGAATTGACTATTTAAGGGGTCACTTATTTGATACACGAATTAGCTAATTATATCCCTGACTGAATTATGGCAAATAGCATGACAAGAAAAACATCAGAAACAAGAAAATACAATATGAAAAAAACCATTCTGGTGCCATATATATAAGCATTGACAATGTATGTTTGCCTCCCCTTAATCGTCTGACCAGGCATATCAATTGTCTTTTACATTTTGCCATTTTTTTTATGTAATGCCATTATTGATCAATTGTTCTTTCAGTTGATTCTACTGTTTGCAATTCCCCTCTGTGTTTGGCAGGTTCCCTTTCCATGGGCGTGTGTTTTATAGTATGTTGGTGATGGGTAAGGGAGTATATGTACCTTTTCGTCTGACTATTGTATATGGCACTTGTCTTTTGATTGGAATAACTTGGTTGATTTAAAGGACTGCCTCTGTGCTATGTTTGCACTGAATACCCTTAATAAAGAAATGCATCAACACATAGCTGGAATATTTGAAGTATTACTGGATTGTAGGTTTGCTGTAAAAAGCAGAGCAATTTCTCTTGAGTTCGGAGAAAGTTTGTAACAGCAGATTATACATATAGAGGTTGCTTACTAAGAGAAATAACCGAAAAAGAAGGGGTAGAGATGCACTCCTGTTATATATTTCCAGTGTTTTCGATTACCAAACAATAGAAAGATAAATGAATATTAAATAACTACTTTAGGTGCTCCTAGAAAGTAAAGTGCTACCTTTGCTGAAAAATATGTGTGCTGGAAAGATTCACTGTAAAATCACGGTGAATAAACTGGGGCACAGCAACAGGCAATATATATTGCAATCACTTCTCTCAATTTACAGAATATTCCAATTCAATTAAATAACTCAAAAAGATGCAGTCTTTCAATTTTTCAATAAATTACATTTGTGTATTATTGAACACCATACACAAGTTGAATTAATTATGTACATTAAATAAATTCTTTAGAACAAAGTAGTTTCTTTCAAACATAATCTGTGGTAAATATGCTCATTTGTGTATACAACATTTTAAATAACCATATGGAATTGTCAAAATTCCTAAATAAGTCCCAATATTTGACACAAGTTGTAGGATGTTAATGTTATTGTAATGCCCTCTTCTTAACTACACGTTTCGGGCATTTGACGCCCTTCTTCAGGTTCTGAATATTGGGTGACTGTCCTTTCTAATTCACCTGCAATTTAATTATAAAGAAAAACTTGGATAAATATTTAGGAGTTTATGTCATCGAATTCAATTACCAAAGAACATTCAGGTACTATATAGCACTAACCTTTATGTCGGACTTGGAGTGGATGCTTACTAAGAGAAACCAGCCGATAAACAGGATTTAATGAGCAGGAGAACGTTGGTAATATTGGGTTCATGGAAACAGCAGTGATCGAAGTGAGCAGTCAGGAGCGGTGTTCCACTACTTTTATTTGTTTCTGTTTGCTGTTCCTCTACTGTTTCCGACTATATTCACAATTCTATACAAAGGATTTGGCCATTCATGTTCCTGTTCAAATGTATAGTTGTAATAGGAGCCTTAGTTACTAGTCACTTAGACCATTGCAATGCCCCGGCCTTATCACCTTGTCACATGTTGCACTAGGCTTTCACTTACCCTCTCCCCCGCCGAGACCACAGTTCCACTACTTTTTTCAGTACACTTCAACCACTGGGAAACAGGACATTTTGGCATCTTGCTTTATAGAAGATATCACACTCATTGCAATGTCCAGTAAATGGTTGGGAAATCACACCAGCTCATGCAGGGTGACATTGAGAGTGGCATTGCCATCGCTACCACATCTTCTGAATCTGTTGACTGTGCTGGACCTCTGTGGTACACAGATATTACATCAGACAATGACAAAGTTCTATTTCATGGTGCGGCCTACATTATCTGTGGTCTTGGAGGACTTCCAGCCTCTAGCTGATAGGCATGGCTCTATCCCCACCACCCAGTCGAAACGACATGCTGACAAAGAAAGTTATAATGAAACTGTGACTTTCCAAATAGTTTTGAGGGAGCTCGACTGCATCCAAATTGTCCTGCTTCCCCTCAGGAAAGAGAGCATGTGATGTGGCATGGAAATCAGTAGAACAGCATGACCATGCAGATCATTTGTGATGCCAACCTCTTTATCAGCAGCTGTTTGCAGGATCCTCTTATGACTCCATGTCCACGGCAATAGCATTTCCCTTGGTATACGGAGTTACACATGGCAACATGGACCTCACACCCATGAGACATGGTCATCCATCAAGCCACCACAATTCCTTCATCCTTCAAATTGTTCTCCCCCCTCTGATATTTCCCCATGTCACAGTTCTACATCCATCCTTTGGACAACACCCATGGTTATGTTAGGTTACAGAAGGGGTGAATGTATACTGGGACGAAGGTGGAAAGGAATGAGGAAATCATAGTCTATGCATGCATAATGTGCATGCTAAGCATACCATTTGTGTCTATGCCTGACATTCATTTAAAGCTGACATTTTTCAGGTGACTACGAATACTATACAAATTGTATGCATAAGGGTCCATGCCACAGTAGAGTGGGCATATAGGCTCCCGAAGGACAGATTATATAATGCATGCACTGCAAAAAATGAAAGAGCTAAAAGAACAGTCAGAAAGATCACCACCGTGTGCAGCATGATAAAAACAGTCAGATGATGGTTTCTGAAGGATTAGCAGAAACATGTTGAGTCAGACACTAATCGGGATGAGGAGGAACAGCTCTACCCACCCACTTGGGGTGATGCCCACAATGGCCTATTCACCTGCCAAGAGCTGATAGACATTGGCCCTCATTACGACCCAGGCGGTAAGGGGTTTACGCCGGCGTAAACATCGCCGACCCTTACCGCCTGAGTACGAGTTCCCTTAGCGCCATGGCGGATTTAACACCTGCTTTTAGCAGGTGTTAAAATCCATGGCGCTAAGGGACCTTGTTGTTAATTACGCCACCGTAATTTACGGTGGCATAATTAACGCCTTCCCCACTCCCATTATGCCCTATGGGGCAAGAATGGGGAAGGGTAAATGGGGATTGGGGACTTACCGCCCCGCCAAGGTCGGAATGGGGCGGTAAGTCCGCCAACCACCATGGCGGAGTTGGCAATTTAGCGCCATGGACCATGGTGCTAATAGCACCATGGATCTCCGCCAAGGTCGTAATGAGGGCCATTGTATTATGTGGGCTTTTGTTAAAAACGATCATGTTTCCCCTTTACTCTTCCCATTGTGTTTGGTATGTTGTAATACTGCAACTTATCTCATTATGTTTTACATTCTATTTATTAAATACATGATCCAACCCCTCTCTTCCTTGCTAACCCATCAACTTTATCTCACACAGACACACGCACCACGCACGCACACACACACGCCTCTCTTTAGCCCAAAACCCACCATGCACACCTCACCTCCCTAATTCAATTCCCGTCGTATTGAAAAACTCCCCTCTCCCTTAAACCAACACCATCTTGCTCCCCAGCCCTAACTCAACAGATGTGGCATACTCATTTCTGGAATGGCGGTTTCCTAGGAGCAGATGGAGTGGAAAGATGTAGAGGCTCCTCAACTTCCGCCACACAAGGATTCCAGCAAGGAGTTGGGTGAGGATTGGAATGTGCAAACATAATGTTTCAAAACAACCAAGTCTTCAACTGTTTTCTTAATGTGAAGCGATTTTAAATAATTCTGAGATGTGGAGGGAGTGCCTTTCAAAGTTTGGGCACCAGATGAGAAAATTAGCAGCCCTGGTGAGAAGTATAAAACCTAGGGCAAGTGGCATAATGAGCTATCTGGCATTACTAAGGCATTGCTTAGGTTGATATCAAAGGAGCGGTGATGATACAAAGGCATTTCTAATTCCCTGGGATACTAGATGGGTTACGTGCATGTTATCAAATTGCACCCACATCGTGGAGCTCTAATTGAAGGCAACATCTGATATTTAAAAGGAATCTTAGAAAGCATCCCCGCTGGAGCATTGTGAAAGCATTGACACTTCTTCATGAGAAATTACTGGGAATCTGCATAGATTAATTAGCATACTGTATACCAGAAAACGTCTTCTGATCTATTGTTATTTGTATGCAATATGTTTTTTTATATTATGTATGAATGTGTATGGTCTGTTGACCGAAATAAAGATGAAGAAGACAATGACCATAAAATACCATTAATTTGGATAACCCTGCATTTGAGCTGTGAGTTTGCATCATGTCATAGTGAGAGGCTCATATTAGTGGGCTATATGCTTCATACATGTACGGCACATGATAATTTGACCGGATGGTCTGTCCATTTTCTTGCGCAGTGGTCTTTTGTCAGTCATGTCTGATATGAGATGCAGGCTATGTTTGCCTTCTTTGACCCCGGTGATCGAGACTGGTATATTATTAATTACATGGTACATTGCACAAATGCAGCGTTAGTGCATGCATATTTTGCTTAAACGTACAATAGGTTGTTCTGTTCTTTGTTGTGAGCCCTCACCTACAGTGGAGGAGTCCAATCTCCAGATTGCCAATACCCTCTAAACCACTGAGATCCAACACTGAGTTTGACTACTCATCCCACGGACACACGGTAAGGAAAGGATCGGTCCTGTGCCTTTTATTCTCTGATGATGCTCCACTTTAAATCATTCCACTTTGTTTTCACACCATTGAACACTCTGAGCTTTAACGGGAGAGTTTTTGACCTTCAGCTTTTCATACAGCCTGTGGAGCTCATTTGCTGCGACCTCAAGCAGTACTTAAATCACTGCCTCAAAGATCATGTCTGTTCTTCTCATCGACTGATTTTCCCTGGTCTCCTGGATGCCCCACTGCTCCATAAAGTCAGGATACATTTTACTTCCTGGATGCAAGACGCCAGCCATTGAATTTTGGGGATTATGCAAATGTTGTTTTTCTTCAAGCGTTCTCTTCTGTTTCCGCTTTTGCAGAGATCATCTCCTAATCTTGTGGTGCTCCTCGTATTACCACACTGTGGTAACTGTTAGGAAAGATTCCCATTTATGTGTAATTTTCCCTCCAGTTGTGTACCCCCCAACGTTTTGCTGATCTTAAACACCATAGTCTGACTTTACCAGAGGAGCCCAGACTTCTGCTGCACTCCTCTGGGCTTTTCGCTCAATTTCTAAGGGGAAACTCACATGCCCTTAAGACAGTCATTACTGGGAGACTTTATTTCCCTTAGTCCTTTCCAATGTTGCCACGTTTCTGCAACATGTAGCAAGTGTACACTGTGCCTTCCAGTACCGTACACTTGGGTCTATTAGTCATTTCCAAAGGCCCTAGATACTCTCAAGGATTTTTTAGGAGAAGTGCAGATGTGCCTCGGACAGGGCTGGTAGCAGCTTATCATTTCGTAAATTTGTAACCCTTGCCTGACAGTTAAACTGTGATTACCACGTTTGGCACAAATAGGTGGTCTGGCTCCAAAATGTCCATCCTACGAGGTTCTTTGTCCTGTCATTTGGCCATCTTGCCCCTTCACCTTCCTGAGGTCGAGCTGACCTGGGTAAATCCTCATTTCGGCATGCATTCTCCTGCGAAATGCCAAGCTTTTGTGGTCTTCTGCATGCCTTGTGTGTGTGCCTCCAGGATGTGGGCTGGAATGTCTGGTTCCAATACACATCCTGGGTGCTAGAGAGTCTGGAGTGCTGTGAATGCCTGGTACCACCGTGGTCTGTGATTGGTCTATGGATGGTATGCGGCAGATATCCCATTGGGTCTTCTTTGTTTTGGTGCAAAGGAGATTCTGGATAAGAGAAGGCCCCAAACACCCATGTCATGCTGATCTCTGGAGTTCTCACTGAACTAAGGATAGGATCCAAGTATCCTGAAACTATCCTGAATCCTGAAACTATCCTGAAACTAAGAAGCTGAGTCGAGGAACCGTTGGTGACCCGCTGGAAGGTTTGGCATCCTGACCCCGCTGTCATCCCGTGGTACCCCTCTGCATATGGTCCTCCTAGAAGGTCTGCGAAGACGCTTCGACCCAATGGGACCAACTATTCTCGGCACCTTCATCAATCCCTGCAAGTAAGCCTTCGCGAAAGTGTACCTGGGACAACCAGTGGGCTGGCCAGCATACGCAGAATCTTTGCCCTGATTCCGCGCCGTTTTGAGGAGGCCCTCGAAACTTGGTATATCGTTAGCTCTGTGTTCTGACCATCCTCACACCGAATTTCATACACTTGGCATTTGCCGGTCTGAAGTGAGACGAGTGCGCCAGAACCGGAGTACATGCGGTTACTGTGTCACCCAGCCGTGGTGCACTGCATTTGTGCCCCTATTGCCACGAAGCCTGCTGCAGTGTAACTGCCCTGATCCATCCACCAGGAGCAGAGAAATCGCCACTGTCCATTTGGGAATAATCGCTGTACCTTTGTTACTGAAAGCCAAAGAGCCGCCAAATTGCCGCACTTGAACCTGCAACTGAAGTGGACTCGACTGCCAAAGGTTGGTCTGGAGTGCACCGGGGTCGGTGAGTAATTGCAACCCTAACCAGTGGCCCCCAGCACCTCCATCTATTTTTATGCACGAGTGGCCCCTGGGGCCCCCTCTCCTTTCCACTGCTAGTGCAAACTAGCAAACTATTCCCAACTCTTGGAATTGACTCTGTCCTCAAGTGGAGAACCTCCTCGAATAGTGGGAACCTATTCTTCATCGCCTCACCCACCTTCCTGAGTTGCTACAGATGTTTGAAGATCCTGAGTTGCTACAGACCCTTGAAGAGACCCAGTTTTTCCCATTTGAACTACTGTGTGCGCTTGCATTGCATGTACATTTGCGCATTAGGCTCCACTCTTCATAGGGATTGGACTGCCTCTTAGTTAGGAGTGTGTTGGATACAGAAGGGACTAAATACTATTTGCACTGCCTGTTTCCTTCGCCTTTAGATTGTGGACTCACTTCGTGCATTAACCCTTTAGACCCCAATGGTCATGTATATATGTATTTAGACAGGACTGTGTTGCAGTGATTTGATTTGTGTGTTGAAACTCAAAGACCTTCAAATACATGTATATGCATTTTTAATATATCTACACCTGACTGGAAGTGAGCTGTAAGTGTCCTTTACTCTGTGTGCTCATTGGGGTCTTTCAGGACCCTCACCCCTCCTGAGACCTGGTCTTGTCCGCCACCAAGCTACATTGATTGGTCTGGCTTGTCCAGAAGGTTAGCCTGTTCCAAGAAACCATGCTGGCCTCCTGAACCTCTGCCCAGCAGGTCAGAGTTCAGAAATCCATCTTAACAGTAACCTCCTCATGGGCTGTCCTTATGGGACACAACCACATTTGTAGAGTGGCTCATTGCCCACAGTGTAAATCAGGAGCCACCTCTCCAGTACAATCGCCTGAGCACTACCTGCAGACGTATGTTACATAATGGATGTCATGGTACCCAGCCATTTAAATTACACAACACTGTTTAGATAATCAGAGACAGATGAGTGGATTAGAGGGAAAGCAGTTCTTTTAGTTGCTGAACACAATTAGATGCACGTCATTCTTGGCACAATCAGGCCCAATTTTAAAAGCAATTTTAGAAGAAGCATTGTGAATAGTATAAATGCAGTTAGGTACATGCCACTGTTAAGGTAATCAGGCATAATTAGGCCATGGAAAAGCAGATACGCAGGTAGCTTAAATGCATTAAGTTGAATGTCGCTGGTTACACAAACAGGAATAATTATTAGCACATGGGGAGAGATTATTAGCACATGGGGAGAGACAACACACCATATTGGCAGGCACTGCTAGCCCGACAGTCATATGGATGTTATGTAATGTAAAGTGGTCTTGATAGCGTACATCTTCCATTCTGGGATCCTTGCCGGATGTTCATCCCACATGCAGCACTGTGTATCAATGATCAACTGTTCGAAGTTTCGCGTGTTAAAGTTGATTATTCCAGTACCATGGTGTATGCTCAAGATAGGGTCGTCCTCATCCTCCACAAAATGGCTCCCCAACATTCGTAGTTTCCGGTCTAATATTCTGCAAGTGTACATTGTAGAACTTTCATGCAAATAGCTATGTACTCGCTTTTACAGTGTTACCTTCTGTTGGACTTGCTCTGCCTCTCAGCCTTTTGGCATTAATACTCTCCAGATCACATGCATCGCCAGACCTGAAAGCTAAAGGATGTTAAGTGGATAAATGGGACGATGCTGACATTGTGAGAAGGAATATCATGGAAGAATTGCCCAGTGATAATGTTAAATGTGAGGACCTTTAACCAGATCTGTTTTGCCTTTTTCTCCAAAAGATCATTTCTGGAGGAGGTGTCTCCTTTCCATTTTTCCGAAAACATCAGCTTAAAGACCCATCTTTCAAGCTTTGAAACATAGGTGTCTTTTTAACAAAACCTATGGGACAAAAACTATTGGTATATGTAAGGGTATATGACATATGTGTTTGAAAACTCCTTTGTGGTGCCCTGTTTCCCACTTTTAGAAACCATAATGAGATATTTTAAAAAAGATAAAGAACTTGCAGATATATCAAGGTTGGCATGTCTAGGTGCCCCAAATGAAGACTCAAATGAAAAATAACATGCAAAGCCATAGCAAAATACACCCATAAGTACAACTCTGTTACATTGGTGGCAAGCATATATATAGATTCACCAACACCTTTTACTACAAAAACAGAGATTTGAATTCTGGTTCTGTTTGAGCAATTATGACTGAAAACCACCCCAGATGCCCTTGGATCTAACCGTGGACACTAGCAGTTTGCAATGGATGTCATGAAGGCTCCACAGTAGGCAAGGTCAGTAACGCATTGTTCATAGTTAGTGGTGGATATCTCAGTCATTTCACAGCGATCCTCCTCCTGGCCACTATCGCGACAACAGAAAATAATACCTACATTAGGATTCATCTTAAATATCCCTATCAACCAGACCATGGAAATCAATGGGACTTCCCAACCTGAAGGTTACTCTGAATACAAGGACAATAAGGTTCTAGTAAAAGAACAATTCCATGCTATATGCTAACAATGAGCATAATACAAATAGTAGATATGCCAGATTTGCCAGAGTTAGGGGTTTAACGTACTTATTAAAGACATTGAAACTGGACACATTTTTCTTGTGATTTAGGGATGGCTCCCTGGTCTGTCTGCAAGCCACCTGCCGACAATAATCAGTGATTTGGTGACTGAAAGAACCCCCACCCCATTCTTTGCAGCAGCTGTCAGTAAGTGTTTTTCAGACAGTAGCAACGTGTACATGAAAAGACAAGCATAACAGCCATGGGATCAGCACACGTATATATGTTCACCCTTTTAAACAAATAAGATGAAGGAATTAGGGTTTATCTTAACCCAGCTCCTGAATTGAGGATGCTGCTATATATTATTTGATCATGCTTCTTCTATCTCTATCCTCCACACACCAAACAGATCCACTCCCTTGGAGGCAGTCACTCACAGTCTCTGGGATTTATAGTGCCCCACATGTCTTTCTTGCCTTTCACTCCGTCCTTCTTGACTGTCACTGGAAGGGTCAGAATGTGTCATTGGTGTTCAAGGATTTGTTGAGTACCTGGAACAACACTGTTGGTTTCCTGGGTCATTTTGACAGATGTCGGGTGTCAGGGTCCATCAATACTGTTGGAGCCTGTGGTTTTATCATATTTTGCCACTTTTTATTAGACATGTAACCCCGAAACATGGTCTGACTAGCTGCTTACGTGTGAAGTAAGAAATGTATACAACCTTTTGACTTTTACCAAGATGAGTGCTCTAGACACTCCATCAAGATCCCCTGCACTCACTTTCTGCAGACAGCTATCTTCCTCTCTTTTCTCTCTGCCTCTCCTTTAGTCTCACTCACATTTTCTCTTTCTCTTCCACTCACCACTCCACAATGCTCTTACTTTACTTTCTTCCTCTTCTGCTTCTTTCTCTCTCATCTCGCCCTATGCAGCTTGCTACCACCTCCTCCGATCTTCACTTTCCCCATCATGTCTTCATCTCTTTTTTCTCCTCTTGTCCTATATTTCTCTTCTTCACCTCCTCAGCTCCTTTCCATCACCTCTTCTCTTCTCTTTCTCCTCTCTGAACCCTCTGCTTCTCTCTCCTTCCTTACCAGCTCCTCCACTCTTTTCTCTGTCCTATGCTTCTTTCTCTCTTCTCCCACCTCCTCTGAGCTTCACTTTCTAGTCTCCAACTCCTGTGTCCCTTTCTTATTCCCACCTTTTCCGCTCTTCTTTCTCTTGTGCCCACCTCTTCTATTCTTTTCTCCTTCTTACCGACTCCTCAGCACTCCTTTCCTTCCCCACCAGCTCCTCTGCTCTTCCATCTCCACTCTCCAACTTCTCTTTCTTCTCGCTACTCTCCACCTTCTTGATTTACCACACACTCTACTCGGACATTTTGCACAGAAACTAACTATCTCCCACAGCAGCAAGCTTGTCCCCATCACAGGCATTGCTAGGCGGGAGTGTGGGGGCTATACACCAGCGTATTTTGGTTGTAGCCCGGGATAGAAGCTATGGGGCTACACACAAAAAGGATAGCAAGCCCCAAGTCCCAACAGTCCCGACATTAGCATAACCCCAGATCGTTTACAGACCTAGCAACGCCCCTGGTCACCATCCCTTTTCTAGACTGCTTTTGTAGGTAATTGGGATGCTGATGGGTGCCCTAGCTTCAACTGTGGGCATTTTGAAATGGGGCTAGGCAATTATAATCTAGTTGATTAAGCTGCACTTTTACAATCCGTTTGTGATAGAGCAGGGCTTTCTTTCAAAAACATGTACAATTAAATACATGGTCTTCCATCTTTGCAATTGCTTTGTGCATGGTTATTGTTACTGTAGCAATCAGTGTTAGTTGCTGCTTGAGGTTGGCTGTGAGGGGTACACAAATCTCCCCACCATTGATTTACACAAACATTGGGCATTCTGAGTACATTATCGGCTTTACAGTATAGCTTGTGGACAGAGGTGTTTACATGAGAAATATGGCTTCCCCTACAACTCTCTGGATTTGCTGCTTTACATGTTTGCCTGCTGTCTGACAAAGATGTTTTCTCATGGGTAAGATTGGTTACACATAAGAGCTGGGGATGGACTAGGAAGCTTGAGGCATCCCCCATATTCTGTCTATGGGGCATGCATCATGGAATCTGACACATAAGTCAAAAGGTTTCCCCATAATTTAAAACAATTCCAACATTTTCATCAGATTCAAATATAGTGGTTGAATCTAATGGCTTGACTCATTAGAGGCCCTAACTAGTGACATGGCATAGCAAAGTATTTTGGGTGTGGAAACCCACTTAGTACGAGCTTAGATCTGGGGCAGAAAGCCCAGCCAGATGTTGTGTCTGACAAAGTGTCCAACTCCACCCTCTGTTGCTCCCCCTAATATAAATTCAACCTGGGGTTGTTTCATGTACTGTAAAATAAGAAGCAGGGAACAATGGTACCATTTAAAGTCTGGCTATGATGACCATTTTGATCAGTGAGATCCAAGCCATCATCAATAGATGGAGAGTAGTACAAGTTTTTCCCATCTCTCCCACGGAAGTCAAATGTTTTTTTTTCAGTTATACAAAACAATTTACTGAAACCGCATGAACTATCTATTCCCGAGTATCCCACTGAATCATATTGCACCCTGAAGTCAGAATAGTCACAGATATCCCCACAGAATACCCACAGAATCTGAGGAATAACCTCGGATGATCCCCTGCCTATGCGCAAACATACCATCCCCATGGAGAAATATCAGCTGTTTTTGGAGTATATTTCTGTACCTCTGATTCTATGTTTCTTTCTGAGTGGGCAGGCCAGGGGCACAGCATTAATGGTAAAAAGAAGAGGTGATGAGGGCATCCTTGCGTGGGAGAAAAGAGGGGAACAGAGTATAGCTAGTGATAAAAAGTAGTCACTCAAAACAGACTTCCACAACCCTGAAGAGGATATGCCACTCAAAGGAGTTGGATGCCTTTTTTTTGCATCAAGAACAGCAAGCAAACGCAGTATTTCAATGATAATATTATAGATGATCACAAATAGATGTAGCACATTATTTTGGCTCGGCCTCTGAGTTACAAAGACGTCCAAGGACCAGATTTTGAAAACTTTGCCCCTGTGCCAAACATTGGAGAAACTTAATGTACTGCCAATTCTTCTGCTTGGATAATATGGAATGGAGCATACAGGTTTAGACCTAATCCGTATTATCACGTCCTTTACAGATTGCAACCCTTGTTCATTGGTGCTCGCTGCCTTGATCCAGGAGCACAGCCACATTTTACAGGTCAATTTCACTTCGCATAAATTAACTGGTCTCAGAGCACTCATAGCTTGGCAGCGTAAAGTGAAAATAAACAGACCATGCACTTAAAGCGATAACTCGTGAGACATTCAAGTTAAATGAGTGCGAGGCTCATTTTTGCAAGAGAGCCATAAACAGCTTTGGAAAGACGACTACATAGAGTGAACGAAAAACAACAAAAAGTTCACGGGCCAATCAATAGTGGTGCATCGGAGATGGGATTTGGTGAATAGGAGCAAATCGCCACAGGAGCGAGGTATACTGCCCTGGGTATTCTCTTGCTTGTCGAAGGAGTGACTGAATCACATCATAATACACCATAATCCTAAAATAAAGCAAATCAGGGAAAGACCAACTGGGACACATAGACAGCACTGGAGGGAACCAAAAACAGAAAGGTTATGTGCGTAAAAGCACAGAAAGCCAAGCATGAACTGAACACGTGTTCGTTGCACCATAGGAGAGGGGACTGACTCACAGATGGAATGGCATAAAGAATTTGGGGCCTGAGTACAAGATTTGCAGTAGTGGTAAAACACTGAGTAATTGCAGTTACCAGGTGTTTTACTGCTCTGACAAATTATGACTTTTGTTACTGAAACTAATTTTACTGCCTGGTTTTGTGTGGTGGATTTTAGCAGTACTACTAAGTGCCTTCAGTAATTACCGGATCCGCATGGATTTCTATGGGACTCCAAATTTGTTAGTAACGCTATGGTCCTCATGACTTGTAATCACGAGGACAAACTGGGCCAACCGGTAATTACAGTATGCGGTAATGGTAAATTAGTTTAGATGTATTACCTGGTGTAATACATCCAAACTGGTAATCAGGCCCATTTATGTCTTGTGTTATGCAGTAAATTATGAAGCATGCATTTTTCATGCATTTTCTGCATGCACCTGGATGCTGGTCCGTAAAGGCTGCATCCACCACCATCAACTGCTCCGTGCTGAAAAAGGACATGGATGTCAGCATGCACTCAATTTTTAAGTGAGCAGAAAGGTTCAAATACACATGGTAAAGGCAAAATCCATTGGGATTCATATAAATGCTACCCAAAATAAATGCACATTGCGGCCGGAATTTATGGTCCTTTAGGTGAATGGGTTTCATTTTGACATAGAAACATTGGAACACCTGGACTTCTGTGAAAAAACCTAAAGGCAGTAACATAAACAATCAAAAGGGCACAGACAGGACTGTTTATACCAAAGTCTAAGCAAAATCAGTTCTCCCTGTAGTGTTTACGGGTGAATCCAAAATGACCACCAAGTGATTCTGACCTGTAACTTGTGTGGAGAAAAAGCTGCTGAATCTGGAAATCCTGTCAGCAGTGTTTCCCCGCTTTCAAACGCCCAGCTGTATCTGAACACATTTTCCCAGAACAAGAAATAATGCAGAACCATTCCTTGTATGGCATTGTATGTGGTGGCCCTGATGAAGGCAGAGTTTCAATAAAATTACATTTACCTAGCCGAAACTCGAGTTGGCCAGGCTTTTCTGATTTGTTTTCTGATTGGTTTCATACCTATTGGACTTTAGTTCCAGATTGATGCATTGTGCATTGGGGCATTCATGTGTTAATCATTTAGCTATAGAAAAAGGAAGCAGATGCTAGCCAGGATTCATTACTGTTTGACTTTTTGATCAGTTGAGTTTTTTTTAAGTGAGTAGCGTTTAGTTTTGTATGAGAGGTATGTGTGAGGATATGATTGAGAAGAGAGTGAGGTATGCAAGCTGTTGATGTTAGAGAATACATTGGTCAAATGATTTTTTGTGTACCTATATACATATGTGTTCATGTTTTGATGTATTGTGTTATTATATTTTCCCTGCAACTTTCCTTAGTGCATATTAGAGGGCTTTGCACATTTGTTTTCATGTATTACACATGTATTAATGCATAATTATAAAATGGACTGAATCCTTGTTAAGATTACATTTATTTTTCATATTTATATGGTGCTGAAAGCCCGCAGGCATCATAGCGCCATAACAAGACACCAGACTTACAACATAACCAAGGAAACAAAACACTTTCAACATAATAATAATAATGAATATCAAATTACCAGAGTCCCACATTCTCAATGAAATACAAACTAGTCTACTATAATTTTTTTTTTATCAACTTTATTTAATAATTATACAAAACATAACACAACTGAGTAACAACAGAATGGGAACAAGCAAAAGATTACTCCATATACATCAGTGCAACAAAATGCAAATTACTACTAAAGTAACAGCTATTCAAAACGAAATCCGAAAACATCCCCACCCTCCTATCTCATGGCAAGATGTGATAACACAAAACACAAACAAAAAAAAAAAAGGACAAAACATAAACCCCTACCAATCCCCAATCTCAATATCCACAAAATAAACCAAAGCCTACCCCTCATCCAAATAAATCCCTGAATGGCCCCCATCTCTCCTCGTACTCAGTTTCCCGATCCGGAAACTGAGTCTACTATAATATTTAACTTCATTGAAATGGATCTTTAAGCACAAAATCTAGAAATAACATGTAGACCAATTGGGCAACATCAAGGCATCAGAACTAACCAGATAAAGGTGAAAAGCAAACACCAACAAAGATAGAAATCAGTTCAAGACAATTCTGATTTTTGTGGATGTGGACATATCAAACACTTGAGAGACTATTTATAAACACAGGCAGACTACTGAACCTACATCCAATAATAATACAGTCAGTATTGTCCTTGGAGCACCAATTGCTGATCTGTGTTCTATGGAGGACTTTCAGGTCCTGAGATCTGACACAATAAGGGCCCACTATATGGTTATATTAGAGTCCACAATTTTAAGCATAGTGGATTTTCTTTTACAAATATCCTTGAATGGGATGGGAGCCAAAAGTAGCACAAGCTTAGTGGGGAGTGGAGTACTCTTCCTTGAAGCTGCACTCCCTAAACTGGAAAACAGGGGGCCTAACGTTGCTTGCCAAAGCAAGCCTCTATACAGCGGCTCAATAAAATCTGTTTGACGGCCCAGAAGAACCCCATTCGAAGAGACAGGGGTTTGGGAAGCCTTTTCCACTCGTATGGGTTCCGTTTGAATGGGCTTCAGTGGGATTGACATATGTAGCATAGACATTTTTAATCCGATGGAGCCCACCCAGGACTGAAATTCCTCAAAGTTTGAGTATGGCGCAAGATCCCGCAGCAAGTGATCCTTAACGCAAAGCCAGTTATCTGGTATTTTAAGACCCCTGTCAACACTTACTACTTCTTCAGGCTGCACACTTTCTTTCAATGGCTGACTTATCAGAGCCTGGAAGCCCATAGGTACAGGGCTTTCTGGTTTATCGCAAACCTGGTTCATAAACTGCACCTTATTTACCCCTCCATGGGTACTATAGACATCAAGGGCCTTTGGCTGAGATTGTGTGGATATACCCAGAGGGTAACAGACAGTAGTATCATCACTTACAAGATCTTTATTACTGTGCAGGAGGTTTGTAAGCAGAAGATGTTCATTCTGTAGTTTCTGTCTCCTTTTAGCACTTAGTGCTAAAACCTCTGATAGTCAGCCACCACTTCTGTGGAGAGTCTGAGGTGTTGACAGTAAGGGGGTATCCCCCTTACTCAGGGCGACAAGCCGATTACCAGCAGACTCCAGCCCAAAGCTCGAGGCAATAAGGGGTTGACAAGGGGAGTCTGAGTCCTTGTCTCTATAAGACATTATTTGCATAGATTGCAACCTTGCCACAGACATGTTGCAAGGAGTTATTTGGTAAACCGGCAAGTAACAACACAGGCAGAAAAAAGAGTTGTGAGGATAATTAATGCTTACCCACAGAAAATGCCCAGTGTCCTCTGAGAACCCAACTTAAATGGGTATCGGCAACACAGTCAGCAAATGTTTCCCCGGGAGTGACCACAGGACCGGCCCTTAAGGAGCTATGCGAGTCCACAACCCCTGCACCAACAGTGGCAAAAACTCGTAAAAACTCAGGTAAATGCCAGGGCACAAGAAAAAGGGGAGGTGTGACCCCGCAACCCAGAGGCACTACGGACAACACCATGGCAACATGACCAGACTGTTGGCACAACCCAGCGCCGCTGGAGGGCAAGTGCCGCAGGGGGGCCGGGGCTTGAGGAGACCGTGGGCTGTACAAAAGTAAGAAAGGAAAGGAAAACTGCAGGGGATACCATCCTACAACCAAACGGACAGAGATGCAGCTCACTCACAGCTCTCCCGCCATTGGATTCAGAGGACAGGACCCTACGCCGAAGCAACGCTGCGTCGGGCCGCACCATCTGACACGGCCACCTCCAACACAGCACAGAGCCAAATACAATTTTTTCTTATTTAAGGGTCATTGCTTTTGTTGACTGTGGATTGACCCCCCTTTAGGGCCCTTGTAGACTCCATAAGTAGACGGGGGAGACCTCATGTTCTTGTGTTCTTGTTTTCTCTAACTAAGCAGCCTCTATATTTATAATCTGCTGTTACAAAATGTCTCTGCACTCAAGAGAAATGCTCTGCTTTTACAACAAACCTATAGTCCAGTGAAACCTAAAATATCCCTGCTATGTATTGATTTATTTGTGTATTAAGTGTATTAAGGGTCTTCAGTGCAAACATAGCACAGAGGCAGTCATTTAAATGAACCAAATTATTACAATCAAAAGACAAGTGCCATGCTCAATGGGGGGTAGAGGAAGAGGAGGTAGGGGGAGGGCAGGGGCAAGAGAATCTGCTTGGGTTATAATGAGCGAGAGCTGGCTTGATCTGCTTGATCTGCTCAGTGTACTGTAACATGGCCTTACCTATGACTGAAGCAGAGCTTGCATTGGGCCGTGATCGCTTCCTAATGGTGAAAGATCCACATTCTTATCACAAAGAAGGAGAGCTTGCTTCTCTCTTTGAGATGTTTTGTGTGTTGTGATGTGAGGGCCGGTCATTATTGTTTTTAGATGAACTTGAATCCCCATGCATACGTTCTTAGGATTCTGAATATATAAGATTAGCCAACCATAAAATCCAATAAAGCACAATAAACAACAATTAATCTTCCACAGAATCCCAAAAGGATGAATAAATAAACATTTTGAATTCTTTCTGCAGACCAGTAAGCACATATTTTAAGATAGTATAAAGCACTGAGATTGAATCTAGCCCAAAAACCAAGCAGTATACCATATCAAGACAATACAAAGGGGAAAATAGTCAGGAATATGCTAATCACTTAATCGTGTATTGTTATGAATTTGCATTATCTTAATTTTAAATGTAAAATGGGCGCAGGTGGCAAATTTGTGCAGAGGTACTCCTCAGAGGTACTCTACCTGTTCTCACTTTCCCCCAGCGGCTCACTGTCTCCAGCGCCTTGGTTCTCTCTAGGCTGGACTATTGCAAAAACCTTTTCCTCATCCTCCCTTTTTCTGCCCTCCGCCATCTGCAACTCATCCACAACAGAACCACAAGACTTATCCATGGCCTGAAGCCCAGGGACCACATCTCTCTGGCGCTGAAATCCCTTCACTGACTCCCTGTGATTGCAATGATCAAGTTCAAGACCTTCTGCATTTTCCACAGGGCTTTCTGGGGCCTTGGACCTACCTACCTGCAATGCTGCCTACCTAAATACTGTCCCTCACAAGCCCTCCACTCGTCTACCTGCAACCTTCTGTTAGTGAGCCAGTTCTCCAAGCAGAGATTTGGAAGAAGATCCTTATCCTCAGCACGTGCCTTCCTCTGGAATAGCCTCCCTGCCTCTCTTCGTCTTGAACCTGATCGTCTTAAGTCTCAGAAACTCCTCAAGACCTTCTTTTTCTCCTCTTCCTTGACCCTTCCTCTTCCTCTGCTCCCTACATCTCTCCTTCCTCTTCCTTACAGCTTTCTGACTGTCTGCCTGGTGCACCTCAGAGTCTCACCAGTCCCAAGCACCCCCACAGGTCCTCTCTCACATTTGCCTCAGGGCCCTTATTCCACCCACCTTACCTGCACTTTTCATAACCCAAGAGAGTGGCTCTCTCTGCACTTACCCCAGTCTCCACCAACTGGGTGCACTTGGACCTCCCCTTCCCTATGACCTTCTTTGCACTTGCACGACCCAAATGCAACGTGCCTGATGATCATCTGCCTGTTCTCCCTTGTCTTTTTCCCTTAATTGCACTGGTAAAACTGCAGAATTGCTGTCAGGCCTATTTGCTGTTCCTCAACTGCTAAATGTGTCTTACGCACTCATTCTGCCTATGCAGACTATTTTTGTCTCAGCATTTCAAGGGCTCTGAGCAACTGTTGTTTTTCCCCTTGTTCCCACCCTTCTTGAGCACTTTGAAACATGGTCAGGTCTATAGGTGCTATATAAATAAACAATACAAATCACCATCGAGGTCAAGATCACTTAAACGTTTTCCGCCTTTCCATAACTGCTAATCTATGCTGATCTAAAGAGGAGGTTCACCTTGGTGCTTCTAATGTTTGCATACCATCTACAGAAGAGGACAAAGTGAGTTCTGTCCCACACTCCAATAGTGCAGAAGCAACTGGGCAGTCATGGGCAGACCATTTTGTTCTGACTGATTGCCAAGGAAGAAGGTCCAAACGCATTTTGATTATAAATGTTTTTATATGCGCCTGGTGTTCTGGCCCTGACCTGGGGGAGCGCACACTTTAAACTTACCCCAGGCCAGCTATGGGCCACACTCGAACCACCCCACTATTCCAGAGGTGCTGGTGTGGTGAGGCTCTGAGCATCCTGCCACTAAATATGTTAATACTGGAGGTGGGTCACAAGCCTGGGTTCCTGCTAGCAAATAAGGCACAGAGTGAGGTTGTTACCCCTTGCAGGTTATTTTATAAAATAGTAGAGCATACATAGACTACATCAAAACCAATGTATCCCTTTATATTTCCCACTCAGTATTTGTCCATGGCTTGATGAGGGTAATACATGCCTTATTTGGACAAACCCCCTCATCATGCCAACCTTAGGCAGGTTCCTAATCACCTCTTCCCTAATGCTCCTTATTATTTCTTACAAAACTTTGCCCCAAATTCTTTCTTACAACCGTTACAGCTGCAGTCTGCCCTAAAACCAATCACAGTCTGAATAAAACTACACCAGACACTGGATTGCACCTCTTAACTGTACCCTGAAAACAAACATTCAGAAAAAGCTTTGCACTTGGCAAAGTTCACGACACTCCTCTGATCTCCAGCTTTACCTCACTGCTCTTCAACACTATTCCTCTACTCTTGACACTGCCAAACCTCTCTTTCATTTAGTCTCACCCCTCCCAACACAGGCACCTCCAAAAATATCTCAACTCAATTCTCTCACCTCCTTAACCCACCTCCAACTCCTCTTCTGTAAGTGGACTTGCATTCTTCTTTGTTTCTAAAATGTCTACCATGCACAAGACCCTTGAAAATGACCTTCTAACCCTTCTACTGCTCACCACTCCTTCTCACTTCTGTGTTTTCCTTTGCCTCCATCAATCCTGTTTTGGTTTTTGCCCTGCTCCTCAAGACTAACTTTTACTGTGCCCCCACTAATCCACTATCCCCTCACATTGTGAAGCACATAGCTCCACATCTTATTTCCCTCTTCATCTAGTCTCTTGACCATACCAACTTTCACCCTGAATCTCTTCAACCGCACTATTCCAAAATCCTAGAGCGTGTAGTATTCAATTGACTCACCGAGTTCCTTGATACTCATAATCTCAGGGACCAGTTTCAATCTGGTTTCTGTCCACTGCATTCTACCAAGACATCTTTCCTCAAAGTCAGCAAATTAATCTTTTCCGCTCAGCATGCACACCTTTCATCTATTCTTATTCTTATCGACCTCTCTGCTCTTCGATGCGGTCCACCATTCTGATGTTCTCTCTACATTATCTCTCCTTGACATCAGAGAAAAGGCCCTTGCTTGGTTTACTTCACAATTTGCCAAAAGACACTTTCAGGTGTCCTTGAACAGCTTTACCCAAACCACTCTCCCTGCTTATGTTGGAATTCCCCAAGCGTATGTCCTTGGTCCACTTCTCTTCACTCTCTACACATCAGCTCTTGGCACCCTGATTTCCTCTTGCACCTTCTCCTATCAGCTCTCACACTGACAACACTCAGATCTTCTTCTCCTTTCACATCTTATCTAATGTGCTGTTTTAGAAAAGTCAAACTATCTCTCATCAAATATCGGATGGTGTCTCTCTCACTCATGCTCAATTCCATTAAGACCAATGTTTTCTACTTTCCAGCCAAACAGGCTACTCCCCCCCCATTCTCTGCCAACTACCTTCCTTACTCTGCTTCCACTCTTAACCTTGGCATTATCTTCGACCCATTGCACAACTTCTCACTCTTCATCTTCAAATCTGCCAATGCAGCCAGACTCATCTTCCTCAATATCAGAAAAATGTGTTATCTTCTTCCTTTCAATACTTCTAAACAGCTAATCTCCTCCTTAGTCCTTTCTAGATTGGAATACTGTGCTAGTCTCCTCTATGGCCCTTCCAACTATGCTTGTTTACCTCCAGACAAAGTCATCAACTTCACGGTCTGCACATCTTCAAAACTATCCATGGACTTTCCCCACCCTACATATCTGCTCATTTAAGTACTCTCCTCTTCACTCCTTAAGATTATGGTCAGCGCACATCCTTACCAACACCCAAGCCCCCTCTGGTCGCTCTCATTTCCTCTCTCTCCTCGTCCCCTACTCTGGAATGGTCTTCCTCTCCCTCTCCATACTACTCCAACTCTGCTACTATTTAAATCCAACCTCAAAGCTCTCCTTTTTGCAGGACCAGTTTTGTAAGACTTTACTGCATCACCCTGTTTTCCTCGCCCTACCCTTCATGGACACCCCCAGACTGCTTTTCCGTAACCCCTCACCATCCTGTTCCTATGTCATTTTGTTCTGTCCTCGTTTCTGGTTTTTGTTTCCACATAAGCCTGCAGGGGAAAGGGCCTGGGAGACCCCCTGCCTACTTCTATCTGAGCCTCCCCTTGCAGGGTGAAGCCCACAGGGGAAAGGGTGCAGACGTTTGCAACGCTGACCGAGGAACTAAGAAGTCCTCCAGAGTGGGAAGCTCTTTTTGAACACGCCACCTGCCTACTTCTATCCTGGCCACCCCCTGCAGAGTGAAGGTCACGGGGGAAAGGGTGCCAGAGTTTGCCATTGCGCAGGGAGTTCGGTGGTTGCAGAAGGAAAAGTCACTTTTCTAGGACAGTAATGGAAATTTAACGGGAGAACCTGACCTCTGGGTGAGAAAGTTACATAATACTGTAATATGTTTGCCAGTCTAGATGGAACTCTGTCTCCTTGTAACAGTACTAACATGGGGGAAGAGGAGGTAACAGGAAAGCATACAATGTTGACAGTTAAGAGGCAGCTAGTGGCGATTCCGATACACCCAGGCTCTGGCACCCCTTTTGGAAAGAAACCACCTCAGAATTCCACAACCATTACAGAGGATGCCTGTTTTTTGATTCAAGAGATCAATACATTTTTGAGTACAGGCCATGAAAAAAGCACAGCCAAGACCCAAGGTTGCAAGGTAAAGGAGTATTCGTGTATGACCAGTGCCACATGCAGCAGAGCAGTGGCTTGTGACTCAGAGCAGCAGGAATGGCACGTCTGTGAGAATAGAGATCATGAGACTGTGGGAAAAACTGTAGACTCATCCCAAAATGTCCCTGGTAAATTGGGATGTTATGGTTTTGGGTAAGTGAGGTCTGGGGGTGTAATTAGTTTAGTAGTTACTTCATCCACCTCAATTTCTGAAGTTGCAAGCATTGAAACGATGGCTCAAACTAGCCTTGAATCCTCAAGTTTTTTTTAGCTAACGAGCACCATGATAGTTCAGAGGGTGTTTGTGCCATTAACTTTCATAACACTGGGTCTAATAGCTCTATTAGGGCTTCAAGAAATGTAGTGGCTATGTCTGCTCCAGTATCGGTGCCCGGGGACTTGAACAGCCACCTTTTGGCTAGCTTTGAATTCATATCTGCACCTGAGCAGAGACGCGTTACCCAGAAAAAGTGTACCAAATGACCAAAACAATCTGCAGGCCCCAAAGGATGAGGATTCCATGAATCAAACACTAGGGAGTTCCAAAACAAACCGGAATTAATCGGAATCATGCTACGACCTGGAGAGGGTCCCAGTCCTAATGGAGGTAACGAAACCTGAAGGTGTGGAGGTCAACCAACATCCTGTAAATGATACTATGCCTGTTATTAACTCTTCCCTCCCAGGTTATAATCAAAATGTGAACCACCATGGGAGTAACTCTCAGTCGAGAACCAATGGCCCTCATTACGATACCGGAGCTAAACCATGGCGCTATTAGCACCATGGTTGGTGCCGGTATCGTAACGTGTCCGCCATGGTGAAATGGGGAAATACCGCCCCATTCCAAGGTTGGCATGGTGGTATTTTCCCATTTCCCCATGGCCCTTCCCCATTCTCATTTTTGCCCCATAGGGCATAATGGGAATGGCGAAGGTGCTAAGTACGGTACCGCAAATTGCGGTACCATACTTACCGCAAAGGTCCCTTTGCGGGTCCCTACTTTAACGGCTGGTCTAGACCAACATTTAAGGTCGGGTCCCGCAAAGGGACCTCGTAATTAGACGCTAATGAGTTAACGGCACTGCAGCCTTTTATGGCGCCGTTAACCCATTAGTGCCAGGGTTGTAATGAGGCACAATGACCTTTGTATTCAGACAACACCTGACCTACTAAACCAGCACAATATTGTCCCATTTGTTGAGGGAGCATGTTCACCTTGTGGATTTAATTGCAGAGCAGTTTTGTCTGAATTAAGGGATGTAAAGGGGTTATTATTAGACCTTATTGAGACTCAACGAAGAGGGGAAACACTGGGGGTTGGGAGAGGTGCAAACGTGTCGGCAGGGCCTGGGGGGCAAACAATCAACTAATTTGTTAGCTCATTGCAAGCTGTATACTTGTATAAATACACAACGTCTTGGTTTAATGAGGATGAGGTCCATGTGCCAAAGTAGTGACCCTATTCGGTCTGCAAGGCATTGTCCACTCAGGCACTTCCAGTCCCAACTGCTCCAACTGAATGTCTTGTGTTGATTCCAAGATTACTGAGTAAAAATGTACAATTGCTCAAGTAGCCTATATCCAGAGGGGCAGAACAAGTATCTGAATTTACAACTTCAAAGACCAAGTTAGCCCCTGGGACTGGTTTTGTAGTACAAAATCAAGTTAGAATTACAGCCGTAGAATCGTAGAACACAGTATGGGCAGGGCTTGCTCAAACTGAGGAAAAGTATATTTGCACCAGGTCCCCAAATTATCCCATAATCAGTATGAACCCAGGGAAGCACTGATAAATAAAGGCCTGCAATGCCTGCTTACGGTGCATGGTCGTTTATTTGTATCCGGGGAGGACATTTTGAACTGTGCCAGGTTGTACTATCAGGGGTGAGAGTTGTATGATTTCATATGGTTTGAACTCAGGGACCAGAGAGTAGTTCTTGGCATCTTGGGTATTTCCATTAATAGCTCACCTTCATCAATCAGTAAAATCTTGATTAGTCCCCATCCTGACTTTAATACTGATTTCTCGGTTGCAACCAGGGTCTTAAATTCTTTTATCTGGGGAAAAAGCATTAACATTGGGGGAACGGCTATGGGGATTCACAGATAGACAGGGGCACACACAATGTTTTAGATTGATGTCCTGGTGGATCTCAGGGGCGACTGCAAATGTGACTACGTGATGGGAGGATGTATAGTTTGTAATTTATTCTGTCACGTTTTTATGATATCATATATTTACAGGGAAATCTGTTATGACTCTTACACATTCTCCATGATTGTCTTTGCACTGATGGGTTGTATATATTTAGGTGTTTTATTGTATTTTATGTTATTTGATGGCACTATGAAGAACAAGTCTTGCATCATATAATTTCCACCTTCCCCTGCAACATCTGGTCTTCAAGTCAAATTCTCTGTTATCAAAGGTACATTCTGTACATGTTTTTCTACCAAAAATGCATTGCTTTCCCTGTGATTATAATAAATAGATCATAATATGTACACTGCTGTCCTAGTCTTTGAACAGTGCCTTAATATTGCTGTACATTGCTGTTCCACTCCTGGACACTCAATCAACCCCCACTCTGCACAGGTGGCCTTCACAGGATTTAGAAATCGCCTATAATTGCAAGGCATGTTGACATTTAAAACACATTTGTCTCTGTGGTGGTGTTGTTGTCATTGACATTTGAAGAGCTGTGGTACATTCAATTGCAGGGCTCATGTAGCCCCAAGCACAATTTTCCTCTGTGGCAGTGCATTTCCATGTGGTCTTAGGGAGCCCAACATTTCTTCCATGGTGATGTATGCCCTTTGAACATCCAGCTTGTTACTTTCCTCCACAGCAATGAAAGCGTTCAAGCAGGTGCTGTCATTTTTGGGCTGCTACTAGGTCCCTCCAACTTGGGAGGAGCATTTGATGAATAGTGAACTCCATCTCAGCACTGGATGCATAGGAAGTGTGGCTGGGATCCATATACATCTCTCAAGTGCCACCCTTCCTGTCTGGCACCGGAGAGAGTATGAGCCATTCATGCCTCTCACCAGTGTGGGCAGTTCCTCCTCATGCTCATGGCCTCCGATGACAAAACTCTTCAAAACCCACCCCAGCTAGCAACAGTGTGGGCCAGCTTCATAGAAGACCATGCAAGTTCTTCACCAGAGTTTTCTTGCCAGCCTATCAGGAGTGGCCCCAGTTGACCCCAGTTGAGCCATTACCACACAAGCTGTCAGCTGGGGGTCAAGCCATTGATACAGCCACAAGTGAGGTCATTTCTTCACCCGGGTCACAATCCTCATACAGCCCAGGGCTTAACTCTTCACTGGCACACCTGCAGGCTGGGCCTTGGTTCTGGGTCCATGCTCCGACCACGCCAAAGCCAGACTTGGGCACTCCATTCACTCTACTGCTCCAGCACTCAGACTGGACTGAGATGATGTCAGGCTGCAGCTGGAATATGCAGCCTGGCCAGAAACTTGAACAATGCCTTAGGGGGCTGCTTGACGCTGCAGCCATCCAGCCAACTCTCTCCTTTTCTTCTGTTTCTTTCTTTCCTTTCTCTCTCCTTTTGTGTATAACTCTTTAGCTGTCTCTTCTGTCCTTCCAAATGACACTTGATAATAGTCCTGACCTGGCTTGGGATCTTTATTCATGTAAGTCCAGTCTGGTTGGCATGGGAGCAATGCCATTGCTCTAAGGTTCAGTGTGCCCCCCAGGGTGGGGAAACATTGCGCAGTTAGGGAAGTAAGTTAGTCAACCGCATACGGTTTTAATGAAAATGTTTCCAACCGCTTTGCTGTGTCTGAGGTTATTTTATTTCCTTCCATTCTATATCTACCCTTACCTATGTCTATCAATAACTTCCCAAACGTATGGGTCCCATTTGGGCTGGAGGTACACAATTATTGATTGTTTCCTTAGCTTTTTGACTATTGCTCACAAGGAATCTCCCCCATTATGAGTGCTTTGCAGGAACATCTTTTCCGGTAAATCGAGCAGGGATTCAGAAACCTGATATCTGGTGTCCAGTCATAATTTCGAAAGCAATAATTTCGAAAGACAAAATGTCGAAAATATTTATTCAAAAACAAAAATGTCGAATTACTAAAATGTCGAATTTTTTCCGATTTTTCGAATTGAAGTTAATACAAGGTAAGTGTTTAAATGTGTTTTATTATTATTTCTAAACATCGTTTATTAAGTTTTTTTGAATATAAATAGCATTTAAATAGCATGCACTATGTAATATTTTACTTAAAAACAAATAGTAGTTAAATAAATATATATTTACTATAAACTGCAATTTTAAATAAATAAATAAACAATTGCAAACTGTAACGTTAAACTTTTAGTATATTTTTTCGTCAATAGATGGCGCTATTGTTTAAGAAATGAGAGATTGTCCATTTGTTTACATATGGTAATAGCATGCTACGTAAGGTTGCGTTACGCCACGTATACGTAGGCGCCATTTTTAAAGTTCATTTTCGCTGCGTTTTCATCGTGTTCGGGTCTCCCTGCGTTCCTGTGGATTTTTTTTTGGATCTTCAAGTTTTTTTTACCCTTTTCAATGGATGCACTGCAGTTTTTTTTTCTGGATTCGATGGATGTTTTGGTTGGATCGTGGATTTTTTTGCAAGGACTTTCCTGGGACGTTAATTTTTTTTCTTTCCCGGATTTCACTGTTTTGGATAGCAATCGTGGATTTATCTTCGGATGGTGTTTTTCAATGTGTTACTTTTTGGATTTTGGGTTCCTTGGATTTTGCTGCGTGGTGATTTTTACGGTTTTTCCCTGGAATTGTCATGGTGGAGTGGATATTTCGCAAAAAACGTGAGTATTTTTAACATTTTAAATTGTACGCTATTGAATCTAGGTAGTTGTCTTTGTCATTTTCATTAAAATTTCGTACTATTTGCTCAAGGCGTTGTTCATAGTCTCTGTATTTTTTCTTTTTTACCTCTGTGTTTGTGAGTGAAATTGCTTGAGAGATTCGAAATTCCTGATGTGATTGTTCATGATTTAATTCCTTCAAAAAATGCCACAAATTGGGATTACTTGTGTTGAAAGTTTTGTTAATACGGCTGTGCCATCCCTCAAGTGAATTGTTCGTTCTAGGTCGTCCTTCCAACGTTGCCTCGTAACAATTCCACAAGTTTATATTGTATTTTGGTCTTCTTCTGGTTCCATTTCTTGTTAGTTGTCCAATCCATGTATTTTCCATGTATTCTAGCATGTCTGCATTTTCTTCTTCATGATTTTTAAAATAGTCAGTGTCAATCAAATGTTCATAAAAATTTATAACCTGATTTTCTTTTACAAATGCTAATCCGAATAGTTTTTTTACGTTATGTTGAAATATGCTGTCCTCTGTGTATTTACTACTTAGTCTAAGTTTTTGTAGATTTTTCCATATCGACTGAGTAAAATGAAAGAAGCAGCCTTGTATGCTAGAATCAGGGTATATTGAAGAAAATGACTTAATCTGTGCTAATTCAAAATCCATGATTATGTTTTTTGGTTTAGAATTGGGTACAGTGTCCTTGATTTTGTTTAACATGATTCTGTAGGTTTCTTCATTTTTTTTGGGCATTAAAACATAAACAAGTGGAATTAGTTTGTTATTTATTGTTCCATGTATCGAATATAATTGTTGGAAGGGGTTTGGGCAGGCTTTGAAAGTTGCGTCACCTTGCCACTGGGCACTTTCACTCAGATGCTTTAAATTGGTTTCAGTAGAAAATATCAACATTTTTTCGTCCCGTACATCAACGGTGGAATGGTGGAACTTTTCTCCTTTAGCTGTCACTGTAAACACTTCTGGTATGGTGATCTCATTGTATGTTGTAGGTGCTGGTGGTAGATTTTCTTTTTGCTGCTTTTTGCGATTTACTGTGCGTTGCATATCTTTTTCGCTAGGCATCTGCGCAGATATGTGTGTGGGTAATGTGTCACATACCGTCGATATGACCATACCGCTTGCTTTGCCCGGGTTTTCTATTGCCTTCTTTTGAGCTCTTGGAGAGTCTGTTTTATTTCTATTTTTGTTTTGTCCGGTAAATGGTTGTGTTCTCCCTTTATTTTCGTATTGGAACAGGCAACTATAACTCGTGCGGCACATTTTGACCGCCCATATTCGATGCACTTCCAGTACGAGCGGTCATTTTTCTCCAATTCTTTATTATAAATGTATCCGTTCCAAATCAGCTGTTTTCCGCCTTTTTGTGAGGTTATGTGTTCAACCCTTTCTGTCATGTTCAATCTAAAGTAACGGAAAAAAATGATTTACTATCTTTGCCATACACTAATAATAATATATTTTACGATTTAAATAGCGAGTCACATATTTTTTTTTTATATTACCTGATTGTTTGCCTGACGTAGCCGAATCGAATATACTTTAGTTCGCTCTGACTCTGGTTCTGTCAGCTAATGACAGTTGTCCACAACCGTCATCTGTCCCTTTGGTGTTTAGGCAAGGTTCTTTACTCGTGGGTGTCACACATTGGTTTAACCCCTATGACCCTTGATTCTATGGGGTATTCGTTATTCATAATGTACTTTATTTACAGATTGGCAAACGGTTATGTTTGGTGGTCGAGAGGGTGGTGGGAGAGTTTCGGCGTAGAGGTAACGGGGGGTTGGGGGGGTAACCCCCCCATAAAAATGGACGATTAGTATTACCTCACATCGCTATGTTAGTATTATCGTTCGACTTTTTTTTCGACATTTTTGTTTCGACTATTTGACTTTTTCTATTATATATATATAATTTCGACATTTTTGTTTTCGACATTTTTTTTTCGACATTTTTGTTTTTCGGTATTATGTTTTCGACATTATGACTATAAACCTGATATCTTTATTAGTGTTATTTACCAAGTGTTTATTTTTATTTTACCAGTTCACTCTGTGAGGCATCTCATGCAACCAAATATTTCTAACAAGGTCAGTCAGCAGCGAACAGTTGGTGGTCAACCCCAGCTTCACCCACGACCTGTCTGCTCTCAGTATAATTACAATATGAATATGTGTGATATTTAGCTCATTATGTACCAAAATGTTAGTTATAGTTTTACTTACTCCAAGGAGGGATGTGAAAACGGTATTTTCAATACACTCTAAGGGGTTATTGGAATGGGCACCAAATGTGGCACCAATAGAGTGCTTGTTTAACGACATTGGCTAAATAGCCCTTAAGGGCTGCCTTACCTGAGGTGCAGAGCATCCTTCTGGGGAAAGCAAAAAATGACACAGGTGCACTAGACATAACACATATGTCAGTAGACTCAGGGATCTCCCAGGGTGCAGGAGAGAAGAGACAACACTGGCACATTCTAGAGGGTGACTAGCTAGCGCTCAAGACGAGAACAAACAAATGCCCACATTACAACCTGTGGACATATGCACAGACATGAAAGGGGCCCTATTCTGATCATGCAGTATCAGAGGACGCCAGAAGCGAGGGCTGCATATTCACAGATGCCACTATTAGAGAGGGGAGGGACAAGGCCTGAGTATGTTCCCTGGAAACATACAGACAAGGAAAATTTCAAGTGCAGATTACCCTCATTGAATGCCTCTTTGAGTGCTGGAGCTGGGAAATGGATTCATGAAACGGAGAATCTGACAGCGGGGCACAGGTTATAAGTGGATGAAGTCAAAGGACTGTTGATTTCAATCTTGGGTGACACAGCTGATGACATATGGGGGAAGTCGGGGTTCGCAGGGGTGACAACACAAAACACAGCACATGACAGGTTGCAATTTGCTAATTTTAGAGAAGCAGTTTGGCAGGCACTGTGAACACAATACCCAGACACGTCAGACACGTCAGACACATCAGACATAGGGGCAATTACGTCATGCAAAATGCGTGAGAATGAGGACCCAGTTTGATACATTCAGGAGATTCAAGAGCTTTGGCACCTTGAAACCCGAGAGCCGTGGTACAAAATGGTAGTAATCTTTTATCATGTCTTAGTGCAGGGACACCAAAAACGTATACAGAAGTTTGTGTCAAAAACCACAGCAATACACACCACCCATGGGGGAAGGCTACATGAGGAGGGGTGGGTTTCAGCAGGGGTTCCAAGGAAGGGGAGGATTTCAAAGGGGGTGTAGCTTTGAACCACAAATGCATCACAATCAAGGGGTGTTTCGGGGATACAATCATCAGATGCAGCAGGGGCTGGGAGACTTTCCAGGGGGCTTTCCAGGACAGGGGAGGGAGCCACCCCAGTGATGGACGTGTGGGCAGCTAGGACATATTTCAAGAGCATGCAGATTCAGAGGGGCACAACAAAACTGGGGCGATCAGGGACAGCAGAACTATCAAGGGGGACAGGAAGATTATTATTATGCTCAAGGTACACAGCAGCAAGGACAGATCTAGGGCACCTATCAGCAGATGCCACAAGCACAAACGCAGGCACTAGCACCACCACAGGTACAGACACAGACCCCACAAATGACAGCACCTTTACCCCAGTACTCACAAGCACCACAAACAAGAGGAGGTGCATAACAGTTAACACAAATACAGGACGTTGACACAACGGAGCCCATGGACACAGTCGAATGTGTTGAGGGGTTACCATAGTGGGGAATAACCCTTTCACACGAAATGGATTGTCATTATACCCTCAAAATGACAGCCCACAGACAAACTTGATGTGTCCCATCCTGTCAGTCACACACAATCCTGTGGATGAACCTCGCATAGGGGTGGTGATAGGTGACAAAACTTTTTCCTTTCTTGTTGACACTGGGGCGACTAGGTCATGCATCGGGGAAGGGACATTTGCATTGTCAGGGGATCCCATGAACACTCAAGAGTTCTCTGGGGCTCAGGAAGTGGTTTGTGTAATTGATAACATCTCTCTATCTATAGAAGATCACAATTTATCACTACCTTTACTTTACTTCCGACAGGAACCTGTAAACATAGTGGGACATGACATCATGAGCAGACTGAACATGACCATTCATTCACAGACAAAGGCATAATTTGCTCAACACACGGCATATGCATGTTGAATGTAAGACAGATTGTTCAGGCATATTGTGGAAACACAGTACAGAGGGAGGTGCCAATGGACACAGAAAAGTTCCAATATGAGACAGACATTGCCATTGAATTGCATGGATGCCAGGCATGGCAGGGAAAGTGTGGCGGGTGCCTAGTGAATATCCCTTCAGGCCACAAACACCGTTGGATGAGCCAAAGGGGACCATTGTGTCTGTTGAGATCCAGTCAGTGCTGGCTAGAGAGGATTGGATCGGAGTGCATGCAACAGATGATACAGGGAGGGCATAGCAAGCAGTCATTGCCTTTGCAGAAGAGTGCAGGCTCACAACAGTGACAGATGAGGAACTATTTTGGGAAGAGACGTTGGAGATGGAAATAGTGTTCGAAATTAGTGTGACATTCTGGCAACAGATTCATTACAGAGAGGTAGCACAGAGGATGATGCTGGCACTGGAGGCACCACTCTCATGCTTCAAGGAGGACATGGCCAACATACCAGACAGCTTATGGACCACCAGTCCTAGGATGTAGGGTGCATCAAAAGCATAGGGGGAATGAAGGTCAAATTAAAACCAGGAGCAATATTACCCAGAGTAAAACAGTATCCCCTAACCAAGGTGGCAGATGAGGGCATTTATGAGACAATCAACTCCCTCATTGAGAGAGGCATTTTAGTACCATCCGAATCTCCATGCAACATGGCAGTGTATCCCCTGTGCAAGGCCATCGGGGGGTCATGACATTCGTATTCAGGATTTGCACCCTCTTAACCACCTTGTAGAAGCAGAGTATCCAGTGGCAGCAAATCCTTCAACAATTTTGGGTGGCATTCCAGCAGAAGCCACCTGTTTCACAGTGATTAATCTCAAAAATGCATTCTTTTCAGTACCACTACACCCATACTCACAAGATCTCATCAGCTTTATGTACCACAACCCGACGTGGAAACATACTCGTTTGCTACAAGGGTACTGAGAATCACCATCTAACTTTATCAGAGGGATCAGATGCATCTAAGCAATATTGAGACAGAGAGCACCATTTTACAGTATGTTGATGAAATTTTGATTTGCAGTGAGCCAAAAGATCAATGCATCACAGTCTCAGTGAATATGATTACACTGTTAGCAGACAAGGGGTACAAGGTAGAGTACTGTCAAAAGGAGGCATTGTACATTTGACAGATGATATCTAAGGACGGGAGACACATTGACTCAAAGAGAGCCACAACAATATCTGCCCAAAACATTGAGGGAAATTCAACGATTCCTGGGGTTGTACAATTACTGCAGAGCATGCGTCTTTGACTACAGCACATACACTAGACCACACCTGACTGCACTTAAAGGTGCTCAGAAGGGAATAAAGGCATTACACTGGACCATAAAAATGACTGAAGCATTTGAGGAATTGAAGCTGGCCATATGTACCGCACCAGTGCTAAGGACCCCTGACTACAAGAGAGAGTTCTTCCTGTTCTTCCACACTGACAGTGTAGTACTGGCACAGAAAATGAGCACGGGCCATAAGCCAATTGCTTACTACAGTGGACAGCTTGACCCACTGATGAGGGGACATTGTGCGAACAATCCTCGGCTACTGTAGCCTTTGCGGTGGAATGAGCATCAGCAGTGACATTGGGGTTCACCACCACTCTTTACGTGGAGCACTCCCTGTTTGTGATACTGCATAAGCCAAAGAGCACACTGACCATGCAGAGATCATCTGGTATGATGTCATATTGTCAAATGTAGGACTGAGGATAGTGCGCTCTTGACTACAGCACATACAGCACATACACTAGACCACTCCTGACTGCACTTAAAGGTGCTCATATGGTAATAAAGACATTACACTGGACCACAAAAATGACTGAAGCATTTGGGGAATGGAAGCTGGCCATATGTACCGCACCAGTGTTAAGGACCCCTGACTATAAGAGAGAGTTCTTCCTGTTCTTCCACACTGACAGTGTAGTACTGGCACAGAAAATGAGCATGGGCCATAAGCCAATTGCTTACTATAGTGGACAGCTTGACCCACTGATGAGGGGACACTGTCTGTGCGAACAATCCTCGGCTACTGCAGCCTTTGCAGTGGAATGAGCATCAGCAGTGACAATGGGGTTCAACACCACGCTTTACGTGGAGCACTCCCTGTTTGTGATACTGTATAAGCCAAAGAGCACACTGACCATGCAGAGATCATCGGGTATGATGTCATATTGTCAAATGTAGGACTGAGGATAGCGCGCTGCAAGACAGTAAACCCAGCCATATTTTTGTCAGATGTTCTCCAGGTTGTATACTAATTGACCTTTTCACAATTGACCTCATGAGAATTGACCTTAGGAGATTGACCTAATTTAGAAGGTCAATTAGGACATATATGCGGGGGGAAACCCCCTGCAACCCCCACCCAATCCAAAACCCCCCGCAACCCCCACCCAATCCCCTTATATTATTTAAATTCCAAAACCAACCCAATACATTTATAAAATAACTAAAATAATATAAAGGTCAATTGTGCAGAAGGTCAATTAGGACCACTATAATCAGGTCAATTGTGCAAAAGGTCAATTGTAAAAGGTTAATTTGGGTAATACCGTTCTCCAGCCAGGAGACTGGGCTCATGACTGCGCAAGAAACAGAGAGCAATTCATTGAGACACGCAAGGTGGAAGAGGGTCTACTTGAGGAGGAGGCGTGCTTTACACGGAAGGTTCATTGACCATTGACCAGATTAATGTGGTTAGGAGGACTGGAACTGCTGTAGTAAGACTCAAAGTGGACTGGACAAGTGAGGTAGTTGTGAGTGCACAATTGCCATCTCATTACTCAGCACAATCAGCAGAACTAGTGGCTCTCATACTGGCACTAGAATACAGCATAGTCAAAAGTGTGATGATATAATCTGACAGTGCATACGTCACATCAACAGTGCACTCAGGAATGGCGATATGGATCAGGGGAGGGTTCAGAAGGGCAGATGGGACCCCAGTGCAGCATGCCCTCTTGTTAGGCATACTAATTAGCATGATCACCTATCCTAAACAACTAGCTTTGGTGAAGTGCCAGGAACACACCAAAGGGGAAGATGCAATCTCAAGGGGAAATGAGGCAGCAGGGTAAGAGGACAAATGTGCAGCATATTTTGGAGTGCTGCGGTAATTTGAGAAAAGGCCCAAGGTCCCGGGAGTGGTGAGAAATATGGTAATGAAAGAAGGGTATAACTACCTACCAGAAACTCAGAATATGGAATTGCATGGAGCTGCACCATCAGAGGAAAAGGGACTTTACGTGAAGAGAGGTTGTTCCATGTCCCCTACCGACACCTTGTGGTGAGAGAATTACACAGGGAAAGTGGTCATGCCATTTGCCCTACTGAAAACAGCACTGACACAGCTACACTATCCAACACACACACAGGGAAAGCGGTCATTGCTGCACGTATTGGAGAAACATGGTATTGCTCGAATTTAAATGAATATGTTGCTGATTTCTTTAGTATCTGGCCCAAGCATTTCCCCCCAACTCGAACACATTTCTTTCCTGACCTACCCACGTTGACAGACTCCCCAATAAGGAAGGTCTGGGAGGAGATCTTTATTTTTACAGTTAGTGACTGTTTAGTTCGCGGATCTTGAGGGTACTGTCAACTATTAAGACATTAACGCCTTTCTCAAGTTTTTTAGATGGGCAACTTTATCATCTCATCAGCTGCATGGACTAAGCAGCGTAAGTGGTCATGATGGATAAAATAAACTTTGTTTTAACTCTTGTGTGTTTATTGATTCCCACTGGAGCTCTGGTTCTCTAGGTATGGCAGCTTTATTTTGCAATGCTATCGCTGTGTCCCCTACTAACATTTCCTCGACCCAAGCAGCAGTAACTACCATATCAGTTGGCAGAGGAGACACTGCTGAGAAGGTAAGAAGAGGTAAGCGCAGTGTTGATGCAGACATGAAGGGAGTTGACATGTATCTCACAGACACAGCACGAGTAACCAATAACATGTGGTATAAGCACAGGTATAAAGTTGGTAGGGACATCACCGGGGAGAGCTGATATGTCTGCTCCTTAATCCCCTATGCCATGAGTTACTCGATAACATTCATTGCCACTGAAATACTGGCAGCCCAAGCAATGGGGCTGACATTGTTTTTCATACCTATGGTCATGGATGCCATCATGGCTGGCAGATGGACTGAAGGTAATCGTTGGAGCGTCAGCGCTAGGAGTAGCATCCCTGTGTGGGATCAAGAAATTCATTGCAAAAAGATAGAAGAAGAAGCAATAGGGATGCCAACATAGATGGATGTGAGCATAGGAGGAACAATAGATGACATTGTGAAAGAAAAAGACAGGATAAAGGAGAGAATAATGAAGAGTGACCTGTTCCCGACAGGAAGAAATCCCTGTGACCCAAGGAAGTACAAAGGGAAGTGAGTTTGGTGCAACCTGGAAGGAGCATGCACGTACATGTACTGGTCCTTTGATGATCATGTAAACTATTATGGACACCTCAGAGGAGTGACAAAGATATGGCGACTCAAATAAGATGAATGGTTCTTTCATGATATGGTCGACAAGTTGACCAGAGGGGGGACTGAAGAGGGAAGATCAAAATCTTCCCCTGCTTCCCCTACTCCAGGCAAATGAACCAGAAGAAGAATCGCAAGAACCACGATCTCAATACAACCCTACAACCCAGGAGCAGTACAAACCGTGCCCAGAGTAAATGAAGAGCCCCTGGATGCTACTAAGGACCTTTCAATTGACAGCCTTGACTAAAGCGCCAAGAAGACATGCTCAATGTCGTTAGAGACATCATGACATTGCAGCATTAGACATGAAGCACATGTGCCATCCACACATCGGGACATAAACACACACCCAAATATATGAAGAACACATGCGTCAGTTCTATGAGTTAAATGACAGATACATGTACATACTGCCATTGCTTTTTTATTTTGTCATTAGCTTGACTGCAGCAGCGCAGACACCACAAGAAGCAAGAGATCCTGTGTAAAGCTTGCAGATGCTTACATGCAAATAACCCTTTGGAACTGCAGGAGCACTTGAAAGACCTGATAGCACCATAATTACAGCAGGCCACAGCTGCCTCAGTAAAGGCTGAGCTGAGCTGAATTAAGCACGGACAGGGGATTAACCATGTGCGAGAGCCCCGCTGCTAAGGCCACCTTGTTGCAAATGACATTCCATTCCCTGAACTGCATCAACATCAGTACAGAGAAAATGCAAATCATTCTTCTTAAATTCAGACTAATTCAGAGCTGCAGAGCTCAGAAACACGGTCACTGAACACGTGGTCCATCAGAGCTGATAGTGAGCTAAACTAGCAGCTGGGAAAGAAGGACAGCCTCAGTACCCAGACAATGGCTTGCAACAAAATTGTTACAGAAGAAGCCAAATGCTACATGATGAGAACGAGCACTCGCATTAGCATTGGTGGTGCACAACGTTACAATGTTAACACATAGTTGTTCTTTTTACCTTGAAAAGGTACACTCCAAGCTGAGAAATTACTCGGGTCCCAGGCCTGGGGGTGACAGCTCTAGCCAATCACATTTCAGTACCCTAGGCATGGGTAGCGATCATCATTAGACCCTCACACTGCAACAATGTAAAAGTTACATTTTACAGGGACAAGCCAGCCCAGCCCTCTGACATGGGAGAACCAATAACCTAACAGCTATAGGGACCTCCATAGGTGGACTACCACTCAATGCCCAATCACACAATATCATAAGTTTCCTGGAGAAGGGCCCAGATTGTGATGTCAGTGTGATGCAACTGTATTACAAAACTGGCCTGTGAGCCAGAGTTCTCTGAGATGTTACTGTATTTTCTCTCTGTGTACTGATCCCTGTGGGTTTTGGCTGTAATAAACCACAGTTTGTTCTTGCTGTCTGTCTGGACCTGTGTTTCTTTTGGGAAAGGGAAGGGGTTAGTCTTTCCATGAGTTCTCGGTTTGCTAACTCCTAGTAGCCCTCCTGCCTACCTGGGCGTTTAATCCTAGCACACTCAAGACCTGGCTCTCCCCTTCTACATCTTGACTGACCTAGTCCACCTCCTGGGTGAACTATAGGCCCAAACAGGTAGGTGGGGCAATGACAAATCACTTGAGGAGACAAGAAGATGGTCCCTAGCACGCACATAGAGGATTCCAGTCAACCCACATGATCCAATCTGCATACCCTCAGCGCAATTAGATATCAGCCATGACTCTCGGGTATGTATAGCACTCCATTAGAATGTAACATAGCTGTATCCCTCCCAGGGCACAGCCGATATCCGCCATGACTCTCTGGTGTGAATAGCACTCCATTGCTGTATCCCTCCCGGGGCACGGCCACCCACCCGCGTACACCTGCAATAATTCACTACTCAACCACATAATGCACATGACCCTTGACCCTCCTTGACCCTTGTCTCGCCTCTCTTCTCAAAGAAATATTCTCCTCAACTTGTGCAGGAGAACATGCATGGTCCATACTAAATGTCTCCCTCATCTTTGGAACATTTACAGAGGCCTTTAAAATAGTGCATGTCAAACCGCTACTAAAAAAGGCATCCCTCAACCCCCTTGATCTTATGAATTACAGGCCAATCTCCAACACCAGATTTCTCACAAAACTCATTGACCAGGCTGCATGCTCTCAACTCAACCACTTTGTAGAATCCAACAATCTACTCAAACCCGCACAATCAGGTTTAGGCCGCGCCATGGAACAGAAACCAATCTGATCTCGATCTGGGATGATCTCAAGGTCATGGCAGACTCTGCGGGTTGCGCAGCACTGATTTTCCTTGATCGGTCAGCAGTCTTTGACACTGTTAACCATTCTATCCTCCTTCACCGCCTCCATCCCTAGGTATCCGTGGCTCGGCACTAAAATGGATTGCCTTCTTCCTCAGCAACGGGAAACAAATCACTTTCCTCTCCCCTTTTGTCTCAACTGTTCACGCTGTGAACACTGGGCTACCCAAGGCGCCTGCCTCTCTGCTCTCTTTTTCAACCTCAATCTGACCACTCTAGCAGGAATCATCCACAGGCAACCTCTCTTGTTACAACTATGCTGACGATACCCATATTATCCTAACAATTCCCAAATAAAGCACCAACCCACGTCCCGACCTTGAAGCTTGCCTCTATGATATTGACCGATGGGTGACAAGAAACCACCTCCTTCTGAACCCAGATCAACCTGAAATCATGGTGTGCAACAATACTGCCCTTCTCCCACAACCACTCCCATGGCGCCCATCCCTTGGCACCCCGCCTCTCTCAATAATAGTCAAAAACCTTGGCTGCATTATGGATTCAGGCCTAACCCTCTCCTGTCAGATCAATAATGTATCAAAATCCTCTGTCACTACCACCTCAAACTCCTTAGACACATTTTCCCTTACCTCACCTATCCCAACAGACTCACCGCTGTTATGTCCATTGTTATCTCGAGACTGGACTATGCCAACTCCTTATACCCGGGAGCACCGGCAACCAGTTTAACAACCACCAGCGAGACCAAAACACTGCTACCAAACTCCTTCTCACCCTTGGACACAGAGACCACATGTTCCACTTCCCTCTTACTAGTGATTCCAACCTCCAATTCAGCCAGGATTGGTGGATCCACCTTCTCAATCTTAGCTCCAACTCTGTGGAACTCACTCACCCCACACATTTGAAAGACTCAAGACTACATGGCCTTCCGAAAAGCTCTAAAAACCTGGCTCTTTCCATAAACCTGATTAAGACCATCTAAGGCCGCCGACATCCTGCAAAACCATGAACCACGACTTCAATGACATCACATTAGAAAGTAATCACAACCTGCGGACAATGTTTGAGGAGGTACCGAGCAATGACACCATTGAAAGCAAGTAATAAGTCACCAAGACAGAATCAAGAACCGGTCACCATAGATGACAACCTTAGAATCCTGCAGGTGCTAGATATATGACTGCTGACTATCCGCTTCCTGAGTATACTACACATGCCCAGCAGCCTCTTATGCCATCTCCCTCTGAATGCAGCTATTGCGAAATGCGTAAATATAATCCAGAATAGTGGCATCGTAAGAATAAAACATCCACTCCAGACACTCACCTCTCCTATCACTATGCTCACTCTCTACTCTACACCAACAGACAATAGCGTGTAGCGACACCTCTCGATCAATTTCGGTCTAGCTGCTCACATACGAACAATACTCCATGAAGACCTCAATATCCTGCGAGAAAGCAGCAATACCCCACGAAGAATCGACCTAGCTGCACACATAAGCATCCTATACCGGCCTAATGCCACCTGAATGCAGTCTCAGAGACCAACCTCCAGACTGCACACATTCAACTAATCTCTCAATACCATCACACCTAATGTTAGGATGCAGATAGCATCAGGCAATCACATCAGCTGCTCACATATTGAGATCACCCAAGCACCCTATGATAACCTACTCTTTTGTCAGACCTGGACTACAGTCCCCGAGTGCGTTCAACCACAAGCGCTTTGAGGTCATACCAATGATATATAGAGCGCTATATAAATGTCAAAAGCATAACATAACATCACCTCAGACACTAGAATGAAGCTGAGTCCCAAGAAAATAAATCGGTCAAGCTGGGCACTTAATCAGGCTCCTCGACTTGCATATTCTCCCAACAGCCAATCACAGCAATCATACACTAGATAGATGTCTGTGGGTCAGTAGCAGGGACTTATCTGCCCCTACCTACCTTCATACTGGCTAAAATGCACATACACATTCTAAAATCCACTTCTCAGTTCCCATTCCTCAGACTTCAGTTCTCCAAGGGCGTTCAGCCGCAGCGCTTTGAGGCCATACCAATGGCCTTAGGTGCTATACAAATGCCATATAACATAACATAACTGTATCAACAACCCAGCAGAAACACTTTCAAAGGCAGCTAATCCTCACAATTCAGAGCACCGGTTTCATGTGCTTATCAGGGTACTGATCTTGACTGAACCGGATATGAGCATGCAGACGGAATAATTGAAGAAGTCAATAACAACAGTTAAGAAGAAAAACATTATAAGAAAAAGATTATATAAGCAAGAATGCTTGCTCCCATTGGAAAATCGGAATATAATATCAGTAAACTAAATTCTGGACATCACATTAGTTGCTTTACATCTGCGAATTTATCCTAGAAGAAGCTCACTAGAGGATGCAGAGTTTTAGTGCGACCCCTAAGCAAAACACGTGTCGTCATATTGTATTGATTTACCTATACTGATGATATTTGGTTCAATGTGATTTTTTTATAAATCATGTTTCATAGCTGGCACAATTGCTAGGTAAATTTTGAAATGCTTAGTATTGTACAAGTTATTTAAAAGTATTACAAAATGTGTTTACATGCTCTTTGTCAGCGCACAGATGGTGTTGTTCTGTAGATTACATATATCAGGAGTGGAAATTGCATTAACAAAACCGATGCCCTGTCATAGAGACTAAAGCAGGGACGTCCTTTAGGGGTCACCAGAGGTCGCAACTCCGACTTCTGCTGTCTCCCTTGCAACCTCTCTGGTCTCCCTTGAGACCTCTAAAAAAAAAAAAAATGTTTTTATTTGTAATGCAAGCTCCTGCGCTCTGCCCAGCACCATTTGGCTCTTTACTTCTGGAGTGGCTGGCTTTCTTGTTCAGGCCCCTTAAAAAAAAGAAGAAAAATAAGAACAGGAGTGCCACAAGTCTAACACTTTCAGCACTGACCCTAAATAAGAATACCAAATAATGTGTCTTTCTGGAATTCTATACAATAATTGCTAGACTCATTAAAGGTTTATTTCAGGCACACTTCAGGGGGTGAGTCACTGATTTAGTCTGTTCTTAAACGCCTCAACTCAGCCTTTCATCTTTCTGAGGTCGATAAATGAGAACCAACACAGGTTGGGTGATATTAGGTGTATATTTTTTCAATATAAAGCACTTAAGCGTAAGTGCTATATAATAACACATCATTATCATTTAGTCATGGACATCTGCTTGCATTCACAGTAATTGGCCCTATACACACTGATCTTAACGATCCATATGGCGATCCATTCTTGTACGATATGTATATCACATTATAGTGATATTGTAACCATATTTTCCATAGTGTACAATGCTCTATGATGCCACTTCCTGTTTTGTCAACGGGTGAAAGGTCTTGTTCCATCGCTTCCCGCAATATCACTTCGGGGTGGGGTCAATTGACATCACTTCTTGAGATGTCGTCATGGGGTCAAGGGTCGTGTGATGTCACTTCCGCTACCCCTGGCATTTTGTTGAAATGACGTCCCTGGACTAAAGGATGAAGGCATTATTATTGGATGCGACAGACCACTACCATGGGCTGACGTGGCTTCAGGCAAAGCAACACGAGGTATCGCCTACAGACAGAAACTTGTGACACTTAATATTTTGTCATTGTAACAAAGCCAAACAAGAAGAAACTATTAGACGCCACAAGTTTGAATTGATCCTATTGTGTTCTTTTAGTTTATTACATTTTAGTATTTTATTGATATTTGAATCATTGGTTAGTGTTGTTTATTTCACGTTTTCATCATTTGTACTGTACATTATTGTCTCACTTTTTTGTGTTATGCTTTTGCTTGAGTCAACATTCCAGCAAGTGGCTGGCTTCCTGGAGGGTTAGCTAAGCATGTTTGGTTGGGGTCTGACTTTCCCTTGGCCTGGGCAATGAGCATCCCCACATTACACTAGTCTACCCTGCTAATCTTTGCTGACCTAGATCAGTTCACGTAGTTGTAACTCGGCGACCCAACTTGTAACACCACAGTGGAAACGTCTCATATATGTGAAGCCCCTCAACTAAGTCAAAACATGGCTCTATGCAGATAGCCTAAAAAACTGTCATGGCATAGATTACACGACACCACCTACAAACTGCTGCATTGCCACCCCCTCAAGAATCTCTGGGTTCTGATTTCATTCCTGATGCTAGTCATGCCAATGGCTCGAGAGGTACTCCATCAAAACGATACACTAGTTCATGCTGCCATTTAGTGGTAAACATTCTGATGTCTTGTGAAAAAACCTCAGCATAATTCAAGCAAAACTCAATATTTATTTTATTTATTTTTGCATTTACAGCAGCGCACCAAGCCCTCAGGCATCTGGGTGCTAGTTACATAGATAAATACAGATACATAAGAAAGGTGTATTACAGGCCAATGGAAGGGCGATTTAGTTAAACAGATTTGTCTTTAGTTTTTTTCTGAATAGATGGTAGGAGGTCTTAGAGCATAGGTGGAGCTGGAGATTGTGCCAGAGGTCAGCCACGACAACGTAGAAAATTGAGCCACCTGCACGTTTCCATTTGAATGTGGTAGAGAATAATTGCTCGTTGTTGGCTGATATGAGTGGTCTGGCTGGTGAGTATCTCTTAATCCTCTGGGCAAGGTAGGTTGGAGCTTTATTTGCCAGGCACTGGTATGATATAGTGAATATTTTGAATTGTATTCTTTCCCAGATGGGGAGTCAGTGGCTGGAGTGCCTTAGCTCAGAGATGAGGTCAGATGTGTATATGTCTAAGGCTGCCCTAAAGACATTATTTTGAATGAGCTGGAGCCTGTTCAGGTTTTTGTCAGAGGTCCCGCAGAGTAAGGCGTTACACTAATCTAGCTTGGACAGCACCAAGGCTCGGGTGACTGAGACGAGGTTTGTGGTGGATAAGAACAGTCTGCTTGCTCAAATGAGTTTAGACGTGCAGGCGGTTGTGGAGGCGATGTTGATTTGGCGGGTCATGTTGAGGGATGCATCAAGGTAGATGTTTTGACAGAATTGGAGACAGGGATGTTGTGTTTGTTTCTCTTTGTTTCTATATTGGAAGGTTCGGATGCCAATGGACCTTTTCTAAACTGGTAGCTACAGGATAAAGTAACTTTAAGATTCATAGCTACATAAATTGAACTTTTCTTCAGAATGTATTCCGTAGTGCCCACCTATACTCCGTTTCTATTCGAACTTTGTCTAGGCACATAGAAGGTGGAGGCAAACATTTTTTGAGATACAGAACAAACTTCAATATGAAGAATGTCCTTTACAGACATCGAAGGTTCAACAACAAACAGAGCACAAACATTGGGCTTTTCAGCTGAAGAGGAAAATGAAATACTTGGGCAGATCACTGACAGCAGATTTGGTGCGACCAGCACTAGTCAACAAGATCCAACACGACAGATTAAACTATCAGAATATCTAATAAGGAAGGAGATCAATCGTAAACTCCACGCGATAACTCTGGGGAGATACCATAAAAGCCAAAGAATACCAAGGGGATTAAGAATCCAGTTACGACCACCTACCTTATGTAAAGAGAGCAAAGCTTTCATAAAGAAATGGGAAGCCATACTTAACAAGTGTTCCTTGGATTTAATACTACTTATCATACAAGAATTGGGCAAAAACTTGAAAGAACTAGGAGAAGAAATCCAATAAATAGAAAAGGAACTAGTAGCCACTCTCATTAGAGAAGAATTGGACTCTATACTAGAAGATATTAACAACAAATTGTCTGGATATAAAACTGAATTAGAAGCGAAAAAAATCTGAAAATTCAAACGGGACACATACGACTGCTTGAAGGACGAGGTATATAGTTGGATGGAAAAATGTGGACCACAGGCGAGAAAACCTAAAACGAATTACACCATTGAAACATCGAGCTCTGGCACAGATACAGAAAGAGAAACAACCCATCAAAGAGAAGAAGCTACTCCGGGGACATCGAGACCAGTAGATACGACAGAAACACCCAACAGAGATAGAGTGCCTTTTTTAGGAGAAGGAAGAAGAGAACACATAGGGGGAAAAGAAAAACAACGAGACAGACCCAACACGAGGCTACAACAGAAGAAAGTATAGTGATCAATTTATCTTCGAGAATCCTGACCTCAAGTGAAACAAAAACCTTACAGAAAGGTCTCAGCTTTGTTCCAACCTATGACAGCACCCTGTTTGATTCTAAGATTGAATTATACAAACTGGTCCGAAAAATTAAGTTGAAAGTGTTCTTTAGTGAACTAGAAGAAAACCACCAAGGAGCCACAGACAATTTAGACCTTAAGGAATTCCGAGGAAAGAGCAACTTCATTCCACCAATAACTGTCCCATCTGTGGACAGCTTCCAGAAACAGGTGACAAGGGACCTGGAGAAAGTTAAATTTAAACAATCCAAGAATCAAAACATGAAACCACATGAGCTGAAACTGATAAGGAATTTGTATGGAGATGATGCCATAACGATCAGATCTGCAGACAAAGGAGGCGGTTTGGTTCTATTAAATTCTAGTGATTATGAAGAAGAATGCACAAGACAACTTAATGATACCAATACCTATGCTCCACTAGATTCTGACCCTACCGAAGAAATTTGAAGTAACTTGGAGAAACTTTTGGAGAAAGCAGAAGAACTCCAATGGATAAACCATAACACAAAGACATTCCTGATCAATACACATACAAAGATTCCCCATTCCTATACCCTTCTCAAGATACATAACGTCATGCAAAAACCACCGGGAAGACCTATAGTAGCAGGTATTAACAGCATCCTGGAACCACTTGGCAAATATATTGACTATTTTTTACAACCCTTGATTCAGAAAACCAGTACGTACATTAAAGACTCTACACATTTCCTACAATATCTTAAAGATATCCCATATGACAACAACAACATTCTCTTTACAGTAGATGTCAAAAGTCTCTATTCGTCAATCCCTCACAATTTCGGCAGAGAAGCAGTGGAATGGATACTTCTGGAAGCAGGTGAAATACCTGCTCAAAAATAGTTCATTATGGCACTACTTGAATTCATCAGCAACAATTCCTATTTCCAATACAAGAATACATATTATTTACAAGTTGCGGGATCAGCTATGGGGCCACTATGGACCCCGCATATGCAAATGCGTTTATGCACAGATTCGAAACCCAACACATCCTTTCAAATCATCTATGGAACCAAGATCTGATCATATGGATCTGATATATCGAAGACATCTTTGGTATATGGAAAGGTACAGAAATGCGACTCCTTGAATTTTTTGGCTATATCAACATCATTGATGCACAAATTCAGTTTACTTATGAATACTCACGTGAATCCATACACTTCCTAGATGTGGAGATTAAGGCCTCAGAAACAGAATACCAGACGACAATTTATCCTAAGAGCATGGACAGAAATAGCTTGTTACAAAGACTAAGCTTCCATCAACCAAGCCTGATCAAAAATCTTCTGTACATCCAAATGCTCAGAGTCAAGAGATTAGTCAGTAACCAGAGAGATTATCAAATAGCAGTTAAAGAGATGGGCAAAGAATTCTTGGCAAGAGGCTATTCAGAGGAGGAAGTAGCATCTGCAGAATTACGCACAGCCAGGCAAAACAGAGAAGATTTGCTCACGCCTAAAAGGAGCGAGAAAGAGACCACAACACCACTGGTCTTTGTATCAAAGTATTCACGCCAAAGCAATCATATTAAGGCTATCATAAAGAAAAACTTGAATACTGTCACATGTGACAAAAGAGTGGAACACCTATTTAACGAAACCCCCACGTTTGCTTATCAACGGACAGCCAACCTCAAAGACAGGTTGATCTATACCAGACCACCACAAAAGAAGAAACAAACTAATCGCATAGGCACATTTCCATGTCTGAACTGTAGCAACTGCAGCTATATTATGAAAGGCGACACAATAAACCATCCTTATTCTGGAGAGAAGATTAAACTTAAAGACTTTGCTACGTGTGATACACCAGTGATCATCTATGGGATCAAATGCCCATGCGGGTTGTATTACGTTGGCCAAACATAACGCACAGCAAAGGCAAGGTGGAATGAGCACAGATCTTGCATCAGGAATAAAAACACAAACTCAGCAGTGGCCAAACACTGGCAAAACAAAAAGCACAACTTGGCACAAATTAAGTTTGTGATTTTGGAAAAGGTTCAAATAAGAGAAAAACATGAGGACTTACAAAAGAGACTCGATCAACGAGAGACATTTTGGATTGACAGATTGAGTGCCTTCACACCAAAAGGCATCAATGAAGAGATAAATTATATGTGCTTCCTCTGAAAAGGGAAGACACAAATGGGTTATCTCCAACCAGAACATTGGGAACTTTGTTGCAATTCTTGTATTTTTTCTGACAATTTGGATGTAATGTTTACGATAATATGGTCCTAGTTTGTCAATTATCTTTATATTGTTGTAAGGATATATTCCGCTTGGATTTTTTGGATTTTAACAATTCATGTCTCCTTCCACTACTAGATATTTAGATAATGCCTAATCACCACTGTAGGATAATTTTGGAGAGAACCCTGGTCATTACTGATCGGGTGTACAAGTAGGAACCAAGCATTGTTTCCTCCAATTACACTGCTGCAAGTCTAGATCAGACACAATATAAAATGTGGTGAACACTGGGACCCCCCCTATACCCTTATTTTTATTTTTGTTTCCCTTCTGATCCACGCAATCTTGCGTGCATCTCGATGCACATGCTGAGAGAGCATTCTAACATACATAAACACGAGTATAAAGATATACTCATCGTGTGAATATTCTGGAAACAGCATGATTGTGATCGCGCGGTTTGAATAGGCATTTTTCTAATTTGCACTCACTTGATACCTTGAGCACTAAACGTTTCCATGGTGAAAGCCCCGCCTCACGCGTAGAGGTGGGACCAGAGGCGTATGTGCGGCCACGTTTGCGTGGCTCCCCGTCGCCCCGTCCCCGTTGCCATGGACTTTTTAGTCAAGCGTCAGAGCCCGTGCGCATTTCGCTTTCACACGCGAATGTGCCACTAGACTCACAGGTAAGCGATCCAGACATAACGCAGAGTTTATACCACCCTTGTTCTCCACAGCACATTGACAGTCTTTCTCTCTCGCATTTAACAGCGGCACTGGATGATATGAGAAATATATACACTTTCCAGGAGAATTTTAACAGCGCACAAGGTACAAGATGTGAATGTTAATGACATAGTATTATGGGTTGTCTATTTTGAACGGCATTATTATAATTCTTGCTCCTGTCTTTCTTTTCTTTTTATTATCAAAAATTCCGGATCTACTTGGGGTATGTGTTTCATATTTACATCTATATATTTTAAAATGTATCCTACTTTACAGAGTTGTGAGATTACATATTAGTACAGCCCTGAAGATGGTCATAGACCGAAATGCATAGGCATATGTACTAACTCACTAATAGTCCAACGTATGAATGGGATGCCTCACTTAAAAAGAGTGAAATCAAGATATGAGAATCGAAATGTGAATTAAACATTTCTCTTGAGAAACTTTGAATGACCTGATTTTTGACTATCTGTTTGGTGAATAGATAAATAACTGATTAGTAAATTGAACTATTCGTGCAACCCTGACAAGGGTCAACTGTGAGCACGAGTTTTAAATAAGGTACGATTACCTTATTTTCTCTTTGTTTCTAGAGAGGGATGTTGTGACCATCTATGGGGAAGTGCTGGTATGCTGAATCAAGGCTTGATAGATGGGTTGAGGGGCCAACTAGAAGCAGTATTGTCTTCTCAACGCTGAGACATAGGCTGAGCTGGGCCATCCCAGTTTCGATGGTTTCGTAGATGGCATTTATCATGGTACAGTCTTGGACGTAAGAACCTGTCAAGGGGATGAATATTTGCATATCATCCGCGTAGTTGGTGAAGGAGATATTTAGGGTGTCTAGGTGGTCGAACAAGGGTTTTGTATAGATATTGTAGAGGGTGGGTGATAGACAAGAGCCTTGTGGTATGCTGCATAGCATAGGAGTAGGCGGGCTGTCGCTTCGCCATCGAAGATGTGTGAGGTTCTTTTTTCAAAGAAGGAGGCAACCCAGTTTGCTGCTTCTGGAGAGAAGTGTTACACTGATGATAGATGGTGGCAGACGGTGTTGTGATCCACCAAGTCAAAGGCTGTGGAAAGGTCAAGTAGCATCAGAAGGGAGACATTTCCAGCATCCTCCAGTTGGTTCTTTTTTTTTTTTGTTTACATGTCTTTTATTGATTTTAAACAGCAATATAACCTATAGACTCTTGTGTACATTGCATACGATATCCAGTCAATTGTGTCTGTATGTTCCACACCCCGCAAGTCCCCCCCACCCTCATCCAGCCTACTCCACTAACATCATGCTAACATCTTGCATCAGCTTTAGTTATATGCATTCACATTCTCAAGACAAGCCCAGAACATGTGCACCATATCCGCATTGATCAATCCACATTTCGGGCAGGATTGTTCTGCTGCCTTGCTAAACTTGGCAATCCCCTTTGTGGTTAGGTATGCACTATGGGTTATATACAGCTGCATAAATTGGAGCTTTGTGTTTCTAGACACTTTTTTATGATAGTCTAGTGCCCTACCCAAGACTGCATATGTTAATTGCTCTTGCCAATCTGCCTCCCAGCTGCTTCTGGTCTGCCTCAGCATATCCCCACCCTGTAACATAAGTAACTTGTATATCCTAGAAAACCGCAAAGCCGCCCTCTGAAATATCATGAAGTGTTTCAAAAGCGTCATCTTCATGCCACACCCCGTCTGTACCCGGCCATTTGTCAAGTATTGTCCTTCATGTATGCCTATCTCTGAGGTCAGTACACTGAAATCTATCAGTCTGCATCTGCACCGCAAGTTTCCAACCGTTACCACTCCCAGGGGTTCCTCACATTTAGTCTAAGTTGTGGGTCCTCTTCCTTGAGTGTCACTAATGGGATCTGGGGTGAATAAGGTGACCTTTTCTCTAAAAAGCGACAGTTCCTAAGCCAAATCTTCCTACCCAGCTGCAGCAGCAGCAGGGACTTCGGGGTGCACAGTGCCACCATCCATATCACCTCCTTCAGATAAAATGGGGCACTTAAGTGCTGCAGCATTGAGGTGTCTGCTCATCTGATAGACAGTTAGTAATAAATTGCAGCTGGCTCGCCACAAAATATGCCTTGAAATTGGGCACCTTTATGTCGCCTTGCTCGTACAGTCTCTGCACCTTGTGTTGTGACATACAGACACAATTGACTGGATAATGTATGCAATGTACACAAGAGTCTATAAATTATATTGCTGTTTAAAATCAATAAAAGACACGTAAACAACAACAACAAAAAGAACCAATTGGATGATGCCAACGATGCTGGAAATGGAAGAAATGCACAGAAGCAGCAAAAGGGGTGCTCTCTCTTCCTGCTTTTCTGTCTCGCTCCTTTAATCTCACTTGCGGTGTGCCACAGGGCCCTGCCTTGTCACCCATTCTCTTCAATATATACATCTGGCCTCTTATCTGTCTCATCTGCTCCATCAGCGTCAGGTGCTATTCTTATGCCGACGACACCCAATTCCTAATCCCTTTAGACTTAGCTCCTACTGAGGTGTCGTCACCCTTCCACCAGTGCCTGACTGATGTAGGTGAGTGGATGAGCAGGAATTGGCTGAAGCTGAATGGGGACAAGACAGAGGTGCTGGTGGTTTGTGCCCCCCCCTGATCCTTCACTTTGGGCGTCCTCGTTCTGGCCCTCTTCTCTTGGCTCTATTCTGGTTCCTGTGACAAAGGTTAGGAACCTTGTAGTTATTCTGTCTGCTTCTCTTTCAATGCACGATCAGGTCTCTGCTGTGTGCAAGACAGGCCACTTCCATCTTAAAATTTTGAAAAAGGTTCTACCGCTTCTGCCTGCTACTCTTCATCCTCCAGTTGTTGCAGCCATGGTGCTTAACCGCCTAGATTACTGTAATTTGCTGTATCTTGCGCAAAATAAGGGCTTAGTCCAGCGGCTTCAACGCCTCCAAAATATGGCAGCTCGTGTTGCCACTGGATCTCCCTATGGAGCCCATATGTCCCCGGTGCTATGTGCATTGCACTGGCTTCTGGTCAGTGAAAGAATTGAGTTTAAGTCATTGTGCATTGTTCATGAAGCACTCCACAGACTGGGGGCAGAATACCTTCAGTCTAAGTTTGTTTGTTATCATCCTGCTCGTATGCTCCGCACCTCCACAGCGGAGCTGCTGGTAGTTCCTTCTTACCACCGCAAACGCATTGGAGGCGGGCTTTTTCAATTGTGGCAGCTTAAATGTGGAATAATCTTCCTCCTTTTATCAAGGCTATATACAATCATTTAGCCTTTAGAAAAATCCTTGAAGACCTTGTTATTTTAATTCTATGTGGCTGTGTTGGCTGCTTATCCTCATTTCCTCCTTAGTGCCAAGATACCTCTGGTGACAGCACGCTTTAGAAATAAAAAAAAATAAAAAATAGGGAGCCTCAACATATAACTTCGATCTTGTTAAAAAAGCCTTTAGGGACATTATATGGAATATCAGTGAAAAAGTGAAGAAGCCTCGGGAACACTACAATTTTTAGTAACGTTGCCCTCCCCATCAACAAGAGCAGCAATCTGACCCAGAAAGCCATGGACTTTTCCACTTTCTCCACCACTTTTAGTGTGTTCTATAGATATTCAGTCTTAGGGTCGTGAAAGATGTCTTCTCCCAGGTATCTGACTGAGTTCATCTCCCACTTCACCGGTAGAGTTGGCAGTGCACTAGGAGATGTCCCCTTGTATGCTGCCAAGGGAAATAAGCATGATTTCTGTGCATTAATCCTGTCTGGTACCCTTCTCCAACTGCTATCAATCTGAAATGTGGGCTCCTGTCCTGACTCTCGCTTGTGGGCTGCTATGCAGCCATGGCTATCTGACCGAGTCGAATGCTTTAAACGCATCCAGCGAGGCTACTGCATATGGTTGCGTGCCTCCATTTGTATTATCTATAACATGGTGTAGTCTCAAGTTACATGTGATGTTCCTGGCTGACATATATCCCGTCTGGTCCGGGTGTATAAAGTTAGTTATTACTGGCTTCAGTCTGTTGGCCATTAAGGCTGTAAGGATTTTCCCATCCTGATTTAGCAACAAAAAGTGGCTTGTACGATCCACAGTTGGTTCCAGACTTATTGGGCTTTAATAGTGGAACTATAATAGACTCTCTCAGCGATGCTGGCAGTTCACCCTTATCCAGTGCTTCATTCAACATGGCTAGCAACGGGGGCGCCACATCCCCCATGAATTCTTTGTAAAATTCACTAGGCAATCTGTCTGCCCCTGGGGCTTTACCGTTCGTCAACTCTCTTATGGTGGCTTCCAGCTCTTCTATAGTTATGGGGGCCTCAAGTCTATCTCCTGCTTCTGCATCTAAGTTCGGGAGATATATCTGTGCGAGGGCCTCATCTATTTCTGACAAATGCATCCCTGTCGTCTCTTTATAAAGTTCTTTATAATAATCATAAAAGCTTTCATCAATACTTTCTTGCACTACGCACACCTCCCCATCCCTTCCCACAATCTCCCATTATCAACTCTCATTTAGACTTACTTCTGTATAGCCAGGCTAACAAGAAACAGGTTTATCACCTCGGCCTGTTGTTTCTTTACATATTTTCTGTAGTTCAGCTTGCCTAACCTCTCCCAGTGCACTAAAAATTCCTGGTGTAGTCGGGCTACTTCTTGGGCCTTATCACCGGACAAGTCCCCTGGCTGATCTATGGGCTCTAGCCTAGTCTCAGCTTTACCTAAACCATTTTCTATCACAGCTTACATACCTTTTGTTTTAGCTATCGCCGTTTTCCTGATCACAACCTTGAAAGCTTCCCACAGTGTGCCTGCTGAGTCAACACTTCCTGTATTGTTTTTAAAGTAGTCCTTCACCCCCTCTCTGAACTGTTCTCAGAACCCCACATCTCTAAGGTACTTGCTTTTTAACTTCCAGGTTGAGATGTGTGCCCTAGGGCGGTGGTTTTGCCATGTTACCGCTAAGGGAGCATGATCTGATAGCACCCAAGCTTTGTATTCTGCCTCTTTAAATTCACCTAGTGTCTCTTCTCCCGTAAACACATAGTCCAATCTAGTGTATAGGTCCTTAGTGGTGGTATAATGTGAATATCCCCGGACATGCGGATGTAGGATTCTCCATACATCAGACAATTTGAATGCTTGCAATAACATATTCAAGACTTTGGCCGGAGGGCCTGGGTGCGTTTATTTGTCATCGATCGATCTAAAATGGGGTTCAGCATACAATTAAAGTCTCCACCCATAATACTGTACGGTCCCTGACTTTACCAATATGGGTGTATAGCAAGCGGAAATAGGCTACGGTATCATGGTTCAGTGCATTTGTATTAATAATACACCACTCTCTTTGATCAACATGCCCCAGGATAATAATCATCCTGCTATCATTGTCTCAAAAAGTCCTCAGGAATTTAAATGGTAACAATGGCGTCACCCATATCAGGACCATTCTTGCAAACGGTGAGTACGGCGAGACCTGAGTTGTGCCATTCCATTTCTTAGCAAGTGCAATTTGTCTGTCCTTTTTGAGGTGCATCTCTTGAAGGTTTGTGATGTCAATCTTAAGGTGTCTGACATTACATTATTCTATTGCGTTTAATATAACTGTTAAGCCCTCTAACATTCCCATGAGGCTATCTAAGTTTCCCATCCTGTACAAGCAATTCCGCATAACTCAACAGTCCGATGCCCATATCATGTGTTCTTAGAGTGGATCTAAAGGTTAAAACCCCACTAACTACCCAAACTCTATTATCCACCCCCTGCCCAACAATTGCCCAACTCAATACATTGTGCTGAGGCATTCCTGCTTCTTCCCCCTGCCCCTGTTGTATGTCCAGGGGGCTGGGGTGCGGCAGGTGGATACTCGGCAAATAGTATCCAAAAACAAAAAAAATCCACTCTATGGGGAAGGATGCTTCTCAGCAGCATGCCCTCAGATGGTATGCGCACTTCTGGCTCATGTTAATAAAAATGAAAAATGTTGAGCATAAGTATTGTTCCCTGTATTATGTGCAAACGGTCTATACCTCTCGCCATCTGCCGGGCATGCTGGCTTCATCCCTGCAGTATTTAGCAGGCTTTTCAGTGTGTGTCTCCTTCTCCCGTCATCTGTTGGACCTCTTCAGAGGACAAGTTCTCCGTGTCCATCCATTTTTGAGCGTGCTCCGAGTTGTCAAAGAAGATGGCTCTGCCCTTATTGAGCACATTCAGTCTTGCCGGATATTGTAACATGTCCTTAAGGTTTGCTCCTCGCAGACTCCTCTTGACAGATGTGAAGTGCATTTTTTTGTTTTTGTACCTGCAGGATATAGTCCGGGTAAGAAGTAATATTTGCTGATGCTCGCCGTATTGTGCCACACTTCTGAAAATGTTCCTTTCTCTATCTTTGTAATTAAGTATCCTAGCTATTATGGGCTGTATTGGGGCACCTGGTGGTGGTTTCTTCATCAGGGCTCTATGTGCTCTTTCCACTGTGAAACCATGAGTGAGGGTGCCTGGGCCAATTTCTTGAAATAGCATGTTTTTGAGGAAATTAGTGGGGTTTGTGAGTTATACTCCCTCAGGAAGTCCAATAATTTGCACATTATTGCGTCTGGTTCAGGCTTCAGGATCTTCCACTCTACCTTCAAGATTCCACAGTTGCTGTTGCAGTGTTGATAGATCCCTGGAGGTGACTTTCAGGCCGGCTGTGTTCGATGCCATCTCCTTTTCCAGTGTTCCTGTGCATTCTGAGAGTGCTTGAACATCTTACCTCAAAAGGTTCACATCCAGGCTAATGGTGTCTATTTTGGATTCCATGGCAATCTTCAGGGCTGCTATGGCATCTAGGACCTGCTTGTCTCCTTTTGCTCGATTTTGTTCTGTAAGAGGATTCAATTCAACACTACAGCTAAGTCAATGCCTAGTCTGGGATACTGAATGGAAACCCTTATTGATATATCTTTACGTCCAGTTCATGAGTTCTGGATGACTACCCATATATAACACCCCTCTCTTGGAATCCCCCTGACCCCACTGAGCCAAGAAGTAGTTCTGTTTTGCAAGTTTAAAAGGTTTATTTGAGAATTTAAACAATATATATATATATATATATATCACACTTTATAATAAATTAATAATTGAATATCACACTTAATCTGAGCAGTAATCAATAATGGATAGTCTGGCACTAGCACACTTCTTTATAATCAATGATGAGTGGTTATAGGATGGATAAGATAGCAACAATACTTTTATGGTTTCAAATGGATGCAAGATGGAATGAAAATGCAGTACAGAAAAAAAACTTGATAGGATTTCAGTAAAAGACAATGTAATCACTTTTCTCTGGCAATTCACTCCCCCCCTTTATGCAATGCAAGGAAATGGAAGGAAAGCACACAGTTCTCAGAAATGCAATCAAATGTAATTCAGTTCACCCCAGCAAGCTTAGACTACAGGTATGAGTTTGAAATACAGGCAAAAGTGCTTTGATATGTGCTGGCAATGAAGTGAGGAATATGCTGAAAATGCTTTTAATTCCCTTCAGGAGGTTCAGGGTGAGTGGTATCTAGTTAATATTAGTCCAGGCTCACTCTAGCAATGATTCAGGGTTGGTTCTTAAGAGGCAAACGAAATTTAGTAGATCAGGCAAAAGCAGCTATCTTTTTACAAGTAAAGAAATCGGGCCAAATCGCAAATCGCGGCAAAATTCGCGGGTGCGAGAATCGTGATTACAGAGAAAGTATAAGGTGTAGGAGGTCAGAGGAAAGCCTTCAGAGGAAAGTTAAACCAAGTCCCTACCCAAACGGTTACGGAGTTACGAACGATTTTGTGAAGGTTGTTTTTCGGATTTGAAATGTTAAAAGTTCAAAGCGACAGATTACAGCTTGCAGCTAGAAAATGACAAGTGACAGCTATGCAGCTGCAGAATTGACAAGTGACAGTTAGGAGGCAGTTCTCCTTAGATTAAAATAGTTTGGATTAGATTATTTTAACTAAGAGATTGGTTCTGCACAGTTCTGCTAGGTACTCACAATATATTTAGAAATAGGCCTCGCCACGGATCTGGTCAGGTTTTGGACTGGACTCCGGTTCTGGTCTCGGCACTTCACAGTGATCTGGGTCAGCTCTCTGGTTCTGCTAACAGCGGTCTGGGTCACTCTGGATCTCTGGCCTCTGGTTCTGGATCCTGGATGTAACACTGCTTTCTGGGTACTGCTACAGGTTCTGGATCTTTCTGCACAGCTTTCTCTGGATCCAGCGCTGATCTGCACGGCTCCTGGATGCTGCTACCGCTGTTAGGTTTGCTGGATGCTGAGGCCTACTGAGAAGAGTTCTCAGTTTGTGGGTTTAGGCCCTTGCCTTAAGTTCTGAATCAAGTTCTTTGGAGTTTTAAAGTCTAAGTGTTGAATCTAGTATCTTCTGGATGTTGTGTGGTCCGGCAGAGCGCGTTGCAGCAAATGGATTTGAATGTCCTCTCTAGCTTCCAGTGGCTCTTTTTATGTCTTTTGAAAGTGGGTGTGTGTGCAGCATCACTAGCCAGCCCCTCTTTCAACTTGTCATTGGCCCAATTCTCCCCTCTCCCATGATTGGGGAAGGAACTGTGAGTCAGAGTGATGCTGTAGGTTGTATGGGTCAGAGGATCCTCCCCTGGTCAGTTTGCCCACAAATCTATATTTGATCTAAATACACATTTCTCAAATACATAGTGGTTTGTTATTGCATGTACATATTACCTATCACATGAGGTAGTCTCTGCCCCAAATCTGCTCTTCCTGAGGGCGTGCATACAGAAACGGCAACATTTTCAATTTTATTGGGTTATGCAACCTTGGTTCTTCATTAAAAATTATACACATATACACGGCCTGTCCATACATACTCCAGTAAATTCCCATGTCTCTAGCTTAAACACAGAGTCTGTAGTATCCATAAATAGCGGGGTTTTGCCCCAGAACATCACACAAATTCCCAACGCGTCTTAAAATGTGCACAGAAACATCACAAGAATTATGGTATCATTTAAATAATTTTGACAAGTCTGCACCATGAGTTATACATCTTTCTTAGAATCATATTCTGGCCAACAGGGGTGTGTCTTTTCAGGTCACATGATGTAGAAACCAGTTTATCCAGTTTCTGCCAAGCTCAGAGACCTTGCCCCTCCCAGCTTCTGCCAAGAGGAAGCTATTTTACGGCCACCCTAATAAACCATCTGCCTGGTCCCAGGACAGGCCTTTGTTCAACTCCCTGTAGCTGCTCCACCCCTAATCTAATCAGAGAGGGGACAACTCCTTTTGGCAAGGGGAAGAGTGGCTGAGCAGGTTTTAACTCCTGTGGGGGTAGATGTCAGGCAGAATTCAGTTTCATTAAGCCAGGTTTCAGATAAAATGTCACTTTTTGTCCCCCAGTTTAAGACAAGACAATTTTTACATATGCAGCTAGAATGCTGATTCTAAGTTCAAAACTATGACATTTCAACAGTGCAAACTATGTGACACTCAAAAGTAGGTCACTCAGTTAATTTAAACATTTTCGATTTTTGGTAGTTTTAAATCCAGTTTCAGTTAGGCTGCTGCAGACCTGCAGAGCTCAGCCAGTCTTGTTATGAACATTGTTTTGGGGCTCTTCAACTTCCCAGATTTAGTATGCACACATACTTCATTCTGCCAGATGTCCGCTGGTGTTCAGTGAGATTTTTGGATGTGTTGTAATGTTTGAAAATAGGCATTTTGAGCTGGCATTCAGGGAAACAAAAGGTGATTTTAAAGTGCGGTTTTTCCTTTGGCACACATTTCACTCATGGCACCCCGGCCCATCCTGCTCGCACTGGTGGGTGGCAAGTTAGGCAACCATTTTAGTGTGCACAAACTGCGTGGTTCTCCTGGATTCTGGCGCACTTGTGGGCTTTTTGGCCATCTTGGATTTTCTAAGCCTACAGCGCCAAATGTTGCAGCATGATAGCTCAAACGTGGGTCAGGACACTCAAAAGTTCACCTTGCGACGATAGGGCCTCTGATGCAGCTTTGTCCACCAGATTCGTGGATTTGGTAAAGGTGTCTAATGTCGGCTGTTTAGACTTATTTTTTGGGACTTCAATGCCATAGGTGAGCTTATTCGACTGGCTGTTCCGCTCCCGTCTGCTGACTTGGTAGCTTGTAGATTGCAGGAAACCAGTCGGTAACAGCTGATGACTGTTCGCCATATTCTGGGATAATTGGATTGCCTCCTAGGTGCCTTAAACGCTTTCTTGAGGTAATGCTCACAATTTTGTGCCTATATAGAGGTAGCCATCTGCACAGCGTATATTATTCAGCAATGGTACCCATCTTAATTCGTCCCTTTCAGGTTTGCCAGTGCTTGCGCACTTACCCTGTACGTGAGTGCTATAGGGCGTGTGTTGACACAGTGGCCCCTTTTGTGATTCGACTCACTCCCAGAAATCCAATTATGGTCTCCAGGCCGTTATCATATGACTGTTGTGGTTCCACCTCTGGTTGCTATCCTTTGGGTACATACTTCAACCTCCTGAGTGTTCGGTCTCTCACACCTCCAAGGATATTGCACCCAACTGGGCCTTAGTTGCTGGGGTAGCCAGTGTGACTCTGCTGCTCACAGTTTTCCCCTAGACATACAGTCTCATTTAGTATACACACTGTGCCCCATGCGCTCAGGTGCTTCCAGTGCTTCCGAAACAGAGAAAGTGCCCAATTAAGGAACTTACGTCCCCTGCACACTTTCCAATATCTGGAAAACCAGACAAACCACTAGTTTGTATTATATACAATATTTCTGGTAATATCTTAAAAAAGAAACGAAACCTTTTAGCATTTAATTTAGCATTTAAGGAGGTGAATTGTTAAAGAAATCAGCATTCAATCAAAGTAGGTCACAAGAACCAAAATTCATGTTTTATTCTTGATGTTGAGATTGTGGAAGGCCCAACGCGTTTCGAGTGGAAGTCCACTCTTCATCAGTGGCAAATCAAAAGATTCTAAGGAAAGATATATACAAACATTTTTCATTAAAGTAATGTTTTCCATAGGTATCAATTTTACAAAGCACACTGTTACAACCAACTTTAACATGTACACATAGGCCAATTGAATGAGCATTAAAGCTGCTAGAAATCAGAAATACTTAGTTCATTTACGCCAAAAAGAAAGGGTCAAGATATTCAAACTGAACATATCTATCAATGTTTCTGTTTATAATAAAGGGGAAGTAGGTCAATAACAAAAGCTTATTAGTCGACAGTATTCTACTTAAAATCAATTGGAATGGTCAAAAATGGATAAACAGATTGAATGAATTGAAATAAAGGCAAATTCTAACATTGTGAGTATTTAAGGGTATCTTCATACGAAGAAAAGGTGGGTCTCATAAGCGGATCCTAAGTGGTTGATGGGCCAGTAATAGTAGTGTGAGGACACCACCTCATATCTGTAAGAGATGAGAGGGTGGTAGAGACAGGTGAGAGGATGTGGGGAGCAAGAGGTTCCGGAAGACTATATGTACAAAATTCACTTACCGCTGATGGCGGTCTGTTAAGGCAGTGGAGTATCATTGTAAACCATTCTCTGCAGCTGACGTTAATCAGGAATCCAAACAAAGGTAGTTTTGAAAAGGCTTGGATAGCAGTCAGTGGTTGGGAAAGATTTTCAACCGGTATCAAATGATGCTACAGAGCAAGGAAGAAAGAATAGAAGAGATTCAGAATCTGGCTGAAAAAAGTCAAGGACCAAGTCGGGAAAGCAATCTAGACCGGTAGCATTCTGATGCATATCTAGTGATGATGAAAAGAGGGGGTGCGCTTACCTCTGTAGCCAAGGCACTCCCAACTGGAGATCGGAGCTCGAACAGAACGCCGACTCCATTGGCAATGCCGTGTAAGTATATATTACGTTCTAGCACGTGACGTCATCACGCAGGGGTGTGTGACGTCGCGTGTGTGGAATCGAATCTAATAAGGCAATGTGTTGTATTGAAAAAGCAAGTAGCAGGGCATCACAGTAGTGCACCCATTGGTATTAAGCACTGGGATATTATAGATTAAAGAAAGGAGCAAGGCCGTAAGGTAAAGGTCCCGGCATGATAATCATGTGATGTCATCACGCAGAACACGTGCATGACGTAACGTGTAAACAAACTCAAGACGACACTTAATGGCAGTGTGTTTGTATTGAAAAAGCAGGTAGCAGGGCATCACAGTAGTGCACCCATTGGTATTAATGCACTGAGATAGTATAGATTAAAAAAGGGAGCGAGGCCGTAAGGTAAAGGGCCCGGTATGATAAACACATGACGTCATCACGCGTGCATGACGTAACGTGTAAACAGACACAAGCCGGCACTTAATGGTCCCTAAAGGGGAAGAGACCTAGTAGATGAAGTGGGAACCGAATAAGGAAAGAATACAAGTAGGCGACAAAATTGCTGTTGTCTTGTGTGGATAGTTGCCAGGTGTTGGCCGCCATATCATTCAATTATGGCCTAATCAGAGGGGCATAATGCAGAGAATATAAAGTGTTGGTGTCATGGAGGAAAAAGCCTCTGGCTCATTAGACTGGCGATGGTGGATAACCACTGATCGCTGTTAAAAAATCTGTAATGAGTAAGGCCTAAGGAAGGAAGATCCCAAAAGAGTAGGAGATCATCTGAAAAATACTGGAATAATGTAACTGGAGGTATATGGCGCGCATGGCGGAACGAGAATTCTGTATGTATGGTGGAAGACTTAGAGTAGGGGACCGATGTCGTCACATTTTTATCATGCCGGGACCTTTACCTTACGGCCTCGCTCCTTTCTTTAATCTATAATATCCCAGTGCTTAATACCAATGGGTGCACAACTGTGATGCCCTGCTACTTGCTTTTTCAATACAACACATTGCCTTATTAGATTTGATTCCACACACGCGACGTCACACGCCCCTGCGTGATGACATCACGTGCTAGAACATATTATATACTTACACGGCATTGCCAATGGAGCCCCTGCGTGATGACATCACGTGCTAGAACATAATATATACTTACACGGCATTGCCAATGGAGTCGGCGTTCTGTTCAAGCTCTGGTCTCCAGTTGGCAGTGCCTTGGCTACATTGGTAAGCGCACCCCCTCCTTTCATCATCACTAGATATGCATCAGAATGCTACCGGTCTAGATTGCTTTCCCGACTTGGTCCTTGACTTTTTTCGGGCAGATTCTGAATCTCTTCTATTCTTTCTTCCATTTGATACTGGTTGAAAATCTTTCCCAACCACTGACTGCTATCCAAGCCTTTTCAAAACTACCTTTGTTTGGATTCCTGATTAACATCAGCTGCAGAGAATGGTTTACAATGATTCTCCACTGCCTTAACAGACCGCTATCAGCGGTAAGTGAATTTTGTACATATAGTCTTCCGGAACCTCTTGCTCCCCACATCCTCTCACCTGTCTCTACCACCCTCTCATCTCTTGCAGATATGAGGTGGTCGTCCTCACCCTACTATTACTGGCCCATCGACCACTTAGGATCCGCTTATGAGACCCACCTTTTCTTCGTATGAAGATACCCTTAAATACTCATAAGGTTAGAATGTGCCTTTATTTCAATTCATTCAATCTGTTTATCCATTTTTGACCATTCCAATTGATCTTAAGTAGAATACTGTCGACTAATAAGCTGATGTTATTGACCTACTTCCCCTTTATTGTAAACAGAAACATTGATGGATATGTTCAGTTTGAATATCTTGACCCTTTCTTTTTGGCGTAAATTAACTAAGTATTCCTGATTTCTAGCAGCTTTAATGCTCATTCAATTAGCCTATGTGTACATGTTAAAGTTGGTTGTAACAGTGTGCTTTGTAAAATTGATACCTATGGAAAACATTACTTTAATGAAAAATGTTTGTATATATCTTTCCTTAGAATCTTTTGATTTGCCCCTGATGAAGAGTGGACTTCCACTCGAAACACTTTGGGCCTTCCACAATCTCAACATCAAGAATAAAACATGAATTTTGGTTCTTGTGACCTACTTTGATTGAATGCTGATTTCTTTAACAATTCACCTCCTTAAATGCTAAAAGGTTTCGTTTCTTTTTTAAGATATTACCAGGAATATTGTATATAATACAAACTAATTGCCTGGTTTTCCAGATATTGGAAAGTGTGCAGGGGACGTAAGTTCCTTAATTGGGAACTTTCTCTTTTTCTTATTACTTTATGCAACCTAGGTGCCAAGGTTGCTTATCTCTCCTCTGCACCTCATATCTATTCTTTAATTTCTTTCAACCTCATACTGTAATCATTAGACTACGTTACATTTACCTACACTAATAGCGTGTGCCATATCCGTCCAACCTTCTCACTTCCAGTGCTTCCACCACACTCTTGAGCTGTCTCTTTATAGGTGTAGATTGCACTGTGATCGGCAGTGCCTTCCTTTGTTGTGTCGCAAGGGTCTACGTCCTCTCCTGTGGACTCCCGTGTCAGGGCTACTTGATGTCACTATTCAGTGGGTGGTCGGTACAACTGTGCTCCCCAAGGCATACAGTCTCATTTGGGTTTGTCACTTATGTGGCTTGGGTTCTTCCCGTTGATACTGTCGGGGGGGAAATTCTGCCGGGGTCGGCCGGAACATCCGCAGACCTCCGGGCAGGGAGACCCCAACTCCTCCCGTATATCCCAAAAGAGATAGAGTATGAGACACACGCAAGAAGCAAGGTGACTCTGCTGTTTTTTAGACAAACGGCAGGGATGGGTCAAGGAGCGTACGCGTCCATCCTGACACACACACAATCGTGGAGCTCGCAGGCCCTTTTTACCTTAGTATGACGCGCTACTTGCGTCACTTGGAAAGTTTTAGCAAAAACCTATCTCCACTCTGGATTGGTTACTCGAGTGGTAGGGTTAGTATAGCGCACATATAGAGAACGGTGTTATTGGCTGAGAGTTAGTCAGGTGGTATACCTGGGCTGTCCCTTCAATTTGATACATGAAAATTGTTACATGAAGACCTCTGAGGATTGGTTAATGTGAATGGCGTCAGTGATAAGAACCCCAAGTTCTAATTGGTCCGCTCGCGAGCCTCCCAGTCTGGGACTATCGCTGTTCCCAGCTCGCGGTGCACCTGTCATTTGCAACAATGTTTTAATATGGGTAGGTGTAAACAATGTGAGGATTTATTCATATGTTGGGAGGTCGAATACTCCCACTGCTGCAGATGTCCAAATGAGTCTTTTAATTGTATCTGCCTGTGTCTCGAAACGTGGGATTCAGGCGTCTTCTTCCTCCTGGGCTTGGCATCTTGTCAGGTTTGGCTTTGTCACGTGAGGTGGGACCGTGTTTGAGGCAAAATTCAACACAATTAATATTGTTTTTCCTAATGTGTGCTGGTTTATCTTGCAGGTGCGACCTTGGCATTGGCTTGCAGCGTGTGCGATTGCAACATCGTGCCCTTGGCGGTGTGCTTTCGCCGGGCTCATTTTGCAGGGTCAGCAACCCAGTTCTTGCTCATTCAATGTTCATGGAAGCTTTTGCCTGTGGCCTACTTGGGCCTGGTGCATAGGTGGGACCGTTTGATTCAGAGCGCTTTAGGTTACGGTATCATATTGCCTTGTCCTCAGTATCGTGTCCCCGTTATATTCTTCATTATGGTACATGGCTTTTTAGAAGAAGCGTGAGCAAGCCTTTTTTATATACGTTCATGATGCGTCTTGCGTTTCTGCATTTTGAAAGCCTATGTGGAAAATAATAAAGATGTACGTCCGTGAGTATGTCTGTCGCCTACGTCATAGCACTGAGTATATTCTTCGTGTAGATTGGTGCGGGAGTGTCCGGTGTGTATATTTGCACAGGTGTGCTGACCATTTGCTAAGTCGTCATGGCATCTCTAACGACGTGTAGGTTTAGTCGAGTTGGTCCGTGCTGCAGGTGTCGGCATGGACAGGGCGGGCTGTTGGGCAGGTAGATGGGCACATCCGTATGTTCCTGTACCAGGGTATTTGGTCATCCGGTAGATAGGCAAACTCCTCTCGTGGCGGGTGTCTGGGCCGTGATCCTCTAGGCCAAGCGCGAGAGGGGAAGGGCGGGAGCCTGTTCTTCCATTCTCCCACTTCAGTCCCCCCTCTGGTCGACTTGTCGACCACAAACATATCCTTTTCTTTATCTCCTCTTACTCTCCATATTTTAGTTATTCCTCCCAAATGTCCATAGTGGTTAACATGGTCTTCAAATGACCAATACATATATTCACAGGTTCCTCCAGGAGTGCAGTATACCCATTTCCCTATGTAGCTCCTTGGGTTTCTTGGGTTTTCGAGCTTCACAGATGGTGGGTCCAGGTGGTTGGTGATGATCTGGTTGCACAACTTCTCCCTCTCTTTTATTATTGTACCTGTGTGTTGGCCGTCATCTGTTGGCATCAAGATGTGTATACCAACCATTTCGATCATCTCGTCTGTGGTGCGTGCCTTCCGGGCCTTCCAAAATCTTATTATGATCAGTGCAGCTCCAGCCAAAATAGTGCATCCAACTATAATCTTCAGTCCATCTGACAGCCAGGATGGCATCCATGACCATAATATTGAAAACCAGCTCTCATCCTTTTTCACACCTTTACTTTCATCCATCATTTTGAGTGCATCTGGGCCAATTGTGACACAGCTTCCGTGAGGGTACCATTGTCAGCATCGTTAGCAGGAATGAATGTGCAGCATGATTGTCCTATCTTTGCGCAAACTCTTCCTTCCATTGCTGTGAGGAGGTCCAGTACATATCTGTTCTGTAGTGCAACCATTCTTACTGCTCGCAATTCCTCTTTTATTGCATTGAATCCATTTACTGTAGAGTTGATTGTCATCATTAGTTCCCACCTAGTTATCTGGAGCCATTTTGCGTTTGCGTAAGCCTGCAGTCCAGGATGTATTATTGAGGAGAAGAACATAGCTGCTCTGCTGAATAGTCTGTGTTCCGGCGGTATTGAGGTCAGTGCTGTTTCCGACCTTCCCCACAGGTAATTTCCTGTCAGAGGTTCTCCTTGTCTTTTCCTTCTGTTGAGGACAGTGTCGTTGTCATTGCGTCTGTACTCTGATCCATTTCGAGGCTGTGCAGATCTCTTCTTCCTTTTGTTTCCTTCATCCATCTTGGGGAAATTCGCCATGTTCACATGCTTCTGGGGTACCACTAGTGATGGTACATTAACGTGTACTATAGTGCATACACCATTCCACGAAGGGGGCAGTGTGTGATACGCCTTTTCTCCAAAGGCCCAGTGATGGTCCATTATCACTGCTGTTCCTGCTCCCCCCTCAGGTAACTCCATCACGCTTTCACAGTTGGTGTTGTATCCTACATACACCTCTCCTTTATGTTGGTAGCATACCTTAGGCGCAGTTAACTGCAATATTGTTATTGGGTCTTCATCCTTCTCTATCCACGTGAGCATGGGTACGTACTTGATCCAAGTCATCCAACATCTGTGGTTGTGTGCATCGATAGTTGAAATAGTTTCTTTTGTTACCATGTTGCTGCCAACCACTCCTATCTCCCATTTGTTGTCCAGGTACACCTTCCCCGTTATCGTCACCAGTGGCCTCTCCCAACATCCTGTTTTACCAGGAACTTCAGTGGCGTACCAATCACATGGTAAATACTGCAGTGTTACTTTCTTTGTTTCCCCTTTTTCAGGACCACTTGTTATGTATCTGAATGCTTCAGTATGTAAACTGCTCTTGTGGTAACTCAAATAAGTCTTAAGGAAGTTGTTTTCATATGGATATGTGTCTCGTGTTTTCCACACCAGTTGCACCACTGTCCCTTGAAATCTTCCTTTCGTTTGGAACAGTGCCAAGTATATTATGCATCGTGCTGTCTTTTCATCTATTTCTGTGGCAACAAATGTCCGAGAAGCGCTCATGGCGTATGGTATTCATGAGCAAACGTAGCAGCTGTCTTCTGTTGTCTGCTTACCGATTTTGGTCATGTGTTGGTACCACATGTTGTTAGAGACGTGTGCTGAATCTTGTAAATAGTTGTCAATGCCTTTATTATCTGAGTATGTGCTGCGTTTAACTCTATTTTCCTGGTGTGGGGTTTTACTAGTACCACCTGACGTAACACCTGTTGCAGCTGGGGGTGGGGGTATGTTAGGTTTGGGTACAGCAATAATATCAATAGCATAGCTGTACTGCCATACAGAGGCAGCCAAGAACCCGGTGATCATTAAAATCCCTATCAGTTTTATTACAAATGCTAATTTCACCGGCATTTTGCTCTTACCTTGCTGCAGTCCGGCAGCTTATTTTTGCGACGTTACAGTTGCCCGCCTGAAAATTCTTAATATGCTAGTTATTAAGGTTAGTTATTGTTATTAAGCTCTCCCTATCAAGTAGTCATTCAGTGCCCAGGCGAAGAGCTGTTCCCACGCCAATCTAAGCGATCTATCTCTTAAGGCAGGCAAGTATGGTTGGAGGTGGGGCATTGAATGTTCTATGGCCAAGAGGAATGCTGTGTAGTAGACACGTACCCTCCTTCCTTTCAGGTACGTTGGCCGTTTTATTTCATATACAAATTGGTGTGACAATTCTTCCAGGTAATTATCGTCTGAGGGTACCATCTACTCCTGGGCAGTGAATTAGTTAGTTATCTACTTTCTTAACAGTACAATAATACGCTTTACCTGCATGTGCGAGAGAAAAGAAAGAGAACATTCAGGTGTTTACATGTGTATATGTGCAAAAATAATGTCCTTCAGTTCAGTTATTACTACAGTGGTAGGGGTCAATGGGCAGAGGGTTTGGGGCTCAGGCTGGCGGGAGTCTCTTTACCCTTTGATCGTGTAACCATGGGGTGGGCGGTATGGGGATCACCCCTTTCTTTTCTAACAGTTGTCTCTGAGGAATCTGGGGGGTGGCAGGGTATGGGGACACTTAGGCTGTTAGTTGTGGGAGAAGTTTCTTCCTCCGTTGGTGACGCTGTTGTTGTTCTTCCTGTGGCCCTGTCGGTGGCGCTGGGGCGGGTCTGGAGTTTGTAGATCTTTACGTCGTGTAGGTGGTTCCAAGCACGTTTGTCCTGTAACTTTACTGCTCTCATTGATACCTCTTCTACCAGATGGGGGCCAGTGAATCGTGGACTGTTCCACTTTCTGTTGAAATTGCGAAGTAGTACGTGGTCACCTTTAGCAACTTTGCACAGTCTTTCCTTTTCCAATTCTTTATCCACGTCTTCTTGTTGGTCGCTGTTAGACACGCCCCGCGTGCGCTCGAGCTGTTGAGACACAAACACTACACTAGTAATCAAAGAAGACACATATTGGTACATTTCGTCACCAAGAACACTCGCAGTGCTCTCGTGGTCGGTAAATGCTCTTGATGTTGGCGTTAGGGGAAGGCGCATTTGACGTCCGGTAACCACCATGTGAGGGGTGAGGTGGTGGTCGGACCCTGGTCTATTCCTTAGCTCAAATAGGGCTAATGGAAGGCAATATAACCAACTCTTCTTTGTTGTTTGCTGTATCTTTGCAATTGCCTCCTTTAATAGGCCGTTCAGGCGCTCACATAGACCATTGGCCTGTGGGTGGTATGCACATGCAAATTTATGCTTGATGTTCAGCAAGGATGTAATGTGCTGGAACATTTTGTTTGCGAAATGTGGGCCATTGTCTGACCTTAATACCTCACACACTCCCCACCTAGGGAAGACCTCCCTCACTAGGAATTTAGCTGCTCTAAATGCATCTGGGTGTGAACAGGGCCCTGCTTCAATCCACCTCGAGAATGGGCATACTACTACATTCATATACCTATTTCCTTGACATACGTTGATCATATCAACGTAGTCAATATGGAGATGTCGGAACGGTCCCTCTGGCCGGGGTATAGTACCTCTTATCACCTTCAGAGTGTGGCCGGCCGTAAACTGCTGGCATGTGAGACAGTTGCTGATAAAATTTGACACATGAGAATTTAACTCGCGGCAGAAGCGGTCTTCCCTAATTCGTGCTGCAATTACTTCCTTACCTGTGTGGGCTGGGTAATGTAGTTGGCTCAGGGCGGTGTTCAAAAGTGCCAATGGTATTACAACCTTTCCAGTGTCACCCTGGCGCCATAGTGCGTCGGTTGGTGACATTGTGCATCCTCTTTTTATCCATATTTCTTTTTCGGCCATTGGTGCAGCCGCTTGTAGCTCCATAATCTGTGTGGCTGGGAGATGGGTGTACCCTTCTCTTATCAACATCTCCTTAGCCATTCCCCTCCCTCTCCCTCTCTGTGACTCTGGGGGGTTCCATATCTCACCAAAGTATGCAGCATACTTCGCATGTGCGTCTGCTGCTGCATTCCCTTTTGAGATGTGGTCTTCTCCATTGGTGTGTGCGGTGCATTTTACTAAAGCCAATTCTTGGGGGTCATTTATTACTTCAATTAGTTCAGCCAATAGGAGGGCATGTTGTACTGGAGTGCCATCAGCTCTCCTAAACCCTCTTCTTCTCCATTTCGACAGCCCTGAGTGGACAGTGGATGTAACATACGTGCTGTCGGAGTATATGGTCACTCGTTTGTCAAAGCTTTCCTTCAATGCCAAGATCAGTGCAACTAATTCCGCTGCTTGAGCGGAGTAATGCTGTGGTAATTGTACACATTTCATGGCCACACACACCGGTACCTCCATCATTTTTACCACTGCTGCCCCAGTCCTCCTTATACCATCCCTTTGGTCGATAGTTGATGACCCATCAATGAACAGGAGCTCACCTCCCTCTAGTGCGTTTTCTTCAACCTTTCTAGTACATGAGTACATTTCAGTTATTTGCGTACAATCGTGGGCATAATCTCCCTCCTCAATTACTTCTGCTAGGAACCTTGCAGGGTTAACCGTGCTACATCTAACAATTGATAGTTCAGCTCTGGATAAGATGATCTCATAACCTGATGCCCTTTGCGTGGTTAGGGTGGACTTAGGTTTATTCAATATAGCAAATAGTGCATGTTCCACAAACAGTGTAGTTGGGCACCCCATGGTTATTGCTGATGCTTTCTCTACCGCAAAAGCAGCTGCGGCGAGACCTTGTTCGCAAGGGAAATGACCTAGCATCACAGGATCTAAGTGGCCGCTGTAGAATGCTACTGGCTTGTAGCCCATGCTTGTTTTTTGGGCCAACACTGCTTTCATTACTGCTGAGTCGCAATGTGAAAATATGAAAAATTGTCGCTCATAGTCTGGGGATGCCAGTACCGGAGCAGTTAATATCGCATCTTTCAACTCATCAAAAGCCTCTTTCATTTCCATTGTCCACCTCAGCTTTTTCTCCCCTTTATTAGCTTCCTTTAACGCCTCAAGCAGGGGTCCTATGTATGAACTGTAATCAAATACCCATGCTCTACAGTAGTTGCACAGTCCCAGGAACTGCTGCAGTTCCCTCACTGTTTGTGGCACTGGTGTGTTTGAAATGGCCTGTGCTCTTTGTGGTGCAATCTTTCTTCCATGTTGGGATATGAGCTGACCAATGTAAAGTACCTGTTCTTGACAGTACTGTAGCTTTTCCATGTCTACCTTGTAACCTTTCTCAGCCAATATTGTCAACATCTTTAATGAGTCCTCTCTGCATGTTCTTTCGTTTGTACTGCAAATTATTATATCATCGACATACTGCAGCACTGTGCTTTCCACTTCAATGTTACCCAAATCCATCTGTATCACTCTGTTGAAAATTGAGGGTGATTCGCAATACCCTTGTGGCAATCTGGTGTGTTTCCACTTTGTGTTTCTGTAAGTGAAGCTTGTCAGATCTTGTGAGTCTGGGTGCAATGGTATTGAGAAGAATGCATTTTTAAGGTCGATCACTGTAAATCGTGATGCTTCTGCTGGAATGCCACACAATATTGTGGCTGGGTTTGCTGCTATGGGATACTCTGCTTCTACTATGTTGTTCAAGGGCCTGAGATCCTGTATGAAGTGCCAAGAACCCCCTTTAGCCTTGCGCACTGGGTATACAGCCGTGTTACATGGTGATTCTGAGGGGACCAATATGCCATTATTTATAAGGGCCGTTATGGTTTCATATATGCCCTCATCTGCCTCTTTTGATAGTGGGTACTGTTTGACCCTGGGGAGTATTGCACCTTTTTTCAATTTTATCCTTACTCCCCCTATACTTTTTATGCACCCCACGTCATAGGGGCTAGTAGTCCACAGTGATGTGGGTACCTTTGTCATATCCTCCTTAAAGAAGGGGACTGGGGTGCATGCGGGTGCCTCAAGTGCCATTGCAATTTTCTGTGCTACTTGTTTGTACGCCACTCTTAGCCATATTTCCACACTCATCATAAACACCATTTCACCTTCCTCCTTTTCATCTGAGAACAGCTCCTCATCTGACACCTGGGTGAGTCTACATCCTTCCGCTAGTGCTATCACTGCCCTTCATGCCCTTCCTTCTCTGTCTTGGGCATGTACAGCAATGTAATCAGCTGCTGCTATAATGCTCTCAATGTCCACTGGAACCACCTTTCCTTCTGGCTCATTGACTGGTGTTTCTGGTCTGAACAGATAGGCTGCTGGCCTCCTCCACATTTTTCCGTCTATCCCTGGCATCCATGCAAATGCCATGTCTGTCCCGTACTGGAAGAGCTCGCCATCTACTGGCTCCGCCCTAATCGCTGCTTGTCCGCAGTATGCTTGCATAATCTGTCGTGCCGTGAGCATGTTAATCCCTGGAGTGGAGCAAATTATGCCGTCCTCAGTAAACGAGATCGTCATATTCAATCTGTTCATTATGTCTCTCCCCAGTATATTTACTGGTGAGGCACTAGAATATAGAAGTGGGACTGACAGGTCATAATCTCCTATAGATAAGGGAATGTTATCAGTAAAAGGAACCAACCCTTTAGCCCCAGAGAATCCTTGGGTGTTCATGGCTTCGCCTGACATCTTAAAATTACCTTCCCTTATGCAAGACCGGGTCGCCCCGGTGTCAACAAGGAATGATAACCTTTTGTCACCTATCGTTACCTCTATGCGTGGTTCCTCCGCACTATTAGGTGTTACTGACAGGATGGGACACACCAAGGCCGTCTGTGGGCTGTCCTATTGAGGGTACAACGATTGACCATTTCCTGTGTAAGGGTTGTGTCCCAGGACCGTCACCCTACCCAGTTTTGTTTGTTGTACTTGGGGTTGTTGTGTTATCGCTACCTGTTGTTGTGGCAGTGAATGTGTCTGTGGCTGTTGTTGTGTTATTAGTTGTTGCTGTTCATTTCCCTGTTGCAACGTCTGCTGTTGCTGTATGCCCTGTTGTTCCTGTGTGGGCCTTGGTTGTCCCTGTTCACTCCATGATGGTGTTCCTGGTCTTACTCTACACGTGCGTGACATGTGCCCTAATAATCCACAACTCCAACACACCGGTGGTTCCCTACTCTGCCATGGAAAGCTTCCTGTGTTGTCCTGGTATACTGGTTGCCCTGTGGGATAGGAACTTCTAAGTCCTCCTACCTGCTGTTGGGTATTATATCCGTATCCTCTCCCTCTCATAATTCCTCCTCTCCCCCTGTTGTAATTATAATACCCAGCTCCTGGCATTGGGTATCCTCCTCCCATGTTGGTCATGTATTGTTGTAGTGGCGGCACCTGTTGTGTATTAGTCTGTGAAGGTGGTATTTGGGAGGGATCTTGTGCAGCCACTACTTGTGTGGGGCTTTGGGTCATTGTTGTAGGCGTAGTTATTAGTGCCCCTTCCATTGTGTATTTAGTAAGCTTTTTCTGTACTAATTTAGCCCCTTCCGTTTTCCTGTCCTCTTCCTTTTGTTTCATTTTTCCTTGCCATGTCCTGCAATGATGCACTATAGTCAGTTGTATTTCTGGCCATGCTTTTGCTTCCATTCCCACTACTTTCTTCAGTTGTTTCTGAACTCCTTCCGGGAGCCCTTGTACTAGTATATGATAAAATATTGCGGGTGTTTTGTCCCATTGTTCTCTAGTTTCCATGCGCCACTTCTCTTGGATTTCCTGGATATAATCAACAGGATCTTCGTTCTCACGCATCTTGCGGGAGGTAATTGCTCCTATGTCTGATGTGTCTGTGTACTGTACCCTCAGTGCCTGCCATAGTGCATGTCTGCAGTTTGCGAATGGTGCCCCATCATGCGATGTGTTTGTTATTGTTACCCCAGGGAATCCCGCTCTCTTCCAAATGTCATCCGCTGCATCCCCTAATATCGATATTAGAAGGCCCTTCACATCTCCTACTGCCAGTTTCTGTCCTGCGGTGTGTTTTTCCATTTCATATATCCACTTACCCGCACCTCCACTTAATGATGGGAGCATGCATTTTATATTTTCTTTGTCTGTATGCTTCCAAGGGACATACTGTGGCCTAACCCCTCCCCTCTCCAGAAGTGGCATTAAGTTATGTCTCGTTTTACCCTTTGTGTTCCATAAAATCGAGTCCTCTCACCCTTCTTCTTCCTCCCTTTCTTCTAAATCATCAATTTCATCCGTATTTCCCCTGCTCGTAACTCTTTCTTCTCCATCTTTTCCCCTTCTTCCATCATTTCCTGTATTTAATGTGGGCATGTGTATTCGCCTTTCCTGCCTGCGTCTAGGGAGTTCCCTAAGCCGACATGCATAGGGTGTTAGTTCGTCTGTGAAGGGTGCAAGTTTTATTGTGCGTAACAAGCGTGAGGTGGTTGAGCATGTAGGGTGCGATGGGAGAGGGCGTGATGGGGACCGTGCGGCCTCATGTGTCTGTCTTTCCGCTATTCCTTGCTCATCCTCCTCACTTCTCTCCAGCTCATCCTTTCTCCTACGGATCCATGGTGAGTCATTGTTGGTCCGGGTGATGTATAATTTATCTAGGCTTTCCCTTTCACTGTTTCTTCCTTCCTTCTCCACTCCTTCTTCTTCCTCACTACAAAAGTCAGTCATAAACGGCACCCCCCACTCGGTCTTTTTCCCCTTTATTGTTACTGTTTGTAAGTCTATTAGGTCCAGTTCTCCTTTTTCTCCTTTATAAACTGCTCCCCTTTACGCTGATGTTGTTGCTACTTCTGTGTCTTTATATACATCCCCCATACTTCTCTCTCTCTTCTCCTATCTTCTCTTTCTCCTTCATTTCTCTCCTCCATCTCCCTACCATTTTCCTCCCTTTTCCTTTTTAATTCCTCCATTACTTCACTACTCATCTGTTCCAATATTCTTTCATCCTCTTTCTTCCTTTCCCATTTCACCCTTTCCCTTTCCAATATGCTCTCTATCACCCTCCCTTCTTCGTATTTCTTAGTCGTTTCTGATAGTAGTCTCCTCTTCCACATTGCCATTTCTTTTTCTTTCTCTTCTTCTTCCCTTTTCTCTTCTCGCAGCACTGCTCTTGATACCCTTTCGGCTGCTGCTTTTACCCTTTCAGCTTCTCTCCTTTGCTCCTCAGTTCGTTCCCTTATTTTTTCCAATTCGTTCTTACCTTCTTTCCTTTTCCTCGCTCTCTCTCTTTCCTCCCTCTCAAGCTGTTTGATCAATTCATTCTGCTCATCCCTTAGTTCTGCTAGTCGTTCCTCCAAAATCTCTTCCTTTTGCCTTAACAGCTCTTCCCCTCTCATTCCACTCTCCCTGGTATTATCCTCGTCTGTTTTCCTTACTACCTTCTTCTCTTCCCCTGTTAATGAACCTCGTAATTTTAATAGTATCTGTGCAGCTACCCACTCATCATTTCCTATTTCCACAGTTTGTTCTTCCCCAGTCCTCCCCTCCCCTACTGGCATCTTCCTATGAGCCACATATGGTGGAGGGCTGTATGCCGGGTTTGAGTACCCCTCAGCCGCCCTTAACTGACCTCTTTCTATTTCTCCCAACTCCCTTAAAGGGTACAACCCCCTCCCTCTGTTTTCACTCCCTTGGCTAGGGGTATATCGTTGCTCGGTTCCTCTTTTATTTCATTTGATGTATTATTCTTTTCTCCTCCCTCTTGTCCGTTCCCCCGTTCTTTGGGTCTTCACTCCCCTTTTTCCCATCTCTTTTTCTTCCGGTATTTCCCCCACAGTGAACATTCCATTTGGTCCTGGTCGGGACCCTTGGAACATCCTCCATAAGTTAAACACCTCCACGTGGTTTGCCAACTTCTTCCCTTTGTATGTATTATGCAGATGGTTTAGTAGCGAATGTTGGGCATATGGATCGAAGCTACCATTAGGCGGCCACGGTGTTATCATTTTGTTGTCCGTCCCCTGGGTCCATTCTATGCTATACTTAATCAGTTTCTCCCTATGGGGTGACAGTGTTGTACATATGTGTTGTAGTGGGGTAGTGAGGGTGTTCCCCACCCTCCCGATCCTGTCCCGTATGACATAGTAGCGCTCCACTTGTTACCCTTCCCTTATTTGGTAGCGGTTATCTCACTAGCAGTTTACAATATGCAGCCTTATATCGTTACCTGGCCCAGTAAGTTTGGGGACTTGCGATAGTCCGCTAAGGGAAATTATAAAAATATAGTATTTACATTTGTATATTTTCTTCAGTCTTTCTTCCTTTACACGATACCCTTACGGCCCCCTGCGGCCGAGGCGCACGTAGCCCCCTGCGGCTGCGTACCCCTTATGACGTTCTTATACAGTCGTCCTATTTTCACTTGCTCCTCCTCCTTCTTTTACACTTGCCGTGGCCGGCGTTCTCCGTGCGCAGCCACGTCCCCCGTTTCACCTTTCCCCGATCAACTCATTACCGTTTATCTCCGTTTCCACTCCCTTACCACGGTTCTCTTCCCCACCACTCTCAGAAAGAAAGATGTCTTGTGCTCGAGATTTCCTATGGAAGCCCTACTGGTGACGTCACCGATCTCTTCGAGCTACTGGTAAGTTCTTCATATATTCTTTAAGTTCAAAATACACTTGCAATCTACCCCCGTTAACCTCACAGCTGTCTTCCTGTCACTCCTGGAACAAGGTAATCAATAATATAATCGGACTGCGCACGCTGCGTCTCCTCGCGTGTGATACGCCCCTCGACAGGAGGGCTTAACCAGCCAATTATCTTCCGTATTAGGCAACTAACTAGCTACCGCCTAAAGGGAAACGTCATCTACCTATCGAGTGTCTTGCTCGAACAATAGGGATCCTCATCTACTCATTGATCAATAAATGCCAAATTGTAGGAAACCACACACACACACACACCCTTACACGTAGTCGCGACCTAGGCCAATCAGTGTCTACGAGCGGCCGCACGTGATGTTTTCGTGCTCCGCCCTCCCCCCTTCGCGTAACGTAGCCGACTGCTCTCACACTCGTTCGGCTACCATTCATTCCATTGCCAACACTAAATTGTCAAACCTTCGCCGCGCACCTGTGCAACACCTCCCACCTCCCGTATTTAATTCCTCCCCCCTCCCTCACAATTTCACATTGCTTGTTGTGCGTGGCATGCTCACCAAGTTCTCTTGATGCGGGGCCGCTCGACTGCGTGCACCCCTCCAAGCGGCTCGCCACCTCCCCTCGTCTGGACCACGTCTGGACACTCGCCAACCGCGGGCGGGATACTTCTCAACCGGCTCCCGAGGGCCAATATCCGGATTGCGGTGTCCGGTCTTCTCGCAGCTCCGCGATGGTCCTGTAGTCCTCAGAAGGGGGCAACGGCAGAGGGGGCCGCGCCGCAGGGCCTCCTCGCAAGGCGATTACCTGGAAAAAGTAAAAATAAAAAAGCAGATCTTAAACAGATCTCAGCAGTGCCTCCAACTTGTCGGGGGGGAAATTCTGCCGGGGTCGGCCGGACCGTCCGCAGACCTCCGGGCAGGGAGGCCCCAACTCATCCCGTATATCCCAAAAGAGATAGAGTATGAGACACACGCAAGAAGCAAGGTGACTCTGCTGTTTATTAGACAAACGGCAGGGATGGGTCAAGGAGCGTACGCGTCCGTCCTGACACACACACAATCGTGGAGCTCGCAGGCCCTTTTTACCTTAGTATGACGCGCTACTTGCGTCACTTGGAAAGTTTTAGCAAAAACCTATCTCCACTCTGGATTGGTTACTCGAGTGGTAGGGTTAGTATAGCGCACATATAGAGAACAGTGTTATTGGCTGAGAGTTAGTCAGGTGGTATACCTGGGCTGTCCCTTCAATTTGATACATGAAAATTGTTACATGAAGACCTCTGAGGATTGGTTAATGTGAATGGCGTCAGTGATAAGAACCCCAAGTTCTAATTGGTCCGCTCGCGAGCCTCCCAGTCTGGGACTATCGCTGTTCCCAGCTCGGGGTGCACCTGCCATTTGCAACAATGTTTTAATATGGGTAGGTGTAAACAATGTGAGGATTTATTCATATGTTGGGAGGTCGAATACTCCCACTGCTGCAGATGTCCAAATGAGTCTTTTAATTGTATCTGCCTGTGTCTCGAAACGTGGGATTCAGGCGTCTTCTTCCTCCTGGGCTTGGCATCTTGTCAGGTTTGGCTTTGTCACGTGAGGTGGGGCCGTGTTTGAGGCAAAATTCAACACAATTAATATTGTTTTTCCTAATGTGTGCCTGGTTTATCTTGCAGGTGCGACCTTGGCGTTGGCTTGCAGCGTGTGCGATTGCAACATCGTGCCCTTGGCGGTGTGCTTTCGCCGGGCTCATTTTGCAGGGTCAGCAACCCAGTTCTTGCTCATTCAATGTTCATGGAAGCTTTTGCCTGCGGCCTACTTGGGCCTGGTGCATAGGTGGGACCGTTTGATGCAGAGCGCTTTAGGTTACGGTATCATATTGCCTTGTCCTCAGTATCGTGTCCCCGTTATATTCTTCATTATGGTACATGGCTTTTTAGAAGAAGCGTGAGCAAGCCTTTTTTATATACGTTCATGATGCGTCTTGCGTTTCTGCATTTTGAAAGCCTATGTGGAAAATAATAAAGATGTACGTCCGTAAGTATGTCTGTCGCCTACGTCATAGCACTGAGTATATTCTTCGTGTAGATTGGTGCGGGAGTGTCCGGTGTGTATATTTGCACAGGTGTGCTGACCGTTGGCTAAGTCGTCATGGCATCTCTAACGACGTGTAGGTTTAGTCGAGTTGGTCCGTGCCGCAGGTGTCGGCATGGACAGGGTGGGCTGTTGGGCAGGTAGATGGGCACATCCGTATGTTCCTGTACTAGGGTATTTGGTCGTCCGGTAGATAGGCAAACTCCTCTCGTGGCGGGTGTCTGGGCCGTGATCCTCTAGGCCAAGCGCGAGAGGGGAAGGGCGGGAGCCTGTTCTTCCATTCTCCCACTTCAATACCGTATTCCATGCGCTGAGGCACTTTCAGTACCCCCCCCCCCATTCCTGGGCTGTTTCTGTATGGGTGTAGCCTGCACTGCAATCGGTGGCACCTTCCTTTATTGGGCCACGAGGGTGTGGACCCTCTCATGTGCTTGCCTGTAACAGGGCTGTTTGATACCAATGTTCAGTGGGGTAGCTTGTACCAGAGTGCTACTTGCCGTGCTACCTGAGACACACAGTCTTGTTTGCTTTACACTTATGTGGCGTAGTTTCTCAACCCTGTCACAGTGCCCCCTGTGTCCAGGTACTGCCAGTGTATCAACCACCCTCCTGGGCTGTAACTGAGTGGATATAGATTGCACTGCAATCCTTTGTTATTCCTCGAGGGTGCACGTCCTCTAATGTGCTCCTCAGCCTCAGGGCTTATTAATGCCACTATTCAGTGGCTATTTCCGTAGCAGTCAGCTGTCCCGATGTTACGATTATGTCCCCTTCTGCATGCAAGCGTAGGCGGTGTGGGGTTGGGCAATGTTCTGAATATGCCGCATCAGCTGTGCTCGTGGGGGAATATCCAGCATGCCCTCCCACGTCACTCCTCATCAGCCGCTTACCTCGCAAACGCTATGCCATTACTCTGCCACACACCATAGCCACTGCGGCAGCCTCGCTAGCTGACTCTGCTACCTCTGTCCTGCCTCTGCTCTCGGGCCACCTTTCTTAGCACCACCCTAGGTGTATTCATGCACTGCCATACTTGCCCGCCACTTTTGATCAATTGCATGATCACCAGGCTTCTCTGCTGCACTGGTCCTGCGCAGCCCCCTCCAGCATTTGGTTTCTTTCCGCATCTGTTTATTCCTGCTTTGTTCCACAAAGCAAAGTCCTCACGGCTGTCATCTTTCCGTCACCTCACCGATCCAGGCACCTTCCTCTCATGCTAATATCACTGCAAGCAGGTCCCCTTCAACGTTCCAATTTCGTACATTTGTGCACAAAATATTCATACACTGGATGTTTTTTAATGAAGAATTATTTCACACTGGGGCCAGTAATGTAGGCCAGGATCAGTCTGGATCATCTGGAGCTCTGAAGAAAGGCGTCCCTACAACATGGCTGTCAAGCCACGCGTCCAGTTGGTTCTTGATGTCTAGGAGGGCTGTTTATGTTCCATGACCTGGGCGAAAGGCAGATTGGTGGGTCTGAGGATTGAATCCCCGATGGGTGGGTTCTATGGTGGGCTGATGGTTAGGTTGAGTACTTTGGAGTCGATTTTCAATCATAGTTTTGTTATTTTTCTGGTGAGTGCATCTTGAATGTTGCTACACCAAGTGTCATCTTTGGTGATAGCTGAAGGGGGTGTGGTGGGTGTTTTGAGTTCACAGAGAATGACAAATAGTTCACGTGACCTTGAGGTGGCTTCTGACATTCTGGTGTTGTAGCAGGTTGCCTTGGTGGTGAGAACGGATTGTTTATATATGTTGGACTGTTCTGAGAATAGTGCCTTGTTAGATGGATTTGGATTCTTATGCCATGTAGCTTCGGCAGCTCTTTTTTTTGCTTGTAAGGATGTGTGGTGAAGCATGTATTAATTTGTTTGCCGTTCTTTTCTTTGTGAGGCTTGAGGGGCACTAAAGATTTGACTGCGTTTGAGTTGTACTGGTCTACTAAGGATTCTACATCATGGTCTATTGGTACTTTAGTCATGAGTAGCGGGAACATTTTTTTCATTGTAGGGTACTGTGTGTTTCGTGTGAGAGTGGAGGGTAGGCGAGGTGCTTGGTCAGTGTTCTTCTGTAGAGTGTGTAGATCAAAAGAAATGGCATGGTGGTCTGTCCAAGGGTAGTTTAGTTGACATTGGAAGTGATGTAAGTGTTACTATTGTGGTCAAGTAGCCAATCGAGTGTGCAACCTTGGGAGTGTGTGGGATCTACGATCCGTTGGGTACAACCTAAGGCAGTGCAGGATTTAGTCAAGGATGCAGCGTGGATATCTAAGGGGTCGGGTCATTATAGCGCAAGTTGAAGTCTCGCAGGATTATGAGCTGGGTATTGTGTTTAAGGGCGGCAATTATGACTTGGAGAAAGTTCTCTTTGAAGGTGGATGGAGGATTTGGGGAGCGGTACAGCGGCTAAAAGATATGGAGTGGTTAGGAGAGCCAGTGAGTTTGATGGTTAAGGTTTTGCAGGATGGGAGGGGGGTGATGGATATCTGGCAGAATGGGATAGTATCCTTGTATACAAATGCTACCCCTCCAGCTCTGCTGTTTGTCTATCCTCTCTAACTAGGGCATAGCCTAGGGGCATAGCATTAAAAAGGCAGGGCCAGCCCGGGGTCAGATGCATGTTTCAGTATTGGCCAAGATGTCGATGTCATTGGCAGTTATTAGGCCCTGGATGTGCAGTGCATGGGCGGTGACAGATCTGGCATTAATCTGAGAGCATTTCAAGTGATGGGGGGGGGAGCTTTTTCTTTTCCATGGTGCATTTGAAGGGGGGAGATGGTTGGGGCTTTTTTCTTTTCCATGGTGCATTTCAAGGGGGAGATGGTTGGGGCTTTTTTTCTTTTCCATGGTGCATTCTTTGATTGGTGCAGTGAGAGATGTGGAAGGCTTTGGGGAGGGATGGTTTGTTTGGGTGTGAAGGCGCAGGAATGTATTACGTAAGTTGGTGCTAGGAGGTAGATGTCTGAGGGTGGGCTGGAGCGCAAGAGTGAGGTGGGGTGCATGAGTGAGCTTGGGTTCAGGAGTGCGCTTGGGCGCCAGAGTTGCGGCATTGATGGTCTTGGGTGCAAGAGTGGTGGCACTGCGGAGCTCTGGTCTATGTGTGAGCTGAGGCGCATGAGTGAGCTAGCGTGCAGGAGTGAGCTTTTGTGCAAGAGTGGCGGCACTGAGGAGCATAGGCGCAAGAGTGAGCTTGGGCGCATGAGTGAGCTTGGCCACGGGATTGGCTGTGTTAGTGATCTTAGGAGCTTGAGTAGGGGTACTGGTGTGTAGGGTTGTTGCCATGAAACAGATTATGCCAAGGTGGGATGGTGATATGAGTGTTGGGGGTGTCCTGGTTGATGTTGGCTAACGGGGTGTGCTTGGGGTTGGAGAATGGATGACGTGAAGGGGGAGGGGGAAGTGTGGGGAGGAATGCAATGGGTGGAGGGAGAGGAAGGGAGAGGCAGGAATGTGCAATCCTTGAAGGGGTGACTGAGTCTTCAGGATAGCATGAGCTGTGAGGAAGATGGTTGGTAGATGGTACTGGAGGGCTGTGTGCAGGAATGAAGTTGGAAGACTTGTGAGGAGACACAGACGGCGTCTGTGCGGAGGCCAGCTCAGTGGCATTTATGTGAAGGGGAGGCAAGAAGGGGGTTGATGCAAGCTGCATAGGGTTGGAACTATTCATGTATTTTATTTTTTTTAACGTGCCTAATACCGTACCTGATTTTGGTTTCTAAGCTCAGATCTGGGATTCAAACCTCTATTGCTCTTCGTGGTCTTGATTCCAAGATCAGCGCGTTGCCCCCTGTGCTATTGTATAGTATCATGCTGGGGAGTTGCTACAGGGAAAGGGTCTAATACGCTCCCAAACGAGGCAGTTACTGGGAAATTTGCATCTGGCTTGGGATTGAGTCCGGGGGGCATACAGAAGCACAGGGAGTTTAGCATTGTGAGAGGTGAAGCCTTGACAATTAAACGACACTGAAAGTCAAAGAGAAGTATCTCTTCTTTCTTTGTGTTGTGGAAGTAAAGCTAGCATCACAGGTGGTCTGGTAGGAGCAGGAGCCGGCGAAAGGTACTTTGAGGGGCAGGCCTTTGTTGGGATTATAGTTGGCGATGGCCAGTGAAGGTAGGGAGCAGCTCAATGAAGTCGATGCAAGGGCAGGTAAAGCTGGGCCTTTGATTGGAGCCGTCTTCGCCTCCCAGCTCAGCAGGTTCGGTGCTTCCATGCACCAATCAGGGTGCAGCATTGCGACAGGCTCTCCTGTTCACTGTAGGAAGCTGTGTGGAGCGTTGGTCTCCATGCCGGCCATGTTTTTAGGCCTCCTCGGAATTCAGCAGAGTTGCAAGTTCTCACGAGACTCGCCATCACTCACAAACAGTCCCTCTACTTGCCAAAGTCTGTCCTCCCTTGTCACAGCAAGATGTCTGGTGAGATGCACACTCAGCAACAGTCACTTAATATGTCACCTGCCTCCAACCAACGGTGGGGTGTTGTCCTCCCTAGCAGTCAATGACCTTAAATGTCACAAGTGTGCATGTCATGCAAGGTGATCACTGATATACTCCCCTTCTTAGTAGTCACAATAAAGATAGCACAATTATTTACAGCCACCTCAAATCTTTAGCCTCCAAATGTGGTTTAAAAAACCACATACATTTTCAGTAACAACAGTTTTCGATATCTCCCTCAACTAATACTATATCAGGTTTCTACTTTTCCCTCAACTACATAGTTTAATATTCTACCTCTCGCTCGACTACCCCAGTAACCTCCTACCTCTGCCTACAAGCCAGATCACAAATATGCATGTATTTTATAACCTGTGAGGGCAAACGTGTCCAAGTTCATGCAAATCAGTTCACATCGTGTATTAGTGTTTTGCAAAGCATCAACATGCTGGAATGGCTTCTTTCCCCAAGAGCTAATGTGTCACTGCAATATTCACAAATTAATAGCCATAATAATATATTATGTTATGTTGATTTATACCACGCACCGCTACCAGACTCGGACTGGTCTATGGGGCAATAGGCCCATGGCCGCACCAAGAACCAAAATGCTGGTGCAGGTTGTTTTGTTGGTCAAAGTGGGCTACTTTTTTGGCCATATGGGCCGCTTTGATGAGTTACTTCATTATTTATTTTAAAATATTTTTATTGGCATTTTGAAATCGTACATGACATAGATAATGATCCCCCCCCCCTGATTTTCATCGTCATTCTTGCGGTTTCCATACATACTTAGTTAACTTTATAAACAAGTAACAAACATTAACTGTCTTCATGCTTTTGAACAATTATGACTTCATTGTCTAGGGATTGGTTGGTGGCTTGTCTACCTCCTTCCTTGGTGCGGTTGCGAGGGTGGTTTGGTTTATTGTTCTTCTGTTGTGCTACATCTGTATCTTTCCTTATGTGCCTCCTCACGGAGGCATGTCGTCAGATGGGAGGAACATGTCTCGCACCACTGCCTTCCATGCCTTGAATTTAGAATTGGTGTCCCCCTCACTCCTGGCGGTCCGCATGCCCCAGGCTTCTGTCTCTGCAGCTGTCCATTGTTCCATTTCCCTTTTCCAACGTGCATATTGTGGGCCCCTTTTTGATTTCCATGACATTGCTATCTCTCTTTTTGCTAGTATACATGCCATGTCCATCACCCTCACTATATGTTTGATCTTACTCAGTCTTGGATGCTTGCCTAGTAGCATTCTTTCGGTGTCCAATCGTATCTCTTGACTCCCCCTTTCTTGCATGTCTGTTCTATGTTTGCCCAGAGGGTACTCGCTTTCACACATCCCCAGAACATGTGCATTAGATTGGCTTCATCACAGTTGCACCACAGGCATTGTGCCTCCGTCTGCCTCTTGAATCATGCTACTTTTTTTGGTGGTCATGTACGTCCTGTATAGGATATTTGTTTGTATTAGTCTGAATCTGGCGTTTCTGGACACTGCCTTCGGGTGTTTCAGTGCTCTCTCCCATTCATTGTCTGTGAAGTCTTCACCAGTGTCCATTTCCCATTTGGTTTTTAGTGTGATGCTGCGGGGGCTGGGCCTATCGTTTAATTGTGCATAGATTCTTGACACTGTCCTCCACCCGTCACTCAGATTGTACATTTCTCTCACTAGGGGACTTGTTGTTGGTTCAGCTGGCCAGTCTCTCCATCTCACCCTGGCCTCGTGTTTGAGTTTCTGGTACCACAAGAATTGCCCCATTGGCAGGTCCTCTTTCTCATGCAGCGATTTCAGTTCCCTGAATTCTCTTTCCTTGTACATGTCCCCCCAGGTGTATATACCCATTATTTCCCACTGTCTAATGGTGCTGAGGTCGGCTGGCGTTGTTCTCATCTCCGCCATAATTGGTATTTCAGGGGAGTAAGGGTTCTCCAAATGCACAATGGTTTTAGCTCTTCCCCATATTTGTCTGCCTAATTTGGCCAGCATAGGTACGCCGCAGGTATGATCCCCTGGTATCCATATTGTTTCTTTGAGGTGTGTAGGTTTGATCAGGTCGCTCAGTAGGCCCGTTTCGTTAGTGACTTCATCCAACAACCATTTGGTGACTTGACTTAGTTGGACCGCTAAGTAATATCTTTCGAAGTCTGGAAGCTGTATGCCCCATGCTCCGTTTGGTAGAGTTAGTGTGGCCAGTGCCAGTTTGTGGCGTGTCTTTCCCCATATGAAGTCTCTGATCTGGGCGTCTAACTTGCGGAAAAAGCTTGGTATGATGTAGTGGCAGATGTCTGGAAGAACTATAGGAATCGTGGCACAGCTATCCTTTTTACTATCGATGCCCTCCCCATCATTGACAGCGGGAGTTGGACCAGAATTTCGTTGAGTTGCGGAGTCCTTGTGTTGCCGCCATTGTGTTGTGTTCATGCATGAGTTCTGGTGTGTGTCTGATCTTAACCCCCAAGTACTTAAATGTGTCTGGCTGCCACTGTATCCCCACCAGTGGTAAGTTTTCTATCCTTGTCTCCCTTAAGCCCGTTAGTGGGAACATGCAGGATTTCTGTCTGCTGAAGTGTATCCCTGAGTAGCTTGAAAAAGTTGTCTAGCACTTCTAGGATTGTTGGGGCATTGTACTGTGGATCTCTCAGGTAGAGCAGAACGTCGTCCGCATATAGTGAGCCAACCTGATACCGACCTCCCACCCACCCGTATCCCCGCATCCCAGAACTGTTTCCTTATGTAGATTGCAATTGGTTCTAACCCCAGAAAGTAGAGCATGGGTGACAAGGGGCAACCCTGTCTGGTGCCTCTCTGTATGTTCCAAGCTCCCGAGACCAGTTTGCCCGTCTTCACCCTTGCCGTGGGGTCTTTATACAGTATCTTAATCCATCGCACAAATCCCTCCCCGAATCCAAATTCTGCAGTACCTCTATCAGCCACTCCCAGTAGATAGAGTCGAATGCCTTAATGGCATCTAATGACATCACTGCCATATGCTCCTCATCCCTCTCGGTTTGTGCCATAATGTGCTGTAGTCTGCGCAAATTGTCAGTCGTGTTGCAGCCAGGCACAAAGCCATTTTGGTCCTCATGTACCAAGCTTCCTATCACTCTAGACAGTTTCTTGGCCAGAATGGTGGTCAGTATTTTTCTGTCGTAGTTTAGCATTGCTATTGGACGGTATGAGTCGCATTCGTCTGTTGGTTTGTGTGGCTTGGGTATCAGGAAAATCAGTGTTTCTCTCATGCTTTTGGTTAGGGTTCCTGTCTCGTAGGCCTCTTGATACACCTCCTATAGCACTGGGGTTATCGTTGCTTCATACACTTTATAGAACTCTGGGGGAAGCCCGTCTGTTCCTGGGGTCTTGCATGTGGCCAGGGATCTGATGGCATCTGTGATGTCTTCTAATGTGATCGCCTCCTCTAATGTCTCCCGCTGCTGCTCACTTAGCTTGGGGAGTTCTATTTCTTCTAGTGTGTCATGTATGTCTGTCAGCGGCACTTGGGTGTTGTGTGCATATAGTGTGGAGTAGAAGTCAGAAAAAGTGTCATTTATTGAGTTCTGGGTCCTTCTCGTGTCCCCCTTCTCATCTTTTAGTGCGGTCACTGGGTGCTTTGGATGCTCTTTTTTACATAGCCACGCCTGCAGTCTACCCGGTTTGTCACCGTTTATGTGTGTCCTGGAGGTGCCCTTTATATATTCAAATTTAGCCAGCCGACCCCACGCCTGGTGACAGCTTGTCTGCGCCTCCAGCAGACTTTCCTCCTCTGCCCTGGATCCCGAGCTATGAGTTACTTCATTATGCGGCTAGTAGTTTTGACCAGTGTTGCTGAATAAATATTCTTTAAAATGCACAATTTGCATCACATTTTATCAAAAAACTCCCCCTTGGGTACTACTCAAACTGTCTGTCACAAAAGGAATGAATAGCCATTTGCAACTGTGAGACACTTTTTCGTTGGTGCCCTTATCTGTGATAAGTTGGAAAAGTCCCTTCCAGGTTCTCTCACGTCGCAACAAGTCTGGACTGGGAGATCCGATCCAGCTTTGCTACTGTGGACTTGTGACCACCGTTGGACTGGCCTGTAAGGCACTCTGGAGATTTCCCAGTAGGCCTCTGCACCCCTGAGCCTCTTTTGTGCAGTAACTTATTTTATTTCGAAATGTTCTTATAGGAAAAGGGAAGGACTTGCTGAAAATGTGTAACATAGGGCTGTTTTGAAAATTATGTCCAGGGCCTCTTTTGGTTCCCAGTCCTTCCCTGCCACCGTCATCTTTCTACGGTATGGAACTCCTCACTGTTTTATAATAATTTTGGACGAACTACTTGGGTCACTGCCACAGCAAAAAATTTGGATACAATTCTGTCAACTATAGAAAAACGACCATAGGTAAACAATATTCAAATGGAAAGGATTGAAACGCAAATGCAAAAACTTTAAAAAACCCTTTGGGTTAAACAAAGTATTAAAAAAAAATAATAATAATAATAATTTGGTCATACAAGTGCCTTGTGACAAGAGATTAACTGTGGGCATCTGAATTTCTCTGAAGTTGTCGATAAAATTAGAGCAACAGTTTTGTGAACATTTACACTTGTATATAGTGGCGGCTGCCTTACACTTTAACTGTCTTGCTTGACTATAAATATTACTCAAGCTGCAAATATGTCTCCAGCATTAACTAGGAACATACAGCGTAATGTAGGCAAGAAAATCGCTTATAATGTTAACTTGACTAAACAATTACTAGAACCTGATAAAAGTCAGAGCTCTGGCGCTGACGGAGGATGATGTAGTCCAAACTATTCACCAGAATCTGTGGCTACAGTCAGATTTAATGTTACATTAATCTTTTATTGAGGTAATGGCCAATTGGCTTATACAGACCTACCTCGGGCTCCTCCGGATCCGACACAGGCCAGATTCAGATTGGGTCCCATTATAACTATGACCCCCAGAAACTGGCTTTAAAATTACTGATTATTACTCACAAGCAGGCACTAGTACAGTAATAACGTATTGGGAATCTAGTATATCCATTGCTATCGAATACCTGGGTAATCTGACTGACAGAAGCATTTTGGACGGTGTTGCCCAAATAGACTTTGAACAATCGGATGCGAATTAACAGGAGGGGATGGAAATGAGCTATACAGGGACACTGGTAATAACTACACAAATAGGAGGGTGTGATATTTCTCCAATAATACAAGAGAAAACACCCGGCTCTCCATTACAACTGCTGGAATCTAGTAACTTAGCGCAAGATGCTGAAACCAGTGAAGCTCGCACCTGTCATCACACTCTCAGAGTGGCTGATGAGCAAATAAAACTCTCTCTTCCTTCCATTTCAGCTCTTAATTCCATCTAAAACTCATTGGTCGAATTATATGACAACATAAGAGATGAGGTTAAGGCTCACACCCTGATTCTTAGCGAATTGAACGTTAAGATGGATATTTTAAGTAACTGGGTCTTTAAGCAGAATTGATCACGTATTATTAAAAGTGATAAACTGGTGGGAACAAGTGGTGGTACTAATGATAGTGGCCACTTAGCAGTGGAGAGGGAAATGCAGACTGGTGGTCTAGCAAAGGCCATTACAGAACAAATCGACTTAAAAATTCAAGAGGATATTTTACCTGATCTTTATAATGGGGTGTGCAAGTAATCCTGCAATTAAAGCATGTCCCACTGTAATTTAAATAAGCCCAAAAAGGCATTTGGAAAACCAAAAACAGAATGATAAAATTGCAAAGACGGGACTCCAGAAAATGTTAGAGAGAAATATATTGGGGGGGAAGGGAAGGAGGTAGGTCACACATTGAACGTTAAAGTAGCTCCTTCCACTATAAATGACCCCAGTGGGCTGGTTCTAAAAATACCTTATTATGTATGGCTGCACAAATGGGTAAGGGAGAGATTAAGTATATTGATCTAACCACACAAAGCTGTCAAGACATTCAGCAATGTCATACTAGACATGAATTAATAAGTAAGGAGTCAGGTTCCATGTCAGTCCAAGGTCCCAATGTCGAGGGACCTTGGTCCCTTTGCAAGAACATGGGGGGGGGGAGAAAACTGAGCAATGCTGTATCATTAATGAGGGTCAGAACCCAGGTTGTTCGAGAGCTGCACCCAGTCAAACTTCAAAAACAGAAGCAAATATAAACCAAATTTCATTGGTTAAGACAGAAGTTTTAAGCAATAAAGAAAGACGGCCTGCCATTTTCAATAAACCAAAGCAGGCTGACAGAGGCAATTAAAATAGATAATCCATCAGGACAAGTACCATCCACCACATTAATACAACACATAGTAATCAGCTATGGGTTTGGCAATTACGATCAATCAACTAAGAGTAACTCTGGACCAGATTCCCCAAATAATTGGAAGTTTTTAAAGTGTGAGAGAGAGAGACTTGCCAGAGTACTTAAACTAGGCACATGACAAGTAAATGATGAATATCAGAACAATTCTAGCATGTCAAAAAGCATCCTAACCAGTCAATAAGAACTAGTACAGAGTTATGAATCCACATAGAGTTCAAATAAATGCAAATGCTATATTTTGAAATACAAGCTCAACTTAATTTGAGGTGACCTTAAACAGGACACCATTTTAAGATTAATACATTTGATTCCAAGATTGGATGGCATCACTACACATGATATAGATTTTGTGTGTTTTCCATATGAGAATCGAACGGATTTGGTTAAAGTGCATTTAAAATCTCTGTTCGTCATGGGAAAGTTGATGGATGAGAAAAGTTAATTCCTGAATATGGGATGCATGGTATACAGGGACAGGAAGGAAATATGGCCTCTTTTACAAAGTTTGAGGGAGCAATGCATTGGGCAAGTAAATGCCCCGACTGAATTCCTAGCTGGTAAAAAAGGATCTAAAAGTATTGAAACAAGTACAAATATTTCCTTTCTGGAGAAGTTGAATAATCTATCAAGAGGTGATCCAGAACAGAGTTGGCTTACCATGCCTGTTGCATTGCAAAAATTACAAAACTAATCAAAATGAGTGTACGCCGGTGAAAGAAGTAACACAATTTTATTAATGGCCCCAAACTCAGCTGGGACAGCAAAATCAAACAGAACAGAACTGCATGAAATGGTGCTGTCAAAGAAACGCAAAAACACTTGAAAGGGGACTCCAAGCAAAATATATCCACGGCCGTGCCTGGAAAGAACAAGAATATATAAAGCAACTAAGAGGCCGGGATAAGCAAACTTATTGAGGTGGACGGCAAGACAGAAAAAGTGCTTATCACAGCCTATTCTTAACAAAACCAAGTGGACACATCATTCATTGGGAAGTGAAAGGATTCAATTCACATCCATAACATATTAGAAAATAGATGTATTAATTTGTAAAAATTTACCATAAGAGTTGTAAAATCTCGTAATGTATCAAAAATAGAAACAATAAAAAATAGAAAAAGAACTAATAATTAATTTTGATATAATGATTGCTAATACCATTCACCATGTATATAGTGTGCAACAAAACCAGACGCACTCACATCACCAATTACTCCATCCATACTGCACTCATACATACCTAAAATACAACGCTAATCACAAAAATACACAACATGTACATAAACATAAACATAGGAGTTTTTGCACAAAATGTTATAGTACCATTCACAAAATATAGTCAATAGCAAACACTGTATTGCTAGAGATAACGTTTACAGAACTCGAAAACTTAACTTGTCAAATTAATTGACAATTAATCAAGACAAGAATTAAAAGAACAATCAAACAACCAACATGTTCCTTTCCATCTTTATTATTAAATCATTTGTGTGGAAATTCATCAGGGGAAAAGAAGTTCTGACGTCTTCGGAGTTGAATGATACTGGATTGTCGCAAAGCACTGTACAACTGTCTTGGCCTGACAGCTAAACAAGAAAGCAAAAATTACTGACCTCATACCAAATGAATTCAATGAGTTCAGTATATATCTGATACGCTCTGTCAATGGGCGTGATATCAGGGTCAAATGACCTAATGAGAAAGCGTTCACCTAATTGCGGTCACAAACAAAGATGAATGGACCAACAGAGCTTAAGAACTAAATGAATAAGGTTCTAGCCCGATGTACTATGTAAGAGAGTAAAAAGAAGAAGAAATAACCCTAAACCAGGTGTAAAATATCAATTGGTGTAGTCGCTGATTACACCAATCATAAAAAGTCACTCAAGATGTAATGGTGACAGACTGTTTGCAGTTAGAATAGATAACGGCAGTCTCGTTCTTATATATAAAAACTGATAGAACACTGATATATTGGAACAGACAAGGGCACCTAATAACAGCCTTGTAGTAATGAACAACCTCAACCCTCTAACCAAAATGGTAAGGGGAAGAAAAAGATAAAGTTAAACAGACATAGGCAGCAAATGGCTGTGTCTAAATTATTGACTCAGGTCATTCAAAAACGTGATTCAGAAAATAATGTCACTTACTCAGCTATAGAAAGACTACTGGTCAGTAGGAAAATGTAGTTAATCAAGAAGTGTGGTATCATACACATACAGAACCGTGTGCTGTTCGTAATAATGCACCCTGCAAAGAAGAAACAAATAATGTATATAATAAGTGTATGGCAAATGAGACTAGATTAGTACATTAGCTGGTATGAATCGCCATACCCTGAACAAAAGTTAAACCCGGAAAGTAATTGACAAATAGAATTCAGAGAGGCACTTACTTGTCAAAACAAAATGAACGGAACCCTTGTTTGTGTGTGAACAAAGCCGTGCTTCGTCGAGCGAGGTGAAGGGAGATCAATTGTGTGAGGATAGAGGCTGCGAAAATGCCTCACAGCCAGCGTTCAATGGTGCCTGTCTAGTTAACCAGCAAACCAAATTTCTATCAATGAAAAAAATGAAAAAAATGGGCGGCAACGCAATATGTATTATATCCAGCAGGCAATAACTCCATGGAATGCCTAAAAAGCGTCATGGAGTATTCGGTGAAACAAACGCTCAAAACATCAATGGAATGGCACACCTGGTGAGCCTGTAAAAAGTACAAACACTAAACACTGTGACTGGGTGCGGTTGACAGCCGAGCAAATAAACTCTGGTCACGGGGTCATTCAACGGTTGTGTCAGTAGTAAACCATAAAGCTGTTAAACACTTAAACTCCCCCTGCGCTACACTAATGACATTCGTACTGCACATTGCTCACCGGGAGCGATCGCAGGACTGGTGTCCGTGGCCAAAACGAGGAAGTCTTCCGAAAAATAGTAGAAGGACTAACAGAAGTGTGTGTGGCTGCTCCATATATATAGTGAAGCATCAAGGTTCTCGTTACGTGATGTAACAGGCTAATGACTCGCACAAGCGGGCATATTGAAGTGACAGCAGTGATCTAACAAGTGCACAGTAAAACTGAATATAGAATGAGCAAAAGGAACAAAATCAATGTAAAAGACGGACCGTAATAAAATGGAAAAAGTAATCTGTTGCACAAAAACTACAACCAAAAGTTACAGAACCAGATCAAACTGTTCATTAAGACCGATCAGATGACTTTTGGTTAAACATATTAGTCTCATTTCATCTTTCACCAAGATATTTCTGCTCGTATTTCAACCATTGGCAGTATGTATTTTCTTTAGAACTGTCCATTTTAAATCTTCACAGTCATGATTATTTGTTAAAAAATGTCCGACCACAGGGGCTGTAACATTTTTGTTCCTGATGCAGCTCTTATGTTCAGTTATTCGGATCTTAACTTTTCGTTCACTTTGTCCAATATACAATTTTGGACAGGTACACCAAATGGCATCTATAATGTCACTGGTGTTGCAGTTGGTGAACAAATTCTGTTGCCAGGGTTTTGATAGGCCTATATCCACAGACGTACTCCATTTGGTAGAGGAACAGCATTTGCACATGCCACACAGGGCATGGCCACTGTGTCTATCTAAACCCCATTGCTCAGTGATAGTTTTTTGAGAAGTCAACTGGTCACTGATATCGTTCCTTGTTATCAATTCTTTAAGATTGCGTCCAAGTTTAAATGCACATCTAGGTGCCGGAACAGGATTATTGCCTTTGGATAAAATATGCCAGTTCTTCATGATTATTCTTACAATCTTATGGGCCAATGGATTGTAAGTGCTCACAAACACTAGTCCGTCCGGATCAGATGTGGGTGTTTTTTTCTTGTACTCTAATAGAGCTTGTCGATGGTTATTAGAAGCCCTTTTAAGAGAAAGTTTGACAATTCTACGGGGGTAACCTCTTTGAATGACGTTCTCACTCAGAATCTCGGCTTCCTCCCAAAATATGTCAGGATTAGTGCTGTTTCTCTTCAACCTCAAAAATTGGCCAAACGGGAGGTTGTCACAAAGTGTTTTAGGGTGGAAACTGGTCATATCTTAATAAAGAATTGCGGTCAGTGGGTTTATAGAAACGTTTGACTTGTAGAGAATTATTGATGTTATTCACTGAAATCGTTAGGTATGAAAAGTCATTCTTGTGTCTGTCATAGTGGATGGTGAACTATAAGAATGGATTAATACCATTAAGCCAATCAAAAATTGCCAGTAGTTGTTGTTCGTCTCCGTGCCAGATCATCAGCACATCATCAATAAACCTTTTCCATAAAATCTGATGATGGCAAAAGGAATTGTCCTCAATGTAAATACTTTTTTGTTCCACTGAATCAACATAAAGATCAGCCAAGGTAGGTGCCATGGCTGAGCCCATGGCCGTACCATGGATCTGTTGAAAATAATCATTGTTGAATTTAAAGTAAGTAATGTCAAAGAAAACCCTTTGAGGAGAAAAAGTTTATAGATAGAAAAAGAATTAGCATTTGAGACATAGAAAAAATCTCCCCACACAAAAATGATTGGTTCTTGCACTTTGGGCTCATATAGAACCCTATACATTATGCTGGACCATTGGGTACATGAACCTTTCCACACCGCCCTCAATTACAATATTGTGATGTCACAATCCACCTCCCAATTCCCACAACACAAAATTATACGATTGAAATGTTAAACGGGAAATCATATCGTGCCTCCTTCTGATTTATATTGGCCTAAGCCTAGTCGCTCTGCGAAGAAAACCGCGTTGCAAAGTTCCGATTTTGGATCGACTTCGCCGATATTTTAGGATCATCCTCCATTTTGATTTCTGTTCATATGTGATTCTCTGTTCTAAATGGTGGACAGTGTTTCCAACTTGTAAATGAGCCTTCCCGACCTTTGAATCTTGTTAATGGTTAGACTGTCCGAGGGCCGAATGTTTAGACTAGGTAATGAGACCTTGCCCCGAGCATGACTTGTGGTCTAAGGATTGTCTGCACTAACAAGCCTCATCCACGAACACACATTGAGGACAATAGTAAGTAAATTCGAGCGTGGACACTGGCAGAACTACATTGTGCAGGGATATGTGCTAAGGCTCATTGTTAAATCCAGAAATACACTTTTGCCATTGTAACTTGTTGGAAACGCAAACCTATCTAATCCATGGGCATATTATTGTATGAGCTATATGTGAACTCGGCACAAACTCTAGACCGCAGATTATTAACCTGTAGAAGGGCTGGACAATATTGCAGGATATGTATAAATAATGTGAATGTTAAGATGTCCAGTACCTCTCCCTCCTCATTCTGACGGGCTGGTACTCATTGCAGGGTGTCGAGAGCCAGATAGCTATCTGTATCAGATCTGTGTTTCTTTGTAACTGCGCAGTATTAAAGATCTGTGAATCTTTATAGCTCGTGTTTGGTGTATTTCCTTTTGTGGTATTCAGCCTCGATATTTCCTTGCTTTTACAGAAACATTTGAGATGACCAGCAGAACTTTATTATTCTGCCCTGGTCACCTCTTCCTGTCTCTCATGGGAACGGCTACCCACAACGACATCATGAGAGCCTTGACCCACGGACATACTTTAAAATTATTTTTGCATATTGGGTAATTATAAACTGCTGTGGGTCTTATCGGCTTCACTAGAAAATCACATTTTATAAATGATTTTGAATTATAAAACGGTCATATATTCCTCTTTCAAAGCAACATCTGTGTGCTTCTCTGTACACTTGGCCAGGGATCACATGCTCTGTGCTAATGAACCATCTGCATTTGCCTTTGCCACAACCACCCTTTTGTCAAACACTGAGTTGGCAATTTTAGTGCATTGCGTGTCTAACACATGTAGCTGCTAGGTGGGTGACATTGCAGTTTGGCAGGTCTGCAGGGAGGAGGAAATGACACTGCACACAGACTTTGGTCCTAAAACAATGAAAGGAAGAGTCTGCTGGGCTTGGGGAGGGTAGGGCTGGCTAGCTTGGTACTCTCCCTGTGTGAGATGCTATATCTGGGGTGTGTAGGAGTTATGTAGGTGTTACAGACTCGAATTTCAATGAGGGCAGAATTGTATGAAAAACTCAGACTCTTGCAAAAGAGGTATGATAGTGTGTGGATCTCTGTCGTGAGGCTGGTGTGAGACAGTGCTATGAATTCATACAAACCATAAAGGGGTTTGAAATCACCATTGGATAGTAGCAAATACTACAGCAACGTGCACCATACCATGGTATAGCATGGACTGAGTTGCAATGAAATTTAGGACTAACAATTACTTACCACTAAAACCCTAATATATTAATGTCTAACACATTAGCAATATTAAAGGCAGCTTAGTCCATAGCTCACTGGTGCAAATCAAATTGGGATGCACATGGGATTGCAGGCATGGGCTGAGCGATGTTGCTTGGAAAATAAACGTACAAAAGCTGCTTTTGCAATGGGGATGTGAGTGGGGAATTTGCTGTTTCAAATAGTTCATTGTTTAAAGCTTTCAGCAGCTAGCGCAGGATGGAAAATGTTACAATTAGACCATCTGCTCACTGAGTTGAATTCTGTGCAAAGGTGAAAGGAGCCAAACACGTAGAGGCATCCTATAACTTTCCAAAAGGCTTGGCTTCCACAGGAGGTGTCTGATTGGCACGTGAAATCACTGTGAGAGGCAGGGGCATTTTATGCCTTCTCTAGGGGATATACCTTGGAAGGAGGAGTGTTGGGAGAGTTTAAATAGGTGCAATCAGAGAAGGAAGGAGGGTGGAAGAGAGAGGGGACACAGACCAAGTGCCCGTGACTGATGCCTTTCCTGCTGAACTAAAAGGAGGGTGTGCCAAGGGAGAGACAGCTGAGCTGTTGCCCGGAGCTCACAGAACCTGTCCTTCAATGGTTTTGCAAATTCTTCAGACATTTCTAGGCGAGCATCTAGTACTAGTGAGGGGGATGTGTATGTGAATTACACCGATCATTCAAAAAGGGTAATACAGACATCAGGGAAGCTATTTCATGCTCTGCATTTTCCTGTGCTAAGTTATCTGTCTGTGAAAAGAAATAAATTGCAAAGAACAGTGGCTATCTCAAGGTTCAGATATAAAAATATGTGTGTTCTGCAAGATTAGAATAGGTGTTCTCATTCAGCAGACGGAGGTTCTTGTGGTGTGAGAGGCAATGGAAAATCATTACTACACTGTTTTCATCTCACTTTCAATGTTATAACAATTGCATATTATGTGTAGAAGAAGAAAGACAAGGTTAGAACATCTGTCCTAGTGCCAGACCGCATTTGAACCAGCGCGCCCCCTAGTTAACAACTTACCAGCTATTGTACCGCTGCAGCTTTGTTCCTCGTTCCCTCCAGCTTCCGCCTCGAGCTCCTCAGCTTCTGCCGGACCGGCAACATCACGTGCAAGGGAAGAAAGCAAAGGAGCAAACATCAAAGGTTGAACAGACAGCAAAACAAAACCAAAAGGAGGTAGAACTGCTATGTTACAGGTTCATACCCAATTTTAGTCAATAAATGAAACAAATATATAATGGGACTTGGGGAACCTGGTATATTAGTACTAATGGATTAAATCCTAAGTTTGTAACCCATGAAATTGTCCAAAAAGAAAAAAGTTTGAAAAAGGAGACTCACACATATCAAAGGTTGTGAACATACGTGGTTTGTATTAAAACAAAGAACATCAAAAAAACATTTGTAAACAATATACATATGACAAATTGCAACAATCTAGACATCAATAACTAGTGAAATCAGAAATTAAAGTCCTCTTCAGTACATAGGTGAATTGGAAGTACAGAACATAACCAATCCGGGCTCTTTAGTGCTAAATGGAAACTATAAAACGTAACCCGTGAGGGGAAGGTACACAAATGATTTTAAGTGTAAAGCATGCCCCATGTGTAACACATGTGGAAGTTATGGGCGTCAAAAGAAATTGGTGCTCTTGTGGACCTGTAACCATTTAGGTCCTAGAGTAGCTTATATTCAGGAAAGCATCTCATCTTGCAGGTGCCAACGTGACATGGGGAACGTGGTCAGATTGTCGATGTCAAGTACTGGCCTAACAATATATGATAGATGGACCCCAAAGGGACTTTTTGATTTGTGCAACCCCCTTGCACATAGTGCACGTTTCGGCGGAGGAGTTATCCAACTTGAAAATGCATCAGAGGGATAAATATTTTTCTACAAGAACCGCCTTCTTCAGGGCAAGTAGGTGGCCCCTGTAGCAAGAAAACCAAAACAAGAGAAAAAACAAGAAAAAATGAGTAAGAAGTTCTTATTTGTCAGAACCTTAATTCTTTCTGGACATAACTGGGTTAATTAGTAGCAACAAATATATTATGCAAAAGAACTGAGTAGTCGGTTTAATTAAAAACCTTGAGTACTTCGAGGGCAAGACAGAACAATAACGGGAGTGGAGATGAATACAACTATGATTTCTGCGTGGTGGTGGAAAAGCATGTCTAACTCACCACGGAGACCTTGTAGTGAATCTCGCTGTGAGGCAGGCTCCCCGTCCAGGCCGGACCAGTCAATCCGCACTATTTGTTGCTTGTTGCAAGAGTGTGTGGCTGGGCCCAGTCCACAAAAATAGGTAGCGCAGGAACCAACCTACTCTACAAAGAAGGCAAAGATTGATTTGAGAGTGGTGTCAAGGCACTGTATGCTGTGTATGCAGTAATAAGGTGCAATGAAGGCTCAGTGGGTTCTGCGGGATGTATTAAAGAACATGCACCCACCCAGACTGTTTGAGGGACTGGTGGAGTGTATTCAGAGTGCCTGTATATCCCATGCACAAAAAGACCCCCATACAAGGTACCTGGGATAGAAGTGGCTGGCTCCCTGGGTGTGGATAGCGTTCATTAAGCGGGGAGGGGCGAGACTTCACTCGTGCCGTCGTTGTATCAGGAATGGAGCTCTGGTAGCTGGAGGGCTGGTGTCAGGCTGCTCCTGTTCATGTGGGCGAGAGTGGAGAAATGTGGCCGTTAATAGACAGTGTGAATTTTGACATCTACTGAGCTTGTAACTGAACTCAAACTAAAAAAAAATTTGAAATGTGCCTGGGGAGTAATTCCTGTGGCACTTCAGAAGTCGTGCCGTCTGGACGCTAGTTATCAGATGAACTTAGCGTTACTGGTGTGTGCTCTCAGGCGCATGTTTGTTTTGGTCTGTCGCACTGCTGCAGGCTGAAGGCGTCTGCATCGCTGGCGTTTGTGGTTCAAGAGGGTGTGTGTGTCTGAGGGCCAATTGAAACGCGGAACGTATTGTAGCCTGATAGGTTGCCGCATTAGGAATGCGGAACCGACTCAAGAAAGTCCGTTGAGCCAACGGGGGCGGAGTCACCAGTTTGAGCCGGTGCTGGACGTACGAGGAGAAAAACACATGGGAAGGTAAAAGGGTCACTGCGTGGCGCAGAGCGTAAATATGTGTGCCCTTGTTGAAACGCCCTGTGAAGTTGTAATGCTCCGGTGAGGGAGGCTTTGAAGAGAAGGCGCCTGGGCACCCGATCTTACATCAAAAAAGTTGAGTGAGTGGGTGTGCGGCGGCTGTCCATTCGGGGCAGGACTGAGCCCGCCTGATTAAAAAACGTTGCCGCGTTGTCTAAGTAGAGTGCTGCATTGGTCTGCACTTAGTGGTTGAGTGGCAGGCAGGTGTAGTCAGCGATGCACTGCCTGAAAAAGTACTCATAGTCGGTTATGACACGGAAAAGTGCTATTAATGAGTGAAAGTGCACAGATGGACTCCCAGCATAACATGGTCAGCGTATTTGTTAGCCAAATGTCCTTATCAAGGAGCACGGTCACATTCAAACCAGAATGGGAGATCGCTTTGACACTGCAACAGAGAATAGAGTTGGATATCTCTTAGACGTTTGGAGATCCGCACATTCTCTCCATGGGGAAAGAGTGCGCATCTAAGAATACAGGGGTAACAGAACTCTCCCATTAATATGGGAAGATTTGTGGTTCATTGAGGCCCTTTTCTACCGAGTCCAATCTGTGAATCCACCTACATTCTAGGTCCAAAAGTCGTCCCTGAATGTTGGGACCCTTACGCACTCTTTCAAGAACCCACCATCTGATATCTTGTGTGGTGTGTTTTTTGTCCATATAGTGTTGTACCGAGGGTGATTTAAGATTTTTGCATCTGATCCGTGACCGGTGTTCGGAAATCCGTGTGCCAATGTTGCGCATGGTTTGCCCGATATACGGTAACTTGCATGGGCATTCTATGCAATAGACCACTTGGTTGGTTTTGCAATTAGAGATATCTTTAAGAATCCAAGTTTTCTGCCCCACTTGGAATTGGTGTATTTTGGACGTAAATTGACAGACTGAACAGGACCCACATGGATAATGTCCTTTAATGGTCTTAAGTTCCACAGATTGCTTTGCAGTGATTTCTTGATATACATAGAGTGCACCAAGTGCTCTCTAATGTTCCGTGCTCTTTTGTAAGCGAATCAAGGTTTTTGTTGGTCAGGGAGGCATAGTCTGGCAATGGGCCAGTACTTGTGAACAATTTGTTTGGTCTGGAAGGCGTGCTGACCATGTTTGATCACACATGTAATTTGATCTTGAGGTTCCTCTCTGGTTTTGGGAGTGAGGAGTGAATCCCGGCAAGTGAAACGTGCCCTCTTCAAAGATCTGGACACCAGCTTCCTGGGATATCCTCTTTTGTGTAGTCTCTTGCTTAGTAAGTCTGCGTCATGATAAAAGTCATCTAAGGATGTGCAATTTCTGCGTAACCACAGGAATTTCTCGTATGGTAGGTTCTCTTTAATATGCTTCGGGTGATCACTCTGGAAGTGGAGTAGGGTATTGCGATCAGTTGGTTTGCGAAATCTGTTGCAGATTAATTTACCCTGATTGTGTCCAATCATCAGATCCAGAAAATTAATCATGGTATTGCTGTGTTCCATTGTGAATTGTGTGTCTGTACAAGCCAGACAAAAAAGTTTTGTAGTGTATCCTCTGTTCCTTCCCATAGGCAAATAACGTCATCAATATAACGACACCATTGTTTGATATTGTCTTTCCACAAATTAATGGGATTGAAAATGAAATTCTTTTCAAATTTGGCCAGAAATAAAATAGCCAAACTTGGGGCAAATGTCGCCCCCATGGCAGTTCCCTTAATTTGCAGATAAAACTGTTTGTCAAATTCAAAGAAATTCTTACAAAGGGCAAGTGTCATTATTTCAATGATAAATTCAGGCGGAGCTTTGGTCTCTCTGTTGGTTTCAACAAGATATTCATATACGCAATCAATAGCTGCTTGTTGCGGAATACTCTTATATAGCGACTTGATATCTAGAGTCACTAATAGATGTTTTTGAGGGTCAAATTCCAAGTTTTCGAACATTTGAATTGTGTGCATCGTGTCTCGAATGTAAGATTCCGTGGTGAAGCTGATCAGTTTGAGGAAATAGTCCACAAACTTGCATAGTGGTTCTAAAATAGACCCGCATCCTGACACAATAGGTCTGCCAGGAGGGTATAGGCAGGGAGTTCTCCCTCCTGCAGTAACAAGAAAGTCAGATTCTTTCTCCATAATCCAATCTCTTTCCAAAGCAAAGGAGACCATGGCAGCAATTTCAGCAGTCAGGTCCTTCGTGGGGTCTTTTTTTAAAAGTTTGTAGCTTTGTGTGTCATTAAGAAGGTCAATGACCATGCAATAGTATTGTTCAGAGTTCATTATAACAATTCCGCCCACTTTGTCGGCGGGTTTTATAACTAACTCAGATTTTTTCGCTAGTGCAGACAGGGCTTCACTTTCTGCTGGTGTAATATTTTGTTTTCTATTGATATTATTTTTCTTGACGGACACATCTCTCAAAGGTTAGAAGGTCAGCAGGGACTTGGTTCTCAGAGGGTGAGAAGGTAGATTTGGGGTGTAATCCTGTGTCGTTTGAATCTTCACTTTTTTCATGTTCATTGAAGAAGGTACGTAGTCTGACGGTCCGTAGGAACTGACGTATCTCCATCTCGGTACTGTATCAATCTGTATTTCCGGACGGCACAAATGATAAAACCTTCGTTAGAACTGAAATTTGTGTGGCAGTAAGTTGGACATTGGCTAAATTGAAAATGGGTAGACCCTGGTCAGCCGCAAGGTTTATCTCCTCCGCCGCCTCGGGCGTCTGTATTGGCCTTGAAAACCTGGGTTCCAAGGTGGAGGACCCCATCCTATCCCTCCGCGTCCTAAAAAAGGGGGTTGGAAGGGTGGTGGGGGATAGTTGTGTGGTGGAGATTGACCAAATTGATTAAACTGGTACGGGTTGTGTTTCGGGGTGGAGTTCCCACTGGATGAACTACTGCTTGATCCAGAAAAGGACACCCCCCCTTCTCTTTGCTTTTCTGGCTCCCTGATTGTGTTCCCCCTGGTTGATTTATTTGTTTACAATATTCTTCTGTCGTGTAGGGATAAATTAGTTCTGTTTTGAATTTTTGAATATCTTTCTGTAGTTTGTTAGTTTTCTTAGTCACAGTATTTGTTTTAAAAGTGGCAAACTGTTTGTTAATTGCTTCTATTTGATTTCTGGTGTCAGTTATGAGTGAGTTATTTGCAAATTTTCTCTCTTCGTCGTCCAGTGTCTTTTGTAGTTCCAAACTGATTCTTTGTGCTGTTGTGATTCTGAGGACCATAAGGTCCCTACTGCACTTGGTTGCAATGTAGCTGAAATTCGTTGTATATTCTTTGTCTTCAAGAAACAAACAAGGTTCATTTCTAACAACTAGTCCCGTAGGGATAATACTATCTCGTAGGTACTCCTTCAAGAAGTGTCCGTGTAGTTCAGTCCGGAACACCTTTTTTTTTAATTTTCAGGAGATCGTCTCCTGTACTTGTTGGAGGCCCAGGTATATTAGGTCCTGTAGGATAAAAAAATGATGGTCCTGATAATAGGTCTGATGTCTGTTCTTCTGTGTAACTTAGAGTGGCACTTTCTTCCATTATATGTGCTTAATTCGCTGTGTGTTGGACCTGTAGGGAGTGCCCGCCTTCACAAATTGAGATTCTATATACATATGAGTTAGGTAAAGGGATGCTCCAATTATTTGCACTAGACAAGACATTTTTCTTGAGCTGTGCTCGCAGGGGTAATGGAGTGGCCGAATTGAGTTTATTAGGACAGTCCTTAATATTTGATACCCAACGTCACCGAAACCGAAGAAAACAAACGTCGGTTGTCTAAATAAACAATATATACTGAGAGCTTTGGTGTGCCCTTGGTAACAAGTAGCAGACTCGGGCATAAGAATTACAAAACCAAAAGGAGGTAGAACTGCTATGTTACAGGTTCATACCCAATTTGTGTCAATAAATGAAACACATATATAATGGGAATTGGGGAACCTGGTATATTAGTACTAATGGATTAAATCCCTAAGTTTGTAACCCATGAAATTGTCCAAAAAGAAAAAAGGTTGAAAAAGGAGACTCACACATATCAAAGGTTGTGAACATACGTGGTTTGTATTAAAACAAAGAACATAAAAAAACATTTGTAAACAACATACATATGACAAATTGCAATAATCTAGACATCAATAACTAGTGAAATCAGAAATTAAAGTCCTCTTCAGTACATAAGTGAATTGGAAGTACAGAACATAACCCATCCGGGCTCTTTAGTGCTTGTTAAATGGAAAATATAAAACATAACCCATGAGGGGAAGGTACACACATGATTTTAAGTGTAAAGCATGCCCCATGTGTAACACATGTGGAAGTTATGGGCGTCAAAAGAAATTGGCGCTCTTGTGGACCTGTAACCATTTAGGTCCTAGAGTAGCTTATATTCAGGAAAGCATCTCATCTTGCAGGTGCCAACGTGGCAGGGGGAACGTGGTCAGATTGTTGATGTCAAGTACTGGCCTAACAATATATGATAAATGGACCCCAAAGGGACTTTTTGATTGGTGCAACCCCCTTGCACATAGTACACATTTCGGCAGAGGAGTTATCCAACTTGAAAATGCATCAGAGGGATTAATATTTTTCTACAAGAACCACCTTCTTCAGGGCAAGTAGGTGGCCCCTGTAGCAAGAAAACCAAAACAAGAGAAAAAACAAGAAAAAATGTGTAAGAAGTTCTTATTTGTCAGAACCTTAATTCTTTCTGGACATAACTGGGTTATTAATTAGTAGCAACAAATGTATTATGCAAAAGAACCGAGTAGTCGGTTTAATTAAAAAACTTGAGTTCAAAAGTGGAACAGACAGCAATACAAGACAACAAACTTTACAATTCAACAAAAACAGACGAGGAAAGACAAAGGCAAACAGGAACACTTACCTGAAGTATAGTGGCTTAGTTGCTGCTGGACAGGACTACTACGTGCAAGGAATTAGTGAAGGAACTCGGTCCAGATCATACAAGCTCCCCTGCCAGAAGCAGCAGGATGCAGTGCTCACCAAAGTTAATCAACAGGTGACCTTTCCAGGGGCATATCATCCCACGGGTACCACGGTTTGGGAGAAGGGGTCCGGGAGAGTAGTCATAGAAACACATGGACAATTCCTTCTGACCTGGTGTCGTCCCATGCTCCTATCCCTAACTTCATGCAAACAGATTGCATTTCAATTTCTCACACATCCACTGTGAGACCATGGCCTACCCCCTCTCTCTCTCTGTCATTCTCTCTCTTATTTTACCATACGTGCCCCAAGAATATGAGTACTGTCAGATGTGGGAAGGGATGGCAGTCTGTTGACTCCACTCATTACCATGAGCTAGGTCCTAAGGGTTTCGGAGGCAAGAACATTTAGTTCAGAGAAATAGCTTCCTGAGATAGGAAGATCCAAGCCCCTTCCCACCTCCCCTTTGAACTTCCCTAGCATCTAGGTTGACAAGCTGAGCAATGTCTCAACCCTCAAGTGCTGTGTTTAGTGTCAGCCAGTGGGGGCTTTTCCCTGTCAGGGCAAAGCCCTTTGCTGCATCGGGGGGGGGGGAGCAATTGTCTGGCAATCAGAGAAGGACCGGAAACCCTGATTCATTCTCCCAGAGGTCTACCCCAGGATGTCCTACAAGCTTCATATTGTTCACACACAATGTGCACAGCCACATGACCAAATAAAGTGAAATGAAATCCCTCGAGGTTCATCCACCCACCATCCCTCACCTGGTGTTGCTGCTGTTCCAAAACCTCAGTTTCAGAACAATTCTGAAACCGTACTGGGGGTTCTTCATGATGAAATGAGGAGCAAGAAAAATGAAAGATAGAGTCTGGATTCATCAAAGGGATTTATGCAGCTGGAATTATCTACCCTTGGACCTATAGGAGTGCTGAGGCTGCAGGGAAGTGAAGAGAAGCAATCTGACAGTCAAAGAGGGGGTCATTACAGGGATTTAGACAGAGACTTCACAAACACTGAAATCTCAAAGTTGCAGTATCCCCTGCCCATTACTAGGCACTGCTCTTTGCCCAACGTCCTAGGTTCTGATTGGGGGCAATAGGCAAAACATTGGGGCAGATGAAAGAAACATTGGATGGGAGGAATGGTTAATCTATGGCACCCTGCCAGAAAATGAGAACACAATTAGGGAAGATTGAAGCTACACTATAGAAAGATATGAAATTGAGAGACACATTGGGGGGATATGAGAGAGTCATATTGGGAGACAAGAGTGGCATGATTTAGATGAGAGACTCATTTGTGAAGGTCAAAGAAAGAACTGAAAAAGAAAAATATTGTGGCAATGTGTGCACATGATGGAGGAAGATGAGAAACAACGGAGGTGTTGAGATCAACACATTTGGCTAAGTGATAGAGGCAGGGGCGTTGCTAGGAGGGGGTAAAGGGGCTATAGCCCCTAATCTTTTGATTGTAGCCCCGGATAGAATCTCAGGAGCTACAGCCAAAAGACTAGCTAGCCCCCAGTCCCAACAGTTCCGACCTCAGCTTAGCCCGGGTCTTTTCCAGACCTAGCAACTCCCCTGGATAGAGGTATGTTGTGTGAAATTAGAGACATACTTTAGGTAACAAAAGATGTAAAGAATATCCGTGTTTTATATTTTGAGCTTTATGTCACATCTGCGAGGCTAGAAATATCATGTGATGGCTTCTGGTTTCACACAACAATCTTACATGGCCATTACGTAATGTCTCTTCAATGGCCACATTTACACGATATGCAGTTTTCCATCTCAATGATAATCTGTCTCTAAACGATTTCCCTTATCATTTATTAATAAAAATATATAACATATACATCATCTGTTTAACTTTGGCTAAAAAGAAAACATCTTTATAAGAAACCCTATATATGCCTCCCCCGAGGAAGATGCCTTGCTCACTGAGCCATGTTGCATAGTAACTCTGGCAAACCCCAATTAAAGGTATGCCTGGACTACTTAATGCTAACGCTTCCAGTGCCTGCAGCTTTAGGGCCCTATACATTCCCCGACACTGAAGTCCCACAATGGAACTGCATCTAGCAGTTCAGTCTGTCCCATGCAATGGAGGAAAAGCGAAGCATCACCCCCAGGCAGGTTGACTAGCATATCTGTCATCGAGGGTCTCTGCGCACCGTTTAATGGCATAAACAATTAATGAGGTGAGGACAGACGTGAAGGACCTTTAACTCATATTCTGCCAAGAGAAGCCCTCAGGCACGCAATTAGCAAAAGCTTTCCGTTTCCCCCCCGCAATAATACTAAACATGTCATCTAGGAAGCCCCTCCAGCATGGCCGGCACTTTGACAATGTGACATGTTTCCACAGTGATTTAGAATGCGTGCTTACTCTGTCAGGCTGTATGATTCCTGGAGAGCAGCAGGATTGCAGAACTAACACAAGTATGTTCTGTAGCCGGACTCCCATACAATCATGTGCATGGATATGCCAATGTCACACCCAGTGACGGCGGAAAAGGCGGCATGAGAAGAAGGCACACTTGAAACTTGTATCACACCAGATTACCACTGCTGTCTTTACTCCCCCTGCTACTACTCTACCTTCCTTGCGATGTGGCACATTGACTCAATTTCTCTCTCCACGAGTAGGTAAGTACCTTTAAAAGATCAGCGATTGAAGGAGGAATGCTCTGCCTAGTATGTTTAATAAAGTGTATAACCATCAGTTGACGTGAGAGGCCGTCATATCCATCATACACTGTTCACGCATACTACGTTCAGATTTATCACACGAATGAACTGTTTCAGAGCAAACCTCACGTGTACGCGTTCTGAGAGCACATGGGCACAAGCATTCTTGCTTCACTGTTGCTGTACCTTACTGATGACTCACTCTGTCCCCTGCTCCAGAAGGTCCATGAAGAATACAATATCTGGACTATATTTTGCTCTCCATACTAAATAAGGATAACATATCCAGGTTGTGGGTGTCGTTTTACGAATATCACAGTAGTGTTAAGTGTATTTAGTGTTTGACAGCAACTGCTTCACGCATTTATTACACGTAGGAACTGGTATGATTATTAGTGGGTTGTTGTTTATATTTTGGAAGCACTGTGATAAATGTGATGTACAATGAGAATGGAGTCTGGTGTTGAATGCCAGAGTTTGCCAAAAGACATTTTTGGGCACATTCATGTGTTAGTGATAACCCGTGGTGCCTCCTTGCCTGTGTACCGAGCACCCTTCTCGATGACTAAGAGTTCAGGTTCTCTAACCTTTGTGATTTAGTGGAGGCGAGGATGACTTCGAAGTCACGGCAGGAGGAGTCCGAAGATTCCGATAGACTTCCTGGGCCCTCTCGAAAGGCTGGGATTTCGACCCAAAGGGGAACCCTGGACTGTAACATACTTGCAAGGCTCCCTTGTGTCCCACATCTCTCATCCAGTGCCGAGGCCACAAACTCTTAGGACGTGTGTATGCTCTGCAACCATCTAGGCACACTCAATGAGTGTTTGCGTGTGTGTTGGAAAGGATTATCATAGTGCTGCAATGTATAGGTGCTATAGCTAGTGCTACAATCAATACCATAAACCATAACATGCCATTATACAGAACATGATTTACAGTGCTAATGGTTGCAAAACCTACATTAACCCTTAATTGCCTCACAATTGCATGACAATCTGGTCATTCCAGATTTAGAGGTATGCATGAGCATAAATAGACCAATTAGTGAAATGTATAGTTGTGACAAAATGACTACTGCTCTGCAGGAGTACAGGGATGAGTAGTGAATAAAACCCTTATTATGCCCACACTAATGCTAATCCAGAGATGATCACAATCATAAAAGTGAAACAGGCAAAGTGTGACAGGTTCACCTCCTTCAACCTCTTTAAGGGAGCATGGGCTGAAGAGTAAACACACTACACTCTTCAGAAGGGGTGTTACTAGCACAGAAGCAAACCACACCTCAGTTGTACTAGGGTACCAAAATAAACGAATGTCCAACCAAAGCTGTCTAAAGCTTGGATACCTCAATAAAATAAAAATACACACAAATAATAAAAGCCCTAATGACCCGTCCCTGTAATGGAAAACACAGAAGATGCAGACTTTGCCATAAAGGGATCACTCTGGGTTGAAGACAGGGGTACAGATGTAATGATTTCAGCAACCATTGTCAAAGACTTTGAAGATGTCTTTAAACAGGTGCAGAATTGGATTTTACAAGTCACTTGGGCCCATTAAGGTGGACATGGGGGATAGACTACTTCAAATACAGGTTAATGCATGGCTTTTGTTTTGAACATAATTGGTACTGCTTCTAGTTGCTTTAGATGGGTCATGTCAGGATTGAGCTATTTAGAGTCAGTGATTCCCACTGGATAATGGACATAGAGATGTTTGAATGGGCACAAGACGGTCCATTGATGCAATGTCATCCTGCAATTGTGCTGTCTCAAATTTGGATGAAGAAACCAGGCAGATATGGGTTAGGTTGCAGTCCATCACCCATGATGTGATGTGGTTTTTCAATAGTGATTGGCTTGAAATTACTAGAGTGCAGGCAAGCAATAGGTTGAGTCAGCCGTACAATGGTTGAACAGTGTGTACAAAAAAAAGGCTGTCAAGGACAGTTACGGGTACCTGCAACAGTTCAAAATGCATCCCAAAACAATCAAGCCATCTCAAAAGCAGATCAAAGTTGGAAAATGGGGCCCAGAGATAGTGCTTTACTTGAGCTCTGCCAGTTCAGGAAGGAAAGAACCAGAAAACAAGCCTTATCTGTATACAACCCCGGACTCTGGATCCCCCCTGCACTCCACCAGAACCAGATTCACACACTCACTTCTACATTTCAAGAAAGACTTCAATACCCTACTCTTCATGACATGATTCCGCCACAACACCTAGGTCCACACACCCTCCACTCCCCACCTAACCTCAGTCTGGGTGATCTTTTCTCCACGTTTTCCTCGCATGGTTGCTCATAGATCCATTGCTCTCAACTTGCCTGCCCTCTCCCTCTCTGGTTGTTATCTCCCCGCTCTCTTGCATCTCTGCTTCCCTCACTGTGTCCTTCCCCCATGACTTGTAAAGTGTTTCATTGTTTCCTGAAGCAAGGGCTGCACTCAATAAATTCATCAACAATCATCAAAATTGGTGGTGGGAAGATTCTGTTAAGAGACTCCAGAGACAACATAAGGCCTTTCCTTTGCACTTCCCATCCATGGAGGTCTTAGAGAGCACTTGGAGGGTTCTCCCCCCTCCCATGAGAAGATCTGTGTACCCATAGTTTCAGCTGCAGTAGGTCCTGGCCAGGCAGCAGTCACTCCAAATATTCCCTTGGAATGGTTGAGGAGAAGTGCTTTCCTCTTCCTTGGAGATCTTAGTCTGCACCTCTATGGCCACATACTGTCTAAATATGATTCAACTAAGGGGAACACCTCCCCTTATATAGGCAAATGTTCACAATTGCTTGGTTCCCTTATTGCTTTCTGTGTGGGGTCTAACTGTAACCGCTGATTTAGAATATGTTTGCCTAGTGATGGTATACTCAAAGTGCCTTATATGCAGGAAATGAGATGGGGCAGTACATTTAGAAGTCATGGGAAAATCCAAGATGGTGGATTCCTTGACTAAATGGAGAGTCTTCTCCAGGGCTACTGTATTCCACCACCATCATCTTCCACCCCATTCCTCTATCTACATGTATCAATGGCTCTCTGTTAATTAACACCCTGATGTGACTTCCTTTGACCTGGCAGTGCCTCTCCTTTGAAGCACTGTACCCCTCCCTTCCCCCTGGGGGCAATCGCTGTTTTCCTGGGATGTCAGAACCCTTTTTCAAGGATATCAAAGTATTTTGCTGGGACCAAGCCCAAATGGTTTGTACAAGGGAAACACAGTTCCAGACAGCCAGGAGAACCACTATTAAAATGACTTAAGTAGGCTTTAGACAATTTAATTGTCCAAATGGCCAGCATGTCACAAACCGACATGGCTCATATTTAGATTTGTTATTTTACAACATTATCCCAGGGTTCATATCCAATTCAAATCCAATTGATGCCAAAATATGTGCTCCACCCTCATGAGTTCTAAGGTGTGTGTAACATTCCAATGGGTATAAGTAAATCCTGTTGTAGCAGCGCTTAGAATTTACAGGAATTTGGTTTGAAGTGCTTTAAAAAAAGGTGGTATAATTTAGTTATTTATTTTCATGTTACAAATCAAAAACTGTTGTTGCAAAATGACCTTTCTTCACATTGATTAATAGAACAACACAGTATATGTGTGGCATTAGGTTCCACATCCAATGGGAAAAATGGACACAAAATGTCCCTGTGTCTGACTTTCTTTCAGTAAAACACCAAAAGATGTTTTAATATGTACATGTGAAATACATCAAAACTGCTTTACACACAGATCAACCGTTATAGGTAATTAGTACTAAAAGAAAAGGGGCAGAGATGATAGTTGTGTTTCCACCCATAACTAAACAGCACTAATGTACACATGAACCAGGCACACCCATGCCACAAACACCTCAAATAGGCACAAGGAACCACAATTCTAACAAAGAAGGTCCGTTTACAAACTTCTGTAGCAGAGTTGAATTAGTTCAACATGGGATTGTCTGCTGGCATTGCAGAGTGTTCCAGTCCAAAGATCAGCAACCTCATGTGTTGAGCCCCATGTATATTAGGAAAGGCTTACAGTAATTCCCCAATTGCACATTCTGTGCGATGAGACACAGCTCTTCAGAAGCATAGCAGTGAATGCCAATTGACCTAACATGGATAACTCTGTACGGTGTCTGGGATAACTGTGCAAAAATATCCCGTCTGTGAAACGTTCTTCTTTTCCATCACATAATGAAAAATTGAAGAGTTAAAAAAAAAGTGGAAATCACTTTCACTTTTCACTGTGTTTGTAGAAAAGTGTAAATGACTGCTGCAATCTTTAATGTACAAAGCATTCCTATGTAATCTGCTTGTTTTTATCATATGATAATTTCGGGTGAATTCCTTAGCTATTCATTGGTTTTCCATCAGCATGGAAATACATGCTGGCGCAAAACTACGCGGATTCGACAGTCTGACCTGAAAGTGCGTTCTCCTCTCCAACTCCTCCGGCTGCAACAAAGAAAATCTGGCTGATTGATAAAAGTGCCAATAAAAGTGTGCCACTACCTTTGCCACCATTGTTTTCCAATCCGGGGGGCTCAGAGAATGAACCCCTCTGGTCCTGGGAGGCGTTGCTGGGGGGGGGGGGGTATCGACGAGACATCTTGAGGTCTGACGAGATATCTTGAGGTCATGAAGGAGTTACAATTCCAAAGAGCACATCAGATTAGTTTAGCACTCAATTTGCCCTGTGCCAGAAGCTGGTAGATTAGGTAGCCAAGTTGTATTCTTGCCATTCTCATGCATTTCCCATACTAACAAGACGAACTACAAATCGCAGAAAGCAAAGAATTAAAGAGGACTTGCCATACTACTTGTTCACGGTTGTTTTAGGGCATTGTGAGAAGTATACATCAAGCCTGTTGGAGGTCTCATGCCTATCTACACAATAGGCCAAATAAGTCAGCAATGTTTAGAATTAAGGCCATTTGGTCATTGCATGTATATTGTTATCTTCAAATGGGTGGGTAGCAAAATGTAATGGCCAACGTGTAAAATTATTTTTAAAAGGTAAAGCCCTTTGCAGATATACATCAGTCAGTAATGTGAGAATTAGCAATGCTCAGTGTCCCATATCCACGTTTTTAAACACGAGTACAAAGTACAGACAGCTCCTTGAGTAATCACTAGGTTATTGTTTGCAATTTAATTTGGCGAGGTTATGGGCCTCATCACGACTTCGGCGGTAACCCTTAAATCCGGCAGTAGCGCTATTACAGCCAGATTTAAGGGTCCGCCGAATCAGGGCTTCGTCGGATTTCACCCCAGCTCTGAGCTGGGGGAAAATCCGCTGGTGGTATTAGCGGGAAGATTCCCCATTGAGCCCAATGGGGAATGGGGCATTCCCGAATGGGCTCAGTGAGGAATGGGGACTTACATTACCGCCAAACTCGTGATCCGGCACTATTAGTGCCTGGGAGTTTGGCGGTAGAGCTAATACCGCCTGCGCTAATAGCGTTACCGTTACCGCCCAAGTCGTGATGAAGCCCTATATAGGGTAAATGTGATGGAAGGCTTAGATTCTTGTACCTTGGCCAATTACCCCCTGAAGAAAATGCATTGTTATGAAATTTGTCCGCCTGTGCTTATGTGGCTAATAACCTGTATCTTTATTGAATGATTTTTAAACGATGCCGCTTCTTGAGTCCCTCCATATATTTTCTTTTCTATTCATTTGCTTTATTATGTGCGCTCTAAGTGTATATCCACTCCATATATCTGCTCTCATTTGTGGGAATCCATTAAAATAAACTGCAGGGTTTAGTAACATCCTTGCCTTGGTGCGAATGCATAATTGGTTCTTTCACCAGTGCAAATCTGGAATCAAATACTCTCTACAAAATAATCACTCTCAGACTAGCTTAGGGATAATTTGCTAAAATTGCTCTTTGGTAATGGGACGGTAATGATCAACCCCATTAGGAGGGAGAAAAACAGGGTTTTGTTATTTTCAATAACATTCCGGAAAATATACATTGCAATCTTAGTAGAAAGTTAAATAAGGCCCCATGAAGTAGAGAGTTTGAAAAAACAGAAAATATAAATAGGGATCAATCATCTTCAACTCTAATTCCTGAAGAGTTTGTAACCCATTCAGTTTCTACTAAAGATTTACAGTAATTATCAGAATTGTTCATGCTGAGAGATGATATGCACCGCTGAAGCTACTGTGCATGTTATGGACTGGCAGTGATACAAACATTGGAAGATAACGGGACTGGCTGCGCTTTAAAAGCTTGACTCAACATTCATTCGATTTCCAACATACACTCAACTCAAATTTGAAAACGCAGAAACAAAATAACACACTGGCCCTCATTACGACCCTGGCGGAGAACCATGGTGCAATTTGCACCATGGTGCATGGCGCTAAGCTGCCAACTCCGCCATGGTGGTTGGCGGACTTACCGCCCCATTCCGACCTTGGCGGGGCGGTAAGTCCCCAATCCCCATTTACCCTTCCCCATTCCCATTTTTGCCCCATAGGGTATAATGGGAGTGGGGAAGGCGTTAATTACGCCACCGTAAATTACGGTGGCGTAATTAACAACAAGTCCCGTAGCGCCATGGATTTTTCCGCCTGCAAAAAGCAGGCGTAAAAATCACCATGGCGCTACGGGAACTCGTACTCAGGCGGAAAGGTGCGCCATGGTTTACGCCGGCGTAAACCCCTTTCCGCAAGGGTCGTAATGAGGGCCACTGTCAGTCATGAATATTCAATATAAATTCAATTAAAGAGCATACATATTAGGCTTTTGTTAAATTATGTATTATGAGCTTTAGACAAGTGTGGATAAGGCCCACGTTTGAATTTGAGAACTTGCTATTTTTTTTTAAACAGGAAAATAATTGGATGGAGCTTAGAGTATTAGGGGAGAAACACGGTGGGGGTGGGTACAGTGTAGGTTAGCCTGGGTAACTCAAGTGAGGGCTATGCATTGCCACCTGCACAGGTGAAGTGAAGGAGGATGATTAGATAGAACACATTCCTGGTGGGCAATTGTGTCACACTTATGGAAGTAGATTGTCTGTTAGCAAAGCATTGCCTTACTTCTGGTGAGATGCATTCCTCCATATGTGGCAATTCGTCTGGCAGGGGGCTGCTGTCAGGATGTTATTTGTTTTGAAGTGTAAGCATGCCATTTGAGGACAGTTGGAGCTCCACGTGCAAGATAGGTAAAGGGTATAAGGATACCTTTGACATTGTCAAAGGTTTTGATATTGTGATGACCTGAGCTTACTCATGTATAGATACAATGGATAGCTCTATCGGAGATTGGAGAACATTATAGTTTAGAGAATTGTTCTGGAAACTGAGGTTGGGATGAAGGGTTACACTCTATTAGACATGCAGAGCAGGTAACAAGATGTATGTATATTTTAATGAAAGACCGTCTATTTACTAAATGTAAGGTCTACTTTGAAGTGCTCAAGGCACATGCATGTCCCCTGGAGATATTGCATGGCACCGTTTTAATCCATTATGTAAATGGACTCTAGCTGCACAGTTTGTAGCATTAGAATCTGTTTTTTCCTAAGTTGTGGATGATGTCCATGACAGTGAGAAGGTGGTGTGAAACCCTTCATTTCGATATTTGGAGGCCTCTCCATTCGAATGGGAAGAACTACAAATTTCTTATGGCTCTTTGTAAATGTTTTGGTAAAACTTGCTCATTTGCGTTTCCATTGATGCCTTTTAATTAATTGGATGTAAAAGTAATGCACAGGAAAAGAAGTTGCTCCAATAGCCTTGACTGAACATACACATGAAGAACAGTTTGCTTTCCTTTGCTCTTGCGCCTCAGCCAGGTGTCCCTCTGCCTTACATGGCGAGACTGCTGTAGTCCTACTTTTATTTTGATTGATTTTGTCAGGAGCAGAAGGGCAGAACAATGTGTATGTTTTACTTGGAGCAAACCGCTCCTTGCCCATGGAAACAGTAGAGTGTAAAAAGCAGCAGTAAACCCCATTTCCTGAGAAATTTGCCACTCTTTAACTCATATTTTACATACCCCCCTTTTCAAAAAGTATGTTATGGCACTTCCATATGTACAGCACTACAGATATATTTGCCCTATATCAGATGGAGCCCCTGGATGGTGCCTGAAGGTGAACTGACCTTATGAAGAAAATAAATCAGATAAAACAAGATACTTTAATATTGATTGGCAAAGTGAAAGCAGCTTAGGCAAAGCAAAGGAAACAAGATTGTTTTCTATGAAGAATAACTTTAGGATCTCAGTAATTCATATAAGCTTACATATAGAAGAAGAATATGCATTGCAAATTCTATATTCTACATTTCTCTACAGAGGATCCCAACTCAATGAATAGCATGTTGGACCTTGCCCTTTATCGTTTTTTATTGATGACATTGTAAAGACTATTAGTAACATGTAATGCTTATTATTATAGTTATGTTGTTTGTAAAGACAATTTATTTTGACAAGCTCAGTATTTAATTCAGTGAGGCATGTTGGAATGCTGAATTGCTTTCAAATAAAGAGACTGCAGGCACGCTTAGTTAAGAGGAATTGTATTGTCCCAGATGCTGCTTGATTACTGAAATGAACAACTTTATGAACTAGATGAGAGATTTTTAGAGAGTGGATGACATTTGAAAACAAGGTTAAACATCAAGAATATTAAAATAGAATGACAGAACCAAAAAAGAAACATTAAACGTCTAATTCTGAAGAATTGAAATATATTAGAAGCTGATCCCAAAGGCCATGCTTTTCCTTAAGGTTTACCGATTTTTGCATACAAAATTCACACGAGTATACAACAGATATTTATTTCAACCTAGAAGCGAATGGACAATTTCAAACAAAACACCAATCCAAAAATAGATGGCCGTCCATGTTTTAATGTAAACATTCAAATAACATAATCAAAGGCCCTACAATTTATCACCCACAAAATGACAAATTAATCATTATAAGAGATTTTAATATAAGTTACATGCCCCTGTCTGAAGTACTATTTTGCTCAGACTTCATGACAGGCCGAAGAACACTGGAATTATCACTGGTTGAACCTCAAATAATACAGGGAGACAGTGACAGTAGCCACACATTTTACAGAGGCATGACATAATATTTAGCATATAAGATTTCAAATGGTTGAATCAGTTAAGATTTCAAAAAGGGGACGCAATATACAAAGCTTAATATTTCAAATAGATGCGTCTTGGATCAATTAATTACAGACTCTTATTCTCAAGGGAATGATTGAAGAGAAACATCGGAATTGCTTTATATGAGTGATTAATATTATAATAGTTCCCTGCATTTTAAAATAACCATCTAATGAAATATTACAGTATGATCTAAATACATATTTACATAAAAGTGATTTTAATGATTATGTAATTTAGTAACAATATAATATGGTTGACTATTAATTATGGGCATTATTCATCTTGGGACTTTGTCAAATTAGGAAAAGAGATATACAATGAATCATAGAAATGATGCATGTGTACAATATTACAACATGGCAAATGTTTTTTGCAAATGGTGAGACCTTGAATAGACATAAACATGGAAAACAAAAGAGGGATGCTGCATATGTAGTGTCTTATTTTATTTAATATTATGCTCTCCTTTGAATAATGCAAGGTTGAAATGTGTCTTTCCTATGAAATATGAAGAAATTCATTTTATACAGGAAAAATAGAGTATTGTGAAAATATGCCATGTTGTAGGCTTTAATGAAAGAAAAAAGAGAAATTAAATGAGTTATTGCATGTTTGCTGTCATGTAAAAGAGAACATAATAAATGGTCCAACTTGAATTTTAGTGGTCTATACATGATATGCTTTATAGACCAGAACTTTGATTACAAATCAAATGAAATATCAGATATATTTATCAACAAATCAAAATATTATCGGATTGCTATTAGAAATAAAGATGATGCAAAGAGAAACATGTTTGTTTTGTAACATCAAAAGTATACTTTTAGATTGAACTATGAAAGGTTTGGTTGTGCAGAAGTCAACTCTATTGTAAAACAGGAACGCACAGACACTGATAGTCATCAACTTTGATAAATGCTTAAAAGAGTTGATGGTACCTCTTTGCTTATCAAAGACAATGTCCTTGTTTACAAATTCCAAAGAAAACATCTTAATTTGAGCTTTATATTGGGAATCTGACCAAATCCATGGAGTGTTATGTTTAAGCTAATTGGAGATGCCTATGCAGTCTCTTGCCAGCTGTCCATTATGCTCTATGTAGAATGGGTCTATTACATCAAGTGGCCTATTAACATGTTCCATTTCTTACACAGAATAATTTTCTCAGCAGATGGATTTTTCTGCTAAAATTGGTCAATCTACGCACGCATGCAATATAATTTAAATTGTATAGTGTCCAATGACAATGATGCATTTTACGTGACCATGAGAAATACATTTTTAGTTGGAACTTCTTGACCCTTGGTCTGATTCAAAAACTAGACGTAGGTTTAGATTCAGTGGAAAAATATGGATCACATGCATATACAATGATATATTATAATGTATGATTTATTAATAAATGGATATATTTTTTTAATTCTAAATATTTCACATGTCCATATAGAGAAGGAACATTAATATTCCAGTCCAATGTGTATTCCTCATGTCTGATGGGAAGGTTAATATTTTGTAGCTAACGCCCTTCTCTCATGACACATCAAAATACACTGGGCGTATAAAAGCCAAGAGGAGGGCCATGAGGGGTGAGTAAGTAAAGAGAACCTATCACAGGCTGTGTCCAATACAAACGTTCCAAAGAAAACAATGTAGCACGGGTGGAGCTTTCTGGGTATTTAAACTCAAACTCATATGAATATGAAAGCATTTTAGGAAAACAGGAAAGCAAGAGAGCCTGTCTGACAGGAGAAAAGCAGATTGGGATTCCAACTGGTAGTAGCTGATGGAACATTTTCTAGATGGGACAGTATGTAGAGGCCATTCCCAAGACAGAACCAGATTATGGGAGAGAACATTTGGGACAAGTTGACAGACCAAAAGTAAGAGGTTACCTGATACAGCCTAAAGACAGTCGATGGATCTACGTGCCTTGGGCCTTTGAAAGACAGACAAAAGAGTACAGTGATCAGACATTATTTAGAAAAGTGAACCAAGAATTAATTAAATTGAAAAAAGCAATTCAAATTATTTTGGAAAACCTTTTCTCCTCTCGTAATTCCTTACAAGAGGTGGAATTTCTCTGGTTATTCTACCCCTAGGATTGTATAAAGTTCTTCATCCAAGTTTTGGCCACCTGGGTTCTTACTCTCGAAGTCTATGATGAATCTTGTCTCTTCCTGTCTTAACTAACCTTCACTATCCCCTTCTCCTGGTCTCACATCCACTTTATATGTACCAAAGAAAGTCAGTTCTTTTGGGTCTCATCCATGGAATTCCGAGATGTGTTTGGCCTTGGGATAGGCACTGTCCTTGTTCCTGATCGCTCTTACATGCTGCAAAATGCAATTTTTTATTCATATACATTTCATGCTTCCACGTACCATTTTAGGCAAGGGCATGACAGGACATACACAACATATTCAAATTCGCATGTAATTTTCCCTTTGATATACATGTGGCCACCCAGCATTGGATGGTTATACGTGTTACAATTCCGGGCATATTTTCACGTTTTACATCAAGTGCATTTAAAGAAACCTTCTCCACATTTGGTCAGCCAATTGTTTCTATCCCCCAAGTTTTCTGGATTCATAAAATTGATCACTAGGATATCCTTGATTGAACTAAATTTCAGGAAAGTACTATCTGGATATTCCTTCAGTATTGCCAAAGGTTTTTAACTGCTTTTAATACTTTCTAATACTCATTCAATATTCGTCTCACTGGAGGCGCATGACTTCCAAATGTAAGAATTAGTCTCGTGACATCATCATCGGCATTGCCCATAGTGTTTGACAAATGGTTTGCAGAGTGTGTCTGTCCAAGGCTTGTGATTTCAAATAAATTCTTTCGCTGATTTTCTTGGGGTATTTTTGTTTAAAAAATCCCCATGCAGTGATTTTACTGGCTGAGTAAAATTCAGTGATGTTAGTGCAGTTTCTGCGTATCCTCATAAATTCCATGTACGGTATACTCCATATGAGATTTTTTGGATGTCAATTTCTGGCATGTAGTGGAACGTGGAGGCGGTCTGTTTTCAATACAGCTCACAAACAACTTGTTGGTCTATTATTTTCACTTTTACATCTAAAAATACTATAGAATGCACACTGTGATGTTCCGTGAATTTCAAATTACAACTGTTGATATTTAAGTGTTTAACAAACTCTAACCAGTTCATTTCACTGCCTTTCCAAATGATGAAGGTGTCATCAATGTAGCGTAGCCAAAGCACTGTACACCTCTTTTTCATCTGGCCACACTATGAATTTCTCCCAGTATCCCATCATCAAGTTTGCATACAGTGGGTGCAAATATTGTGCCCATGGCATTCCCCTGGGTTTGCCGGAAGAAAGGAAAGTATTATTCTTGTGGCACAGATCAATCATGCAAGGAAAAATACCTAGGTGTTATCCATGATGTTGACATGAAAGTCTCTCTCTATAAATGCTAGATGTAATAGGAAAGCATGACCAGCATACTTAACTTAATTACAAAATCCCTCTAACAAGTTTTTCCACTGAATATATATATATATATATATATTCAGCTAAAACCTGGCGCTCTGCCTCATAGAGTGGCTGGTGCTGGGGATACGAATTCAGCCAAATTCGTTAAACATAGAAAACACACATGCCCCTACGCAGTTGTAGCTCTACAAAAAAACACTTAGCAGGCATGTACAAAAGAGCCCCAGCACACAAGACCTTGCTACTTTAAAATAACATCGTTATTGTAACATTTTACAGCACATAGTTAAGACAGAGGCGAAAGAATTCACCCCTGGGACAGCCATAAGGTTGTAGAAAAACACTCACCCCACGGGTAAAATAAAGTCACGCGTTCCGCCTGAATGCTCAGGCTTCATCAGACTAATGCAATCCAATTGTGCCGGTAACACCATAGAGTATAAAAAGAAGGGCAGTTACAGAACGTCCCAATTTGTGTTACATCGCGTGTCTGGTAGTCATGTGACCGCATCATATAGAGTTTCTGAAATGACAATTATAATGACCTCCATATTGAAATGGTCATTTACCTATTTACCTATGTAGGTGGTACTGGATATAACATTAAAAATCGTAAAGTTACTATATAAGCTGAACAGATCAATGTCTGTTACCTACGTGATGTAAACAGATACATTTAGACGTTAGGTGCTGCCCATATTAAAATGTTATCCTTCTACAAAAATTGGTGTACAACAAAATGCACAAATGTGCTAGTTTATCGTTAAATGACTGATTGCAGCTGAAATAGCGGCAATCAGGCATATGCCCCGTCAGAGGGCAAGCGCTTACAAGCCTAGAAACAGAAACAGAAGACGGCAACCGTCTTATGAGAGGGCAAGTGCCCTAATTCCACAGTACAGCAAGATCAGACATATCTGTCCCTGCCTGTAGTTTCAACACCTAAGTAGGTTTAGGTTTGTTATCCAGCGATCTAAAAATCAATCATAAGTCAGCAACCACAAGTGGTGCTTAGTTCACAGCTATTCTAAAAATCCATCACTTAGAGAAGAAGTGCAAATAAATCCCAGCAGTTGTATTTGAAAAAAAGGTTTTAGCTGAATTGGTGTAGTTAATTTGGCTTGCGGCAGCCACCCCCTTGACTTAAGAAATTTGTTGAAGTGAATTTTGCCGAGTATTGTTCCTTGGCAACTTATATTAGTCAAGGTGTGGCCCCCCGCCCTTCTATGTAAGTCAATGTATATTTTTAATTTTTGCATAATAGCAAGTACATGTGATATTTGAATTCGGCTATTTTTGGACTAGGGGGAGACCTTCTGAGCACCTCTTAGCCACTGTATTGTGGAGTGAGAGGGATAGAACACAGATTTATTCATATTGTGTTATGAAGCTCAGGTGTTTTGCTACTTTTCTTATACAGCACATTAGACATGTCTTGCACAGACTATAAACTTGTCTAGTCCATTGAAATGACAGACCAGGTTGAAGCCACGAGACGGGCAGCGGCAACTATCTTATTCAATCAAGAGTCAGCAGCCACAGAAGCTAAGGTGGACAGTAGTCTTCCAGCAAGTCTTACCGTACAGCAAAAATTGGACAAACTTGAGAGGATTAAGAAAAAGAAGATATCCAAATGGTGGGAAGCAATGACACTGCAGACATATCTGGAAGTTCAAAGAATCCCCAGAGGACTGAGAATCCTCATGATCCCTATGTTTGAAGACATGAATCCCGAATTGATTAAGGAATCGACTGATCACACCAATACATGTTCCTTCAAGATGATTGAAAGCTTAGTCAAATATGCGAAAATAGACAGGATCAAACTCCTCAAGATATTGAGGAAATGGAGGAACAGTTATTCTCTTCAGATGAAGGAGACGAATGCAAAAGAAGAATGTCGCACGTGGAAGAAAATCTTGAGAGACATGAAGGTGAGATCAGAATGAGGAAACAACATAAGTTCAAACGAGATCGCTTAGACTACGAACAAGGGAGAATCTACAATTTTGCCAAGAGATTTGACAACCCGATTAAAATCAGACTGGAACAAATAGAGAAAAATGATAATCAAGCACAAGCATTACAAAGTGAAGACCCGAGCAGCTCAGAAGTTGGCTCATCAGAAACAGAGCGAACAGGTTAAAAAAAAAAGTTTTTTTTTTTTAGAGGAGTTCAAACTGCTGCACTTAGACAGCAAGTCGGAGAGAAGACGGCGAGGTCAACACACAGGACAAGGAGGAGGGGCGGTAACCAGAGGCGGCAGAGGAAAACGAGGCAGGGGAACAAACACAAACAATCAATCGCCCATGGCAATGAGATCTGGAGTCAATCAGAAGGGGAAACCACGAGGGAACAAAACCTCCAACTAAAGAGCTTCAATATCTCCAAAAGAAGTTTGGCAGATAATGAACGATTGGTACTCTCTCTGGGTCTCTCTTTTAGCCCCTCCCATGTCTATGACTATACTGCCACCAGAATAGACTTATTCAAATTCACAAGGAAGCTCAAACTGACTAAATTTCATGCTACAAAGTATGAAGACAACCATGGGCAAAAGAGAGATAAAGCTAAAGTAGAAGTCTCCATATTATCGGAGAAATATCTTATAAGTCTTATATGCTTATCAAATATGGAAGAATCCATAAAATCTTTGATGGATGAAAGTATTAGGATGGATGATGGCGTGTTAAAAGAACATTTTGGGATATCCACAGACATGAGCTGTCCGACTAAATTTAAACCCAAATCCGTTTTTTGTCCGAATATTGTATGTGGACCTATTGACATTTTTGAAGAGTTAGTTATGAGAGATCTCAAAAAACTATCCAAAATTTACATATAAAAATTTTCCAGCTCGCCAAAATCTCAATTATTCTCAATTTCAGGCATTAGAAGCTTTAAAAAATGACCATACCACAGTCATACGTCCGTCTGACAAAGGCGGAGGCATTGTTGTCATTGACAGTGAAAAATATGAAATAGAAGCCAAGAGGCAATTGAATGAGATCAATAACTATATACCAATAGAAAAGGAGACATTGTTGGAGACTAAGACTCCATATCATGCCAAGCTGAAAGAGAAAGAGTGGTGTGATCTGGAGCTCATAGATCAAGATGAATACTTCTTTCTCAAAAATGCTCATCCTGTAACTCCTCTCATCTATTTTAACCCTAAAATCCACAAAAGTTTAATAGATCCCCCGGGTCAACCCATTGTGTCCTCAATGGGTAGTTTGCTTGAAAATACATCCAAATATTTAGACCATTTTTCCCAACCGTTTGTTTCAAGTTTGAGCTCGTATGTACGAGATACTGCTGATTTGCTAGCAAAACTAGACAACATCAACTGGGAACCAGAATATTTTCTAGTCTCATTAGATGTAGTCTCACTGTATACTTCCATTCAGCATTCTGCAGGGATAAAGGCATGTCAATCCTTCCTGGAGGGCAGATCTATTAATTACCGACAACACAACACCATGCTGTTGAAAATGTTACAGTTCTGCCTGGAGCATAATCATTTTCTCCATGAAAATCAACTATACAAGCAAACACGAGGCACGGCTATGGGGTCCTGTATGGCCCGACTTATGCCAACCTGTACATGGGATGGTGGGAGGTACAACAGGCATGGACAGAAGAATCGGAGCATTGGACCAAACACATTAAAATGTGGTATCGATTTATCGATGACCTGTTCATTATTTGGGACGGGACTGAATTGAAACTCACAGAATATGTGAATATACTGAATGACAACACACTCAATTTAGAATTAACTGCAGTGATTAGTAAACAGAATTTGGTATTCCTAGATGTTCATTTCCAACAGAAGGTAGCAAAGTGACATCTAAGCTGTATAGGAAACCGACAAGCTCCAATTCTACTCTCCATGCCAAGAGTCATCCCCCTAGAGCTCTAATAGACTCTATCCCTTATGGAGAATTCTTAAGAGCCAAACGAGCATGCAGCAATGATGTGGGTTACAAGAGTGAAGCCAAAAATATAAGTCAGAGATTTGTCAGACGTGGCTATTCAAAAAACATAATCTCAAAATGCTATATGAAAGCAGAGATACCCACCAGAGAATCTCTTTTTTCCAGGCAAAAGAAATTGAATGACAACAAAATCAGGCTCATTATAGGGTTTAATCATCAATCGAAAGAAATCAAGATGATCATGACAAACACTGGAAGGTATTGCTCACTGACCCACATCTTAAGCTAGTCTTAGATGATGCTCCTAACATTACATATCGTAAGGCCCCTACTCTCAAAACCATGTTGTCCCCCAGTATGGTAATTACCAAATCAGCAGATAGTGTCAGGATGACGAACATGAGCAGAAGCGGCTTTTACAAATGTGCCAACTGTAAAATGTGTAACCATGTGTCCAAGGTTCCTTTTACCAGCGTGAATGGTCTATGTTGGAAATACAAACACAGAAATGTTTTGCATAACGAAATTTGTAGTATATGTTATAACATGTGCTGTAGCTTACATTATATAGGCTCTACTATAGGACCTCTAAAGATGCAGATTCTACAGCATTATAGAGCCATTAGGAATGGAGATTTGACCTATGCCCTCACAAGCCACTTTCAAGAGAAACACAATGGTGATGGGAGATACCTATCATTTTTGGGGCTGGCCCATATACCGCTCAATAAAAGAGTAGGCAATCGTGAATTGAAATTGCGGCAATTGGAAGCCACGATGCAAGTTTGACACCCTGAGACCGAAAGGGCTCAACATAGATGCTGAAATGTATGTGTTTTTACAAACATGATTGTTTTTATCATAAGGTACTAACTTAAATATTTTTCATAGATTTGAGAATACTATATCTATGACTCAGGAATTGCTCTTTGTACACAATTTAGGAATAGCTTTTTGTACATGACAACTATTCGTCTAGTATATCTATGCAGTTTCTTTGGAAACCTTTATGAAGGGTGTTTGCCAAGCATTGGTCTGTATTAACAATGCCAATTTGACCTGTGTGAAGAGTCATCTTCGAACTCACTAAATTTGCTATTTTGCACATTTTCAAATGCTGCTGCTATTAAACAGTACTGTATTTATGACATAGGAATTGCAATTTGCACGTGAATCAAAGTTGTTTCCATTAAGGGCGTTGTTTTAACATGATACCTTCATCTCTATTTGTACACTTTACAAGATATAATCTATAACTGAATTGGAATTGCCACTTTGCACATTTTTTTCAAATGCAACTGCTGGGATTTATTTGCACTTCTTCTCTAAGTGATGGATTTTAAGAATAGCTGTGAACTAAGCACCACTTGTGGTGGCTGACTTATGATTGATTTTTAGATCTCTGGATAACAAACCTACACCTACTTAGGTGTTGAAACTACAGGCAGGGACAGATATGTCTGATCTTGCTATACTGTGGAATTTTCTGTTTCTGTTTCTAGGCTTGTAAGCGCTTGCCCTCTGTGGGGGCATATGCCTGATTGCGTCTATTTCAGCTGCAATCTGTCATTTAAGGATAAACTAGCACATTTGTGCATTTTGTTGTACACCAATTTATGTAGAAGTATAACATTTTAATCTGGGCAGCACCTAACGTCTAAATGTATATGTTTACATTATGTAGGTAACAGACATTGATCTGTTCAGCTTATATAGTAACTTTACGATTTTTAATGTTACATCCAGTACCACCTATATAGGTAAATGACCATTTCAAGATGGAGGGCATTATAATTGTCGTTTCAGCAACTCTATATGATGTGGTCACATGACTACCAGACACGTGATGTAACACGAATTGGGATATATATAAACATTTCGCTTTCTGCATTCTGCATTCTGCTTGAGCTACTTGGACACAGAAACTACATTTCCTAGCAGCTCCAGGCATCTCAAACCTGCGCCGTTGCAACTGAGACAAGCCCAGTCTTCTAAAGCTTCTTAATCTGCTATGAGGCATGCTCTCAGGTTCTTTTTATTTTGCATCTGTGTTTGTGTCATCTGTCTGCTGCCAAAATCGAATGTGTGTTGGGTGTGCTTTAATTGAAATTGAAGTACTTTTGTAAATACTTGTGAAATTCCATCACGTTCTGTGGATTGTGTGCCTGGCTGCATGTGTGGTTAGCCTATTCCCTTTAAAAGCAGCATTTGGCACTGTGCATTCTGCTTGAGCTACATGGCCTGGGAAACATGGCCAGGGAAACTACATTTCCCAGCAGCCCCATGCTCCTCAAATCATGTGTCCTGGTGCACCTGCGTTGGTGCACCTGAGACAAGCCCAGTCTTTGCCAGTCATCACTGGAATCGTTGTGTCGGTGTCTACCTCCCATAAAGCATGCTTTTCAGGTATTCCGTGCTTTGTACACTCTTTTGAAACCTTGTGAGGAATAACATACTGTGCGCTTATTGTGTGCTTGGCCTCCGTTGCGTGTTAATAGATGTACATTTCACTGTATTCTGTCCTCTAGCGGAAGCTGCTGCACACCGTTGGTGGCCTGGTACTCCTTGGAAGGGTGTGGAAAGACATTATACTCTGACGCTCTTTTGCTCACAGGGGTCAACCCATAGCACAATTGTGTCCTGTACTCTGTGAGCAATAGACAAACTTCTGCCGGTCCAACATGGGTTACCCAGATAACCTCAATCTGCTGCTTGCTGCCCAAAAGGCACACCGCCTTGCCATCGTGGATAATTATCTCTCCTTGAGACTAGACCCCCAGCTGCCCTGCCTTTAGCTATGAAAAACAGCTATAAATTCCTGCATTCTAGCCCTGCCTCGCAGATAGGGTGGATGATAAATCATATCTTCTCTCTCAGTCGGAGGCAACCGTGTATATTACCCCTGCCAAGACTGCAAATACCACTAAGGTGAACACACATTTGAAATGTGCAAAATACCAATTGTTGTGGGATCGCTATCAAATTGCGTGCGCTATTTTCCACTCTCGAACTTCAAAAAAAATATAATAAAATAAGGGGGGGTCGGCAGCAAGTGATATCACTCCCTCAAACTTCCCACAAAGTTTGTACAAAGTAGACAAGAGTATCGGAGTTCGGGAGGATATCTCGCGCTCACACCAACAACTTATTATGAGACCTATTATCACTGTTGCTAAATTTCCTCAGGATAGGTTCAAAAAGTCCTCAAATTTACATAACGCTTGTTAGTTCAATATATTTTAATTCATCTTCCAAAGTAATGAACAGCCGACACGTGTTTCGACCTTTGGTCGTTATCAAGGCTGTACAGATTATTACATTCATTCAATATATCGAAAAAAGGGGAATAAAAAGAGAAAATTCAAAAACCATACCATATGGTGCCAACATGTCAGGTCAGGATATGGGAAAATTCACGCCATAGTCAAGATATAAGATGAATATTCAAAGAGAAATAAACATAAAACAATAATTTAGTTTTTCCTCAAAAAATATGTGTGTTCCACATAACATCCAGTTGTCAACTGTTTTCACAATAAAACTCAACTCCAATATATTAGTTACACAGATTACTGTTTATCACCCTGTGACACCATTCCAACATGACCAAAGGATATATAAATATTCGAAATGCAGCATTAGAAAATAGAGTTGAAACTTACCCTCTCTATGTCAATCAGTTATACCTTCCATCCCTGTATTGTAGACCCTTTAAATTAAATTTAATAGTATGAATTACATGAACGTTTTATCCCATATTATAGCATAGATTGAAATTCAGAATGTTCACCAACCTGAAGATCTATGTTCTTAATATACCATATGTTCCAATAGTCTTTACATTCGAAATAATTTAGGTCCAAAATTGGCTTTCACCTACAAGAAATATATATTTTACTACGCATCATAGGGTTAACTATAGATCCCCATATTAATCCTTTCCATAGGTAAAAATACTCATCGGTCAATAAATCCATCATGCCATTTAAATTATATTGTTGAACAAGAAAATATATAATATAATAATATTGCATTATGTTCAGTTCCCATATGCACATCATAAGTTACTGAAGGACCTCCCTCAACCATTCCAAAAGGATGGTGCTGTTAAGTAGAGTGTATCCTGTTTACAATTCGATAACATGCTTCCCTATTAGTATTCCAGTTTTCCATGGGCTTACCTTTACATGGGCTAAATCCCAGAACCTCGTTATGCTAAGGGGATCCCACGAGTTTCCCCTTCCATTTTAAGTGTATTGACACTCACAGGATCGCGGGCTGCACCGCGATGACGTCACGCGCACGCACGCGCGATGACGTCACGCGCACGCACGCGCGATGACGTCACGCGCACGCGCGCGTGACGGCGCCATACACACGCGCACTCAGCGTTATATGGGCATTATTATAGAGTCCCCTGATTAAGAAAGCAACATTTATTGCCAATATATCTCATTCATTGGCTAATATCAATCAGTTACAGTTACCCCATACTTAAAATTAATAGGGCTATTCCAACTCGAATTTAACTTTCTGTAAATACAAAATGGTGCAATAAAACCACAACTAATTCTACAGTTACATCCTCATGATATGCATACGTCCACCAAACAAATAGATCTCATTGCAACCCTTAAATTGTTTAAATAATATAATTCATGAAAAATATTCTATTTTATTTCCATGGCTGTACTTTCACTAATGAGTACATGAGATCCTATGATTTCTGATCCCATGTAACAATACTCTGGTAAGGCTGCAACGGCATCACAAGTTGTGATAATTACAATAGATAACATTACCAATTATGCTGATTTCATTCATAGTAAATCAGAAAGGAAGAGATATCAATCATGTTATTACTTCATAAGAAAACATGCATTTCATGGTCCTGGTTAAGACCAACTGTAGTACTTCTAAAATAACAAATTAGTTTGCTCTCTTGTTGCCTAAGTTTGAGCCTAAGATTACCACCCCGTTTACCCATCTTCACTTGCATGAGGCCAATGAATCTTATATCTTCCTGGCTATCCAACTGATGTTGCAGCTGCCAATGAATGGACATTGGTGTCTTAGCATCACTACTCCTTAAACTGGCCAAATGTTCCCTTATTCGTATTCTCAATTGCCGAATAGTGCTGCCAATGTAAAGCTTACCACATATACAAATAATAGCATAAACAACAAAGCACGTTTTACAGTTAATGAACTGATTAATGTTAATTGTCATTGCATTGTCATCTGTAAAGGAGTCACAATTAACATACGCATATTTGCACTGATTACAATTTCCACATTTAAAAAATCCCTTCTTTCCTTTTAGCCAAGTTCCTTCAGTACTGTCTGCCTGAACATCCAAAAAGGAGGGACTCAACTTCTGTTTGATACTATGTGCTCTCGTGAAAGTAAATTTGGGTTTCTCAGTCAAAAAAGGTAACAGATCCTTATCGAGTCTCAAAATATCCCAGTGTCTAGACACCATTTTATAAAGTAAGGATGAGTCTTGCGAGAATTGAGTTATTATGGAAATACAATCACTTTCAGGTTTTTCTTTCACACGGTCACATAGAAGCTCCAATTGACTACACTCTTTGTACTTGTCTGCCGCTTTCTTTATACATTTCAGGTTATATCCTCTCTTTTGGAATCTTTGCGTAAGCAGGTCAGACTCCTTCTGATAATTCAAATCTGAACTGCAGTTTCGCCTGGCCCGATAAAATTCCCCTGCCGGGATATTATCAATTGTAGATCTCTGATGACTACTTTTTGCATACAGTATTGAGTTAACTTCTGTTGATTTACGATATGTTTGTGTTTCAATCTGCCCATTGTTCACAAAAATATGCAGATCAAGAAAGTCAATGCTTTGTGTGCTTGCTAAACCTGTAAACCTAATACCGAATTTGTTGTTGTTAGTATGTAGCACAAAGGTGTCATATAGAGCAGGAGACCCTTTCCATACAATTAGAACATCATCTATATATCTTCTCCATGCTATTAGATTCGTTTGAAAGATCTCCTGATTGTAAATATGTGTTTCTTCAAATTGGGCCATAAACAAGTTCGCCAGGGATGGCGCAAATTTAGCACCCATGGCCACTCCCTTGGCCTGTGCATAATACTGTCCATTGAAAATGAATACATTATTTTGCAAAGTAAATTTAAGAAAACTCTTAAGCATTTGTATATGCTGCATGTAAGAAGCAGAAGAATTCCCAAAGGTGTAGTCAATTGTTTGAACTGCTAGGTCATGATCTATACTAGTATAAAGCGCTGAAACATCGAGGGTAGCCAAAAGATAATCTGATTCCCATTTCAAGGATTTGAAAAATTTCAAAACATGTGCACTGTCTCTGATATAAGATTTCATTTTGAGAACATAAGGTTTTAAAGCTTCATCCAAATATTGGGACATACCCTCCGTGACCCACCCTATCCCACTCATTATAGGTCTAACTGCTGGTAAAATTTCATAACTCTTGTGTATTTTGGGTAAAAAATACATAGTGGGCATGGTGGGTTCTGTATTGGTCAAGAAACTCTTTTCATCCTCTGTTAGAAAGCCTCTATCATACCATAGCTGAATTAATTCCAGATGTTCAGAAACAATTCTCTTCATTGGATTAGATTTTAGAGGGGTATAGCATTGTGGAGTATTCAAATGAGACATTGCATAGTGATATAATCCTGCGTATTCATCACCACAATATTGCCCCCCTTATCCGCTTCTTTAATGGTTATGCACTTATCATTCATTAAAGCTTCTAAAGCTACCAATTCATCTTTACTCAAATTAGTTTTAGTTCGCTTTCTTTTATAGAATCTGCTGTCCATATGCTTATGAATATCCTTAATGATTGCCTTATGGAAGGTTTCAATTACATTCTCTATTCCTAGATTAGGTGTGAATTTAGACTTTGGCTTCAATTCTTTGATATTAAGGTGTCTGGTATTAACACCAAGTGATAGGCAAATAGATTCAAAATCCGCTGTACTTTCTTGAGCTAAGGTGGTCAAGGTGGTAATATTGTGAATATCTGAAATAGTATATGAGCTAAGTGGGCTCAGAGTGGTCTTAGGTTGAAATATTTGTACCTGAGTGGCAAAAAAAAATTTTAATTTCAATTTTCTTATAAATTTGAAAATATCTATCTGAAAATTCACAAAATCTGTTCTGACACCTGGTGCAAAAGAAAACCCTTTATTCAACACAGCATGTTCAGCCTCCGAAAGACATTTATCTGACAAATTAATAACCAAGTCACAATTTACTGGTTCACCTGGCGTTTCTTGCTGCTCGATCTGGTCAAAATTCCTGGCCGACCCTGATCTTCGTCGGAGCTTCCACTCCCGCTTCTGCTTACCCCCTCTCCTGCCCCTTGTGTGGCACCTGGTATTGGTGTAGTGCCTGTTGGTGGTGTTGCAAATCTGACTTGTTTTAAATTTGTAAATCGTATGTTGCCCTTTTTGTGTCTGCGAATTTGTTCTAAAAAACTTCGGCCTCCACTGCGTGTGGATTCTATATCTTCTTGATTACTAGCTTGACCCTCTCTAGCTTCTTCCTCTGAGTCAGGATCTGAGCTGGCAGGTGTATTGTTGGAAGAACCAGGTCTAGTTTGTGGTATCATATTATCATATTTAGCTTGAAAAGTATATACACGTACCTGTCTATAATCCTTACCATCTCTGAAATACTTTCTAAATTTCCTCAATTTGATATCGTCCTGATATTCTCGCAAAATTTCATTCATTTTCTCATAATTTTTATCTTTAGTAGTTTCTGCATTTGGCATGGCCTTTATTTCTTCCTTAAGTTTGTTAATTAATACTATGACTCTTTTATGCTCTCTTGTAGCATGAGTTATTAATAGTTCCAACATAGTTTTAGAACTCTGATTTGAGTTCTTCTGCCAATCTTCTGCCAGATCAGCATCCTCAATGTGCTGCTTCACACCCGCTCACTCTCTAAGCATGCCACTAATATTCTTGTCTATATTCTGGAAGGAGACTTGGATTTACTGTGCCTTACAGAGTCATGGCTAAATGGAGTCAGTGGCCCAATGATTGAACCTGCCACCCCAGATAGCTACAGCATCTTCTGTCAGAATTGTATTTCTGTCTGGGGGGTGGGGAGTTAGCTATTATAGCGAGAAATCACCTTAATCTCTTTCAATCACCTTGTTCCTCCAAGGATTGGGAGGTTTTGTATCTCAAACAGACACCGTCAACAAATAGTTGCATTAACTTTGTCCAGATCTATCGTCCTCCAGCTGAAACACCTAATTTTGATTAAGCTCTTTTCAAACTTCACAATAAATGACAAGGACCTAACTGTTCCACCTTGCTAGTTGGGGACTTCAACCGTTGCATAATGACATCACTGATCAGCAAACAACCATTCTAGAGAAGGTGTTAAATAACCTCAAATTCCATTTCCTTAATAATGCACCCACTCATATTAGGGGTCACACCCTTGACTGGGTTGTAGAAAATAATCTTGAAGTAAATGCGATGGACACTCTCCCTTGCATCTGGTCCGACCACTATCATTTTTCCTTTACAGTTCTTACTCCTGGCCCATCTCCTAAAACACTAAACCCTCAAAAAATTGTTATAAATGGAAACTTTCAGAAGATTATGCAGCTGGACCTGAAACACTGCCTTGACAGCATCATGTCGGACACTTCTTATCTGGACCCTCCTACTATTCTTATTGACACCTCTAATAACCTTATGATCTCCATTCTGAACGTTTAGGAGTGAACTGGTTACAGATAATCCTTCTCACCAGAAATGGATCACACAGGATCTGCGCTAAATGAAAATTCAACGACGTCAGGCAGAGATCAAATGACTCAACTGCCCTTCCGTAGACAACAAAGCCCATTGGAAGATCTTAGACAACGAATACAGGATACCTAGTAATGAAGCAAAAACAGATTTCTATAACAAACAAATAGAGGAAGAAAACAACAGTTCTGAAAACGTTTTGAGATTGTGAAGTCTTTAGAGAAACCCAGTACCCTTTCTTTCACCATAGCTCCCACAGACCAAGTCTGCTCTGATATACAGACTGCCTTTGAAGCCAAGGTGGACAAGGAACAGGACAAAATTAGAGCTAAACCTTCTGCTGATAAACATGTACGTTTCTGTCCTCCTCCTGTTCTTCTGATCAACAAATCAGAGCATATGTTTAGCTTCGCTCCTGTTTCTCTTGCTGACATGATGGCCACCCTCTCAACTATGCACCCCTCCCAGTGTCCAGAGAACACCATTCCCCCTAATTTTTACATGGACACAAGGATATCTTTGCACCCTTTTTGATAAGATTTGTCAACTCCTCTTTTGCCAGTAATCAAGTCCCCGATCCCATAAAGAAAGCCACCATCACCCTTCTGGTTAAAAAACCAGGACTGGACCCGAGTGACCATGGTAACCTGTGCCCCATCTCCAACTGTCATTTTCTCCTCAAGGTGTTTGATAAATGTGCTACTAACAAACTACAAGCCTTTGTGGAGAAGACTAACAACCTGCATCCCAGACAGTATGATTTTAGACCCCTGCACAATACAGAGACTGCTCTGTTAGATCTGCAGACGCACATGTTGAGAATCTCAGATGGAGGTCGCTCTGGCATGCTGGTTCTTCTAGATTTATCAGCGGCGGTTGATCTTCTTGACCATGACCAACTTCTGCTCACCTTAGAGAGACATGGTTGCCACTCCTGACTGAATTCTATGGGTGAGATAATTTCTCTATAATCTTACCTCTCCAGTATGTTGGGACGAGGCCACTTCTTCTTCTTCTCCCAATTCCTGTGGGCTCCCTCAGGGATCATCTATGTCCCCCTTACTTTTCAACGTTTACATTCAACCTTTTTGTTACCTGTTGGATGAGCTTGGAGTGTACTTCTCGAACTATGCTGATGACCCCCAGCTAGTTCTTGAGTTAATAGGGGATTATTCCAAGGATGCCATCCTTCTTCAGACCATCTATCTTCACGTTGAGACCTGGATGAGCAACAACTGGATGTGTCTGAATGGGGATATGACTGAGCTGTTGGTTTTTGCCACCAAGCATGCTCGAGCAAAATTAGACCCCAGCTACCGATCATTGTCCAATTCCGGTATCACAGAGTGTTAAAACTCTGGGCTTCTATCTTGATCCTCTGCTTAGTGCAGACGCTCATGTTAACCAGATGGTAATAAATGGTTCCTACTACCTTAGGCTGCTGAGAAACCTGCATCCCTTTCTGGCATATTTAGTTGCTTTTCAGTGGCCCGTGCGGTTGTGTTGTACAGATTGGACTATGGCAATGTATTATTAATCGGGGCCAACAAAAAGACATCCATGGCCTCCAGACTCCACAAAATGAGGCAGTTTGTATTATCATGAAGAAAGCTAGAAGAGATCGTATTTCTGATAGCCGGCGAGATCTCCATTGGCTACCTGTGGCCTTGTGGCTGGAATTTAAGGCTGCCTCTCTAGCCCATAGAGCTTTATATGGTACTGCCCCAGTCTACAATAAAGAACTGGTGCCCTTTTATAAGCCACCAAGGAAGCTGCGCTCCTCTGCCTTGGCACTGGTCAACATCCCTAAATTTGCTTTCTCCAGTTGTCTCAAAATCTGGAATGCCTTTGTTTTGGAGCTCTGGCTGGTAAAGGAAAACAATCCTGTTTGCCGGATATTGAAAACTGTCCTTTTCAACTAACACTCTCTACTGCCATTCCTCTCTGAAATAGAACCCGCTCCGCTACTGACTCTCTTGCCCACGTTGGTCACATGTCCTGTCTTTTTTGCTGCTGCTTCCCGTGTTTGTGTTTGCGCGCCCTGATGCCTGCAGGCTTCGGTGTCCTACACATAAATACATAAATAAATAAATACATAAATAAATCAATACATAAATTGCATACATGATGTATATCTAGACAACCTTGTCATATGTTCTTTTGGTTACTTTCCTTAGGGTTAGGCCTGTCTCATGCTGCACGTACACGGGGCAATAAGCATGACCCAAACAAAGTATTCATGTTTATGCATGATGATGAACTCTAATCTTACTGTCATTTTCTGGTCATGGTGTTTCTTTCCTATTCACTAAAGTTTCTATATATGTCCCTCAGATTTATATGCATTGATGATCTTCATATGTAATTTTTGCACTAACACATGTGTGGAGTAAGCCTTGTATTTTTAGCTGTTAATTCCAAGTTTAAGATTAGCCAAGATTTTGATCGTCTTGAATTTATGATTCTATGGGACATGTTACCAGATAAAAAATACTGTACTGCAATGGTCCATGCTGCAAACATTACGTATGTGTATGTTTTATTTACATTGCTGTATGAACAACTTTACTTAACTTTACTTTATTTTTTGTAACGTGACACACTGCCAAAGGCCTTGTAGTGCACAGCAACACTTCAATATAAAGTTTTGGATGAAATAAGTACATTTGTTGTTACGTGGATTAGTTCATGAGATGTCTCCTGATTACCCTTCATATATTCCAACCAATATTGTAAACATGACCCCTTATTGTGACTTTTATCAGAATTCATGTAATATGTGATGTCATCAGTGACGCCATCAATGATGAAATTTGTGATGTCATCTTTGTCATAGATGTTAGTCTTAGCAGTACCCAGTGGTGTGACAAGGTATGATTGCATATCGTACCATAACTGGTGAATTTCTTTGTTTTTTTGATTTAACTTCTAATCATAACGTCCCATTAACAATATTTTTTCACTGAATTTTATAGGATTTTATTTGTGCAACTTAACCCTTTAAGTGCCATGGGTATTTCTCCCCAGTGCCAGAGCCTTTTTTGGTGATTTTGGTATGTGGCCATTCAATGGCTTGTAACTTTTTTGTTACATGAGATATCTCGGCCAAATTTGGCTCCTTTTCTTCCCACATGTAGGCGGTCGTAACGCCACCCAGGAATCCCAGGTTGCTGTAGGGGGGTGAGAGAAAATAAGGAAAATGTGCGAAAATTTTGGGTTTTTTCAAAAAATGCCAATAAAATGATGCACAAAGAAGCCAGTGGTTTTTTCCTTGTAAGAGCTAGGAACAAATGGTTTGCTGTGCTGAGTTCCCCAATGTGTTGGCTTTCAGGAACAGGTTGAGTGGAAATGGAAAAAAATTATTTTGATGGGGATATCAACCGTTTTGTGAGAGGTAGGCGATTTTTGCCATTTTTGCCAATTGGACATGCATGGACGGAATGGAAGAAAAGGGCAGGAAAGCCAAATTGGAGGACAGAAAGGCATATATTTCTGAAAAGTAGACAAAATTTCAAGTTTAGGAAGGGGTGATTTGTATAGGTCAGGCAACAACTAGGTAGGGGAAACTGCCATCGAATGGGGGAAAAGCGGGAAAATGACTGAAAAAAAGGTATGTGTTGGACATGGTTGGCTTGGTACGGCAATGGCTTCTATGAATTTTGAGAAAAGCAATGCTCCGCTACATTCCCCCGACTCTTGCAGTTAGGAGAGCATACCATTTTTGTAGTGTTTGTACAAAACAAGCAATACCACAAGCCAAACACTGAGCCATGGTACACAGGAGTTTTACGCTCACGGTCTGACCAGACGCACTTAGCATGTGTAAATTGGGAAAACCAATGTGGTGAGGAACGGCAGCCATACATTTTTTGAAAGAGCACAGGCAGACCTTTTCAAGGGTAGGTGACTTGTGCAGGTTACAAAAGTGTATGGTGGCTAAAGCAGCGACTAAATGTAGGTCACATTTGGGAAAAGAAAGGGTTGTGAGACAAAGGGCTCCAGCAAATGGGTCAAAACGTTATGAAAACCACACAAACACAACACATGGCCTACCGTCCCGCGTTCCCACAGGTGTCCCGATGAAAACGGTACCTCACATGTGTGGGTGCACCTACCTGGCCGCCAAGGGGAAAGCCCAAAACACAAGTAACCCCAAGTCTGTTTTCACACCGGAAATGTCACACTCTCCCATCATACAGATATGGGCCTCGGGTGTCCAAGCCACCGAGGAAAACAGGGAACCCCATGCATTTCCGAAAAGAGGACACCCGTGGGAATCCGCAGAGGTATGATATGCCCAAATTGCCCCAGAATTTATTACCCAGACACCCCTGCAAAGTCGGAAATGTGGGGAAAAAAACGCTTTTTCCGTACATTTCGCTCGACGCACCCATCGAAACACGCCCCCAACAACACATGGCCTACCGTCCCGCGTTCCCACAGGTGTCCCGATGAAAACGGTACCTCACATGTGTGGGTGCACCTACCTGGCCGCCAAGGGTAAAGCCTAAAACACAAGTAACCCCAAGTCTGTTTTCACACCGGAAATGTCACACTCTCACATCATACAGATATGGGCCTCGGGTGTCCAAGCCACCAAGGAAAACAGGGAACCCCATGCATTTCCGGAAAGAGGACACCCGTGGGAATCCGCAGAGGTATGATATGCCCAAATCGCCCCAGAATTTATTACCCAGACACCCCCGCAAAGTCCGAAATGTGGGAAAAAATACGCATTTTCCTCACATTTCGCTCGACTCACCCATCGAAACACGCCCCCAACAACACATGGCCTACCGTCCCGCGTTCCCACAGGTGTCCCGATGAAAACGGTACCTCACATGTGTGGGTGCACCTACCTGGCCGCCAAGGGGAAAGCCTAAAACACAAGTAACCCCAAGTCTGTTTTCAGAGGGAAAACTCAGACATTCTGCCGACCGGCACAAGGTACAGATATGGGCCTCGGGTGTCCAAGCCACCGAGGAAAACAGGGAACCCCATGCATTTCCGAAAAGAGGACACCCGTGGGAATCCGCAGAGGTATGATATGCCCAAATTGCCCCAGAATTTATTACCCAGACACCCCTGCAAAGTCCGAAATGTGGGGAAAAAAACGCTTTTTCCGCACATTTCGCTCGACGCACCCATCGAAACACGCCCCCCACAACACATGGCCTACCGTCACGCGTTCCCACAGGTGTCCCGATGAAAACGGTACCTCACATGTGTGGGTGCACCTACCTGGCCGCCAAGGGGAAAGCCTAAAACACAAGTAACCCCAAGTCTGTTTTCACACCGGAAATGTCACACTCTCACATCATACTGATATGGGCCTCGGGTGTCCAAGCCACCAAGGAAAACAGGGAACCCCATGCATTTCCGGAAAGAGGACACCCGTGGGAATCCGCAGAGGTATGATATGCCCAAATCGCCCCAGAATTTATTACCCAGACACCCCCGCAAAGTCCGAAATGTGGGAAAAAATACGCATTTTCCTCACATTTCGCTCGACTCACCCATCGAAACACGCCCCCAACAACACATGGCCTACCGTCCCGCGTTCCCACAGGTGTCCCGATGAAAATGGTACCTCACATGTGTGGGTGCACCTACCTGGCCGCCAAGGGGAAAGCCTAAAACACAAGTAACCCCAAGTCTGTTTTCAGAGGGAAAACTCAGACATTCTGCCGACCGGCACAAGGTACAGATATGGGCCTCGGGTGTCCAAGCCACCGAGGAAAACAGGGAACCCCATGCATTTCCGAAAAGAGGACACCCGTGGGAATCCGCAGAGGTATGATATGCCCAAATTGCCCCAGAATTTATTACCCAGACACCCCTGCAAAGTCCGAAATGTGGGGAAAAAAAACGCTTTTTCTGCACATTTCGCTCGACGCACCCATCGAAACACGCCCCCCACAACACATGGCCTACCGTCACGCGTTCCCACAGGTGTCCCGATGAAAACGGTACCTCACATGTGTGGGTGCACCTACCTGGCCGCCAAGGGGAAAGCCTAAAACACAAGTAACCCCAAGTCTGTTTTCACACCGGAAATGTCACACTCTCACATCATACAGATATGGGCCTCGGGTGTCCAAGCCACCAAGGAAAACAGGGAACCCCATGCATTTCCGGAAAGAGGACACCCGTGGGAATCCGCAGAGGTATGATATGCCCAAATCGCCCCAGAATTTATTACCCAGACACCCCCGCAAAGTCCGAAATGTGGGAAAAAATACGCATTTTCCTCACATTTCGCTCGACTCACCCATCGAAACACGCCCCCAACAACACATGGCCTACCGTCCCGCGTTCCCACAGGTGTCCCGATGAAAACGGTACCTCACATGTGTGGGTGCACCTACCTGGCCGCCAAGGGGAAAGCCTAAAACACAAGTAACCCCAAGTCTGTTTTCAGAGGGAAAACTCAGACATTCTGCCGACCGGCACAAGGTACAGATATGGGCCTCGGGTGTCCAAGCCACCGAGGAAAACAGGGAACCCCATGCATTTCCGAAAAGAGGACACCCGTGGGAATCCGCAGAGGTATGATATGCCCAAATTGCCCCAGAATTTATTACCCAGACACCCCTGCAAAGTCCGAAATGTGGGGAAAAAAACGCTTTTTCTGCACATTTCGCTCGACGCACCCATCGAAACACGCCCCCCACAACACATGGCCTACCGTCACGCGTTCCCACAGGTGTCCCGATGAAAACGGTACCTCACATGTGTGGGTGCACCTACCTGGCCGCCAAGGGGAAAGCCTAAAACACAAGTAACCCCAAGTCTGTTTTCACACCGGAAATGTCACACTCTCACATCATACAGATATGGGCCTCGGGTGTCCAAGCCACCAAGGAAAACAGGGAACCCCATGCATTTCCGGAAAGAGGACACCCGTGGGAATCCGCAGAGGTATGATATGCCCAAATCGCCCCAGAATTTATTACCCAGACACCCCCGCAAAGTCCGAAATGTGGGAAAAAATACGCATTTTCCTCACATTTCGCTCGACTCACCCATCGAAACACGCCCCCAACAACACATGGCCTACCGTCCCGCGTTCCCACAGGTGTCCCGATGAAAACGGTACCTCACATGTGTGGGTGCACCTACCTGGCCGCCAAGGGGAAAGCCTAAAACACAAGTAACCCCAAGTCTGTTTTCAGAGGGAAAACTCAGACATTCTGCCGACCGGCACAAGGTACAGATATGGGCCTCGGGTGTCCAAGCCACCGAGGAAAACAGGGAACCCCATGCATTTCCGAAAAGAGGACACCCGTGGGAATCCGCAGAGGTATGATATGCCCAAATTGCCCCAGAATTTATTACCCAGACACCCCTGCAAAGTCCGAAATGTGGGGAAAAAAACGCTTTTTCCGCACATTTCGCTCGACGCACCCATCGAAACACGCCCCCCACAACACATGGCCTACCGTCACGCGTTCCCACAGGTGTCCCGATGAAAACGGTACCTCACATGTGTGGGTGCACCTACCTGGCCGCCAAGGGGAAAGCCTAAAACACAAGTAACCCCAAGTCTGTTTTCACACCGGAAATGTCACACTCTCACATCATACAGATATGGGCCTCGGGTGTCCAAGCCACCAAGGAAAGCAGGGAACCCCATGCATTTCCGGAAAGAGGACACCCGTGGGAATCCACAGAGGTATGATATGCCCAAATCGCCCCAGAATTTATTACCCAGACACCCCCGCAAAGTCCGAAATGTGGGAAAAAATACGCTTTTTCCTCACATTTCGCTCGACTCACCCATCGAAACACGCCCCCAACAACACATGGCCTACCGTCCCGCGTTCCCACAGGTGTCCCGATGAAAACGGTACCTCACATGTGTGGGTGCACCTACCTGGCCGCCAAGGGGAAAGCCTAAAACACAAGTAACTCCAAGTCTGTTTTCAGAGGGAAAACTCAGACATTCTGCCGACCGGCACAATGTACAGATATGGGCCTCGGGTGTCCAAGCCACCGAGGAAAACAGGGAACCCCATGCATTTCCGAAAAGAGGACACCCGTGGGAATCCGCAGAGGTATGATATGCCCAAATTGCCCCAGAAGTTATTACCCAGACACCCCTGCAAAGTCCGAAATGTGGGGAAAAAAACGCTTTTTCCGCACATTTCGCTCGACGCACCCATCGAAACACGCCCCCAACAACACATGGCCTACCGTCACGCGTTCCCACAGGTGTCCCGATGAAAACGGTACCTCACATGTGTGGGTGCACCTACCTGGCCGCCAAGGGGAAAGCCTAAAACACAAGTAACCCCAAGTCTGTTTTCACACCGGAAATGTCACACTCTCACATCATACAGATATGGGCCTTGGGTGTCCAAGCCACCAAGGAAAACAGGGAACCCCATGCATTTCCGGAAAGAGGACACCCGTGGGAATCCGCAGAGGTATGATATGCCCAAATCGCCCCAGAATTTATTACCCAGACACCCCCGCAAAGTCCGAAATGTGGGAAAAAATACGCATTTTCCTCACATTTCGCTCGACTCACCCATCGAAACACGCCCCCAACAACACATGGCCTACCGTCCCGCGTTCCCACAGGTGTCCCGATGAAAACGGTACCTCACATGTGTGGGTGCACCTACCTGGCCGCCAAGGGGAAAGCCTAAAACACAAGTAACTCCAAGTCTGTTTTCAGAGGGAAAACTCAGACATTCTGCCGACCGGCACAATGTACAGATATGGGCCTCGGGTGTCCAAGGCACCGAGGAAAACAGGGAACCCCATGCATTTCCGAAAAGAGGACACCCGTGGGAATCCGCAGAGGTATGATATGCCCAAATTGCCCCAGAATTTTTTACCCAGACACCCCTGCAAAGTCCGAAATGTGGTGAAAAAAACGCTTTTTCTGCACATTTCGCTCGATGCACCCATCGAAACACGCCCCCAACAACACATGGCCTACCGTCCCGCGTTCCCACAGGTGTCCCGATGAAAACGGTACCTCACATGTGTGGGTGCACCTACCTGGCCGCCAAGGGGAAAGCCTAAAACACAAGTAACCCCAAGTCTGTTTTCACACCGGAAATGTCACACTCTCACATCATACAGATATGGGCCTCGGGTGTCCAAGCCACCAAGGAAAACAGGGAACCCCATGCATTTCCGGAAAGAGGACATCCGTGGGAATCCGCAGAGGTATGATATGCCCAAATCGCCCCAGAATTTATTACCCAGACACCCCCGCAAAGTCCGAAATGTGGGAAAAAATATGCATTTTCCACACATTTCGCTCGACTCACCCATCGAAACACGCCCCCCACAACACATGGCCTACCGTCCCGCGTTCCCACAGGTGTCCCGATGAAAACGGTACCTCACATGTGTGGGTGCATCTACCTGGCCGCCAAGGGGAAAGCCTAAAACACAAGTAACCCCAAGTCTGTTTTCAGAGGGAAAACTCAGACATTCTGCCGACCGGCACAATGTACAGATATGGGCCTCGGGTGTCCAAGCCACCGAGGAAAACAGGGAAACCCATGCATTTCCGAAAAGAGGACACCCGTGGGAATCCGCAGAGGTATGATATGCCCAAATTGCCCCAGAATTTATTACCCAGACACCCCTGCAAAGTCCGAAATGTGGGGAAAAAAACGCTTTTTCCGCACATTTCGCTCGACGCACCCATCGAAACACGCCCCCCACAACACATGGCCTACCGTCACGCGTTACCACAGGTGTCCCGATGAAAACGGTACCTCACATGTGTGGGTGCACCTACCTGGCCGCCAAGGGGAAAGCCTAAAACACAAGTAACCCCAAGTCTGTTTTCACACCGGAAATGTCACACTCTCACATCATACAGATATGGGCCTCGGGTGTCCAAGCCACCAAGGAAAACAGGGAACCCCATGCATTTCCGGAAAGAGGACACCCGTGGGAATCCGCAGAGGTATGATATGCCCAAATCGCCCCAGAATTTATTACCCAGACACCCCCGCAAAGTCCGAAATGTGGGAAAAAATACGCATTTTCCTCACATTTCGCTCGACTCACCCATCGAAACACGCCCCCAACAACACATGGCCTACCGTCCCGCGTTCCCACAGGTGTCCCGATGAAAACGGTACCTCACATGTGTGGGTGCACCTACCTGGCCGCCAAGGGGAAAGCCTAAAACACAAGTAACCCCAAGTCTGTTTTCAGAGGGAAAACTCAGACATTCTGCCGACCGGCACAAGGTACAGATATGGGCCTCGGGTGTCCAAGCCACCGAGGAAAACAGGGAACCCCATGCATTTCCGAAAAGAGGACACCCGTGGGAATCCGCAGAGGTATGATATGCCCAAATTGCCCCAGAATTTATTACCCAGACACCCCTGCAAAGTCCGAAATGTGGGGAAAAAAACGCTTTTTCCGCACATTTCGCTCGACGCACCCATCGAAACACGCCCCCCACAACACATGGCCTACCGTCACGCGTTCCCACAGGTGTCCCGATGAAAACGGTACCTCACATGTGTGGGTGCACCTACCTGGCCGCCAAGGGGAAAGCCTAAAACACAAGTAACCCCAAGTCTGTTTTCACACCGGAAATGTCACACTCTCACATCATACAGATATGGGCCTCGGGTGTCCAAGCCACCAAGGAAAACAGGGAACCCCATGCATTTCCGGAAAGAGGACATCCGTGGGAATCCGCAGAGGTATGATATGCCCAAATCGCCCCAGAATTTATTACCCAGACACCCCCGCAAAGTCCGAAATGTGGGAAAAAATACGCATTTTCCTCACATTTCGCTCGACTCACCCATCGAAACACGCCCCCAACAACACATGGCCTACCGTCCCGCGTTCCCACAGGTGTCCCGATGAAAACGGTACCTCACATGTGTGGGTGCACCTACCTGGCCGCCAAGGGGAAAGCCTAAAACACAAGTAACCCCAAGTCTGTTGTCCATTCTGCCGACCGGCGCAACTTACAGATATGGGCCTCGGGTGTCCAAGCCACCGAGGAAAACAGGGAACCCCATGCATTTTCGAAAAGAGGACACCCGTGGGAATCCGCACAGGTGTGATTTGCGCCCATCGCCCCAGATTTTTTTACCCAGACAGCCCTGCAAAGTCGGAAATGTGGGGAAAAAACCGCTTTTTCCGCACATTTCACTCGCCGCACCCATCGAAACACGCCCCCCACAACACGTGGCCTACCGTCCCGCGTTCCCACAGGTGTCCCGATGAAAACGGTACCTCACATGTGTGGGTGCACCTACCTGGCCGCCAAGGGGAAAGCCTAAAACACAAGTAACCCCAAGTCTGTTGTCAGAGGGAAATCTCAGACATTCTGCCGACCGGCGCAACTTACAGATATGGGCCTCGGGTGTCCAAGCCACCGAGGAAAACAGGGAACCCCATGCATTTTCGAAAAGAGGACACCCGTGGGAATCCGCAGAGGTGTGATTTGCGCCCATCGCCCCAGATTTTTTTACCCAGACAGCCCTGCAAAGTCGGAAATGTGGGGAAAAAAACGCTTTTTCCGCACATTTCGCTCGCCGCACCCATCGAAACGCGCCCCCCACAACACATGGCCTACCGTCCCGCGTTCCCACAGGTGTCCCGATGAAAACGGTACCTCACATGTGTGGGTGCACCTACCTGGCCGCCAAGGGGAAAGCCTAAAACACAAGTAACCCCAAGTCTGTTGTCCATTCTGCCGACCGGCGCAACTTACAGATATGGGCCTCGGGTGTCCAAGCCACCGAGGAAAACAGGGAACCCCATGCATTTTCGAAAAGAGGACACCCGTGGGAATCCGCACAGGTGTGATTTGCGCCCATCGCCCCAGATTTTTTTACCCAGACAGCCCTGCAAAGTCGGAAATGTGGGGAAAAAACCGCTTTTTCCGCACATTTCACTCGCCGCACCCATCGAAACACGCCCCCCACAACACGTGGCCTACCGTCCCGCGTTCCCACAGGTGTCCCGATGAAAACGGTACCTCACATGTGTGGGTGCACCTACCTGGCCGCCAAGGGGAAAGCCTAAAACACAAGTAACCCCAAGTCTGTTGTCAGAGGGAAATCTCAGACATTCTGCCGACCGGCGCAACTTACAGATATGGGCCTCGGGTGTCCAAGCCACCGAGGAAAACAGGGAACCCCATGCATTTTCGAAAAGAGGACACCCGTGGGAATCCGCAGAGGTGTGATTTGCGCCCATCGCCCCAGATTTTTTTACCCAGACAGCCCTGCAAAGTCGGAAATGTGGGGAAAAAAACGCTTTTTCCGCACATTTCGCTCGCCGCACCCATCGAAACGCGCCCCCCACAACACATGGCCTACCGTCCCGCGTTCCCACAGGTGTCCCGATGAAAACGGTACCTCACATGTGTGGGTGCACCTACCTGGCCGCCAAGGGGAAAGCCTAAAACACAAGTAACCCCAAGTCTGTTGTCCATTCTGCCGACCGGCGCAACTTACAGATATGGGCCTCGGGTGTCCAAGCCACCGAGGAAAACAGGGAACCCCATGCATTTTCGAAAAGAGGACACCCGTGGGAATCCGCACAGGTGTGATTTGCGCCCATCGCCCCAGATTTTTTTACCCAGACAGCCCTGCAAAGTCGGAAATGTGGGGAAAAAACCGCTTTTTCCGCACATTTCACTCGCCGCACCCATCGAAACACGCCCCCCACAACACGTGGCCTACCGTCCCGCGTTCCCACAGGTGTCCCGATGAAAACGGTACCTCACATGTGTGGGTGCACCTACCTGGCCGCCAAGGGGAAAGCCTAAAACACAAGTAACCCCAAGTCTGTTGTCAGAGGGAAATCTCAGACATTCTGCCGACCGGCGCAACTTACAGATATGGGCCTCGGGTGTCCAAGCCACCGAGGAAAACAGGGAACCCCATGCATTTTCGAAAAGAGGACACCCGTGGGAATCCGCAGAGGTGTGATTTGCGCCCATCGCCCCAGATTTTTTTACCCAGACAGCCCTGCAAAGTCGGAAATGTGGGGAAAAAAACGCTTTTTCCGCACATTTCGCTCGCCGCACCCATCGAAACGCGCCCCCCACAACACATGGCCTACCGTCCCGCGTTCCCACAGGTGTCCCGATGAAAACGGTACCTCACATGTGTGGGTGCACCTACCTGGCCGCCAAGGGGAAAGCCTAAAACACAAGTAACCCCAAGTCTGTTGTCCATTCTGCCGACCGGCGCAACTTACAGATATGGGCCTCGGGTGTCCAAGCCACCGAGGAAAACAGGGAACCCCATGCATTTTCGAAAAGAGGACACCCGTGGGAATCCGCACAGGTGTGATTTGCGCCCATCGCCCCAGATTTTTTTACCCAGACAGCCCTGCAAAGTCGGAAATGTGGGGAAAAAACCGCTTTTTCCGCACATTTCACTCGCCGCACCCATCGAAACACGCCCCCCACAACACGTGGCCTACCGTCCCGCGTTCCCACAGGTGTCCCGATGAAAACGGTACCTCACATGTGTGGGTGCACCTACCTGGCCGCCAAGGGGAAAGCCTAAAACACAAGTAACCCCAAGTCTGTTGTCAGAGGGAAATCTCAGACATTCTGCCGACCGGCGCAACTTACAGATATGGGCCTCGGGTGTCCAAGCCACCGAGGAAAACAGGGAACCCCATGCATTTTCGAAAAGAGGACACCCGTGGGAATCCGCAGAGGTGTGATTTGCGCCCATCGCCCCAGATTTTTTTACCCAGACAGCCCTGCAAAGTCGGAAATGTGGGGAAAAAAACGCTTTTTCCGCACATTTCGCTCGCCGCACCCATCGAAACGCGCCCCCCACAACACATGGCCTACCGTCCCGCGTTCCCACAGGTGTCCCGATGAAAACGGTACCTCACATGTGTGGGTGCACCTACCTGGCCGCCAAGGGGAAAGCCTAAAACACAAGTAACCCCAAGTCTGTTGTCCATTCTGCCGACCGGCGCAACTTACAGATATGGGCCTCGGGTGTCCAAGCCACCGAGGAAAACAGGGAACCCCATGCATTTTCGAAAAGAGGACACCCGTGGGAATCCGCACAGGTGTGATTTGCGCCCATCGCCCCAGATTTTTTTACCCAGACAGCCCTGCAAAGTCGGAAATGTGGGGAAAAAACCGCTTTTTCCGCACATTTCACTCGCCGCACCCATCGAAACACGCCCCCCACAACACGTGGCCTACCGTCCCGCGTTCCCACAGGTGTCCCGATGAAAACGGTACCTCACATGTGTGGGTGCACCTACCTGGCCGCCAAGGGGAAAGCCTAAAACACAAGTAACCCCAAGTCTGTTGTCAGAGGGAAATCTCAGACATTCTGCCGACCGGCGCAACTTACAGATATGGGCCTCGGGTGTCCAAGCCACCGAGGAAAACAGGGAACCCCATGCATTTTCGAAAAGAGGACACCCGTGGGAATCCGCAGAGGTGTGATTTGCGCCCATCGCCCCAGATTTTTTTACCCAGACAGCCCTGCAAAGTCGGAAATGTGGGGAAAAAAACGCTTTTTCCGCACATTTCGCTCGCCGCACCCATCGAAACGCGCCCCCCACAACACATGGCCTACCGTCCCGCGTTCCCACAGGTGTCCCGATGAAAACGGTACCTCACATGTGTGGGTGCACCTACCTGGCCGCCAAGGGGAAAGCCTAAAACACAAGTAACCCCAAGTCTGTTGTCCATTCTGCCGACCGGCGCAACTTACAGATATGGGCCTCGGGTGTCCAAGCCACCGAGGAAAACATGGAACCCCATGCATTTTCGAAAAGAGGACACCCGTGGGAATCCGCACAGGTGTGATTTGCGCCCATCGCCCCAGATTTTTTTACCCAGACAGCCCTGCAAAGTCGGAAATGTGGGGAAAAAACCGCTTTTTCCGCACATTTCACTCGCCGCACCCATCGAAACACGCCCCCCACAACACGTGGCCTACCGTCCCGCGTTCCCACAGGTGTCCCGATGAAAACGGTACCTCACATGTGTGGGTGCACCTACCTGGCCGCCAAGGGGAAAGCCTAAAACACAAGTAACCCCAAGTCTGTTGTCAGAGGGAAATCTCAGACATTCTGCCGACCGGCGCAACTTACAGATATGGGCCTCGGGTGTCCAAGCCACCGAGGAAAACAGGGAACCCCATGCATTTTCGAAAAGAGGACACCCGTGGGAATCCGCAGAGGTGTGATTTGCGCCCATCGCCCCAGATTTTTTTACCCAGACAGCCCTGCAAAGTCGGAAATGTGGGGAAAAAAACGCTTTTTCCGCACATTTCGCTCGCCGCACCCATCGAAACGCGCCCCCCACAACACATGGCCTACCGTCCCGCGTTCCCACAGGTGTCCCGATGAAAACGGTACCTCACATGTGTGGGTGCACCTACCTGGCCGCCAAGGGGAAAGCCTAAAACACAAGTAACCCCAAGTCTGTTGTCCATTCTGCCGACCGGCGCAACTTACAGATATGGGCCTCGGGTGTCCAAGCCACCGAGGAAAACAGGGAACCCCATGCATTTTCGAAAAGAGGACACCCGTGGGAATCCGCACAGGTGTGATTTGCGCCCATCGCCCCAGATTTTTTTACCCAGACAGCCCTGCAAAGTCGGAAATGTGGGGAAAAAACCGCTTTTTCCGCACATTTCACTCGCCGCACCCATCGAAACACGCCCCCCACAACACGTGGCCTACCGTCCCGCGTTCCCACAGGTGTCCCGATGAAAACGGTACCTCACATGTGTGGGTGCACCTACCTGGCCGCCAAGGGGAAAGCCTAAAACACAAGTAACCCCAAGTCTGTTGTCAGAGGGAAATCTCAGACATTCTGCCGACCGGCGCAACTTACAGATATGGGCCTCGGGTGTCCAAGCCACCGAGGAAAACAGGGAACCCCATGCATTTTCGAAAAGAGGACACCCGTGGGAATCCGCAGAGGTGTGATTTGCGCCCATCGCCCCAGATTTTTTTACCCAGACAGCCCTGCAAAGTCGGAAATGTGGGGAAAAAAACGCTTTTTCCGCACATTTCGCTCGCCGCACCCATCGAAACGCGCCCCCCACAACACATGGCCTACCGTCCCGCGTTCCCACAGGTGTCCCGATGAAAACGGTACCTCACATGTGTGGGTGCACCTACCTGGCCGCCAAGGGGAAAGCCTAAAACACAAGTAACCCCAAGTCTGTTGTCCATTCTGCCGACCGGCGCAACTTACAGATATGGGCCTCGGGTGTCCAAGCCACCGAGGAAAACAGGGAACCCCATGCATTTTCGAAAAGAGGACACCCGTGGGAATCCGCACAGGTGTGATTTGCGCCCATCGCCCCAGATTTTTTTACCCAGACAGCCCTGCAAAGTCGGAAATGTGGGGAAAAAACCGCTTTTTCCGCACATTTCACTCGCCGCACCCATCGAAACACGCCCCCCACAACACGTGGCCTACCGTCCCGCGTTCCCACAGGTGTCCCGATGAAAACGGTACCTCACATGTGTGGGTGCACCTACCTGGCCGCCAAGGGGAAAGCCTAAAACACAAGTAACCCCAAGTCTGTTGTCAGAGGGAAATCTCAGACATTCTGCCGACCGGCGCAACTTACAGATATGGGCCTCGGGTGTCCAAGCCACCGAGGAAAACAGGGAACCCCATGCATTTTCGAAAAGAGGACACCCGTGGGAATCCGCAGAGGTGTGATTTGCGCCCATCGCCCCAGATTTTTTTACCCAGACAGCCCTGCAAAGTCGGAAATGTGGGGAAAAAAACGCTTTTTCCGCACATTTCGCTCGCCGCACCCATCGAAACGCGCCCCCCACAACACATGGCCTACCGTCCCGTGTTCCCACAGGTGTCCCGATGAAAACGGTACCTCACATGTGTGGGTGCACCTACCTGGCCGCCAAGGGGAAAGCCTAAAACACAAGTAACCCCAAGTCTGTTGTCCATTCTGCCGACCGGCGCAACTTACAGATATGGGCCTCGGGTGTCCAAGCCACCGAGGAAAACAGGGAACCCCATGCATTTTCGAAAAGAGGACACCCGTGGGAATCCGCACAGGTGTGATTTGCGCCCATCGCCCCAGATTTTTTTACCCAGACAGCCCTGCAAAGTCGGAAATGTGGGGAAAAAACCGCTTTTTCCGCACATTTCACTCGCCGCACCCATCGAAACACGCCCCCCACAACACGTGGCCTACCGTCCCGCGTTCCCACAGGTGTCCCGATGAAAACGGTACCTCACATGTGTGGGTGCACCTACCTGGCCGCCAAGGGGAAAGCCTAAAACACAAGTAACCCCAAGTCTGTTGTCAGAGGGAAATCTCAGACATTCTGCCGACCGGCGCAACTTACAGATATGGGCCTCGGGTGTCCAAGCCACCGAGGAAAACAGGGAACCCCATGCATTTTCGAAAAGAGGACACCCGTGGGAATCCGCAGAGGTGTGATTTGCGCCCATCGCCCCAGATTTTTTTACCCAGACAGCCCTGCAAAGTCGGAAATGTGGGGAAAAAAACGCTTTTTCCGCACATTTCGCTCGCCGCACCCATCGAAACGCGCCCCCCACAACACATGGCCTACCGTCCCGCGTTCCCACAGGTGTCCCGATGAAAACGGTACCTCACATGTGTGGGTGCACCTACCTGGCCGCCAAGGGGAAAGCCTAAAACACAAGTAACCCCAAGTCTGTTGTCCATTCTGCCGACCGGCGCAACTTACAGATATGGGCCTCGGGTGTCCAAGCCACCGAGGAAAACAGGGAACCCCATGCATTTTCGAAAAGAGGACACCCGTGGGAATCCGCACAGGTGTGATTTGCGCCCATCGCCCCAGATTTTTTTACCCAGACAGCCCTGCAAAGTCGGAAATGTGGGGAAAAAACCGCTTTTTCCGCACATTTCACTCGCCGCACCCATCGAAACACGCCCCCCACAACACGTGGCCTACCGTCCCGCGTTCCCACAGGTGTCCCGATGAAAACGGTACCTCACATGTGTGGGTGCACCTACCTGGCCGCCAAGGGGAAAGCCTAAAACACAAGTAACCCCAAGTCTGTTGTCAGAGGGAAATCTCAGACATTCTGCCGACCGGCGCAACTTACAGATATGGGCCTCGGGTGTCCAAGCCACCGAGGAAAACAGGGAACCCCATGCATTTTCGAAAAGAGGACACCCGTGGGAATCCGCAGAGGTGTGATTTGCGCCCATCGCCCCAGATTTTTTTACCCAGACAGCCCTGCAAAGTCGGAAATGTGGGGAAAAAAACGCTTTTTCCGCACATTTCGCTCGCCGCACCCATCGAAACGCGCCCCCCACAACACATGGCCTACCGTCCCGCGTTCCCACAGGTGTCCCGATGAAAACGGTACCTCACATGTGTGGGTGCACCTACCTGGCCGCCAAGGGGAAAGCCTAAAACACAAGTAACCCCAAGTCTGTTGTCCATTCTGCCGACCGGCGCAACTTACAGATATGGGCCTCGGGTGTCCAAGCCACCGAGGAAAACAGGGAACCCCATGCATTTTCGAAAAGAGGACACCCGTGGGAATCCGCACAGGTGTGATTTGCGCCCATCGCCCCAGATTTTTTTACCCAGACAGCCCTGCAAAGTCGGAAATGTGGGGAAAAAACCGCTTTTTCCGCACATTTCACTCGCCGCACCCATCGAAACACGCCCCCCACAACACGTGGCCTACCGTCCCGCGTTCCCACAGGTGTCCCGATGAAAACGGTACCTCACATGTGTGGGTGCACCTACCTGGCCGCCAAGGGGAAAGCCTAAAACACAAGTAACCCCAAGTCTGTTGTCAGAGGGAAATCTCAGACATTCTGCCGACCGGCGCAACTTACAGATATGGGCCTCGGGTGTCCAAGCCACCGAGGAAAACAGGGAACCCCATGCATTTTCGAAAAGAGGACACCCGTGGGAATCCGCAGAGGTGTGATTTGCGCCCATCGCCCCAGATTTTTTTACCCAGACAGCCCTGCAAAGTCGGAAATGTGGGGAAAAAAACGCTTTTTCCGCACATTTCGCTCGCCGCACCCATCGAAACGCGCCCCCCACAACACATGGCCTACCGTCCCGCGTTCCCACAGGTGTCCCGATGAAAACGGTACCTCACATGTGTGGGTGCACCTACCTGGCCGCCAAGGGGAAAGCCTAAAACACAAGTAACCCCAAGTCTGTTGTCCATTCTGCCGACCGGCGCAACTTACAGATATGGGCCTCGGGTGTCCAAGCCACCGAGGAAAACAGGGAACCCCATGCATTTTCGAAAAGAGGACACCCGTGGGAATCCGCACAGGTGTGATTTGCGCCCATCGCCCCAGATTTTTTTACCCAGACAGCCCTGCAAAGTCGGAAATGTGGGGAAAAAACCGCTTTTTCCGCACATTTCACTCGCCGCACCCATCGAAACACGCCCCCCACAACACGTGGCCTACCGTCCCGCGTTCCCACAGGTGTCCCGATGAAAACGGTACCTCACATGTGTGGGTGCACCTACCTGGCCGCCAAGGGGAAAGCCTAAAACACAAGTAACCCCAAGTCTGTTGTCAGAGGGAAATCTCAGACATTCTGCCGACCGGCGCAACTTACAGATATGGGCCTCGGGTGTCCAAGCCACCGAGGAAAACAGGGAACCCCATGCATTTTCGAAAAGAGGACACCCGTGGGAATCCGCAGAGGTGTGATTTGCGCCCATCGCCCCAGATTTTTTTACCCAGACAGCCCTGCAAAGTCGGAAATGTGGGGAAAAAAACGCTTTTTCCGCACATTTCGCTCGCCGCACCCATCGAAACGCGCCCCCCACAACACATGGCCTACCGTCCCGCGTTCCCACAGGTGTCCCGATGAAAACGGTACCTCACATGTGTGGGTGCACCTACCTGGCCGCCAAGGGGAAAGCCTAAAACACAAGTAACCCCAAGTCTGTTGTCCATTCTGCCGACCGGCGCAACTTACAGATATGGGCCTCGGGTGTCCAAGCCACCGAGGAAAACAGGGAACCCCATGCATTTTCGAAAAGAGGACACCCGTGGGAATCCGCACAGGTGTGATTTGCGCCCATCGCCCCAGATTTTTTTACCCAGACAGCCCTGCAAAGTCGGAAATGTGGGGAAAAAACCGCTTTTTCCGCACATTTCACTCGCCGCACCCATCGAAACACGCCCCCCACAACACGTGGCCTACCGTCCCGCGTTCCCACAGGTGTCCCGATGAAAACGGTACCTCACATGTGTGGGTGCACCTACCTGGCCGCCAAGGGGAAAGCCTAAAACACAAGTAACCCCAAGTCTGTTGTCAGAGGGAAATCTCAGACATTCTGCCGACCGGCGCAACTTACAGATATGGGCCTCGGGTGTCCAAGCCACCGAGGAAAACAGGGAACCCCATGCATTTTCGAAAAGAGGACACCCGTGGGAATCCGCAGAGGTGTGATTTGCGCCCATCGCCCCAGATTTTTTTACCCAGACAGCCCTGCAAAGTCGGAAATGTGGGGAAAAAAACGCTTTTTCCGCACATTTCGCTCGCCGCACCCATCGAAACGCGCCCCCCACAACACATGGCCTACCGTCCCGCGTTCCCACAGGTGTCCCGATGAAAACGGTACCTCACATGTGTGGGTGCACCTACCTGGCCGCCAAGGGGAAAGCCTAAAACACAAGTAACCCCAAGTCTGTTGTCCATTCTGCCGACCGGCGCAACTTACAGATATGGGCCTCGGGTGTCCAAGCCACCGAGGAAAACAGGGAACCCCATGCATTTTCGAAAAGAGGACACCCGTGGGAATCCGCACAGGTGTGATTTGCGCCCATCGCCCCAGATTTTTTTACCCAGACAGCCCTGCAAAGTCGGAAATGTGGGGAAAAAACCGCTTTTTCCGCACATTTCACTCGCCGCACCCATCGAAACACGCCCCCCACAACACGTGGCCTACCGTCCCGCGTTCCCACAGGTGTCCCGATGAAAACGGTACCTCACATGTGTGGGTGCACCTACCTGGCCGCCAAGGGGAAAGCCTAAAACACAAGTAACCCCAAGTCTGTTGTCAGAGGGAAATCTCAGACATTCTGCCGACCGGCGCAACTTACAGATATGGGCCTCGGGTGTCCAAGCCACCGAGGAAAACAGGGAACCCCATGCATTTTCGAAAAGAGGACACCCGTGGGAATCCGCAGAGGTGTGATTTGCGCCCATCGCCCCAGATTTTTTTACCCAGACAGCCCTGCAAAGTCGGAAATGTGGGGAAAAAAACGCTTTTTCCGCACATTTCGCTCGCCGCACCCATCGAAACGCGCCCCCCACAACACATGGCCTACCGTCCCGCGTTCCCACAGGTGTCCCGATGAAAACGGTACCTCACATGTGTGGGTGCACCTACCTGGCCGCCAAGGGGAAAGCCTAAAACACAAGTAACCCCAAGTCTGTTGTCCATTCTGCCGACCGGCGCAACTTACAGATATGGGCCTCGGGTGTCCAAGCCACCGAGGAAAACAGGGAACCCCATGCATTTTCGAAAAGAGGACACCCGTGGGAATCCGCACAGGTGTGATTTGCGCCCATCGCCCCAGATTTTTTTACCCAGACAGCCCTGCAAAGTCGGAAATGTGGGGAAAAAACCGCTTTTTCCGCACATTTCACTCGCCGCACCCATCGAAACACGCCCCCCACAACACGTGGCCTACCGTCCCGCGTTCCCACAGGTGTCCCGATGAAAACGGTACCTCACATGTGTGGGTGCACCTACCTGGCCGCCAAGGGGAAAGCCTAAAACACAAGTAACCCCAAGTCTGTTGTCAGAGGGAAATCTCAGACATTCTGCCGACCGGCGCAACTTACAGATATGGGCCTCGGGTGTCCAAGCCACCGAGGAAAACAGGGAACCCCATGCATTTTCGAAAAGAGGACACCCGTGGGAATCCGCAGAGGTGTGATTTGCGCCCATCGCCCCAGATTTTTTTACCCAGACAGCCCTGCAAAGTCGGAAATGTGGGGAAAAAAACGCTTTTTCCGCACATTTCGCTCGCCGCACCCATCGAAACGCGCCCCCCACAACACATGGCCTACCGTCCCGCGTTCCCACAGGTGTCCCGATGAAAACGGTACCTCACATGTGTGGGTGCACCTACCTGGCCGCCAAGGGGAAAGCCTAAAACACAAGTAACCCCAAGTCTGTTGTCCATTCTGCCGACCGGCGCAACTTACAGATATGGGCCTCGGGTGTCCAAGCCACCGAGGAAAACAGGGAACCCCATGCATTTTCGAAAAGAGGACACCCGTGGGAATCCGCACAGGTGTGATTTGCGCCCATCGCCCCAGATTTTTTTACCCAGACAGCCCTGCAAAGTCGGAAATGTGGGGAAAAAACCGCTTTTTCCGCACATTTCACTCGCCGCACCCATCGAAACACGCCCCCCACAACACGTGGCCTACCGTCCCGCGTTCCCACAGGTGTCCCGATGAAAACGGTACCTCACATGTGTGGGTGCACCTACCTGGCCGCCAAGGGGAAAGCCTAAAACACAAGTAACCCCAAGTCTGTTGTCAGAGGGAAATCTCAGACATTCTGCCGACCGGCGCAACTTACAGATATGGGCCTCGGGTGTCCAAGCCACCGAGGAAAACAGGGAACCCCATGCATTTTCGAAAAGAGGACACCCGTGGGAATCCGCAGAGGTGTGATTTGCGCCCATCGCCCCAGATTTTTTTACCCAGACAGCCCTGCAAAGTCGGAAATGTGGGGAAAAAAACGCTTTTTCCGCACATTTCGCTCGCCGCACCCATCGAAACGCGCCCCCCACAACACATGGCCTACCGTCCCGCGTTCCCACAGGTGTCCCGATGAAAACGGTACCTCACATGTGTGGGTGCACCTACCTGGCCGCCAAGGGGAAAGCCTAAAACACAAGTAACCCCAAGTCTGTTGTCCATTCTGCCGACCGGCGCAACTTACAGATATGGGCCTCGGGTGTCCAAGCCACCGAGGAAAACAGGGAACCCCATGCATTTTCGAAAAGAGGACACCCGTGGGAATCCGCACAGGTGTGATTTGCGCCCATCGCCCCAGATTTTTTTACCCAGACAGCCCTGCAAAGTCGGAAATGTGGGGAAAAAACCGCTTTTTCCGCACATTTCACTCGCCGCACCCATCGAAACACGCCCCCCACAACACGTGGCCTACCGTCCCGCGTTCCCACAGGTGTCCCGATGAAAACGGTACCTCACATGTGTGGGTGCACCTACCTGGCCGCCAAGGGGAAAGCCTAAAACACAAGTAACCCCAAGTCTGTTGTCAGAGGGAAATCTCAGACATTCTGCCGACCGGCGCAACTTACAGATATGGGCCTCGGGTGTCCAAGCCACCGAGGAAAACAGGGAACCCCATGCATTTTCGAAAAGAGGACACCCGTGGGAATCCGCAGAGGTGTGATTTGCGCCCATCGCCCCAGATTTTTTTACCCAGACAGCCCTGCAAAGTCGGAAATGTGGGGAAAAAAACGCTTTTTCCGCACATTTCGCTCGCCGCACCCATCGAAACGCGCCCCCCACAACACATGGCCTACCGTCCCGCGTTCCCACAGGTGTCCCGATGAAAACGGTACCTCACATGTGTGGGTGCACCTACCTGGCCGCCAAGGGGAAAGCCTAAAACACAAGTAACCCCAAGTCTGTTGTCCATTCTGCCGACCGGCGCAACTTACAGATATGGGCCTCGGGTGTCCAAGCCACCGAGGAAAACAGGGAACCCCATGCATTTTCGAAAAGAGGACACCCGTGGGAATCCGCACAGGTGTGATTTGCGCCCATCGCCCCAGATTTTTTTACCCAGACAGCCCTGCAAAGTCGGAAATGTGGGGAAAAAACCGCTTTTTCCGCACATTTCACTCGCCGCACCCATCGAAACACGCCCCCCACAACACGTGGCCTACCGTCCCGCGTTCCCACAGGTGTCCCGATGAAAACGGTACCTCACATGTGTGGGTGCACCTACCTGGCCGCCAAGGGGAAAGCCTAAAACACAAGTAACCCCAAGTCTGTTGTCAGAGGGAAATCTCAGACATTCTGCCGACCGGCGCAACTTACAGATATGGGCCTCGGGTGTCCAAGCCACCGAGGAAAACAGGGAACCCCATGCATTTTCGAAAAGAGGACACCCGTGGGAATCCGCAGAGGTGTGATTTGCGCCCATCGCCCCAGATTTTTTTACCCAGACAGCCCTGCAAAGTCGGAAATGTGGGGAAAAAAACGCTTTTTCCGCACATTTCGCTCGCCGCACCCATCGAAACGCGCCCCCCACAACACATGGCCTACCGTCCCGCGTTCCCACAGGTGTCCCGATGAAAACGGTACCTCACATGTGTGGGTGCACCTACCTGGCCGCCAAGGGGAAAGCCTAAAACACAAGTAACCCCAAGTCTGTTGTCCATTCTGCCGACCGGCGCAACTTACAGATATGGGCCTCGGGTGTCCAAGCCACCGAGGAAAACAGGGAACCCCATGCATTTTCGAAAAGAGGACACCCGTGGGAATCCGCACAGGTGTGATTTGCGCCCATCGCCCCAGATTTTTTTACCCAGACAGCCCTGCAAAGTCGGAAATGTGGGGAAAAAACCGCTTTTTCCGCACATTTCACTCGCCGCACCCATCGAAACACGCCCCCCACAACACGTGGCCTACCGTCCCGCGTTCCCACAGGTGTCCCGATGAAAACGGTACCTCACATGTGTGGGTGCACCTACCTGGCCGCCAAGGGGAAAGCCTAAAACACAAGTAACCCCAAGTCTGTTGTCAGAGGGAAATCTCAGACATTCTGCCGACCGGCGCAACTTACAGATATGGGCCTCGGGTGTCCAAGCCACCGAGGAAAACAGGGAACCCCATGCATTTTCGAAAAGAGGACACCCGTGGGAATCCGCAGAGGTGTGATTTGCGCCCATCGCCCCAGATTTTTTTACCCAGACAGCCCTGCAAAGTCGGAAATGTGGGGAAAAAAACGCTTTTTCCGCACATTTCGCTCGCCGCACCCATCGAAACGCGCCCCCCACAACACATGGCCTACCGTCCCGCGTTCCCACAGGTGTCCCGATGAAAACGGTACCTCACATGTGTGGGTGCACCTACCTGGCCGCCAAGGGGAAAGCCTAAAACACAAGTAACCCCAAGTCTGTTGTCCATTCTGCCGACCGGCGCAACTTACAGATATGGGCCTCGGGTGTCCAAGCCACCGAGGAAAACAGGGAACCCCATGCATTTTCGAAAAGAGGACACCCGTGGGAATCCGCACAGGTGTGATTTGCGCCCATCGCCCCAGATTTTTTTACCCAGACAGCCCTGCAAAGTCGGAAATGTGGGGAAAAAACCGCTTTTTCCGCACATTTCACTCGCCGCACCCATCGAAACACGCCCCCCACAACACGTGGCCTACCGTCCCGCGTTCCCACAGGTGTCCCGATGAAAACGGTACCTCACATGTGTGGGTGCACCTACCTGGCCGCCAAGGGGAAAGCCTAAAACACAAGTAACCCCAAGTCTGTTGTCAGAGGGAAATCTCAGACATTCTGCCGACCGGCGCAACTTACAGATATGGGCCTCGGGTGTCCAAGCCACCGAGGAAAACAGGGAACCCCATGCATTTTCGAAAAGAGGACACCCGTGGGAATCCGCAGAGGTGTGATTTGCGCCCATCGCCCCAGATTTTTTTACCCAGACAGCCCTGCAAAGTCGGAAATGTGGGGAAAAAAACGCTTTTTCCGCACATTTCGCTCGCCGCACCCATCGAAACGCGCCCCCCACAACACATGGCCTACCGTCCCGCGTTCCCACAGGTGTCCCGATGAAAACGGTACCTCACATGTGTGGGTGCACCTACCTGGCCGCCAAGGGGAAAGCCTAAAACACAAGTAACCCCAAGTCTGTTGTCCATTCTGCCGACCGGCGCAACTTACAGATATGGGCCTCGGGTGTCCAAGCCACCGAGGAAAACAGGGAACCCCATGCATTTTCGAAAAGAGGACACCCGTGGGAATCCGCACAGGTGTGATTTGCGCCCATCGCCCCAGATTTTTTTACCCAGACAGCCCTGCAAAGTCGGAAATGTGGGGAAAAAACCGCTTTTTCCGCACATTTCACTCGCCGCACCCATCGAAACACGCCCCCCACAACACGTGGCCTACCGTCCCGCATTCCCACAGGTGTCCCGATGAAAACGGTACCTCACATGTGTGGGTGCACCTACCTGGCCGCCAAGGGGAAAGCCTAAAACACAAGTAACCCCAAGTCTGTTGTCAGAGGGAAATCTCAGACATTCTGCCGACCGGCGCAACTTACAGATATGGGCCTCGGGTGTCCAAGCCACCGAGGAAAACAGGGAACCCCATGCATTTTCGAAAAGAGGACACCCGTGGGAATCCGCAGAGGTGTGATTTGCGCCCATCGCCCCAGATTTTTTTACCCAGACAGCCCTGCAAAGTCGGAAATGTGGGGAAAAAAACGCTTTTTCCGCACATTTCGCTCGCCGCACCCATCGAAACGCGCCCCCCACAACACATGGCCTACCGTCCCGCGTTCCCACAGGTGTCCCGATGAAAACGGTACCTCACATGTGTGGGTGCACCTACCTGGCCGCCAAGGGGAAAGCCTAAAACACAAGTAACCCCAAGTCTGTTGTCCATTCTGCCGACCGGCGCAACTTACAGATATGGGCCTCGGGTGTCCAAGCCACCGAGGAAAACAGGGAACCCCATGCATTTTCGAAAAGAGGACACCCGTGGGAATCCGCACAGGTGTGATTTGCGCCCATCGCCCCAGATTTTTTTACCCAGACACCCCCGCAAAGGCCGGGGCACGCTTTGCGGGGGTGTCTGGGTAAAAAAATCTGGGGCGATGGGCGCAAATCACACCTGTGCGGATTCCCACGGGTGTCCTCTTTTCGAAAATGCATGGGGTTCCCTGTTTTCCTCGGTGGCTTGGACACCCGAGGCCCATATCTGTAAGTTGCGCCGGTCGGCAGAATGGACAACAGACTTGGGGTTACTTGTGTTTTAGGCTTTCCCCTTGGCGGCCAGGTAGGTGCACCCACACATGTGAGGTACCGTTTTCATCGGGACACCTGTGGGAACGCGGGACGGTAGGCCATGTGTTGTGGGGGGCGCGTTTCGATGGGTGCGGCGAGCGAAATGTGCGGAAAAAGCGTTTTTTTCCCCACATTTCCGACTTTGCAGGGCTGTCTGGGTAAAAAAATCTGGGGCGATGGGCGCAAATCACACCTCTGCGGATTCCCACGGGTGTCCTCTTTTCGAAAATGCATGGGGTTCCCTGTTTTCCTCGGTGGCTTGGACACCCGAGGCCCATATCTGTAAGTTGCGCCGGTTGGCAGAATGTCTGAGATTTCCCTCTGACAACAGACTTGGGGTTACTTGTGTTTTAGGCTTTCCCCTTGGCGGCCAGGTAGGTGCACCCACACATGTGAGGTACCGTTTTCATCGGGACACCTGTGGGAACGCTGGACGGTAGGCCATGTGTTGTGGGGGGCGCGTTTCGATGGGTGCGGCGAGCGAAATGTGCGGAAAATGCGGTTTTTTCCCCACATTTCCGACTTTGCAGGGCTGTCTGGGTAAAAAAATCTGGGGCGATGTGCGCAAATCAGACCTCTGTGCTTTCCCACGGGTGTCCTCTTTTGGGAAATGCATGGGGTTCCCTGTTTTCCTTGCTGGCTTCGACACCCTAGGCCCAAATCTGTAGGTTGCCCACATGAACAAATTGTGCTGTGGCGAAAGGCTTGGGGTTACCAGCGGGTTACCCTTTTCCTTTTGCGACCCCGGTAGGTGCACCCACACATGCGAGGTACCTTTTTCGTCGGAACACCTGTGGGAACACGAGAAGGTATGACATCTGCTGTTGGCGACGTGTTTCGGTGAGTGGACACAGGGAAATGTCTCTGAAATTGGCCGGAAATGAAGACAAATCTCAGACATTTCCCTCTGGCCACTCAACGAAACACACCGCCAACAACACGTGGCCTACCTTCCCGCATCGCCACACGTGTCCCAATGAGAGGCTGACCTCTTTGTGTGCAGGTGTGGTACCTGAGTGACAATGGGCACATCTTTAGTATAGTAACTTCGCTGTAGTGCGCTTAGGAAACAGTAAAGTACTGCCAGTAAGCCATTTCACATGCACCTTTCCTCACACTTCCCATACATAGCAGACGCAATGCAGTTAGACACGCAAGGTGGGATTTAGCACAAGGACCAACCTCCTTGTATTGCACAAGAAGGTTTGTCCTTGTGAGCAGTGATGCCACGTCAAGGCACCCACCGGATCACTGGCCATTCGTATCCCTTTCGTGTCTGCAGTCAGTTGGCATCCATTTCAGCAGTTGCACTTCTACGAAATCACTAGCACCAGAGCAAGTGTATCTACACATGAGCATATCTACACACTTATACCACATGGACATCTGTGTACAATGCAACTGTGTCTCTAGCAATATCTTAACTATCATTTGGCATCAATTTCATAGCAACTGTGTCTGCATGCAAACTTTATGTGCTGGCAATCACATGTGGACAGTGATAGCAAGTGCATACTGCCTGACTTCACTACCCTGCCCTACAGGCGCTATCTTCCACACCAGCTTTCAGTATGCCCATAGCAACTATGGCCAAACATTCTTATGTCCCACCGTACCCACACAAAACAGCCATCCTGCAAAATGACAATCATTTCGTCACTGCTGGAAAAGTCCATTCACAGAAATTGCAACTGCATGTTCTTTGTATCTTTACCTAATTCACACACCAATCATATCCAATGCATTCCTACAGATGACGTGTCACTTACACCACACATAACATTACTCGAGGTAAAACAATAAACAAGGCAGGATCTTACGAGGTACGCAAGACACCGCTGCCATATAGTTGGTGTCCAAGTACCACTTTCATGACACTTAGACCTCAAGGGTAGGAGCCAAAGTGGCGTGTAATATTTTGAAAAAACACCCCTTGAGTGGAGGGAACCTGAATGCCGTTCTGGTCTTCCACAACGCACGGCTTGAGTAGAGGGAGCGGGACTGGCCTTTCTTTGCTTGCCAAACCTTAAGTGGAAGGAGCCAGATTTGGGTTCCTGTCCAAAGTACGCCAGAAGCGGATGGGGTTTTCCAGACGTTTTTTTTTTGTAAGGCAATCCCGAACAGGAGCAAGCTGCACTCCCATAGGGGAGTGACCCACAGTGCTCCACCCTTCTTCTCCATGGCCCGCCTCAACTAGAGGCGGTGGAGTGGCATTCCTTTCCAAGATGCGCCTTCTTTGGACGTAACAAGCATTGCGTTACTTTGCAAGGCACACCACGCGCAGAGGGAGCTAGACTGCCTTTTCCTTAGGAGGCAGACCTGAAGGGAAAGGTACCGGGGGTGATGTCTCTTTCCCAGGCAGGCCTCAAGTGGAGGGGGCAGGACTAGCATTGCTTGCCAAAGCACGCCAAAGGGGAGTAAAGCAGAGTGCTGTCCCCACCTACTCCAAGGCACACCTCAAGTGGAGGGAGCTAGAGTGGCATTTCTTTCAAAGATGCGCCTGCTTTGGACGTAACAAGCATTGCGTTACTTTGCAAGGCACACCACGCGCAGAGGGAGCTAGACTGCCTTTTCCTTAGGAGGCAGACCTGAAGGGAAAGGTACCGGGGGTGATGTCTCTTTCCCAGGCAGGCCTCAAGTGGAGGGGGCAGGACTAGCATTGCTTGCCAAAGCACGCCAAAGGGGAGTAAAGCAGAGTGCTGTCCCCACCTACTCCAAGGCACACCTCAAGTGGAGGGAGCTAGAGTGGCATTTCTTTCAAAGATGCGCCTGCTTTGGACGTAACAAGCATTGCGTTACTTTGCAAGGCACACCACGCGCAGAGGGAGCTAGACTGCCTTTTCCTTAGGAGGCTGACCTGAAGGGAAAGGTACCGGGGGTGATGTCTCTTTCCCAGGCAGGCCTCAAGTGGAGGGGGCAGGACTAGCATTGCTTGCCAAAGCACGCCAAAGGGGAGTAAAGCAGAGTGCTGTCCCCACCTACTCCAAGGCACACCTCAAGTGGAGGGAGCTAGAGTGGCATTTCTTTCAAAGATGCGCCTGCTTTGGACGTAACAAGCATTGCGTTACTTTGCAAGGCACACCACGCGCAGAGGGAGCTAGACTGCCTTTTCCTTAGGAGGCAGACCTGAAGGGAAAGGTACCGGGGGTGATGTCTCTTTCCCAGGCAGGCCTCAAGTGGAGGGGGCAGGACAAGCATTGCTTGCCAAAGCACGCCAAAGGGGAGTAAAGCAGAGTGCTGTCCCCACCTACTCCAAGGCACACCTCAAGTGGAGGGAGCTAGAGTGGCATTTCTTTCAAAGATGCGCCTGCTTTGGACGTAACAAGCATTGCGTTACTTTGCAAGGCACACCACGCGCAGAGGGAGCTAGACTGCCTTTTCCTTAGGAGGCAGACCTGAAGGGAAAGGTACCGGGGGTGATGTCTCTTTCCCAGGCAGGCCTCAAGTGGAGGGGGCAGGACAAGCATTGCTTGCCAAAGCACGCCAAAGGGGAGTAAAGCAGAGTGCTGTCCCCACCTACTCCAAGGCACACCTCAAGTGGAGGGAGCTAGAGTGGCATTTCTTTCAAAGATGCGCCTGCTTTGGACGTAACAAGCATTGCGTTACTTTGCAAGGCACACCACGCGCAGAGGGAGCTAGACTGCCTTTTCCTTAGGAGGCAGACCTGAAGGGAAAGGTACCGGGGGTGATGTCTCTTTCCCAGGCAGGCCTCAAGTGGAGGGGGCAGGACTAGCATTGCTTGCCAAAGCACGCCAAAGGGGAGTAAAGCAGAGTGCTGTCCCCACCTACTCCAAGGCACACCTCAAGTGGAGGGAGCTAGAGTGGCATTTCTTTCAAAGATGCGCCTGCTTTGGACGTAACAAGCATTGCGTTACTTTGCAAGGCACACCACGCGCAGAGGGAGCTAGACTGCCTTTTCCTTAGGAGGCAGACCTGAAGGGAAAGGTACCGGGGGTGATGTCTCTTTCCCAGGCAGGCCTCAAGTGGAGGGGGCAGGACTAGCATTGCTTGCCAAAGCACGCCAAAGGGGAGTAAAGCAGAGTGCTGTCCCCACCTACTCCAAGGCACACCTCAAGTGGAGGGAGCTAGAGTGGCATTTCTTTCAAAGATGCGCCTGCTTTGGACGTAACAAGCATTGCGTTACTTTGCAAGGCACACCACGCGCAGAGGGAGCTAGACTGCCTTTTCCTTAGGAGGCAGACCTGAAGGGAAAGGTACCGGGGGTGATGTCTCTTTCCCAGGCAGGCCTCAAGTGGAGGGGGCAGGACTAGCATTGCTTGCCAAAGCACGCCAAAGGGGAAAGACCCGCATGGCACAACTCAAGTACAGGGACTCATAATGATTACTATTTCGTAGGCACGCCTCCAATGGAAGGAGCCTGATTAGCGTTCCTTTGCAAGTCACGCTTTGAGCTGAGGGATCTAGACTGATGTACATTTTCTTGGCAGGCCTCAAGGGAAAGCTACGGCTGTGGTTGCCTTTCCAAGGCAGGCCTCGAGTGGAGGAAGCAGGACTAGCGATGCTCGTGAATGCACGCTAAATCAAGTGAAGTGAGTTGACATCCTGTTGCATTTTCATTGAAGGTACTCCTCCAGGGCAGGGTGCAAGAGTGCCATTCCTTTACAAGACATGCACGATTTCAGGGGCTAAGGGTCCCTTTCAAGGAATGATGGGCATTTTCGGAAATCAGTCGATCTCCCAATATTTTTCCTTTGTATGATACAAAAGGAAACAAGGCTGAAAGCAGAGGGCAGGCTGGGAAGGGCATTGGGGACAGTACACCCGAGTATCCTTCCTCTTTCCTTGTTTTGTACACACCTTACATTTTCGGTACGGTTGTGCCTTCGTGGCAGTGGGAGGAACATAATCACCAAAGTGTCGCTCTTGCAATCTGGCTACATCTTCGACCTCTGGAAAGGAGGGAATTTGTACATGAACATTAGCCAGAGATTGAACAATTTCTAATTCAAAATCCAAAAAGGAGAGCTTGTTTTGTGGAGTAGCTGCACGGTACACCACATAAGCATTGTACGTTGCCATATGCACAATGTGTGTGGCTAACTTTTTGTACCAGAAACGCGACTTGCGTTCAGCGTGGTATGACTCAAGCACTTGGTCATTTTTGTCTACTCCACCCATGTACTTGTTGTAATCCAGAATGCAATTGGGTTTCAACACTTGCTGAGTCTGCCTGCGCAGAGGGACAGCTGAAGTACTTTCATCATGAATAGTACTTAGCATGTACACATCCCTTTTGTCGCAGAATTTCACTGCTAACAATTCATCCTGCCGCAATGCCATACATTGTCCCTTAGCCAACTTCTTACACACAAGTTGTCTGGGGAAGCGTTTGCGGTTACTGCGGATTGTACCGCATGCGAGTGTGCCCACATTGAACAATTCCTTGAACAGTGGAATTCCGGTGTAGAAATTGTCTACATACAAATGATGTCCCTTGTGGAGCCATGGTGTGAGAAGATCCCAAACAATCTTCTCACTTGTCCCTAAATGGGCTGGGCAGCCCGGAGGGTTTAGGGTAGAGTCTTTACCGGTGTAGACTCTCATGCTGCTGACATACCCAGTGGTACTTTCACACAACATGTACATTTTAATCCCATATCGTGATCTCTTGCTAGGAATGTATTGCCTGAATACAAGGCGACCTTTGAACAACACCAACGATTCATCAATGGATATGTTCTGGCTAGGAACATACACCTCTGCAAATCGGTGAGTGAAATGGTCCAGAAATGGCTTAAGTTTGAACAGCCTATCAAAGTTTGGGTCCGTTTTGGGTAATGCTGCCGAGTTGTCATTGAAGTGCAACATACGGTGCAGTGCTTGAAAGCGATTTCTGCTCATTGTAGCTGAAAAAAACGGGCAATAAAGTGGTGCTACAGTAGTCCAGTACATTGCGACAGACGGCTTGTGTCCAATTCCCATGAGCAAAATGAGACCCCAAAACTGTCTCATTTCAACATCGTTTGTGGGTACCCATGCTTGTGCTCTGGAGTGGGGTTTCAGAGTGGGACCCCTAGACCTCATGAACTGTGCAGCGTATAAATTGGTTTGCTCAACCACGTCTGCAATGAACCCATCATCAACAAAAAGGTTGAAAAAATCAATAGGCTGAAACCCTTCTGTATTCACTGTGCACCCTGATATACCAGTGAAAGGGGGCACAACAGGCTGAGCCATTGCTGGAGGCACCCAGAGCGACTCTTGAGTCATGTCAGGAACTGCCACATTGCGTGGCAGTCTTGCACGTCCCCTCCCCCTTACAGGTCCCCTGCGTGTGGGAAGTGTGCGAAAAGGTGGACGCACTCTTCCTTCCTCTTCATCATCAGATGATGACGATGATGAGTGGGAGGAGGGACTTTCGTCAATGGCCATCTCACTTCCCCAATCACTTCCCTCCTGCCCCTCAGAAGCACTATCTGTTTCAGAATGCATGTACACATCTGTGCCTTGCTCTGAGCCAGATTCCATCACTACAGCTAATGCCTCCGCACCAGACATTGATCGCCGAGAAGCCATGAGTACCTTCGCTATGGAACCCTTCAATGCCCAAAGACCAGATGAAGACTGAAACAAGAAGTATGTGTGCTTCTGAAAGTATGGAACGTAGCACAGTAAGTGGTATTCAGTGCCACAAACCTACTCCACACAGGTACACCAAAAGGTCCAGACTTTGCTCACTAACAGTAGCAGCCCTCTGCAATATGACGTACTCCCTGCACGCTACAATAAACAGAGTAGTACTTTGCAAACACTCACGTGAAATGCTAAGGACCAGCTGACTGCTTTCCTACAAGTGTGTAGACAGCTACAACACACCTGCACCTAAAAGAAAGAGAACAAAAAATCTATGGCCAATGTACTATTCCGCTAAACTGTACAGAAATACAAGCGTGGGGACGAGGATTTCAGCCACACTACCTATTCAGAAACAGCCAACATGCTTTGCACCATGCCCTCCCCCATGGGATGCTTGTGGATGGGAAATCGAGGTGAGAAGGAACCATGCAACGTATTAGTGATTGGGTGAGTTGAAAAGCCATAGGCAATGAAGAAGCAGAGAGGGAAGATAAATACAGTACACGGCTGGCCCTTCCGGCCAACTGCTGGCACACTTTTGACAATAACACCTGCTCATTCATATAGGGGTGTCTATTGTAAGGGGAAAGCTCACATGGACAAAATTATTGCAAGGCCAAGCAAATTGATGTAGGCTGAAGCAAGTAGTGATGGGTACCAAAGAAATAAGTAGCAGAAACATACTAAATGCTTTGACATGCCATGAATGCAAACAATTGCTAGAAAGTGGAAGTCTCACTGCCAACATACTTACTACCACTTCTATTCACCTTTCAGATCTTCCAGTGTGTCCATCAGTCACTGGGCAAACTCCCCCTAAAATAGCGTCTGGGCAAAATCCATTATGTTTCCAATGAACAGCTCCATGCCTGTTTTGGAAAGGTGCACCCCATCTCTGTGAAACATCACAGCACCTTTGATATTGCCATGGTGAATGGTCCGTATTCTGGTGTTGCCCTCTGTCAGTTTAGTGAACTCGCCATTCATTTTCCACACCGAGCGGTTGATGGCCCTTCTATTCCCTTCAGTTCTCCAATCCATCCTGGGAATCATCTGGGACCAGGCCACCACAGTGTTTGGAAACCTCTCTGCAATCCATTCAAGGTCTGCCATGAGCTGCTCGCGTACCCCCTTCCGTCCCACAGACGCAAAATCATTTCCTCCCAGGTGAACCACTATAAGGTCAGGGGGGGGGGCCTTTCCTTTTTCTTGGGCAGCGACGATGGCTCCTCGGAGCTGGTGAAGGCGCATCCCCCCCACCCCAAACCAATGCACCGCAAGGCCATCCCTTCCAGACCCAGATGTAGGTGGCCCTCGGAAAAGTCGTGCAGCCCTTTGGATATAAGAGTGGCCGAAAATCCACACAACCCTCATCCTCACTAGGAAATGGAAACAGGAAAACCCCCATGATTATGGCTACACATACATTTTACCACATTACACAACATTTGCACCAACACATGACTCTTGTAACAATCCCAGACACACACTTCACCCATTCGGAAACCACCTCTCATTTGAGATAACAGTAGGTCGACACATAATTGCCACGTTATTTTCAGGGGAAGGAGGTGAAGAAGATAGTATGTCACCTTGTGCCAATAACACAGTTGTGCTGGCGCAATTGTAATCAGTAAAAGTTGTCTGCTCCTGTGGCCCACCGCCTGCCCAGCACGGTGGTAAGGTGACGTCCACATGCTACATCGTTACAATTTGGCAGGGTGACTAGTCTCACGGAGGATATGAAGTCCACAGGAAGTGTGCTTTGTACGCTCTGTGAATATAGGTACCCTGACAGAATGTGCCACATTTACCACAAATGGGTGCACCTTCAGACACTTTCAATGTGAGTGTTTCGGCCATAGCTCCAGGACCACTAGTGACCTTGGGGCCACTTCACTACCAAGGAAGGGAGGTGGACAAGGTCACACCCATCACCCACCACTACCCTACATAGCTTCCTGGTCAGCACTACAGCTTTCCTCTCCTGGAAGGGATTGGACCCTGCACACACTGCTGAATTTGGAGGCAAAATATCCACCTGGGGGACGGACGACCAAGGCCAATGACACCCCCCTCTCTAGCTACCTTGCGTTACAGTTTTTTCCCCCTGCAAAAGGATGGGGACCCTGACAGGGCACACTGCGACCACTGCTGAAATTGGACCACAGAAATGGTGAACTTTGCAGTGAAAGGAATGAGCTCTGTAACAAGTGTGCATAGCATGCTCAGAAAAAATGACCATCTATATAACTACTGGAAAAAAATGTTTAAAATTTGCTGCCAAACCTTTCCTTCTGCAAAGCAGCTGCCTTACTCAATGCAAGGCACACCCATCACTGGCCCCCGACCCTCCCCACTACCCTTTCCCACCCTTATCACTGACAATGCACCCACAATTCCTTCCACCACAGTAACCCTCCACCCCCACATTACCAAGTAATAAATGTTGTACTTACATAAGTCAGCAATAGCTTTTCAGTAGCCGAAACTGCAAAGGAAACATAAAAGATTAAAATTCAATGCTTTGCCTACCAATTACACATCCAAACTGTCTGGCAACTATCTGTACATTTTTCACTTCCTTCCACCACTTCCATGACACTTCTCAGTCATCTACCACTACGGAAGGCTAGACTGCAGACGGATTGGAAATGGAAATAAGACAAGTGGGCATATGGCATCCTGCAGAAAAAACATAAAAATAAATAAATCCCGGAAATCTGGCACCAACCCATCACTGTTTGGAAACATCTGTGCTATCCATTCCAGTTCCTCCATTAGCAGCTCATGTATCCCTTCCCCTCCCACAGACGCTAAATCTTTTCCTCCCAGGTGCACCACTGTAGGGTGTTGGGTTTGCATCTCCTTTTGCATGGACATCGCTGATGGCTCCTCTGAGCTGGTGAAAGCACTTCCCCCTAACCCCAAACCAATGTACCAGGAGGGCATCCCTTTGAGAGCCAGATGTGGTTGGCCCTCGGAAAATCGTGCAGCCCTTTGGGTGAAAGAGTAGGCAATTATCTACACAACCCTCATCGTCACTATGATATGGAAACAAGTGAACCCCCATGAATATGCCTATACATACAGTTTACCAACTAGCTGAATGATTGTGTGAACACATGGCTCTTGTAACACTCCCAGACACACACTTCACCTATTCGGACATGCACCTCTCATGTGAATTTACAGTAGGTCATTACGTAATTGGCACTTGTGTTTTAGGGGAAGGAGGTGAGGAAGACAGTATGTCACCTTGTGCCAATAACACAGTTCTGCTGGGGCAATTGTAATCAGTAAAGGTTGTCTGCTCCTGTGGCCCACCGCCTGCACTGCACGGTAGTAAAGTGACTTCCACATGCTACACCATTACACTTTGGCAGGGTGACTAGTCTGACAGAGGATATGACCTGTGCAGCAAGGGTGTTTTGTAACCTCTCCGAATATAGTTCCTCTGACAGAATGTGCCCCTTTCATTACACATGCATGCACATTTGGACTCTTTGATTGTGAGAAATTGGGGCGCAGCTCCTAAAGTACTGGTGAACTTGGGGCCATTCAACTACCAAGGCCGAGAGGCAGCCAAGGTCACACACATCAACCACCACCACACTACATCTCTGCCTGGCCAGCACTGCAGCTTTCCCCTCTAGGACGGGATGGGGACCGTGCCGGGGCACCCTGCACCCACTGCTGCTTTTGAGGGACAAAATATCCATCTGGGAGATGGACGCCCAAGGGCAATGACTTAATCCCCCACCCCTCCTGCCCCTCTAGCTACCCTGCGTTACAGGTTTTCCCCCTGCAAAAGGATGGGGAGCCAGGCGGGGCTCACTGGGACGACTGCTGGAAAAGGACCACAGAAATGGTGATCGTTGCAGTAAAAGTAGTGTTCTCTGTATCAAGTACGCGTACCATGCTCATAACAAAATGACCATCTGCATTACTACCGGCAACATTTTTGAAAAGGAGCTGCTACTTATGTTGCCCAGTTTTTCCTTCTGCAAAGCAGCCACCTTCCTCAATGCAAGGCACTCCCATCACTGGCCCCCGAACCGCCCTCCTACCCTTTCTCCCCCATACCACTGACACTGCAGCCACAGTTTCTTCCACCACAGTAACCCTCCACCCGCACATTACCAAGTAATATATGTGGTACTTACATAAGTCAGCATAAGCTTTTCTGTAGCCACAACTGCAACAGAAACATAAAAGATTTACATTCAGTGCTTTGCCTACCAATAACACATCCGAACTGTCTGGCATATATCTGTACATTTTTCAGCTCCTTCCACCACATACATGAAACTTCTCTGTCATCTACCTCCACAGAAGGCTGGACTGCACAGTGATAGCAAACTGGCCTAAGACCAATGGGTGTATGGCAACCCCCAGCACACAAAACAAACATTGCACAGATGGCTAATTGGCAAACTTCCCTCCCAGGGAAACAGCACTGTTCAGCTGCACTGGGGGGCGTTTTGTCCGCAACCTGGACAAGTGTGTTCCTGGCCACCCCAATACCTCCCCAGAGCACCCACTTCCTTCACAACAGAACACTACAGGCCCTGTTCACCCCCACCCCAATAGCAATGTGCCCTCCACCCACTATCAAATGTTGGAATAAGCAAAATTTCATACGTACATAACAAGGGAGAAGCTTGAACAGCTCAAGACCTGTAAAGGGAAGAACAAAACATATATTATCTGTGTCAGCCCACCCACATACCAGACCACCCATATTGGCCCCACTGTAGCATTGGCCTGTACGTTTTGGGCACCCCGGCGCCAGACTGGCACACCAATGTGCCCCTCTACGCAAAGGCAGGTATAGTAAACGAAGAACCCAATTCAAAATGGCAGGCTGCCCTTTTGTGAGGGCGGAGGGGCCCCCTACACCGCTGTGGAATTTTCTAACGTGAGGGGGGTTGCACCTCTCCACCACCACCCCAATTTGAGGGGCGGCCCATCTCATGTAGCCCTCCCAAGGGGCAGATAAGGGGGAAGGCTGTCCTGCACTCATCCCTGGGCTCAGGCGTCCGTTCCTAGGAGCAGATATCTGGTCCCAGGGAGGGCTGCATGACATGGCACCCACTCCATTGTGGGCAGGGGGGGGGTTAACACCCCATTCAGCTTTCCCAACCCTTTGGGGTGCTCCACCGCCCCCCCTAAAAAACCTTCCAACAATTTCACTGTTTTCCTTTGGTAACCCAACTCCCCTTTGTGCACAGGGGCACATTGGTGTGCCAATCTGGCGCCGGAGTGCCCAAACACTACTGCCCCCTCTATTGGGGGTCCTGCCCCACCTTTTGGGGTGCCCCCCCCCGCCCCACCCCCAATGGCTGGGGGACACACCTCATGCAGGCCTCCCTGGGCCTCCTCCAAACGGCTGCGTGAGGTACACTCCACCTCCATTTGGGGTGAGGGGGGAGAGGGCCACCCCAAAAGGTGAGGCAGGACCCCCAATAGATGGGCCAGTAGGGTTTGGGCACCCTGGGGGCAGATAGCCACACTAATGGGCCCATCTGCAGCAAGCAAAGTTGGGTAAACAAAAAACAAAATGCAAATTCACAGGCTGCTTTTTAGGGGGGGCTGGGGGCCACCCTAAATTGGCAGCGCCTGATGTACCGCAACGGGGGGTGGCCCTCAACCCCCCCACCCCAAATGGAGGGCCCCACCTCATGCAACCCTCCCTGGGGGCAGATATCTGCTCCTAGGAAGGGGCATCTGACCCCAGGGAGGGATGCATGAGGTGGTGCCCCCCCTATCTGCCCCCAGGGAGGGTTGCATGAGGTGGGGCCCTCCATTTGGGGTGGGGGGGGTTGAGGGTCACCCCCCGTTGCGGTACATCAGGCGCTGCCAATTTAGGGTGGCCCTCAGCCCCCCCTAAAAAGCAGCCTGTGATTTTGTATATTTTTTTTTGTTTACCCAACTTGGCTTGGTGCAGATGGGCCCATTAGTGTGGCTATCTGCCCCCAGGGTGCCCAAACCTTACTGCCCCATCTATTGGGGGTCCTGCCCCACCTTTTGGGGTGCCCCCCCCCGCCCCACCCCCAATGGCTGGGGGACACACCTCATGCAGGCCTCCCTGGGCCTCCTCCAAACGGCTGCGTGAGGTACACCCCACCTCCATTTGGGGTGAGGGGGGAGGGGGCCACCCCAAAAGGTGGGGCAGGACCCCCAATAGATGGGCCAGTAGGGTTTGGGCACCCTGGGGGCAGATAGCCACACTAATGGGCCCATCTGCAGCAAGCAAAGTTGGGTAAACAAAAAACAAAATGCTAAATCACAGGCTGCTTTTTAGGGGGGGCTGGGGGCCACCCTAAATTGGCAGCGCCTGATGTACCGCAACGGGGGGTGACCCTCAACCCCCCCCCACCCCAAATGGAGGGCCCCACCTCATGCAACCCTCCCTGGGGGCAGATATCTGCTCCTAGGAAGGGGCATCTGACCCCAGGGAGGGATGCATGAGGTGGTGCCCCCCCTATCTGCCCCCAGGGAGGGTTGCATGAGGTGGGGCCCTCCATTTGGGGTGGGGGGGGTTGAGGGCCACCCCCCGTTGCGGTACATCATGCGCTGCCAATTTAGGGTGGCCCTCAGCCCCCCCTAAAAAGCAGCCTGTGATTTTGTATATTTTTTTTTGTTTACCCAACTTGGCTTGGTGCAGATGGGCCCATTAGTGTGGCTATCTGCCCCCAGGGTGCCCAAACCTTACTGCCCCATCTATTGGGGGTCCTGCCCCACCTTTTGGGGTGCCCTCCCCCGCCCCACCCCCAATGGCTGGGGGACACACCTCATGCAGGCCTCCCTGGGCCTCCTCCAAACGGCTGCGTGAGGTACACCCCACCTCCATTTGGGGTGAGGGGGGAGAGGGCCACCCCAAAAGGTGGGGCAGGACCCCCAATAGATGGGCCAGTAGGGTTTGGGCACCCTGGGGGCAGATAGCCACACTAATGGGCCCATCTGCAGCAAGCAAAGTTGGGTAAACAAAAAACAAAATGCAAAATCACAGGCTGCTTTTTAGGGGGGGCTGAGGGCCACCCTAAATTGGCAGCGCCTGATGTACCGCAACGGGGGGTGACCCTCAACCCCCCCCCACCCCAAATGGAGGGCCCCACCTCATGCAACCCTCCCTGGGGGCAGATAGGGGGGGGGCCACCTCATGCATCCCTCCCTGGGGTCAGATGCCCCTTCCTAGGAGCAGATATCTGCCCCCAGGGAGGGTTGCATGAGGTGGGGCCCTCCATTTGGGGTGGGGGGGGTTGAGGGCCACCCCCCGTTGCGGTACATCATGCGCTGCCAATTTAGGGTGCCCCTCAGCCCCCCCTAAAAAGCAGCCTGTGTTTTTGTATATTTTTTTTTGTTTACCCAACTTGGCTTGGTGCAGATGGGCCCATTAGTGTGGCTATCTGCCCCCAGGGTGCCCAAACCTTACTGCCCCATCTATTGGGGGTCCTGCCCCAGCTTTTGGGGTGCCCCCCCCCCACCCCACCCCCAATGGCTGGGGGACACACCTCATGCAGGCCTCCCTGGGCCTCCTCCAAACGGCTGCGTGAGGTACACCCCACCTCCATTTGGGGTGAGGGGGGAGAGGGCCACCCCAAAAGGTGGGGCTGGACCCCCAATAGATGGGGCAGTAGGGTTTGGGCACCCTGGGGGCAGATAGCCACACTAATGTGGCCATCTGCACCAAGCAAAGTTGGGTAAACAAAAAAAAAATTACAAAACCACAGGCTGCTTTTTAGGGGGGGCTGAGGGCCACCCTAAATTGGCAGCGCATGATGTACCGCAACGGGGGGTGGCCCTCAACCCCCCCCCACCCCAAATGGAGGGCCCCACCTCATGCAACCCTCCCTGGGGGCAGATAGGGGGGGGGCCACCTCATGCATCCCTCCCTGGGGTCAGATGCCCCTTCCTAGGAGCAGATATCTGCCCCCAGGGAGGGTTGCATGAGGTGGGGCCCTCCATTTGGGGTGGGGGGGGGTTGAGGGCCACCCCCCGTTGCGGTACATCATGCGCTGCCAATTTAGGGTGCCCCTCAGCCCCCCCTAAAAAGCAGCCTGTGTTTTTGTATATTTTTTTTTGTTTACCCAACTTGGCTTGGTGCAGATGGGCCCATTAGTGTGGCTATCTGCCCCCAGGGTGCCCAAACCTTACTGCCCCATCTATTGGGGGTCCTGCCCCAGCTTTTGGGGTGCCCCCCCCCACCCCACCCCCAATGGCTGGGGGACACACCTCATGCAGGCCTCCCTGGGCCTCCTCCAAACGGCTGCGTGAGGTACACCCCACCTCCATTTGGGGTGAGGGGGGAGAGGGCCACCCCAAAAGGTGGGGCTGGACCCCCAATAGATGGGGCAGTAGGGTTTGGGCACCCTGGGGGCAGATAGCCACACTAATGTGGCCATCTGCACCAAGCAAAGTTGGGTAAACAAAAAAAAAATTACAAAACCACAGGCTGCTTTTTAGGGGGGGCTGAGGGCCACCCTAAATTGGCAGCGCATGATGTACCGCAACGGGGGGTGGCCCTCAACCCCCCCCCACCCCAAATGGAGGGCCCCACCTCATGCAACCCTCCCTGGGGGCAGATAGGGGGGGGGCCACCTCATGCATCCCTCCCTGGGGTCAGATGCCCCTTCCTAGGAGCAGATATCTGCCCCCAGGGAGGGTTGCATGAGGTGGGGCCCTCCATTTGGGGTGGGGGGGGGTTGAGGGCCACCCCCCGTTGCGGTACATCATGCGCTGCCAATTTAGGGTGCCCCTCAGCCCCCCCTAAAAAGCAGCCTGTGTTTTTGTATATTTTTTTTTGTTTACCCAACTTGGCTTGGTGCAGATGGGCCCATTAGTGTGGCTATCTGCCCCCAGGGTGCCCAAACCTTACTGCCCCATCTATTGGGGGTCCTGCCCCAGCTTTTGGGGTGCCCCCCCCCACCCCACCCCCAATGGCTGGGGGACACACCTCATGCAGGCCTCCCTGGGCCTCCTCCAAACGGCTGCGTGAGGTACACCCCACCTCCATTTGGGGTGAGGGGGGAGAGGGCCACCCCAAAAGGTGGGGCTGGACCCCCAATAGATGGGGCAGTAGGGTTTGGGCACCCTGGGGGCAGATAGCCACACTAATGTGGCCATCTGCACCAAGCAAAGTTGGGTAAACAAAAAAAAAATTACAAAACCACAGGCTGCTTTTTAGGGGGGGCTGAGGGCCACCCTAAATTGGCAGCGCATGATGTACCGCAACGGGGGGTGGCCCTCAACCCCCCCCCACCCCAAATGGAGGGCCCCACCTCATGCAACCCTCCCTGGGGGCAGATAGGGGGGGGGGCACCTCATGCATCCCTCCCTGGGGTCAGATGCCCCTTCCTAGGAGCAGATATCTGCCCCCAGGGAGGGTTGCATGAGGTGGGGCCCTCCATTTGGGGTGGGGGGGGGTTGAGGGCCACCCCCCGTTGCGGTACATCATGCGCTGCCAATTTAGGGTGCCCCTCAGCCCCCCCTAAAAAGCAGCCTGTGTTTTTGTATATTTTTTTTTGTTTACCCAACTTGGCTTGGTGCAGATGGGCCCATTAGTGTGGCTATCTGCCCCCAGGGTGCCCAAACCTTACTGCCCCATCTATTGGGGGTCCTGCCCCAGCTTTTGGGGTGCCCCCCCCCACCCCACCCCCAATGGCTGGGGGACACACCTCATGCAGGCCTCCCTGGGCCTCCTCCAAACGGCTGCGTGAGGTACACCCCACCTCCATTTGGGGTGAGGGGGGAGAGGGCCACCCCAAAAGGTGGGGCTGGACCCCCAATAGATGGGGCAGTAGGGTTTGGGCACCCTGGGGGCAGATAGCCACACTAATGTGGCCATCTGCACCAAGCAAAGTTGGGTAAACAAAAAAAAAATTACAAAACCACAGGCTGCTTTTTAGGGGGGGCTGAGGGCCACCCTAAATTGGCAGCGCATGATGTACCGCAACGGGGGGTGGCCCTCAACCCCCCCCCACCCCAAATGGAGGGCCCCACCTCATGCAACCCTCCCTGGGGGCAGATAGGGGGGGCCCCACCTCATGCATCCCTCCCTGGGGTCAGATGGCCCTCCCTAGGAACAGATATCTGCCCCCAGGGAGGGTTACAAGGGGTGCCCCCTTTCTACTTTGGTTGGGGGGGCACCCGCCCCTATGGGGGGACACCCCCTCCCTTTCATTCAGTAAAAAATCCATGGTGGCTAGTGGCCCCCACCCCTTCCCCCAACCCTGTTTCCCATCATTTCATTTTTGTTTTTTATTTTACATTCCCTTGGGGCAGATGGTCAGCCATCTGCCCCAGGGTTCACATACACGTGCCCCCATGCTTTGGGGTCGGGAGGGGGGAGAGGGCTGCTTACTTGAAGCAGCCCCCTTCCCACCCCCCACCTCACAAAGAGATCCATGGTGGTCTAGTGGGTTGCTGGTCACGGATCGAGCGCTCTGCGCCGATCCGTGACCAGCAATGCCTCATATGTGGTGTCCTTGGAAAGGGGAGAAAGTCCCCTTTCCAGGGACACCACTTTCTGTTCAATCCCTGGTGGCCTAGTGGGCCCCAGGACCCCAAACCCCCTCCCACCTCCCCCCATCCCTCAGATTATTATTATTTTTTTTAGATATATTTCCCTGGGGGCAGATGGCCAGCCATCTGCCCCCAGGGTACATTTTCATGTGTCCCCATGCTTTGGGGGCCGGGGGGGGGGGAGAGGGCTGCTTACCTGAAGCAGCCCCCCTCCCCCCCAACTCGCAAACAGATCCATGGTGGTTCAGTGGGTTGCTGGTCACGGATCGGCGCTCTGCGCTGATCCGTGACCAGCAATGCGGCATATGAGTGGTGTCCCTGGAAAGGGGAGAAAGTCCCCTTTCCAGGGACACCACTTTTAGGTCAATCGCTGGTGGCCCAGTGGGCCCCAGGGCCCAAAACCCCCTCCCACCTCCCTCCTTCCCTCGATTTTTTTTTTTTTTTTTTTTTTCCCCCCACCCCCGGGGGCAGTGATCATCTGCCCCCAGGGGTCCCTGGCGCTGTGGCCCCATGCTTTGGGGCCACGGGGGAAGGGGGCCGCTTACCTAGTAAGCAGCCCCCCCTCCCCCACGCGTCACAAAAGGATCTTCGTTTGATCCGTGACGTTGCTGCCCGCGGATCGAGGCGCCCTGCGCCCGATCCGCGGGCAGCAAAGTCACACAATGGGTACCGTTGGAAAGGGGAGAATCTCCCCTTTCCAACGGTACCCGCCTCGATCTCCGGCTTGAAATACAGCCGGAGATCGAGGCGGAACAAGAAGGGCACTCACCTTCTCTCTCCAACGCAGCAGCCGAAAATGGCTGCTGCGTTGGAAATACTTTCCGTTTCACGCCGACGTGCGTAACGCACGTCGGCGTGAAACTGAAGGAAATCCAACCCCCGGGCAGTGAGGGGGGACCTCCCCCTCGCATAGCCCGGGGGTTGGATTACAGTTTTGAGCGATCCCTGCTTTGCAGGGATCGCTCAAAACAAGGTGCCAAAAAGGACGAGCTATCTCGTCCTTGGCACTGCGTGTGCACTTCCAAGGACGAGATACCTCGTCCTTGGCACTTAAAGGGTTAACCATACCGTCCCTTTAACAATATTATTCACTGAATTTCATAGGTTTCTATTAGTGCAACTTAACCATCACATCCCTTTAACAATGTTTTTTTCACTGAATTGCATATGTTTTTACGAGTACCCCCTAATTCCCTACAAGTTCCTTATAGCGATTTTTAATGATCACACTCAACCACATTGTACCAGCTTGATATTCTGTGGACAGTATAAAAGTCCATGGACAACAGGTAGCATCAACAAAACCCAGAAACACAGGGGACAACAGAACACTGTGTACCCTTCTAATAACTAAAAACATATACACAAACTACCTTCACTAACATTTACTACATCCAAATATACAGTTTTATTCAATTCAGCTTTACAAATGAAAACATTGTTTTATGTAGCACCCAATATTATGGAATGTACCAAACACAACATATAACTGCACACTTCATATTATCAGTTTAGTACAACTGTTCAAATGCACTAAGCTACAGCAACAGCACATTCGATTTTTTTTTTTTTACCAAACAGTAAGTACACTTTATTCATTTATCTATTGTTACCATTCATTATATAAGAAATTCTCATAAGCAAATATAACCAGTCTTTATTGTGGCAGAAATGGTAAACACACTTGAGTGGGTAGAAGAGTACTTTCCTAAAGGAGAAATTAGTGATGACGAAATGTCTAATGGTAAACAATATATGTTTGAATGCAAACAAATAATGCAACTAATAGAGATTATTGACATAGTAATGTCTTCTATTTTATAGTACCTACACCACAAACCACACAGTAATCATGCAGAACCCAAAGAACCACAAACACAATCCCAATCCCCACCTGTACAGAATGAAATCAGGAACTTTTCTTAAAAAATAGATGGACTTACCAATTACTTTAAATAACTTGTTATTTATGTTAAAAAGCATGCAATTAGAAATCTTGATGATCACTCCTGTACTTGTTCCTGCACCCCTTTCCTCCAGCAATCACCTCAATCAAATCCAGAAAACATAAATGACAGACGGTTTGATAAAACTTCTCTCGCTACCTCACCTGATGATGACTTTATAGAATCTCCAACTACTCCCATTTATATTTCCCATTCCAATTCCCCATCCCTTTCGTAAATACATTTTTTACAATATATATTGTATATTATTGACCCTAATTTCTTTTTTTAAACTTCAATTGATCGTCTGCCAACTATATGAATTTTAGTGTCTGCATACGCAATGGGCGACATTCGCAGACATCGCGCCTTGTTCGCATGGTGCACTTAATTAATCTGCAAATAAACTTGCCTGATAGTGAAAATCACTGTGCATGCACCCGTTTCCCATGGTACACGGACGTCGCTGTGGCATTAAGGACAACCCCGGATGTCATTGTGTGAAAGCACCCGTGCAGCGTAATGACGTGTCCACGAACAGTGTCCATGCTTCTCAGACATTTTGAAACTGCATTGTCAGCCAATCTAGGAGGTTTCATGTGAAAACCTTGTCATTCCCCACCTCCTGCCAACATTTCTAACACTTCTATCAACTTAAGACATGCAGTTATGCCGTTTATTCGTTGGTGACATTCGCGAACACTGACGGCATTGTGGACATTACCGGACATTATCATGTGACCATGCCCATGCCGCATGATGACATGTCCACACATGGTCTCTGTGCTATGCTGACATTTTGAAGCTGCTTTTTTGGCAAAGCTAGGAAGTTTGAGCTCCTAGTGCCATTCTTAGTTGATCTCTCAACTTTTCACAACTTTCCAAGGTCTATTTTAAACTCCCCAGTCTGCATACAGGAAAAAGGTCCACAGACGGTTCCCCTGAAGGGACCCACCCATTACATTTACTAATTCTCAATCTGGCAGTCCAAAGAGCACATGCTTTGGAGAGCTATTTAGGAGACTTGCATTGTTGCTGAAAATGGCATTAGTCATGCTTATGCCCTCCCCTGGTGCCATCAACGGTGTCCGGACATTCCGTCGAAAGACATTTCGTCGAAAGACATTTAGTCGACGGAATTTGGTCGAAAACCAAATGGTTGATTTTTTTTTATTTATATATATATATTTTAGGTTTTAGTTTAGGGAAAAAAAGAGTTTTTTAGAAAACTAAAAATAAATAAAAAAGTAAAATAAAAAAAGTGAAAATAAAAAAAATAAAAAATTCGACCATTTGTCTTTCGACCAAATGGTATCGACCAAATGTCTTGTCGACCATTTTTTTTTGACAAAATGTCTGGTAACCGCCACCAACACCACCAACTAGAGGGGGGCCTGGACAGGAGATTAGGTGCACTGATGCAGAGGAGGAACAAGAGGAAGACAAAGATGAGGAAGACAAGGTACATACCTGCAGCACCCATAAGGAATCTTGGGTGTGGTGGTTTTACAACTGTAGGAAGGGACCAAAGGCTTGGGCTGCCTTGTTAAATGCATTGAGTGTAGAGTCAACATGGGTAGTACTCCATTGGTACTACCTTTATGCACAGCCACACCCACTCAAACCACCCATGTGCTCTGAGAAAGGCTGTTCCTTTCTTAGGGAGTAGGCTTACCTCCTCCGCCCCATCTTTCTCACCTGCTCCTGTCACCACACAGTCTGCTCTATACAAGAGGCTGTTGATCCTTTCCTTTCTAGAACAACAGTTTTTTGTGTATGTACTATGACACACACCTCTGCAGGGGGGAGCACTTTTGAAGTACCTTCAAGACTGTGGTCAAAGAACATGAGAAACATTGCCTCCAACTTAGATTTAAGGCAGGCTGGTGCAACTTTCCTCTGTTACCTCCCCACCTTCCCTTCCCACCTTACCTTCTCTCCCCCTCAAGGAAAAAGAAAAAAAACAACAAAATCAAAAAAATAAAAAAAAAGTTCCATTGGGAGCCACCTTTCACAGTTAGAATATACCACACACAAAAGGTTATCTGATAGACTCCATCTACTTTGCATTTTTCAGTAAAGTAGTTAGACTCAATAAGATTCTCCAACATTTTCTTTAGCATTTTGTTCTATGCTAATAGAAATATTGGAGCTTTGTATTCAAGATAAATAAAAGAAGACAGAAACAATGGTATGTCCCAAATATTTTTCTCTAGCATACATTAAGTACCATAACTCGTAAGCACCATTTTTAGGCAATTTAGTCCACAGACCCACCAGAGAATTACAGCGGTGGGGGGACAGGGGGGGGGTTAAACTCAATTCACTTTTTTTCATTAAACAATAGTATCTCTTATAAGAACCTATTTATTTTTGTTAATTTACATAATATAAATCCACATCCTCTACTGTGATGTTTTATATACGTGTCATGGCCACAGAACTAAGGGCCAGTCCTCTGTCATCCCAGGGTCCAAATGGACCCAGTATTGGCGCCTCTGGCGCCAGGCTCATGAGAAAGTGTGCCTAGCACACTCTGTACCAAAGGCACGTGCAACAGGGCTGGGCGTGGCCATAGAATAACATTGGAAGGCACGTGCAGGTGTCCCTGGGTGGGGCAAGGTGGAGCCACTAGGTGGGGCTAAAGGGAGGGGCCAGGGCCAGCCTATATAAGGCCAACCCATCCACATGTTCTGCTTTTGCAGCATAACACTTACTGCTGTTCTTACCTGCGCATCCACTTGATCCCAGTTTCTCAATCGCTGAAGACATCTTACCAGATTCAAGCATCTCCACCGCTGACGGCACTTCTTACCTGCTTTCAGCTGCTCCATCGCTGTACGCGCCTCTTACCTGATTCCAGCTATTCCACCGCTGAGTGCGCCTCTTACCTGAATCCAGCTACTCCATCGCCAAAGGCATTCCTACCTGCTCCCAGCCGCTCCATCACTGTGTGCACCTCTTACCTGCATCCCATCTCTACCGGAGGCGGGGTCTTCTTCTCACCTGACCCGGGCATCCAGCTAACCAGAGCTCCACTTCGTTCCTTTTCTTTGCAACGTCTTCACCCTGCAACTGCAGAGCTGCATTGAGCATCCAGGCTTCGTTCTTCACTGTCGGCCTTCTCCTGCAAGAGAAAGGAGAGAACAACAGGTTAGAATTCATAACAATAAAGAACGCTTGGCTGCCATACCAGTGCCTAGATTTCCTTTAGAAAGGCCAATTTACCAGTTCCATCAGGCTCAAGGAACTCCCCGGACTCGTTTCACGACTCCGATCTGCTTCTTCATACCTATAGGGATGAGAATAGACATTGCAAGAATTATTATTGAACAAGACAAAGACATTATAATAAACAAACTATAATCACAACCAAAAGACTTACCTTCTAAGTGGATTGGTCGCAGCCGGTCTGGATCAACACTTCCACGGACCAGTGAAGCACCTCGGTCCGTTCTACGCACCCCTGCTGCGATAAGCAGGACAGATAGCTCAACGTTACAACACAACAGGTGAGCTTGCATAGAAAAATGCTTGCATACTTCATTTTGGTACAAGAGGGTTCAGGGAAGTCATGACACCCCCCACACCATTCTCATTAGCTCTCATCTTCTCTCAAGGGCAATACCAGTATCCAGAACAGCAGGCTCTGCAACAACTGAGAGAGGGAGGTGATCCAGAGGAGCCAAGTCTAGGGAGGGCTCCAACTGCACCCCAACGCCCCCGCAGAGACCAGGTGAGTGTAACAATACGCTTTACAAAAACTGCTTCAAACTTTTTTTCAGTTTTTGCTTTTCATGTACTACAGCAACTAACAAATACTTCAGTACATATTTGATGTATTCTGCTTTCATTTTCATCACAAAATCTGTTACAAGGCAGTGTGAACATTAGAAAGAAAAATTTAATGTTCAACATCTTTTAAATGTACTCCATTACTTCAAACCATATTCACTCCATTAAACAATATATTTTCATTGTGGAAAGATGCCATTCATACATCCTGTAAAAAAATCACATACAGTGTTATTTACATTCCACCTATCTTTTTTCAATCTGGGAACCAAACAAGTTAGAATGTTTATACATTTGCCATTGCGTTATTTGTGAAAAAATGATCTTTGTGTACTCCATTACTTCAAAACATATTCACTCCATCAAACCATATATTTTCATTGTGGAAATATGGTTTTCCTACATCCTTTAAAAAAAATCACATACAGTGTTATTTACATTCCGCCTGTCTTTTTCAATTTGTGGACCAAACAAGTTAGAATGTTTCTACATTTGAATTTGCGTTATTTGTGAAACAATTATCTTCGAAGCTGGAAACAGATCCATTAACTTTGAAAACGTATCCTTCATGACAAACTGTAAGGATATTCCATTCACATAGCCCAAACTGTTATATAATGTCACGATGTATAAACTTAACCATATTCTTGCACAACAGTAACATCAATTGGGGTAACGCCGCAATCTTCTAACTCCATGCCAAGAAACTTCAAATTCTTCTAATCCAAGATTGAAAGAGATTCCACATTGCTTGGTGTAAACCTTTGACCAATGGATCTACAAATCTCCCACCAACCACAAACTCTGCTTCATCATAGCCATAGCCATCTTTCCACCAGTTCACTTCGGACAAGAAAGAAAACACATGCTACCCTGTGTTCCTGTACACTTAAACTCCTCCTCCACAACCACAAAAACTGATTTGTTAATCGTCCCGATGATCGCAGACATCCACGACTTTCTGTGTTCTCTGCAGTCCTATTTCCATGCAGGGCATCCCTAAAGGACCTGGATGACACATGGAATGTGACAGATGTTCACAGACTTCCTGGACAATTAAAGGGAGTGGGGAGGTTTAACCGCAATTTTATTTTTTTATTCTACAATGTTTTCTCTTAAAAGAGACATGTTGTGTTTTTGGGGTGGGGGTTGTTGAAAAATACCCTTTGTTTTGCTTTTTTGGTTATATGTACTATAGTACTATGTACTATAGTATCAAATGAAATGCTGTACTGTACTTATTTGATTTTTATAACTAATACAACAACAACTACAAACATTTTATTGTGTTTTATTTGTTTATGTGTTACACCTAGTAACAAATGCTTTTCTATACACTCCACATGTTCCCTTTGAATTTTTTCACAAAAACTGTTTCAAGACATTATGCGCATTGGAAAGAAAACTGTCCTTTCCAACATCTGTCAAATGAACTCCATCTCTACAAAAAATATTCTTCACACCATCAAACTTTATATTCTCATTGTCAAAAGATGCCATTCCTACACCTTGTAAAATAAGCACATACAGCTTTATTAAAATACTGCCAATTGTGGACAAAACCATTTGAACATTTCCACATGTGCCTTTGAATAATTTGTGAAAAAATAAACTTTGGAGCTGTTCCATTAACCTTATCAACATATCATTCATTGCAAACGGCAAGGATACTGCAGTCACATACCCCAAACTGTTCCATCCATAATGTACAATAATGAATGATGTCTGAACGTTTAAACTGAAATATATTCTAACAGAATGGTAATAAGTCCACCCAGCTTTACCCACAAACTGCATACCAGGAATCTTTCAGTTCTTAAAATCCAACCTTAGCAGAGATGCCACAGTGCTCAAGGTAAACTTTCATCAAATGGATCCAGGAAATGCAACACTTTTCCTTACATAAAAAAGACTAGTCTTTTCCAACCACTACTACAACGCACCATATACTAACACAATACACTGCTGCAAATGCAAAGTTCCACAGTATTACCACTAGCCCACAGTATGCCCTACTTTTTAAAAACACTGCAACACATTACAAATCCATTGCACCACAAAAAGTGCACTTTCAATAAAAAGATATATTTTTCATGTTCTTCTTACATCAATGCAAACTTTGCTGTACAGCTAATATAATTGTATATTAGTATATCAGTGCTAGTGTGAACTTTCCTGGGCTCCAAAAATGCATCCATTTCACACTATGCCACTTTGCCATAATGCGTATCATATATATATATATATATATGTATATATATATATATGTATTACATGGCCACGATAGTGGCCCTGTAGTTATGGTTAAGTTGCTGTTTCCATAGGAAGAGCACTTTTTGGGCGGCTTATAACTTCGCTCCCCCTGGACGAATCCTCACCAAACTTTGCAAAAAAAGTATATGGCCCACTCAGAATATTTTTGCAAAGTTTGGTGAGGTTTGGTGAAGGGCGGGCAAAGTTATAGGGGGGGGGGCAAAACATTTTTTTTCCCATAGACATAATGGGAAAATGTTTAGCTCACACCTACAGCCCAAACCACTGGATGGATTTACACCAAATTTGCAGCAGGAGCGGTGGCTTGGTCACCAAAGCGTGCTTTTTTTAATTTGGTGTAAATCCGTCCAGTAGTTTTTAAAAAAAAAAGACAAAAATGTAAGTGAAAAAAATGTGTGATATCTGTATCCGCTTCGCGGACACACTTCCCTGTTCGCTCCGGGGACATGACGGGGATTGGGCAATCGACTTGCGCGATGTCCGCGGACATCTGACGTGCTCTCCCATTGGCTGCAGTAAAGCGTGCAGTGCGTCTTATTTTCAGAGACGCTGCCCATCTTAGTTTATTGTTCGTGTATTGGCATCTGTGGCAAGCTCAGCGGTGACTTCAGACTTCACAAGTGATTATCAAAACTTAATAAGCGAAAATTCTGATGCGATAAGATCAGAGGACAGTGGGGCCTCTAATGGGGCTGTGTGAGGTTCATGTGGATTACACTTCCTGAACATCCGAGGCTGCTGCAGACTTTCAGGAGACACGCCATCGGTACACGGTGGCCTGTGGAGGACCGAGGAACGGATATCCCATTCCCCCCACCCCCGCTCATTACCCGTGTCTCCCTCCTGTACCCCCCCACCCCCGCTCATTACCCGTGTCTCCGTCCTGTGCCCCCCACCCGCCGCTCATGCTCTTGTCTCTCTCTTGTTTCCCCCCACCCCCCGCTCATGCCCCGTGTCTCCCCTGCTCCCCCCACCCCTGGGTCATGCTCCGGGTCTCCCTCGTTTTCCCCCTCACCCCCCGCTCATGCCCCGTGTCTCCCTGCTGTTGCCCCCCACCCCTCGCTCATGCCCGTGTCTCCCTCATGTTCCTCCCTACCACCTGGGCATGCCCCGTGTCTCCCTGCTGTTCCCCCCACCCCCTGCTCATGCCCCGTGTCTCCCTCCTGTTGCCCCCACCCCCCGCTCATGCCCCGTGTCTCTCTCCTGTTACCCCCCACCCCCTGCTCATGCCCCGTGTCTCCCTCTTGTTGCCCCCCACCCCCCGCTCATGCCCTGTGTCTCCCTCGTGTTCCCCCCACCCCAGATCATGCCCTGTGTCTCCCTCTTGTTGCCCCCCACCCCTGCTCATGCCCCGTGTCTCCCTCGTGTTCCCCCCACCCCCACTCATGCCCCGTGTCTCCCTGCTGTTTCCTCCCACCCCCGGTCATGCCCCGTGTCTCTCTCCTGTTGCCCCCCACCCCTGGTCATGCCCCGTGTCTTCCTGCTGTTGCCCTCCACCCCCCGGTCATGGCCCGTGTCTCCCTGTTGTTGCCCCCCACCCCCCGCTCATACCCCGTGTCTCTCTCCTGTTACCCCCCACCCCCACTCATGTCCCGTGTCTCCCTGCTGCTGCCCTCCACCCCCCGCTCATTCCCTGTGTCTCTCTCCAGTTACCCCCATCCCCCTCTCATGCCCTGTGTCTCTCTCCTGTTGCCCCCATCCCCCGGTCATGCCCTGTGTACCCCTGCTGTTGCCCCCCACCCCCCACTCATGCCCCGTGCCTCTCTCCTGTTACCCCCGACCCCCCGCTCATGCCCCGTGTCTCCATACTGTTGCCCCCCACCCCCCGGTCATGCCCCGTGTCTCCCTGCTGTTGCCCCCCACCCACCGCTCATGCCCTGTGTCTCCCTGCTGGTGCCCCCCACCCCCGCTCATGCACCGTGTCTCTCTCCTGTTACCACCCACCACCCTCTCATGCCCTGTGTCTCCCTCGTGTTCCCCCCACCCCCCGCTCATGCCCCGTGTCTCCCTGCTGTTGCTCGCCACCCACCTCTCAAGCCCCGTGTCTCTCTCCTGTTATCCCCACCCCCCTTCCATGCCCCGTTTCTCTTTCCTGATGCCCTCACCCCCGGTCATGCCCCGTGTCTCCCTGCTGTTGCCCCCCATTCCTCTGCTCATGCCCCGTGTCTCTCTCCTGTTACCCCCCACCCGCCGGTCATGCCCCATGTCTCCCTGCTGTTGCCCCCCCGCTCATGCCCCATGTCTCTCTCCTGTTACCCCCCATCCCCCTCTTGTTAAGCGGAAAACCTGTGCAGTTCCCTCTGGGACCACTGCAAAAGATTTAGGCCTACTGGTGTTGGCAGTAAACCCACTTGGTAGCTGTCTGTACCACACAGATTCACCTGGTAGCTGTGGCTGAGCAGTCAGACTTCTCTCAAGAAAAGTTAGGCAGTATGTGGAGTATACAAAATAGGGCAATTCACACACTAGAACAAGCAAACACGGAACAGAGCTTGGGTGTAAAGATATATAGGTATTTATTTATAACAACACATCTATGGAAAACACTCTGGCACTAATACGGCCAACAACTTCAAGTACAATTACTATAAGTAAATCAATCCCACTAAAAATAGTTCGACAAGCCTAGGTTCAACGGCACCACTTATTTGCAGATAGAGGTGAATGCTTTAACCTAGATGGTACTCTAGTATTCGTTAGGATGGAAGAGAAAAGGCAGGGTATGCAATCAACTCGGTACCAACACTTTTACGAACAAATGCAAGGCAAGTAAGGCAGGGTCTACTGTAGATCGCAAAGTTCAGAGGCCAGGCCCACTCGGAGAGAGGCAAGGCGATATGTCCCAAAAAGTATCACAGTGGAAATGCGCTTCGAGTCTTTGTCACAAATTGTTATCGAAAGATTGGACCAGTTCAGAACAGAAAGTTAAGAAAGCTTGGAGGCGACCCAATGGAGAGGCGAGGATTAAGACACCTCACTCTATCCGGCACAAAGGGAAGCCAGTCGGACACGGTACCTTGTATGTGGAGAGACAGCTCCAGCGGGGGCAGTTGTTCCTGGTGGTGGGTGCAGGTCGGGGCTTTGCCAAGAGAAGAGATGATCTTGTCGTCCAAGGAAAGTTTGAAGATCGTTGCACCACCAGGGAAGAGACCAGCCGTGGAGTGCTCCGTCACAAGGCACCACCTTTTGGTCGTGGTACGGGTTAGTGGCGATCCGGTTGCCGGGGTGCTCTGCACGGGCAATTCGACCACTACGCCCTGGAATCGAAGAAAAAGCAAAGGGGACTGGTTGTTCCCACCAGTCAGGGGAAGAAGACTCTCCAGCCGGGAGATCTCCTCTGTCGTCGGGAAGTGGTGAGACGTTCAGCAGGGCTCCACCGGAGGTGTTGTCGTTGCAGGTCGGCTCAGCTTTACCCTCGTCGGATTCCTAGGTCCTGTGGCGACTTCTCAAGATCCAGTCCCAAAAGCCCTGCTTTTATGCCGAAAACCCCCATTCATTCAGCCTAGCTGTCAATCAAAACATGCTAAGTGGTGAGCGGGGTGGCTCACCACTTGGGCCAATCACACCAGAGTGCGACTTGAGTGGGCAAGGCAACTCAGTCCAGGGTGCCTAAACCCCCTCCCACAACCCCTGTGGTACTCAGACAGAATGGCACCACTTTGGAGGGCCTCTGTGCAGAAGCCCGCCAAAAGTGGAACAAAGGGCTCAACCTTTGGTTTAGGAGTCACAGAAACGAACCTAGCCACCATTTTGAAAACCGAGTTCTGGCAGAAAATACCAACTGATAGATTTGTTTAGAACAAATAAACCGGTGGTATGTTAGAGACTAACAAGAAAAAGTATTAATCTCCAACAATGGGAAGAATCCCATAGGGTTATATTCGGGGTCGAATATAACAAGTAGTTTTCACTGCCACCAGCCAAAACTCGACAAGGGGGGACGGGACAGTGCCCCCTCGAATAACAGACCCAGGAGTAATCGAATTACCCCTACTAGTACGTCCACAATAGGATGGTTTGTACTAGTTCTGTTAGTAAATTTAGGTCTAGTAAAGCCAATGGTGACTTTACATGCCCTGGGAGACAGTAGTCGGTCCCAGGGTATCGAGTCTATGGTGGGGATCCTTTAGGACGCCCCAGTGTTACGGCACGGAGGGTGCGGTGTAACACACATGGAAAAACATATGAGACCCTATGGAGTAAAAGACCCCATAGCCCATAGAATACATTGACATTCAAAGGAATTAACACACATTCATGTCCAAGAGTGGGAGAAAAAGAGTCTCACTCTTGGCAGGATGGAAAAAAACAAACTCCAGAAATCCAACAAAGCTGCTGGGGGACTCCCTAGGTTAGGAAATTCAGCCTAAACAGAGAATTCTCCCTAACAACTCTCATGCCCCGTGTCTCCCTGCTGTTGCCCCCACCCTCCGCTCATGCCCTGTGTCTCCATGCTGTTGCCCCCCACCCTCCGCTCATGCCCCATGTCTCCATGCTGTTGCCCTCCACCCGCCGCTCATGCCCTGTGTCTCTCTCCTGTTACCCCCATCCCCCTCTCATGCCCCGTGTCTCTCTCCTGTTGCCCCCCACCCCCCGGTCATGCCCCATGTCTCCCTGCAGTTGCCCCCCACCCCCGTCCATGCCCCGTGTCTCTTTCCTGTTTCCCCCACCCCATGGTCATGCCCCGTGTCTCCCTGATGTTGCCCCCCACCTCCTGCTCATGCCCCGTGTCTCTCTCCTGTTCCCCCCACCCCCGGTCATGCCCTGTGTCTCCCTGCTGTTGCCCCTCACCCCCGCTCATGCCCCATGTCTCCCTGCTGTTGCACTCCACCCACCGCTCATGCCCCGTGTCTCTCTCCTGTTACCCCCCCACCCCCCTCTCATGCCACGTGTCTCTCTCCTGTTGCCCCCGCCCTCCCACTCATGCCCTGTGTCTCTCTCCTGTTACCCCCCACCCCCCGCTCATGCCCTGTGATTCTCTCCTGTTGCCCCCACACCCCACTCATGCCCTGTGTCTCTCTCCTGTTACCCCCCAGCCCAATCTCATGCCCCGTGTCTCCCTGCTGTTGCCCTCCACCCTCCACTCATGCCCTGTGTCTCCCTGCTGTTGCCCCACCCCCCGCTCATGGCCGTGTCTCTCTCCTGTTACCCCCCCACCCCTCTCTCATGCCCCGTGTCTCCCTGCTTTAGCCCCATCCTCCGCTCATGCCCCGTATCTCCCTGCTGTTGCCCCCACCCCCCTCTCATGCCCCGTGTCTCTCTTCTCTCCTGTTACCTCCACCACCCTCTCATGCCTGTGTCTCTCTGATGTTGCCCCCCACCCCCCAGTCTTGCCCTGTGTCTCCCTGCTGTTGCCCCCCACCCCCTGCTCATGCCCCGTGTCTCTCCCCTTTTACCCTACACCCCCGCTCATGCCCCATGTCTCCTTGCTGTTGCCCCCCACCCCCCGCTCATGCCCCGCTCTCCCTGCTGTTACCCCCCACCCCCCGCTCATGAACCGTGTGTCTCTCCTGTTACCCCCCACCCCCGCTCATGCCCCGTGTCTCCCTTGTGTTCCCCCCACCCCCCGCTCACGCCCCGTGTCTCCCTGCTCTTGTCCCCCACCCCAGCTCATGCCCCGTGTCTCCCTCCTGTTGCCCCCACCCCCGGCTCATGCCCCGTATCTCTCTCCTGTTACCCCCCACCACCAGCTCATGCCCCGTGTCTCTTTCCTGTTTCCCCCACCCCATGGTCATGCCCCATGTCTCCCTGCTGTTGCCCCACACCCCCGCTCATGCCCCGTGTCTCTCTCCTGTTCCCCCCACCCCCGGTCATGCCCCGTGTCTCCCTGCTGTTGCCCCTGACCCCCGCTCATGCCCCGTGTCTCCCTGCAGTTGCACTCCACCCCCCGCTCATGCCCCGTGTCTCTCTCCTGTTACCCCCCTACCCCCCGCACATGCCCCGTGTCTCTCTCCTGTTGCCGTTGCCCCCCACCCCCTGCTCATGTCCTGTGTCTCTCTCCTGTTGCCCCAACGCCCCACTCATGCCCTGTGTCTCTCTCCTGTTACCCCCCAGCCCAATCTCATGCCCCGTGTCTCCCTGCTGTTGCCCCCCACCCTCTGCTCATGCCCTGTGTCTCCCTGCTGTTGTCCTCACCCCCTGCTCATGCCTGTGTCTCTCTCCTGTTACCCCCCACCCCCCTCTCATGCCCTGTTTCTCCCTGCTGTTGCCCCCCACCCTCCGCTCATGCCCCGTATCTCCCTTCTGTAGCCCCCACCCACCTCTCATGCCCCGTGCCTCTCTTCTCTCCTGTTACCCCCACCACCCTCTCATGCCCCGTGTCTCTCTGATGTTGCCCCCCACCCCCCAGTCTTGCCCCGTGTCTCCCTGCTGTTTCCCTCCACCCCCTGCTCATGCCCCGTGTCTCTCCCCTGTTACCCTCCACCCACGCTCATGCCCCGTGTCTCCCTGCTGTTGCCCCCCACCCCCCGCTCATTCCCCGTGTCTCTCTCCTGTTCCCCCCACACCCAGTCATGCCCCGTGTCTCCCTGCTGTTGCCCCTCACCCCCGCTCATACCCTGTGACTCCCTGCTGTTGCACTCCACCCCCCGCTCATGCCCCGTGTCTCTCTCCTGTTACCCCCCCGCTCATGCCCCGTGTCTCTCTCCTGTTGCCCCCCGCCCTCCCACTCATGCCCCGTGTCTCTCTCCTGTTACCCCCACCCCTGCTCATGCCCTGTGTCTCTCTCCTGTTGCCCCCACCACCAGGTCATGCCCCGTGTCTTCCTGCAGTTGCCCCCCACCCCCGCTCATGCCCCGTGTCTCTTTCCTGCTTCCCCCACCCCATGGTCATGCCCCGTGTCTCCCTGCTGTTGCCCCCCACCTCCCGCTCATGCCCCGTGTTTCTCTCATGTTCCCCCCACCCCCGGTCATGCCCCGTGTCTCCCTGCTATTGCCCCTCACCCCCGCTCATGCCCCATGTCTCCCTGCTGTTGCACTCCACCCCCCGCTCATGCTGCGTGTCTCTCTCCTGTTACTCCCCCCACCCCCCGCTCATGCCACGTGTCTCTCTCCTGTTGCCCCCCGCCCTCCCACTCATGCCCCGTGTCTCTCTCCCGTTACCCCCCACCCCCGCTCATGCCCTGTGTCTCTCTCCTGTTGCCCCCACGCCCCACTCATGCCCTGTGTCTCTCTCCTGTTACCCCCAGCCCAATCTCATGCCCCGTGTCTCCCTGCTGTTGCCCCCCACCCTCCACTCATGCCCCGTGTCTCCCTGCTGTCCCCCCCTGCTCATGCCCGTGTCTCTCTCCTGAGACCTCCCCACCCCACTCTCATGCCCCGTGTCTCCCTGCTGTTGCCCCCCACCCTCCGCTCATGCCCCGTATCTCCCTGCTGTTGCCCCTACCCCCCTCGCATGCCCCGTGTCTCTCTTCTCTCCTGTTACCCCCACCACCCTCTCATGCCCCATGTCTCTCTGATGTTGCCCCCCACCCCCCAGTCTTTCCCCGTCTCTCCCTGCTGTTGCCCCCCACCCCCTGCTCATGCCCCGTGTCTCTCCCGTTACCCTCCACCCCCGCTCATGCCCCGTGTCTCCCTGCTGTTGCCCCCATCCCCACTCATGCCCCGTGACTCCCTCGTGTTCCCCCAACCCCTGCTCATGCCCCGCTCTCCCTGCTGTTGACCCCCACCCCCTGCTCATGCCCCGTGTGTCTCTCCTGTTACCCCCCACCTCCCGCTCTTGCCCTGTATCTCTTTCCTGTTTCCCCCCACCCCATGGTCATGCCCCGTGTCTCCCTGCTGTTGCCCCCCACCCCCCGCTCATTCCCCGTGTCTCTCTCCTGTTCCCCCCACACCCAGTCATGCCCCGTGTCTCCCTGCTGTTGCCCCTCACCCCCGCTCATACCCTGTGACTCCCTGCTGTTGCACTCCACCCCCCGCTCATGCCCCGTGTCTCTCTCCTGTTACCCCCCCGCTCATGCCCCGTGTCTCTCTCCTGTTGCCCCCCGCCCTCCCACTCATGCCCCGTGTCTCTCTCCTGTTACCCCCACCCCTGCTCATGCCCTGTGTCTCTCTCCTGTTGCCCCCACCACCAGGTCATGCCCCGTGTCTTCCTGCAGTTGCCCCCCACCCCCGCTCATGCCCCGTGTCTCTTTCCTGCTTCCCCCACCCCATGGTCATGCCCCGTGTCTCCCTGCTGTTGCCCCCCACCTCCCGCTCATGCCCCGTGTTTCTCTCATGTTCCCCCCACCCCCGGTCATGCCCCGTGTCTCCCTGCTATTGCCCCTCACCCCCGCTCATGCCCCATGTCTCCCTGCTGTTGCACTCCACCCCCCGCTCATGCTGCGTGTCTCTCTCCTGTTACTCCCCCCACCCCCCGCTCATGCCACGTGTCTCTCTCCTGTTGCCCCCCGCCCTCCCACTCATGCCCCGTGTCTCTCTCCCGTTACCCCCCACCCCCGCTCATGCCCTGTGTCTCTCTCCTGTTGCCCCCACGCCCCACTCATGCCCTGTGTCTCTCTCCTGTTACCCCCAGCCCAATCTCATGCCCCGTGTCTCCCTGCTGTTGCCCCCCACCCTCCACTCATGCCCCGTGTCTCCCTGCTGTCCCCCCCTGCTCATGCCCGTGTCTCTCTCCTGAGACCTCCCCACCCCACTCTCATGCCCCGTGTCTCCCTGCTGTTGCCCCCCACCCTCCGCTCATGCCCCGTATCTCCCTGCTGTTGCCCCTACCCCCCTCGCATGCCCCGTGTCTCTCTTCTCTCCTGTTACCCCCACCACCCTCTCATGCCCCATGTCTCTCTGATGTTGCCCCCCACCCCCCAGTCTTTCCCCGTCTCTCCCTGCTGTTGCCCCCCACCCCCTGCTCATGCCCCGTGTCTCTCCCGTTACCCTCCACCCCCGCTCATGCCCCGTGTCTCCCTGCTGTTGCCCCCATCCCCACTCATGCCCCGTGACTCCCTCGTGTTCCCCCAACCCCTGCTCATGCCCCGCTCTCCCTGCTGTTGACCCCCACCCCCTGCTCATGCCCCGTGTGTCTCTCCTGTTACCCCCCACCTCCCGCTCTTGCCCTGTATCTCTTTCCTGTTTCCCCCCACCCCATGGTCATGCCCCGTGTCTCCCTGCTGTTGCCCCCCACCCCCCGCTCATGCCCCGCGTCTCTCTCCTGTTCCCCCCACCCCCGGTCATGTCCCGTGTCTCCCTGCTGTTGCCCCTCACCCCCACTCATGCCCCGTGTCTCTCTCCTGTTACCCCCCACCCCCCGCTCATGCCCTGTGTCTCTCTCCTGTTGCCCCCACGCCCCACTCATGCCCTGTGTCTCTCTCCTGTTACCCCTCAGCCCAATATCATGCCCCGTGTCTCCCTGCTGTTTTCCCCCACCCTCCGCTCATGCCCCGTGTCTCCCTGCTGTTGCCCCCACCCCCCGCTCATGCCCGTGTCTCTCTCCTGTTACCCCCCACCCCTCTCTCATGCCCCGTGTCTCCCTGCTGTTGCCCCCCACCCTCCGCTCATGCCTAGTATCTCCCTGCTGTTGCCCCCACCCCCCTCTCATGCCCCGTGTCTCTGATGTTGCCCCCACCCCCCAGTCTTGCCCCGTGTCTCCCTGCTGTTGCCCCCCACCCCCTGCTTATGCCCCGTGTCTCTCCCCTGTTACCCTCCCCCCCGCTCATGCCCCGTGTATCCCTCGTGTTCCCCCACCCCCCGATCACGCCCCATGTCTCCCTGCTGTTGCCCCCCACCCCAGCTCATGCCCCGTGTCTCCCTCCTGTTGCCCCCACCCCGGCTCATGCCCCGTGTCCCTCTCCTGTTACCCCCACCACCAGCTCATGCCCCGTGTCTCTCTGCTGTTGCCACCACCCCCCGCTCATGCCCCGTGTCTCCTTGCTGTTGCCCCCACCCCCGCTCATGCCCTGTGTCTCCCTGCTGTTGCCCCCACCCCTCCTCTAATGCCCCATGTCTCTCTTCTGTTGCCCCCACCCCCGATCATGCCCCCTGTCTTCCTGCTGTTGCCCCCACCCCCGGTCATGCCCCGTGTATCCCTGCTGTTGCCCCCCACCCCCTGCTCATGCCCCGTGTCTCTCTCCTGTTACCCCCCACCCCCGCTCATGCCCCGTGTCTCCCTGCTGTTGCCCCCACCCCCGGTCATGCCCAGTTTCTCCCTACTGTAGCCCCCTTCACCCCGCTCATGTCCTGTGTCTCCCTGCTGGTGCCCCCCACCCCCCGCTCATGCACTGTGTCTCTCTCCTGTTACCCCCCGGTCATGCCCTGTGTCTCCCTGCTATTGCCCCCCACGCCCCGCTCATGCCCTGTGTCTCCCTCCTATTGCCCTCGACCTCCCGGTCATGCCCCGTTTCTCCCTGCTGTTGCCCCCCACCCCCTGCTCATGCCCTGTGTCTCTCTCCTGTTCACCCCACCCCCGGTCATGCCCTGTGTCACCCTGCTGTTCCCCCCACCCCCCGCTCATTCACTGTGTCTCTATCCTGTTACCCCCACCCCCACGTCATGCCCTGTGTCTCCCTGCTGTTGCCCCCCACCCCCCGCTCATGCCCTGTGTCTCTCTCCTGTTGCCCCCCACACCCCCGCTCATGACCCGTGTCTCTCTCCTGTTCCCCCACCCCCCGGTCATGCCCTGTGTCTCTCCTGTTTCCCCCCACCCCCCGCTCATGCCCCGTGTCTCTACCCTGTTGTTGCCCCCCACCCCCCGCTCATGCCCCATGTCTCTCTCCCGTTGCCCCCACCCCCGCTCATGCCCCGTGTCTCTCTGCTGGTACCCCCCACCCCCCGCTCATTCACTGTGTCTCTATCCTGTTACCCCCACCCCCACGTCATGCCCTGTGTCTCCCTGCTGTTGCCCCCCACCCCCCGCTCATGCCCTGTGTCTCTCTCCTGTTGCCCCCCACACCCCCGCTCATGACCCGTGTCTCTCTCCTGTTCCCCCACCCCCCGGTCATGCCCTGTGTCTCTCCTGTTTCCCCCCACCCCCCGCTCATGCCCCGTGTCTCTACCCTGTTCACCCCACCCCCGGTCATGCCCTGTGTCACCCTGCTGTTCCCCCCACCCCCCGCTCATTCACTGTGTCTCTATCCTGTTACCCCCACCCCCACGTCATGCCCTGTGTCTCCCTGCTGTTGCCCCCCACCCCCCGCTCATGCCCTGTGTCTCTCTCCTGTTGCCCCCCACACCCCCGCTCATGACCCGTGTCTCTCTCCTGTTCCCCCACCCCCCGGTCATGCCCTGTGTCTCTCCTGTTTCCCCCCACCCCCCGCTCATGCCCCGTGTCTCTACCCTGTTGTTGCCCCCCACCCCCCGCTCATGCCCCATGTCTCTCTCCCGTTGCCCCCCTCCCCCCGCTCAAGCCCTGTGTCTCCCTGCTGGTACCCCCCACCCCCCGCTCATTCACTGTGTCTCTATCCTGTTACCCCCACCCCCACGTCATGCCCTGTGTCTCCCTGCTGTTGCCCCCCACCCCCCGCTCATGCCCTGTGTCTCTCTCCTGTTGCCCCCCACACCCCCGCTCATGACCCGTGTCTCTCTCCTGTTCCCCCACCCCCCGGTCATGCCCTGTGTCTCTCCTGTTTCCCCCCACCCCCCGCTCATGCCCCGTGTCTCTACCCTGTTGTTGCCCCCCACCCCCCGCTCATGCCCCATGTCTCTCTCCCGTTGCCCCCACCCCCGCTCATGCCCCGTGTCTCTCTCCTGTTACCCTCCACCCCCCACTCATGCCCCGTGGCTCCCTTGTGTCCCCCCTACCCCCCGCTCATGCGCTGTGTCCCCCTGCTGTTGCCCCCCACCCCCGCTCATGCCCCATGTCTCCCTGCTGTTGCCCTTCACCCCCGTTCATGCCCCATGTCTCTCTCCTGTTGCCCCCCACCCCCCGGTCATGCCCCGTGTCTCCTTGCTGTTGCCCCCACCCCCACTCATTCCCATGTCTCTCTCCTGTTACCCCCTGACCCCCGCTCATGCCCCATGTCTTCCTGCTGTTGCCCCCACCCTCCACTCATGCCCCATGTATCCCTGCTGTTGCCCCCCACCCCCCCTCATGCCCCTTGTCTCTCTCCTGTTGCCCCCCACCCCCTCTCATGGCCCGTGTCTCTCTCCTGTTACCCCCCCACCCCCTCTCATGCCTGTGTCTCTCTCCTGTCGCCCCCCACCCCCGGTCATGCCCCGTGGTTCCCTGCTGTTGCCCCTCACCCCCACTCATGCCCCGTGTCTCCCTGCTGTTGCACTCCACCCCCGCTCATGCCCCGTTTCTCTCTCCTGTTGCCCCCCACCCTCCCACTCATGCCCCGTTTCTCTCTCCTGTTGCCCCCCACCCCCCGCTCATGCCCTGTGTCTCTCTCCTGTTGCCCCCACACCCCACTCATGCCCTGTGTCTCTCTCCTGTTACCCCCCACCCCCCGCTCATGCCCCGTGTCTCTCTCCTGTTGCCCCCCGCCCTCCCACTCATGCCCCGTTTCTCTCTCCTGTTGCCCCCCACCCCCCGCTCATGCCCTGTGTCTCTCTCCTGTTGCCCCCACGCCCCACTCATGCCCCGTGTCACCCTGCTGTTTTCCCCCACCCTCTGCTCATGCCCCGTGTCTCCCTGCTGTTGCCCCCAACCCCCGCTCATGCCCGTGTCTCTCTCCTGTTACCCCCCACCCCTCTCTCATGCCCCGTGTCTCCCTGCTGTTGCCCCCACCCTCCGCTCATGCCCAGTATCTCCCTGCTGTTGCCCCCACCCCCTCTCATGCCCCATGTCTCTCTTCTCTCCTGTTACTCCCACCACCTTCTCATGCCCCTTGTCTCTCTGATGTTGCCCCCACCCCCCAGTCTTGCCCCGTGTATCCCTGCTGTTGCCCCCACCCCTTGCTTATGCCCCGTGTCTCTCCCCTGTTACCCTCCCCCACTCATGCCCCGTGTCTCCCTGCTGTTGCCCCCACCCCCGGTCATGCCCAGTTTCTCCCTACTGTAGCCCCCTTCACCCCGCTCATGTCCTGTGTCTCCCTGCTGGTGCCCCCCACCCCCCGCTCATGCACTGTGTCTCTCTCCTGTTACCCCCCGGTCATGCCCTGTGTCTCCCTGCTGTTGCCCCCCACGCCCCGCTCATGCCCTGTGTCTCCCTCCTATTGCCCTCGACCTCCCGGTCATGCCCCGTGTCTCCCTGCTGTTGCCCCCCACCCCCTGCTCATGCCCTGTGTCTCTCTCCTGTTCACCCCACCCCCGGTCATGCCCCGTGTCACCCTGCTGTTGCCCCCCTCCCCCCGCTCATGCCCCGTGTCTCCCTGCTGGTGCCCCCCACCCCCTGCTCATTCACTGTGTCTCTCTCCTGTTACCCCCACCCCCAGGTCATGCCCTGTGTCTCCCTGCTGTTGCCCCCCACGCCCCGCTCATGCCCTGTGTCTCTCTCCTGTTGCCCCCGACCACCCGCTCATGCCCTGTGTCTCTCTGCTGTTTCCCCCACCCCCTGCTCATGCCCCGTGTCTCTCTCCTGTTCCCCCCACCCCCGGTCATGCCCCGTGTGACTCTGCTGTTGCCCCCCTCCCCCCGCTCATGCCCTGTGTCTCCCTGCTGGTGCCCCCCACCCCCCGCTCATTCACTGTGTCTCTCTCCTGTTACCCCCACCCCCAGGTCATGCCCTGTGTCTCCCTGCTGTTGCCCCCCACCCCCCGCTCATGCCCTGTGTCTCTCTCCTGTTGCCCCCCACCCCCCTGCTCATGACCCGTGTCTCTCTCCTGTTCCCCCACCCCCCGGTCATGCCCCGTGTCTCTCTCCTGTTTCCCCCCACCCCCCGCTCATGCCCCGTGTCTCTACCCTGTTGTTGCCCCCCACCCCCCGCTCATGCCCCATGTCTCTCTCCCGTTGCCCCCACCCCCGCTCATGCCCCGTGTCTCTCTCCTGTTACCCCCCACCCCCCACTCATTCCCCGTGGCTCCCTTGTCTCCCCCCTACCCCCCGCTCATGCGCTGTGTCTCCCTGCTGTTGCTCCCCACCCCCGCTCATGCCCCATGTCTCCCTGCTGTTGCCCCCCACCCCCGTTCATGCCCCATGTCTCTCTCCTGTTGCCCCCCACCCCCTGATCATGCCCCGTGTCTCCTTGCTGTTGCCCCCACCCCCACTCATTCCCATGTCTCTCTCCTGTTACCTCCCGACCCCCGCTCATGCCCCATGTCTTCCTGCTGTTGCCCCCACCCTCCACTCATGCCCCATGTATCCCTGCTGTTGCCCCCCACCCCCCGCTCATGCCCCTTGTCTCTCTCCTGTTGCCCCCCACCCCCCTCTCATGCCTGTGTCTCTCTCCTGTTACCCCCCCACCCCCCTCTCATGCCTGTGTCTGTCTCCTGTCGCCCCCCACCCCCGGTCATGCCCCGTGGTTCCCTGCTGTTGTCCCTCACCCCCACTCATGCCCCGTGTCTCCCTGCTGTTGCACTCCACCCCCCGCTCATGCCCCATTTCTCTCTCCTGTTGCCCCCCACCCTCCCACTCATGCCCTGTTTCTCTCTCCTGTTGCCCCCACCCCCCGCTCATGCCCTGTGTCTCTCTCCTGTTGCCCCCACGCCCCACTCATGCCCTGTGTCTCTCTCCTGTTGCCCCCCACACCCCCGCTCATGACCCGTGTCTCTCTCCTGTTCCCCCACCCCCCGGTCATGCCCCGTGTCTCTCTCCTGTTTCCCCCCACCCCCCGCTCATGCCCCGTGTCTCTACCCTGTTGTTGCCCCCCACCCCCCGCTCATGCCCCATGTCTCTCTCCCGTTGCCCCCACCCCCGCTCATGCCCCGTGTCTCTCTCCTGTTACCCCCACCCCCCACTCATGCCCCGTGGCTCCCTTGTGTCCCCCCTACCCCCTGCTCATGCGCTGTGTCCCCCTGCTGTTGCCCCCCACCCTCGCTCATGCCCCATGTCTCCCTGCTGTTGCCCTTCACCCCCGTTCATGTCCCATGTCTCTCTCCTGTTGCCCCCCACCCCCCGGTCATGCCCCGTGTCTCCTTGCTGTTGCCCCCACCCCCACTCATTCCCATGTCTCTCTCCTGTTACCCCCCGACCCCCGCTCATGCCCCATGTCTTCCTGCTGTTGCCCCCACCCTCCACTCATGCCCCATGTATCCCTGCTGTTGCCCCCCACACCCCCTCATGCCCCTTGTCTCTCTCCTGTTGCCCCCCCACCCCCTCTCATGGCCCGTGTCTCTCTCCTGTTACCCCCCCACCCCCCTCTCATGCCTGTGTCTCTCTCCTATCGCCCCCCACCCCCGGTCATGCCCCGTGGTTCCCTGCTGTTGCCCCTCACCCCCACTCATGCCCCGTGTCTCCCTGCTGTTGCACTCCACCCCCGCTCATGCCCCGTTTCTCTCTCCTGTTGCCCCCCACCCTCCCACTCATGCCCCGTTTCTCTCTCCTGTTGCCCCCCACCCCCCGCTCATGCCCTGTGTCTCTCTCCTGTTGCCCCCACGCCCCACTCATGCCCTGTGTCTCTCTCCTGTTACCCCCACCCCCCGCTCATGCCCCGTGTCTCTCTCCTGTTGCCCCCGCCCTCCCACTCATGCCCCGTTTCTCTCTCCTGTTGCCCCCCACCCCCCGCTCATGCCCTGTGTCTCTCTCCTGTTGCCCCCACGCCCCACTCATGCCCCGTGTCTCCCTGCTGTTTTCCCCCACCCTCTGCTCATGCCCCGTGTCTCCCTGCTGTTGCCCCCAACCCCCGCTCATGCCCGTGTCTCTCTCCTGTTACCCCCCACCCCTCTCTCATGCCCCGTGTCTCCCTGCTGTTGCCCCCACCCTCCGCTCATGCCCAGAATCTCCCTGCTGTTGCCCCCACCCCCTCTCATGCCCCATGTCTCTCTTCTCTCCTGTTACTCCCACCACCTTCTCATGCCCCTTGTCTCTCTGATGTTGCCCCCACCCCCCAGTCTTGCCCCGTGTATCCCTGCTGTTGCCCCACCCCTTGCTTATGCCCCGTGTCTCTCCCCTGTTACCCTCCCCCCACTCATGCCCCGTGTCTCCCTGCTGTTGCCCCCACCCCCGGTCATGCCCAGTTTCTCCCTACTGTAGCCCCCTTCACCCCGCTCATGTCCTGTGTCTCCCTGCTGGTGCCCCCCACCCCCCGCTCATGCACTGTGTCTCTCTCCTGTTACCCCCCGGTCATGCCCTGTGTCTCCCTGCTGTTGCCCCCCACGCCCCGCTCATGCCCTGTGTCTCCCTCCTATTGCCCTCGACCTCCCGGTCATGCCCCGTGTTTCCCTGCTGTTGCCCCCCACCCCCTGCTCATGCCCTGTGTCTATCTCCTGTTCACCCCACCCCCGGTCATGCCCCGTGTCACCCTGCTGTTGCCACCCTCCCCCCGCTCATGCCCCGTGTCTCCCTGCTGGTGCCCCCCACCCCCTGCTCATTCACTGTGTCTCTCTCCTGTTACCCCCACCCCCAGGTCATGCCCTGTGTCTCCCTGCTGTTGCCCCCCACGCCCCGCTCATGCCCTGTGTCTCTCTCCTCTTGCCCCCGACCACCCGGTCATGCCCTGTGTCTCCCTGCTGTTTCCCCCCACCCCCTGCTCATGCCCCGTGTCTCTCTCCTGTTCCCCCCACCCCCGTTCATGCCCCGTGTCACTCTGCTGTTGCCCCCCTCCCCCCGCTCATGCCCTGTGTCTCCCTGCTGGTGCCTCCCACCCCCCGCTCATTCACTGTGTCTCTCTCCTGTTACCCCCACCCCCAGGTCATGCCCTGTGTCTCCCTGCTGTTGCCCCCCACCCCCCGCTCATGCCCTGTGTCTCTCTCCTGTTGCCCCCCACCCCCCCGCTCATGACCCGTGTCTCTCTCCTGTTCCCCCACCCCCCGGTCATGCCCCGTGTCTCTCTCCTGTTTCCCCCCACCCCCCGCTCATGCCCCGTGTCTCTACCCTGTTGTTGCCCCCCACCCCCCGCTCATGCCCCATGTCTCTCTCCCGTTGCCCCCACCCCCGCTCATGCCCCGTGTCTCTCTCCTGTTACCCCCCACCCCCCACTCATGCCCCGTGGCTCCCTTGTGTCCCCCCTACCCCCCGCTCATGCGCTGTGTCTCCCTGCTGTTGCCCCCCACCCCCGCTCATGCCCCATGTCTCCCTGCTGTTGCCCCCCACCCCCGTTCATGCCCCATGTCTCTCTCCTGTTGCCCCCCACCCCTGGTCATGCCCCGTGTCTCCTTGCTGTTGCCCCCACCCCCACTCATTCCCATGTCTCTCTCCTGTTACCTCCCGACCCCCGCTCATGCCCCATGTCTTCCTTATGTTGCCCCCACCCTCCACTCATGCCCCATGTATCCCTGCTGTTGCCCCCCACCCCCGCTCATGCCCCTTGTCTCTCTCCTGTTGCCCCCCACCCCCCTCTCATGCCTGTGTCTCTCTCCTGTTACCCCCCCACCCCCCTCTCATGCCTGTGTCTCTCTCCTGTCGCCCCCCACCCCCGGTCATGCCCCGTGGTTCCCTGCTGTTGTCCCTCACCCCCACTCATGCCCCGTGTCTCCCTGCTGTTGCACTCCACCCCACGCTCATGCCCCATTTCTCTCTCCTGTTGCCCCCCACCCTCCCACTCATGCCCTGTTTCTCTCTCCTGTTGCCCCCCACCCCCCGCTCATGACCCGTGTCTCCCTCCTGTTGCCCCCATGCCCCACTCATGCCCTGTGTCTCTCTCCTGTTACCCCCCACCCCCCGCTCATGCCCCGTGTCTCTCTCCTGTTGCCCCCCGCCCTCCCACTCATGCCCCGTTTCTCTCTCCTGTTGCCCCCCACCCCCTGCTCATGCCCTGTGTCTCTCTCCTGTTGCCCCCACGCCCCACTCATGCCCCGTGTCTCCCTGCTGTTTTCCCCCACCCTCTGCTCATGCCCCGTGTCTCCCTGCTGTTGCCCCCACCCCCCGCTCATGCCCGTGTCTCTCTCCTGTTACCCCCCACCCCTCTCTCATGCCCCGTGTCTCCCTGCTGTTGCCCCCACCCTCCGCTCATGCCCAGTATCTCCCTGCTGTTGCCCCCACCCCCTCTCATGCCCCATGTCTCTCTTCTCTCCTGTTACTCCCACCACCTTCTCATGCCCCTTGTCTCTCTGATGTTGCCCCCACCCCCCAGTCTTGCCCCATGTATCCCTGCTGTTGCCCCCACCCCTTGCTTATGCCCCGTGTCTCTCCCCTGTTACCCTCCCCCCACTCATGCCCCGTGTCTCCCTGCTGTTTCCCCCTACCCCTGCTCATGCCCCGTGTCTCCCTCGTGTTCCCCCAGCCCCTGCTCATGCCCCGCTCTCCCTGCTGTTGCCCCCACCCCCTGCTCATGCCCCGTTTGTCTCTCCTGTTACCCCCCACCCCCCGCTCATGCCCTGTGTCTCCCTCGTGTTCCCCCTACCCCCCGCTCACGCCCCGTGTCTCCCTCCTGTTGCCCCCACCCCCGGCTCATGCCCCGTGTCTCTCTCCTGTTACCCCCCACCCACAGGTCATGCCCTGTGTCTCCCTGCTGTTGCCCCCCGCTCATGCTCCGTGTCTCCCTGCTGTTGCCCCTCACACGCCGCTCATGCCCCATGTCTCCCTGCTGTTGGCCCCCACCCCCTCCTGTGTCTCTCTCCTGTTACCCCCCACCCCCCGCTCATTCACTGTGTCTCTCTCCTGTTACCCCCCACCCACAGGTCATGCCCTGTGTCTCCCTGCTGTTGCCCCCCACCCCCCGCTCATGCCCTGTGCTTCTCTCCTGTTACCCCCCACCCCCCGGTCATGCCCTGTGTCTCCCTGCTGTTGCCCCCCATGCCCCGCTCATGCCCTGTGTCTCTCTCCTGTTGCCCCCGACCTCCCGGTCATGCCCCGTGTCTCCCTGCTGTTTCCCCCCACCCCCTGCTCATGCCCTGTGTCTCCGTGTCTCTCTCCTTTTCCCCCCACCCCCGGTCATGCCCCGTGTCACCCTGCTGTTGCCCCACTCCCCCGCTCATGACCTGTGTCTCCCTGCTGGTGCCCCCCCACCCCCCGCTCATTCACTGTGTCTCTCTCCTGTTACCCCCACCCCCCGCTCATGCCCCGTGTCTCTATCCTGTTGTTGCCCCCCACCCCCCGCTCATGCCCAATGTCTCTCTCCCATTGCCCCCACCCCCCACTCATGCCCCGTGGCTCCCTTGTGTTCCCCCTACCCCCCGCTCATGCCCTGTGTCTCCCTGCTGTTGCCCCCCACCCCCGCTCATGCCCCATGTCTCCCTGCTGTTGCCCCCTACCCCCACACATGCCCGTGTCTCTCTCCTGTTACCCCCCACCCCCCGCTCATGCCCCTTGTCTCTCTCCTGTTGCCCCCCACCCCCACTCATGGCCCGTGTCTCTCCTGTTACCCCCCACCCCCTCTCATGCCTGTGTCTCTCTCCTGTCGCCCCGCACCCCCGGTCATGCCCCGTGGTTCCCTGCTGTTGCCCCCCACCCACTGCTCATGCCCCGTGTCTCTCTCCTGTTACACCCCACCCCCTGCCCATGCCCCGTGTCTCTCTCCTGTTACCCGCCACCCCCTGCTCATGCCCTGTGTCTCTCTCCTGTTGCCCCCCGCTCATGCCCCGTGTCTCCCTGCTGTTGCCCCTCACACCACGCTCATGCCCCATGTCTCCCTGCTGTTGGCCCCCACCCCCCGCTCATGCCCCGTGTCTCCCAGCTGTTGCCCCCCACCCCCTGCTCATGCCCCGTGTCTCTCTCCTGTTCCCCCCACCCCCGGTCATGCCCCATGTCTCTCTCCTGTTGCCCCCCACCCCCGGTTATGCCCCGTGTCTCCCTGCTGTTGCCCCCCACCCCCTGGTCATGCCCCGTGTCTCCCTGCTGTTGCCCCCCACCCCCTGCTCATGCCCTGTGTGTCTCTCCTGTTGCCCCCTACCCCCTGCTCATGCCAGGTGTCTCCCTGCTGTTGCCCCCACCCCCCACTAATGCCCTGTGTCTCTCTCCTGTTACCCCCGGACCCCCGCTCATGCCCCGTGGTTCCCTCGTGTTCCCCCCACAACCCACGCTCATGCCCCGTGTCTCCCTGCTGTTGCCCCCACCCTCTGCTCATGCCCCGTGTCTACCTGCTGTTGCCCCCCACCCCCCGCTCATGCCCCGTGTCTCTCTCCTGTTGCCCCCACCCCCTCTCATGCCCCGTGTATCTCTCCTGTCACCCCGCACCCCCCTTTCATGCCTCTGTCTCTCTCCTCTCGCCCTCCACCTCCGCTCATGCCCCATGTCTCCCTGCAGTTGCCCCCCGCTCATGCCCCATGTCTCTCTCCTGTTGCCCCCCCACCCCCTCTCATGCCTGTGTCTCTCTCCTGTGGTCCCCCGCTCATGCCCCGTGTCTCCTTGCTGTTGCCCCTCACACCCCGCTCATGGCCCATGTCTCCCTGCTGTTGTAGCACCTACCCCCCGCCCGTGTCTCTCTCCTGTTACCCCCCACACCCCGCTCATGACCCGTGTCTCTCTCCTGTTACCCCCCACCCCGGTCATGCCCCGTGGTTCCCTGCTGTTGCCCCCCTACCCCCCGCTCATGCCCCGTGTCTCTATCCTGTTGCCCCCCACCCCCCGCTCATGCCCCATGTCTCTCTCCCGTTACCCCCAACCCCCGCTCATCCCCCATGTCTCTCTCCTGTTACCCCCCCACCCCCGCTCATGCCTCGTGGCTCCCTCGTGTTTCCCCTACCCCACGCTCATGCCCCATGTATCCCTGCTGTTGCCCCCATACCCGCTCATGCCCCATGTCTCCCTGCTGTTGCCCCCACCCCCGCTCATGCCCCATGTCTCTCTCCTGTTACCCCCCGACCCCCGCTCATGCCCCGTGTCTCCCTGCTGTTGCCCCCACCCTCCGCTCATGCCCCATGTATCCCTGCTGTTGCCCCCCACCCCCGCTCATGCCCCGTGTCTCTCTCCTGTTGCCCCCATCCTCTCTCATGCCCCGTGTCTCTCTCCTGTTACCCCCCCGCCCCCTCTCATGCATCTGTCTCTCTCCTGTCACCCCCCGCCCCCAGTCATGCCCCGTGGTTCCCTTCTGTTGCCCCCCACCCCCCGCTCATGCCCCGTGTCTCTCTCCTGTTACACCCCACCCCCTGCTCATGCCCCGTGTCTCTCTCCTGTTTCCCCCCACCCCTGCTCATGCCCTGTGTCTCTCTCCTGTTGCCCCCCGCTCATGCCCCGTGTCTCCCTGCTGTTGCCCCTCACACCCCGCTCATGCCTCATGTCTCCCTGCTGTTGGCCCCCAACCCCCGCTCATGCCCTGTGTCTCCCAGCTGTTGCCCCCCACCCCCTGCCCATGCCCCGTGTCTCTCTCCTGTTCCCCCCACTCCCGGTCATGCCCCGTGTCTCTCTCCTGTTACCCCCCACCCCGGTCATGCCCCGTGGTTCCCTGCTGTTGTCCCCCCACCCCCCGCTCATGCCCCGTGTCTCTATCCTGTTGCCCCCCACCCCCGCTCATGCCCCATGTCTCTCTCCCGTTACCCCCAACCCCCGCTCATCCCCCATGTCTCTCTCCTGTTACCCCCCACCCCCGCTCATGCCTCGTGGCTCCCTCGTGTTTCCCCTACCCCCCGCTCATGCCCTGTGTCTCCCTGCTGTTGCCCCCATACCCGCTCATGCCCCATGTCTCCCTGCTGTTGCCCCCACCCCCGCTCATGCCCCATGTCTCTCTCCTGTTACCCCCCGACCCCCGCTCATGCCCCGTGTCTCCCTGCTGTTGCCCCCACCCTCCGCTCATGCCCCATGTATCCCTGCTGTTGCCCCCCACCCCCGCTCATGCCCCATGTCTCTCTCCTGTTGCCCCCCCCATCCTCTCTCATGCCCCGTGTCTCTCTCCTGTTACCCCCCCACCCCCTCTCATGCATGTGTCTCTCTCCTGTCACCCCTCGCCCCCGGTCATGCCCCGTGGTTCCCTTCTGTTGCCCCCCACCCCCCGCGCATGCCCCGTGTCTCTCTCCTGTTACACCCCACACCCTGCTCATGCCCCGTGTCTCTCTCCTGTTTCCCCCCACCCCTGCTCATGCCCTGTGTCTCTCTCCTGTTGCCCCCCCGCTCATGCCCCCTGTCTCCCTGCTGTTGCCCCTCACACCCCGCTCATGCCTCATGTCTCCCTGCTGTTGGCCCCCAACCCCCGCTCATGCCCCGTGTCTCCCAGCTGTTGCCCCCCACCCCCTGCCCATGCCCCGTGTCTCTCTCCTGTTCCCCCCACTCCCGGTCATGCCCCGTGTCTCCCTGCTGTTGCCCCCCACCCCCTGGTCATGCCCCGTGTCTCCCTGCTGTTGCCCCCCACCCCATGCTCATGCTGCGTGTGTCTCTCCTGTTGCCCCCCACCCCCCGCTCATGCCAGGTGTCTCCCTGCTTTTGCCCCCACCCCCCACTCATGCCCTGTGTCTCTCTCCTGTTACCCCCGACCCACGCTCATTCCCCGTAGTTCCCTCGTGTTCCCCCCAAAACCCCCGCTCATGCCTCGTGTCTCCCTGCTGTTGCCCCCACCCTCCGCTCATGCCCTGTGTCTCCCTGCTGTTGCCCCTCACCCCTCCCCTCATGCCCCGTGTCTCTCTCCTGTTGCCCCCCACTCCCTCTCATGCCCCGTGTATCTCTCCTGTCACCCCGCACCCCCCTCTCATGCATCTGTCTCTCTCCTCTCGCCCCCTACCTCCGCTCATGCCCCATGTCTCCCTGCTGTTGCCCCCCGCTCATGCCCTTTGTCTCTCTCCTGTTGCCCCCCACCCCCTCTCATGCCCTGTGTCTCTCTCCTGTTACCCCCCACCCCCCTCTCATGCCTGTGTCTCTCTCCTGTGGCCCCCCCGCTCATGCCCCGTGTCTCCCTGCTGTTGCCCCTCACACCCCGCTCATGCCCCATATCTCCCTGCTGTTGGCCCCACCCCCTGCCTGTGTCTCTCTCCTGTTACCCCCCACACCCTGCTCATGACCCGTGTCTCTCTCCTGTTACCCCCCACCCCCGGTCATGCCCCGTGGTTCCCTGCTGTTGCCCCCCACCCCCCGCTCATGCCCCGTGTCTCTCTCCTTTTACCCCCCGCTCATGCCCTGTGTCGCTCTCCTGTTGCCCCCCGCTCATGCTCCGTGTCTACCTGCTGTTGCCCCTCACACGCCGCTCATGCCCCATGTCTCCCTGCTGTTGGCCCCCACCCCCTCCTGTGTCTCTCTCCTGTTACCCCCCGCTCATGACCTGTGTCTCTCTCCTGTTGCCCCCACCCCCTGCTTGTTAGGGAGAATTCTCTGTTTAGGCTGAATTTCCTAACCTAGTGAGTCCCCCAGCAGCTTTGCTGGATTTGTGGAGTTTGTTTCTTCCGTCCTGCCAAGAGTGAGACTCTTTTTCTCCCACTCTTGGACATGAATGTGTGTAATTCCTTTGAATGTCAATTTGTTCTATGGGCTATGGGGTCTTTTACTCCATAGGGTCTCATATGTTTTACTATGTGTGTTACAACGCACCCTCCGTGCCATAGCACTGGGGCGTCCTAGCGGACCTCCATCATAGACTCCATACCCGGGGACTGACTACTGTCTAACCGGGCATGTAAAGTCACCATTGGCTTTACTAGACCTAAATTTACTAACAGAACTAGTACAAACCATCCTATTGTGGACGTGCTAGTAGGGGTAATTCGATTACTCCTGGGTCTGTTATTCGAGGGGGCACTGTCCCAACCCCCCTCGTCGAGTTTTGGCTGGTGGCAGTGGAAACTACTTGTTATATTCGACCCCGAATGTAACCCTATGGGATTGTTCCCATTGTTGGAGATTGATACTTTTTTTCCCGTTAATCTCTAACATACCACCGGTTTACTTATCTTAAATAAGTCTATCGGATGGTATTTTCTGCCAGAACTCGGTTTTGTAAAATGGCTCTGTGTTTGTCTCTGTGACTCCTAAACCAAAGGTTGAGCCCTTTGTTCCACTTTTGGCGGGCTTCTGTACAGAGACCCTCCAAAGTGGTACCATTCTGTCTGGGTTACCACAGGGGTGTGGGAGGGGGTTTAGGCACCCTGGACCGAGTTGCCTTGCCAACTCCGGTCGCACTCTGGTGTGATTGGCCCAAGTGGTGAGCCTCCCCGCTCACCACTTAGCGTGTTTTGATTGACAGCTAGGCTGAATGAATGGGGATTTTCTGCATAAAAGCAGGGCTTTTGGGACTGGATCTTCAGAAGTCGCCACAGGACCTAAGAATCCGACGAGGGTAAAGCTGAGCCGACCTGCAACGACGACACCTCCGGTGGAGCCCTGCTGAACCGACGCACCACCTCCCAACCACAGAGGAGATCTCCCTGCCGGAGAGTCTCTTCCCCTGACTGGTGGGAACAACCAGTCACCTTTGCTTTTTCTTCGCTCCAGGACGCAGTGGTCAAATTGCCCGTGCAGAGCACCTCGGCAAACGGATAGCCACGACCCCTGTACCGCGACCAAAAGGTGGTGCCTTGTGACGGAGCACTCCGCGGCTGGTCTCTTCCCTGGTGGTGCAACGATCTTCAACTTTCCTTCGACGACGAGATCATCTCTTCTATTGGCAAAGACCCGACGTGCATCCACCACCAGGAACAACTGCCCCCGCCGGAGCTGTCTCTCCACAAACAAGGTACCGTACCCGCCTGGCTTCCATTTCTGCCGGATAGAGTGAGGTGTCTGAATCCTCGCCTTTCCATTGGGTCGCCTCCAAGCATTCTTTAACTTTCTGTTCTGAACTGGTCCAACCTTTCCATAACAATTTGCGATAAAGACTCGAAGAGCATTTCCACTGAGACACTTTTGGGACATATTGCCTCCCCTCTCTCCAAGTGGGCCTGGCCTCTGAACTTTGTGATCTACAGTAGACCCTGCTTCACTTGCCTTGCATTTGTCCGTAAAGTATTGGTACCGAGTTGATTTCATAACCTGCCTTATTTTTCTCTCCCGTCCTAACGAATACTAGAGTGCCATCTAGGTTAAAGCATACACCTCTGTCTGCAAATAAGTGATGCCGGTGAACCTAGACTTGTCGAAATTTTGTTAGGGGGATCGATCTATTTCTTCGTATAGTAATTTGTGATTGAAGTTATTTTTCTGCAAGAGTGCCAGAGTGTTTCTTTTATAGATGTGTTGTTGTAAATAAATACCTTTGTATCTTAACACCGAAGCCTTGTTCCGTGTTTGCTTGTTCTACTGTGTAGGATTGCCCTATATTGTATACTCCACATACTGTCTAACTCTTCTTGAGGGAAGTCTGACTGCTCAGCCACAGCTACCAAGTGAATCTGTGTGGTAGAGGCTGCTACCAAGTGGGTTTACTGCCAAACACCTGTAGTCCTAAATCTTTTGCAGTGGTCCCAAAGGGAACTGCACAGGTTTCTGCCTAACACCGCTCATGCCCCGTGTCTCTCTCCTGTTATCCCCCTCCCCCTGTTCATGCCCTGTGTCTCTCTCCTGTTGCCCCCACTACCAGCTCATGCCCCGTGTCTCTCTTTTGTTACTCTCCACCCCCCCTCTCATGCCCTGTGTTTCCCTGCTGTTGCCCCCCACCCTCCGCTCATGCCCCATGTCTCGCTGCCGTTGCCCTCCACCCCCAACGCTCATGCTATGTGTCTCTCTCCTGTTACCCCCCAGCCCCCTTTCATGCCTTGTGTCTCTCTCCTGTTATCCCCCACCCCCATCTCATGCCCCGTGTCTCTCTCCTGTTGCCCCCACCCCCCGGTCATGCCCCGTGTATCCCTGCTGTAGCCCCAAACCCCCCGCTCATGCCCCGTATCTCTCTCCTGTTGCCCTCCACCCCCCGCTCATGACCCGTGTCTCCCTGCTGTTGCCCCCCACCCCCGCTCATGCCCCGTGAATCCCTGCTGTTGCACCCCACCCCAGCTCATGCCCCGTGTCCCTCTCCTGTCGGCCCCCACCCCTCGGTCATGCCCCATGTCTCCCTGCTGTTGCCACCACCCCCTCTCATGCCCCTTATCTCTCCTGTTACCCCCCACCCCCTCTCATGCCCTGTGTCTCATCTGTTGCCCTCCAGCCCCCCGGTCATGCCCCATGTCTCCCTGCTGTTGCCCCCCAACCCCCGCTCATGCCCCGTGTCTCTCTCCTGTTACCCCCCACCCACCGGTCATGCCCCGTGTCTCCCTGCTGTTGCCCCCCACCCCCCCGGTCATGCCCCGTGTCCCTCTCCTGTCAGCCCCCACCCCTCGGTCATGCCCCGTGTCTCCCTGCTGTTGCCCCCCACCCCCCGATCATGCCCCGTGTCTCTCTCCGGTTCCCCCCCCGATCATGCCACATGTCCCCCTGCTGTTGCCCTCCACCCCCCGCTCATTCCCTGTGTCTCTATCCTGTTGCCCCCCACCCCCCTTTATGCCCCGTGTCTCTCTCCTGTTGCCCCTACCCCCTGCTCATGCCCCCTGTCTCTCTCCTGTTACCCCCACCCCCCTCTCATGCCCCGTGTTTCTCTCATGTTACCCCCCACCCACCTCTCATGACCCGTGTATCTATCCTGGTACCCCCACCCCCCTCTCATGCTCCGTATCTCTCTTCTGTTGCCCTCCATCCACCGCTCATGCCCTGTGTCTCCTTGCTGTTGCCTCCCACCCCCCGCTCATGCCCAGTGTCTCTCCCATGTCACCCCCACCCCCGCTCATGACCCGTGTCTCCCTGCTGTTGCCCCCCACCCCTCGGTCATGCCCGTGTCTCCCTGCTGTTGCCCCCACCACCCCGCTCATGCCACGTGTCTCCCTGCTGTTGCCCCCACCCCCCGCTCATGCCCCGTGTCTCTCTCCTGTTATCCCCACCCCCCTCTCATGCCCCGTGTCTCCCTCCTGTTCCCCCCACCCTCACCGCTCATGCCCCGTGTCACCATGCTGTTGCCCCCCACCCCCTCTCATGACCCGTGTCTTTCTCCTGTTATGCCCCACCCCCCTCTCATGCCCCGTGTCTCTCTCCTGTTGCCCCCCACCCCCCGGTCATGCCCCGTGTCTCCCTGCTGTTGCCCCCCACCCCCGGTCATGCCCTGTGTCTCCCTGCTGTTGCCCCCCACCCCCGCTCATGCCTCGTGTCTCCCCTGTTCCCCCCCACACCCCGCTCATGCTGTGTCCCCCTGCTGTTGCCACCCACCCCCTGCTCATGCCCCGTGTCTCTCTCCTGTTACCCCCCACCCCCCTCTCAAGCCCCGTGTCTCCCTCGTGTTGCCCCCCAGTACCCCACCCACCGCTCATGCCCCGTGTCTCTCTCCTGTTACCCCCCACCCCGGTCATGCCCTGTGTCTCCCTGCTGTTGCCCCCCACCCCCCGCTCATGCCCCATGTCTCCCTGCAGTTGCCCTCCACCCCCGCTCATGCTCCGTGTCTCTCTCCTGTTGCCCTCCACCCCCCAGTCATGCCCTGTGTCTCCCTGCTGTTGCCCCCCACCCCCTGCTCATGCCCTGTGTCTCTCTCCTGTTCCCCCCACCCCTGCTTATGCCTCGTGTCTCTCCTGTTACTCCCCACCCCCGCTCATGCCCCGTGTCTTTCTCCTGTTGCCCCCCCGCTCACGCCCCGGGTCTCCCTGCTGTTGCCCCTCACCCCCCGCTCATGCTCCGTGTCTCTCTCCTGTTACCTCCCACCCCCCCGGTCACTCCCCGTGTATCCCTGCTGTTGCCCCCCCACCCCCGCTCATGCCCAGTGTCTCTCTCCTGTTGCCCCCACCCCCCGCTTATGCCTCGTGTCTCTCCTGTTACTCCCCACCCACCGCTCCTGCCCCGTGTCTTTCTCATGTTGACCCCTGCTCATGCCCCGTGTCTCCCTGCTGTTGCCCCACACACCCCGCTCATGCTCCGTGTCTCTCTCCTGTTGCCCCCCACCCCCGGTCATGCCCTGCGTCTCCCTGCTGTTGCCCCCCACCCCCGCTCATGCCTCGTGTCTCCCCTGTCCCACCCCACACCCCGCTCACACCTGTGTCTCCCTGCTGTTGCCACCCACCCCCTGCTCATGCCCCGTGTCTCTCTCCTGTTACCCCCCACCCCCCTCTCAAGCCCCGTGTCTCCCTCGTGTTGCCCCCCAGCGCCCCCACCCCCCGCTCATGCCCCGTGTCTCTCTCCTGTTACCCCCCACCCCCCAGTCATGCCCTGTGTCTCCCTGCTGTTGCCCCCCACCCCCCGTTCATGCCCTGTGTCTCTCTCCTGTTCCCCCCACCCCGCTTATGCCTCGTGTCTCTCCTGTTACTCCCCACCCCCGCTCATGCCCCGTGTCTTTCTCCTGTTGCCCCCCCGCTCATGCCCCGGGTCTCCCTGCTGTTGCCCCTCACCCGCCGCTCATGCTCCGTGTCTCTCTCCTGTTGCCTCCCACCCCCCCGGTCACTCCCCGTGTATCCCTGCTGTTGCCCCCCACCCCCCGCTCATGCCCAGTGTCTCTCTCCTGTTGCCCCCACCCCCCGCTTATGCCTCGTGTCTCTCCTGTTACTCCTCACCCACCGCTCCTGCCCCGTGTCTTTCTCATGTTGACCCCTGCTCATGCCCCGTGTCTCCCTGCTGTTGCCCCACACACCCCGCTCATGCTCCGTGTCTCTCTCCTGTTGACCCCCACCCACCCAGTCATACCCCGTGTCTCCTTGCAGTTGCCCCCCACCCCCCGCTCATGCTCCGTGTCTCTCCCCTGTTCCCCCCCACACCCCGCTCATGCCTGTGTCTCCCTGCTGTTGCCACCCACCCCCTGCTCATGCCCCGTGTTTCTCTCCTGTTACCCCCACCCCCCTCTCAAGCCCTGTGTCTCCCTCGTGTTGCCCCCCAGCCCCCCACCCCCCGCTCATCCCTGTGTCTCTCTCCTGTTACCCCCCACCCCCGCTCATGCCTGTGTCTCCCTGCTGTTGCCACCCACCCCCTGCTCATGCCCCGTGTTTCTCTCCTGTTACCCCCACCCCCCTCTCAAGCCCTGTGTCTCCCTCGTGTTGCCCCCCAGCCCCCCACCCCCCGCTCATCCCTGTGTCTCTCTCCTGTTACCCCCCACCCCCGGTCATGCCCTGTGTCTCCCTGCTGTTGCCGCCCACCCCCCGCTCATGCCCCATGTCTCCCTGCAGTTGCCCTCCACCCCCGCTCATGCTCCGTGTCTCTCTCCTGTTTCCTCCCACCCCCCCGGTCACTCCCCGTGTATCCCTGCTGTTGCCCCCCACCCCCCGCTCATGCCCAGTGTCTCTCTCCTGTTGCCCCCACCCCCCGCTTATGCCTCGTGTCTCTCCTGTTACTCCCCACCCACCGCTCCTGCCCCGTGTCTTTCTCATGTTGCCCCCCCGCTCATGCCCCGTGTCTCCCTGCTGTTGCCCCTCACACCCCGCTCATGTCCCGTGTCTCTCTCCTGTTACCCCCACCCCCCTCTCATGCCCCTTGTCTCCCTTGTGTTCCCCCCACCCCCCATCATGCCCCGTGTCTCCCTCCTGTTGCCCCACACCCCCGCTCATGCTCCGTGTCTCTCTCCTGTTGACCCCCACCCACCCAGTCATACCCCGTGTCTCCTTGCTGTTTCCCCCCACCCCCCGCTCATGCTCCGTGTCTCTCCCCTGTTCCCCCCACACCCCGCTCATGCCTGTGTCTCCCTGCTGTTGCCACCCACCCCCTGCTCATGCCCCGTGTCTCTCTCCTATTACCCCCACCCCCTTCTCAAGCCGCGTGTCTCCCTCGTGTTGGCCCCAGCCCCCCACCCCCCGCTCATGACCCGTGTCTCTCTCCTGTTACCCCCCACCACCGGTCATGCCCTGTGTCTCCCTGCTGTTGCCCCCACCCCCCGCTCTTGCCCCATGTGTCCCTGCAGTTGCCCTCCACCCCCGCTCATGCTCCGTGTCTCTCTCCTGTTGCCCCCCACCCCCCGGTCATGCCCTGTGTCTCCCTGCTGTTGCCCCCCACCCCCCACTCATGCCCTGTGTCTCTCTCCTGTTCCCCCCACCCCAGCTTATGCCTCGTGTCTCTCCTGTTACTCCCCACCCCCGCTCATGCCCCGTGTCTTTCTCCTGTTGCCCCACCGCTCATGCCCCAGGTCTCCCTGCTGTTGCCCCTCACCCCCTGCTCATGCTCCGTGTCTCTCTCCTGTTGCCTCCCACCCACCCGGTCACTCCCCGTGTATTCCTGCTGTTGCCCCCCACCCCCCGCTCATGCCCAGTGTCTCTCTCCTGTTGCCACCACCCCCCGCTTATGCCTCGTGTCTCTCCTGTTACTACCCACCCACCGCTCCTGCCCCATGTCTTTCTCATGTTGACACCTGCTCATGCCCGTGTCTCCCTGCTGTTGCCCCTCACACCCCGCTCATGTCCTGTGTCTCTCTCCTGTTACCCCCACCCCACTCTCATGCCCCTTGTCTCCCTCGTGTTCCCCCCACCCCCCACTCATGCCCCGTGTCTCCCTCCTGTTGCCCCACACCCCCGCTCACGCTCCGTGTCTCTCTCCTGTTGACCCCCACCCACCCAGTCATACCCCGTGTCTCCTTGCTGTTGCCCCCCACCCCCCACTCATGCTCCATGTCTCTCTCCTGTTCCCCCCCATCCCCCGCTCATGCCCTGTGTCTTTCTCCTGTTGCCCCCCACTCAGGCCCTGTGTCTCCCTGCTGTTGCCCCTCACCCTCCGCTCATGCCCAGTGTCTCCCTGCTGTGCCCACCCCGGTCATGCCCCGTGTCTCCCTGCTGTTGGCCCCCACCCCCGCCTGTGTCTCTCTCCTGTTACCATACCCCGTGTCTCCCTGCTGTTGCCCCCCACCCACCCGGTCATGCCCCGTGTCCCTCTACTGTCGGCCCCCACCCCTCGGTCATGCCCCATGTCTCCCTGCTGTTGCCACCACCCCCTCTCATGCCCTGTATCTCTTCTGTTACCCCCCATTCCCCCTCTCATGCCCCGTGTCTCTCTCCTGTTGCCCCCCACCCCCGGGTCATGCCCCATGTCTCCCTGCTGTTGCCCCCAACCCCTGCTCATGCCCCGTGTCTCTCTCCTGTTACACCCACCCACCGGTCATGCCCCGTGTCTCCCTGCTGTTGCCCCCCACCCCAGCTCATGCCGCGCGTCTCTCTCCTGTTACCCCCACCCCCGTCTCATGCCCCGTGTCTCCCTGCTGTTGCCGCCCACCCCCCCAAATCATGCCCCGTGTCCCTCTCCTGTCGGCCCCCACCCCTCGGTCATGCCCCGTGTCTCCCTGCTGTTGCCCCCCACCCCCCGCTCATGCCCCGTGTCTCTCTCCTGTTCCCCCCACCCCCGATCATGCCCCATGTCTCCCTCCTGTCACCCCCCCACCCCCCGCTCATTCCCCGTGTCTCTATCCTGTTGCCCCCCCACTCCCCTTATGCCACGTGTCTCTCTCCTGTTGCCCCCACCCCCTGCTCATGCCCCGTGTCTCTCTCCTGATACCCCCACCCCCCTCTCATGCCCCGTGTTTCTCTCCTGTTACCCCCCACCCACCGCTCATGCCTCATGTCTCCCCTGTTCCCCCCACACCCCGCTCATGCCTGTGTCTCCCTGATGTTGCCACCCACCCCCTGCTCATGCCCCGTGTCTCTCTCCTGTTACCCCCCCCACACTCTCTCAAGCCCTGTGTCTCCCTCGTGTTGCCCCCCAGCCCCCTCCCCCTGCTCATGCCCCGTATCTCTCTCCTGTTACCCCCCACCCCCGGTCATGCCCTGTGTCTCCCTGTTGTTGCCCCCATCCCCCGCTCATGCCCCATGTCTCCCTGCAGTTGCCCTCCACCCCCGCTCATGCCCGTGTCTCTCTCCTGTTCCCCCCACCCCCTGCTTATGCCTCGTGTCTCTCCTATTATTCCCCACCCCCTCTCATGCCCCGTGTCTTTCTCCTGTTGCCCCCCACTCATGCCCCGGGTCTCCCTGCTGTTGCCCCACCCCCCGCTCATGCTCCGTGTCTCTCTCCTGTTGCCTCCCAACCTCCCGGTCATGCCCCGTGTTTCCCTGCTGTTGCCCTCCACCCCCAGCTCATGCCCGGTGTCTCTCTCCTGTTCCTCCCGCCCCCCGCTTATGCCTCGTGTCTCTCCTATTACTCCCCACCCCCGCTCATGCCCCGTGTCTTTCTCATGTTGCCCCCACACTCATGCCCCGGGTCTCCCTGCTGTCGCCCCCGCTCATGCTCCGTGTCTCTCTCCTGTTGCCTCCCACCCCCCCGGTCATGCCCCATGTTTCCCTGCTGTTGCCCTCCTCCCCCAGCTCATGCCCGGTGTCTCTCTCCTGTTCCTCCCACCCCCGCTTATGCCTCGTGTCCCTCCTGTTACTCCCCACCCACCGCTCCTGCCCCGTGTCTTTCTCATGTTGCCCCCCCGCTCATGCCCCGTGTCTCCCTGCTGTTGCCCCTCAGACCCCGCTCATGTCCCGCGTCTCTCTCCTGTTACCCCCCACCCTCCTCTCATGCCCTGTGTCTCCCTCGTGTTCCCCCCAGCCCCCGCTCATGCCCCGTGTCCCCCTCCTGTTGCCCCACACCTCCGCTCATGCTCCGTGTCTCTCTCCTGTTGACCCCCACCCACCCAGTCATACCCCGTGTCTCCCTGCTGTTGCCCCCCGCCCCCCGCTCATGCTCCGTGTCTCTCTCCTGTTCCCCCCACCCCCCGCTCATGCCCTGTGTCTTTCTCCTGTTGCCCCCCCGCTCAGGCCCCGTGTCTCCCTGCTGTTGCCCCTCACCCTCCGCTCATGTCCCGTGTCTCCCTCATGTTCCCCCCAACCCCTGCTCATGCCCCATGTCTCCCTGCTGTTGCCCCCCACCCTCCGCTCATTCCCCGTGTCTCCCTGCTGTTGCCCCCCACCCCCCGCTCATGCCCCGTGTGTCTCTCCTGTTACCCCCCTCCCCCTCTCATGCCCCGTGTCTCTCTCCTGTTACCCCCCACCCCCCTCTCATGCCACATGTCTCTCTCCTGTTCCCCCCACCCCCCGCTCATGCCCCATGTCTCTCTCCTGTTACCCCCCACTCATGCCCTGTGTCTCTCTCCTGTTACCCCCCACAACCCTCTCATGCCCCCTGTCTCTCTCCTGTTGCCCCCCACCCCCCGGTCATGCCCCGTGTCTCTCTTCTGTTGCCCCCCACCCCCCGCTCATCCCCTGTGTCTCCCAGCTGTTGCCCCCACCCCCTGGTCATGCCCTGTGTCTCTCACCTGTTACCCCCCCACCACCCTCTCACGCCCCGTGTCTCCCTTGTGTTCCCCCCAACCCCCTGCTCATGCCCCGTGTCTCCCTGCTGTTACCCCCACCCCCCTCTCATGCCCTATGTCTCTCTCATGTTGCCCCCCATCCCCCAGTCATGCCCCGTGTCTCTCTCCTGTTGCCCCCCACCCCCCGGTCATGCCCCGTGTCTCCCTCCTTTTGCCCCCCACCTCCCGGTCATGCCCCGTGTCTCCCTCCTGTTGCCCCCAGCCCTCTGCTCATGCCCCGTGTCTCTCTTCTGTTACCCCCATGCCCCGCTCATGCCCCGTGTCTCTCTCCTGTTACCCCCACCCCCTCTCATGCCCAGTGTCTCTCTCCTGTTACCCCCCACCCCCGGTCATACCCCGTGTCTCCCTGCTGTTGCCCCCCTCCCCCGCTCATGCCTTGTGTCTCTCTCCTGTTACCCCCCACCCCCGGTCATACCCCGTGTCTCCCTGCTGTTGCCCCCCTCCCCCGCTCATGCCTCGTGTCTCCCCTGTTCCCCCCCACCCCCGCTCATGCCTGTGTCTCCCTGCTGTTGCCACCCACCCCCCTCTCAAGCCCTGTGTCGTCTCCCTAGTGTTGCTCCCCAGCCCCCCAACCCCCGCTCATGCACCGTGTCTCTCTGATGTTACCGCCCACCCCCGGTTATGCCCTGTGTCTCCCTGCTGTTGCATCCCACCCCCCGCTCATGCCCCGTGTCTCCCTGCTGTAGCCCTCCACCCCCGCTCATGCTCCATGTCTCTCTCCTGTTGCCCCCCACCCCTGGTCATGCCCCGTGTCTCCCTGCTGTTGCCCCCCACCCCCGCTCATGCCCCGTGTCTCTCTCCTGTTCCCCCCACCCCCTGCTTATGCCTCGTGTCTCTCTTGTTACTCCCCACCCCCCGCTCATGCCCCGTGTCTTTCTCCTGTTGCCCCCGCGCTCATGCCCCATGTCTACCTGCTGTTGCCCTTCACCCCCCGCTCATACTCCATGTCTCTCTCCTGTTGCCCCCCACCCCTCCGGTCATGCCCCGTGTCTTTCTCATGTTGCCCCCCCGCTCATCCCCCGTGTCTCCCTGCTGTTGCCCCTCACCCCCCGCTCATGTCCCGTGTCTCTCTCATGTTACACCCCACCCCCTCTAATGCCCCGTGTCTCCCTCGTGTTCCCCCCACCCCCTGCTCATGCCCCGTGTCTCTCTCCTGTTGCCCCCCACCCTCCCAGTCATGCCCCGTGTCTCCCTGCTGTTGTCCCCCACCCCCGCTCATGCCTCGTGTCTCTCTCCTGTTCCCCCCACCCCCCGCTTATGCCTCATGTCTCTCCTGTCACTCCCCACCCACAGCTCATGCCCCGTGTCTTTCTCCTGTTATCCCCCCGCTCATGCCCCGTGTCTCCCTGCTGTTGCCCCTCACCCCCCGCTCATGTCCCATGTCTCTCTCATGTTACCCCCCACCCCCTGCTCATGCCCCGTGTCTCCCTCGTGTTTCCCCCACCCCTGCTCATGCCCCGTGTCTCTCTCCTGTTTCCCCCAACCCCCTCTCATGCCCCGTGTCTCTCCCCTGTTGCCCCCCACCCCCGATTATGCCCTGTGTCTCCCTGCTGTTCCCCACACCCCCGCTCATGCCCCATGTCTCTCTCCTGATACCCCCCACACCCCTATCATGTCCCGTGTCTCTCTCCTGTTACCCCCCACCCCATCTCATGCCCCGTGTCTCTCTCCTGTTGCCCCCCACCCCCCGGTCATGCCCCGTGTCTCCCTTCTGTTGCCCCCCACCCCCCACTCATGACCAGTGTATCCCTGATGTTGCCCCCACCCCCTTCTCATGCCCCGTGTTTCTCTCATGTTACCCCCCACCCACCTCTCATGACCCGTGTATCTATCCTGGTACCCCCACCCCCCTCTCATGCTCCGTATCTCTCTTCTGTTGCCCTCCATCCACCGCTCATGCCCTGTGTCTCCTTGCTGTTGCCTCCCACCCCCCGCTCATGCCCAGTGTCTCTCCCATGTCACCCCCACCCCCGCTCATGACCCGTGTCTCCCTGCTGTTGCCCCCCACCCCTCGGTCATGCCCGTGTCTCCCTGCTGTTGCCCCCACCACCCCGCTCATGCCACGTGTCTCCCTGCTGTTGCCCCCACCACCCGCTCATGCCCCATGTCTCTCTCCTGTTATCCCCACCCCCCTCTCATGCCCCGTGTCTCCCTCCTGTTCCCCCCACCCCCACCGCTCATGCCCCGTGTCACCATGCTGTTGCCCCCCACCCCCTCTCATGACCCGTGTCTTTCTCCTGTTATGCCCCACCCCCCTCTCATGCCCCGTGTCTCTCTCCTGTTGCCCCCCACCCCCCGGTCATGCCCCGTGTCTCCCTGCTGTTGCCCCCCACCCCCGGTCATGCCCTGTGTCTCCCTGCTGTTGCCCCCCACCCCGCTCATGCCTCGTGTCTCCCCTGTTCCCCCCCACACCCCGCTCATGCCTGTGTCTCCCTGCTGTTGCCACCCACCCCCTGCTCATGCCCCGTGTCTCTCTCCTGTTACCCCCCACCCCCCTCTCAAGCCCCGTGTCTCCCTCGTGTTGCCCCCCAGCACCCCACCCACCGCTCATGCCCCGTGTCTCTCTCCTGTTGCCCCCCACCCCCCGCTCATGCCCCATGTCTCCCTGCAGTTGCCCTCCACCCCTGCTCATGCTCCGTGTCTCTCTCCTGTTGCCCTCCACCCCCCAGTCATGCCCTGTGTCTCCCTGCTGTTGCCCCCCACCCCCTGCTCATGCCCTGTGTCTCTCTCCTGTTCCCCCCACCCCCGCTTATGCCTCGTGTCTCTCCTGTTACTCCCCACCCCCGCTCATGCCCCGTGTCTTTCTCCTGTTGCCCCCCCGCTCACGCCCCGGGTCTCCCTGCTGTTGCCCCTCACCCCCCGCTCATGCTCCGTGTCTCTCTCCTGTTGCCTCCCACCCCCCCGGTCACTCCCCGTGTATCCCTGCTGTTGCCCCCCACCCCCCGCTCATGCCCAGTGTCTCTCTCCTGTTGCCCCCACCCCCCGCTTATGCCTCGTGTCTCTCCTGTTACTCCCCACCCACCGCTCCTGCCCCGTGTCTTTCTCATGTTGACCCCTGCTCATGCCCTGTGTCTCCCTGCTGTTGCCCCACACACCCCGCTCATGCTCTGTGTCTCTCTCCTGTTGCCCCCCACCCCCGGTCATGCCCTGCGTCTCCCTGCTGTTGCCCCCCACCCCCGCTCATGCCTCGTGTCTCCCCTGTTCCCCCCCACACCCCGCTCACGCCTGTGTCTCCCTGCTGTTGCCACCCACCCCCTGCTCATGCCCCGTGTCTCTCTCCTGTTACCCCCCACCCCCCTCTCAAGCCCCGTGTCTCCCTCGTGTTGCCCCCCAGCCCCCCACCCCCCGCTCATGCCCCATGTCTCTCTCCTGTTACCCCCCACCCCCCAGTCATGCCCTGTGTCTCCCTGCTGTTGCCCCCCACCCCCCGTTCATGCCCTGTGTCTCTCTCCTGTTCCCCCCACCCCGCTTATGCCTCGTGTCTCTCCTGTTACTCCCCACCCCCGCTCATGCCCCGTGTCTTTCTCCTGTTGCCCCCCCGCTCATGCCCCGGGTCTCCCTGCTGTTGCCCCTCACCCCCCGCTCATGCTCCGTGTCTCTCTCCTGTTGCCTCCCACCCCCCCGGTCACTCCCCGTGTATCCCTGCTGTTGCGCCCCCCCCGCTCATGCCCAGTGTCTCTCTCCTGTTGCCCCCACCCCCCGCTTATGCCTCGTGTCTCTCCTGTTACTCCTCACCCACCGCTCCTGCCCCGTGTCTTTCTCATGTTGACCCCTGCTCATGCCCCGTGTCTCCCTGCTGTTGCCCCCCACCCCCGCTCATGCCCCATGTCTCCCTGCAGTTGCCCTCCACCCCCGCTCATGCTCCGTGTCTCTCTCCTGTTGCCCCCACCCCCCGGGTCTCCCTGCTGTTGCCCCTCACCCCCCGCTCATGCTCCGTGTCTCTCTCCTGTTGCCTCCCACCCCCCCGGTCACTCCCCGTGTATCCCTGCTGTTGCCCCCCACCCCCCGCTCATGCCCAGTGTCTCTCTCCTGTTGCCCCCCACCCCCTTCTCAAGCCGCGTGTCTCCCTCGTATTGGCCCCAGCCCCCCACCCCCCGCTCATGACCCGTGTCTCTCTCCTGTTACCCCCCACCCCCGGTCATGCCCTGTGTCTCCCTGCTGTTGCCCCCACCCCCCGCTCTTGCCCCATGTGTCCCTGCAGTTGCCCTCCACCCCCGCTCATGCTCCGTGTCTCTCTCCTGTTGCCCCCCACCCCCCGGTCATGCCCTGTGTCTACCTGCTGTTGCCCCCCACCCCCCACTCATGCCCTGTGTCTCTCTACTGTTCCCCCCACCCCAGCTTATGCCTCGTGTCTCTCCTGTTACTCCCCACCCACCGCTCCTGCCCCGTGTCTTTCTCATGTTGACCCCTGCTCATGCCCGTGTCTCCCTGCTGTTGCCCCTCACACCCCGCTCATGTCCCGTGTCTCTCTCCTGTTACCCCCACCCCCCTCTCATGCCCCTTGTCTCCCTCGTGTTCCCCCCACCCCCCACTCATGCCCCGTGTCTCCCTCCTGTTGCCCCACACCCCCGCTCATGCTCCGTGTCTCTCTCCTGTTGACCCCCACCCACCCAGTCATACCCCGTGTCTCCTTGCTGTTTCCCCCCACCCCCCGCTCATGCTCCATGTCTCTCCCCTGTTCCCCCCACACCCCGCTCATGCCTGTGTCTCCCTGCTGTTGCCACCCACCCCCTGCTCATGCCCCGTGTCTCTCTCCTGTTACCCCCAACCCCCTTCTCAAGCCGCGTGTCTCCCTCGTATTGGCCCCAGCCCCCCACCCCCCGCTCATGACCCGTGTCTCTCTCCTGTTACCTCCCACCCCCGGTCATGCCCTGTGTCTCCCTGCTGTTGCCCCCACCCCCCGCTCTTGCCCCATGTGTCCCTGCAGTTGCCCTCCACCCCCGCTCATGCTCCGTGTCTCTCTCCTGTTGCCCCCCACCACCCGGTCATGCCCTGTGTCTCCCTGCTGTTGCCCCCCACCCCCCACTCATGCCCTGTGTCTCTCTCCTGTTCCCCCCACCCCAGCTTATGCCTCGTGTCTCTCCTGTTACTCCCCACCCCCGCTCATGCCCCGTGTCTTTCTCCTGTTGCCCCACCGCTCATGGCCCAGGTCTCCCTGCTGTTGCCCCTCACCCCCTGCTCATGCTCCGTGTCTCTCTCCTGTTGCCTCCCACCCACCCGGTCACTCCCCGTGTATTCCTGCTGTTGCCCCCCACCCCCCGCTCATGCCCAGTGTCTCTCTCCTGTTGCCACCACCCCCCGCTTATGCCTCGTGTCTCTCCTGTTACTACCCACCCACCGCTCCTGCCCCATGTCTTTCTCATGTTGACACCTGCTCATGCCCGTGTCTCCCTGCTGTTGCCCCTCACACCCCGCTCATGTCCCGTGTCTCTCTCCTGTTACCCCCACCCCACTCTCATGCCCCTTGTCTCCCTCGTGTTCCCCCCACCCCCCACTCATGCCCCGTGTCTCCCTCCTGTTGCCCCACACCCCCGCTCACGCTCCGTGTCTCTCTCCTGTTGACCCCCACCCACCCAGTCATACCCCATGTCTCCTTGCTGTTGCCCCCCACCCCCCACTCATGCTCCATGTCTCTCTCCTTTTCCCCCCATCCCCCGCTCATGCCCTGTGTCTTTCTCCTGTTGCCCCCCACTCAGGCCCTGTGTCTCCCTGCTGTTGCCCCTCACCCTCCGCTCATGCCCAGTGTCTCCCTGCTGTGCCCACCCCGGTCATGCCCCGTGTCTCCCTGCTGTTGGCCCCCACCCCCGCCTGTGTCTCTCTCCTGTTACCATACCCCGTGTCTCCCTGCTGTTGCCCCCCACCTACCCGGTCATGCCCCGTGTCCCTCTACTGTCGGCCCCCACCCCTCGGTCATGCCCCGTGTCTCCCTGCTGTTGCCACCACCCCCTCTCATGCCCTGTATCTCTTCTGTTACCCCCCATTCGCCCTCTCATGCCCCGTGTCTCTCTCCTGTTTCCCCCCACCCCCGGGGCATGCCCCATGTCTCCCTGCTGTTGCCCCCAAACCCCGCTCATGCCCCGTGTCTCTCTCCTGTTACACCCACCCACCGGTCATGCCCCGTGTCTCCCTGCTGTTGCCCCCCACCCCCGCTCATGCCCCGTGTCTCCCTGCTGTTGCCGCCCACCCCCCCAAATCATGCCCCGTGTCCCTCTCCTGTCGGCCCCCACCCCTCGGTCATGCCCCATGTCTCCCTGCTGTTGCCCCCCGCTCATGCCCCGTGTCTCTCTCCTGTTCCCCCCACCCCCGATCATGCCCCATGTCTCCCTCCTGTTACCCCCCCACCCCCCGCTCATTCCCCGTGTCTCTATCCTGTTGCCCCCCCACCCCCCTTATGCCCCGTGTCTCTCTCCTGTTGCCCCCACCCCCTGCTCATGCCCCGTGTCTCTCTCCTGATACCCCCACCCCCCTCTCATGCCCCGTGTTTCTCTCCTGTTACCCCCCACCCACCGCTCATGCCTCATGTCTCCCCTGTTCCCCCCATACCCCGCTCATGCCTGTGTCTCCCTGATGTTGCCACCCACCCCCTGCTCATGCCCCGTGTCTCTCTCCTGTTACCCCCCCACACTCTCTCAAGCCCTGTGTCTCCCTCGTGTTGCCCCCCAGCCCCCTCCCCCTGCTCATGCCCCGTGTCTCTCTCCTGTTACCCCCCACCCCCAGTCATGCCCTGTGTCTCCCTGTTGTTGCCCCCATCCCCCGCTCATGCCCCATGTCTCCCTGCAGTTGCCCTCCACCCCCGCTCATGCCCGTGTCTCTCTCCTATTACTCCCCACCCCCGCTCATGCCCCGTGTCTTTCTCCTGTTGCTCCCCACTCATGCCCCGGGTCTCCCTGCTGTTGCCCCACCCACCGCTCATGCTCCGTATCTCTCTCCTGTTGCCTCCCAACCTCCCGGTCATGCCCCGTGTTTCCCTGCTGTTGCCCTCCACCCCCAGCTCATGCCCGGTGTCTCTCTCCTGTTCCTCCCGCCCCCCGCTTATGCCTCGTGTCTCTCCTATTACTCCCCACCCCCGCTCATGCCCCGTGTCTTTCTCCTGTTGCCCCCACACTCATGCCCCGGGTCTCCCTGCTGTTGCCCCTCACCCCCCCGCTCATGCTCCGTGTCTCTCTCCTGTTGCCTCCCACCCCCCCGGTCATGCCCCGTGTTTCCCTGCTGTTGCCCTCCTCCCCCAGCTCATGCCCGGTGTCTCTCTCCTGTTCCTCCCACCCCCGCTTATGCCTCGTGTCCCTCCTGTTACTCCCCACCCACCGCTCCTCTCCCCAGTGTCTTTCTCATGTTGCCCCCCGCTCATGCCCCGTGTCTCCCTGCTGTTGCCCCTCACACCCCGCTCATGTCCCGCGTCTCTCTCCTGTTACCCCCCACCCTCCTCTCATGCCCTGTGTCTCCCTCGTGTTCCCCCCAGCCCCCGCTCATGCCCCGTGTCCCCCTCCTGTTGCCCCACACCTCCGCTCATGCTCCGTGTCTCTCTCCTGTTGACCCCCACCCACCCAGTCATACCCCGTGTCTCCCTGCTGTTGCCCCCCGCCCCCCGCTCATGCTCCGTGTCTCTCTCCTGTTCCCCCACCCCCGCTCATGCCCTGTGTCTTTCTCCTGTTGCCCCCCCGCTCAGGCCCCGTGTCTCCCTGCTGTTGCCCCTCACCCTCCGCTCATGTCCCGTGTCTCTCTCCTGTTACCCCCACCCCCCTCTCATGCCCCGTGTGTCTCTCCTGTTACCCCCCTCCCCCTCTCATGCCCCGTGTCTCTCTCCTGTTACCCCCCACCCTCCGCTCATTCCCCGTGTCTCCCTGCTGTTGCCCCCCACCCCCCGCTCATGCCCCGTGTGTCTCTCCTGTTACCCCCCTCCCCCTCTCATGCCCCGTGTCTCTCTCCTGTTACCCCCCACCCCCCTCTCATGCCACATGTCTCTCTCCTGTTGCCCCCCACCCCCCGATCATGCCTGTGTCTTCTTGCTGTTCCCCCACCCCCCGCTCATGCCCCATGTCTCTCTCCTGTTACCCCCCACTCATGCCCTGTGTCTCTCTCCTGTTACCCCCCACACCCCTCTCATGCCCCCTGTCTCTCTCCTGTTGCCCCCCACCCCCGGTCATGCCCCGTGTCTCCCTTCTGTTGCCCCCCACCCCCCGCTCATCCCCTGTGTCTCTCACCTGTTACCCCCCCACCACCCTCTCACGCCCCGTGTCTCCCTTGTGTTCCCCCCACCCCCCCGCTCATGCCCCGTGTCTCCCTGCTGTTACCCCCCACCCCCCTCTCATGCCCTATGTCTCTCTCATGTTGCCCCCATCCCCCAGTCATGCCCCGTGTCTCTCTCCTGTTGCCCCCCACCCCCCGGTCATGCCCCGTGTCTCCCTCCTCTTGCCCCCCACCTCCCGGTCATGCCCCGTGTCTCCCTCCTGTTGCCCCCAGCCCTCTGCTCATGCCCCGTGTCTCTCTTCTGTTACCCCCCATGCCCCGCTCATGCCCCGTGTCTCTCTCCTGTTACCCCCACCCCCTCTCATGCCCAGTGTCTCTCTCCTGTTACCCCCCACCCCCGGTCATACCCCGTGTCTCCCTGCTGTTGCCCCCCTCCCCCGCTCATGCCTCGTGTCTCTCTCCTGTTACCCCCCACCCCCGGTCATACCCCGTGTCTCCCTGCTGTTGCCCCCCTCCCCCGCTCATGCCTCGTGTCTCCCCTGTTCCCCCCCACCCCCGCTCATGCCTGTGTCTCCCTGCTGTTGCCACCCACCCCCCTCTCAAGCCCTGTGTCGTCTCCCTAGTGTTGCTCCCCAGCCCCCCACCCCCCGCTCATGCACCGTGTCTCTCTCATGTTACCGCCCACCCCCGGTTATGCCCTGTGTCTCCCTGCTGTTGCATCCCACCCCCCGCTCATGCCCCGTGTCTCCCTGCTGTAGCCCTCCACCCCCGCTCATGCTCCATGTCTCTCTCATGTTGCCCCCCACCCCCGGTCATGCCCCGTGTCTCCCTGCTGTTGTCCCCCACCCCCGCTCATGCCCCGTGTCTCTCTCCTGTTCCCCCCACCCCCTGCTTATGCCTCGTGTCTCTCTTGTTACTCCCCACCCCCCGCTCATGCCCCGTGTCTTTCTCCTGTTGCCCCCGCGCTCATGCCCCATGTCTACCTGCTGTTGCCCTTCACCCCCCGCTCATACTCCGTGTCTCTCTCCTGTTGCCCCCCACCCCTCCGGTCATGCCCCGTGTCTTTCTCATGTTGCCCCCCCGCTCATCCCCCGTGTCTCCCTGCTGTTGCCCCTCACCCCCCGCTCATGTCCCGTGTCTCTCTCATGTTACACCCCACCCCCTCTAATGCCCCGTGTCTCCCTCGTGTTCCCCCCACCCCCTGCTCATGCCCCGTGTCTCTCTCCTGTTGCCCCCCACCCTCCCAGTCATGCCCCGTGTCTCCCTGCTGTTGTCCCCCACCCCCGCTCATGCCTCGTGTCTCTCTCCTGTTCCCCCCACCCCCGCTTATGCCTCATGTCTCTCCTGTCACTCCCCACCCACAGCTCATGCCCCGTGTCTTTCTCCTGTTATCCCCCCGCTCATGCCCCGTGTCTCCCTGCTGTTGCCCCTCACCCCCCGCTCATGTCCCATGTCTCTCTCATGTTACCCCCCACCCCCTGCTCATGCCCCGTGTCTCCCTCGTGTTTCCCCCACCCCTGCTCATGCCCCGTGTCTCTCTCCTGTTTCCCCCAACCCCCTCTCATGCCCCGTGTCTCTCCCCTGTTGCCCCCCACCCCCGATTATGCCCTGTGTCTCCCTGCTGTTCCCCACACCCCCGCTCATGCCCCATGTCTCTCTCCTGATACCCCCCACACCCCTCTCATGTCCCGTGTCTCTCTCCTGTTACCCCCCACCCCATCTCATGCCCCGTGTCTCTCTCCTGTTGCCCCCCACCCCCCGGTCATGCCCCGTGTCTCCCTTCTGTTGCCCCCCACCCCCCACTCATGACCAGTGTCTCCCTGCTGTAGCCCCCACCCCCTGATCATGCCCCGTGTCTCCCTCCTGTTGCCCCCACCTCCTGGTCATGCCCCGTGTCTCCCTCCTGTTGCCCCCCACCCCCCCGCGCATGCCCCATGTCTATCTTCTGTTACCCCCAAACCCCCCTCATGCCCCATGTCTCCCTCGTGTTCCCTCCACCCCCGCTCATGCCCCGTGTCTCCCTGCTGTTGCCCCCCACCTCTTGCTCATGCCCAGTGTCTCCCTGCTGTTGCCCCCCACCCCCCGCTCATGCCCCCTGTCTCTCTCCTGTTACCCCCCACACCCCGCTCATGCCCCGTGTCTCTCTCCTGTTACCCCCACCCCCCTCTCATGCCCTGTGTCCCTCTCCTGTTGCCCCCCACACCCGCTCATGCCCTGTTTCTCCCTGCTGTTGCCCCCCATCCCCCGCTCATGCCCTGTGTCTCTCTCCTGTTACCCTCCCCACCCCCCTCTCATGCCCCGTGTCTCTCTCCTGTTACCCCCCACCCCCCTTCATGCCCTGTGTCTCTCTCCTGTTACCCCCCACCCTCGGTCATGCCCCGTGTCTCCCTTCTGTTGCCCCCCACCCCCTGGTCATGCCCCGTATCTCCCTGCTGTTGCCCCCCAGCCCCTGCTCATGCCACGTGTCTCTCTCCTGTTACCCCCCACCCCCCTCTCATGCCCCGTGTCCCCCTCGTGTTCCCCTCACCCCCGCTCATGCCCCGTTTCTGCCTGCTGTTGCCCCACAATCATGCCCTGTGTCTCTCTCATTTTGCCCCACTCCCCCACTCATGCCCCGTGTCTCTCTCCTGTTACCCCCACCCACTCTCATGCCCTGTGTCTCTCTCCTGTTGCCCCCCACCCCCCGGTCATGCCCTGTGTCTCTCTCTTGTTGCCCCCCACCCCCATGTCATGCCCCATGTCTCCCTCCTGTTGCCCCCCACCCCCCTCTCATGCCCCGTGTCTCTCTCCTGTTACCCCCCTCTCATGCCCTGTGTCTCTCTCCTGTTACCCCCCACCCCCGGTCATGCCCCGTGTCTCTCTCCTGTTACCCCCCACCCCCCTCTCATGCCGCATGTCTCCCTCGTGTTCCCCTCACCCCCGCTCATGCCCCGTGTCTGCCTGCTGTTGCCCCTCACTCATGCCCTGTGTCTCTCTCATTTTGCCCCACTCCCCCACTCATGCCCCGTGTCTCTCTCCTGTTACCCCTACCCCCTCTCATGCCCTGTGTCTCTCTCCTGTTGCCCCCCACCCCCCGGTCATGCCCTGTGTCTCTCTTGTTGCCCCCCACCCCCATGTCATGCCCCATGTCTCCCTCCTGTTGCCCCCCACCCCCCTCTCATGCCCCGTGTCTCTCTCCTGTTACCCCCTCTCATGCCCTGTGTCTCTCTTCTGTTACCCCCCACCCCCCGCTCATGCCCCGTGTCTCTCTCCTGTTACCCCCCACCCCCGGTCATACCCCGTGTCTCCCTGCTGTTGCCCCCCACCCCCACTCATGCTTTGTGTCTCCCCTGTTCCCCCCACCCCCCGCTCATGCCTGTGTCTCCCTGCTGTTGCCACCCACCCCCCTCTCAAGCCCTGTGTCTCCCTCGTGTTGCCCCCCAGCCCCCCACCCCCGCTCATGCACCGTGTCTCTCTCCTGTTACCGCCCACCCCCGGTTATGCCCTGTGTATCCCTGCTGTTGTATCCCACCCCCCGCTCATGCCCCGTGACTCCCTGCTGTGGCCCCCCACCCCCGCTCATGCTCCATGTCTCTTTCCTGTTGCCCCCCACCCCCGGTCATGCCCCGTGTCTCCCTGCTGTTGCCCCCCACCCCCGCTCATGCCCCGAGTCTCTTCCTGTTCTCCCCACCCCCGCTTATGCCTCGTGTCTCTCCTGTTACTCCCCACCCCCCGCTCATGCCCCGTGTCTTTCTCCTGTTGCCCCCGCGCTCATGCCCCATGTCTACCTGCTGTTGGCCCTCATCCCCCGCTAATACTCCGTGTCTCTCTCCTGTTGCCCCCCACCCCTCCGGTCATGCCCCGTGTCTCCCAGCTGTTTCCCCATCCGCTCTCATGCCCCGCGTCTCTCTCCACTTTCCCCCCACCCCCCACTTATGCATCGTGTCTATCCTGTTACTCCCCACCCACCACTCATGCCCCGTGTCTTTGTCATGTTGCCCCCCCGCTCATGCCCCGTGTCTCCCTGCTGTTGCCCCTCACCCCCCGCTCATATCCCGTGTCTCTCTCATGTTACCCCCCACCCCCTCTAATGCCCCGTGTCTCCCTCGTTTTCCCCCCACCCCTGCTCATGCCCCGTGTCTCTCTCCTGTTTCCCCCCACCCCCCTCTCATGCCCCGTGTCTCTCTCCTGTTGCCCCCCACCCCGATCATGCCCTGTGTCTCACTGCTGTTCCCCCCACCCCCGCTCATGCCCCATGTCTCTCTCCTGTACCCCCAACCACCCCTCATGCCCCGTGTCTCTCTCCTGTTACCCCCCACCCCCATCTCATGCCCCGTGTCTCTCTCCTGTTGCCCCCCACCCCCCGGTCATGCCCCATGTCTCCCTTCTGTTGCCCACCACCCCCCACTCATGACCCGTGTCTCCCTGCTGTTGCCCGCACCCCCTGATCATGCCCCGTGTCTCTCTCCTGTTACCCCCCCACCCCCCTCTCATGCCTCGTGTCTCCCTCGTGTTCCCCCCAACACCCGCTCATGCCCCATGTCTCCCTACTGTTACCTCCCACCCCCTCTCATGCCCTGTGTCTCTCTCCTGTTGCCCCCCACCCACCAGTCATGCCCCGTGTCTCTCTCCTGTTGCCCCCGGTCATGCCCCGTGTCTCCCTCCTGTTGCCCCCCACCTCCCGGTCGTGCCCCGTGTCTCCATCATGTTGCCCCCCACCCCCCCGCTCATGCCCAGTGTCTATCTTCTGTTACCCCCCATACCCCTCTCATGCCCCATGTCTCCCTCGTGTTCCCCCCACGCCCGCTCATGCCCCGTGTCTCCCTGCTGTTGCCCCCCACCTCTTGCTCATGCCCAGTGTCTCCCTGCTGTTGCCCCCCACCCCCCGCTCATGCCACCTGTCTCTCTCCTGTTACCCCCCACACCCTGCTCATGCCCCGTGTCTCTCTCCTGTTATCCCCACCCCCCTCTCATGTCCCTGTGTCCCTCTCCTATTGCCCCCCACCCCCCGCTCATGCCCTGTTTCTTCCTGCTGTTGCAACCCACCCCCCGCTCATGCCCCGTGTCTCTCTCCTGTTACCCTCCCCACCCCCCTCTCATGACCCGTGTCTCTCTCTTGTTACCCCTACCCCCCTTTCATGCCCTGTGTCTCTCTCCTGTTACCCCCCACCCCCGGTCATGCCCCGTGTCTCCCTTCTGTTGCCCCCCACCCCCTGGTCATGCCCCGTATCTCCCTGCTGTTGCCCCACAGCCCCTGCTCATGCCCCGTGTCTCTCTCCTGTTACCCCCCACCCCCTCTCATGCCCCGTGTCTCCCTCGTGTTCCCCCCACCCCCGCTTATGCCCCGTGTCTCCCTGCTGTTGCCCCCCACCCCCCACTCATGCCCCGTGTCTCTCATTTTGCCCCCCTCCCCCACTCATGCCCCGTAACTCTCTCCTGTTACCCCCACCCCCTCTCATGCCCTGTGTCTCTCTCCTGTTGCCCCCCACCCCCGGTCATTCCCTGTGTCCCTCTCTTGTTGCCCCCCACCTCCCGGTCATGCCCCATGTCTCGCTCATGTTGGCCCCCGGCCCCAGTCATGCCCCGTGACTCCCTCCTGTTGCCCCCGCTCATGCCCCATGTATCTCTTCCGTTACACCCCACCCCCCTCTCATGTCCCGTGTCTCCCTCGTGTTCCCCCCACCCCCTGCTCATGCCCAGTGTCTTCCTGCTGTTGCCCCCCACCCCCGCTCATGCCCCGTGTCTCCCTGCTGTTGCCCCCCACCCCCTGCTCATGCCCCGTGTCTCTCTCCCTCTATCGTGTTCCCCCCACCCCCTGCTCATGCTCAGTGTCTCCCTGCTGTTGCCCCCCACCCCCGCTCATGCCTCGTGTCTCCCCTGTTCCCCCTCACCCCCCGCTCATGCCTGTGTCTCCCTGCTGTTGCCACCCACCCCCCTCTCAAGCCCTGTGTCTCCCTCGTGTTGCCCCCCAGCCCCTCACCCCCTGCTCATGCACCGTGTCTCTCTCCTGTTACTGCCCACCCCCGGTTATGCCCTGTGTCTCCCTGCTGTTGCCCCCCACCCCCCGCTCATGCCCCGTGTCTCTCTCCTGTTCCCCCCACCCCCGATTATGCCTCGTGTCTCTCCTGTTACTCCCCACCCCCCGCTCATGCCTGTGTCTCCCTGCTGTTGCATCCCACCCCCCGCTCATGCCCCGTGTCTCCCTGCTGTGGCCCCCCACCCCCGCTCATGCTCCATGTCTCTCTCCTGTTACTCCCCACCCCCGGTCATGCCGTGTGTCTCCCTGCTGTTGCCCCCCACCCCCCGCTCATGCCCCGTGTCTCTCCTGTTCCCCCCACCCCCCGATTATGCCTCGTGTCTCTCCTGTTACTCCCCACCCCCCGCTCATGTCATGCCCCGTGTCTTTCTCCTGTTGCCTCCGCGCTCATGCCCCATGTCTACCTGCTGTTGCCCCTCACCCCCCGCTCATACCCCGTGTCTTCCTGCTGTTGCCCCCCACCCCCACTCATGCCTCGTGTCTCCCCTGTTCCCCCCACCCCCCGCTCATGCCCCGTGTCTCTCTCCTGTTGCCCCCCACCCTCCCAGTCATGCCCCGGGGCTCCCTGCTGTTGTCCCCCACCCCCGCTCATGCCTCGTGTCTCACTCCTGTTCCCCCCACCCCCCGCTTATGCCTCATGTCTCTCCTGTCACTCCCCACCCACAGCTCATACCCAGTGTCTTTCTCCTGTTATCCCCCCGCTCATGCCCCGTGTCTCCCTGCTGTTGCCCCTCACCCCCCGCTCATGTCCCATGTCTCTCTCATGTTACCCCCACCCCCTGCTCATGCCCTGTGTCTCCCTCGTGTTTCTCCCACCCCTGCTCATGCCCCGTGTCTCTCTCCTGTTTCCCCCACCCCCATCTCATGCCCCGTGTCTCTCCCCTGTTGCCCCCCACCCCCGATTATGCCCTGTGTCTCCCTGCTGTTCCCCCCACCCCCGCTCATGCCCCATGTCTCTCTCCTGATACCCCCCACCCCCCTCTCATGTCCCGTGTCTCTCTCCTGTTACCTCCCACCCCTATCTCATGCCCCGTGTCTCTCTCCTGTTGCCCCCCACCCCCCGGTCATGCCCCGTGTCTCCCTTCTGTTGCCCCCCACCCCCCACTCATGACCAGTGTCTCCCTGCTGTTGCCCCAACCCCCTGATCATGCCCTGTGTCTCTCTCCTGTTACCTCCCCACCCCCCTCTCATGCCTCGTGTCTCCCTCGTGTTCCCCCCAATCCCCGCTCATGCCCCGTGTCTCCCTGCTGTTACACCCCACCACCCGGTCATGCCCTGTGTCTCTCTCCTGTTGCCCCCCACCCCCAGTCATGCCCTGTGTCTCTATCCTGTTGCCCTCGGTCATGCCCCGTGTCTCCCTCCTGTTGCCCCCACCTCCCGGTCGTGCCCCGTGTCTCCCTCCTGTTGCCCCCCACACCCCCGCTCATGCCCCATGTCTATCTTCTGTTACCCCCCACACCCCGCTCATGCCCCATGTCTCCCTCGTGTTCCCCCCACCCCCGCTCATGCCCCGTGTCTCCCTGCTGTTGCCCCCCACCTCTTGCTCATGCCCAGTGTCTCCCTGCTGTTTCCCCCCACCCCCGCTCATGCCCCCTGTCTCTCTCCTGTTACCCTCCCCACCCCCTCTCATGCCCCGTGTCTCTCTCCTGTTACCCCCCACCCCCCTTCATGCCCTGTGTCTCTCTCCTGTTACCCCCCACCCCCGGTCATGCCCCGTGTCTCCCTTCTGTTGCCCCCCACCCCCTGGTCATGCCCCGTATCTCCCTGCTGTTGCCCCCCAGCCCCTGCTCATGCCCCGTGTCTCTCTCCTGTTACCCCCCACCCCCCTCTCATGCCCCGTGTCTCCCTCGTGTTCCCCTCATCCCCGCTCATGCCCCGTGTCTGCCTGCTGTTGCCCCCCACTCATGCCCTGTGTCTCTTTCATTTTGCCCCACTCCCCCACTCATGCCCTGTGTCTCTCTCCTGTTACCCCCACCCCCTCTCATGCCCTGTGTCTCTCTCCTGTTGCCCCCCACCCCCCGGTCATGCCCTGTGTCTCTCTCTTGTTGCCCCCACCCCCATGTCATGCCCCATGTCTCCCTCCTATTGCCCCCCACCCCCCTCTCATGCCCCGTGTCTCTCTCCTGTTACCCCCCTCTCATGCCCTGTGTCTCTCTCCTGTTACCCCCCACCCCCCGGTCATGCCCCATGTCTCCCTTGTGTTGCCCCCCACCCCCTGCTCATGCCCTGTGTCTCCCTGCTGTTGCCCCCAGGCCCCGCTCATGCCCCGTGTCTCTCTCCTGTTACCCCTACCCCCTCTCATGCCCTGTGTCTCTCTCCTGTTGCCCCCCCGGTCATGCCCCGTGTCTCCCTGCTGTTGCCACCAATCCCCCGCTCATGCCCCATGTCTCTCTCCTGTTACCCCCCACCCCCGGTCATACCCCGTGTCTCCCTGCTGTTGCCCCCCACCCCCACTAATGCCTCGTATCTCCCCTGTTCCCCCACCCCCTGCTCATGCCTGTGTCTCCCTGCTGTTGCCACCCACCCCCCTCTCAAGCCCTGTGTCTCCCTCGTGTTGCCCCCCAGCCCCCCACCCCCCACTCATGCACCGTGTCTCTCTCCTGTTACCGCCCACCCCCGGTTATGCCCTGTGTATCCCTGCTGTTGCATCCCACCCCCTGCTCATGCCCCGTGACTCCCTGCTGTGGCCCCCCACCCCCGCTCATGCTCATTGTCTCTCTGCTGTTGCCCCCCACCCCCGCTCATGCCCCGAGTCTCTCTCCTGTTCCCCCCACCCCCCGCTTATGCCTTGTGTCTCTCCTGTCACTCCCCACCCCCCGCTCATGCCCCGTGTCTTTCTCCTGTTGCCCCCGCGCTCATGCCCCATGTCTACCTGCTTTTGCCCCTCACCCCCCGCTCATACTCCGTGTCTCTCTCCTGTTGCCCCCCACCCCTCCGGTCATGCCCCGTGTCTCCCTGCTGTTGCCCCATCCCCTCTCATGCCCAGCGTCTCTCTCCACTTTCCCCCCACCCCCCACTTATGCCTCGTGTCTATCCTGTTACTCCCCACCCACCGCTCATGCCCCGTGTCTTTCTCATGTTGCCCCCCCGCTCATGCCCCGTGTCTCCCTGCTGTTGCCCCTCACCCCCCGCTCATATCCCGTGTCTCTCTCATGTTACCCCCACCCCCTCTAATGCCCCGTGTCTCCCTCGTGTTCCCCCACCCCTGCTCATGCCCCGTGTCTCTCTCCTGTTTCCCCCCACCCCCCTCTCATGCCCCGTGTCTCTCTCCTGTTGCCCCCCACCCTGATCATGCCCTGTGTCTCACTGCTGTTCCCCCACCCCCGCTCATGCCCCATGTCTCTCTCCTGTTACCCCCAACCACCTCTCATGCCCCGTGTCTCTCTCCTGTTACCCCCCACCCCCATCTCATGCCCCGTGTCTCTCTCCAGTTGCCCCCCACCCCCCAGTCATGCCCCATGTCTCCCTTCTGTTGCCCACCACCCCCACTCATGACCCGTGTCTCCCTGCTGTTGCCCCCACCCCCTGATCATGCCCCGTGTCTCTCTCCTGTTATCCCCCCACCCCCCTCTCATGCCTCGTGTCTCCCTCGTGTTCCCCCAACCCCCGCTCATGCCCCATGTCTCCCTACTGTTACCCTCCACCCCCCTCTCATGCCCTGTGTCTCTCTCCTGTTGCCCCCACCCCCCAGTCATGCCCCGTGTCTCTCTCCTGTTGCCCCCGGTCATGCCCCGTGTCTCCCTCCTGTTGCCCCACACCTCCCGGTCGTGCCCTATGTCTCCATCATGTTGCCCCCCACCCCCCCGCTCATGCCCCGTGTCTATCTTCTGTTACCCCCACACCCCTCTCATGCCCCATGTCTCCCTGGTGTTCCCCCCACCCCGCTCATGCCCTGTGTCTCCCTGCTGTTGCCCCCCACCTCTTGCTCATGCCCAGTATCTCCCTGCTGTTGCCCCCCACCCCCCGCTCATGCCCCCTGTCTCTCTCCTGTTACCTCCCACACCCTGCTCATGCCCCGTGTCTCTCTCCTGTTACCCCCACCCCCCTCTCATGTCCTGTGTCCCTCTCCTGTTGCCCCCCACCCCCCGCTCATGCCCTGTTTCTCCCTGCTGTTGCACCCCACCCCACGCTCATGCCCCGTGTCTCTCTCCTGTTTCCCTCCCCACCCCCCTCTCACGGCCCGTGTCTCCCTCGTGTTCCCCCCACCCCCGCTCATGCCCCGTGTCTCCCTGCTGTTGCCCCCCACCCCCCACTCATGCCCCGTGTCTCTCTCATTTTGCCCCCCTCCCCCGCTCATGCCACGTAACTCTCTCCTGTTACCCCCACCCCCTCTCGTGCCCTGTGTCTCTCTCCTGTTGCCCCCCACCCCCCGGTCATTCCCTGTGTCTCTCTCTTGTTGCCCCCCACCCCCCGGTCATGCCCCATGTCTCGCTCCTGTTGCCCCCCACCCCCGGTCATGCCCGTGACTCCCTCCTGTTGCCCCGGTCATGCCCCATGTATCTCTTCTGTTACACCCCACCCCCCTCTCATGCCCCGTGTCTCCCTCGTGTTCCCCCCACCCCCTGCTCATGCCCAGTGTCTCCCTGCTGTTGCCCCCCACCCCCGCTCATGCACCGTGTCTTCCTGCTGTTGCCCCCCACCCCCCGCTCATGCCCCGTGTCTCTCTCCCTCTCTCGTGTTCCCCCCACCCCCTGCTCATGCTCAGTGTCTCCCTGCTGTTGCCCCCCGCCCCCGCTCATGCCTCGTGTCTCCCCTGTTCCCCCTCACCCCCCGCTCATGCCTGTGTCTCCCTGCTGTTGCCACCCACCCCCCTCTCAAGCCCTGTGTCTCCCTCGTGTTGCCCCCAGCCCCTCACCCCCTGCCCATGCACCGTGTCTCTCGCCTGTTACCGCCCACCCCCGGTTATGCCCTGTGTCTCCCTGCTGTTGCCCCCCACCCCCCGCTCATGCCCCGTGTCTCTCTCCTGTTCCCCCCACCCCCCGATTATGCCTCGTGTCTCTCCTGTTACTCCCCACCCCCCGCTCATGCCTGTGTCTCCCTGCTGTTGCATCCCACCCCCCGCTCATGCCCCGTGTCTCCCTGCTGTGGCCCCCCACCCCCGCTCATGCTCCATGTCTCTCTCCTGTTACCCCCCACCCCCGGTCATGCCGTGTGTCTCCCTGCTGTTGCCCGCACCCCCCGCTCATGCCCCGTGTCGCTCCTGTTCCCCCCACCCCCGATTATGCCTTGTGTCTCTCCTGTTACTCCCCACCCCCCGCTCATGCCCCGTGTCTTTCTCCTGTTGCCCCTGCGCTCATGCCCCATGTCTACCTGCTGTTGCCCCTCACCCCCGCTCATACTCTGTGTCTCTCTCCTGTTGCCCCCCACCCCTCCGGTCATGCCCTGTATCTCCCAGCTGTTGCCCCCATCCCTTCTCATGCCCCGTGTCTCTCTCCTCTTTCCCCCCACCCCCCACTTATGCCTTGTGTCTCTCCTGTTACTCCCCACCCACCGCTCATGCCCCGTGTCTTTCTCATGTTGCCCCCCCGCTCATGCCCGTGTCTCCCTGCTGTTGCCCCTCACCCCCCGCTCATATCCCGTGTCTCTCTCATGTTACCCCCACCCCCTCTAATGCCTGTGTCTCCCTCGTGTTCCCCCCACCCCTGCTCATGCCCCGTGTCTCTCTCCTGTTGCCCCCCACCCTCCCAGTCATGCCCCGTGTCTCCCTGCTGTTGCCCCCACCCCTGCTCATGCCTCGTATCTCTCTCCTGTTCCCCCCACCCCCCGCTTATGCCTCATGTCTCTCCTGTCACTCCCCACCCACCGCTCATGCCCCGTGTCTTTCTCCTGTTGCCCCCCCGCTCATGCCCCATGTCTCCCTGCTGTTGCCCCTCACCCCCTGCTCATGTCCCATGTCTCTCTCCTGTTACCCCCACCCCCTGCTCATGCCCCGTGTCTCCCTCGTGTTCCCCCACCCCTGCTCATGCCCCGTGTCTCCCTCCTGTTTCCCCCTGCCCCCCTCTCATGCCCCGTGTCTCTCTCCTGTTGCCCCCCACCCCCGATGATGCCCTGTGTCTCCCTGCTGTTCCCCCCACCCCCGCTCATGCCCCATGTCTCTCTCCTGTTACCCCCCAACCCCCTCTCATGCCCCGTGTCTCTCTCCTGTTACCCCCCACCCCCATCTCATGCCCTGTGTCTCTCTCCTGTTGCCCCCCACCCCCCACTCATGACCCCTGTGTCCCTGCTGTTGCCCCCACCCCCTGATCATGCCCCGTGACTCCCTCGTGTTCCCCCCAGCCCCCGTTCATGCCCCATGTCTCTCTACTGTTATCCCCCACCCCCCTCTCATGCCCTGTGTCTCTCTCCTGTTGCCCCCCCACCCCCCAGTCATTCCCCGTGTCTCTCTCCTGTTGCCCCCGGTCATGCCCCGTGTCTCCCTCCTGTTGCCCCCCACCTCCCGGCCGTGCCCCGTGTCTCCCTCCTGTTGCCCCCTACCCCACCGCTCATGCCCCGTGTCTATCTTCTGTTACCCCCCACACCCCTCTCATGCCCCATGTCTCCCTCATGTTCCCCCCAACCCCGCTCATGCCCCGTGTCTCCCTGCTGTTGCTCCCCACCTCCCGCTCATGCCCCCTGCCTCTCTCCTGTTACCCCCCACACCCCGCTCATGCCCCGTGTCTCTCTCCTGTTACCCCCACCCCCTCTCATGCCCTGTGTCCCCCTCCTGTTGCCCCCCACCCCCCGATCAACCCTTGTTTCTCCCTGCTGTTGCCCCCCACCCCCCGCTCATGCCCCGTGTCTCTCTTCTGTTACCCTCCCCACCCCCCTCTCATGCCCCGTGTCTCTCTCCTGTTACCCCCCACCCCCCTAACATGCCCTGTGTCTCTCTCCTGTTACCCCCACCCATGGTCATGCCCCGTGTCTCCCTTCTGTTGCCCCCCACCCCCTGGTCATGCCCCGTATCTCCATGCTGTTGCCCCCCAGCCCCTTCTCATGCCCCGTGTCTCTCTCCTGTTACCCCCCACCCCCTCTCATGCCCCGTGTCTCCCTCGTGTTCCCTCCACCCCCGCTCATGCCCCGTGTCTCCCTGCTGTTGCCGCCCACCCCCCACTCATGCCCCGTGTCTCTCTTATTTTGCCCCCCTCCCCCGCTCATGCCCCGTGTCTCTCTCCTGTTACCCCCACCCCCTCTCATGCCCTGTGTCTCTCTCCTGTTGCCCCCCACCCCCGGTCATTCCCTGTGTCTCTCTCTTGTTGCCCCCACCCCCCGGTCATGCCCCATGTCTCCCTCTTGTTGCCCCCCACCCCCGGTCATGCCCCGTGACTCCCTCCTGTTGCCCCCGCTCATGCCCCATGTATCTCTTCTGTTACACCCCACCCCCCTCTCATGCCCCGTGTCTCCCTCGTGTTCCCCCACCCGCTGCTCATGCCCAGTGTCTCCCTGCTGTTGCCCCCCACCCCCGCTCATACCCCGTGTCTCCCTGGTGTTGCCCCCCATCCCCCGCTCATGCCCCGTGTCTGTCTCCCTCTCTCGTGTTCCCCCCACCCCCTGCTCATGCTCAGTGTCTCCCTGCTGTTGCCCCCACCCCCCGCTCATGCCCCGTGTCTCCCTGCTGTTGCCCCCACCCCCCGCTCATGCCCCGTGTCTCTCTCCTGTTACCTCCCAACCCCCTCTCATGCCCTGTGTCTCCCTCTTGGTCGCCCCTACCCATGCCCTGCTGTGTTCTCTTTATACACCCCGCCTTCCCTTTCCATGGTGTCCATCTTGGTAAAAGATTTTCCTTCCTACATCGATACGCTGCAGGTGTTCCATTCCAGTTTGGGAAGAAAAATCTTTTTTTTACCACCCTGGGTTCCCACTTTGAGAACATAGGATGCTAGTGGTCTTCATCCATTGAAAAGGATGTTATGGTTAAGTTGCACTAATAAAAAACTATGAAATTCAGTGAAAAAACATTGTTAAAGGGACATTATGGTTAAGTTGCGCTATTAAAAACCTATGAAATTCAGTGAAAAAACGTTGTTAAAGGGATGTTATGGTTAAGTTGCGCTACTAAAAACCTATGAAATTCAGTGAAAAAAAGTTGTTAAAGGAACGTTATGGTTCCAAGTAAAACCGAAAAAAAACCTTGAAATTCGCCAGTTATGGTAAGCTAAGCAACCATAACTCGCGCCACCACCGTGCACTGCTAAGCCTAACACCCAGGACATCAAAGATGACATCACAAATGTCTAACAAACATTTACTAAATTGAATAATAGACAGTTAACTTTTTTTTTTACCCTCATATTTAGTTTACAAACCAGTGTACTGTGCATTGCGCTCAGTTTCTGTGTTTGCTTTTCTAATCCTTGGGTCTGGGGAAAAAAAATCCTTGTTGGATTAAAAAAACCTTTCATTTCCTATGGTATTAACTACTTAATTTTTTGCTTTCAGTGTTTTCTTCATCTTTCTGATCAATGTTATGTTTGTTGCCTTCCTGTCCATTTTTAACAACAGTTAGATACCAGTAGGCGTATTCTAACTGTGCATTTGTTTCCAACGATCTGTGATAATCATTTATTTGTGTCATTCGTCCATCCTGTTTGGTAGTTAGATACCTGTGGGCGTATTCTAACTGTTTGTAGTCTTTCACAAACTTTGTTGCCAATTTTGAAGTACACATTATTTAATACATTTTGGCTTCTAGAACAATAAATACGCATTTGTTAGCTTAGCTGGAAACCTTTGCTTTCCGGTAATGGTGCTATCATTACATTCAAACCATCCAGAATTCTTTTTAATGTATGCAGTTTAGTGACCTGCATTGGTTGTAGCTCCTGCATGGTAGATTATTCCTACTGTTGTAAAGGTTTTCTTTCCAAGTGACACTTGACCATGCTTGAATCCAGTCAGTTTGCAGTTGTTTTTGGTGCCATCTGCATTATAACGTAGAAGCATAAGTATTATGTAGGCACTATGTGATTGTATCAGTAAGGTAGAGCGATTGTCTGAATTGCAAATACTACATAATCTGCCATGGTTTGCATTTTGGACAAGTTGCTGAAATGGAATGCTCTCAAAATTTGGTATGGAAATATACACAAATCGTTCATTTGGGATTGCTTCCTGCATCACTTTGTTACAGAGAGTGCATGTATGTTTCCAGATGTACGAAATTTGGAAGATTTCATTTACAGGTATGCTTTTGTTTTCCAATAATAATAGTATGTACATTAGAAATTCTTGTGGATCTTCTTGTGAATTCATAGTGAATCTCGCCCTTGCAGCACAGTCATCCAATTGTTGCCTTACTCCATGAACACTGTATGTGTTGTCAGGATTGCTTGTTGCATTTCTATGCAGCACTAACGTTTGCAAACACAATTGGTCTGTGCTGTGCAGGTAAATATGGCAATTGAAATAGAATATTCATTATGACATTTGCATAGAAACTCACCCCACTTTCATTCGTAAATTGAATGGGCCAGCAAGTTCTGTATCTGAGCACATTTTTCGTTATTTCTGTTGCTTCTTTGCTGACGTGCCTGGTTTACATTCCCTAATAGGTTCTTCTATGTTTGCGGCAATTGATGAAACTTTAGCTTCTTTTCTTTTTTTTGCGGAATTTCCTGTTGCATTCTGTTGCATTTCTGTTTCATTTACTTTTCTCTTACCACATTTCACTTTATCTGGAACAGGATATTGTTTCAGGTGAGGGGTGTACAGTGAACGCAATCTATTGTATTCTAGAATGCAAGGAATATCAGCTTTGACTTTACTTGAATCAAAGTTTATTAGCAATAGACCGTCAAGTGTACGTAAGCGTGATAATGCTACGTAGCTCATACTTTCCTTAAACACTGTCTTTCCTATATCTATCAATGCTTTCTCTAGGGTAAGACCTTGGGATTTATGAATGGTAACTGCATATGCAAGAGTTAGAGAAAATTGCTCTCTACGTACATGCATGTCTTTGAAGAGAAGGAATCGAGCAATTGAGCGCCCTATCCTTTTCACTTCTGAAACTTTATCAAAGCAAATATCTACAAACTGAATGTTGCTATCACGTGGGTATGATTGAAAGCCAACAATTGTGCACAGTGCTCCATTAACTAGCCCTTGCTCTACGTCAAGGTTACGTTTCAGCATTAGTCTACAATTAAATGATAATTTCAATATTTTTTCCAACTCAGCTGTGTTGGAGATTGAATTTTCTAAAATATTTAGTCTTGTGGCTTGCTTACACATGGGTACTGTCATACCATGTATGTCTAGTTTGTCTGTGGCGCTAATTACTTTTATTGCTTGCATTTCCTTCTTTAACATTGTTTAATTGAATTTGAAACAGCTTGCAAGAGTTGGCATTAACGCCATACAATTGACATTTTTGTGCGCTATTTGTTCCATAACATCAGTTGCACATGCATTATCACCATAAAGTGCATGTATATGCCAGTTTTTCAATACAGCTTGTGCTTCTTGCGATAATACACCAACTCTAATACTTTTTAAGATGTTGGCATAAGTGAGATCTGCAGATTGCCGCATGTTCTCAGTTAATTCTCTGTATTGGAAATGTTGCCAAAGGTTAACATTACCTATGCTACCAACAGTTTTCCGGCAGAGTTTGTGGCCTAAGGTTTTAAAAATCGGTTCACCTTTGACTGGTGTCAATTGTAGAAGATATCTGAAAAAGAGAATGTGTTTCCCTGCAAAAAGTTCTTTGTTATTACTTTTAAGTACTTCTTGCAATCTAAGATGAATCAGAGCCAACATTAGGTTGAGACCATGCTCATTTCATCTATTAGTAGCATTTTCATTTGTTTCAATACTCTACGTAATTCCATTGCAGCTTCTGCAGAAAGTTTGTAGTAGTCTAATTTATTCTGATGCTCTACTGGAAGCAGTAGTAATCGGTGTAAAGTCACAACACCTATGTTGTAGGCAGCTAAACCTGTGGGGGCTGTTACAACAGCTGACAGTTTGTTGTTTGTCAATTGTTGAAGGAACTTGCTGATAATTTTGATTAAGAATGTTTTCCCCGATCCAGCTTCACCACTGACGTACAGCAGAATAGGTTTGTGATTTTGGCAGGTACATTCTTTATTTTCGTGTTGTACACCATGTACAATTTGTTTTATTATGTCTTCAAAAATGGTGCACTGATTGTTGTTAACTTTTGCTTGTTGTACAGTTAAGTCTTCTGTATCTTCTTGATATTGATACATGGTGTTTTCTACTTCTGCCATAGCTACTTCAGCCTCATTTGCTATTAGTGGTTGTCCTAATGATTCTTGGCTTCCTGTTACAGAAGGTTGACTACTGTCGTAAGAGTCTTTATCTAGTTGGGCCTTAATTTCTTCTTCCTGTTACTCATTGTGTAACATTGTTTTGTACTGCGTAAAGTTCAGATCGGTGATAGTGCTTTCATTTGCTTTGAAAGCGTCTTCATAGCACTCATAATTATCTAGTATGTCTTCCTCTTTTCTCCATGGTTTGAAAAATTGTAACAGACACATGTAATATAGTTCTTTCTGTTGAGGAGTTTTTAATGACAATTTCACATGATCAATTAAGCTTCGCTTGTTAAGTTTCACTAAGCTCCCTTCACAATTGGTCACTCTATATCTACGTTTGCTTTCATCGGTTTTACATTATTTTTGTATGCAAAGTTTTGAGCTATGTGGTATCGACACATGCTTTCCAGAGTGGTACTCCTGTTTGGATAGTATGTGTCCAGTAAATTGTATTTTAGAATGTCTTGGCTGTTGGGATAATTTCTGGCAATTGTTTCTATGTCCTCATATGATTTTAGCACTCTTTTTCTAGATTTTGCAGGACCAAGACTGAGCCATACTATGTTGTCTGATTTTCCATACAAAGTAGTGCCGGTTAAACGATCTGCTGCTTCATAGGCCCCACATTCTCTATGAGAGAGCATTTTTATGCCTAGGCTGTACAATTTCTGTGATAATGTTTTGTCTGATGCTAGGTCATCCCAGAGGTCTTGCAGCTCTGTTTTTTCTGCTTTTGTTATGTAGGCTGTAACATATTGTGCAACAGCAGTTGAATTGTCTGCAATGTTGCACATCTATGTTTGCATTCCATAATAGGTTAATGATTACATTGTAATCATGGATATAGTTTGATTCTTCCCTTCTTTTTATGTAATACGTGTTTTTAGGTGATTTACCTTTAACACTATGTCGAACTGAAGACATGAAGTTGTTTACTTCACCTGTTTCTGTAACTGGTCTAGGGAAACCAAAGCGGCATTTGGTGTAGTATTTATCTTTGTTTTTGTATTTACGGCGACAATATTTGCCACATTTGTATCGTTGAAATTGTAAAATCTGCCCAAAATATGTCACATGTGAAATCCCTTCACAACAGACATATAGCAGCTCACTGTGTGTCTGTTGTGAAGGGATTTCACATGTGACATATTTTTGGATAAACTGCAAAACAGTGCTAATACTGTCGTGCCAAAATTTCGGTGCACCTTTGATCCATAACATCATGTGAATATGTGGTGCTCCTCTCGCTTGATATTCTTTTCTCCAAAAGAAGTGTTGCACTTCTCCAAGGGGAGGAACAGTTTTATTGCAGATAAAGTATAGCATTGAAATGAAAGAATGATGGAAATATCTTGAGACATTTCTGGATCTAGAGAGCAAAGTTCTCCAGGTGTTAATATATCTATGTTGTTTTTGTTGCTGTTTGCTATGCGTAGGAACTCGTGTAAATCTTCCCATGCATATTCTGCACAATTTAGCGTAACAAACCAAGTTGGTTCTGATCATGCAACGCACGTCTCCGTGCCGTCTGAACCAGTATTCCTTTGTGCCATGCATGTTTGCAAACAAATTTGTTATACTTGATTGTAAAACCTCATCTTTTTCGATAGGGCAAAGTACTAGATAGGGAAACATTTTGTACGTGTTAATGAAAAGCACGATGTCGGAAAATCGGGAGACCCTCAGAAGAAAATATCAGCACTACAATCGGGAGCGCTTACTATTCTCATACCATCACATTGCAAGTAGTATCACTGTAGGCCGTACAGAGTACAGAACTCCGAAATTTTTACAAACAAAATTAAGGTCTGCCCTAAATAGGCATGCTTGCAATGTATGTACAGGTTATGCGCAAGACAGTAAGCAGTCGTGCGATTTGTGAATGACAAATCGGCAATCTTGCACCTTAAATGGGGAGCGTTGTTATGTGTTCTGTATGGGTATTTAGCGGCATTATTTTGTCTAATTTAAATCATAAGGCTTCCACATGTTCTCTAATTAAAATATACATACCTGTACTCTATACTGATGCATGCGGACATGAATGGAGCTGTACCTAGAAATTCGCAATCCTTGTACAGTAGCTTGTGAAGTAGGTGCTTTGCAATGGTATGTAACTTGCATTCAGAATCATCAACAGTCATTTTGAAGTGCGCAATGTTGATGACGGAGTTAAAATTAGCGATGTTCTATGTGATTGGTGGATGATTGTGCGCCTGCTTAGTTATGTCCAATGAAGGACTCGCTTTGGTACCGCTGTTGAAATGGTGGAATGAGTGGGTAAGAGTTACATGCTGCACAAAGGCAAAGCTTGTCCGCTGGTGGGGCGTGTCACATACGGGTTTCTACAGCAAATCCTGCATGGAAAGGCGACTGTAGGCATCAGCTAATCAGATGTTCACATTACTCTTTTGTGTTTAAAGACGGTGCGCACACTGAAGATGGCAGAGGTGGAGAGGGTCAGGGTTTTGATGCTTGGAGACATTTTTGTGCAAGGCTTACAAAACTATGCCGAGAGTAGGCATGTGGCACACCATTTCGATGTGCGAGGAGTGGAGGTCGTGTGGAGCGCTGACACTGATGCCAATGCTGCGGCAATTCTGCAAGTTTGTAGAGACATGTGTAGAATGACCACTCCTCATGTGGTAATTTTGCACTACGGCGCTTGCCATTTGGGATACCTGACTTCACATACTTTGTTGGCAGATTTGGCACAGGTGGTTGAAGCACTCATGACCATCTACCCAACAACAAAAGTAATTTTTTCTGCTTTACTCCCGAGAGTACAATGGAACAACACTTCTGTTTTCTGTCCAGATCAAAGCATCGGGAGGTGTATCATCAATCGCGGCATGCGTGCATTAATGCTACGAGTTGGTATTTTTTTTGCAGCCACGAAAACATTGCTCCAAGCAATACGCATTACTTTGAAGGAGATGGTGTTGCGCTATCTTCTTTGGGAAATGCAATGTTCTTTTGGAACGTAAGGCTTGCTTTAGAGAAGGTTTTGTAATGTTTGCAAGACTAAAGCAATGACAAAAAATACCAAAAAATACTTAAAATACCAGATGTCTGTACGGTATCTGGCCAAAAATTAAAAAAATACGGCTCTTTTCAGAGCCTACCTTAAAGGGGAAAAAGGGGATTAGTACTTTAATGTACCGTCGTCACGCTCTGATCCTGTACATGTCCGCGAACATGGCGGTAGTTAGCAGCCAGCACATATCACCACCGGGGATTCAAGGGTGGAGCCGCATGTAAATGAGAATTAGCGGCGCTAGGGATTGGTCCATAAAGTTCAGTAGGTGTCTTCTGACTGACGTACTTTAATAAGACCGTCTTCTCCCTCACAGGAGACCACACAGCCATGGATTTCCGTGCTCGAAAACAGATTATATGGATTTTGGGAGACTCATGGATACATTGGTTGAAGGTGCATGCAGAAAGCTGCAGTTTATCTACAAATCGGATTTCCACATGCGGAAGTGCACTGGCATGGCCTGCGTGGCATGAGATGGCTGGACTTCGTACCTCTTTGTGTTACATTACTGACAGAGCGTCCTCCAGATATAATGATCATTCATTGTGGAGGAAACAGTTTAGGCCTTGTAACTGGAATTTCTTTGCGATTTGCAATGAAGGAAGGACTCGCCAAGCTCATGGACATGTTTCCAAATTGTCACATATGTTTTTCCCGTATTGCCCAAAGACAAATATGGCTGCGTTCTTCTGCGTTTGGTCCACAAATGGAGAAAGCGAGACACAATGTGAATAAGGCTTTGTGTGCATTTTTAAGAGATGTTGGCATGTCCTCTTTCAACAATGAAAACATTTTGTATCTCAGCACTTTCATTTTCTGCAGAGATGGAGTCCACCTCACATATGCTGGCAATTAGATTTTTTTTCGCAATGTACAAAATGCATTGCGGCCTCTTTTGCAATCAGACTAACCTATCTGACAATCCGTTTTCCCCAATCCACTGTTTTTGACCCACACAACACACCACATAAGGCTCTTCAAAGCTGCCACTTACTCTAAATGTACACTTTATTGCGTTTGCTCCGCATGCACCCTCCCTTTTTTCCTCTATGATTGTCCGCAAACTTTTCAGAACTCCGCAGGGGTCAACGGCCGTTACTTCATTGTTCTATTGTTATACTGAGAAAGGTGGCTCTGAAAAGAGTCTTTTCTGTAATTTTTGTTGTTTTTACGTTCATTGCTTAACAGCACACGAGGAGAAGAGGCGAAAGGAGGTTAAGGAAGGGACACCAGCCACAGGGATAAAAAAGGGCAGCTGAACAGAGAAAGATTTAGGGTGAGCTTTATTTAGGTAAGGAGCAGATCTTCTGGTGCTCGGTGACTGCAGCCTCAAATGCACTTAAAAAACTCTCCCCCCTGCAGAGTACTGCGGCATAATACGTGCACACTACTGTCACCTTTGAAAGGTAAGGGTCAACAACATTACGAATGGCTTGTGAGGCAGCTGGAGGAAGGCACTCCCCCACAGGAGTGTCTCTTGTGATGGGAGGATTGGATACCGACGATGCTGTGGAGGAACTCAAATGACTACGCTCTTCACATGGCGCCACCTTGCGAATGTCCGCAGTGTGGAACGAAGTGAGGTGTCGCTTCATGGTTGTCGTACCAAAACTGTACGCTCCAACTCCCCGCGACTCAACACCACCTCGCACTGGTTACACTTCACCAGGTTTGCACATGCTTTTGGTACATTCCCATAAACGGACAACAACCAACACACCCACGACTCCCGCCGAGTGTTCGTAGCGTGGAGTTCCTCCACTTCATTCTCATCCTCCTCTTCTTCCTCGATCTCTACATCCTCACCCATATATTTCTTTGCAGGCCCTTGGTGAGGTGGTGGTGGTGGCGGGTTTGGGGGTGGTGCAGAGACTAATGACCCAACAGCAGCCATGGAAGCCATACCGATTAGTTTCCTTTTGGTCACTACAGCAGTAAAGGCAACACACCTCAATCTGTTATAGCTAGAAGGACAATGAAGATGCGCTCGGGGTGTGGCCTTTTGTAGGGGTGGAAGGGTGTGCCTCGTGACCGTCTTCATCCCTACAAAGCCGTACACAAAAGTCCTGAGGTGGCCTATTGTTTGGGATGTGTGAAATTACATTTTTACACTCCACAATACTTTGCCTTGTGTCTATAAGGTCATTTGTATTGTTGTGGAAGCACACCATGCATGGAAATTAGTCCCCATGCTCATCGTAGGTGCGGTCACATGATGACGTCCTCAACACATCCGCCCCAATAATGAAAGTCTCCTGGACAGCAAATGCAAATAATCAAATGTGCGCATGCGCACAAGTGTCCTACGGACAGTGTTCGGGTTCTCAAACTACTTCAAAGTGCGACACAAGTGAGACGACAGTAAAGAACAGGCGCGATGTTCGCAATACTTACGTTTCTACTGCGCATGTGCATGCATGCTATTTTCACTGTACGGACAGTTCCTGTGTCCTTAGGACAAATCCATTTTGTTTGCCTACGAACTTGCCGGCAACCATGTCTGTTCTGTGGACGGCATCATTTTGGCTGCGCCTGATACGGACCGCTATACTGTCCTTCACACGCTCCCATTTTCCTCATTTACACCCATTCCGGACATCTGGTGTGTTCTGCGAACATGTATTATCTCGTTTCCAAGCAGTACGCCGAGGTAGTATATCCTTTGGATACCCCTTTCTGTTTATGTACGCACAATTTCAACAGATGGTGCAGTCACACATCATATCCGTCTTACTTGACATTACATAGCACCCACATTCCATTCCTTGTGGATAGGTCGAACAGGCGCACTGTTCGCGAACATTTTATGTCTTTTTAAAAAAAATTCTACACACAAACTTTTTCTCTACAATTACTGTACAAAAACTTTTCAAACACACACACACACACACATCAATCGATAGAAGTAGCAGGGGAAGCAGACAATGAAACAAATATGGGGGAATTAGGATTCAACACAGGCTGGTTATGAGGAGAAGATTTGTGAGGGGAAGAAGGGATGGATATTTCGTAAAAACGTCTATTTTCCTGTTCAAGGTTTGGGGATGGTTCACTAGGGAATGGAGAAGCAGGGCAGGTGCAGGTGGGGCAATGATAACAAACTTTTCCTCTCACACAGTCCTCCACAAACCCCTGTAAACTTTGAAAATTGGCATTCAATATGTCCATTTTCTCCTCACTCCTCTTTATCCTGTCTTCTTCTGTCTCGTTTGTTACCCTTTCGTCTTTTTTTTCCTGGTCTGTTCAAAACAAAAATACATAAATTCAATGCCTCTAAAATACTGGTCACTATTTTGCATATGCAGAGCAATGTGTACCATTATTGTCGCTGTCTTCAGACATTTCCCCATGCGGGAAATACTCCTCCAGCCACTCCAAAGTACTAGGCATTTCTGAGTCAAAACAACAGAAAGAAATTATTATTTGTGCACCACATACCAAAAAAACCCCACACATATAAAAAAATGATCTGCACTCACTCTTTTGCTGTAATCTCCCTTCCTCCTACTGCGTCTGTCCACTGTCGTTCCATGCTGCCGAGTTTCTGTGAAGTGGTTACGCAGGAGGCATCCTTTGTTTTTTATGGTTCCATCCACTTCATTCTACATGCTTATTAAATGTGTTGTTTTCTTTTCCCAGCTTCAGGTTTCCATATTTACTTATTATTATTTATAATATATTTATGTCCTTATTCTGCATTGCACACTTTTTGTTTAAGACAATAGTACATTTTCTACTTCCCCCCACTTCTTTCGGTAATGTTGATCCTGCGCAACCCCGTCTGCAAACAGGCCTTCAGTCCGTACCTTTCCAATATCAATAGGGAGGGGGTTCTGTATGTTCCATGTTAAATGTATGTCAAGTATGTAGATTATACTACATATCTCTCAAAATCACATGATTTCAGTGTTCTGCTCACCAACTTCATTGCCACAATTTCATGCTTACCTTCCACCTTCCAAAAATCTACCCACTTCCCTACAAAAAAAACTTTGTTAAGGGGACGTTATGGTTAAGTTGCCCTCCCAAAAACCAGTGAAATTCACTACAAAAAAAACTTTGTTGAGGGGACGTTATGGTTAAGTTGCCCTAACAAAAACCTGTACACTTCACTAAAAAAAACTTTCCACCTCCCCTTTATGCTTCAAATTAAAACTGAAAAACCCCTGAAATTTGCCAGTTATGGTAAACTAAGCACCCAACCCTGCCACCACCCCTGTCCACTGCTACCACTAACACCCAGACGATGAAAGATGTCATCTCAAATGTCAATGCTACCATCAATGAAGACATCACTTGTTTAGCCCCTTTCTTTTCCTTCCCTGCCATACATATATATGTACAATCAGTGAAAATAATTCACTAAAGGAATGTTATACTTCACAGTGACACCAAACACCACTGCACATTCCCCCATTATAGTAAGCTAAGCAACCATAACTCACACCATCTACGTGCATTACTAAGACTAACACCCAGGACATCAAAGATGACATCACAAATATCATTGATGACATTGCACTGTGAAGTATAACATTCCTTTAGTGACATTTTTTCACTGATTGAACATATATATGTATAGCAGGGAAGGTTGCCATGTGGGTATGTTTGAAAGCCAACAACTGTACCAAGTGATCCATTAACTAGTCCTTGCTCCACATCAAGGTTACGTTCAAGCATTACTGTACAGTTTAAAGATAATTTTAATATTTTCTCCAAACCAGCTGTGTTGGAGATAGAATTTTCTAAGGTATTCAGTCTTGTTGTGGCTTGTTGACACATTGGTAGTGTAAAACCATGTACGTCCAGTTTGTCTGTGGAGCAAATTTCAATTATTGGTTGCATTTCTTTTTTCAACATTGTTTCATTGAATTTTGAACAGCTTGCAAGAGTTTGCATCAAGGACATACAATTGACATTTTTGTGTGCTAATTGTTCCATTACATTAGTAGCACATGAGTTATGGCCATAGAGTGCATGAATGTGCCCAGTTTTTAATGTTGATTGTGCTTCTTGAGATAGTACACCAACTCTAATACTTTTTAAAATGTTGGCGTATGTCAGGTCTGCAGACTGGCACATGTTTTGTGGTAATTCTCTGTATTGGAAATGTTGCCAAAGGTTGACATTTCCAATGCTGCCAAGAGTTTTATGGCACAGTTGGTGCCCTAAGGTTTTAAAAATAGGTTCACCTTTCACTGGTGTCAATTGAAGAAGATCTCCGAAAACAATAATGTGGTTTCCACCAAAGAGCTCTTCGTAGTTTTGAGGACCTCTTTTAATCTGAGGTGAATCAAAGCCAACATTAGGTTGGAGACCATGCTCCTCATCCATTAGCAGCATTTTCATTTTTTTTTAAACTCTGCATAATTCCATTGCAGCTTCTGTGGAACGTTTGTAATAGTCTAATTCGTGTTGGTGTTCTACTTGAAGGAGTAGTAATCGGTGTAAAGTGACACTGCCTATGTTTTAGGCAGCTAAACCTGTGGGGCAGCAACAACAGCTGACAGTTTGTTGTTTGTCAATTGTTGGAGGAACTTGCTGATGATTTTGATTAAGAATGTTTTGCCTGAACCAGCATGACCACTCACGTATAGCAGTATAGGTTTGTAGTCTTGGCAGGTACAGTTTTTATTTTCATGTTGCACACCATGCTCAGTTTCTTGGAAAATACTACATTGCTCATTGTTCAGTTGTGATTTCAGTACAGTGAAGTCTTCTGTAGCTTGTTCATACTAACACATGGTGTTTTCTAGTTCTGTCATGGTTAATTCTGCCTCATTTGCTATTAGTGGCTGTACAAGTGGTTTTTGGCTTCCTGTTACAGAAGATTGACTATTGTCGGGAGTGTCCACTTCTAGTTGGGCCTGGAGTTCTTCTTCGTGTTGCTGTTCATTGTGCAACTTTGTTTGGTACTGTGTAAAGTTTACATCTGTTATAGTGCTTTCATTTGCTTTGAAAGCGTCATTATACGAGTCATATGTATCCAGTAACTCTTCTTCTTTTCTCCATGGTTTAAAAAGTTGTAGCAGGGACATGTAATACAGTTCTTTATGTTGAGGAGTTTTTAATGACAATTTGATATGATTAATTAAGCTGTGTTTGGTAAGTTTCACTAAACTGCCTTCACAATTTACAACTCTGTATCTACCTTTCTTTTCATCTGGTTTAATATTGTTTTTGTATGTGAAGTTTTGGGCTATGTGGTAGGGACACATTGTTTCCAAAGTGGTACACCTGTTTGGGTAGTATGTTTTTAGTAAATTGTTTTTGAAAATGTCTTGGAAGTTGGGATCATTTTTGGCTATTGTTTCTATGTCCTCATATGATTTGAGAACTCTTTTTCTAGATTTAGCAGGGCCAAGACTTAGCCATACTATATTGTCAGATTTTCCATACAAGGCACTACCGGTTAAACAGTCTGCAGCTTCATAGCAGCCACATTCTCTATGAGAGAGCATTTTTATGTCTAAGCGGTACAATTTCTGTGATAGTGTTTTGTCAGATGATATGTCATCCCAGAGGTCCTGAAGTTCTGTTTTCTCTGCTTTGGTTAAGTAGGCTGTGACATATCGTGCAACTGCAGTGGAATTGTCAGCAATTGTAATAATTGATGTATTTTGATTCTTCTGTTCTTTTTATATATATGTGTTCTTAGGTGATATACCTTGGACACTATGCCTGACTGAAGACATGAAGTTGTTTACTTGACCTGTTGCTAAAACTGGTCTAGGGAAACCAAAGCGGCATTTGGTGTAATATTTCCTTTTTTTTAAATATTTGAGACAACAATGTTTCCCATATTTGTGTCTTTGAAATTGTAAAATGTGTGCATGAAGGTCACTATGTGTTGTTTGTGAAGGGATTTTGCACGTGACATATTTTTGGATGAACTATAGGACTTTACAAGTACTATAGTTCAAACCAGCGAACTGCACAATTGGCTCAGTTTCTGTGTTTGTTTTCTAAATCATTGGGTTTGTGGGAAAAAAAATCCATGCTGGATTTAAAAAAAACCTTCTATGTTGTGGTACAATATATTTATTTCATCGTTTTACTGTTTATTTCTTGTTTCTTGCTAATCTTCTATCTGTTGGCTTGTTGCAGATTTTTGGGGCAGTTAGATACCTGTTGGCATACATTAAGAGTTTATTTCTTGTTACATTTTACTGGTATTTATTTATTATCTGTTTGTTTGATGCAGAATTTTGGCCAGTTAGATACAAGTTGGCGTATTCTAATTGTGCATAGTTTTGAAGTTGAAGTTTTGCTTATGTTCATGCACAGATTACGTATTAAATTTTGGTTTTAAGAATATTAAGTAAGCGTTTACAAGATTTGCCGGTAATCTCTGTTTTAGAGTAATGGTAGTATCATTACATTCGAACCATCCACAATTCTTTTTTATATATGCAATGTAGTGACCTGCATTGTTTTTGGCTCCTGAGTGGTCGATTAAACCTATTGTTGTGACAGTTTTCTTACCAAGTGATACTTGACCGTGTGTGAATCCAGTCAGCTTACAGTTGTTTTTGGTACCATCTGCATTGTAACACAAAAGCATTACTATTACATATTTACTATGTGTCTGTATGTGTAAACTGGAGCGATTATCTGGATTGCAGGTAGTACATAATCTGCCATGGTTTGCATTTTGTACAAGTTGCTGAAATGGAATGGATTCACAGTTAGGTATGGATACATACACGCAGCGGTCATTGGGGATTTGTTCCTCTGCCACATGGCTGCAGAGAGTGCATGTATGTTTCCACATTCATGAAATATGGAAGATTTCATTTATCGGTATGTTTTTGTTTTCCAGTACTTGTAGTAAGTACATTGGAAATTCTTGTGGATCTTCTTGTGAGCATTCCAGCACAGTAGTCCAATTTTTGTCTTAATCCATGAACACTGTTAGTGTTGTCAGGATAGTTGGTTGCATTTCTATGAAGGCCTAACATTTGCAAACACAATTGGTCTGTACTGTGTAAGTAAATGTTCTCAATAATTGGTGGCAATTGGAAAGAATATTTATTGCTACATTTGCGTAGCAATTTACACCAGTTGTATTTGAAAATTTGAATGGACCTGAAAGTTCTGTGTCAAAGTCATTTGTTCGGAGTGTGTTTTGCTTCTTTGAAGAAGTAGTTGAGTTACTTTGACCAGTAGATTCTTCTTTGGTTGTGGTACTTGATGAAATATTAGTTTATTTTTTTTTCTTTGGAGGAATTGCAATGAGATCCTGTATCGTTTCAGTTGCAAGTAGTTTTCTTTAGCAACGTTTTGCTTTTTGCAGAACAGGATAGGCTTTTAGATGGGGGTGCAGAGTGAATGCAGTCTATTGTATTCTAGAATGCAAGGAATATCAGCATTTACTTTACTTGCATCAAAGTTGATTAGAAATAGCCCGTCAAGTGTACGTAAGAGTGATAGTGCTACAAAGCTCATGCCTTCTTCTGAACTGCAAAACAGTGACATCACTGTCTTGAACAAATTTAGGAGCATCTTTAATCCATAATAGCATGTGGATGTTTGGTGGTGCTCCTCTGGCTTGGTATTCTTTTCTCCAAAAGAAGTGTTGAACTTCTCTGAGGGGAGGAACAGTCTTATTACAAATAAAGTGTAGCATAATAATGAACAATGAAGTGATGATGGAAATATCTTGATACACTCATAGGATCTAGGGATCAGAGTTCTCGTGGTGTGTTTATATCTATGTTTGTTTTGTTTTTGTTTGCTATGCATAGGAAATCGTGTAAATCTTCCCATGCATATTCTGCACAACTTCTTGTAACACAAACCAAGTGGGTGGCCCAAAGTTTCTTATCATACAGCGTACATCTCCGTGACATTGGAACCAGTATTCTTTTGTACCATGCATGTTTGCTAAAAGATTTGTAATACTTACTTTTTGTAATAATTGCATAGCTGACATATTTTTAAAATGGGTATCTGATTTGAATGTGTGTGCAACTCTGTAGCATAGAGTTGCTAGTTCACTTTCAAAGAGAAGGTGGAATATGTATTCCACATTTTGTCTGAATCTGGGGTCGACATAATACATTCATAAAGAGCGATATTCTGATGCTGTTATCTGTGTGGGTTTATCTATGTACCTACCTCCTTTTCCAGTAGGAAAGAGTAGAGGAAAGGCCTGTGCTTCTATACTTTTTTTCCATATGCTGATTGGAGATGCTTTGGTGGTCACATTTGGTACATTTCCAGTGCATCATCTACAGTGTCTTTAGAGTGTAAAGGATGAATTGTATAATGGTCTAAAATATTGGATTCTGTAGCAGAATTTAGAAGTTGAAATTGACCAATTTCTGGTGACTCTTGAATTGTTTCTCTCAGGTTTTCTTCAATATTAATTTGTTTGTAGTATTCATTGTTGTTTTTTAGATATTGCAGCGCTTGTCTAACTTTACGTAAGTACACGAGTACACGAGTTGTCACCAAATGTGTTTGTCTTTTGTAGGTACACCATTTATTAAGATAATTAAACATTGATCTATTGGACATTGCACTCCTAGAGTGTGTACATGTTCTTTGAGATCTAATGGTAAATAAACTACTTTGCCACAAATGTATTTCACTAATTCTGAGGGAGGTAATTTTGCTGTTTTTGGTTGAAGGCATATTATTGCTTGAAATGGGTGCACTGTTTGAATTATGATGCTCTCATATAAATTTAGTGGTTGCAGGGGTTTTGGTAGTGGGAATAATTCCAAGTTATTTGTGATGCCACGTGAAGGTGGTTGGTTGTTGTCAAGTTTTGCAGTGCAGTAATTGCAACATATTATGGGGTCAGTAATTTCGTATTTGTTTTCTGCTAGAAGGTAGTGAGCTAATTGGAACCATTTGGAATCTTCATTGTCTTCTATTTTGTACGTTATGTCTACAGTTATTGTGCTACTTTTATAAAAAGTCCTACGTCAACACACAGACACATGGTTTGGTACTTCAGCAGAGGTACTTTTAAACTTTAGTATTTCTTTTTTGTATGTGTTTAATAGAAGGTTGCTATTTGTACAGTAGTTGCTAGTTTAATGTAAAGCTATTGCATTTTGTAAGTGGCTTTCATCTTCCAAAATATTTTCACTGGATATGCTCTATTTCGTCAAGTAGTTGTTTGACTGTACCAGGTATAAAATTGTTATTTAAATTGGCTAGTGCTAAAGCAGGACTTTTAGCATAGTAGAGTTAATGGACTAGATGTCTTATAGTTGAATGATATGTTGATATCATTTTGATATGATGGAAGGTGCTTTTGCAAATAGGTCCTGAAATGCAGGCTAATGAATGTCTGTGTAGTCCTGTGTATTTGCGCACTGGACAGGCATCCATATTTTGTAGTAGTTTCATTTTGAATTTGTCTTTCCTTTTTACATACTGTTTGAGGAACTGGCGTAAAGATTTGAAAGATTTTTTGGCAATGTTACGCATTGATGTGCACGGGCATTTGTAAACTGGATGTTTTGGTTCAGTAGAATGGAGAGGTGATACTGAGGTTTCTGGGGATATTTTTGTAAGTTGAGTTTCTTGTTCCATAATTGTGTTATTAAGTATTTCATACCCTCGTCCACTGCTATGTATGGCAATTGTTTTTTTTTTTTTTATAGGCTCCTTCATTAAAATATCGTTTTGTGCTCATGGTGTGTCTCCATTCACCTCCACAGATGTTTAAGAAGCAATTTTTGTTGATATTCCATTTATTGAGTAGTCTTTTTGTAGTTTAGTAGTGAGTTTTGTTAGTGGTTTCATTTTGTTTAATCCTAAAATAAATATCTTCCTTTTGAGAAGGATTACACTGTCTATGAGAGCTTCTAGAATTAGTTTTCTACGGTAGGTTTTAAGAGTTTTGCATAATTTCTCTCCTGTTTTTATAAGGTTCTGAAGGACTCTGTGGCAGAACATTGTTTGTAAAATATTTTATTTGGTATGGTTACTTGCCACTACATCAAGATTTATAGGTGCAGCATTAGAAGTAGTGGTAGTTGAAGTCTTGTTAATCACTTTCTGTTTCTTTTACATTTTGATAGAAGAGGCAAAGTTTCTGTACTGGAAGCTTGTTTTGTTTTGCTTAATGACTGTATTAGCTGTTTTGTTTGAACTTTTTGTACAAAATCTGCTAGAGATGGATGCTTATTTTGGACATTTTTATTTTTATTTTCTCTAATTGTGTGTTGCTTTCTATGGAGTTTCTTTTTGATAGGCATTCTTTGGGGTCTATTGAAAAAAAAAGAAAGTGTGGATTGGGCTGTTGTGCAGTGTATGCGTGCTTTGTGCATGAGTGTCTGAGTATGATGGTAAGGATGAGTGTGGATGTGTGTGATTGTGCAATGGGCAGCTATATCAAGTTGGGAAGGCTATTCTTGTATTTGTGTGTTACTATACTGGGCTTCAGATTACAATATAAAGTATGCAGCTGGTAAGGGGAAGCACTAATACTACATCTAAAGGTAAAGGGTTAATACACTTGTTTGTTCTACAATACTAAAATGTTAGTGTGTTTCAGTAACAGCTAGAATATTATGTTAGTATTGTTCTTACGTTTTGTATGGAAAGAGTAGGTTGCTTCTAAGTTCTTGTTCGTACTTCAGACGCCGCTGCTTTTCAGGAGGGTGTTCTTCACTGCAATTGTAAAAGAAAGAAGTTATTGAATATGAGTGTTTATAGCACTTTTGTTAATGTAGACATTGTTTTTTTGTAGTAGTAGTGTTTTCATATAACTGAGCACAGTATGCACATGCACTTTCCTTTGCCTATGTGCATCCTGTATATTTTATTTAGAATCTGTTAGTTGAATATGTTTTTCAAATGAGTATAATAGTAAACGTATAGAGCACACTTGTTTTTTTTTAATGTTATGTTACTGGATGTTAAGTGATAGTAGAAATAATCGTATGCATTGCTTGCTATTTTTACAGTGTAAATGGCCAAGATTGTACAGAAAAACATGCAATGTATGCATTTGTGAAGGTGTGGGAAATAAAGCAGACGGATTTCATATAGAGGCAGTGCTGTTATTTCAGCTGGGAGCCTTTCTAATGATACTGTCTGTGTGTGTGCTTCAATGAAGATGCATGTACTCATCCTGGCTGTGTGTAATTTTATAATATACTGTTATTTCTCCCATCTTTTCATATGAAATAACAGGTTTGCAATTGACACTTCATCATAGCAGATGGGAGAAATTACAGTAAGTTCATTTTACAGTTTATACAAGGTAAGTGGCAGTTACTCTGTTTATATGTATTCATAGAAGAGCTTTACATGTAGTATGTAGAAAATATTCATACCTGTAGTCTGTGTTCATGCATGTGGATGTGCATGAATCTGCAAGTAGCAATTTTGGGGAGTTTTATAGTAGTTGTTGCTGTAGGTCCTTTGCAGTCACAACCCAATTGTACTTAGAATGATCAATAGTACATCTAAAGTGCTGATCTGTGATGATAGAGTTAGTTGTAGAGTTCTTGGATGTGATTGGTGGATGATTGGGTGACTGCTTAACAGTAGCCAATGAGGAAATGGTGCAGAGCGGGAAGTGGAAAGGGTAGAAGGGCTGCTCCAGTGTTGCACGCTCCGCGGGCAGGGTGTGCCACATCTGGGGTTTCTCAGCAAATCCAGCATGGAAAGGGGACTGTAGGGATCAGCCAATCAGATGTTGAGGTGTGGTTTGTGTTGAAAGAGGCTGTGTGTAGTGAAGATGGCAGAGGTGGAGAAAGTCAGGGTGTTGGTAGTTGGAGATATGTTTGTGCATGGTTTGGAGCAGTATGCAAAATTCAGGAATGTGGCAAACAATTTTGATGTTAAAGGAGTGGAGGAAGTGTGGAGCACTGTGCCTGATTTCAATGTGCAGGGAATCGTACAAGTTTGTGGAGATATGGGCAGGGTGAACAGTCCACATGCAGTTGTTTTGCAGTGTGGTGCTTTGCATTTGGGCTATGTCAGTGCCCTTACTTTGTTGGCAGAGTTGGAACACTTGGTTCAGGCATTAATGAAAATACTTCCAAATTCCAAGGTTATTTTTTCTGGTTTAGTACCTAGGTCAATATGGGACAATAGTTGTGTTTTTTGTCCTCAGCAAAATATTGCCAGGTGTGCAATCAACCGAGGCATGTTTGCTTTCATGCTTAGAGCTGGTATGTTCTTTTGTAATAATGAGAAGATTGATTCTGGTAATGCTGTTTATTTTAAAGAAGATGGCATTTCTTTATCTTTTATGGGGAATGCCATGCTGTTTTGGAACATAAGGGTTGCTTTGGAGAAGCTAATATGAAGATTTTTGGAGGAAAATAGGAACAAAAATACACAAAATACAAAATAAAAGGTGTTTCTGAAGCATCTGCAAAAAAAACAAAAAAGGCTCTTTTCAGAGCCAACCTCAAAGGGGGAATGGGGCACACTATTTAAATTTTCATTCCCCACGTTCAGATTTTTTTGATTTGTCCGTGGACATCACGGTTGTCCGCGGACATCGCATATTACATACGGGGATTTGGGGTTGAGAGGCATGCAAATGAGACTGAGCAGAGCAAGGGATTGGTTAATAAGGTTTACTGAGTGTGTTGTGTAAGGAGAGAGTTTTCCAGTAGGTCTTTTTCCTGAGAGAAGAGCAGATGGCTATGGCTGTGTGTTTCAGAAAGCAGATTGTTTTGATTTTGGGAGATTTGTGGATAAATTGATTGGAGGTGCATGCAGATCGCTGTGGAGTGGCTGCACATCTTGGATTCTCTCATGTGGAAGTGCACTGGCATGGAGTGCGTGGAATGAAGTGGCTGGATTTGGTACCTCTCTGTGCTACTTTGGCGACACAGCATCATCCAGACATTATTATTATTTATTGTGGAGTGAACAGTTTAGGACATGTGTCTGGAATCTCTTTGCAATTTGTAATGAAAGAAGGACTTGGGAAAGTCATGGACATGTATCCAAACTCCAAAGTATTTTTTTCCCTGTATTGCTCAGAGAAAAATGTGGCTGCTTTCTTTTTCATTTGGTCCACAAATGGAGAAAGCAAGGCGCAATGTTAACATGGCCCTTTGTGTCTTTTTGAAAGATGTTGGTATGTCCTCTATTCAGAATGAAAACATTATGGGGGTAATTCCTAGAAATCAGCACACAAGTGGCGCACGCGGCTAGTGCACAGCGTGTGTGTGCGGCAGTCTGCACCAGCCGTGTGCTCCAAAATCCATTTCCGCACACAGCATATTCATGGATTTCAACATCCATAACCAGCCGTGGTGCAGAGTAGCTCAGCGACCCTGCAGCAGTGCCAGTTACGCCCCCAACACCTCCCCGTGTGCCATGAACAGCGCGCAAATCCCAAACATGGCGCACAGCCCAGTGGACCAGAATACAGCCCCCCAACCACGAAAACGTCTGTAAAAATCCCTGCGCACCCCTCCGAATACATGTACCACGCTGCATGGGAAGTGTTACACGCGATTAGCCCTGTGCGAGCGGGGTATGTGTACTTCGGGGGTGCGCAGGAAGTTTTACACGCAATTGGGACAGTGCGAGTGGAGTACTTGTATTTCAGGGGTGCACGGGAAGTTTTACACGCCATTGTCCCTGTGTGAGCGGGGTACGTGTATTTCGGGGGTGCGCGGGAAGTTTCACACGCGATTGGCCCTGTGTGAGGGGGGTGTGCAGGAAGTTTTACACGCAATTGGCCCTGTGCAAGCGGGGTACGTGTATTTCTGGGGTGCGCAGGAAGTTTCACACGCGATTGGGCCTGTGTGAGCGGGATATGTGTATTTCTGGGGTGCGCAGGAAGTTTTACATGCGATTGGCCCTGTGCGAGCGGAGTACGTGTATTTCAGGGGTGCGCAGGAAGTTTTCCACGCGATTGGCACTGTGCGAGCAGGGTATGTGTATTTCAGGGGTGCGCAGGAAGTTTTACACGCGATTGGCCCTGTGTGAGCGGGGTAGTGTATTTCTGGGGTGCATGGGAAGTTTCACACATGATTGGCCCTGTGCGAACGTGGCACGTGTATTTCGGGGGTACGCGGGAAGTGTTACATGCGATTGGCCCTGTGCGAGCAGGGTACGTGTATTTCTGGGGTGCCTCAACTAATTGGCAGTGTGTGTCCTCCCAGGTGTGCCCTCTCCTCCCCTCTCCAGGGCCTGCAGGCAGACCCCAACACAGGGGTACACACAGCCCCCCTGGCCATGCCCCACAAGCAGCCCATCCACCCTGGCGAAGCCCCCAGCCAGCCCACATGTCACCATGCAGAAGTGAGCACTGACTCATGTCCCCCAGCACCCCCATCCACCCAGCATTGAGGGGAACCTGCCAGCAGGCCCTGACTCATGTCCCCCAGCACCCCCATCCACCCAGCATTGATGGGCACCTGCCAGCAGGCCCCGACTCATGTCCCCCAGCACCCCCATCCACTCAGCATTGAGGGGCACCTGCCAGCAGGCCCCGACTCATGTCCCCCAGCACCCCCATCCACCCAGCATAGAGGGGCACTGCCAGCAGGTCCCGACTCATGTCCCCCAGCACCCCCATCCACCCAGCAGTGAGGGGCACCTGCCAGCAGCACCCGACTCATGTCCCCCAGCACCCCCATCCAGCCAGCATTGAGGGGCACCTGCCAGCAGCCCCGACTCATGTCCCCCAGCACCCCCATCAACCCAGCATTGAGGGGCACCTGCCAGCAGGCCCCGACTCATGTCCCCCAGCACCCCATCCACCCAGCAGTGAGGGGCACCTGCCAGCAGGCCCCGACTCATGTCCTCCAGCACCCCCATCCACCCAGCATTGAGGGGCACCTGCCAGCAGGCCCCGACTCATGTCCCCCAGCACCCCCATCCACCCAGCATTGAGGGGCACCTGCCAGCATGCCCCAACTCATGTCCCCCAGCACCCCCATCCACCCAGCAGTGAGAGACACCTGCCAGCAGGCCCCAACTCATGTCCCCCCGCACCCCCGTCCACCCAGCAGTGAGGGGCACCTGCCAGCAGGCCCCGACTCTGCAGGCCCTGACTCATGTCCCCCAGCACCCCCATTCACCCAGCAGTGCGGGGCACCTGCCAGCAGGCCCCGACTCAAGTCCCCCTGCAACACAAAAGGAAGCTGCACAATCATGGGCCTCATGTGCACCAAAATACCACAGCACGCCACCCCAGTCTTGACATGCAATGATTTCAACAATCCACCCCACACCGACATGCCTATGTCAGGACACAAATCAAAAGTCAACCATGTACATCAACACATGCCCGTCACACACACACACTGTTTGCCATAGATTGTGTAAAACCACATTTTGACATGCATGAACCCATTGAGCGAATCCCATACATGGAATTAAAATATCAAAATGTATTATAAACATAATCAATGTAATGAAATGAAAGGGAAAACATAATACAAACATGAAATAAATGCATGTCCAAAAGTATGAAAAATGAAATGTAGATGCAATCCAAATAAATCCTAAAGAAAAATGGTCCAAATTCTCTGTCCACCAAAACAAATCCAAAGGAAACGTAAAAATCAAATTCCATTGCCCCATGGTGAAATCCAAAGAAAATGTACACATAAATCCAAAGTCCAACTATGTACAAGCAATTTTGAAAGGGTCCATGAGTCCAACAAAAGAACTGAAACCTATCTAATAAAATAACTAAGAAATAACTATATAGAAAAGTGTGGGGCACAGTCCAATCACCCCAAAAGAAATGAAAACAAAAATGAAACCTAACACTAAAAACTATTTACAATGGCGGCAGGCTAGTCCGACGGCTCACTTTCCGATGTCCTGGGCCAGGGCATCATCGAACTCCTGGTCAATGTGCTGGAGGCGGTCCTCTTTCATGGCCCGAGGGTTCACAGGGACGATGCCATGTTGGACTCCCTGCGAATAGCCTCGAGGCACTCGGCCCGCCTCAGTGCCCTCTGCCTGGAGTTCTCCGCCCTGACCATTGTGAGCCATGCCTCTTCCACCCGCCGCCCCTCCAAATCTATAAGCTGGCCCAACCACAGCCACACAGAAGGCACACCCATTCCATGGTCCTCCTGCCTTCGGGCCGATGCCTGCCCCTCTGATGTTGATGGACCCGAGCCATCATTGCTCCCACCTAGAGCCTGCTGCTGCTGTCCATGTGCCCTGTCCAATGATGCCTGCACATCCTCCATCTGCTGGTCTCCAGTTGTTGGGGTGTCCACCCCTGCTGGACCGCCGACTCCCGACTGTGGCAGGGATGGGATCTCCACCAAGCTGGCTGTGTTGGTCGGGCCAGGTCCACAGGGGGCCCTGGTGGAATCTGGGCCGGAAGACGGCAGGGAGAACAACTGTCGCATAGTCTCCACAGAGGAGGAGAGGTCAGCCAGAGTGCGCAACACATGTAGGAACCCACCAACCAGGGCCCCTCCCAACAGTGCCACGTTGCGATGCTGCTCTTCGTGATGGCGTGCGTGCACCCCCCAGCAAGCATGCACGTCATCACGAATGACGCGACACCAATCAGGACGGAGCCCATACGGTCATGGGACTCCTCGTCCTCGTCCGCAGGTAGTGGAGAGGCAGATGATGTGGGCCTCCTCCATACCTGCGGACGGGCCTGGGATGGGGCATCCCTGCTGGTGCATGGTGGTGCAGTCACAGGGTCAGGGACAGCAACATGCATAGGCCCCTCCGCGGTGACCTGTGGTGCCTCCTGACCCTGGCTCTGGACTGCACCACTTGCACCAGTGGTACTACCCCCACCAGGCCCCATGTGCGGCTCAGTAGCAGACTCCTCCTCCTCTGTGTCTCCGCACCGTCTTCCTCCATTGCAAGCCCCTGTGGGGGCTCACCCGGCCCTTCCGCTACAGCCGTAGTGGCAGACGCGGCACCAGTTCCCTCTCTCCCGGATGATGGCAATTCCTGGGAGGGTGGCAGGGCCTTGCGTCGCCGCCCGGTGGAGGCATCCCCGCCGCTTAGCTCCACAGCGCCGTCTCCGCCCTCTTCTTCACTGGACGCTGCGTAGAGGGAGACATAGAACACAAGCATCAGGGTACTGTACAATAGTCCCCTGGACAGGAAGCAATAATACATGAGTGGCACTGTCAAACGTCACTTCCATCCTGTCCCTCCACAACACATGGGTGAATGCACACAACACACATGCAGAAACAAGCACAGCACATGCAATCAACATCAGCATCCATGTACAAGGGCCTCTGTTAACCAAAATGTTGCCTTAAAACTCACATGCATCTTGGCTCATACTGACCCCATGCACACACATCACCGGAGGGTCATGCATCATGGCTCGTACACCACAGACACAGTGGATACAACGGTGACCAGACTACATGAGACGGACATGTGTCATGCATCCATGGCGTTTCAAAGTCACACACACACTTCTTAGACACAAGACATGCACACCATACATGTACATGAGAGCAGCACCCATCCCTCACCCCCCCTCCATGTCCAAGAACATAGACTGGCATGCAGTCATGTGTGCATTCCGCATACAGCTCCCCATGTTGCATTGGAACACACGCACCATCCATATGGTTCACACATTACTGGTCTGACATGCATGACCATGATGTCCCTGCACACACACATCCATACATGGCCTATGTCACACATACAGGCAAGTATCAGACTACCAGCACACTGAAACATGCCCTGTCTCACACAGCAAAGCTTGGCCACTTACCGCTCAACTCCAGACGGGTCTGCCACCGAAGGATCTGGGCATGGAACACTGGGCCGATGCGTTCCAGGGCCCTCATCTGGATGTTGCTCATGCTGACCCGGCACCCCTCTGCATCCTCTCCCTTCACGAGGCGCCGGGCCTTGTAGAGGGTCCTGGACCTGAAGTCCTCCCAGCGCTTCCAGACGTGCTTGATGTCGCGGGTTGCCACCCCCTCCGCGTTGATGGCAACCACTAAGTCCTCCCAGATCCTCTCCCGTCCTTCCTTGTTGGCGCGTGATGTTCCGAAGAGGGCATTATAATGCCACAGGACATGCTCCACCAGGACACCAACTTCCTTCTCACTGAAGCTGGTGGCCCTCTGCCTCTCTGGCTGGGGGTCGCCAGTGGTCTCGGATGGTGTTTGGCCCGACATGGCGACCCCCCAGGCAGGCGTGGGTTGGAAACTGGGTCCTGGGGCTGGGCTGTGGAGTGATGGTATCTCAGTTAGGAGTTTTGTGTTCCAGCAGGGGTGGACACAGCAACTGGACCCCTGCAGATGGCTGACGTGCAGGCACCAAATAGCAGGGGACGTGGGCAGCAGGAAGGCAGCAGCAGATGGCAGGTGGGAGCGTGCTCGGGGCTCATGGGGGCAGGAAAATGGCCTTTTGGGCAGGAGCGTGGTCTTCCATGTGTTTTCGTGTGGCCAGCTTGATACGGAGTGATTTGGCACGTGAAAAAAGTGCATGTCAGCGTGAAATCTGAGGAAAGGCCCTTAGCGCGTAAGCGCTTCTGTGACGTTACTCACGCAGACGTTTCCCTCTTGACGTGTGCATAGTGGTTCAGTGCGTAAAAAAACTGCATGTCCGCGTGTGAATGCGTGTAATCCGAGGAAAGGGCGTATGCGCGTAAGTGATGCGACGTGCACAGGAGTGTCCCTCAGCACGGGTTAAAGTTGAGTGGGGCTTGCAGTTCGTTGTACATGCCTTTCGTGGAGACCGACGTGTGTTGCTATTTTGTGTTGTTTCGCGCGCCATCACAACTTCACAGCGGATCAAGGATGTATCTCTTCTTTTGGCGGGGGTATAGGCTACGCGTGTTTTTCATCATCGCACTAGTCTGACGGTGAGTCGCGCACGCTATTTTTCCCACTGCGGGTGCCCCTGTGTATCGCGTACCCGTTTCCGAGGTCCTAGTAGCCTGCATGTCCCACGCGTATGGATTTTTCGTGTTCCTGGGTGCCACTGCATATTGCGGGAGGTTAATTCCACGCACGTAGGCTGCAGGGGTTGCGTGCACGGTTTTACTGCAGTTTTGGGGTGCCTGAGAGATGCGTGACCCGTCACTACACCAAAGGGGTCACATACAGCCTTGCAGGTGCAGGGGTGCTGTTAACATCTTGCATCCCACCCCCTTCACCCAATTGCCAGGGACAATTTTGGTGTACACCTCCCATTGGCACTCCTCCATCTGTGCCAGCACTACTCCATCTGTGCCATGGTTGGGAGGCCACCAAAGGGTAGGGGCGCCTCATCTGGGTGTACTCCTCATGGCGGGCATAGTCAGGGAGGTGGAGGGGGTGACCAGGGAGTAGGGGGACTCCAGAGTGTCCAAGGTGGCCGCAGAGGGGGAAGAGGCAGGGGTGCGCCACTTGTGCACGATGTTGTGCCATGTGTCGGTGCAATCATGCCACCACCCCCTGTGTTTCAGGGAGATGCAGCTTCTGCATCTGGCACTGGCACCCGTGTGGCCCAGCAGTTCGTTTCATCGACTGCCATGGGACCAAAGGTAGTGGTAGCTGCAGGTGCAGCTGTGGACACCACCACCCAGGCTCAGGGTCTGCCAGCGCAGGCTGTGTTGGCACTTGAAGAGTCCTTGGAAGATTTCCAACAGGGCAGGAGGCAAACTGTAGGTGCACGCAGGGCTGCCCTGACCGAGACACATGTCCCTGGGGCAGTAGTGTCATCTGCTGCCCCGACCAGCCGGGTGTTGGCAAGTGTAGGGGCAGATGCAGCCAACAACACCCCGGTTGTGAGTCTGTCAACCAGGACAGTCGCGGTCAAGGACCCTGCCACAGCAGATGTTGCTGTGCATGGTCCTTTAGAGGGCACACAGCTGCCACTGACGCACGTCAGGCCTTTGGTCGTCCCTCCACCTGCAACTCCCTTGGCTCAATCCACCGGTGCCACTGGCCATACTGATCAGGGTGGCATTTGCCAGCCAGGGTCTGTGCCACAATCCAAGAGGAGGAATGTTGCACCTGCAGCACAGGCTGGGACCTCACACACAGCCACAACCTCCTGCATGTCGAGGAAGAAGCCTTTCTGCAACCAGGAACTGGACTTCCTCGTAGACTACGTGCGGGACCACAGCCGTGACATGCTAGTGGGGCCTAATTGTCAGCCTACGGCTGCCCACCGTGATACCCACTGGAAACAAGTTGCGGAACATGTGAGTGCATTCGGCCATGAGGTGCGCACGGCGCAAGAGTGCAAAAAGCGTTGGAATGACCTCAAACGCAGCACTAAGGCTAAGCGTGCCTCAAATTACAACTTGACTCTGGTGACTGGCAGTGGGCCTGCACCTGAGGAGGAAGACCTCACTCCGCACGAGTCCCTCTTTGCGGAGTTCATACCACCTGAATTGGTCGAAGGAGTGGGAGAGATGCCGGACTTTGATGCCCAATACAGTGAGTGTTGCTGCGTGTTTGTTGAGGACATGTGTGTTTTACTTGTGTGATGTGTTGTGCATGACTGCCACTACATGTCATGTGTACCTGGTTCTGATGTGCAAGTAATGCAATGCTTCAATGATGCATTGCTGCTCTGCAGGATGGTGGACATGTGGAGAGGACGGGGACTGTCTGCATCAACACTATTGCACCCTACTCACATGCTGGTCACCAGGATGCCCCTCCGATCCATGTTCCAGCTCACTGGCCCTTCTGCATGTAGCCTGGGGTGACCTTGCTCTCAGCCCTGGGACTATGTCATAGCAAGACTGACGTGCATGTGTCCTCTGCCTGCATGTGAGTACTCCACGTAGGCATGCTCCCTTGCCCCTCCACCCCCCTCTGCACCCCAATTTCACCTTTGCACTGGTCTGCTTCAATATTGCAGTTGAGTACTTGCCTGTTCATGCGTCCTGTGTACATGCTAACTTCCACCAGCCAATCTGCCAGACATATGCTGTGGGGTACATCCTTTGTACTTGATGCAGGGTGTCTCACTTGGACTGTGCAGAGGTCAGATGCCCCGCAGGGACATGAGTGCCCATTCATGCCCCGTGTGGATTCCATGCATGCCCCTATGTGTCCTTGACTGGATGATCATTGTACGTGTCCAGGGTGACCTACATTGCATGGCATTTCATCAGCCTTCCCATGGCCACTTTGGCTTAGTCCTGCGTCGCACACATGTTTAGGGTGTGACAGTCTGTATGGCTCACATGCCTCAGCCTGTTTCATGGCAAATGACTCTGTCCAACTGGTGTAGTGTCTTCTTCACACGTGGGTGTAGTCCTGAGGTTTCATCATGAGTCCTGCTTACTGTCCCATCATCATCTGCTGTGTTGTCACTTGACTCACACGATGCAATTGATGCTAGTGAACACTGTCTGTCAATACATAGGTCTATGGTCATCCTTTTGATACCATGCAAGGCATCCCTGCATTTGCACTTGGGGGAAGGGGTGGCTTGCTTGTAGCCATGGTACCCATTGCATGCACATTGCACGTGATGGATGAAGTTGACCTTGCACTGCCTTCACATTTTCTGATACACATCATGAAGTACTTGTACATGTGGATAGTGAGTAACGTACAAATGTGCTGCACTGCATCGACCCACTTCAGAGCGATTTAACACCCTTCTACATGCCTAATCACAGAAGCAATGTCAAGTTGACCCAGCATGCATGGCAGGTTCTCTTTTGTGTGTGACATGTCTGCTTCATGTGTTTGGTGTCTGTGTGATGTCTATGTGTGTGTGTGTTGTGTGCTTCTAACATGTGTGGTGACCTTTTTTCTCTCTACTTTTCAGATGGTGATGCAATGGAGCCAGTGGATGGTGTTGTCATGCCAGGCACAGGGTTGTTATCACTACAGCAACCCGGCACAAGTGGGGGTCGTGGGGTGATAGGCCACGAAAACCCACACGTGCTACAGTCCATCTTGTCTTTGGCTGGCAATGAGTCCAGCCCTGATGACCACTCTGACGTCCATGTCGAGTTGGATGTGCATCAGGTCCATATGTCAGGGGTGAGTGATTCGGATGTGGGCACTCCTCTGTCCGTGACACCTGCACTGAGGAGTCAGACAGTCTTGGAACCTCCGCCTGTGGTGGATCGGGACACAGGGTCACCCTCCACACCAGTCACTGATGTGCCTGGGCCATCACGTCGATGGGGGCATGTAGTCGTGCAGCCGCGGGCGGTGCCAACACAACGAGGATTCCCGGTCCTTGGGTCCCGCAGGTGTCAAGCCCAGCAACGCGGTCGCCGCGCACAACCCCTGTATACTGAGTGGAAGCAAGACATGACTGCCAATTCTGAACGCCAGGGGGCAGCAATGAAGAACATTGCTGTGAGCATGGAGCGTGTGGCCCAATCCGTGCTCCCCCCTGCTAGGCAGGTGCTTCTCCAGCAGCAGGCGGCACGGTCCACAGCCCGCTCGCTCAGGCTGGGCATGGGGTCCTCAGACAGGGCATGCCAGGCTGAAATGTTGTCTCTGTGTGAAGCAATTGCTGCTCACGCAGAGGCACACATGGAGGCCCTGAGGGAGGAGTATGCTTCCCTCAGATCCACTCTGGGTGTCCTTCTGATGTACCAGAGGGAGCGCTCAGAGGAGAGGTTTGCGCAGCTTGAGTGTACCATCTCGGCTGAGCTACATGCTTGCCGGGAGGTGCATCAGTTGTCCAGCCAGGCCTTGCAGGAGGAACTCCGTGTTACACGTCTTACCTTGCAAGAGGAAGCACGCATATCACGTGAGGTTCTGCATGCAGACCTATGTGTCATCACCGCACAGAACCAGGATCACCTGTCTGGCAGACTTGCTGCCGACGAGGGGCAAGCTGCGGCTAGGCGTGGTTAGGCTCCTGTGACAAGTCCTCCTTTCCAGGAAGAGCCAGACTCGGACGACGAGGTATGTCCCACATAGGTCGGGCTGTGCAGGCGTTGAGCCCATGGAGTTTTTTTTTCCTCAACATCATTGCATGTGGGTGTTGAGCAGCACCCTGTACCTCCCCCCTCCTGGGTGCCTCCCCCGGGTTGTATGTAGCCATTTTTGATTTTTCTTTCAGTTTAGTTAGTTAAGTTTCTATTTGATGGTTTAATTAGGTAATGTAGGTTTTGATTGTTAGTGTAATTATTTAATATAGTTTAAAATTGCTTGTCTGTTGTGCTTTCATGTGACAGTGTGGTGCTTTGTGGCTTTTGAAAGCATCCACTGTCTGTTCCAGCTGGTCCCTTCAAGCTTGTCTCGTGTATGTGTTTGCAGCTTGGGTTCCTGATTCACATATGCCACTCCTGCTTCCCTTATCCATGGGCTCGCAAGGATGGTTTGGTGTAACAGCCTATTACACAAGGACTTTGGACTGTCATATCTGTGGCATGTCTGCTGCTGTACTACTTGTGTTGACACCCCTAGTGGGGATGATAGGGGTGATTTTGACCACAGTTCTTCCTATGCTAGATGGGTGGTTTCATGATTCATGTGTGCATTAATTGCTATACATTGTGTAGTGCGTTTCTTATCTTTGCTGTACATGTGCTTCATGCAATTCATGCTGCAGACAGTGGCTGACACACTTTGGCTGGGAAAGTTGCACTGACGGAGTGATTTCAGATGTACGTCTCTGACATGGTCCACTCATGACATGCCTGAGGAGACACACACAGGGAAATTTCATGCATTAATCATGTTTTTTCTGGCCTTTCTGCAGGGGGATGAGCCTCCAGACCACCTTTCCCGGTAGACATGGCCCATTGGATGTCTGGAAGCTGGCCACGTTCGGTGGTGCAGACATGCACATGTGTGCGTAGGCAGAGCCACAGGGATTGCGCTCATACATCTTACAGAAGCTGACGTGTTTCGAGGAACTCCAGGCAAGGTGAGCAGCACAAGGGGGCCACACTGCAGCCAACCGTCCACCAGGACAGTTGCACATGCATGCTACGTAGCACCACTGATGGTGAGCTTGGACAGATATTGGTGTTGAAGCGCACAGTACGGCTAAGATGCATTGGTGGAGTAATGGGTAGTTGATGGGAAAGTTGTCAGGGGAACATGCAGGGGCAGTGGCACATATCCTCCGGTCCAACATGGTCCATTGAGGCAGTTGTATTAGCCATGTAGCGTTCCAAGACAGGGAAAGAAGCAGCTCACAGGGACAGACAGCGAGGGACAGACTTGTGTGCAGTGCATTTCATTTACGGGTTTGAATTGCCACATGCACTACCTACTTTATTTAGGTTATGCTGGAACACGACTTGTACTGAATTGGTACCTTGCTAAATGCATCTGAATGCTTACCCAGGGAACATTGGATGTTATTTGAATCTTGACACATTGGTCTTACATTTGCCACGCACCCACCGGCGCATTACATACTGCATTGACTGTGTATGAACCATCACAGGGGGAATCTCACGTATGGGTACGAAGCACCACACCAGATAGTTTGTACAGTATCTTGTTACTTTGGGGCATGCATGGTGGTGTGTGTGTGTGTGTTATGGGGACGCACAGATTAGTGACTCTGGCTCTCTTTGCAGCATTGAACTGCTCATGTTACCGGACCTGAGAGTGCACAGGCAGGAGGCCAGCACTCAACCCAGAGATAAGTTTCTCTTTGACTTCAATTTGAGTAATTTGGTACTGTGTGCATGATGTACACGTTTGGTCTGATTGTGTATGTGTTAATGTGATTATTATGTTTTTGTACATTCCCTTTTGCACCCCCATCCACCCAGCATTGAGGGGCACCTGCCAGCAGGCCCCGACTCATGTCCCCCAGCACCCCCATCCACCCAGCATTGAGGGGCACCTGCCAGCATGCCCCAACTCATGTCCCCCAGCACCCCCATCCACCCAGCAGTGAGAGACACCTGCCAGCAGGCCCCAACTCATGTCCCCCCGCACCCCCGTCCACCCAGCAGTGAGGGGCACCTGCCAGCAGGCCCCGACTCTGCAGGCCCTGACTCATGTCCCCCAGCACCCCCATTCACCCAGCAGTGAGGGGCACCTGCCAGCAGGCCCCGACTCAAGTCCCCCTGCAACACAAAAGGAAGCTGCACAATCATGGGCCTCATGTGCACCAAAATACCACAGCACGCCACCCCAGTCTTGACATGCAATGATTTCAACAATCCACCCCACACCGACATGCCTATGTCAGGACACAAATCAAAAGTCAACCATGTACATCAACACATGCCCGTCACACACACACACTGTTTGCCATAGATTGTGTAAAACCACATTTTGACATGCATGAACCCATTGAGCGAATCCCATACATGGAATTAAAATATCAAAATGTATTATAAACATAATCAATGTAATGAAATGAAAGGGAAAACATAATACAAACATGAAATAAATGCATGTCCAAAAGTATGAAAAATGAAATGTAGATGCAATCCAAATAAATCCTAAAGAAAAATGGTCCAAATTCTCTGTCCACCAAAACAAATCCAAAGGAAACGTAAAAATCAAATTCCATTGCCCCATGGTGAAATCCAAAGAAAATGTACACATAAATCCAAAGTCCAACTATGTACAAGCAATTTTGAAAGGGTCCATGAGTCCAACAAAAGAACTGAAACCTATCTAATAAAATAACTAAGAAATAACTATATAGAAAAGTGTGGGGCACAGTCCAATCACCCCAAAAGAAATGAAAACAAAAATGAAACCTAACACTAAAAACTATTTACAATGGCGGCAGGCTAGTCCGACGGCTCACTTTCCGATGTCCTGGGCCAGGGCATCATCGAACTCCTGGTCAATGTGCTGGAGGCGGTCCTCTTTCATGGCCCGAGTGTTCACAGGGACGATGCCATGTTGGACTCCCTGCGAATAGCCTCGAGGCACTCGGCCCGCCTCAGTGCCCTCTGCCTGGAGTTCTCCGCCCTGACCATTGTGAGCCATGCCTCTTCCACCCGCCGCCCCTCCAAATCTATAAGCTGGCCCAACCACAGCCACACAGAAGGCACACCCATTCCATGGTCCTCCTGCCTTCGGGCCGATGCCTGCCCCTCTGATGTTGATGGACCCGAGCCATCATTGCTCCCACCTAGAGCCTGCTGCTGCTGTCCATGTGCCCTGTCCAATGATGCCTGCACATCCTCCATCTGCTGGTCTCCAGTTGTTGGGGTGTCCACCCCTGCTGGACCGCCGACTCCCGACTGTGGCAGGGATGGGATCTCCACCAAGCTGGCTGTGTTGGTCGGGCCAGGTCCACAGGGGGCCCTGGTGGAATCTGGGCCGGAAGACGGCAGGGAGAACAACTGTCGCATAGTCTCCACAGAGGAGGAGAGGTCAGCCAGAGTGCGCAACACATGTAGGAACCCACCAACCAGGGCCCCTCCCAACAGTGCCACGTTGCGATGCTGCTCTTCGTGATGGCGTGCGTGCACCCCCCAGCAAGCATGCACGTCATCACGAATGACGCGACACCAATCAGGACGGAGCCCATACGGTCATGGGACTCCTCGTCCTCGTCCGCAGGTAGTGGAGAGGCAGATGATGTGGGCCTCCTCCATACCTGCGGACGGGCCTGGGATGGGGCATCCCTGCTGGTGCATGGTGGTGCAGTCACAGGGTCAGGGACAGCAACATGCATAGGCCCCTCCGCGGTGACCTGTGGTGCCTCCTGACCCTGGCTCTGGACTGCACCACTTGCACCAGTGGTACTACCCCCACCAGGCCCCATGTGCGGCTCAGTAGCAGACTCCTCCTCCTCTGTGTCTCCGCACCGTCTTCCTCCATTGCAAGCCCCTGTGGGGGCTCACCCGGCCCTTCCGCTACAGCCGTAGTGGCAGACGCGGCACCAGTTCCCTCTCTCCCGGATGATGGCAATTCCTGGGAGGGTGGCAGGGCCTTGCGTCGCCGCCCGGTGGAGGCATCCCCGCCGCTTAGCTCCACAGCGCCGTCTCCGCCCTCTTCTTCACTGGACGCTGCGTAGAGGGAGACATAGAACACAAGCATCAGGGTACTGTACAATAGTCCCCTGGACAGGAAGCAATAATACATGAGTGGCACTGTCAAACGTCACTTCCATCCTGTCCCTCCACAACACATGGGTGAATGCACACAACACACATGCAGAAACAAGCACAGCACATGCAATCAACATCAGCATCCATGTACAAGGGCCTCTGTTAACCAAAATGTTGCCTTAAAACTCACATGCATCTTGGCTCATACTGACCCCATGCACACACATCACCGGAGGGTCATGCATCATGGCTCGTACACCACAGACACAGTGGATACAACGGTGACCAGACTACATGAGACGGACATGTGTCATGCATCCATGGCGTTTCAAAGTCACACACACACTTCTTAGACACAAGACATGCACACCATACATGTACATGAGAGCAGCACCCATCCCTCACCCCCCCTCCATGTCCAAGAACATAGACTGGCATGCAGTCATGTGTGCATTCCGCATACAGCTCCCCATGTTGCATTGGAACACACGCACCATCCATATGGTTCACACATTACTGGTCTGACATGCATGACCATGATGTCCCTGCACACACACATCCATACATGGCCTATGTCACACATACAGGCAAGTATCAGACTACCAGCACACTGAAACATGCCCTGTCTCACACAGCAAAGCTTGGCCACTTACCGCTCAACTCCAGACGGGTCTGCCACCGAAGGATCTGGGCATGGAACACTGGGCCGATGCGTTCCAGGGCCCTCATCTGGATGTTGCTCATGCTGACCCGGCACCCCTCTGCATCCTCTCCCTTCACGAGGCGCCGGGCCTTGTAGAGGGTCCTGGACCTGAAGTCCTCCCAGCGCTTCCAGACGTGCTTGATGTCGCGGGTTGCCACCCCCTCCGCGTTGATGGCAACCACTAAGTCCTCCCAGATCCTCTCCCGTCCTTCCTTGTTGGCGCGTGATGTTCCGAAGAGGGCATTATAATGCCACAGGACATGCTCCACCAGGACACCAACTTCCTTCTCACTGAAGCTGGTGGCCCTCTGCCTCTCTGGCTGGGGGTCGCCAGTGGTCTCGGATGGTGTTTGGCCCGACATGGCGACCCCCCAGGCAGGCGTGGGTTGGAAACTGGGTCCTGGGGCTGGGCTGTGGAGTGATGGTATCTCAGTTAGGAGTTTTGTGTTCCAGCAGGGGTGGACACAGCAACTGGACCCCTGCAGATGGCTGACGTGCAGGCACCAAATAGCAGGGGACGTGGGCAGCAGGAAGGCAGCAGCAGATGGCAGGTGGGAGCGTGCTCGGGGCTCATGGGGGCAGGAAAATGGCCTTTTGGGCAGGAGCGTGGTCTTCCATGTGTTTTCGTGTGGCCAGCTTGATACGGAGTGATTTGGCACGTGAAAAAAGTGCATGTCAGCGTGAAATCTGAGGAAAGGCCCTTAGCGCGTAAGCGCTTCTGTGACGTTACTCACGCAGACGTTTCCCTCTTGACGTGTGCATAGTGGTTCAGTGCGTAAAAAAACTGCATGTCCGCGTGTGAATGCGTGTAATCCGAGGAAAGGGCGTATGCGCGTAAGTGATGCGACGTGCGCAGGAGTGTCCCTCAGCACGGGTTAAAGTTGAGTGGGGCTTGCAGTTCGTTGTACATGCCTTTCGTGGAGACCGACGTGTGTTGCTATTTTGTGTTGTTTCGCGCGCCATCACAACTTCACAGCGGATCAAGGATGTATCTCTTCTTTTGGCGGGGGTATAGGCTACGCGTGTTTTTCATCATCGCACTAGTCTGACGGTGAGTCGCGCACGCTATTTTTCCCACTGCGGGTGCCCCTGTGTATCGCGTACCCGTTTCCGAGGTCCTAGTAGCCTGCATGTCCCACGCGTATGGATTTTTCGTGTTCCTGGGTGCCACTGCATATTGCGGGAGGTTAATTCCACGCACGTAGGCTGCAGGGGTTGCGTGCACGGTTTTACTGCAGTTTTGGGGTGCCTGAGAGATGCGTGACCCGTCACTACACCAAAGGGGTCACATACAGCCTTGCAGGTGCAGGGGTGCTGTTAACATCTTGCATCCCACCCCCTTCACCCAATTGCCAGGGACAATTTTGGTGTACACCTCCCATTGGCACTCCTCCATCTGTGCCAGCACTACTCCATCTGTGCCATGGTTGGGAGGCCACCAAAGGGTAGGGGCGCCTCATCTGGGTGTACTCCTCATGGCGGGCATAGTCAGGGAGGTGGAGGGGGTGACCAGGGAGTAGGGGGACTCCAGAGTGTCCAAGGTGGCCGCAGAGGGGGAAGAGGCAGGGGTGCGCCACTTGTGCACGATGTTGTGCCATGTGTCGGTGCAATCATGCCACCACCCCCTGTGTTTCAGGGAGATGCAGCTTCTGCATCTGGCACTGGCACCCGTGTGGCCCAGCAGTTCGTTTCATCGACTGCCATGGGACCAAAGGTAGTGGTAGCTGCAGGTGCAGCTGTGGACACCACCACCCAGGCTCAGGGTCTGCCAGCGCAGGCTGTGTTGGCACTTGAAGAGTCCTTGGAAGATTTCCAACAGGGCAGGAGGCAAACTGTAGGTGCACGCAGGGCTGCCCTGACCGAGACACATGTCCCTGGGGCAGTAGTGTCATCTGCTGCCCCGACCAGCCGGGTGTTGGCAAGTGTAGGGGCAGATGCAGCCAACAACACCCCGGTTGTGAGTCTGTCAACCAGGACAGTCGCGGTCAAGGACCCTGCCACAGCAGATGTTGCTGTGCATGGTCCTTTAGAGGGCACACAGCTGCCACTGACGCACGTCAGGCCTTTGGTCGTCCCTCCACCTGCAACTCCCTTGGCTCAATCCACCGGTGCCACTGGCCATACTGATCAGGGTGGCATTTGCCAGCCAGGGTCTGTGCCACAATCCAAGAGGAGGAATGTTGCACCTGCAGCACAGGCTGGGACCTCACACACAGCCACAACCTCCTGCATGTCGAGGAAGAAGCCTTTCTGCAACCAGGAACTGGACTTCCTCGTAGACTACGTGCGGGACCACAGCCGTGACATGCTAGTGGGGCCTAATTGTCAGCCTACGGCTGCCCACCGTGATACCCACTGGAAACAAGTTGCGGAACATGTGAGTGCATTCGGCCATGAGGTGCGCACGGCGCAAGAGTGCAAAAAGCGTTGGAATGACCTCAAACGCAGCACTAAGGCTAAGCGTGCCTCAAATTACAACTTGACTCTGGTGACTGGCAGTGGGCCTGCACCTGAGGAGGAAGACCTCACTCCGCACGAGTCCCTCTTTGCGGAGTTCATACCACCTGAATTGGTCGAAGGAGTGGGAGAGATGCCGGACTTTGATGCCCAATACAGTGAGTGTTGCTGCGTGTTTGTTGAGGACATGTGTGTTTTACTTGTGTGATGTGTTGTGCATGACTGCCACTACATGTCATGTGTACCTGGTTCTGATGTGCAAGTAATGCAATGCTTCAATGATGCATTGCTGCTCTGCAGGATGGTGGACATGTGGAGAGGACGGGGACTGTCTGCATCAACACTATTGCACCCTACTCACATGCTGGTCACCAGGATGCCCCTCCGATCCATGTTCCAGCTCACTGGCCCTTCTGCATGTAGCCTGGGGTGACCTTGCTCTCAGCCCTGGGACTATGTCATAGCAAAACTGACGTGCATGTGTCCTCTGCCTGCATGTGAGTACTCCACGTAGGCATGCTCCCTTGCCCCTCCACCCCCCTCTGCACCCCAATTTCACCTTTGCACTGGTCTGCTTCAATATTGCAGTTGAGTACTTGCCTGTTCATGCGTCCTGTGTACATGCTAACTTCCACCAGCCAATCTGCCAGACATATGCTGTGGGGTACATCCTTTGTACTTGATGCAGGGTGTCTCACTTGGACTGTGCAGAGGTCAGATGCCCCGCAGGGACATGAGTGCCCATTCATGCCCCATGTGGATTCCATGCATGCCCCTATGTGTCCTTGACTGGATGATCATTGTACGTGTCCAGGGTGACCTACATTGCATGGCATTTCATCAGCCTTCCCATGGCCACTTTGGCTTAGTCCTGCGTCGCACACATGTTTAGGGTGTGACAGTCTGTATGGCTCACATGCCTCAGCCTGTTTCATGGCAAATGACTCTGTCCAACTGGTGTAGTGTCTTCTTCACACGTGGGTGTAGTCCTGAGGTTTCATCATGAGTCCTGCTTACTGTCCCATCATCATCTGCTGTGTTGTCACTTGACTCACACGATGCAATTGATGCTAGTGAACACTGTCTGTCAATACATAGGTCTATGGTCATCCTTTTGATACCATGCAAGGCATCCCTGCATTTGCACTTGGGGGAAGGGGTGGCTTGCTTGTAGCCATGGTACCCATTGCATGCACATTGCACGTGATGGATGAAGTTGACCTTGCACTGCCTTCACATTTTCTGATACACATCATGAAGTACTTGTACATGTGGATAGTGAGTAACGTACAAATGTGCTGCACTGCATCGACCCACTTCAGAGCGATTTAACACCCTTCTACATGCCTAATCACAGAAGCAATGTCAAGTTGACCCAGCATGCATGGCAGGTTCTCTTTTGTGTGTGACATGTCTGCTTCATGTGTTTGGTGTCTGTGTGATGTCTATGTGTGTGTGTGTTGTGTGCTTCTAACATGTGTGGTGACCTTTTTTCTCTCTACTTTTCAGATGGTGATGCAATGGAGCCAGTGGATGGTGTTGTCATGCCAGGCACAGGGTTGTTATCACTAAAGCAACCCGGCACAAGTGGGGGTCGTGGGGTGATAGGCCACGAAAACCCACACGTGCTACAGTCCATCTTGTCTTTGGCTGGCAATGAGTCCAGCCCTGATGACCACTCTGACGTCCATGTCGAGTTGGATGTGCATCAGGTCCATATGTCAGGGGTGAGTGATTCGGATGTGGGCACTCCTCTGTCCGTGACACCTGCACTGAGGAGTCAGACAGTCTTGGAACCTCCGCCTGTGGTGGATCGGGACACAGGGTCACCCTCCACACCAGTCACTGATGTGCCTGGGCCATCACGTCGATGGGGGCATGTAGTCGTGCAGCCGCGGGCGGTGCCAACACAACGAGGATTCCCGGTCCTTGGGTCCCGCAGGTGTCAAGCCCAGCAACGCGGTCGCCGCGCACAACCCCTGTATACTGAGTGGAAGCAAGACATGACTGCCAATTCTGAACGCCAGGGGGCAGCAATGAAGAACATTGCTGTGAGCATGGAGCGTGTGGCCCAATCCGTGCTCCCCCCTGCTAGGCAGGTGCTTCTCCAGCAGCAGGCGGCACGGTCCACAGCCCGCTCGCTCAGGCTGGGCATGGGGTCCTCAGACAGGGCATGCCAGGCTGAAATGTTGTCTCTGTGTGAAGCAATTGCTGCTCACGCAGAGGCACACATGGAGGCCCTGAGGGAGGAGTATGCTTCCCTCAGATCCACTCTGGGTGTCCTTCTGATGTACCAGAGGGAGCGCTCAGAGGAGAGGTTTGCGCAGCTTGAGTGTACCATCTCGGCTGAGCTACATGCTTGCCGGGAGGTGCATCAGTTGTCCAGCCAGGCCTTGCAGGAGGAACTCCGTGTTACACGTCTTACCTTGCAAGAGGAAGCACGCATATCACGTGAGGTTCTGCATGCAGACCTATGTGTCATCACCGCACAGAACCAGGATCACCTGTCTGGCAGACTTGCTGCCGACGAGGGGCAAGCTGCGGCTAGGCGTGGTTAGGCTCCTGTGACAAGTCCTCCTTTCCAGGAAGAGCCAGACTCGGACGACGAGGTATGTCCCACATAGGTCGGGCTGTGCAGGCGTTGAGCCCATGGAGTTTTTTTTTCCTCAACATCATTGCATGTGGGTGTTGAGCAGCACCCTGTACCTCCCCCCTCCTGGGTGCCTCCCCCGGGTTGTATGTAGCCATTTTTGATTTTTCTTTCAGTTTAGTTAGTTAAGTTTCTATTTGATGGTTTAATTAGGTAATGTAGGTTTTGATTGTTAGTGTAATTATTTAATATAGTTTAAAATTGCTTGTCTGTTGTGCTTTCATGTGACAGTGTGGTGCTTTGTGGCTTTTGAAAGCATCCACTGTCTGTTCCAGCTGGTCCCTTCAAGCTTGTCTCGTGTATGTGTTTGCAGCTTGGGTTCCTGATTCACATATGCCACTCCTGCTTCCCTTATCCATGGGCTCGCAAGGATGGTTTGGTGTAACAGCCTATTACACAAGGACTTTGGACTGTCATATCTGTGGCATGTCTGCTGCTGTACTACTTGTGTTGACACCCCTAGTGGGGATGATAGGGGTGATTTTGACCACAGTTCTTCCTATGCTAGATGGGTGGTTTCATGATTCATGTGTGCATTAATTGCTATACATTGTGTAGTGCGTTTCTTATCTTTGCTGTACATGTGCTTCATGCAATTCATGCTGCAGACAGTGGCTGACACACTTTGGCTGGGAAAGTTGCACTGACGGAGTGATTTCAGATGTACGTCTCTGACATGGTCCACTCATGACATGCCTGAGGAGACACACACAGGGAAATTTCATGCATTAATCATGTTTTTTCTGGCCTTTCTGCAGGGGGATGAGCCTCCAGACCACCTTTCCCGGTAGACATGGCCCATTGGATGTCTGGAAGCTGGCCACGTTCGGTGGTGCAGACATGCACATGTGTGCGTAGGCAGAGCCACAGGGATTGCGCTCATACATCTTACAGAAGCTGACGTGTTTCGAGGAACTCCAGGCAAGGTGAGCAGCACAAGGGGGCCACACTGCAGCCAACCGTCCACCAGGACAGTTGCACATGCATGCTACGTAGCACCACTGATGGTGAGCTTGGACAGATATTGGTGTTGAAGCGCACAGTACGGCTAAGATGCATTGGTGGAGTAATGGGTAGTTGATGGGAAAGTTGTCAGGGGAACATGCAGGGGCAGTGGCACATATCCTCCGGTCCAACATGGTCCATTGAGGCAGTTGTATTAGCCATGTAGCGTTCCAAGACAGGGAAAGAAGCAGCTCACAGGGACAGACAGCGAGGGACAGACTTGTGTGCAGTGCATTTCATTTACGGGTTTGAATTGCCACATGCACTACCTACTTTATTTAGGTTATGCTGGAACACGACTTGTACTGAATTGGTACCTTGCTAAATGCATCTGAATGCTTACCCAGGGAACATTGGATGTTATTTGAATCTTGACACATTGGTCTTACATTTGCCACGCACCCACCGGCGCATTACATACTGCATTGACTGTGTATGAACCATCACAGGGGGAATCTCACGTATGGGTACGAAGCACCACACCAGATAGTTTGTACAGTATCTTGTTACTTTGGGGCATGCATGGTGGTGTGTGTGTGTGTGTTATGGGGACGCACAGATTAGTGACTCTGGCTCTCTTTGCAGCATTGAACTGCTCATGTTACCGGACCTGAGAGTGCACAGGCAGGAGGCCAGCACTCAACCCAGAGATAAGTTTCTCTTTGACTTCAATTTGAGTAATTTGGTACTGTGTGCATGATGTACACGTTTGGTCTGATTGTGTATGTGTTAATGTGATTATTATGTTTTTGTACATTCCCTTTTGCACCCCCATCCACCCAGCATTGAGGGGCACCTGCCAGCAGGCCCCGACTCATGTCCCCCAGCACCCCCATCCACCCAGCATTGAGGGGCACCTGCCAGCATGCCCCAACTCATGTCCCCCAGCACCCCCATCCACCCAGCAGTGAGAGACACCTGCCAGCAGGCCCCAACTCATGTCCCCCCGCACCCCCGTCCACCCAGCAGTGAGGGGCACCTGCCAGCAGGCCCCGACTCTGCAGGCCCTGACTCATGTCCCCCAGCACCCCCATTCACCCAGCAGTGAGGGGCACCTGCCAGCAGGCCCCGACTCAAGTCCCCCTGCAACACAAAAGGAAGCTGCACAATCATGGGCCTCATGTGCACCAAAATACCACAGCACGCCACCCCAGTCTTGACATGCAATGATTTCAACAATCCACCCCACACCGACATGCCTATGTCAGGACACAAATCAAAAGTCAACCATGTACATCAACACATGCCCGTCACACACACACACTGTTTGCCATAGATTGTGTAAAACCACATTTTGACATGCATGAACCCATTGAGCGAATCCCATACATGGAATTAAAATATCAAAATGTATTATAAACATAATCAATGTAATGAAATGAAAGGGAAAACATAATACAAACATGAAATAAATGCATGTCCAAAAGTATGAAAAATGAAATGTAGATGCAATCCAAATAAATCCTAAAGAAAAATGGTCCAAATTCTCTGTCCACCAAAACAAATCCAAAGGAAACGTAAAAATCAAATTCCATTGCCCCATGGTGAAATCCAAAGAAAATGTACACATAAATCCAAAGTCCAACTATGTACAAGCAATTTTGAAAGGGTCCATGAGTCCAACAAAAGAACTGAAACCTATCTAATAAAATAACTAAGAAATAACTATATAGAAAAGTGTGGGGCACAGTCCAATCACCCCAAAAGAAATGAAAACAAAAATGAAACCTAACACTAAAAACTATTTACAATGGCGGCAGGCTAGTCCGACGGCTCACTTTCCGATGTCCTGGGCCAGGGCATCATCGAACTCCTGGTCAATGTGCTGGAGGCGGTCCTCTTTCATGGCCCGAGGGTTCACAGGGACGATGCCATGTTGGACTCCCTGCGAATAGCCTCGAGGCACTCGGCCCGCCTCAGTGCCCTCTGCCTGGAGTTCTCCGCCCTGACCATTGTGAGCCATGCCTCTTCCACCCGCCGCCCCTCCAAATCTATAAGCTGGCCCAACCACAGCCACACAGAAGGCACACCCATTCCATGGTCCTCCTGCCTTCGGGCCGATGCCTGCCCCTCTGATGTTGATGGACCCGAGCCATCATTGCTCCCACCTAGAGCCTGCTGCTGCTGTCCATGTGCCCTGTCCAATGATGCCTGCACATCCTCCATCTGCTGGTCTCCAGTTGTTGGGGTGTCCACCCCTGCTGGACCGCCGACTCCCGACTGTGGCAGGGATGGGATCTCCACCAAGCTGGCTGTGTTGGTCGGGCCAGGTCCACAGGGGGCCCTGGTGGAATCTGGGCCGGAAGACGGCAGGGAGAACAACTGTCGCATAGTCTCCACAGAGGAGGAGAGGTCAGCCAGAGTGCGCAACACATGTAGGAACCCACCAACCAGGGCCCCTCCCAACAGTGCCACGTTGCGATGCTGCTCTTCGTGATGGCGTGCGTGCACCCCCCAGCAAGCATGCACGTCATCACGAATGACGCGACACCAATCAGGACGGAGCCCATACGGTCATGGGACTCCTCGTCCTCGTCCGCAGGTAGTGGAGAGGCAGATGATGTGGGCCTCCTCCATACCTGCGGACGGGCCTGGGATGGGGCATCCCTGCTGGTGCATGGTGGTGCAGTCACAGGGTCAGGGACAGCAACATGCATAGGCCCCTCCGCGGTGACCTGTGGTGCCTCCTGACCCTGGCTCTGGACTGCACCACTTGCACCAGTGGTACTACCCCCACCAGGCCCCATGTGCGGCTCAGTAGCAGACTCCTCCTCCTCTGTGTCTCCGCACCGTCTTCCTCCATTGCAAGCCCCTGTGGGGGCTCACCCGGCCCTTCCGCTACAGCCGTAGTGGCAGACGCGGCACCAGTTCCCTCTCTCCCGGATGATGGCAATTCCTGGGAGGGTGGCAGGGCCTTGCGTCGCCGCCCGGTGGAGGCATCCCCGCCGCTTAGCTCCACAGCGCCGTCTCCGCCCTCTTCTTCACTGGACGCTGCGTAGAGGGAGACATAGAACACAAGCATCAGGGTACTGTACAATAGTCCCCTGGACAGGAAGCAATAATACATGAGTGGCACTGTCAAACGTCACTTCCATCCTGTCCCTCCACAACACATGGGTGAATGCACACAACACACATGCAGAAACAAGCACAGCACATGCAATCAACATCAGCATCCATGTACAAGGGCCTCTGTTAACCAAAATGTTGCCTTAAAACTCACATGCATCTTGGCTCATACTGACCCCATGCACACACATCACCGGAGGGTCATGCATCATGGCTCGTACACCACAGACACAGTGGATACAACGGTGACCAGACTACATGAGACGGACATGTGTCATGCATCCATGGCGTTTCAAAGTCACACACACACTTCTTAGACACAAGACATGCACACCATACATGTACATGAGAGCAGCACCCATCCCTCACCCCCCCTCCATGTCCAAGAACATAGACTGGCATGCAGTCATGTGTGCATTCCGCATACAGCTCCCCATGTTGCATTGGAACACACGCACCATCCATATGGTTCACACATTACTGGTCTGACATGCATGACCATGATGTCCCTGCACACACACATCCATACATGGCCTATGTCACACATACAGGCAAGTATCAGACTACCAGCACACTGAAACATGCCCTGTCTCACACAGCAAAGCTTGGCCACTTACCGCTCAACTCCAGACGGGTCTGCCACCGAAGGATCTGGGCATGGAACACTGGGCCGATGCGTTCCAGGGCCCTCATCTGGATGTTGCTCATGCTGACCCGGCACCCCTCTGCATCCTCTCCCTTCACGAGGCGCCGGGCCTTGTAGAGGGTCCTGGACCTGAAGTCCTCCCAGCGCTTCCAGACGTGCTTGATGTCGCGGGTTGCCACCCCCTCCGCGTTGATGGCAACCACTAAGTCCTCCCAGATCCTCTCCCGTCCTTCCTTGTTGGCGCGTGATGTTCCGAAGAGGGCATTATAATGCCACAGGACATGCTCCACCAGGACACCAACTTCCTTCTCACTGAAGCTGGTGGCCCTCTGCCTCTCTGGCTGGGGGTCGCCAGTGGTCTCGGATGGTGTTTGGCCCGACATGGCGACCCCCCAGGCAGGCGTGGGTTGGAAACTGGGTCCTGGGGCTGGGCTGTGGAGTGATGGTATCTCAGTTAGGAGTTTTGTGTTCCAGCAGGGGTGGACACAGCAACTGGACCCCTGCAGATGGCTGACGTGCAGGCACCAAATAGCAGGGGACGTGGGCAGCAGGAAGGCAGCAGCAGATGGCAGGTGGGAGCGTGCTCGGGGCTCATGGGGGCAGGAAAATGGCCTTTTGGGCAGGAGCGTGGTCTTCCATGTGTTTTCGTGTGGCCAGCTTGATACGGAGTGATTTGGCACGTGAAAAAAGTGCATGTCAGCGTGAAATCTGAGGAAAGGCCCTTAGCGCGTAAGCGCTTCTGTGACGTTACTCACGCAGACGTTTCCCTCTTGACGTGTGCATAGTGGTTCAGTGCGTAAAAAAACTGCATGTCCGCGTGTGAATGCGTGTAATCCGAGGAAAGGGCGTATGCGCGTAAGTGATGCGACGTGCGCAGGAGTGTCCCTCAGCACGGGTTAAAGTTGAGTGGGGCTTGCAGTTCGTTGTACATGCCTTTCGTGGAGACCGACGTGTGTTGCTATTTTGTGTTGTTTCGCGCGCCATCACAACTTCACAGCGGATCAAGGATGTATCTCTTCTTTTGGCGGGGGTATAGGCTACGCGTGTTTTTCATCATCGCACTAGTCTGACGGTGAGTCGCGCACGCTATTTTTCCCACTGCGGGTGCCCCTGTGTATCGCGTACCCGTTTCCGAGGTCCTAGTAGCCTGCATGTCCCACGCGTATGGATTTTTCGTGTTCCTGGGTGCCACTGCATATTGCGGGAGGTTAATTCCACGCACGTAGGCTGCAGGGGTTGCGTGCACGGTTTTACTGCAGTTTTGGGGTGCCTGAGAGATGCGTGACCCGTCACTACACCAAAGGGGTCACATACAGCCTTGCAGGTGCAGGGGTGCTGTTAACATCTTGCATCCCACCCCCTTCACCCAATTGCCAGGGACAATTTTGGTGTACACCTCCCATTGGCACTCCTCCATCTGTGCCAGCACTACTCCATCTGTGCCATGGTTGGGAGGCCACCAAAGGGTAGGGGCGCCTCATCTGGGTGTACTCCTCATGGCGGGCATAGTCAGGGAGGTGGAGGGGGTGACCAGGGAGTAGGGGGACTCCAGAGTGTCCAAGGTGGCCGCAGAGGGGGAAGAGGCAGGGGTGCGCCACTTGTGCACGATGTTGTGCCATGTGTCGGTGCAATCATGCCACCACCCCCTGTGTTTCAGGGAGATGCAGCTTCTGCATCTGGCACTGGCACCCGTGTGGCCCAGCAGTTCGTTTCATCGACTGCCATGGGACCAAAGGTAGTGGTAGCTGCAGGTGCAGCTGTGGACACCACCACCCAGGCTCAGGGTCTGCCAGCGCAGGCTGTGTTGGCACTTGAAGAGTCCTTGGAAGATTTCCAACAGGGCAGGAGGCAAACTGTAGGTGCACGCAGGGCTGCCCTGACCGAGACACATGTCCCTGGGGCAGTAGTGTCATCTGCTGCCCCGACCAGCCGGGTGTTGGCAAGTGTAGGGGCAGATGCAGCCAACAACACCCCGGTTGTGAGTCTGTCAACCAGGACAGTCGCGGTCAAGGACCCTGCCACAGCAGATGTTGCTGTGCATGGTCCTTTAGAGGGCACACAGCTGCCACTGACGCACGTCAGGCCTTTGGTCGTCCCTCCACCTGCAACTCCCTTGGCTCAATCCACCGGTGCCACTGGCCATACTGATCAGGGTGGCATTTGCCAGCCAGGGTCTGTGCCACAATCCAAGAGGAGGAATGTTGCACCTGCAGCACAGGCTGGGACCTCACACACAGCCACAACCTCCTGCATGTCGAGGAAGAAGCCTTTCTGCAACCAGGAACTGGACTTCCTCGTAGACTACGTGCGGGACCACAGCCGTGACATGCTAGTGGGGCCTAATTGTCAGCCTACGGCTGCCCACCGTGATACCCACTGGAAACAAGTTGCGGAACATGTGAGTGCATTCGGCCATGAGGTGCGCACGGCGCAAGAGTGCAAAAAGCGTTGGAATGACCTCAAACGCAGCACTAAGGCTAAGCGTGCCTCAAATTACAACTTGACTCTGGTGACTGGCAGTGGGCCTGCACCTGAGGAGGAAGACCTCACTCCGCACGAGTCCCTCTTTGCGGAGTTCATACCACCTGAATTGGTCGAAGGAGTGGGAGAGATGCCGGACTTTGATGCCCAATACAGTGAGTGTTGCTGCGTGTTTGTTGAGGACATGTGTGTTTTACTTGTGTGATGTGTTGTGCATGACTGCCACTACATGTCATGTGTACCTGGTTCTGATGTGCAAGTAATGCAATGCTTCAATGATGCATTGCTGCTCTGCAGGATGGTGGACATGTGGAGAGGACGGGGACTGTCTGCATCAACACTATTGCACCCTACTCACATGCTGGTCACCAGGATGCCCCTCCGATCCATGTTCCAGCTCACTGGCCCTTCTGCATGTAGCCTGGGGTGACCTTGCTCTCAGCCCTGGGACTATGTCATAGCAAGACTGACGTGCATGTGTCCTCTGCCTGCATGTGAGTACTCCACGTAGGCATGCTCCCTTGCCCCTCCACCCCCCTCTGCACCCCAATTTCACCTTTGCACTGGTCTGCTTCAATATTGCAGTTGAGTACTTGCCTGTTCATGCGTCCTGTGTACATGCTAACTTCCACCAGCCAATCTGCCAGACATATGCTGTGGGGTACATCCTTTGTACTTGATGCAGGGTGTCTCACTTGGACTGTGCAGAGGTCAGATGCCCCGCAGGGACATGAGTGCCCATTCATGCCCCATGTGGATTCCATGCATGCCCCTATGTGTCCTTGACTGGATGATCATTGTACGTGTCCAGGGTGACCTACATTGCATGGCATTTCATCAGCCTTCCCATGGCCACTTTGGCTTAGTCCTGCGTCGCACACATGTTTAGGGTGTGACAGTCTGTATGGCTCACATGCCTCAGCCTGTTTCATGGCAAATGACTCTGTCCAACTGGTGTAGTGTCTTCTTCACACGTGGGTGTAGTCCTGAGGTTTCATCATGAGTCCTGCTTACTGTCCCATCATCATCTGCTGTGTTGTCACTTGACTCACACGATGCAATTGATGCTAGTGAACACTGTCTGTCAATACATAGGTCTATGGTCATCCTTTTGATACCATGCAAGGCATCCCTGCATTTGCACTTGGGGGAAGGGGTGGCTTGCTTGTAGCCATGGTACCCATTGCATGCACATTGCACGTGATGGATGAAGTTGACCTTGCACTGCCTTCACATTTTCTGATACACATCATGAAGTACTTGTACATGTGGATAGTGAGTAACGTACAAATGTGCTGCACTGCATCGACCCACTTCAGAGCGATTTAACACCCTTCTACATGCCTAATCACAGAAGCAATGTCAAGTTGACCCAGCATGCATGGCAGGTTCTCTTTTGTGTGTGACATGTCTGCTTCATGTGTTTGGTGTCTGTGTGATGTCTATGTGTGTGTGTGTTGTGTGCTTCTAACATGTGTGGTGACCTTTTTTCTCTCTACTTTTCAGATGGTGATGCAATGGAGCCAGTGGATGGTGTTGTCATGCCAGGCACAGGGTTGTTATCACTACAGCAACCCGGCACAAGTGGGGGTCGTGGGGTGATAGGCCACGAAAACCCACACGTGCTACAGTCCATCTTGTCTTTGGCTGGCAATGAGTCCAGCCCTGATGACCACTCTGACGTCCATGTCGAGTTGGATGTGCATCAGGTCCATATGTCAGGGGTGAGTGATTCGGATGTGGGCACTCCTCTGTCCGTGACACCTGCACTGAGGAGTCAGACAGTCTTGGAACCTCCGCCTGTGGTGGATCGGGACACAGGGTCACCCTCCACACCAGTCACTGATGTGCCTGGGCCATCACGTCGATGGGGGCATGTAGTCGTGCAGCCGCGGGCGGTGCCAACACAACGAGGATTCCCGGTCCTTGGGTCCCGCAGGTGTCAAGCCCAGCAACGCGGTCGCCGCGCACAACCCCTGTATACTGAGTGGAAGCAAGACATGACTGCCAATTCTGAACGCCAGGGGGCAGCAATGAAGAACATCGCTGTGAGCATGGAGCGTGTGGCCCAATCCGTGCTCCCCCCTGCTAGGCAGGTGCTTCTCCAGCAGCAGGCGGCACGGTCCACAGCCCGCTCGCTCAGGCTGGGCATGGGGTCCTCAGACAGGGCATGCCAGGCTGAAATGTTGTCTCTGTGTGAAGCAATTGCTGCTCACGCAGAGGCACACATGGAGGCCCTGAGGGAGGAGTATGCTTCCCTCAGATCCACTCTGGGTGTCCTTCTGATGTACCAGAGGGAGCGCTCAGAGGAGAGGTTTGCGCAGCTTGAGTGTACCATCTCGGCTGAGCTACATGCTTGCCGGGAGGTGCATCAGTTGTCCAGCCAGGCCTTGCAGGAGGAACTCCGTGTTACACGTCTTACCTTGCAAGAGGAAGCACGCATATCACGTGAGGTTCTGCATGCAGACCTATGTGTCATCACCGCACAGAACCAGGATCACCTGTCTGGCAGACTTGCTGCCGACGAGGGGCAAGCTGCGGCTAGGCGTGGTTAGGCTCCTGTGACAAGTCCTCCTTTCCAGGAAGAGCCAGACTCGGACGACGAGGTATGTCCCACATAGGTCGGGCTGTGCAGGCGTTGAGCCCATGGAGTTTTTTTTTCCTCAACATCATTGCATGTGGGTGTTGAGCAGCACCCTGTACCTCCCCCCTCCTGGGTGCCTCCCCCGGGTTGTATGTAGCCATTTTTGATTTTTCTTTCAGTTTAGTTAGTTAAGTTTCTATTTGATGGTTTAATTAGGTAATGTAGGTTTTGATTGTTAGTGTAATTATTTAATATAGTTTAAAATTGCTTGTCTGTTGTGCTTTCATGTGACAGTGTGGTGCTTTGTGGCTTTTGAAAGCATCCACTGTCTGTTCCAGCTGGTCCCTTCAAGCTTGTCTCGTGTATGTGTTTGCAGCTTGGGTTCCTGATTCACATATGCCACTCCTGCTTCCCTTATCCATGGGCTCGCAAGGATGGTTTGGTGTAACAGCCTATTACACAAGGACTTTGGACTGTCATATCTGTGGCATGTCTGCTGCTGTACTACTTGTGTTGACACCCCTAGTGGGGATGATAGGGGTGATTTTGACCACAGTTCTTCCTATGCTAGATGGGTGGTTTCATGATTCATGTGTGCATTAATTGCTATACATTGTGTAGTGCGTTTCTTATCTTTGCTGTACATGTGCTTCATGCAATTCATGCTGCAGACAGTGGCTGACACACTTTGGCTGGGAAAGTTGCACTGACGGAGTGATTTCAGATGTACGTCTCTGACATGGTCCACTCATGACATGCCTGAGGAGACACACACAGGGAAATTTCATGCATTAATCATGTTTTTTCTGGCCTTTCTGCAGGGGGATGAGCCTCCAGACCACCTTTCCCGGTAGACATGGCCCATTGGATGTCTGGAAGCTGGCCACGTTCGGTGGTGCAGACATGCACATGTGTGCGTAGGCAGAGCCACAGGGATTGCGCTCATACATCTTACAGAAGCTGACGTGTTTCGAGGAACTCCAGGCAAGGTGAGCAGCACAAGGGGGCCACACTGCAGCCAACCGTCCACCAGGACAGTTGCACATGCATGCTACGTAGCACCACTGATGGTGAGCTTGGACAGATATTGGTGTTGAAGCGCACAGTACGGCTAAGATGCATTGGTGGAGTAATGGGTAGTTGATGGGAAAGTTGTCAGGGGAACATGCAGGGGCAGTGGCACATATCCTCCGGTCCAACATGGTCCATTGAGGCAGTTGTATTAGCCATGTAGCGTTCCAAGACAGGGAAAGAAGCAGCTCACAGGGACAGACAGCGAGGGACAGACTTGTGTGCAGTGCATTTCATTTACGGGTTTGAATTGCCACATGCACTACCTACTTTATTTAGGTTATGCTGGAACACGACTTGTACTGAATTGGTACCTTGCTAAATGCATCTGAATGCTTACCCAGGGAACATTGGATGTTATTTGAATCTTGACACATTGGTCTTACATTTGCCACGCACCCACCGGCGCATTACATACTGCATTGACTGTGTATGAACCATCACAGGGGGAATCTCACGTATGGGTACGAAGCACCACACCAGATAGTTTGTACAGTATCTTGTTACTTTGGGGCATGCATGGTGGTGTGTGTGTGTGTGTTATGGGGACGCACAGATTAGTGACTCTGGCTCTCTTTGCAGCATTGAACTGCTCATGTTACCGGACCTGAGAGTGCACAGGCAGGAGGCTAGCACTCAACCCAGAGATAAGTTTCTCTTTGACTTCAATTTGAGTAATTTGGTACTGTGTGCATGATGTACACGTTTGGTCTGATTGTGTATGTGTTAATGTGATTATTATGTTTTTGTACATTCCCTACTTTCATTTGTCAATCCTACTCCCCTCTCGTGCCCCTCATTCCGGTTATCCAGTATACCAATGCCTGTCCCGACTGCATATCCCTGACCCTCCTTCCCCACCAGGGTCTCAGAGGCCTGTGTGAGTTTGACCTTGCAGGCACCCAGACCACGGTGGGGGTGGTTGGTTCGTGCCACTCCTGCGCCTGTACAAGGGAGCTGTGACAGTACACATCAGTTTGTGGTGCATCGTTCAATATTATGTACCACACACATCATTGTGCTAGTACTTAGGCTTTGTGACGTACTGCTACTTCAAGTCATCTAATGGAGGCTCTTCTGGTTTGCTTTGCTGCCTGCAGGCTTTTTGCTTGGCTTCTGTGTTTGCCTGCTTTGAGTTCTCTTTGATTTGGTGTTTTTGCAAGTCAAGGTTGCCTCTGAGGGTGCTGGACACTTTTTACACGCAAGGTGGAAGATGGAGACAAAAGGAAAGGGTGATCCTGTGGCCCGGTGAACTTCAAGGAAGAAGGCTACATACCCCATGAGCAGTTGTTCAGTGGGTAATGGTGATATGTGAGGGAGTGGGGGTATTTTGTTGTTGGACAGTTGCCTGGCCCCACAGTGTGATGGGCACCCTGACATTGTAATTGTGGTATCCTATGTACATGATGTATTCTGCTGATCAATAGCTGTTCATGTGTTGTGTTTACGTTTCAGGTGTGAGGGTATAGTTGTGGTTTGACATGCTGGGGTGTACACGTGGGCAATGTTCACATGTGATGAGGGCACTGATGGTCACTTGATTGCACATGCATGTATTGAGTGCATGTCCCTACTGACACACACACTCGCACTATGATCCACACCATGTACAACCACCCTTCCATGTCCACATGTGCACACAGTTAGCCTTCTGGGGACCACTGTGTCCCTGCAGCACATGATTTATGACCATTTGTGGATCCTGTACATGCGTGATTTGTTTTTTTATTTAGTTTGTCATTTTCATGTGATGCTCAGGGTGTGCATCACACACAATGAATGGTCACTATGCTGTGTGCTGAGCAGTGTGTTGCAGGAGATGGACACAGCACACGTATTATGCAGTGTTTATTTTGCCGTGCACAATGTGCATGTGAACAGGCATTCATTGTTATGTTCAAGCTACAACTGTTGTTATGCATTTGGGTATGACTTGCTTTGTGTGGGAGGTTGTTGGTCAGTCATTTCATCTGATTCCATGTCAGGCATCATTGTCTGACATCACTTTGCATTTTTCACATGTCAATGTGTACATTATTGTTATTGTGTTGGTGTTTTGCTATTGGTTGCCATGTCATGTTGTGGTTTTGGTGGCTTTGTGTGACAGGCCAGTGATTGTCATGGCCTATTTTGCAAGTCTGTGGGATACACACCTTGCATGTGTACCTTTTGGTCACACAGGATTGGTTAGGTTTGAGTAGCTAGGGATGCACACAATGTGGCACTTCCATGGCAAAATTCTCAGGGTGGTAAGGTTGTGACAGTTGACTGTCTCTTTGTCATCATCGATTGTCACCTAGTATGTGCCAGGCCTGTGTGCACTCCGCAGGGGTCGGAGTTTAGGTGAAAAATGTGGCCACAAGCTGTGTCTGGGCTGCCTCGCCACTTGCCCTGTCCCCTCCTATTGGCAGTGCCTGTGCCTGTCGTTGGGGATGTGGGGGCACCACCATGTCCACCGGTACGCCCTACCTTGTTGCAACATTGTGCAGGACACATGCTGCCACAATGATCCTGCACACTACTGGGGGTGCATAGAGTAGCTGGCTGCCAGAGCAGTCAAGGGAGCGGAAGCGTGACTTGAGCACTCCGAATGTGCGCTCCACTATGGCCCTGGTTGCAATATGGGCAGCGTTGTATCTTACCTGGGGTGGTGTGGTGGGGTTCCGGATTGGCATCATCATGTGGATGCTCAGAGGGTAGGCACTGTCCCCTGGAGAGGTGATAATGGTTGTGATTATTGGGGTTTGTATATTTGTATGTGTGTGACATGCATGCATGTGCACAGACATTTGTACTCACCTAGGAGCCATGTGTCGCCATACTGCCCAGCTTCCAGGGCCCGGCTCAGGGCGGACATTCTGTATATGAAACTGTCAGGGGTGGAGCCAGGGTAGTTTGCATAGACAGAGGTGATGATTCCCTTGGCATTGCATACCACCTGCACGTTGATGGAATGCCAGTGCTTGCCGTTTCGGTAGATGTGCTCAGTGGCCCTAGGTGGACGTAGGGCCACATGGGTGCAATCTATGGCACTGAGCACTTTGGGGAAGTGTGCCACCCTGTAAAAGTCCTGGACGACAGCCTGCCTTTCTGCGGGTGTTCTGGGCATGTATATGTGCCTGCGGACTGAGGAGCACGCAGTGATGATTGCCAACAGCTGGTGTAGACAGTGTGACTGCGTGGCCTGTGAGACCTCCCCCACTATGGCAGTAGTCCGCTGAAATGACCCAGTGGCCAAAAAAATACAGGACATTTAGCACCTTCTCCAAGGGGCTCAATGCTTGGGAGCAGAGGGTGGGTGATGTAAGGTCATCTTCCCACTCCCTGACCAGGTCTAGGATGATACGAGGTGGAAACCTATACCTGCTGTAGACCTGGTCATCAGGCATTCCAAAAAGGCTTGTCCAGGGGGAAAAAATGTAGGCCCTGTCTATTCTCCTCCTCCTGCGGTGTCCCAAGATCAGTGTTGCGACAAATGGGGCATTCATTGTAGCGGTATGTACGTGTTTGTTGTTTGTGCGCACTTTTATACTGTGCGTGAGGACGCTTACGTCTGCCTTCCTGTGGTGGATGTGTTGACGCCTGTGCACGTCTTTTAGCATGCGCTTGTTTCCCGTATTCAAATCCATGAATACGAGTTGTTTGCGTGCGTGTGGGCGTTCCGTGTATTTCCCTGCAGTACTTCCCCAGTTACACCTTCTTTTTCACGCATTGTTCCCCATTCCGTGCGTTATGCCCCGTGTCCCGCCCACTTTTTGGTGTATGTGTGGACATTGTGCGCTTTCCCTGGGTGCGTCGCACACGGCGTTCGAGATGTTGCAATGACGTTTGTGCCCCTGTGCGTCACGCACGAGTTTGGCACACATCCCGAGAAAAACACGTGCAGGGACTTCCATGAATCGTACGTGTGCATGTGTGCTTCCTTTTTCACGCTTGCGCCTGCTTGCGCCAGCTTGCACCACTTTTTTTGGCGCACATTTGTTCCATGAATCGGCCCCTATGTTTTGTAGTACATACATTTTTCGGAGAGATGGAGTACATCTTACTTATGCCGGCAATCAGATCTTTCTCCAAAATATACAAAATGCATTGCAACCTTTTTTGGAATTACAGCAATCCATTTTGTAGTAGGTGTTCACCATTTGAAGTTTTTGAAACATTAAAAAAACACCACAAAAAGGCTCTTTTCAGAGCCCCCCTTCCTCCCATAGAAAAGTGCAATGGTTCTGATAGGGCAGCACCCCCCAAAAAAATAAATGTCTGCAGACTGTCCGTGGACTTCTAAAAATGCACAGGGCCCTGCACTATTTATTTGTCACTTCTATTTTTAAACTGTGAAAGGCGGCTCTGAAAAGAGCTTTTTTTTGGGTTTTGTTGTTTTATATTTGTTTTGGATTTTTAAACATGACACACAAGGAAAGGAGAGGAAACTAGGGTAAGGAAGGGGCACCAACCACAGGGATAAGAAAGGGCAGGTAGAGAGAGGAAGATGTAGGGTGGGCCTTATTGAGGTAGGGTGCAGACCTTCTCATGCTCCTTGACCACAGTCTCGAAAGCACTCCAAAGGTTCTCCCCCTGCACAGTACTGCGTTGCAGTACAAGCACAATATTGTGACCCTTGAAAGGTAAGGGTCAACAGCATCATGAATGGCCTGCAAGGCAGCTGGATGGATGCGCTGTCCAACAGGAGTGTCTCTTGTGGTGACAGGAGCGGAAACGGAGGATGCTGTAGAGGAACTCAACCTACTACGTTTATCTTAAGGTACAACCTTATGAATAGTCCCACCGTGGAACAACCTTAGGTGTCTCTTCATTGATGTCATATCATAGCTATATGAACCAGGCTTGTCACCACTCAGCACCATGCAGCTCTGAGTGCAGATCCCCTTGCTCACACAAACTTTTGGCAGTCCATCAACAGTGGTAAATAACCACCACACCCAAGACTCATGGTGAGAACTAGTAGAAGGCACTTCCACTACCTCATCCTCTTCATCCTCTTCATCCATCTCCTCTGCATCCTCACACCTGTTCCCCTCTGCAGGCCCTTGGGGAAGTGGTGGTGGTGGAGTGGGTGGGGGTGCTGATGCCGAGGAAGTAGCAGCAGAAGCAATTCTGGATGCCATCTGGAAGGTAATAACAAACAACCAGGAACCAAGAACAGCAACCTGCACAATTGTCCTGTTGTGAATCTTGGAAATCCAAAAGCAGTATAAGGATCAGCGAACACCCGCGCTCTGTGCGGACACATCGAACACATCGAACACCCAGAAAGGGCTCAAAAAGTTCAAAAAATTATGTAGATCGGCAGGGACATTGTCTAGGACATGTGCAATGGTGAACTTTTACTGTAAAATAACTTGGATTGTTCAAAAAATCACTTTTTAAATGTTCGGGGACCCGGACAGTGTCCGCAAATAAGGACACACACTCAGCGTGGGAGCAGTCACATGATGATGTTGCAGACACGTTCGTGAATGGAACAGCTGTCCGCAGAACACCAAATGCACGGGGACAGTTGTGGGCATGCGCACCGGTGTTCTACAGACAGTGTTCGGGTCCCCGAACTAATTAAAAGTGCGACACATGTTTGGCAGACAGTTGCGGACAGGCGCAATGTTCGTAGGACCCAAATGTGTGATGCGCATGTGCGTGGGTGTTCTACGAACAGTGTTGAAGTCCCTGAATAAAATCAATGTGCATCAAAACTTTGCAGACAGGTGGACGGGATATGTGTTCTACGGATATATTCATTCTGGTTGCGGACATTACAAACAGGGGGGGTGTTCTTAAAACACCCCCATTTTGGGTGATTGCAGACAGGCGGACATCTTGTGTGTTCTAAGGATACCTCCATTTTAATTACAAACAGTATGAACAGGTATATTGTCCTTAGGACACCCCCATTTTGGTTAATTACGGACAGGTGGACATCTTGTGTGTTCTAAGGACACCTCCATTTTAATTACGAACATTACAAACAGGTATAGTGTCGTTAGGACACCTCCATTTTGGTTAATTGCAGGCAAGCGAACATCTTGTGTGTTCTAAGGACACCTCCATTTTAATTACGGACAGTATAGACAAGTATAGTGTCCTTAGGGCACCCCCATTTTGGTTAATTGCGGACATAACGAACACCCGCACTGTCCGCGGACACCCTAACTGCCTTTTAAAAAAATAATAAGACAAAGGCATATACTAAGAACACACTTAAAATGTTATTATTGTATAACAGTACAAAAATTGCAAAAGAGAGGGGGAAGCAGAAACTGAAACAAATACAGGGGAATTAGGGGTTTGGACATGATGTATAGGAGGGGAGGAAGGGATGGAAGTCCCATTGTAAAGTCTTTCTTGCTGGACAGGGTTTGGGAATAGTTGGCTGGGACATGGAGAGGGGGAACAGGTCCATGTGGGACAGTGATATTTAATGTTTTCTTTAATGTGGTCCTCAATAAACTGTTTTATAAGAACTACGTTTTTCATTAGGATATCCATTTTTAGTTCCATTTGTTTCAGAGGATCTTCTAATGTCTCTCTTGGTATATTATACTTATTGTTATTTTTATTTTGCATTTATATAGCGCCTTATATACCATTGGTATGGTATGAAGGCACTGGTAGGTTGAACGCCCTTGGGAACATAAGTTCATATCAGTAGAGACAGTAGAGAGAGTCAAAAAGGGTGCTTGTGAGCACCGGGTATGTGTGCAGCTCGTGCAGTATCCGTGTAATAGCTGCTTTCTAGCGGTAGGTGCGCCGGTTGAGAGGTCAGGAGTATGTGTTTGTTCTGGCAGGATTTATCCAGAGCAGATGTGGCTGCATTAGGCCTGAGGAGAACGCCTGGCTGGGGGGGTGTGCAACCAGCAGTGATTACTTAGAATGATGTGGAGTGAGCGGCGAGTGTTGGTATGAGAACAGTTATACCGAATGGTGTCATAGTATCTCTGTGTTTTAGTTGAGTGGTGATGTAAGGAGAGAGTAAGCGTGGTGGTGAGATAAGATGGGTTATATGCCCTTTCAGACATTCTCTGCATTCCAAATCATACTATATACGTCACATGCTCCAGTCCGTTCCATGCACTATGCACTCCTATCCACTCCACGCATCCTAGTCTGCTCCATATATTTCGGCCTGCTCCACGCATTCATGCATTCCGGCTTGCCGCGTTCGTTCGAGTCTGCTCCGTGCGCTCCAATTTGCCATGCATACTCCAGTCATTGTGGGTTATATGCTCTTTTAAGCGTTCTCTGTATTCCAAACCATATTTTATACGTCACACAATTCTATGCGCTCCAGTCCGTTCCATGCCCTCCTATCCACTCTTGTCTGCCCCACACATGCACTCTTGTCTGCCTCAAGCATGTACTCCTGTCTGTCCCATGATTACATACCTGTCTGCCACATGTATGCACTCTTGTGTGCCCTACGCGTGCACCCCTATCTGCCCCATGCTCTACGCATTTGGCAGCTCTACGTGTTCATCCATTCTACGCACTCATCAGTATTGGATGCAATCCGTGCTTGTTCGTTCTACATACTCATCAGTTCTACGCAACATGTCTGTTCACTCTGGGCACTCGTTCACTCCGGCATTCGTCCGCTTTACCCCCTCACATCTACTAGGCATTCACCTGTTTTATCCACTTATCCTTCTACGCACTCATCCCCTCTACGCGCACACCTCCTCTATGCACTCTCCCCCTCTATGCACTCTCCCCCTCTATGCACTCTCCCCCTCTACGTACTCACCCCCTCTATGCACTCACCCCCTCTAAGCATTCACGCCCTCTATGCACTCACCTCCTCTATGCACTCTCCACCTCTATGCACTCTCCCCCTCTACGCACTCACCCCCTCTAAGCATTCACCCCCTCTAAGCATTCATCCCCTCTAAGCTTTCCCCAGTTTTACACACTTATCCTTCTATGCACTCATCCCTCTACGTGCACTTATCCTTCTACGCATTCATCCCCTCTACACACTCATCCCCTCTAGGCACTCACCCCCTCTACGCACTCATCCCCTCTATGCACTCATCCCTCTACACACCCATCCCCTCTATGCACTCACCCCCTCTATGCACTCACCCCCTCTACGCACTCAACCCCCACGATACACTCACCCCCACGACGCACTCACCCCCTCTACGCACTCACCCCCTCTACGCACTCACCCCCTCTACACACTCACCCCCTCTACGCACTCACCCCCTCTACGCCCTCATCCCCTCTATGCACTCATCTCTTCTACGCACTCATCCCTTCTATGCACTATGGACACCGCCATTTTAATTATGAACAGTACAAACAGGTATAATGTCCTTAAGACACCTCAAATTGCAGACAGGCGGACATCTTGTGTGTTCTAAGGATACCTCAATTTTAATTACGGACAGTATAGACAGGTATAGTGTCCTTAGGACACACCCATTTTGGTTAATTGTGGACATAACAAACACCCGCACTGTCCGCGGACACCCTAACTGCCTTTTAAAAAAATAATAAGACAAAGGGATATACTAAGAACACACTTAAAATGTTATTATTGTATAACAGTATAAACATTACGAAAGAGAGGGGGAAACAGAAACTGAAACAAATACAGGGGAATTAGGGGTTTGGACATGATTTATAGGATGGGAGGAAAGATGGAAGTCCCATTGTAAAGTTGTTCTTGCTGGACAGGGTTTGGGGATAGTTGGCTGGGACATGGAGAGGGGGAACAGGTACATGTGGGACAGTGATATTTAATGTTTTCTTTAATGTGGTCCTCAATAAACTGTTTTATAAGAATTAAGTTTTTCATTAACATATCCATTTTTAATTCCATTTGTTTCAGAGGATCTTCTAATGTCTCTCTTGGTATATTATACTTATTGTCTGAATGGTTAGTAAAAAAAATATGTTAACTACACATAAAGTAATGGTTATTAATTGGTTTATATAGAGAAATGTTGTATCTACCATTAGTATCACTGTCTTCCCTCATTTCATCTTGTGGGAAGTTTTCTTCCAGCCATTAAAAAGTACTGGACATTTATGTGTAAGAAAAAAATATATATTGTTTTAGTATACCTAACACAGAAATGTATAAATATATGAAATATATATAGTGAACTTACTAGTTTCTTACAAACTTGTGGTGTTACTGCTGTGTGGTAAATCTGTTGGAGGCATTTTTTTTTTTTGTATATTCCATTATATTGCAAATGCTATTTCAGTGGATGGTTGGTGTCTTACAGATACAGTTTCCACTTCTTATTTATTATTAAATGTAATGTATTTATGTGGTGCTTTTTGAACATGTTTGATGTTTTTATTGTATGATACAATAATGTAAGATACCCCCTGAGTTTTTGGATAGTGCTGATGGTGACCGCGTCCGTCCATGGGCATGCGCACAGACCGCGGACATCCAAATCACTAGCGGGGTTTGGGGGTTCAGTATTTTCTATGTTATATGTATGTAATCTAAGGGAATCTTAGTAAACATTTATCACATTTATGTTATCTATATCTATAGTCAGAAAACTTTATTAAAGGGGTATTATGGTTAGGTTGAGCTCCAAAAACCTGTGAAATTCAGTAAAAAAAAACTTAGTTAAAGGGACGATATGGTTCCAAGTAAAACTGAAAAATCCTTGAAATTCGCTAGTTATGGTAAGCTAAGCAACCATAACTCGCACCACCACTATGCACTGCTAAGAATAAGATCCAGGACATCAAAGATGACATCACAAATGACTAGAATGGACACTTATAAACACCAACAACTGCAAAGCAAACAAAGTTGTTGTACTGGAAGTAAGTAAAATTATACTTGTCAATAATTACTTTAGGTATGGAAATCAATTCTACCTACAAGCTGCTGGAACCTCGATGGGGTCATTGATGGAGGTGGGCACATCAAAATTGCATTTCTTGGATGTAGAACTTGAAATTGGACCACAAGGTATAATAACAAATATTTACCACAAGAAAACAGATGTCAACAACACGTTACATTATCTGAGCCATCACCCGGAACATCTACGCAACAATCTGCCACACAGTCAATTTTTACGCTTGAAACGCGTTATATCTATACCAACAACATTAGATGAAGAGAATTTAACCATGACTGAGAAATACAGAAAACGAGGATACCCAGGAAGCATTGTTGAAAAAGCCAAAGAGAAAACAGAGAGAATAACACAAAATTAGTTATCAAGGGACACCATTCATATATGCCCTGAGATATTCAGGACAAAGCCACCATATCACCAGGATGATTAAGAAAAACTGGAGGATTATCGGAATGGACCACAATTAAACAAGCTGTTCCCAAAAAGCCCTGTCATAGTGTACAATAGGGTCATAACTTCAAAGACCAACTTATTCAGGTCGAAAGACCACCTAAGGAGAAACAGATAACACTAAGAACAAGAAAAACAGGAACCTTTGGTTGTCTAAATTGTGGACATTGTAACAACATAATGAAGGGCACCCATGTAAGATACCCATATAATGGAATGAAAATTAAACTAAGAGATTACGCCACGTGCGATAGAAAATCTATAGTATATGGACTAAGTTGTCTGTGTGGAATATTTTATGTCGGCCAAACAAATAGAAAAGCCAAGGAAAGTTGGCATGAACACAAGAGCAATATCAGGACAAACAACATTAGATAATTGGACGCCCGTCACTTTAATGAGAAAAAACATAATATTTCGCAATTGAAGGTCATTATCCAGGAAGTAGTAAAGAAAGCTCCACAAGGTGGAAATCACATTAAGAAACTGAATCAAAGAGAGTTGTATTGGATTGAAAAATTGGACACCTTGACACCCAGGGGCATGAACGAGGATTATAATGTAGGAGTATTTTTGTGAACACCACCAGAAAGAATTAGAACACATTACGAAGTGCGGGCATTACACTTGAACCACATTACATTTATAAATCTCTGGAAGTGATCTTATGCCAATGGGAAAGAAATTGCATCTATCCTTAAATAGTCATGAAGGTGGACATCTGACAAAATTAGATTCAATGTATCTATTCCACTGAACTGTAATGTAACTTAATACAACAGGAGTAATTTTTTTATATATATATATATATGTGATGATAGCATGATAGATTCCGCGTTGACAATGTACTAGCAACATCAAACTGTGAGCGCATTCTTAATCTCATAATTGCTTGGGGTTAGCCTATAATCTTACAATTTAAATTCAATATAAATTGCTGGTCACAGAACGGCAGTACGATTACGGCGTAATACTGCACAATTCATTTTTTTTTTATATTTAAGATCTACAAATTACATTTTTGCCCAATAATAAGCATAATAATGAGTGCTAAGGACAATAGTTGGCATACTGGGGCCATAAGAAACACTAGTCATGAAAAGACGTATGGTGTCATTGCGTCATTACGTGACTACGTCACCGCAATGAAGTAAATAAACAAAACGGTGGCCATTTTGCGCTATCTTCTTGCAAGCGGCTGAAACTTCGGCACACTGCTGACTCTCAGAGGACATCAGAGAAACTTGAAAGCTCAGGTAAAATACCAACATGGGGGAACCTTGCCAATAATGGGTAACTAGAGAATCTAGTAACACCAGGATATGGGATACTTAATTACAGCATTTACCTTTTTACAGTATCTACCATCAAGATAGTACCGATACTAACTACAAGGGTGGATGAAATCGATCAAAGCATATGGGGGTAAGAAACTTTTTGATATCCAGTCAATACAAACCACCAGAAATATTGTAGTACCAGGGCATCAAATGTCTATAGACAACAATGGATTTTACATTTGCCTTGCAGATAATTGAAGGGATAGCTAACTGTGAAGAGAGGTCCCAACATAAATTGTCACAGACATCATGTCCTTGGGACATTGATGAGGAAAGGTCCACAAATGGAGGACACCAAGTGCAGTGAACCACAGGAGAATACTAAAGAGACTAAGGAAGGGGATGTACGTAGACTTGAAACACCCATATTGCACTTTTTAACTGGATTTAATTGGAAATAACTGGAAATTAGTTGAGTGAACCTCTTCTATACTATATTTTCTGTTTTTGTTTTTCACAGGTAGCAATTCTAATCCATTGAGGAATAACCATATTGAATAGAATAAGACTCAGGTAATAATGAGATTTTGAACAGAGTGACAGAATTCAATACAAGTAGAATGGAAAACTAAAATATTAATTACGTGTTGTAGATGGAATATTTGACTTATTGAAGAGATTAGACAACTCCTGAAGAAGGGGACTAATAAACCCTGAAATGCATAGAGGCACAAGTCAACGATTAAACATTTTATAAGAAATTGCTCCTTGGGGTTATTATTGAATGTTCTAATGACATGCAAATCAAGACTTGTAACTGTCTATTCAATTTGAAATGGTGAACAAAGTGTTGAACTTTTAAGTTGGAAGTTTGAAATTTTTGGTATGCTAAATGGTTTTGTGAAACAATATATTTTTTAAGTAAAAATGTCTTCATAAAACAATTCATGTATGAAGAGTAGCACTATTGAATTTCAAAATTGAACATTTAAATATCATGTACTCATTGTTTGTTTATACAATACCAATTTGGGTGTGCAGGGGACGGGAGAGATCCACAAGATTGTGGTCATCTGTTGTTTGGTTCATATATCGTACAACCCAGTGTCAGGGTTGGTATTCTCCCCGGCACCCCTCTACTAACCCATAAATATTAGTTAATCTCTAAAAACATATTAGGTGTGCACTAGGACTACCTACATATAGAATGTTTTATGTATGCCTAACAGTGCACCCACCACCTGTTGTGTGCACTTATCCGTGCACTTGGCACACTTGGCCCGTATTTTTACTTATTGTCATTTGTTCTTCTTCCCATGTACTGTATCTTCCCCTCCCTCAACCCATGCACTTGGGCGATCTAAGGCACACCTGGCCTAGTAGGGTCATTGTCTCTGTCTCCCCTCTGTTTCCACTCCCTTGCCTCGTTGCGCTTTGCTAGACGTGTGTGTAGGCACATTACGAATGCCATAGCATACAATTACACATTATATGATATATTACTCACAATGCATGCACAACAGTCTACAGTAGGATGCCTGCCACTTACTGTGCATACTGCAAAGTTGTTTTTTGTTTTCCGCAGTACCCCACTTACTGCACAAAAATATTGTGCAAATGCAACACAGCTTGCATGTTACTAATTGCAAACAAATACATACAGTTCATGCATACAACCAGGATGCCTGCCCCTTACCTTGCACACTTCCACCATAGCCTTCTGCACTTCTTTGTGCAAAGAGACCTTCTGGCACAGTGTTTGCGTACACACCAGACCCACCAACCTTATAGAGCAGTGTCTTTCACTCCACGGTTTCATTTCCATAGCTTCCATCCAGAAAATGACTGAATGTGGCACGTGGAAGTGTGAAAGTACAGCGTAATCCGCTGAGTTTTCATGCTAGGGAGGGAGGGGGGTTGGCGTGGTTGGAGGGGTACGTGTAAAACAGGGTAGGGGTTTGGGTATGCAGTACTATCTTAGAAAACATTTTTTTTTTAAATTTATTATTTTGCCCTGTTTTTGTTATATGCATGCTTGCATACAATTTTCTTTATCTCCTTCAATGAGTTTCTGTTTGCTTCTCCTCCTGACATTTGTACGAACTGAACGTCATTGCTTCTCTTACAGTTCTACAGGATTGTCTGCAACGCTTCATTCAGAGTGTGAGTGGCTGTTTACATTGTCCATATTGCAACTTTCTGATGCTGATGACTTCATTTCATGGCATAATGTGTTCAAACACTTCCTCAAGCAACGATCTTATAAGAGCCTAATCATAACAAATGCAAATGGTGACATGTGGCCCCCTATTGTGAAACACTGCACCTTTTGTTCTTAGCTCTCTTCTTAGCTCTCATGCGAAAAAAAATGAATGCATCCAAAAACAACAAGATAAATGTTCCCTTAGGAACCACCTTTCACAGTAAAAAAATAGAACTAAAAAAATACTTATAGACTCCATCTACTTTATATTTCTCAGTAAAGTACAAAGGCTCAATAAGATTTCCCAAAATTTCCATTTGCATTTTCTGTTATGCTAATGAGAATATTGTGGCATTCATCCTCTGTTCCAGGGACTGGAATTGTGAATAGCAGCCCGGCAGCCCAAGTTATCAGGCCAAGTGATGCAAGGGTGGATACCGAGGTCTCGGGACCATTGTCCCCCCATTCCGCCCCTGTAATAGGGGATGAAGGCCATTAGCACCCTAGGTTCCAAATCGGGTACCTGGGGTGCTAAAAAAAGGATTTTTCTTCATCCCGGTGTAAGAAGGAAAATCCTTTTTCAAGATGGCCACCATGGGAAGGGAAGGCAGGGTTCCTTATAGGGCCCCTCTTCGCTTTCCATGGCAGGCTGCAGAAGGCGAAAAGAGAACCCTATGACCATATTACCATGAACACATTTTTCTTCCCAATTTTGAATAACTTTACCACAAAGCCAGCCCCAGGTGGACATGTCCACTTTAACCACATGTTTTGTCCCTCGTGGTCATGGCCAGTAGCCAGATTGTCCGGATCATGACCTTATTCCATGACCGGACCATCTGGCCACTGCCCATGGCCACAGGCTACACCTCAGTCACCAAAGGTATATCACTATTTTGTGTACCTACATTATGACACTCGTCAAAAAATAAAACACGGGCTCATTTGCAAAATCATGCTTTCAGATCCTTGCCAATGCTCCTTACACAGGTTTGCTGCAAATCCATCCATGTTTTATTTTTTCAAAAGTGTCAAATGTATACACATACAATCGTCATACCTAGCCCCCACTTGACAAAATCCATTCAGACTTTACGAAAATATTTATATCTAGATCTATAATCTTTTTGCAAACCTTTGCGTAGATTTGTGAAATGCCAACACATTTATAAGCCTTTACAATATTTTGGGACCCCCCTCTAATTTTGCCTCCTCTTGACAAAATCCCACCAAACTTTGCAAAAACATGTATATCTAAATCTTTTATCAGTTTGCCAAATTAAGTGTAGATTCGTTAAATGACACCTCATTTATAAGCCTTTACATTATTTTCAGATCCCTCTCTAAATGTGCCCCCTCTTGACAGAATCCCACCAAAATCTGCAAAGTCATTCGGAATCAGGTCAGGAATTTGATTGCAAAGTTTCATGCTGTTTCATTAAGTGGCGCCAAAGTCATAAGCCATCCAAGAATGGCTTTTTACCAACCCTGTAATGCTGAGGTGTCCGAGAACTTCTCAGGAGTGTTTGTGGAATTTCGCGGCAAGAAACACACGTGTTTTTTGCTTCTTGCAGCCATATCCCATCCCATCCTCATCACCCCTCACCTCCCCAGAGATTATTTGATAAGTTTGACAAGTGCAATGTTGTGTTTTTTAATATGTTTTTACAGCGATGTCCGCGGACTCCGGCCGCTGTCTGTGAATCCAAGATGGCGGGCATTTCCAAAAATCTGACGTACGTCACACTTTTCACCATCCAATGAGCAGGCGCGTCCGATGTCCGCGGACACCACGTTGCCCTTTAAGCCAATCGCAGTCCTGTCCGTGGACCGAAGAGGGAAGTGTGTCCGTGGAGCGGACATAGATTTCACAAATCTTTTGAGACCTACTTTTTGGTCATTTAAAAAAAATACTGGGCGGATTTCCACCAATTTTACAAAAGCACATTTTTGGGACCAAGCTGCCACACCTGCCTCAGATTTGGGGAAATCCGTCCAGCGGTTTGGACTGTAGGCATGAGCAAATATTTTTCTCCATTCAGTCCATGGAAAAAAAAAATGTTTAGACCCCCCCTATAACTTTTCCCTCCCTTGACCAAACCTCACCAAATCAGAGTGGGCCATAAACTGTTTTGCAAAGTTTGGTGAGGATTCGTCCACAGGGAGTGAAGTTATAAGCCTCCCAAAAAGTGCTCTTAACTTAACCATAAATACATGGCTACTACCACAGGCCATGTAATATATAACATATATATATATATATATATATATATATATATATATATTATCGGTAGGTATTGTGCATTCGGTTATCATGCAAACCTTAAGCACATTTAAAGACTTATTTTCATTTATAACAAATCCTTTACAACTTTTCAACTTTAACCAAACTCATCAGGCAAGGTTACATTTGTTCTATAACACTCAAAACACATCAAATTCATCATAGCAGAATAAAAGATAACGTTTCTAAAATATTTCCTTAAAATTATAAAATTCCATCTGATCATCTATAATTCTAAATTCTATATTGGCAACAATATAAAATTAAAATATATTCAAAGTAGTTTACAGCAATATTTTTAAAAGCTTCTAAAAGCTCTTTCCAAATGTAATAAGAAGCAGCAGTGTTAAAATCGATACTGCTCGATAAATAGTATTCCAGAACTGGTGATTTCCAATATATTCAAAATGTTCAACACATTTCCCAAATTCCTTACAATAATACATTTCCAGCAGAGGTCATAATGTCAAAACATGTCGGCTTGCCTTAGGCTCCAACCCTCAAAGGCGACATCATCTTTTGTAATGAGATATATTTCCCCAGGCACCCACATAATTGAACGTAGGGAGAAGTTAAGATGTAAATATAAAATAAATGTCTTAAGGCCGGGTGACAAAGCTTAGTCAAATATAAACACGAGGCATTTCATAAAAAGCTTTGTGAGGAAAAAGACTTTTTTCAGGCCGATTCATGGAATAATTAGCGCGGCGCAAGTGGGCAAAAACGTGCAAATCGCAGTGGAATAGCGAAAATCGCAGTGCAATTGCGAAAATCGCACGAAAAGCAGCGCACGTTGATTCATGGAAGTCCGTGCGCGAGAAAACCAGCGGATGTGCGATAAAAAAGTGCGCGGCGCACGTTGGCGCACAGGCCATCTAACAGCGTGCGCCAGGTCACAGCGAAAATCGCACAGGCCACAGCGAAATTCGCACATAGCGCGGCGCACGCAACAAAAGTAGGCGGAACACGGGCGTAACACTCGGAATGGGGAACAACTTGCCAAAACGTGGGCGTCACGGGGGAAGTACAGGGCACAAGTGCACGGAACGCCCACACGCTCGCCTACAACACGTATTCATGGAATAGAATAGGGCAAAAAAGCGCACGCTCAAACCAGCGCACAGGCACAAACACGACCACCACAAGAAAGCAGGCGGTAGCGTCTCTGCGGCTGTAAGAAATGTGCGCCAAAAGGTGCGCCAACAAATAGCACCTATATACTGCCATGATGAATGTCCCATACTGTGGCCCTCCAGGAAAAAGACGTGCAAAGGGGTACCCACAAACACGGACACCCGCTGACAAAAAATACGTGTGCGTGTATACCGGGGTGCGCGGGAAGTCTAACACGCGATTTCAGCAGGGTACGATCATCACAGGGTTTCGCGTGAAGTTCCTCACGCGATCGGGCCTGGGGGAGCGTGCTACGTGTATTTCAGGGGTTCGCGTGAAGTTTCAGACGCGATCGGGCCTGGGGGAGCGGGCTACGTGTATTGCAGGGGTTCGCGTGAAGTTCCTCACGCGATCGGGCCTGGGGTAGCGGGCTACGTGTATTTCAGGGGTTCGCGTGAAGTTTCACACGCGATCGGGCCTGGGGGAGCGGGCTACGTGTATTACAGGGGTTCGCGTGAAGTTCCTCACGCGATCGGGCCTGGGGTAGCGGGCTACGTGTATTACAGGGGTTCGCGTGAAGTTCCTGACGCGATCGGGCCTGGGGGAGCGGGCTACGTGTATTCCAGGGGTGCGCGGGAAGTTCCACACGCGAATAGCCTGGGCGCGTGTATTTCAGGGGTGCGCGGGAAGTTCCACACGCGAATAGCCTGGGCGCGTGTATTTCAGGGGTGCGCGGGAAGTTCCACACGCGAATAGCCTGGGCGCGTGTATTTCAGGGGTGCGCGGGAAGTTCCACACGTGAATGCCTGGGCGCGTGTATTTCAGGGGTGCGCGGGAAGTTCCACACGCGAATAGCCTGGGCGCGTGTATTTCAGGGGTGCGCGGGAAGTTCCACACGCGAATAGCCTGGGCGCGTGTATTTCAGGGGTGCGCGGGAAGTTCCACACGCGAATAGACTGGACGCGTGTTTTTCAGGGGTGCGCGGGAATTTCCACACGCAAATAGCCTGGGCGCGTGTATTTCAGGGGTGCGCGGGAAGTTCCACACGCGAATAGCCGGGGCGCGTGTATTTCAGGGGTGCGCGGGAAGTTCCACACGCGAATAGCCGGGGCGCGTGTATTTCAGGGGTGCGCGGGAAGTTCCACACGCGAATAGCCGGGGCGCGTGTTTTTCAGGGGTGCGCGGGAAGTTCCACACGCGAATAGCCTGGGCGCGTGTATTTCAGGGGTGCGCGGGAAGTTCCACACGCGAATAGCCTGGGCGCGTGTATTTCAGGGGTGCGCGGGAAGTTCCACACGCGAATAGCCTGGGCGCGTGTATTTCAGGGGTGCGCGGGAAGTTCCACATGTGATTTGACAGTGTGGGTCCTCCCAGGTGTACCCTGTACACCCTCCACGGCCCCTGCAGGCAGCCCACACCACAGGGGACTACCCTGCATCCCTGGTCATGTCCCGCAGGCAGCCCACCCACCATGGGCATGCCCCCCAGCAAAGGCACATGTCTCCTTGAAATAATGAACACCAACTCATGTCCCCTTGCACCCCCACCCCCCAGCAGTGCAGGGGCACCCTCCACCAGGCCCCCACTCATGTCACCCACCACCCCCACACCCCAGCAGTGCAGGGGCAGCCTCCACCAGGCCCCCACTCATGTCACCCACCACCCCCACACCCCAGCAGTGCAGGGGCACCCTCCACCAGGCCCCCACTCATGTCTCCCACCACCCCCAAACCCCAGCAGTGCAGGGTCACCCTCCACCAGGCCCCCACTCATGTCTCCCACCACCCCCAAACCCCAGCAGTGCAGGGTCACCCTCCACCAGGCCCCCACTCATGTCTCCCACCACCCCCACCCCCCAGCCACCAGGGGCACCCTCCACCAGGCCCCCACGCATGTCTCCCACCACCCCCACCCCCCAGCCACCAGGGTCACCCTCCACCAGGCCCCCACTCATGTCACCCACCACCCCAACACCCCAGCAGTGCAGGGGCAGCCTCCACCAGGCCCCCACTCATGTCACCCACCACTCCCACACCCCAGCAGTGCAGGGGCAGCCTCCACCAGGCCCCCACTCATGTCACCCACCACCCCCACACCCCAGCAGTGCAGGGGCAGCCTCCACCAGGCCCCCACATGTCACCCACCACCCCCACACCCCAGCAGTGCAGGGGCAGCCTCCACCAGGCCCCCACTCATGTCACCCACCACCCCCACACCCCAGCAGTGCAGGGGCACCCTCCACCAGGCCCCCACTCATGTCTCCCACCACCCCCAAACCCCAGCAGTGCAGGGTCACCCTCCACCAGGCCCCCACTCATGTCTCCCACCACCCCCAAACCCCAGCAGTGCAGGGTCACCCTCCACCAGGCCCCCACTCATGTCACCCACCACCCCCACACCCCAGCAGTGCATGGGCAGCCTCCACCAGGCCCCCACTCATGTCACCCACCACCCCCACACCCCAGCAGTGCAGGGGCAGCCTCCACCAGGCCCCCACTCATGTCACCCACCACCCCCACACCCCAGCAGTGCAGGGTCACCCTCCACCAGGCCCCCACTCATGTCTCCCAGCACCCCCACCCCCCCAGTCACCAGGGGCAGCCTCCACCAGGCCCCCACCCATGTATCCCACCACCCCCACCCCCCCAGCACTGTGGGGCACCTGCCAGCAGGCCCCCACCCATGTCCAACTCATGTCTCCCACCACCCCCACCCCCCAGCCACCAGGGGCACCCTCCACCAGGCCCCCACTCATGTCACCCACCACCCCCACACCCCAGCAGTGCAGGGGCAGCCTCCACCAGGCCCCCACTCATGTCACCCACCACCCCCACACCCCAGCAGTGCAGGGTCACCCTCCACCAGGCCCCCACTCATGTCTCCCAGCACCCCCACCCCCCCAGTCACCAGGGGCAGCCTCCACCAGGCCCCCACCCATGTCTCCCACCACCCCCACCCCCCAGCACTGTGGGGCACCTGCCAGCAGGCCCCCACCCATGTCCAACTCATGTCTCCCACCACCCCCACCCCCCAGCCACCAGGGGCACCCTCCACCAGGCCCCCACTCATGTCTCCCACCACCCCCACCCCCCAGCACTGTGGGGCACCTGCCAGCAGGCCCCCACCCATGTCCAATCCATGCCCCCCTGCACCTGGGTCCCAACATTCCCCAATCATGTCCGTAATGCCCATCCTCCCCTGCCAAAAGGCCCAACCAACTATCACACCCAGCCACATATCAAAGGCAATTACATGTTACATCCCCAATTTAAATAATGCAATTGAACACATGTCTGTCACACACAATGGCTGCAAGTGAATGACAAAACACCCAACATGACATGCCTGAAAGCAATGAGATGATACGACACATTGAAGAATAAAAAAAATAATGTATTGAACAGCAAGTAGAATGGAAATGAAATAAGAAAAAACACAAAGCAAATCAAACAAAACAAGATGAATGTCCAAGAAAATAATCTGAAAAATAAAAATAAGCCAACGAAGAACCATGAAGAAGATCATCCTGGGTCCATGAGCCCAACCAAATTAAACCTAACTATGACTACTAACTAAAAACTGAACTATATACAAAAAAGTGGTGCATTGTCCAATCGCTACCAAAAAAAATCAAAAAAACAAAGGAAACCTAACCCTAACTATACAACTATATACAAAGGCAGCGGGCTATTCGGACGGCTCACTGGTTGTTGTCATGGGCCAGGGCATCATCGAACTCCTGGTCAATGGCTTGGAGGCGGGCATGTTCCCTGGCCCCGAGGTCCCGCAGGGTTAACGCAGTGTCGAGCTCAAACTCCCTGCGAAGACCCTCGAGGCACTCAGCCCGCCTCAGCGCCCTCCGCATGGAGTCCTCTGCCCTGACCATCGTGAGCCATTCCTCCTCTGCCCGCCGCCGCTCCGCACCTATCCGCTGGCACAACCGCTCCCACACGGAAGCCACTCCCATTCCAGGGTTCTCCTGCCCTCCAGCCGATGCCTGCACCCCTGATGTTGATGGCCCCGAGCCATGATGCCTCCCACGTTGAGCCTGCTGCTGCCTCCGACACAACTGCCTGTGCCAGCACGACGGCATCCAGGCTGATGGAAACCACTGATGCCGTCGTGCACGTGCCCTGCCCGATGATGCCGTCACATCCTCCATCTGCTGGGGTCCAGTTGCTCTGGTGTCCACCCCTGCTGGATCACTGACTCCCGACTGTGGCAGGGATGGGATCCCCACCGAGCTGGCTGCATTGGTCGGGGCAGGTCCACAAGGGGCCCTGGTGGCATCTGGGCTGGAAGACGGCAAGGAGAACGACTGGTGGATAGCCTGCACAGAGGAGGAGAGGGCCGCCACATTGGCCAACACATGCAGGAAACCCCCGAACATGGCCGGTCCCAATTGGGCCACGTCGGCACGGTGCACTTCGTGATGCCGTGCGTGCTCCTCCCAGGAAGCACGCACGGCATCACGAATCACAGCCGTGCGCATCGCGACCCCAATCAGGACCTTCTCCGCACGGCCAGGGGTTCCCACGTCCGCAGGTGGACGGGAGTCAGGTGACATGGACATCCCCTCTACCTGCGGACAGGCCTGGGACGGGGCATCCCTGCTGGTGCATGGTGGTGCACTCACAGGGTCAGGGACAGCGACATGCACAGGCCCCTCCACGGTGACCTGTGCTGCCTCCTGCCCCTGGACTGCACCACTTGCACCAGCAGGGATGCCCCCACCAGGCCCCATGTGTGCCCCAGTGGCGGCCTCCTCCTCCTCTGTGCAAACCACCAACCTGGATGGCTCCTCACCGTCTCCCACCGTAGCAGGCCCCTGTGGGGGCTCACCCACCCCTTCCGCTGCAGCTGTGGGGGCATCCCCGCCGCCTTGCTCCACAGCACCGTCTCCGCCCTCCTCTTCACTAGCCGCTGCGTAGAGGGAGACAAAGAACACAAGCATCAGGGCACTGTACAATGGTCCCCTAGACAGGAAGCAATAGCATATGAGCACCACTGTCAAAGTACACTTCCATCATGTCCCTGCACAACACATGGGTCAGTCCAGGCAAAACACACACAGTAACAGGCATGGTGCATGCCATGGACATTTCCATGCATGTCCAATGGACTCTTGGAACATTCAATGATATGTAACTCACATGCATCATGGCTCATGCCTATCACATGCACACACTTCACCTCAGTCACATCCATCTGGCCCCAAACACACCAAACACAGCGGATACAAGGGTAATTTGGCTGCTTTACTGAATCTGTGCATTGTCACACACATGTGTCATGCATCCATGGCATGCACAAGTCACAGACACGCAGGTCAGGCACACAGACATGGCTACCATATATGTACCTGGCATCAGCACCCATCCCTCACCCCCACCCATGTCCAGGTACAGAGACTGGCATGCTCTCATGTTCAAAATCTGCATAGGGCTCCCCATGCGGCATTTGAACACATGCAACAACCATGTGGGTCACACATCACTGGTCGCACATGCATTACCATGATGTCCCTGCACACATACATGCATACATGGCCTATGGCACACATACAGGCAAGTATCATAGAACCAGCACACCGCAACATGCCCTGTCTCACACAGTAATGCATGGACACTTACCGCTCAACTCCAGACGGGCCTCCCTCTCAAGGATCTGGGCGTGGAGCGCTGGGCGTACGCGTTCCAGGACCCTCATCTGGATGGAACTCATGCGGCCCCGGCCCCCCTCCACGAGGCTCCGGGCCTTCACAAGGGTCCTGGACCTCAAGTCCTCCCAGCGCTTCTTGATCTTCAGGACGTCGCGGGTTGCCACCCCCTCCGCGTTGATGGCAACCACACAGTCGGCCCAGATCCTCTGCCGTCCTTCCTTGCTGGCGCGGGACGATCCAAAGAGGGCATCATACTGCCCCAGGACATGCTCCACCAGGACACCAACTTCGGTGACAGTGAAGCTGGTGCCCCTCTGCCCCTCTGGCCTGGGGTTGCCAATGGTGCCAGATGTGGAAGTGCCCGACATGGCAACCCCAGAGGCAGGTGTGGGTGGGCAACTGGGTCCTGGGGCTGGGCTGTGGAGCGATGTAATCCCAGTCGGGAGTCTTCAGTTCCAGCAGGGGTGGACACATCAACTGGACCCCTGCAGATGGCTGATGTGCAGGCACCAAATGGCAGGGCACGGTGGCAGCAGGCAGGCAGGCAGGCAGCAGCAGATGGCACGTGGGAGGCTGCTCGGGGCATGGGGGGCAGTAACTCGGCCTTCTGGGCAGGAGCGTGGTCTTTCCGTGTGTTTTCGCGTGGCCAGCTTGATACGGAGTGATTTGGCACGTGAAAATCCTGCACGTCAGCGTGAAATCCGAGGAAAGGCCCTTAGCGCGTAAGCGCGTCAGCACGCATACGCGATTCTATTGGACCAGAGTCCCTCAGCGCGTAAGCGCGTCTGTGACGTGACCCGCACGGGTGTTCCCCACTCAGCACGTGATGACGGGGCACACGTGGAGATACTGCACGTCAGAGTGTCATCGCGTGTAATTGGACAAAAGTGCGCGTACACGCGATTGGCCTATGTACGTGTATTTAATGGGTGCGCGGGCACTTACACACGCAAGTACGTCAGCAAACCTGTATCCCGTGGTGCGTGTGAATTTCCACACGCTATTGGACTGGGAACTGGATTCCAGGGGTGCGCGGGTCACACGCTGTATCCCGTGGTGCGTGTGAATTTCCACACGCTATTGGACTGGGAACTGGATTCCAGGGGTGCGCGGGTCACACGCTGTATCCCGTGGTGCGTGTGAATTTCCACACGCTATCGGACTGGGAATTGGATTCCAGGGGTGCGCGGGTCACACGCTCGCCTAGAACACGCGCAAAGCATAAATTTGCGCACTTTAACAATAACAAGCTCAGACGCCAGGATGAACATACCGTTCCTAGCAGCAGTGGCAGTGGGCTACCAAAGGAGGAGGAGGAGGATAGTCAGGGCCAGAATATTCACACCCAGAACCAGCCTTTTCGGGATGCCTGATGACCAGGTGTATGGGAGGTACAGGTTTCCACCACACATTATACTGGACCTGGTGAGTGAGTGGGAGGATGACCTCACATCACCCACCCTGTGCTCCCAAGCACTCAGCCCCCTGGAGAAGGTCATCAATGTACTGCACTTCTTAGCCACTGGATCATTTCAGCAGACAAGTGCCATAGTGGGTGGGGTGTCACAGGCCACCCAGTCACGCTGCCTACACCAGGTCTTGAACATCATCACTGCACGCCCATCAGTCCGCAGGCACATATACCTGCCCAGAACACCTGCAGAAAGGCATGCTGCCGCCCTGGATTTTTACGCTGTGGCACGATTCCCCAAAGTGCTAGGTGCCATCGACTGCACCCATGTGGCTCTACATCCCCCCAGGGCATCTGAGCACATCTATAGGAACCGCAAGCACTGGCATTCCATCAACGTGCAGGTAGCATGTAATGCCAAGGGAATCATCACCTCAGTATATGCCAACTATCCCGGCTCCACCCACGACAGCTTCATTTACCGAATGTCCACCCTAAGCCGGGACCTAGAAGCTGGGCGGCATGGCGATACATGGCTGCTTGGTGAGTATGTATGCCACTGCACATGCATGCATGTTGGATACTGAGCAAGGTCACAACCCCACCAATGATACCAATCACCACCTCCACAGGGGACAGTGCCTACCCTCTCAGCCCCCACATGATGACGCCAATTCGGAACCCCACCACGCCACCCCAGGTAAGATATAACACAGCCCACATTACAACCAGGGGCATAGTGGAGCACACATTCGGAGTGCTAAAGTCACGCTTTCGCTCCCTTGACCGTTCTGGCGGGCAGCTGTTATACGCTCCCCCAGTAGTGTGCAGGATCACAGTGGCAGCATGTGTCCTGCACAACGTTGCAACACGCCGGGGCCTGGCCGTGGACATGGTGGTGGCCCCACATCCCCAACCACATGCACAGCCGCTGCGCATGGGAGGGGAAAGGGCACGGGGGAGGCAGCCCGTACACAGCTAGTGGCTAATTACTTCACATAGAAATCACACCCCTGTGGAGTGCACACTGCCCTGGCACATTCCATCTGACAATCAATGATGACTCAACCTGACACTGATCCTGAATGTCTGGAGAATGAACCGTCAAAACCATATCAGCCTGAGATTGTTCACCTGGAAGTGTCACAATGTGTGCATCCCTACCCACACAGACACCACCAATGCAGTTTTGTGAAGTTACACATTGAAGCAGCTAAAATGAATACCCACTTGCAAAATGCAACAAGAGGACAGTGCCATGTCAGCCAACCCAACCCCAGCACCGCCACACGACACACCGTGCCATGTCATGCTAATTGCAGGTAAACAAAGTAATCCCCACAACATGACATCAGTCTCACTATGTACAGTGGCACTATTAGAAACCTGCAACACCTGAAATGCTCACAGCAATGCCGGACCAACAACATACTTGAGCACGTAGTACCATTAACATGACATCACAAATGTTACATATTAGTAGTCTCACCACCTGGAAATGCCTGCACTCCCACCACTACCAACTGTGCAGTGTTGTCACCATGTAGAGTTGTAGGTGCACTGCTGCCAACATGGACCCCATCTCCAGACTAGAGGTCCTTGTGTGGACATGAGGAAGGGACCTGCAAATTGGGAGGTAGACACAGAAGAAGAGTTACACATCAATGCAACATGCAGTGTACAACACAACAGCAATATGCACTAGGAATGTATACACAGTATTGACTACAGACTGCCCACACAGCTCATGGGAGTCCAACGTCACTGTGTAATTCACTGTCACTTGGGCACACCCTTTACAAGCCCATGGAAACGGGAAGCAGGAGGGGTGTGTGTGACTCAAACCCAAGCATCTGAACCAAATACATTACAAGCCTGCATGTGCCCAGCCACAATGCAGCGTATGCCCACAGGAACCACGGAAGCCAACAGATCGTCCCCAAAAAATTGGGAATAAAAGAAATCAAAATAAAAATAAAAATAAGAAACAATCAAAAATGGCCATTGATGGGCCCGGGGGGGTTAGGGAGGCCACCCAGGAGGTCCGAGGACAGGATGCACACCAGAACCCACCTGCGTGGATCCTGGGAAGATAAAACACCTCCATGGGCTCATGGCCCACACGGCTACCCTATTGTGGGAGTATCACTGCTGTCGCTATTATCACCCTGTGCAGCTGCATCCGGAGGTGGTTGCACTATGGGAGGCAGCCCACGCAAGGCCCTAGTCTGCTCCTCCATGGCTGCAAGCATGCGGGTGTGGTAGGTCTGGTTCTGGAGGATGAGTGTGCGGAGATCCCCATGCAACAACTCACGGGATGCTCGGACCTCCGCCCTCGTTGCCTGCATCTCAGCTGAGAGCGTACGGGTGAGACGCTCCAGCTGCTGTTCTGTCCTTTGGTGTGTTGAAGCCTCAAGCTCAACAAGAGTCGTCCTGAGGTGAAGGAGCTCCTGCCTCAGGGCTTCCCTGTGGCCCTGGGACTCAATGGAGATGGCCTCCTGCAGAGTCGCCAGTGCCGCCCGCCTGTCCCTGTTGGACCCCAACATGTCCTCCCTGTGTGACTGGCAGATGGAGTCGGTTGCCTGCTCTAGTCGCTCCATCAGCCTTTCTGGGGGGACAATGGAAGTGGCCACCCTATCCATGGCCTGAGCCATCATCTCGGATGATGCAGCCTGTTGGGTTGCCATACCGTAAATGGATTGCTCCCATGCGGTATTGCCGGGTGGCGTACGGCCACCACGGCGGCGGGCACCACACCTGTCTGGGGCAAGGCGAACTGCGCCTTGCTGTGCCGGCACTGCCTGAGGCTGCAGGACTGCATTCCCCCTCTGATCTGCTGGCCCAGGAACAGGATCAGATGTCGCGGAGTGTGACCCTGCATCCGTAACCACCGAAGGCGTAGCTGCCAACACTGACATCCCCATGGAGGGTTCTGACCCTGGTACAGGTGGGTGAGACAGAACAGAATCCCTCCCTGGAACACTCACCTGCGACGGCACGTAGGTCTCATCCGAATCAACACCTGAGTACAGCTCGGGGGAGGTGCAGCCAGAGACACCCCTTGAGAGCACGACCTGCAGCACTTGTGGGTTCTCCCCCACCACCACACCACGTCCCTCACTGGTGGTTGGTCGGCCCTCGGACCCCTCCTGGGTCTGCACCATCTCCACAACCCCAGCAGTATCAGGTGTGTCTTCCCCTGCAAAGACATGAAAACAAAGAAATGGAAACAGGCATTAGCACCATGGCACACATTGAGGGCTGAGAAGCAAGAGAACCAGTACTTGATTGACACATGTCCCACATGACTAAAACCCTCCCATGCATGCACCCTCACTGCGTATGAAGTCCAGGCAAATGGCACACACTGATGACACCAAGATGGAAGATGAACACATTTTCTGCATGCTGCCTGGCAGTGGCATCACACATTGGCCTGTGATTGGCAGGTGAAACACACATGCCATCACACAGATGGCATGTACCATTGCTATTGAGTGAAGATGGAGAGGAGGGCAGCACCTATTCATTCAGTCCAGTTCCCGCATGTAATAGCTTTTCTAATTCTAACAGGTCAGATTTTTCACCTGGAGCTGCCAGTCTGAAATGGTCCAATTGCACAGGGACATGTGTGTACAAATGATATCCAGGTAACAAAGTCACTCCACTTTACCATACCCATGTCAGACATGTGACTAGTGGACAGCGACATGCCTAGTGAAAGTGGTTGAATGCAAACAAACTGACTGAATGAACAGTGAAAAAGAAGCAAATATGTTGTGGCAAGGTGACACTTCAAGGGCAACTGGCGTGCAGTTGGGCTAGATGTCTACTGTTGGCAGAAGGGATACTGCTATGGCCAAATGCAGCTGCGCAGGAAGGATTGCAGCTGCGCAGGAAGGATTGCATGAAGCACATGGCTGACCCATACGACTCAGGCGCACACACTCTCACCTGGCACCCGAACAGAAGCCCTCACACACACACCATGCACATGGATGACACACACATGCATGTGCACTCACCGGACAATGCCTCGTAATCAGCCAGATCTCCCACGCCTTGGATCTGTTCCTCCGTGACGTAGGTCCCAGAGACTGACTCATGTGGAGTGAGTTCCATGTCTACTACTGGAGACCCACCTCCAGTCACTAGAGTTGCGGCATGACTTGAGGCCAGCTTACTCTTTGCCCTGCGCTTTAGGTCATTCCAGCGCTTATAGCAATCATTGGCTGTGCGCCTCACAATTCCAAGGGCACTTACGATGTCCGCAACGGTCTGCCAGTGTGCCTGGCGTTGTGCAGGTGTGGTCTTGGATCCTGCAACAATGACCATCTCGTTGTCATGTCCGGACACATACTCGACAAGTGCATTCAGTTCTGTGCAGTGTTGTCACCATGTAGAGTTGTAGGTGCACTGCTGCCAACATGGACCCCATCTCCAGACTAGAGGTCCTTGTGTGGACATGAGGAAGGGACCTGCAAATTGGGAGGTAGACACAGAAGAAGAGTTACACATCAATGCAACATGCAGTGTACAACACAACAGCAATATGCACTAGGAATGTATACACAGTATTGACTACAGACTGCCCACACAGCTCATGGGAGTCCAACGTCACTGTGTAATTCACTGTCACTTGGGCACACCCTTTACAAGCCCATGGAAACGGGAAGCAGGAGGGGTGTGTGTGACTCAAACCCAAGCATCTGAACCAAATACATTACAAGCCTGCATGTGCCCAGCCACAATGCAGCGTATGCCCACAGGAACCACGGAAGCCAACAGATCGTCCCAAAAAAATTGGGAATAAAAGAAATCAAAATAAAAATAAAAATAAGAAACAATCAAAAATGGCCATTGATGGGCCCGGGGGGGTTAGGGAGGCCACCCAGGAGGTCCGAGGACAGGATGCACACCAGAACCCACCTGCGTGGATCCTGGGAAGATAAAACACCTCCATGGGCTCATGGCCCACACGGCTACCCTATTGTGGGAGTATCACTGCTGTCGCTATTATCACCCTGTGCAGCTGCATCCGGAGGTGGTTGCACTATGGGAGGCAGCCCACGCAAGGCCCTAGTCTGCTCCTCCATGGCTGCAAGCATGCGGGTGTGGTAGGTCTGGTTCTGGAGGATGAGTGTGCGGAGATCCCCATGCAACAACTCACGGGATGCTCGGACCTCCGCCCTCGTTGCCTGCATCTCAGCTGAGAGCGTACGGGTGAGACGCTCCAGCTGCTGTTCTGTCCTTTGGTGTGTTGAAGCCTCAAGCTCAACAAGAGTCGTCCTGAGGTGAAGGAGCTCCTGCCTCAGGGCTTCCCTGTGGCCCTGGGACTCAATGGAGATGGCCTCCTGCAGAGTCGCCAGTGCCGCCCGCCTGTCCCTGTTGGACCCCAACATGTCCTCCCTGTGTGACTGGCAGATGGAGTCGGTTGCCTGCTCTAGTCGCTCCATCAGCCTTTCTGGGGGGACAATGGAAGTGGCCACCCTATCCATGGCCTGAGCCATCATCTCGGATGATGCAGCCTGTTGGGTTGCCATACCGTAAATGGATTGCTCCCATGCGGTATTGCCGGGTGGCGTACGGCCACCACGGCGGCGGGCACCACACCTGTCTGGGGCAAGGCGAACTGCGCCTTGCTGTGCCGGCACTGCCTGAGGCTGCAGGACTGCATTCCCCCTCTGATCTGCTGGCCCAGGAACAGGATCAGATGTCGCGGAGTGTGACCCTGCATCCGTAACCACCGAAGGCGTAGCTGCCAACACTGACATCCCCATGGAGGGTTCTGACCCTGGTACAGGTGGGTGAGACAGAACAGAATCCCTCCCTGGAACACTCACCTGCGACGGCACGTAGGTCTCATCCGAATCAACACCTGAGTACAGCTCGGGGGAGGTGCAGCCAGAGACACCCCTTGAGAGCACGACCTGCAGCACTTGTGGGTTCTCCCCCACCACCACACCACGTCCCTCACTGGTGGTTGGTCGGCCCTCGGACCCCTCCTGGGTCTGCACCATCTCCACAACCCCAGCAGTATCAGGTGTGTCTTCCCCTGCAAAGACATGAAAACAAAGAAATGGAAACAGGCATTAGCACCATGGCACACATTGAGGGCTGAGAAGCAAGAGAACCAGTACTTGATTGACACATGTCCCACATGACTAAAACCCTCCCATGCATGCACCCTCACTGCGTATGAAGTCCAGGCAAATGGCACACACTGATGACACCAAGATGGAAGATGAACACATTTTCTGCATGCTGCCTGGCAGTGGCATCACACATTGGCCTGTGATTGGCAGGTGAAACACACATGCCATCACACAGATGGCATGTACCATTGCTATTGAGTGAAGATGGAGAGGAGGGCAGCACCTATTCATTCAGTCCAGTTCCCGCATGTAATAGCTTTTCTAATTCTAACAGGTCAGATTTTTCACCTGGAGCTGCCAGTCTGAAATGGTCCAATTGCACAGGGACATGTGTGTACAAATGATATCCAGGTAACAAAGTCACTCCACTTTACCATACCCATGTCAGACATGTGACTAGTGGACAGCGACATGCCTAGTGAAAGTGGTTGAATGCAAACAAACTGACTGAATGAACAGTGAAAAAGAAGCAAATATGTTGTGGCAAGGTGACACTTCAAGGGCAACTGGCGTGCAGTTGGGCTAGATGTCTACTGTTGGCAGAAGGGATACTGCTATGGCCAAATGCAGCTGCGCAGGAAGGATTGCAGCTGCGCAGGAAGGATTGCATGAAGCACATGGCTGACCCATACGACTCAGGCGCACACACTCTCACCTGGCACCCGAACAGAAGCCCTCACACACACACCATGCACATGGATGACACACACATGCATGTGCACTCACCGGACAATGCCTCGTAATCAGCCAGATCTCCCACGCCTTGGATCTGTTCCTCCGTGACGTAGGTCCCAGAGACTGACTCATGTGGAGTGAGTTCCATGTCTACTACTGGAGACCCACCTCCAGTCACTAGAGTTGCGGCATGACTTGAGGCCAGCTTACTCTTTGCCCTGCGCTTTAGGTCATTCCAGCGCTTATAGCAATCATTGGCTGTGCGCCTCACAATTCCAAGGGCACTTACGATGTCCGCAACGGTCTGCCAGTGTGCCTGGCGTTGTGCAGGTGTGGTCTTGGATCCTGCAACAATGACCATCTCGTTGTCATGTCCGGACACATACTCGACAAGTGCATTCAGTTCGTCATCCGTGAAGCTGGGCTTCCTGGACGGGCCGGACTGTGTAGCCGTGTCTGGGGCATCAGCCTGTGCCGGACGAGCACTCTTCCTCTTCCGCTTGGAAGGTGGTGGTGATCCTGAGTGTCCTGCGCCGCTCTGGACACTAGGGGCAGGAGCCCTGGTGGACTCTGTATCAGGAGTGTGGGATTGCACACTCAGCATGGGAGTTGGTGCAGGCATTAGCTCTAGTGTGATGGTGTCAGGGGGAATGTCATCAGCATGGACTAGGACCGACACTGTCCTGGATGGGTGTGTGGGGGCTGGGGTGGATGGAGCCGCAGCTGCCCCTGCAGCCTCTCCGCCCTGCCTACTTGGTGCAGCAGATGACCTTGCTGCCCCAGATCCACGTGGCATGATGGCATCAACGTGCACCAGCGCACGTGTCGTAGCCCTGCTGACCTGGAAGTCAGCCATGGAGTCAGCCAGGTCTGGTGCCACAATGGGCTGGTCCAACAAGGGCTGAGCATGGATGGTGTCAGCCACATCAGCCTCAATGGGAGGGGGGGATTATGGGTGCCCGTGACTGGTCCTCCACACATGGGGGGACAGGCTCACCCTGCAAGTTACGACCACGTCCCCTACCGGATCCACCACGGCCACCACTTGTGGCTCTTCCACCTTTGCCACCCTTACGGAATCCTCGCCTCCCAGCCATGGCACTGATGTTAATGTGCATATGGGAGTGGATGTACACTATTGTCCTGGGCAATTGGGGGTCAAAGGGGTTGGGTACCAGATGGTAATTGTACCCTAGTGCTCTAGCAAGGCTGAATGTAACCCCTGGGGAAAGATGACGGGTCACGCAACGCACAGGAGGCCCAAAAAAGGGAGATGACGTGCACGCAACCCCTCCTAGACCACGTGTGCAGAAAGAAAAACCTGCACTACGCTGTGGCACCCAGAAACACAAGAATGAACGTATGCGTGTCACACGCAGCCTAGAATGACCTCTGAAGGGGTAGGCTACACACGGGGCTAGCACAGATGTTAGATACGTGCGTGACTCACCGTCTGCCAGGTAAACGAGCGTGTAAAAGGAGCATGTTTGGTTGGCAACACCCCCGCCAAAAGAAGATTTGTCTGCTGTCTGAGGAGACAGGACAACAGTAGAAGGGAACACTGCTTGAGGGAACAGGCCCAGGTAAACCAGTAAAGGAGAAAAAAGAGAAAAAGCTGTCAGAGGTAACAGGGAATACGAACTAGAAACGCCGTGAAGTAAATCGCGTGTGAAACGACAAGAAGTACAGAATTCACCCACTCACTCTCCACGAAAAGCACGTACAAGGAAAACGTGTTCTACACGTACCTTTTATACAGGCCCACACGTCCAGCGTCACTTAGGCGGCGTGTACGCGCTAGGGCCATTTCCACCTATTACATGCTTTGTCACTTCTGCGTGTAGGGCCATTTCCACCAATCACACGCGATTACACTCTGACGTGCAGTCTTTCCACGTGTGCTCTGTCATCACGTGCTGTGTGGGAAACACCTGTGCGGGTCACGTCACAGACGCGCTTACGCGCTGAGGGCCTTTCCTCAGTTTTCACGCTGACGTGCAGGATTTTCACGTGCAAAATCACTCCGTACCAAGCTGGCCACGCGTACGCACACGGAATACCACGCTCCTGCCCGGAAGGCCGAACTGCTGCCCCCCAGAGCCCGAGCACGCTCCCACCTGCTGCTGCCCGACTGCCTGCTGCCCCTGCACTGCTGGGGGGGTGGGGGTGGTGGGAGACATGAGTGGGGGCCTGGTGGAGGGTGCCCCTGGTGGCTGGGGTGTGGGGGTGGTGGGAGACATGAGTGGGGGCCTGGTGGAGGCTGCCCCTGGTGGCTGGGGTATGGGGGTGCAGGGAGACATGAGTGGGGGCCTGGTGGAGGCTGCCCCTGGTGGCTGGGGGGTGGGGGTGATAGGGGACATGAGTGGGGGCCTGGTGGAGGCTGCCCCTGGTGGCTGGGGGGCGGGGGTGGTGGTAGACATGGGTGGGGGCCTGGTGGAGGCTGCCCCTGGTGGCTGGGGGGTGGGGGTGCAGGGGGACATGAGCAGGTGTGCAGGGTAGTCCCCTGTTTTGTGGGCTGCCTGCAGGGGCCATAGAGGGTGTACAGGGAACACCTGTGAGGACCCACCCAGCCTAATCGCGTGTGTAACTTCCCACGCACCCATGTAATACACGTACCAAGCCAAATCGCGTGTGAGAATTCCCGCGCATACCTGAAATACACGTACCCTGCTGAAGTCGCGTGTAAAACTTCCCGTGCACCCCTGAAATGCATGCGACCAGGCTATTAGCGTGTGGAACTTCCCGCGCACCCCTGAAATACACGCGCCCAGGCTATTCGCGAGTGGGACTTCCCGCGCACCCCTGAAATACACGTAGCACGCTGGGAGACATGAGTGGGGGCCTGGTGGAGGGTGCCCCTGCACTGCTGGGGGGTGGGGGTGCTGGGAGACATGGGTGGGGGCCTGGTGGAGGGTGCCCCTGGTGGCAGGGGGGTGGGGGTGATAGGGGACATGAGTGGGGGCCTGGTGGAGGGTGCCCCTGCACTGCTGGGGGGTGGGGGTGGTGGGAGACATGGATGGGGGCCTGGTGGAGGGTGCCCCTGGTGGCAGGGGGGTGGGGGTGATAGGGGACATGAGTGGGGGCCTGGTGGAGGCTGCCCCTGCACTGCTGGGGGGTGGGGGTTCTGGGAGACATGGGTGGGGGCCTGGTGGAGGGTGCCCCTGGTGGCAAGGGGGTGGGGGTGATAGGGGACATGAGTGGGGGCCTGGTGGAGGGTGCCCCTGCACTGCTGGGGGGTGGGGATGGTGGGAGACATGGATGGGGGCCTGGTGGAGGGTGCCCCTGGTGGCAGGGGGGTGGGGGTGATAGGGGACATGAGTGGGGGCCTGGTGGAGGCTGCCCCTGCACTGCTGGGGGGTGGGGGTGGTGGGAGACATGGATGGGGGCCTGGTGGAGGGTGCCCCTGGTGGCAGGGGGGTGGGGGTGATAGGGGACATGAGTGGGGGCCTGGTGGAGGGTGCCCCTGCACTGCTGGGGGGTGGGGGTGATAGGGGACATGGGTGGGGGCCTGGTGGAGGTTGCCCCTGGTGGCTGGGGGGTGTGGGTGGTGGGAGACATGGATGGGGGCCTGGTGGAGGGTGCCCCTGGTGGCAGGGGGTTGGGAGTGATAGGGGACATGGGTGGGGGCCTGGTGGAGGCTGCCCCTGGTGGCTGGGGGGTGGGGGTGCAGGGGGACATGAGCAGGTGTGCAGGGTAGTCCCCTGTTTTGTGGGCTGCCTGCAGGGGCCGTAGAGGGTGTACAGGGAACACCTGTGAGGACCCACCCAGCCTAATCGCGTGTGTAACTTCCCACGCACCCATGTAATACACGTACCAAGCCAAATCGCGTGTGAGAATTCCTGCGCATACCTGAAATACACGTACCCTGCTGAAGTCGCGTGTAAAACTTCCCGTGCACCCCTGAAATGCATGCGACCAGGCTATTAGCGTGTGGAACTTCCCGCGCACCCCTGAAATACACGCGCCCAGGCTATTCGCGAGTGGGACTTCCCGCGCACCCCTGAAATACACGTAGCACGCTGGGAGACATGAGTGGGGGCCTGGTGGAGGGTGCCCCTGCACTGCTGGGGGGTGGGGGTGCTGGGAGACATGGGTGGGGGCCTGGTGGAGGGTGCCCCTGGTGGCAGGGGGGTGGGGGTGATAGGGGACATGAGTGGGGGCCTGGTGGAGGGTGCCCCTGCACTGCTGGGGGGTGGGGGTGGTGGGAGACATGGATGGGGGCCTGGTGGAGGGTGCCCCTGGTGGCAGGGGGGTGGGGGTGATAGGGGACATGAGTGGGGGCCTGGTGGAGGCTGCCCCTGCACTGCTGGGGGGTGGGGGTTCTGGGAGACATGGGTGGGGGCCTGGTGGAGGGTGCCCCTGGTGGCAAGGGGGTGGGGGTGATAGGGGACATGAGTGGGGGCCTGGTGGAGGGTGCCCCTGCACTGCTGGGGGGTGGGGGTGGTGGGAGACATGGATGGGGGCCTGGTGGAGGGTGCCCCTGGTGGCAGGGGGGTGGGGGTGATAGGGGACATGAGTGGGGGCCTGGTGGAGGCTGCCCCTGCACTGCTGGGGGGTGGGGGTGGTGGGAGACATGGATGGGGGCCTGGTGGAGGGTGCCCCTGGTGGCAGGGGGGTGGGGGTGATAGGGGACATGAGTGGGGGCCTGGTGGAGGGTGCCCCTGCACTGCTGGGGGGTGGGGGTGATAGGGGACATGGGTGGGGGCCTGGTGGAGGTTGCCCCTGGTGGCTGGGGGGTGGGGGTGGTGGGAGACATGGATGGGGGCCTGGTGGAGGGTGCCCCTGGTGGCAGGGGGGGTGGGAGTGATAGGGGACATGGGTGGGGGCCTGGTGGAGGGTGCCCCTTCACTGCTGGGGGGTGGGGGTGGTGGGAGACATGGATGGGGGCCTGGTGGAGGGTGCCCCTGGTGGCAGGGGGGTGGGGGTTATAGGGGACATGAGTGGGGGCCTGGTGGAGGCTGCCCCTGCACTGCTGGGGGGTGGGGGTTCTGGGAGACATGGGTGGGGGCCTGGTGGAGGGTGCCCCTGGTGGCAGGGGGGTGGGGGTGATAGGGGACATGAGTGGGGGCCTGGTGGAGGGTGCCCCTGCACTGCTGGGGGGTGGGGGTGGTGGGAGACATGGATGGGGGCCTGGTGGAGGGTGCCCCTGGTGGCAGGGGGGTGGGGGTGATAGGGGACATGAGTGGGGGCCTGGTGGAGGCTGCCCCTGCACTGCTGGGGGGTGGGGGTGGTGGGAGACATGGATGGGGGCCTGGTGGAGGGTGCCCCTGCTGGCAGGGGGGTGGGGGTGATAGGGGACATGAGTGGGGGCCTGGTGGAGGGTGCCCCTGCACTGCTGGGGGGTGGGGGTGATAGGGGACATGGGTGGGGGCCTGGTGGAGGTTGCCCCTGGTGGCTGGGGGGTGGGGGTGGTGGGAGACATGGATGGGGGCCTGGTGGAGGGTGCCCCTGGTGGCAGGGGGGTGGGAGTGATAGGGGACATGGGTGGGGGCCTGGTGGAGGGTGCCCCTTCACTGCTGGGGGGTGGGGGTGGTGGGAGACATGGATGGGGGCCTGGTGGAGGGTGCCCCTGGTGGCAGGGGGGTGGGGGTGATAGGGGACATGGGTGGGGGCCTGATGGAGGGTGCCCCTGCACTGCTGTGGGGTGGGGGTGGTGAGAGACATGGGTGGGGGCCTGGTGGAGGGTGCCCCTGGTGGCACGGGGGTGGGGGTGATAGGGGACATTGGTGGGGGCCTGGTGGAGGGTGCCCCTGCACTGCTGGGGGGTGGGGGTGGTGGGAGACATGGATGGGGGCCTGGTGGAGGCTGCCCCTGGTGGCAGGGGGGTGGGGGTGATAGGGGACATGAGTGGGGGCCTGGTGGAGGCTGCCCCTGCACTGCTGGGGGGTGGGGGTGGTGGGAGACATGGATGGGGGCCTGGTGGAGGGTGCCCCTGGTGGCAGGGGGGTGGGGGTGATAGGGGACATGGGTGGGGGCCTGATGGAGGGTGCCCCTGCACTGCTGGGGGGTGGGGGTGATAGGGGACATGGGTGGGGGCCTGGTGGAGGGTGCCCCTGCACTGCTGGGGGGTGGGGGTGGTGGGAGACATGGGTGGGAGCCTGGTGGAGGGTGCCCCTGGATGCTGGGGTGTGGGGGTGGTCGGAGACATGAGTGGGGGCCTGGTGGAGGATGCCCCTGGTGGCTGGGGGTTGGGGGTGGTGGGAGACATGGGTGGGGGCCTGGTGGAGGGTGCCCCTGGATGCTGGGGGGTGGGGGTGGTTGGAGACATGAGTGGGGGCCTGGTGGAGGCTGCCCCTGCACTGCTGGGGGGTGGGGGTGTTGGGAGACATGGGTGGGGGCCTGGTGGAGGCTGCCCCTGCACTGCTGGGGGGTGGGGGTGCAGGGGGACATGAGCAGGTGTGCAGGGTAGTCCCCTGTTTTGTGGGCTGCCTGCAGGGGCCGTGGAGGGTGTACAGGGAACACCTGTGAGGACCCACCCAGCCTAATCGCGTGTGATAATTCCCGCACACCCCTGTAATACACGTACCTGGCCAAATCGCATGTGAGAATTCCCGCGCACCCCTGTAATACACGTACCCAGCCGAATCGCGTGTAGAACTTCCCGTGTACCCCTGTAATACACGTACCCAGCCAAATCGCGTCTGATAATTCCTGCGTACCCCTGTGATACACGTGCCCTGGCTAATCGCGTGTAAAACTTCACGCGTACCCCTGTAATACTCGTACCCAGCCGAATCGCGTGTAGAACTTCCCGTGTACCCCTGTAATACACGTACCCAGCCAAATCGCATGTGATAATTCCCACGTACCCCTGTAATACACGTACCCTGGCCAATCGCGTGTAGAACTTCCCACGCACCCCTGTAATACACGTACCAAGCCATATCGCGTGTGATAATTCCCGCGCACCCCTGTAATACACGTACCTGGCCAAATCGCATGTGAGAATTCCCGCGCACCCCTGTAATACACGTACCCAGCCGAATCGCGTGTAGAACTTCCCGTGTACCCCTGTAATACACGTACCCAGCCAAATCGCGTGTGATAATTCCTGCGTACCCCTGTGATACACGTGCCCTGGCTAATCGCGTGTAAAACCTCACGCGTACCCCTGTAATACACGTACCCTGGCCAATCGCGTGTAGAACTTCCCATACCCCTGTAATACACGTACCCTGGCTAATCGCGTGTATAACTTCATGCGTACCCCTGATATGCACGTTACCCACTTTGCGTTCCTTGTTTGGCAGCCCTGTAGACTGGTCCAGGGTTAGCGCAGCCCTTTGCGATGATTTAGCGATTTTGATGGCTTTTCCTTGCGCGAGCGCGTTTTTGGGGGCATTACTGGCGCTGCTGCAGGGTCGCTGCGATACTCTGCGCCACGGCTGGTTTGGGAGCCTGAAATCCATGAATACGCTGTGCGCGGAAATCGGTTTTAGCGCACGTGCCTGGCGCAGACAATCGCACGCGGACACTCTGCGCCAGCCGCTTGCGACACTTTTCTGCGAAATTCTATGAATTACCCTGTTTGTATCTCTTCTGATCTGCCAATGTTCCCAATTCGATTACTCTATCCTAGTCTCTGGACTTTTTCTTCAGAATTAAATAAATATAAGGTAATTCAGGAGCACGAGGCAATGTTAATCCCAATGATGCCATGCATGCTAATGCTGATTGTTCCATTTGGAATAGAAATGTTTGAGCTCTTACATTGGGGTATTATTTACCCATTTTTCTCAGAAGGTTGTTTGAATAATTCTGGAGAGAGATTAACTTGAGAAATAAACTAGTTTGCTCAACCTGCCATGTTTTAATTAGTGAAAGGAGACCAAATTCCATCCTTAAAGCCTTTACTGGGTGAGAGTTAGGCAGATTCATTAGAGATGGAAGAGGTTTTCCTTCAGGCTTGTCTTGCCATTTGACTAGCCACTTTGGAAGGACCTGCAAACCATACATTATTGCTGGCACAATGCTAGCATGATAGGTTGTTAGCAATCCTTCTAAATTGTTTCCTCCACTGCTGGCTATGTTTAATTTTAATACTAGCCACCTCTTCCAAGGCTTAATTACAATAGCATCTTCGAAGAAACAGATAGTAGGCTTGAGCTTTATGGGGAAAACTAAATAGCTATAGCTATCCACCACTTTCGAGTTTGGCATTTTCCAGTTTGGGGAGATTGCCACCTAAGCACCTAATTTATTTTTAGTGGTGTTAATTGTCATGCCAATCTTTTTTGCAAAGTAAGCAAGGGCATCTATTTACTGCTGCAATCCTATGGGAGTTAAATCAAAGAGGACTGTGTCATCAGCAAATCCAAGCCACGACACAGCCTCTGTAATTGATCCTTGGAGGAAATGTGTTTGCTGCATCAACATAGTCCGCTACATCTGAGATATATAAGTTAAACAGTAGGGGAGCAAGGACTCATCCCATGTTTGAGTCCTAGATTCATTGTAATAAAATCAGTTAGTCCACCCTCCTGATTCTGTCGAACAGCCACCGTGGTATCCATATGTAGAGTTTTAAGACAATAAAGCAAGTGTAGGTCAATCCCCATCCATTCCAATTCATACCATAGTAACAACAGTAAATATAAGAATTAGAGCAACACGTTGCCTCTGCCATAAGCCATTGTAATGGTGCTAATTTTATTTAAAGTGCAGTGTGCTTTTCTATGACCAGTCTGAAAACATTTCAGTAGTTCTCTTTCTTGCAACCCTTTGTTGAGCTTACCTAGTAGAATATGCTTATACTATGGTGATAGTCCAGTCTTGAGTTTTGTTGCATGGTGTTTTATTAGTGTTCAGATACAACATAACCCATGTGGCATCTTGTGCCAGGAAAAGGTGAAACAAAAAGCTGACACACATTTCAACCTTTTGCCCACATTCATGCAGACCCATCAGCACGCTGCCAAAGGCTATCCCTGCCGCACAACAGCCACTTCACCAAGTGGACCCTGACGGCACACAGCCACTTTCTGCCTACGGGCTGACCACCGACTGGACCCCTCTAGGCCCACTACCTTCCAAGCTGCCATATCTCGCCAGCACACTACCCCAGCTTCTCCCAAAGCCATCTTAACACCCATTAGATGGGTGCCTTGGTTACACCCAGCCCTCTACTCAAATGTGAGTAGCCCACAGCCTGGACCCCTGGGGGCCCACTGCTTCCACAGACGTCCTCCTACCCAATCAGGTCCTCTTCAGGCACCACACCACTGACCCAGCAGGTCACCACTCTTCACCACACCACCAATGGCGCGCAACCAGATCCTCCCACTCTAAATGTCCAGGCATCATTCACCACTCAATAGGGACATGGATACCCTGGCCTAACCCAATTCCTCTGGTTTCCCTACAGATTAGGCCAACAAGCCTTCCCTAGACACCCTAAACTGGACCTATCATCTACAAGCTCCACTACAAGCCCACCAGCTCTACTACAAGCCTGCTACTACTCCTACCCTGGTAAGCACCACCGCCTGGCTCCTCCTTATACCATTCTTGCTCTAGTATTAACCCTTGCGCGATAAACTGGCCCTAATTCTCCATCTATTTTTTCTCTTCCTCCTTCCTCCCTTTCTACCTTGTCTGTATCATCAAAACTCATAATTCCTGATGTACATGTCTGTGTTACATCACATTAACAACAAATGCATTTTTCTGTGAGCACATGCCACCACAAAATTCACCTCTCACCACGTGTGTTGACATTCATGTTTTACTGATGTTATCGGTTATCGGAATAACTTGTTTTTAACCATGCAATTCTGTGTTAAATCATGATCAATCAAATTGAACATATTATCATCAATACTGTGTGAATTCTGCACGATGCCACTGCGCCGTATTCCCTCACCCGCATATATCACACTACTCCTCTCACCAATCACAGCCTTTGAAAAAGACTATGGTCGAAACGGCTTTTTGTTTCAGCTTTTCCTAGCACAAGATGCCACATGGGTCATGTTGTATCTGAACACTAATAAAACACCATGCAGCAAAACTCAAGACTGGACTATCACTAGATTGGATTAAATCCCAAGACTGTACTTTCATTAGATTGTCATAATTAGCAATACATTGCACATTTTGGACTACTAATCCTGCCAGCACCCACACCAAACAAGGTTTTGTCATCCCACCAAGCATCAAATCACTTCAGAACCTTGGAGTTGGTTCCCAGACAAGCCAAGTGCTACAACCGCTAAGAAATGGTGTGCAGGGGACCAGTTGTCCCGACAATAAACTCCAAACACCTTTGAAACCAGGCTTATAATATGGTAAACTGTACTTTGCATAGTGCAATCATTCCAACAACACAGTTAACATATTTTAGCATTCCACACACAACACCATTCTATTGACTCTTTTTTTCGAAGAACTCCTATTTTAACAAATAACCTTTGCTACTGAAACTACTTCACCATTAAGCACATATACCAACTAACTTTCTTTTACAATGACAGGAAAAAAGATTCACAAAGATATCTACGGTACAAAGAAAACTCTTCACATCCTACAAAGTAAGTGTATTAATATAGCATGCATATATCTCTAATTGTTATGACATACTTTCAGTAACTATTAGCCCAAAGCAATATTTTCTATTCAACAATATTGTTTTTCACTCTTGGTCATTCTATTGCACCACTCATATTCTTCTTTCTAATCCTACGTTTAACATTGATCTTTATTAAATAGACCACCAATTGAATTGCTTATTGCCCAACAACACAACCATCTCTCAAGAACTTCTGTACTACAATTGCATGTCTTTTTTCTTCCAGACCCCTATCCACCTCAATTCCTCAATTCTAATCCAACCCAACAACTTTCACACTCATTACATTCCAAATTAGTAACACACATTAATACTCATACTCACTCTTCCACACCCTTTTTTAATTACACCCACACAACCTTCACACATGTACACTAAATGACACCTTTACAGCAACCACTGTTTTCCTCAACACATAATCATAATATTCCTACTTATTGAACCTCTACCTTACTCACTAACACCAGTACTGCTTAACACATTCTACTATAAATAGTTAATTACACATTTCCCCATCACATGAATATACTTATTTTATAGAACAGCACCCAATTTCAATCTCATATTTACCCAAGCCCATCACACGTGTACAGACCTGTTTGGATGAAAACATGTTATTGTTTTCAGAGACCTCCTACAGTTAACACAAGTAAAAGGTCAACCTATTTTCAAAACATTAGGACTCAAACAATGGCATAATACAATCAGCAGCATTGGAAATGTAAATCTCTGGCAACATTTTTTGCTACAGAGAGCTAACTCAAAACATGCATCAGTCTGCACATCTAACCTATGCTAACATTTAAAAAATCATTAGAACGGGTCTGCTTACTAAAGATCCAAAATCCATCTTTAAAACTAGACTTTGGGCCTCATCACGAGTTGGGCTATATTCCCGGCTGTAATACCGCCGACTGTAATAGCCCTAGCGCCGACTGGTCCGGTGGTATTACCACCGGATCACGGGTTGGGACTTAACGGTAAATCCCCATTCCTGAATGGGTCCATTGGATCCAATGGCGAATTTTCGCTGCTTATACTGCGGGCTAATACAGCGGCTTTAATACAGCCGAAAACAGGGATTTTCACCTCCAGAAAAAAGCTAGAGGTAAAAGAACCGATTTAGCGCCCAACTCGTGATAGGGCCAGCCCTTAAATGCAGCGGTAATACCGTTAAAACCGCATTTAAGGGCTCCAGCTCAACTCATGATGAGGCCCTAATACATGAGCTGTATGGACAAAATACATGTGCCCCTAATGTCATAGAACAATTAACTCAACAGAATCTAAAATGCATGTGCTTAATACCAAGCCTTGCAAGCTGCAGCCAGTTCAACAATACAATGTTGAAAAACAAATGCAACCCATAGTACATATGGCCTCCTCACTAGAAGTGCATGACATAATACTCCATATGTGTCAACGAGCAACAGCATGAATAAATAGCTTAGAAAATTGTATCTGCAACACAGCTGGATTAAATAGACTATGAACTCTGTGTCTAAACTGCAGGGAAATTCTAAAACATAACCTTGAAGTAGAACAAGGTTTAGTCAATGGAGCAAATGGTAAAGTTGATGGGTTACAAGCATATCCACATGACAACAACATTCAGATTGTCAACATCCACACAAACTCACAGTAATTAAAAGAATAGGCCGCACAATAGCATGTTTCCTTCTTTTCTAAGACATGTATGTACGGAGAGAACAATTTTCTTATTTGCATATGCTGTCACTATTCACAAATTGCATGGACTAACGCTAGATCATGCAATCATTGACATTGGCAGCACATTCAACAATGAAGGTAAGAGTTACGTAGAACTTTCACTTCCCCGTACACTCAATGCTCTATTCCTAGTTTACTTTGATGCAAACAAAGTCAATGCTTAACATTCCATGCATCCTAGAATACAACAGGTTACATGCACTGTACACCCTCATTTAGATACGTACCCTGTACCTAACAAAAAAACCTTAAAAAGAACACTAATAAAAACAGAAACTATACCAGATCTCCCTCAAATACCACTAAATAAACAAAGAACAACTGCTGCTCCATCAAAAAATACAACCACTACACTTGATAGTCCAAACAACAACTGCATGTCCATCAAAAACAAAGAGACAAATATATCTTCTCAAAAAAACAACTTCAGGCACATCAAAGGATAAGGAGGCACAACTCTCTGGTACATTTAAATTCAGCATGCAAATGTAGCAATCAATTTTCTCTTCCAATTGCCACCAATTATTCACAACATTTACTTAAACAGCTCAGACCAGTTGTGTTTTACAAATGCTTGTCCTTCAGAGAAATGCCACTAATAATCGTGACAGCACCTACAGTGACTCAGGTATAAGGCAAGAATTTGACTAATGTTCAGGAATGGTAAAATTCACCATAAACACACATGAAGATCCACAATAATTCCTAATGTGCTTACTACAAGTACTAGAAACCAAACACATTCCAGATTTCATACACATGGAAACCTACATGCACTCTCTGCAACCTGTTTCACAAGAACACATTCCTAATGAACGATTTGTCTATGTATCCATATGAAATTATGAATTTGTGCAGAATATAAATCATGACATCTTGTGATCTTTTTGCAATTCAGACAATCGCCCCAGCATACAAATAAACTTGCATGGCCAATGCTGCTAAGGTACAAGGCAGATGGTACCAACATAAAACAGTAAGCTCACCAGCTTTACACACGGCCAAGTATCTCTTGGCAAGAAAATCTACACAAGAGTAGGCACAATCTACCACACTGGTGCCGCAACCACTTCAGGCCACCATACTGCATGAGTCAAAAAAGAAGTGATTGGTTTGAATCTAACCACACTTTCGTTATTACAGCACATAGGTTACCAGCAAATCTAACAAATGCCTCCGTAATATTTTTGTAACCCAAATGTACTCACTTAAGTTTAGTACAGTACACAGTTAGAATACGCTGACGGGTATCTAATTGTTTTAAACATAACTTTCATTATAATACACTTCAAATATGCCTTCACAGTTATTCTTGCAATGTACATCCATACTGCTACAATATTACTTTTAAAATCCAATCAAGTTAGAACATGATAACGGTATGTTATTACATTAAATATACCCTTCATTACAACACACGTCAAACGCGTTTACCCCAAAAAAAAAATTTAAAAAAAGGTTGAATGCACTTTTACTATGCAATCAACCTGATGTAAAAAAAAATATCCAAGCCCATAATACCTAACAAGGGGAGCGGAGGGTGCAGGGGTGTCCCCCACTCCTCTATTTCAGTATTATGGGCTGCAATGGTTGCAGGGGGGACAAAACAAAATCCCCAAAACTCAAATTACAAAATGCAAACATGCAGGCTTTGTAATTTGTAATTTGAGTTTTTGGGATTCACTTTTATAACGTAGATCCCTTCAAACATGCAATTACACTTATGCTTACAAAGTACATCCATAATACTGCAAAAGTACTTTTAAAATCCAATAGAGTTAGAATATGCCAACATGTATTTAACTACTTTACCATACACTTCATTACATTACACTTCAAATGTCCTATCACACTTACACTCACATAATAAATCCATACTACCACACACATTTATTCTGTAACACGTATATACTTTAAAACCATGTTAATGCACAGTATGTTTTTAATCCACCATGCATTTTGTCCCGAATTAACCAATGATTACTTCATGTTAATACAACAACAGTCTACCACACACAAATGTTTTACCAAACATACTACATACAATGTATTAATTATGAGGGTCAAAAAAGTTAATCTACATGTACAATTGTAGGCAATTAAAGATTTTAAGGTATCTTGTTAAACAAATAATACTGTTTTTTTTTCACAAAAAATAACCCACAGATTTCAGCCTCATTACCATATGCAACTAAGTATCCACACCCAGCATTATATTTTTGTTCTTCACAAAGAAACAACCACAGATTCCATAAGCAGTTTTCTCATTGTACTATGATTCTAAATACCATATAGACTTCAATTATATAATTCCACCAAATTACAAATACTGTATACCCCCCTAGAGTACCTACAATTACTATAGATATATTACTATGGTTGTTGCCAGTGTCCAGATTCTTGCGGGTATCCCTTATGGCCAAATTGCCAAAGGTTTGCAGACATCCATGTATATTTCTGCATTATAGGGTCGCTGAAAAGCAGTTTTTGGATGGCTTCTAACTTTGTCACATGTGAGAAACCTGAGGGTATCCTCACACCTACTGCCCTGGAACATCCTCTGCTCAGGTGGCCAGGGAAAGGCCATCATTTTTGCATCAGTGACCCAGGATGTGGAGGTGCGAGGGAGGATCACCTGGGTTGAGGGTCCTTTGGGATTTGGAAGATGATGTCCGCAGGTGATACATGGTATCCCCATTTTCCTGGTAGCAGTCAACCTTACCCTCCTCCTGCCTTCATAGACTGTTGCCAATCACTTTGCTTCACCTCCCCTCATTCATGCCATTATAGTACTGGGACAAGAAAGAGGCGACTAAGAGAGGTGCACACTAACATTTCATTTCACCACTCTGGTACTTAGACGAGGAAGAGGCCTACAGACTGTTTTAATGGTCAGGCATGTCCAGAAAATTACGCCAATTATGGTCAGGCAATTGAACTTGAGGACACACACCTGCAACCTGTTAAATGGTTGCCGGTTTATAAAAGGTGGGTCTACAATTAGTGGAGAGAGAACATCAGGAGAGGAGCGGGCTGAGTGTTTCGGGCCTGAAGGAAGGTTCCTACCTTGAGGCCAAGAGGCCAGCAAGTACCCAGCAGAAACTGTGTCGTCGGGCAGGCCATGAGAGGGTCACAGTGCTGGGAGCCTCCCTGTTTGGGTGCTGGAGGCACGGAAGGAATCCAATTGCTGCAAGCAACCGGCAGCATTCGCGAGAGGCGAACTGAGCTGCCGGCAACCTACAGAAAGAAGACCGAAGTACGAGCAGGGCTTGCATTACCACAAAGACATGTAGGAGGAGCAGAAGGACAGGAAAGCAGCCACCCAGTGGAGTCGCCAGGGACCGGTAAGTGCACACATGGGAATACTCATACCAGATTGTTCTTGGGGGGTGTTACAGAGCAGAAGTAAATGCTGAATGAACTAAATATGATGTGCAAGATAAAGTGAATCCAAGGTGAAGGTTGTAGTGAGCAAACCAACAAGAATATGAACTAAGAAATATTGAATACCGAACTAAAGGGAAGCTTTTGATAAAGCCTCTGGATTGAAACCAGGCTTGTGCAAAGTACAATTTATCTAATGCACTTAATACCAGTAAGTAGTTTCTAAGTACAGGATCAAGATTCAAACATGTGTTCAAACATGTGTTGCGCTGCATTGTCTTGCTCTGAGACAAATGCGTTACCCCTAAACTATCCTTCCTCCCCATTTACACAGAATATATACTGGAAAGCAAAGAACAAATCATATGAAATACGATTAAAAGCAAGTATGAATATCACAGAAGAGTGTGAAAATAATGTGTTGAAGGACAAGGAGCACAGCAGAGTGAACTGTATGAAAGAAAACATTGTGGCAAAGTGTAGAGACCTAGACCAGGGTTGCCATATGCATGAACGTCAAGGAAATATGCAGAGAACAAATCTACATGTGTAAGAGAGGTTAGAGGTAAAGAAGAGGACAGCTGTCTCTATAAACTAGCAATGAATCTGAAGGAGTGTAAAGCTGATTTGGAACTGGTTTTGAAATTTAGGAGACTGACACAAAGTATAATTTGGCAAGTTGAATAAGATGATGTCTCGGGAAGGGAAACCCCAAGACCCTTGTGGAGCTGTGTTGTTTTCTTGGGTAAATAAACCCAAAGACTATGGTGGAACTGCATCGAACTTGGGGAAGAGAACCCTGAGACTTTGTGGAACTATCTTGAACTTGGGGAAGGGAGCTGGAAAGCAAAGCCAGAGCTCAGAATTGAATTTCAAACACAATTTATTTTGTTTGCTGACATCCCTATGCATTGTTTAGCTTTAGTTGTGATGGCAAGTATAGGTTTTGGAAACAGACAGACTTTTACACAAGGCCCCTTGAACACATTAGATTGTCAGACATCTGCGGGTGTGCAATCCCACATGCAAAGTCTTTGTCCATGTCTGCTTGCTGAATTTCACTTTAAAATCCCCTCCCAAGACCACTACCATATGCTCACTCGCCAGATCCAGGAGTGTAGACTCAAACAGGTCTTTTATACTCCTAGCCGGTTAGTTTCTGAGGCATGTGGGTTATTATAAAGATGAACCAACCGCAGTGTGTAGCCCCGCTCGGGTGTCACCACTACGTGTTGGAGAGTGAGGGCATTCAATTTCCTTACCTCAATATGATAGTTTAGGGATGATTTAGCAGCGTCCTCTTTTGTTCTTATGCGCTGGACTTGAAAATGAAACGTATCCATCCAGCTCACAGGTGCCAAAGCCCACGTTTCCTGTAAAATAACTATGTCATAAGTCATCATGTATGACACCATGTCCCTCCTTTGTAAATTTGATGCCACCCCTGCTATGTTCCAGCTGAGAAAGGTAAAAAAACACTCTGGTTAATGAGTGGGCTCACCTTGGTCAGCTGGTTTGTCTCGTCAAGCACCAAGTGCAAGGGTTTGGAATTCCTCCCACTGACCCCAAGGGGTTTAGAGTTCCCTCCTCAGAGGTCCCTAGTCAATCCAATTCTTCAATGCCTGCCAAGGTGTGAAAGGGGTTTGAGGTAATAATTGCCCCTCCCATCCCAGCACCTCCCATGCCCCTGCAATGTGGGTGACTTACCGCACCCCTCCTCTTTGCCACCTCTCACCCAACCTGCTGTGGAATGATGGGGCTAGTTTGCAAGGGGTAAAAGGCAGCCAGAGGGAGAAAGGTACTTGTGTTAATATTACTCTCCATGTGGTGCTGAGCAGGATTAAGTGCAGAGACCAAATAGTCCATCATGACTGGAGTCACGGGTGTGTCTATCACACAGTCCGCCTCTCCCCATTTGAGAGTGTTCCCTATCCACGAGACCCTTCTTGCCATCAGCATACCCCTCAGGTTGATCTTCATGCCAGGTAGATGGATGTTAATCCATTGGGACATTTTATTTATTAGTGAGTTTGTGGTTTCTTCCACCCCTTCCACTAAACATGGCACACCTGTTATGACTCACACCAGTGTGCTGTGTTGGGTGGGAGGCCAAATACAACTTTGTTTGACTGTAATGTCATTGTGTTCCGCTATCCAGCAAGTTTAGGTGATACAAGTTTAGGTGATGAGGTTATCTTTGAACCTTTTACACTTGATACATCATTCATACTTGCTTTCATCCTGATATGGTGAGTGTGCAGAGACTACTGGGGTTACAGGCTGAATATTCCTCTGCGCCTCACTCTGGGGTTCCGGATGTGCCATAATTACTGAACTTGATGCCCTGTCCCCTGTAATAGCCACACTGTTTATGGAGACTGCTTGTTTGAGTTCCAAGACATCCTTCTTCATCCCCTAATTAAATTGTCTAACATAGTCAGGGAAATATTAAGAGAGTCTTTGAGTGAAGCAATGCCAGTGAGAATGGGAGCTAGTTTCCTATCTAGCACTTCTTCCAAGATGTTAAGTCACTAGATACTAAATCCATGGAGTTGTCACCCTGTGCAGGCGATGAGTGAGATAATTCTCTACCCTCAGCGCCCCCTTCTAGTACACTTTGTCTAACAGAAACAGGATCCAACACAGGCATGTTTGACAGGTATGATGCTCCCATCCTCACTGAGCCACTTAAATTAATGCAAAGGAGACTGGTGTTGGAGCAGGATGGAAGTGTTAATATGCCCTCCAGGTCGCTTGTGTGGGTGGATGTGACTTCAATTGACCTTCCAGTAATTAAAATGTGCTCCTCAATTTCCCCTTCCGTTTGTTTTAGGTATTCATTCAGGGTGGTTTGGTGGGATTTTTGGGCCCCCTGCTTCTTGGAGCCAATTTTGCTTGGCTTGCTCTTTTTCATTTTATTCACAGCCGGCGGGAGATCTCTGGCCTTACGTTTGGTCATGGTGTGGTTTTAAGTGTGCAATTTCCGCAAAAGTGCAAATAATGCAAAAGTGCAATGCAAAAGTGCAAATAATGCAGCAATGCAGATAATACAGAAGTGCAGGGCGTGCAAGATGTGGAAAAATGTAAAGGTGCAAGATGTTCAGGTAGTATACCTCTTCCTTAACCAGCGTGTAGGTTAATCTATTTCCATAGGGAATACACGTTTGAGTGTAGTATATGCTGAAGTATGCCAGCTAAGCAAGCCTACATAGGAAAGTGTGTGGTAGCGTGCACCTGCCTACCTACCCACAACAAAACTAGTATAGGCCCTTGGCAATTGTGCCGTGTGTGGAAAGAGGTACTAAATGGATACTAAAAAGTTTCAGACCAAATACTAGCCCACCATTACATTAAAATACATAAAAACAGATACAATGTTGCTTCTTAAAAATTCACACCAAATATTTGCCAATAGACGTATTAGAGGTTCTAAAAGTTCACAGGGAAAAACATTATTCTTAAAACATATGAAATGTCACTTGCTAAAAATAGTCAATGTTGCATTCAGTTTCATGAAATATTGTCTTCAAAAATTGGACAAAGATGAATGAATGCAATGTGGGGGTGTTCCCATGGTTTATGTGGTGGGATTGGCAGTGGTGATCATCCGATCACAAGACTAGGTGTTGCGCCCTTTTGATTCCACAGCTAATGGTGCATGGTCAAGTCAAGCAATCTGTTTTTAAAAAAAAAGAAACCAGTGAATCCCAAGATGCAGCGCCCAGGGCACTCCTGACTGGCTTGAGGGTGTGTGTTTTTCTTTTGTGCTGGTGCTGACAATGGTTGCTGCAGGCTCCACCTCCTACAACAGAACTGTAAATAATGCTCTGTTCAACTACAGGTACCATGGCAGACCACTCCTGCCACACTCTCGCACTGCACTTTGTGTGTGTGGTTTCTTTTTGTGCTGGCGCTGACAATGGTTGCTGCAGGCTCCACCTCCTCCAATAGAACTGGAAAAAATGCTCTGATCAACTACAGGGATCACGGCAGACCAATCCTGCCCCACTCTTGCACCACGCTTGGCACAGGCGGGGGGAGTTTTGTGCTGGTGCTGACGCTGGTTTCAGCAGGCTCCACGTCAGACCACTCCTGCCCCACTCTCGCTAATAAAGCTATTTTTGTTTGCACTTTGAATATGATGTCTGTGTGTTGCTTCATAATGCCTTCACACGCCACTCAATGAAACTGCATGTCATTTTGCAATTTTAGACCTGACCCCGAATGGTTCTACAAAGTGTGGTGCTGTTGTGCCAAGAGGGGGCAAAATTATGGGGGTCCCAAAATAATTTAAAGGCTGATAAATGTGGGGCCATTTCATGAATCTGCATAAACATTTGCAAAACAGTGATTTTAGAGCCAATTATTAATGTTTCTACAAAGTTTGGTGGGATTTTGTCAAGAGGGGCAAAATTAGTGGCGGGGGTCTCAACATTTTTAGATGGCTTATAACTTTGGTGCTGTTTGATGAATTTGTAACAAAGGTCTGCAAAAAGATTATAAACTCAACCTTCAATGTTTGAGTAAAGTTTGGTGGGATTTTGTTGAGTGGGGGCTAAGTTATATGACTATTTTTTGTATGTACATTTTGACACTTTTCACAAAATAAAACATGGACGGATTTGCAGCAAACTCATGCAAGGACATGAAAGCATGGTTTTGCAAATTTGTCCATTTTTGTTGTTGTTAAAAAGTGTCAAAATGCAGGTATTTAAAATAGTGATATACCTTTAGTGACTGAGGTATAGCATGTAGCAATGGCCTGTGACCAGAATGTCTGACAATCTGGCCACTGGCCATGACCAGCAGGGACCGGCAGTGGGGTTAAATTGTACACAGCCACCAGGGACCTGCTATGTGGTAAAGTTTTTCAAAATCAGGATAGGTTTAAAAGGGAGAAAGAAATCTGCTTTTGGCTAGAGCCTTAAGTGCTGGATTACAACACACCTGCACAAGGAGCGTCAGCAAGGACCTGAAAGCATGCTTTTGCAAATCTGTCTTGTGTTTTATTTTACAAACGTGTCAAAATGTAAGTACAACAACTAATGATACATCTTTGGTGTCTTGGCAGTCGGCCCGTCTCTCAGCAAGAGAAAAGTGTATTCTGTTTTGCTTATTGGGGCATGCGGCATGGCTGAAGCCCTAGTTTTGAATGGGAAAATAATTCTGCTTGCGGCTATAGCCTGAAGTGCTGGACTTTATTGCAGACAACCTCAGTGAGGAGCATCAGCAAGGTCATGAAAGCATGCTTTTGCAAATATGTCCTCTGTTTTACTTTTTTCAAAGTGCCAAAATGTAAGTATACAAAAGTGTGATATTACTTCGATACCTGGGCAGTGGGCCTAGCCCTCAGAAGGATAAATGGCTACTCTGATTTGCTTATTGGGACATGCAGCATGGCCGAAGCCCATGCCTCATGGATTGTGGAGACTGATCATTGCTGCAATGAGCACTGGCAATTGCTCACATTATGTATAATAGAGACTGAACAAGGATGCAGGGTAGGTGCAGAGGACAATGGGCGTGGTTTGGTGGGGATGGTGTCATGGTTGAGCCTCATGCCCTAGGCAATTCAACCATGACTTGCATCTCCAGCATGCACTTCTGATAATGACACATTTATCTGTTTGCAAAAAATATGTTTGATAAAGTAGTTGTATAGTTCTTTCATATATTTAAAAAGAGGAATTATAAATAACTTATATACAGTGATGTAACATCATGAAACATGTTCACTCATGAAAAGCTATGAAATTCACTGAAAAAAATGTGTTAAAAGTATGTTATGGTTAAGATGCATTAATGATAACCTATGATAGGGAGGTCGTTGTTAAGTTGCACTAAATAAACTATCAAATTCAGTGAAAAAACTTTGTTAAGGGGATATTATGGTTAAGTTGCACTAATAAAAACCGATCACATTAAGTGAAAAACACATTGTTAAAGGACCGTTATGGTTAGAAGTAAAATCGAAAAATCTAAGAGATCTGTCAGTTATGGTAAGCTACACAACCATTACTTGCGGCACTGCCATACACTGCTAACTCTAATACCCAGGTGATTAAAGATGACATCACTAATGAAATCATCAATTACATCACTGATGACATCACATATCTGGGGTGGTTGTTTTTGGTTCAGTGATGGTATTAATTTTAAGCTAAGGACTTCATATGGTTATACTATTTTATATATTTATTTATTTATTTATTTAAATTCATATAAGGTGTTGCTTGTCCATAGGCCTCAGAGTTCTCCAAGAGAAGAATGAGAGAGATACCATAGAAAATGAGTTAACATCTATTCAGGTAGATTGAAGAACTAAGTCTTAATATGTTTCTTAAAGACAGATATTGATTGAGATGTTTTGATGTTCACGGGCAAGTTGTTCCATTCAAGTGGAGCATTAAGTTCAAAACTGCAATCACCAAAACCTTTTAGATGAGTTCTTGGTTGGATAAGCTGAAGAGTGTCAAATGAACATAACACTCTGCATGATGTTTTCTTCACCAGTCTATTAGAAAGATAGTGTGGTACCTTGGCATTATGGCATTTATAGACGAGAGACAGAATGTTGTGCCTAATTCTCTGCCTCACCGGAAGCCAATGAAGTTTGTTCCTAAAGTCAGTGACATGGTCCCATCTGGCCAAACCAAAGACGGCCCTCACAGTTCCATTGTGAATAGTGTGTAGCAATTTCAGATTCCCTTAAGATGTCAGAATCATTAAACTGTTACAGTAATCCAATCTTGAATTTATTAATTAGGAAGGAAGGAGAGATCTGTTTGAGAGAGTAAGATATGGTCTGATTTCATGTAATAACTTAATTACATATCCACAGGAGGAACGAATCTGGGAGACCTGTTTTTTCATTGAGAGAGTATCATCAAGCATCACTCCCAAGGTTTTCACTGTTTTGCTCACAGCTATAACATTACCTGCCACCTCAAATGATTTGTGCTTTTGAGGGAGATTATTTAGTCGAGGACTGGATGCCATAATAAGCAACTCTGCTTTAGATTCATGGAGAGCAAGTGAGTTAAATGCCATCCAAACTTGGATTTTGGCATAGATGTAGTTCACAACATAAGCATCCTTCTGATAGTTGCCAGACAGCTCGAAGAGGATCTGGGTGTCATCCGCATAGTTTGCAAATTGAACACCCAGATCTCTAAGAAGATCAAGAAAGGGTCTGAGATAAATATTAAACAGCAGGGGGACAAGCAAGAGCCCTGCGGAACGCCACATGTGCTAGAAATGGGTGTTGCTTGAGCTCTCTCAACCGTCACTCTAGTGATTCTAGGGCCAAGAAACAACGCAATCCACTTAGCTGCATTCTCAGAACAATTGGAAACAGCAATATATTGTATAATAGATTGTAGTCAATGATATCAAAAGCTGCAGAGAGATCTAATTATAACGACAATGCAGTATGTTTCCTTTCAATAATTCTGGTAATATTGATTTTAAATCCAAAAGAACAGTCTCAGTACTAGGCATTAAAACCAGACAGATTTGGATTGAGGAGTTTATATTCCTCAACACATTTCTGAAGCTGTACATATGCCTCTCTGTCTAAGATCTACAGTAGATATGGGACATTAGTAATGGGTCTCTAGTTTATAGGAATATAGGGATCAAGGGAGTTATTTTTCAAAAGAGAGCTGATCCATACCTCCTTCAAAGCTGCAGGTACTTTACCTGAAAGGAAGGAAAAATAGATTTTTTTAGTGATCCATGGTGCCAGCTGGTTCATGGAGCCTTTTAGTAGATCAGATGGACATGCGTCACCAAGGCAGGATGTAGATTTCATATTATTTATAATCTCCTTAATCTCTTGTTCAGAGCATGCAGAACATTCAAATGTGGGAAGATGAACACAAGAGATGTCATCTTGATGAATAACATCAAAACTGTAATTCTTGAAATCAAGATTGGACAATTAATTGGCAATAGGTAGACGGTATTCAGCAATGTTGTGCGTAAATTCATCCTGAATTCGTTGGCTCCAAACGGAGTCCTTTACAATAGGTCGGAAATGAAGATGTGTGATTTTCAAAGTCTTTAAGAATTTTAAATAATTCTTTTGAGCTTGATTTAGCGTTTTCAATATGAGCATTATAAACATTCTTTTCAGTTTCAATTATGACATTCTTATACTGTTGAACTGATTTTGTATATTTATCCAAAGTAGTCGGATTTTTCCGCCATTCTCACTCAAATGTTCTTTTGGTTTGTCTTGCTTCTAAAATGTTGTTGCAGAACCAAGCTTAATTAGTAGTTTCCGCTTTTATCATCTTCATTTTTTCTGAGGCTAAGGTAGTAATAGTATCATTAATAGCCAATGATATATGACGAAATAGCTCCTGCGTATCACCCTCGTATAACTAAATTTCCCCCAATTTGGAATATACACAGGTGGAGAAAATGGTCAGTGTGATGTTTCTAATATGTCTATATGTAATTATAGATCTGGTATTAGTATCCAGTATTAAAGGGGGCTGGGCAGTATAAAGGTACTGTGCATGTAGAGCTTGACCTTGTGCTATATTCTGAAGTTCTTTTCCGTAGGGTTTAGCGCAAGGTACCATGGTACTCTGCAGTACTCTGGAGCCTAGTACCAGCACTTGATATACATGAGTGTGCTTTCCCCATGTTTATATATGCAACATGGTGCAGATGGGCACCAAGAATGGCTGTCAATATTGCAGTATGTAGGTGGTTAATAGGTGGCATTAGGCATTATGGCACAAAGTAACATGTGCCTCTCACAATCTAGTAACCCATGTGGTTGACAGGTGGTTCTGCGCAGTCTCTCACAAGTAATGTACCTGCAACCATGCTTCTCTTGTATTACATTTGATCCATTGACACATACAGATATCAATCTCTGCTTCCTAATTTTATATAGGCGTTTGAGCCATCCACGTTAGTCCACTACTGGAGTCCTCTAATAGCAGAATTTTGCAGTTGGGCATCAACAATGAAAGAAGTGGACTACCACAATAAGTTAAATTCTTTTGGGACAAGAAACACACTGGGCCTCAATATAATGTTGGCGGTACAGTGTGAACCGTTCATACCGTACTGCCGAATTATGAGTTCTGTTCGCGGGTGCCTGACAGCCCATCAGGTCTGACCTGGCGGGCTGTACGGCACCCGCAAGCATAACTCATAATTGCAGCGGAACCGTTACCAATGGTGCCGGTGCATCCATGCTCCCATCCCCATTTCAACTCATAATGGGCCAGTAATTTCCCATTTGCGGGTGGCGGTGCCGGTAGTGAGTTTGGCAGTAGCCGTGCCAGTAAAACAGGCATGGCTACTGCCAAGTTCGTAATGAGGCTCACTGGGTTGCACTGAAGGTCTGTTTATTAATACAACAGAAATAATGAAATCAATGAAAATATAAACGCAATAAACATCTATGAACTTCCAATGTCAATGCTAACTACCATGAAGAATACACTGTTCACATGAATTGTCAAAATGGTCTTAACTTGAAAGTAGGCTTTTTACAGCACATACCTGACCATATGTACATTTGATTTAGCCTGAGCATACGTCCACCTAGCATTGAAAAATGTGTCATTTATAGAAAACCAAATTAAATTAAAACATCCCTGTCTGCCTAGGTTTCTCTACTTCTCCGTTAATAAAACAATACCTTCCCGCCTACTCAACAGACATGTGCGCATTTCAAACAGCATTCCAGAAAACTACAGTTCAAAGACAAGCTACTTAATATTCCCACAGGTAAGGTAAATTGCTTGCAAAATTAAAATGTATGTTTAGCATGTATGTTTGCTAGATTCCCTTCAGTAATATTTCTATTGAATTCATATTTAAAAGTGTACATTTGTTGATTTCAATGGGCAATTTAAAAGTGGGGAAATGGGTAGCAGTTTTCTTCTTTGTCTTGAGTCGCTGAGCGGCATTGACAGATCTCTGATGTATAAAAAAACTTTGTTAAAGGGACATTATGGTTAAGTTGCGCTACTAAAAACCTATGAAATGCACTGAAAAAACTTTGTTAAAGGGACATTATTGTTCCAAGTAAAACCGAAAACCCCCTGAAATTCGCCAGTCATGGTAAGATAAGCAACCATAACTCACGGCACCACAGTGCACTGCAAAGACTAACACCCAGGACATCAAAGATGCCATCACAAATCTCATTGAGAACATCATTGCTTGGTAGGGGACCTGAACACTGTCCGTAGAACACCCGTGTGCATGGGTAGCACACCCTTGCCCCTAAGAACATCGTGCCTGTCAGCAACTGTCCTATGCACGTGTGTCGCACTTTTAATAACTTCGGATACAGGAACAATGTCCGTAGGACACCCGGGCGTAGACACGACCCCGCGCTTTTGGTGTCCTACGGACAACCATCCCATTCACCAACGTGTCCTGGAAGTCATCATGTGACCACACCCGCGCTAAGCATACCCGGCCATCTAAAAAGTGTATTTTTCAGCAATCCAAGGTATCTTCCTGGGAAAGTTCACCCTTGCACATCTCCCACACGATGTCCCTGGCGATCTGCATATTTCTGGGATTTTTTTTAACCCTTTCTTGGTGTTCTTAGTGTCCAAGGAAAGTGCAGGTGTCCGCGAAGCATGCCCCAGTACCCCTGTAAAAGGCCACACCCCAGATCTGCTCCTTACTCTGTTTTTGGGCTTCCAGGACAGAGACTGCTCCTTGTTGCATTGGATTGCTCTTGTTCTTTGAAACAGCTGTCCTGATGGCATCCATGGCTGCTGCTGGTGCTAAGGCTGTCTCAGCAGCATCCCCATCCCCTCCACCACCAACCCCTCCCTGAGGGCCTGCAAAGGGGAACGGGTGTCAGGATACAGAGGAGAGTGATGAAGAAGATGAGGTAGTGGAAGTCCCTGCACTCGTTCTCACTGTGAATCTTGGATGTGGAGGTTATTTACCACTGTTGATGGAGTACCAAAAGCACATGCACAGAAGGTGACCTGCAATCAGTGCAGTGCTGAGTTGTGGGAAACCGGGTTTCTACAGCTATTGTACTACCTCAATGAAGTGACACCTAAAATCGTTCCACATTGGGGCTATTCGTAAGGTTGTACCTTGCGATAAACGTAGTAGGTCGAGTTCCCCTACAACATCCTCCGTTTCCGCTCCTACCACCACAAGAGACACTCCTTTGGGGCAGCGCATCCCTCCAGCTGCCTCGCAGGCCATACATGATGCTGTTGATCCTTACCTTTCGAAGCTCACAGTATTGTGCATGTACTGCAACGCAGTACTCTGCAGGGGTGAGAACCTTCGAAGTGCTTTCGAGAATGTGGCCAAGGAGCATGAGAAGAACTGCTACCTACCTGAATAAGGCCCACCCTATATCTTCCTCTCTAAAAACTGCCCTTTCTTATCCCCGTGGCTGGTGTCCCTTCCTTATCCTCCTTTCCCTTCCTTTCCTTGTGTGTCGTGTTTAAAAAACCAAAACAAATATAAAACAACAAAAACCAACAAAAAAAGGCCATTTTTAGAACCGTCCTTCACAGTACAAAAAGCAAAGTGTCCATAAAATGCGCAGGGCCCTGTGCTTTTTAGAAGTACGCGGAAAGTCCGCGGACATCTAAAATCTGTGCAGTGCTGCCCTGTCACAACCATTGCACTTTTCTCTGGGAGGAAGTGGTAGCTCTGAAAAGAGCCTTTTTGTGGGTTTTTTTGTGTTTTGAAAACTTCAAATGGTCAACACCTAATGCACAAAGGATTGCTCTAATTCCACAAATTGTTGCAATGCATTGTGTATATTTTGCAGAAAAATCTGATTACTGGCATAAGTAAGATGTACTCCATCTCTGCGAAAAATGTGTGTACTATGAAACATAATGTTTCCATTGTGAAAAGAGGACATACCAACATTTTGCAAGAAGGCACCGACAGCCTTGTTAGCATTGCGCCTTGCTTTCTCCATTTGTGGACCAAATGAAGAAGAACGCAGCCACATTTGTCTCTGCGCAATACAGGACAAAATTACTCTGGAGTTTGGATACATGCCCATGACTTTCCGAAGTCCTTCTTTCACTGCAAATTGCAAAGAGGTTCCAGACACATGTCCTAAACTGTTCCCTCCTCAATGAATAATAATAATGTCTGGATGACACTGTGTTAGCAAAGTAGCACAGAGAGGTACCAAATCCAGCCATTTCATTCCACGCACTCCATGCCAGTGCACTTCCACATGAGGGAATTCAAGATGTATAGCCACTCCGCAGTGATCTGGATGCACCTCCAACCAATTTATCCACGAATCTCCAAAAATCCAAACAATCTGCTTTCTGAAACTCACAGCCATAGCTATCTCCTCTCTTCACAGGAAAAAGACTTTCTGACAAACTCTCTGCTCACACACCACACCCAGTAAACCCTATTGACCAATCCCTTCCTGTGCTTCGTCTCATTTGCATCCCTCTCAACCTCAAAATCCCTGTAATTAATACTCATTTCTCACGGACAACCGTGCTGTCCACTGGCTCTGAAAAGAGCCTTTTTTTTGTTTTTGTTTATTTTTGTAGATTTTTTCAGCCTTCTTTTTAGACTTTTTTTCCGATTGTATCTGTTACATGACTTCACAACAACTTCCTGACTGAGGTCTGCATATTACCAAGAAATATTGCATGACCAAAATCTGTGAAAATCATTCCATTACAAGAACAAATTGCACCATCTTACACACGGTTCTCATTCTGGAATGATGTTATACCCACAGAATACATAAAACAAGATATTCCTTCATTAACAAGACATTTTGCTATGTCTTGTTGAGGATTAAATACATGACAAGGCATCCATGCAGTCCAAGGTGGTATTTGTGAAAACAATTATCTTAGCAGATGGAAACAGGTGCATCAGTTCCTTTAGCAACTGCTTCAGTGGACAAACATGTTGCAGTCAGATAACCCAAATACATTTTTTTCCACAATTTAACACCAGAATATCAGGAGTGTTAAAATAAGCCATATTTCTACAAAGTGTATAAACACCTTGCAAATGTTTCCCTGGCACATCACACCAGGTAGCCTCCACAACCTGCATTCCAACTCGTCTGAAATGCCACACATGCTTGCATACCACTGCAGATTAGTAATATCTCCCACTATCCACACTCTAAGGGCCTCATTAAACGGATGGCGGTGAACCATGGCGCTATTAGCGCCATGGTTCATACTGGTAAAATACCGGCACCGCCTTGGTGGAAAGGGGAATTACCTCCCTATTCCAAGGTTGGTGGGGTGGTAATTCCCCCTTCCACCATTGCCCTTCCCCATTCCCCTTTTTGCCCCATAGAGCTCTATGGGAATGGGGAAGGCGCTAATTACGGTACCGCTAATTGCGGTACCGTAATTAGCTCCCTGGTCCCTTTGCGGGTTGGTTTTTAACGCCTGCAAAAAGCAGGCATTAAATTCCCCAACCCGCAAAGGGACCTCATAGTAAGGCGATAAGGATTTACCGGTACTGGTAAAATACCGGTACCGGTAAACCCTTACCATCATCCGTGTAATGAGGCCCTAACTCTGCCCATCTCAGCAACCACAGCCATCTTCACAGCATACAGCAATGAGAAAAATGAATACCCTCTCCCCCTAAGAATGACACCCTCAGCACCTGATTGGCTAATTCCACTAGTCCTCTTTCCATGGCAGATATGCACAGAAACCCCGGATGTGGCATGTCCTGTCTGCGAACAGCTGAGCTGTCCGTGGAGCGCTTAACACTGGAGCAGCCCTTCTACCCTTTCCACTTCACTCTCTGCACCATTCCCAAATTGTTTACTGTTAAGCAGTCAAACAACCATCCACCAATCACATCCAAGAATTCTACATCTAACTTCATCACCACAGCTCAGCACTTTAGATGTACTGTTGATCACTCTGAGTACAATTGTGCTGTGATTGCAAAGCACCTACAGCAACAACTACTATAAAACTCTCCAATACTTCTGCTTGCAGATTCATAAACATCCACATGCATGAACACAAACTACAGTTATGAATATTTTCTGCACAGTACATGTACAGCTCTTGTGTAAATACATATAAACAGGGTAACTTCCACTTACCCTGTATAATCTATAAAAAAGCGTACTGTCATTTCTCCCATATGCTATGATGAAATGTCACTTGCAAAACTGTCTCCTCTCCAACTTTTTGTTTATCCATATCACTAACTGTAATGTGGAAACAGTTCTTCTCTTCATTCATTCTGTCGTTTGTGTAACCACTGCCACCTATTTATCCACATTTGAACCATAATAGCATGTAATGCACTATAGTGCATTGCATGTACATACAATTTCCTTTCTATATATTCTGGATATTTTACATACAATCTATCATTTGAACTTCCTTTAGCAATGATTATAATAGTAATCAGATACAACACACACAGCTATCTAACAAAGTGTCATTTCATGTTAAAAGATGGGAGAAATAACAAGGGGCCTCATTACGACCCTGGCGGAACGGGTTAAACAGTGCCGTAAAAGGCTGCGGCGCTGTTCTACCCGTTCCACCACATTACGAGGTCCCCTCGCGGGACACGTTAAGCACGCCTGGGAAAACCATGCGTGCATACCGGGTCCCGCGAGGGGAAGAGGGAGCAAACAACGGGCCATCTCATAATGGCCCGTTGTTTACTCCCTCTCCCATTCCCATTCAGCCCTATGGGGGCTGAAATGGGAATGGGGATGAACCGTGTCCGTGTCCTCGAGTGAGGAATTACCAGGCCATCCGAACTCGGAATGGTCCGGTAAGTCCTCATTCCTAGGACACGGATGCGGTTTTGCCGGCAGCCATGCGGCAAATTGCAGCATGGCTACCGGCATAACTTGTAATGAGGGCCAGTATAATTATGGACAAAGGCTTTCTAGTGTGTTACAAAATGACACGCAGACAAGATGAGTACATGCTTCTTTATTTATGCACACAGATAGCCAATATCGTTTCAAAGGCTCCCAGCTAAAACAACACCACTGCCTCTACAACTATTCTTCCAATGTACACAACTCTCTCATTCCAGCTGGTTGCCCATTCTGTTCTAGATTTCACAACAACATTCAACTCTGCACAGGTGCATTCATATCTTTCACATCATCTACAACTATGTACAGTGTTGTGAAGCAAGACATACAACATCCCCCCCTTCCCTTCAGTCTGCAACACAAGCACCAGGTCCTTCCTTGCAACCCTTACTTTATTTCAGACTCTCCAAGCAACACAGAATCACCCAGTACTTAAAAATCACCTACTGAGTAATAAGCTGGTGACCCCATCAAATTCTTCGCATTTATTTCCCCTAAGCAGCCACATACCACAATCAAAACGTTTTGTGTCATTGTAGAGTTATGCTGCAGTGGTTTTGGCCAGGGCCTAGAGTCTTGGGTGCATGGGCTACGGCCTACGGCCTTTCGGTCATGCACCCAAGACTCTAGGCCATGGCCACAACCACCACAGCATATCACACCGATAGAAACAAATACCTACCAAATTACCACAACCCAAAAACATAATACATCTACCTCAAAACTATGCACTCAATTAACATTCTAAGTAGTGCACCCAGTGTTTAGTATGTCTGCTGACAACCGCGGTGACCGCGGACACCGCAAACACATCATGGCCTTCTCCCACCTAAACAAATACAGCATTTGACCCATCTCTTACTCCCGCACCCTCTCCAAGCATTCACACACACAAACACACTACCCAAAATTGGATTTATGCTCACTTCGAGCACATGTCCCCGCATGCAATATGGCAAGCGCATCGAAACAATTTGACGTACCTCATGCCTCATCCCAGCCAATCAGAGAACACGATGTGTGTCCCCGGACACGACGCAAGCCGATTATCCAATCGTCGGTGTCCTGTCCGCAGAGTGAACAGGGAAGTGTGTCAGCAGAGTGGACATCGATGTCACTAATTGTTTTGCCTTACATTTTGGTTGTTTAAATAAAAACTACTGGACGGATTTACACCAAATTAACAAAAGCACGCTTTCAGGACCAAGCCACGGCTCCTGCCGCATGTTTGGTGAAAATCTGTCCAGCGGTTTGGGCTGTAGGCACGACAGAAATGTTTTTCCATTATGTCTATGGGAAAACAGAAATGTTGGGATCCCCCTATAACTTTGCCCCCCCTTCACCAAACCTCGCAAAACAATTCAGTGTGGGCCATATACTTTTTTTTGCAAAGTTTGGTGAGGATTCCTCCAGGGTGGGCAAAGTTATAAGCCACCCAAAAAGTGCTCTTCCTATGGGTTTAGCAACTTAACCATAGCTACCGCAGGCCATGTATTATATATATATATATATATATATATATATATATATATATACACACATATATATATATATATATGGTCACAGGTAATATGGAGAGTATTTCCCCCAATCCAAAGCGCCACATAAATAAACCTTTGCTAAAATTCAATCTAGTTCTGTCTGTGACTCATCTAGAACCACTATCAGTCCTCACACCTGTGCACTAAATAAGCCAAGAACCAGGCCGGTGTATAGTTTTATTAATGAATATGGAAAAGTTAATAGTTACGTAACATCACAAGACACGCAAGATTTTCGGTGGCACCAATAAACTTCAGTACAAATAATTCACCTTTTTGGGGATAGACATTAACCAATCCAAGATTACATCACAGGTGCGTTTTTGCTTTTTAGTCCTGTGAAGGTATCATGAAGCAAGGCACAGACAAAAGATTCAAAGTTCAAACTGAAATAATTTATTACCTCAAATGTCAGGATGGTAAAACTTGCCCTATACTAAGGTGGGATTTCCATACCTGAACGAAACTAAGGAGAGTCTGAGTCAAAGAGTTCAACTTAAAAGTCTGTCTGTCTCCAAAACATATGATTGCCCTCACAGCTAAACCTAAACAATGTGTAGGGATGCCAAGAAAGTTCCATAAAAATCTCAAGATAACCTTTCTCAAGTTCAAAGCAATACAGTTCCAACTAGTCCTTGCAGTTCATTTCCCCAAGTTCAAGGCAACAGAGTTCAAATGCAAAGGGTCTTCAGGCTCCGTCCTCTTGACTTTGCTACAATGTGTAACACAACTTCTGCCAGTCTTGGCTTTGCCAAATGGTAGTTATTTATAAAGTTCACTTGACATTGTCACTTCACATTGTGTTGGTCTTATTTATTCCCCACCTTTCTGTTAGGCTCTTTCACATTTGCACTCTTTTAACTGGGCACCTCACCATCTGCCTTTCATCATCTCACAGCTTTGCCCAGAACGTTTTCATTTAGTTTGGTATCCAGCATTTGCTTAGTTTAAATTTGCTTCAAGTTTCATTCAGTTTGATATTCAATATGCTTAATATTTCCTATTCATGTATTCACTACTTGTTTAATATTTAGAAATGTTCACTTTGTTATCCAGAACTATGCTCAAATACTTTCAGATCATTTGACATTCACAGTTTTCTTATTTCAGTTTGTTTGGCATTCTCAAATTACAGGGCAGCATTAGCGGCGCGCTCCATGCAGAGTGTTCCCTTGATTACAATCTCTGGTTATGCGCAAATGCTCTCTGCAGCTTTGACCATTCTCCTTCTGTGATCCTCCTGGATCCACAAGCTTGGCCACCCTCATGGCAGCCACCGCAAGCTTCCCTGGCTCTCCCACTTGCTATGGTGGCTGTGGACTTTGGGCGGAGCACAGCCTCCTGAGATTGCTATCACCAATCAGAGCTTGGCCGGAGATTTAGACCCTCTCATGGCCCACACTTGGCCTAGGCATCTTTCTCCTTCTGCGGACCCACACAGTTCTCAGTCCTGGCTCCAACTTGCTTATCTCCAGCCCATTTTGTCCCCTGTCCTCCCTGCTCACACACAGATCCCCAGCCTCACACAGGTCTGTGGACTCACACACGTCTCTGGACTCCCACATGACTCTCTCCCCAGTGTGCAGCCCCACCTCTTACTGTCCATAGGTGTATTAAGTGCCCACATGTTTAGGTCAGTAACATTAATTGTCTGACCTCTAGTTACCATATTAGTGGGACTTGACTTCCCCAATGTATGCATTCACTGTCCTCTTCTTCATCTCTTCTTCGACACCCTACATAACTCTTGGGTTGGAGTATTCTCTCTGGTGTACTAGGTCCACTCCTTAGAAAATAATACTTTCTTCCCTACTGGTTCACTTTTCAGCATGGGAAGATTTTGGTTTCATTGGTCGGGGAAGTCTGCCTCTAGGAGTCTTATATTTGCTTTAAGCCACCTGTGAACCCCATTGATCAAGTTAGGGTAAATCGCTTCCCATGATTAACTGGGCTGGTAAATTGGAAATCACAGGTACAGTCAAGTTTGCTTTTCTTCTCAAGATGGTAATGTGGATCTGGGTCAACGGCTGATTATCTGTGTGGCCATGTACACAGTTCACCCTCTCTTTTCCAACTTCTTTCCATCCCAAGGGAAGTAACGCTGTTCTTATGGCACTTTTGTTAGTTCCTGTATCCAATTTTGCCCAGACAGCTTTTATCTCCAATGTAGCAGGGATTTTATGTATGGTTTTATCTTCAGTACATCGAAAGACATGGGAATTTCTCTGGTTCTTATGTTTTTTCCTTTTTCTCCAAACTTCTTGCAGTGCTTTTCTCCATCTAGTATTATACATTGAGACTGGGTATATAGGGATTTCTTTATTCTATTTATCATGATACAGTAATTGAACTGATGGAATGGTGGGAAAACCAATCTGGTTTAAGGGGCAACATTTAGTGGGGTGTCCATAACCTTTACAGGAGTAGCGCTGGAGTGGTGATATACCTATTGGTGTTCACTACTCATAGTGGCCTCTTCCTCGTCCCAGTACTGGAACAGGTTAAATGAGGGGAGATGTTTTACAATAGCACATAAAGGCTGGGGCAGTGTTAGCCTGGTTTTCAGAAGGAAAAGGGGGATACCATGTCTCGCCTTTGGGTACCCCACTCCAGATCCCCAAGGACCGTCCACCCAGGTGATCCTCCCTCACTTATCCACCCGCAGGGTCAAGATCCAAAAGTGATGGACTTTTCCTGGCCACCTGAGAAGAGGATCCAGGAAGAGAAGGATTGAGAATACCCTCAAGTATCCCACAGACCCTTCCCCAATGCGTGTTGGACCAAGGTACTTCACAGGGAAACTAGGTGAGGAAGTCCACGTTACCTTGCTATCGGCCGTTTCTGGTATTGTACTGTGAAGCAGTAGGTTTGATGGTCCAAGAAACCTGCATAACCCTTGGGTTGGATTATTCTCTCTGCTGTACTAGGTCCACTCCTTCTGGTTTTCGGAGGAAAAATAGGGATAGCATGTCTCGCCTCTAGGTACCCCACTCCTGATCCCCAAGGACCCTCCACCCAGGTGATCCTCCCTTGCATCTCCACTGCCAGGGTCAGGATCCAAAAGGTATGTCCTTTCCCTGGCCACCTGAGAAGATGATCCAGGGGAGTAGGATTGAAGATATCCTCAAGTTTCTCACAGTCCCCAGTAAATAGAATACAGGTCAAGTGAACATTTCAATAATTTTATCAAACACCCCAAAAAAATCTTATTGCCAAAAGGATGCAGGAACTTAAAACGTGACAAAATCCTTCAACTACACCCTATGCTTTGCACAACATATAGCGCCTTGAAACATGACCGGATCATGACTGGATCATCAGTTCAACCCTATACTTTATATGAAATGTAATTGAAATAAAATGCAACACTGTTTTTAACACCTTTAACAACTTTAACACCCGCTAAGCTCATATTTTCCCCCTGCATACTTGGCAATTCTAACAATGTTGGAACAACATTAATTTTTTAACAACAAAAGATTTTTATTGAAGCAATAGAACCAGAGGAGGGCGGCACTTCGGGTCTGGTCTGGTAATACCCCTGTGGCGACGAATACAAGCCTGAGCAAAGCTAAGGCTTTAATGTAGCCCCGGGGGCATTGCCAGATTGGTAATGCCCCCTTCAGAGGGATCTGTTGCTCTTAGTACCCCGGCACATTGTACTGGGGTATCAAACTTTTTTTCGCGAGCTGAGAAATTGCCTTGAACCCATTTTGCGATGCAAGAAAAAAAATGAAAAAAATGGCTGCCATGGATCGGGCAGAAGTGACTACATGTAGTCCCTTCTCCCTTTCCATGGCGGCCATTAAAATTAATGGAAAGAAATGAACAAACAAAATGGCTGCCATGGAAAGGGGAGAAGAGACTGTGTAGTCCCTTCTTCCTTTACATTGCGGCAAAACATGTGCCAGAAATGTACTGGGAACAGTCCTGTTCCCAGTGAAGGACAGGGGAGTGCAGGTAAGTGGGGTTTGGGCAGGGGGTTTGGATATGTGGAAAAGGGGACTAGGAGTGGGGGAAGGGACAGCGGACGCAGGGAGTGCACTTACCTTAGGTCCCGGCAAGGGTAGATGGCGGCCGCCCGCTCCGAGGAGGCTTGGAGCAGGGTCTTTCGCTGTGTGGTAAGGATCCTGTAAAACCTCCTCATTGACTGTCAGGCAGCCACACCGCCCCCATCAGGCACTAATTATATTTATTTTTTATTTTTTAAAATTTCCTTTTATTGGTTTTTATCATATACAACAATTACAAAAAAATAAATAAAAATAAACAAAAAGGAACAATGAAGGAACATCAAGATACATACGAAATAATGCACCGGTTGACACGGTTGGGTAAAAGAAAAACAAAAACAAAAAGGCTTGGTGTCAGCTCACAGTGTCATACAATTATCTCAGTTCTCAATGGAGGTGCATTTCCTAATACTCAGAAAAAAAAACAACTCCCTTTTCCCCCTCCCCCCCTCACTTAACTTGCAGCAGTTCATTTATCACAATTAGAGCATCGAGACGCTGATAGGGCAATGTTTCCGACTCCAGTGTCTGACCACACAGTCTTCGCTCGTGTCAAGAGAATTTCCCCTTTTTCTTTTTTCAGTCACCACTACCTGGGCATTGGATTTCCATTAGGTCTCCTCAGGTTTATCTGATAGGGGCTCCTTATCTGTCGTTAGGTGTCGACTTCTAAAGTCCATCCATAGGGTTTCGCATTGGGTTGCCCTTCCATGCAGAGCGGCCGTTATGGTTTCCATCAGGTAGATGTTGGTGGCTAGGGCAATCCATTCACTCTACCTAGGGACTGTACCACATTTCCATTTGATCGCCAGGAGGGCCCTGGCGGCCAGGAGTAGGTAGGGGGTCAGGCCTGTCACTCTGTTCCACTCGTCCACATCTCGTTCCAGGGCAAAAAGCACCAGGTAGGGGTCAGCATCTCTCTGAATACCATCAATTTCCTTGATCCACCCCAGTACTTCGTTCCAGAACACTTTGATACGCGGACAACCCCACCACATATGCCAATAATTAGCCGCTTGCCCACATTTCCTCCAGCATGTCAGACTCATTGTCTGAGACATTTTGGATAGCCTGAGGGGGTCGTATTGCCACCTATGCAGAAGTTTGATGGCGTGCGATTTGTACTGACACAATAGCGATGTTCTACAGGCAGCCCTACACATTAGGTTCCATTGCTCGTGGTCTAATTCTTCCCCAAAGTCCTTTTCCCACCTAGGTTTCAGAGGATCCATGGAGCCGTCTCCCGCTGCTATTAGTTCCTGGTACATTATTGATATGAGACCTTTCCTCTCCACTCTAGAGTCCAATATTTTCTTGAATGGGGTCAATTCTCTGTTAAGCTTGTCCTTCCATTCAGCCTTCGTCAGGACCCCTTTCAGTTGGATGTATTGGAACGTGGATAGTGTACCTATGCCCAATGCTTCCGTCAGTTCTGGGAGGGAGATATAGGAGTCCTTCCTCTGGAGCTAGCCCACTCTCTCTAAGCCAGCTTCATACCAGGATTGGTATCTGCCAACCTCTGGTATGCGATCGTTCATGCCAGGAGACCATAGATGGCTGAGAGGGGATGGCCAGGTGGTGAACCCGCGCATCTCCCAATTCGCACGCCATACAATCCAGATCGTGCTCAGTATTGGATGGCCCTTGATTTTCCGTAGCATCCTTTTGTACGGGGCCCATAGCCATTCTGATACTGTGGCCAGTGCAAAGTAATAATTGTCCATTTGGACCCATTGGAGGTCATTGTGTTCTCTGAGGTGGGGAATCATGACTCGTAATTGGGTGGCAATGTAGTATGCTCTCAAGTCCGGGAGCCCAACCCCTCCTCTGTCTTTGGGAAGTATCAATGTGGTGTATGCAATTCTCCGTTTCTTATCCTGCCATATAAATCTCATCAAGATCTTAGCTTCCCTGAAAAACGATTTGGGTATTTCGATTGGTAGCATTTGGAATGGGTACAGGAAGCGTGGGAGGCATGTCATCTTAATCGCGTTGATGCGGCCCAGCCAGGAGATCGTAAGTTTTCCCCATTTCATAAGGTCCGCAGTGAACCGCTGGAGGAGTGGAGGGAAGTTAGCTTCAAATAAGTCATTCAGATTCCTAGTGATCTGTATACCCAAGTTTTGTAGAGTGAGGTGTTCTAGCTTGAGACCTAGCGGGCGAAACTTAGAGTCATTTTCTTTCCTAGTTCCCTGCAGGGGGAATAGAATGGATTTTGCCTTGTTCACTCTGAAGCCAGAGAATTGCCCATACTCGTCCATTAGCCTAAGGACTTGGGGAATTGACTCTGTGGGATTGTGTAGAGTCTCTCATAAAATTTGGCAAAGGATTCTGAGATATTGGGTGGGGTATGGGGAGGGGGGGCAGGGTCCTCAATGATTTTGTTCAGTCTACGATCAGCTCTCTGTTCCCTAAGTCATGCTGCCAGTAAGGCGTCGGCCTTATCGCCTTTCTCATAAAATTTCTGTTTTAAACATTGCAATTTACGCACTACTTGATTGTGCTCCAAGAGCCTCAATTCTTCCCTTTTCAATAGCGCAGTTTCCAATTTATTAGGGTCAACTCTCTGTTCTTTTTTCATCTCCGCTTCTAATCGACCTATATCGGCCCTCAACTTTAGCTCTATAATTTTCCGTTCCCTTTTCTTTGTGGCCCCCTCCCGCATTAGAGTCCCTCGCCATGTGGCCTTCCCTGCCTCCCAGATCACTTGTTTGGAAACCTCCCCATCAACATTAATTTTGAAGTACTCTTCGATTTCGGTCTCCACCGTCGCTTTGAAAACCGGGTCCTTCCAGAGGGTTTCTTTACACCGCCATCTAATTATATTTATGACACCCTTTTTCATCCCCACTCAAAATCTCCCTTCTCTCAGGAATCATTTTCTCACTTCCTGCAGGGATGCAGTTTTAACTCAGTGACTTCCCTCTGTTTACTTTTGAGAATACACTTTTTCTGCCCCAGCACAAAAGCAGTTATTCACTTGATCATTTGGGATACCTCTGCCTTAACGCAGGGTTAAGGGGAATGTAAAATATTAGGGAATTTTGTTTGAATGTATGTCTCCCTGTCAGGAATTTTGGGATTGGCAAAAAGAAGTAAGAGTACCGAACTACTTTAATAGGCTGTATTTTTTTATTCACACCAGAAGTGATGTTGTTAAGTTTGAATTTTAACAAAATCACCCTGTGTAATTTGGCTACGGGGAATTAATTAAATTACTGTTTAGTAACAATGATAAGGATCTATTTTTAATCTGCCAACCCAATCAATAAAAGGAAAAATGACAACACACATATCCCCACATGACATAGGTTGCCTGGACAAGTTATCTACATAATTATTTCTGGGTTTGCACTCAGGAAAGGTCAGCCAGGTTATCTTTTAGGTACAGGACAGGAATTTGATCAAAATCCAACATCAGTCATGGATTTTCTCCAGCCTCAATCCCTTCTCCTGATTTACACCAGCAATTTGATCAGCAGTTCCAACCCACGTAATTTCAGGCAGTCTCTCTGATTCATTTTGCAGGCTGTTCACTTATGTCCATTGCACATCTCCTTATAACAACCACACCACACCTAAAAAATGACTAAATTATGACATGCCAGCTCATTGGTCATTAGTTTTGATCGGACAACTATTTTCCATCCCCTTATTCAAGGGCTAGCCACCCCTTCTTTGATTGGTCCCTTCGATCAATCAGTCCGCCCACTTGCATTTACATTTCTGTACATTTCAATTTTTTGCACTTAGAAGTATGGCAACTATTTGTATTTACCCATGCCGGTTCTAATGAAAAAAGTCTCGTCTCAGCACAATATCAGCACAATATTGCATGTGTTTATGGGAGTTTTTTTGTGATTTATTTGAACATTATAAAACTCAGTATCACCACATTTTACATACAGTTAAATAATTCACTAGTATAGTATCTCCCCAAACCTCTGCTTCGTGACATCTTCTGAGAAGCTATCATCACATTTCAGATTATAACTTTGGTTCCAATTATCAGGGGAGTGGTGTCAATAGAAGGCTCTTCTCATACCCTTGATATCTGGGTTACCCTTCTGTGACCGATGGATCTTGAGAGAATCAACAGAATTGGATATTCAATGTAAGTCTATGGCAAAGTAATTACTACATATGTTTATTACAATAAACAGCACATTTGTTCTCCCCATGACCTGTATGCAGGTCTGGCCTCTGGCCTTGTTGGCCCAGGCCCACAATACAATCCATCAACATTCTTGCACAAAGGCCGAGCTAAGGGCTGCTGAAGTAATCTTATCTCTCTGGTCAGAGTGGTCTCTATCATCATGTGACATCCTTGATTGCAGGCCATCCCCCCAGTCAGCACAGTTTTGGACCACACAATGGGGCTCATTACAAGTATGCCGGTCCGGAAACAACGGTGCCAGTAAGCTTACCTGTACCGTTGTTTCTGGACCAGCATTCTACAGGTCTGCCTGCCAGAGCTGCTGTGCATGACAGATCTGACCCTGCTGGGCACAGCGGCCATGGTAAGCAGACTGTTACAAAAGCACCGTCACTATTAGCAACAGTGCCAGTGCCTCTGTGGTCCCCACTCCCATAGAGTCCTATGAAACTCTGTGGAAATGGGGACTTACAATTTACCGGCACCTGTCTTTCCTGGCCACCGGGGTTGTAATCCCCTGGTGGCACTGGCAAATCAGGTGCCAGTAAATATTTATGGGTCTGGCGGCAACCCACCGGTATCACCGGCACAGTTACCGCTGGACCCACAATGAGCCCCAATGTCTTGTATTTTTGAGATTTTAAAGAGTTGAACCCATTAAGGACTGGCTCCGTTTATACAGCTGTTTTTTTTTTTACTTCACCCAATCAGTCATTCTTTCCAAAGCTTTCTGTAGCTTCAAAGACCTGTGCAGATGTTCTGATAAGTGTAAGGAGAGGGTGGATAGTCTTTCACTTTCAGGGAAAAGTCTTTAGCCCTCAACCAAGTCTTAGGGGCTATGAACAACAGAAATATTTTATATTCAGTCTGTAACATTTTCTTTACATGTGACAAACATGCTTGCAAATTACTGCATTATGTCCTTGTAGCCCATACTCAGATTACTACTTTCTGCAGTTTAGCCTAATTTCTCACATGTTCCTTGTTCCAACTGCAGAAGTGCGTACATTTCCATGGTTGCTCTCTGTGTTTGTTTGTTTGTTTATTTTATTTGTATAGCGCTCCAGACCCGTGGGTAGATGTGCGCATAGAGAGTTCAGTTACAGGAATGAGGTATGCATTATACATGGTGCAACAATTACAAATTACAGCAATTTACATTATTTACAAAAGTTCAGCAGGTTCATAGGAGATTCAGAGGTGATCGCTACTCTTTGTTCAGTAGCCAGCGAATAACCTGTTTCCTAAAGATTGGGAAGGACTCAATGGTTTTGATATTGAGGGGTAGGGAGTTCCAGATAAGTGAGGCAAGCACTGTGAAACTGGAGCCACCTGCTCTATTTAATGTGAATCTAGGCACTACCAAGCATAAGGAGCTGGATGACCTGGTGATTCTGGGAGCGGATTTCATAGTGAATTTGTTGGTGAGATATGGTGGGGCTAGGTTGTTTAAGGCTTTATAGGTGACGCGGATGGTTTTGAGGTCAATGTTTTGTTGTATTGAGAGCCATTTGCTTGCTTTCCTAGTTGTGGAAATGCGCTCTCATCTTGGGATGTTGAGTGCTGTGTGCAATGTGTTATACTGGAGAACTTGGAGTTTGTTAATTATTGATTGGTTGGCACCTAGGTATAGGCTGTTACAATAGTCCAGTTTGGACTGTATAAGTGCTCTGGCAAGTGTGAGGCAGCTATGGGGCGAGAGGAAACGTCTGCAGGCTCTTATCAGTTTGCCAGTGTAGGGGCTGGCTGATGCGGTCATATTAGTTTGTTTGGTGAGGTTGGTGTTGGCATCAAAGTAAAAGCCTAGGGCTTTCACACTATTAACAATGGGGATGGTGTTACTGTCGATAATAATGTTTTTGTAGTGAGTAATGAGTTTGGACAAGTTGCCGGGAGAGCCGACTAGGAGAAGCTGTAAGAGAATTCAATTCAGCACTACAGCTAAGTTAACGCCTAGTCTAGAATACTGAATGAAAACCCTTATTGATATATCTTTATGTCCAGTTCATGCGTTCTGGATGACTACCCCTATATAACACCCCTCTCTTGGAATCCCCCTGACCCCACTGAGCCAAGAAGTAGTTCTGTTTTGCAAGTTTAAAAGGTTTATTTGATAATTTAAAATATATATATATCACACTTTATAATAAATTAATAATTGAATAGCACACTTAATCTGATATGATAAAGATCAACAACGGAGAATCTGGCACTAGCACACTTCTTATAATCACTAATGAGTTGACATGAAATGGATAAGGTAGCACACTGGTAAATAGGAACAAAAGTATAATGTGGTAGAGGATGCTTTATGTAAGCTCAGGTGGATGCAATATTCAATGAATGCAGTACAGAAAATACTCAATATGATTTCAACCAAACAATGTAATCACTTTTCTCTGGCAATCCCCTCCCCCCCTTGATGCAAGGCAAGGAAATGGAAGGAAAACACACAGTTCTCAGAAATGCAATCAATGTAAATCAGTTCACCCCAGCAAGCTTACACTACATAAAACAGATAGGAGTTTTGAAAACACAGGCAAAATGCTTTGATATGTGCTAGCAATGGATGAGAAATATGCTGGAAATGCTTTTAATTCCCTTTCAGAGGTTCAGGGTGAGTGGTATCTAGTTAATATTAGTCCAGGCTCACACTAGCAATGATGCAGGGATAGTTAGCAGGTTAAACGAATTTCTGGCAAATGGAAGGCAAGCAGCAGCAGTTTTTACATGTGAAGAAATTTGCAAATCGCGGTAAAATTCTATAAAAAACTATAAGGGGTAGGAATGCGGTTCTAGGTTCATAGGAAAGCCACGATTCTAAGCTTTCAGATAAAAGTTACTGCAAGTCTCTAGCCCAAACGGTTACAGAGTTATGACCGATTTAATAGAGGTCGTTTTTGGTTTTGCAAATTTTAAAAGCTCAAAATGACAAGTGACAAATTTTGCAGCTAGAATGACAGGTGACAGATTTGGATCTATCAGGCAGTTCTACTTAGGTTAAATAGATTGAATTAGATGAATTTAAACTAAGAGATTGGTTCTTCACAGTTCTGCTGGGTACTCACACTATATTCTTGAATTAAATGGGCCTCGTCACGGATCTGGTCAGGGTTTTAAACTGGACTCTGGTCTGGTCTGGTCTGGCCTCTGCACTTCACAGTGATCTGGGTCAGCTCTCTCTGCTGGTCTGGGTCTCTCTGGGTACAGCACTGCTTTCTCTCTGGTCTGGTCTCTTAGTTCTGGATAGATTGAAGTCTCTAGTTTGGCTTTCTGGAGGTTGATGGAGGTAAGTATGGATTTTTCCGGCAGAGCTTCCAGCTGCAGATGGAATTGAAGGTCCCTATCTGTCCTGTCTGTCTGCTTTTATGTGTTTAGAATGTGGGTGTGTTCTAGCATCACTGACCCTACCTCTCTCTCAGCTTCTAATTGGTCAAACTTCCATTTATCATTTGATTGGGGGAGCTAGGTTGGGTCAGAGTGATGTCATTTTACAGCCTGCAGAAAGTCCACTCCTCCTGTCAACTTACACACAAATCTAGATTTGAAACAAATACATATTTGCAGAGGTACATATTGTTTTAAAATCATATGCACCCATCATGCATTACAGGAGGTATCCCCTGTTCAAACTCTGCTCTTCCTGGGAGCTTGCATTCAGAAATGGCACATATTTCACTTTTTAATTGATTTTTCAATTTCTGACATTGACCCAACTTTACATACATGTGCGCAGGGAATATGGACATTAACTGATGAAGTTTCAGATTTTTAACATGCATACATTTAGAGTTATATCCACTTTTCCGCTGACACCCCCCTGAACATACCACCGGTTCTAAAAACCTCTTAAACTGTGGGCAGAAAAATCACAAGAATTATGGTATCATTTATAAAATTTTCACATGTCCGCTCTATGAGTTATCCATCTTTTTAAAGTTATGTTCTGGCTCCAAAGGGGTGTGGTTTCCTCTCAGCACAAGGTAGAAATACTGGTTTATCCAGTTCTGCCAAGCCAGCTTGCTCTCACAGGCAGTGCTCCTCCCCTTTCCTCAGGAGGAAGCCACTTTTTACGACCATTTAGGACTCCTGCCAATAAAACCTTTGCCTGAGCCAGGACAGGGCTTTGTTCACTTTCCTGCAGAGCACAGGTAATTCAATTATCAGATAGATGGCATATCCTTAGTGTGAGCAGCAAAAGGGCAGCTAGGCCTGGGAACACAGCTGTGACTCAAGTTTCACTCCTGATGGGGGTAGTTGCCAGGCAGAATTCAGTTCCTTAAGCCAGACTTTCAGCTAACTGTCATGTTTTTTTTGTTGCTTTTTAAATTAACTTGCAATTTTACACATGCAGCTAGAATGCTGATTCTAAGTTTAAACTATAACATTTAAACAATTGCAAAGGCATGTGACACCAAACATAGGTCACTCATTTAATCTAAACATTTTCGATTTTAGTGTCTTTAAATCCAGTGCAACTTAAACTGCTGACTCCATAGCAGTTTTGTTATAAGCATTGTTTTGGGCTCTTCATTTCCCAGATTTTGTAAGCACACAAAACCTCATTCTGCCAAATGTCTGCTGGTGTTCAGTGAATATTTTGCACATGTTGCAATGTTTAAAATAGGCACTTTGGCTTGCCTTCAGAGGAACACAGGGTGGTTTTAAAACGCCGGCTTTTGGATAGTGGTGAGTATTGGTACTGCACCCATTTTTGAGATTGAAGAATTAATTCCCCACAATTCTAGGTTGCATTTGGCAATCAGCATTGCCATTCCCAATGGTTTCAGACTACTGTGCGGGTAGCCCAATGGTGGTTTTAGGCAGTGTCCTTCTGTGCCCATAACATCGGCAAAAATGGGTGGCAGCCTATTCTTCCTGCATTTCCCTGTGCATTTTCTGGGAAGCTCTGGCCATCATGATGTTTTCATGTCAGTACTGCACAGTTTTGAGGTATGGCTCGGATGCATGGGTAAATACATCCCACAAGCCCCCCTCTTGCGATGGCCATTCTATTTCACGAATGGGACTCGCAAGACCTGGGATGTTTCCTCATCTTCTTCCAATAGATGGCACAGTTCAGCATCTTTTCCTCCATCCGGTCGGATCGATCGGTTCTCCTCGCCGGTCCTGATGGGAATATTGGGCGGTACCTCGAGCCCGTTGCGTCTCAGCTCCCGGTCTCCGGATCGTCCTCCTTGGCCCGTCTCAAGGTTTTCTTTCTCCTAGGACGACAAAGGAAGAGCGGCAATACCTACTCATAGACGTTTTTCCACCACTGTTGAGATAGTGGGGCAGCATATGCATTTCATCATAACGAAACATTACATTCTTATTTTGGAAAAAAAAACAGTATAACTAAGAGACAGTTTCATGCAAATCACAATATTTTAGAGACTAGATGTGGTATGTTTTATGGTTGGAACTGAATTAGTCTGAGACAATACCCGCTAGGATTCCAGAGGATTCCTCCAGTTGTTGCAGAGTGTGCCTGGGATGGCAACATTTCAACTGGTTTATGTGGACCCACTTGTCTTCCCCCTCTGCCGAACCGCCTTTGGGGATGCGGATCTTGTAGGCCACAGGGGAGATCTTATCGACGATCTCAAAGGGTCCCTTCCATGTAGGCAAAAATTTGCGCTGCTTGGCCTGGTTCCTTTGGAAGTTGTATAGATAGACCCGGTCTCCCACCTGATATTCCTTCCTGGAAGTTTTCAGGTCATAATGGGTCTTCATGCTATCAGCTGATCTTTCTAGATTCCGCTGAGCATAAGCAAAAGCATGTTGGAGGTGTTTCCTTAAATTCTCTACATACTCATGAGTAGTGGAGGCATTTATCAGTGTCTGCTCTTGGGTCCTGTAGAGCAAATGCTGAGGAAGCACCATCTTGCGCCCAGTCATCAACTCAAATGGTGACATTTTGGTTGCAGATGAAGGGGTAGATCTGATGGCCATTAGGACCAGAGGTAATCGGATATCCCAACTTGGCCCAGAATCTGCCACAAACTTCTTTAATATGCTCACAATTGTCCGGTTATATCTCTCTACTGCCCCAGAAGAAGCTGGCCGATAAGCAATATGCAACTTCCTTTTGACCCCCAGTATCTCCCACATCTTTGTCATTACTTCACTGGTGAAGTGGCTACCTCTGTCTGACTCAATCCTTTGAGGTAGACCAAAACGGGAAAAGATGTGGTTAATCATCAAGGCAGAAACTGCAGTTTCTGCCTTGCAATTTGGGGCTGGGAGACATTCCACCCACTTGGTAAACAAGCATGTCACAGTCAACATGTACTTATTCCCCCTAGCCGAGCGAATCACAGGGCCTACAAAGTCGATTTGTAAATCTGACCATGGCAGTGTCATCCCCCTCTTTTGGAGAGGCGCACGGTGCGTGAGGGATGATGGCTGAAATTGTGCACACACAAGACACCCCTTCAAGTATTGGTCGAGGTCCTGCCCCATGTGTGGCCAGTATGCAACCTCTCTTAAGATTTCCAATGTTGTGTGAAACCCCCTATGACCGGCGGTGGCCGCATCATGGGCGTGACTTAACATCAGGCTTCGGAATGAGGTAGGAACCACCCACTGATCGTGGCCAGCTTTGGATTTCCTTACCAGCAAACCGTCTTGGATTCGGAACATTTTTGGACATTTCATCAACACTCTTAGGTCCTCTTTCCCAATGTAATCGGTATCCGTCAGGGGAAAGTTCTCAGGGTCCTCAAGGTGCTGGTAAAATTTACCAATAATTGGATCCCCCTTCTGAGCGGTAATCAAATCAGCATCAGGGGTCTCCTTACTCCATTGTACAATTGAAAGGTCGTTGTGAGCATTTGTCTGGGACCTAGTGATGGCAGTGACCTGGATTTCCCCCAACAGGGACTCAATCTTAATTAGATCCCCTTGGATGGCCCCGGTTTTGGCCAGCTGATCAGCTAAGTCATTTCCAGTTTTGTCTGGTCCCTCTACTTTGGAATGACCCTTGATCTTTTTCCAGTAGATGGTCATCCCATTCGATGTGACCAGATCATCAATGTTTTGGATCAACTTCCCATGTTTCAAGGGTTTGTTGTTAGCACACAACATGCCTCTGGTTTTCCAATTAACCAGGTGCTCCACAAACCCGTTCCGTACATAATCCGAATCTGTGATTATGACCAGTTCGCGGAGTTGATGCTGGACAGCAGTGAGGATGGCCTGATGCACAGCCATCAATTCTGCCACCTGACTACTTCGGGGACCAATTTTGTATCCAGCGGAGGGTTCTGGGGACTCATTCACCCATGCATTCCCTACGCCGGCCACCAGTTCTTTCTCCCCGTTGTTGTCAACATGGTAAGAGCATCCATCCACATATACAGTGGGCATTCCCTCACACTTGTCTTCTTCAAAGACTTTGTGTGGGGAATTAAGGTATGCCTCCATGTTGTCCTTGATTTTCAGACTTTCGTCCTCGAGACAGTTTTCTCTGGCACAATCATGCAAGTCAGCCAGACCTTGCGCGAGGGGTCTCTTCTTGTTTTGGCCATATCTGACCTCCACAGGAAAGCCTTGCATTGACAGAATCCAGGAAGTAATTCGGGAATTACTCACATTTCCGGCCCGGATTCTGTCACTTTGGAGGTATTGCAGAGGCTGGTGTGGAGTCTCCACTATGATGTGTTCCCCCTGGATAAACGGGCGGTAATTCTTCAATGCCCACACCGTTGCCAGGAGTGCCTTCTCACAATCGTTGAATTTTTCCTCCACAGAGGATAAAGTTTTGCTCGCATAGGAGATTACTTTATTGACCTTGTCATGCTTTTGGTATAATACTGCCATCAAGCACGTATCAGAGAACCCCGTCTCCAGGAAGAACTCCTTGTTTCTGACAGGGTAAGCTAGGCAAGGCGCTTGTGAGAGGCTTCTTTTGAGTTGTTTTACCGCCTCGGCTTGTTCTGGACCCCATTCCCACTTGACCCCCCCCTTCAGGAGATGAATCAGGGGTCTGGTGATCTCTGCGTAGCCCTCAATGAACTTTCTGCTGTAATTAGTCAGTCCAAGGAGGCTCCTTAGTTCTCGCAGAGTTGTGGGGTCTTTCAGTTTCTGAAGTGCTTCCACTTTCTTTTCCTGGGGACAGAGACCCTGAGGAGTAATCTCATGCCCCAAGAAATTAACACGGGTTCTACACCACTGTGCTTTCTGAAAGGAAAGTTTTGCTCCGGCGGCCCTCAACTGTGTCAGAACATAACGGATCTCCGCTATGTGTTCCTCCACAGATGAACTTTTGATGAGGACATCATCTACATAAGCCAGGTTACCCCTTGCACCCAAGTCAGGCATGGCCTTGTGTAGAAAAATGTTGAATTCATTGCCGGAGTTGAGGTATCCGAAGGGAGTCCGGGTCCAGGTGTACTGCTGGCCCCCAAAGGTAAAAGCCAGCTTGTATTGGTCCTCCCTACTGACAGGCACAGTCCAGTATCCATTGGTCAGGTCTATTGCAGTGAATACCTGTGACCCCTGAATCTGGGCCAGACCTTGGTCAATGTAGGGCAGAGGCCATCGGGAAGTATGGACCCGTTTGTTGAGCTCCCTAAGGTCGGCGCAGAGTCTCCACTGGCCGTTTGGCTTCAATATTCCCAGCACCGGATTATTGAAGGTGCTGTGGACTGGACGGATTATTCCCCGGGACTCAAGGTTCTTAATTATTTCAGTAAGGGACTCCATTGATGCGAGAGGCAAGCGATATTGCTTCACAAACAAAGGAGTCATGCCAGGGTCCGTGGGGATTGTTGTTGTGTGGATGTCAGTGCGACCACAGTCATATGAGTCTACCGCAAAGAGATCTTGGAAATCCAAGAAAACTTGTTTCAACTTTTGCTTTTGTTCCAGAGTCACACAGGCATCCGCTAGGTTGACTCTCTCTTCCACCATCTGCCTGAAGCCTGGAAAGACTTCTGGTCTGGCTATCTCCGCGGCCTCCTCCAGCTGGGTGGAGAAGTCCCTGGTCAGAGTGCTGATTTGGACCGGAGGCTTCAGGTGGGAAAGGCAGCCCTCATGTACCTGGAAAATCACCTCATCCCTCCTGAAGTCACACGTCACATCTTCCTTACCATAGGGGCAGGAAGTGTACACCAGGAAGTTCCCCCCATGCCGGGTTAAAATCCTGTCTGGTGTTGTATTGTCCTCACTGTCACTGTCAACACAGTCCTTGGGGATTGGTCCTAACAGTTCATTTACAAGATCAATGGAGAAATGTCGGTCATCAACCGCCATTCCAATAATGGTGCCTGCGGCTAGAGTAATACTCTTTAAGTCGCTGTTATCCACCTCTATTAGAATGGTGTCATGTTCTATGTTGACTAATGGAGTTGGGTTTACCCCCAACCCTTGCTGTTGGAAAGAAGCATTTAGATGTATGTAAGCATCAGGGTTTTTCAACTCTTGTCCCCTTTTAACTTTCACTTCCAGGGAGAATTGTCGGGTCCTTTCTGGGATGGTGACTTCCTCTTTAACCTGAATTTCAACTGCATAAGGTAGCAATTGAGCTGACCTAAATGCTTTTTCTGGATCATCAAAGCCCATGGGATTATCCGCTAATCGGGACCAAGCTTTGAAGTTTATTAGGTCCAAACTAATGGCAAAGCGATTGAGAATGTCACTGCCTAAGTAAAAGGCGGCAGTGACGTCTCGCACGACCCAACAATTATGGACTATGCTCTTGTTGCCAATGGAGATTTTGAGCATACACCTGCTTGGCAGGAGATGTTTTGAATTGGGTGCTTCCAGGTCCATTTCCCATTTGTCTATCAGTTTGAAGGTGGGAATGGCTGGATCTTTTGGAAGTTGGCGAAACATGGCTTCGCTGATGAAGCTCTTACCGTTGTTCACACACACTCGAGCGAGAACAGAGTCCTTCCCATCATTTAACTGGACAGGGATGAACAACTGCTCTCCAATTTGCTGAATATCAGCCAGGCTTTGAGCTGATTTCGCATCTTTCTGGACTATAGGAGTGGGAGTTTCAGATTGTGGATTGGTATAGAATTTCAAAGTGTTTCCTTCCAGCGTGGAATACCACTTTAGACTGGAAGGAAGGTTGATTTTCAGAAATAGAGAGGACCCCCCATCACCAGTCTGTTGTCCTACTGCTATGACTGTCACGTCTGGAATTTGGTTGTTCTGGAAGTGAAATTCTACTTGGTCAGATTTTTGTTCAACCATGTGGCAGGTGCCGTTTAAACTAACATGGTTGACACTCTGTTTTAATTTTATCGGTCGGCTAGTCTGGGTCCAGAGGACCTTGTTTACGCAATCTATTAGGGGTGACAACCTTCTCAGGAGGTCATTCCCTAGTAAACAAGGGGTGCCCTCTGGGGTCACAACTATGACCGGGTGTTTCAACTTATGTCGCCCAATTTTAATGTCCAAATCTGCCGTCCCCTCGACGGGAATTTCCTTCCCGTCAAAGTTCTGTAGTTGTCCAGCAAGAGAGGTGAGAGGAATTTGGTAATTCTCTCCCCTTCCTGCATTCAGTTCGTCAAAGGCCCTTCTGGACAGAAGGGTAGCTTGAGATCCCGTGTCCACCAGTGCCGAGATTGTACCCTGCCCCTGTACTTGTACCGGGGCATAATATCTTCCCTCCTTCTCCTCAAGGGGGCACAGATAATGCACATTTTTGGACAACTGGTGGGCTAACTTTCTGGTTTTGGACATCGATAGCGAAGAGATTTGGGCAGAATTCTGTGGAGAGTCTTGGGAATCTGAAAGAAAAAGTTGGCAACTGGAGATCAGAGCCATTGTAGGTTCCCCTGGTTCCGGTTCTGGGCTGCCCCCCCCTTTTTGGAGGCAGTCCCCAGGATGGGTTTGAACCAGGGGATTTTCTTGCTGTTGGTTCTGGGATGAGATGGTGGGCGGCGGTAGCTCAGTCTCCACATCTCCCCAGTCTGGATTTGCATCCCTAGGGACCCATTTTTCTTTGGGGGGAGTTCCCCCCTCTCTGAAGGAGAAGATCCTTTTCCCAGGATCCTCTGAGGATCCCTCTCCCTCAAATTGGAAGATCTGTACCTCCTCCTCAAACTGGGTCTGTTTGGGTCTTTTGTTTCTCCTACCCCCCCTCTGCTCCTTAGGAGGCAGACTTTCAGGGGCAAGAGATTTCGTTTCCGGTTCCTGGGTTTCCAGGGGCTGTTTACAAGTGAGGAAGGAAGCTTCCTCCAAGGCTTTACACCCCCCTTCCCTTTGTGCCTCCTGCCTGGGAACCGGTGAGTTATCGGGGTGCTGCCCCCGTCATTGTTCTGGAGCACCAGGTCCAGAGTTGGGTGCGTTCTGCGCCGGCACGCCCATCTGAGGGTTCTGCTGAGCCCTCAGTATGTGACCCAGATCCCGCGCCATGTTTTGAACCTGGCGCTCTAACTGGGAAACCCGCTCAGGCTGATACGGGGCCCTGTTTTCTCCCCTGGGCTGATCCCGGGAAGGGTAGCTGTCCCTCCTCTGGTAATACCCCGGGTTGGGAAGATTTGGGTACCCCTCCACCCTTGGCCTCCCCTCTCCCGGATTCAGTGGTCTGGGCTCAGGGAATTGGGGAAAGAAGGATGGATGGTTTTGGGGCTGAAAGTCGGGTGGATATCTGGGGAAAAAGTTCTGCCCAGGGTTTGGTAAATTTCTGCCCTCCTGTGGGAAGTTTGGAGGGAAGTTCCCTGGGTTAGGTGCTTGGCTGGATCCCCCCCTTGGGCTGGAGGAGTCCACACATAACCCAGGATGGGTCGATTTCCCTTGTAACGGGGACTTACATAATCAGGAGAGCGAGGGACCCCATTTGTGGGGCTGCCTCCCTGGCTCCCTGTCTGTGACTGGCCCGAGGACCTTCTGGGCCTAGCATTATTAGGTGCAGGTAGGTTTTTAGGCCCCCCCATCTCCAAATCCAAAACGGGGGTGACCTTTACCTCTGCCACCTTGGCAGCAGCAGGGGTGCTGTTGGCTTTGGGGTTTTTCTGGGCATTACTTTTGCTATCTACCGGTTTCTGCACCTCATAGATCCGGGTAGCCTGTTCAATGACCCAGTCTAAAGATCTTTTCTCGTGAAAATCCCTCACGAGCTGGGTCATGATATATTTGGGCAAGGCATGGAAAAACGTATTAATAAATTCCCTGCTATCCGTGCGCACCCTTCTTGTGGTCTGTGCAAAAGCACGCTTTAACTCCTGCACAAATTCTTGTGGGGCCTGATCCTCCCCAGATTGCAAATTGTAGGCTGCCTTGCGAGCCTCTTGAGGATTTCTGTGAACAGAAAAATGTTTCAAGATGGCCGCCTTATAGGTGGACCATCTTAAATGATTTTGGTCCTCCAGCCCCGCAAAGAAACTGGAGTATTCCGGGGAGAAGGTCCACTTTACATATTGAATACAGCTTTGGCTGTCCTTCAAATGGAAAGTCTCCATCATTTGTTCAAACAACTCTAAATGCTCCCAAACAGAATACTTAGCGTTCTTATGGTAAGGCGTGATGACGCTCCTGATCGCCTTAATCTGCTTTAAGGGGTCCTTAAGCAAGGCCCTTTTTGCCTTATTGGCCTTTTTGGTTCGGGTAACCCTTGTCCATTCATCCTCGGACTCAGAGGCACTGCTCCCAGAGGTTCCCGTCTGTTCTTCCAGGTTTTCCTGGATTCTGCGAGCCTGGGAATGGCTGGCAGAATGTGGGGACCTGGTCTCCTGTGTCCTGCGCAGTTCAGAGGAGTCTTCAGATTCCTCCTTGCTGCCAGGATTTGATGGGTACCCCCTCCACTGACCTAACTGGGCAGAGGTTTTCAGGATGCCCTTAATGGGCCTACTCTCCTGGGGTTCCCCATCGAACTGTACTGTACTTGGGTGCCCATACCCGGATGCCCACCCCTCCATTCCTGAGTGGTACTGGCCTATGAGCCCCATACTCTTAGCTGGATAGTAATCTGCCATCCCTGCAGCTCTGTGCTCATGTGCGCCAGGGGACATGGGGGTGGTAGAGTCTAGGGACTGGGGGAGATGAAGGCCCCTGGTGTTAGGGCTCCTGCGGTTATGGTCAGGAGTCTCTCTTTCCCAGCGGACCTCATCTCTATCCGCCCCTGCTCCCTGTTGCAATGCAAGAGCCTGCATTTGTGCTTTCAGTTCCTCTGTTAAGGCCTTACTCGACTCTATCAGTTTCTCCTGCATCACTACCTGTTGCTGGAGCCTCTCATTGTGCTGGCAGAGAGCCTCATTTTCCCTCTGTGCTTCCTGGTTGGTCCTGGAGAACTGGGCCAGTCTTTGCTGCAGGAGGGTTACCTCCTGAGCTGTGTCCCTATTGGCCTGCTCCTTTCTTGCTAGAGTATCCTCCACCCTCCTGGTGTGCTCTAACAAGTTCTGGTGTTCTTTTTGGAGGTCACCCAGTCCCTGGTGGGCCAGGTGATTTTCTTCCATTTTCCTTTTTAAATGGCAGACTTCCTGGCCTAAGGCGTCTCTTTCCTGACTAAGAGCCTGCATTTGTGCCGCCAGGTCGTCCCTCTGCCTTTGAAAGGCACCAGCTTTCTGGCGTTCTTCATCAAACTCTGCATGGGTATCCAGGTCTTTCAAGATCAGCTTGTTGCTCTCTACTTTCACTCTATCTAGATGACTTTGCAGGGTGGCTACCTGCTCCGTGCATGCCCTGTTAAAGTCTAATTGTTGCTCCAGCTTTTTCTGGCTCTGCAGTAAGGAGTCCAAACTGTCTTGGTCCTCCTTCTGCAGGGCCAGAAATCTAGTATCCTGTTCTACCTTTTCCTGTTGCAGCACATCCATATCCTTCTTTATTTTAATGATGTGCTGCCTACTATCATCTTCTGACTCCTGGCTCCTCTGCAGCCTCTGCTCAGAAGAGACCAGGTCAGATTGGGCCTTCTCTAACACCATCTGTTGCCTATTTGCCAGATTTTGGCTTTCAGCACATCTATCCTGCATGTCTCCCATATATAGGTACAGGTATGCTGCTATCCTGGCAATCTTATTGTGTTCCTCTTTGGCTTTAGGAGCCATATATAGTTCACTCAGGGCCACATGTAATGGACCCTGATCTCTCCATAAGTCTGACCCTGTTTCAGTGACCTGTCGCGTGATGGCCTGCAACCAGGCATCCTGGCCCTGTTCGGTCCATTCACCTCTCGCAAATAGCTTATGCAAGAGGTGCTCTCTGGCTATTTTCATGTCTACTAAGGTCGTCATTCTAGAGATTGGTCTCTGTCCTGACTTACAGAAGTTAGTATTTTATTTTTGCTTGCAGAACAGAACTTTTCTTGGAGTGTCCCTTTTGAGGAGTGCTTTACAGCGTAATGCAGCGTGGTGATCCGACTGGATGTATGTATCCCGTCAGTTAGCACACTGTATTAAGCTGCACAAATGGTAAATCTAACCCAACGTCTCGGCTCGAGCCCCCAATTTGTAAGAGAATTCAATTCAGCACTACAGCTAAGTTAACGCCTAGTCTAGAATACTGAATGAAAACCCTTATTGATATATCTTTATGTCCAGTTCATGCGTTCTGGATGACTACCCCTATATAACACCCCTCTCTTGGAATCCCCCTGACCCCACTGAGCCAAGAAGTAGTTCTGTTTTGCAAGTTTAAAAGGTTTATTTGATAATTTAAAATATATATATATCACACTTTATAATAAATTAATAATTGAATAGCACACTTAATCTGATATGATAAAGATCAACAACGGAGAATCTGGCACTAGCACACTTCTTATAATCACTAATGAGTTGACATGAAATGGATAAGGTAGCACACTGGTAAATAGGAACAAAAGTATAATGTGGTAGAGGATGCTTTATGTAAGCTCAGGTGGATGCAATATTCAATGAATGCAGTACAGAAAATACTCAATATGATTTCAACCAAACAATGTAATCACTTTTCTCTGGCAATCCCCTCCCCCCCTTGATGCAAGGCAAGGAAATGGAAGGAAAACACACAGTTCTCAGAAATGCAATCAATGTAAATCAGTTCACCCCAGCAAGCTTACACTATATAAAACAGATAGGAGTTTTGAAAACACAGGCAAAATGCTTTGATATGTGCTAGCAATGGATGAGAAATATGCTGGAAATGCTTTTAATTCCCTTTCAGAGGTTCAGGGTGAGTGGTATCTAGTTAATATTAGTCCAGGCTCACACTAGCAATGATGCAGGGATAGTTAGCAGGTTAAACGAATTTCTGGCAAATGGAAGGCAAGCAGCAGCAGTTTTTACATGTGAAGAAATTTGCAAATCGCGGTAAAATTCGCGAATGCGTGTTCCGCGATTGCGGTAAAACTATAAGGGGTAGGAATGCGGTTCTATGTTCATAGGAAAGCCACGATTCTAAGCTTTCAGATAAAAGTTACTGCAAGTCTCTAGCCCAAACGGTTACAGAGTTATGACCGATTTAATAGAGGTCGTTTTTGGTTTTGCAAATTTTAAAAGCTCAAAATGACAAGTGACAAATTTTGCAGCTAGAATGACAGGTGACAGATTTGGATATATCAGGCAGTTCTACTTAGGTTAAATAGATTGAATTAGATGAATTTAAACTAAGAGATTGGTTCTTCACAGTTCTGCTGGGTACTCACACTATATTCTTGAGTTAAATGGGCCTCGTCACGGATCTGGTCAGGGTTTTAAACTGGACTCTGGTCTGGTCTGGTCTGGCCTCTGCACTTCACAGTGATCTGGGTCAGCTCTCTCTGCTGGTCTGGGTCTCTCTGGGTACAGCACTGCTTTCTCTCTGGTCTGGTCTCTTAGTTCTGGATAGATTGAAGTCTCTAGTTTGGCTTTCTGGAGGTTGATGGAGGTAAGTATGGATTTTTCCGGCAGAGCTTCCAGCTGCAGATGGAATTGAAGGTCCCTATCTGTCCTGTCTGTCTACTTTTATGTGTTTAGAATGTGGGTGTGTTCTAGCATCACTGACCCTACCTCTCTCTCAGCTTCTAATTGGTCAAACTTCCATTTATCATTTGATTGGGGGAGCTAGGTTGGGTCAGAGTGATGTCATTTTACAGCCTGCAGAAAGTCCACTCCTCCTGTCAACTTACACACAAATCTAGATTTGAAACAAATACATATTTGCAGAGGTACATATTGTTTTAAAATCATATGCACCCATCATGCATTACAGGAGGTATCCCCTGTTCAAACTCTGCTCTTCCTGGGAGCTTGCATTCAGAAATGGCACATATTTCACTTTTTAATTGATTTTTCAATTTCTGACATTGACCCAACTTTACATACATGTGCGCAGGGAGTATGGACATTAACTGATGAAGTTTCAGATTTTTAACATGCATACATTTAGAGTTATATCCACTTTTCCGCTGACACCCCCCTGAACATACCACCGGTTCTAAAAACCTCTTAAACTGTGGGCAGAAAAATCACAAGAATTATGGTATCATTTATAAAATTTTCACATGTCCGCTCTATGAGTTATCCATCTTTTTAAAGTTATGTTCTGGCTCCAAAGGGGTGTGGTTTCCTCTCAGCACAAGGTAGAAATACTGGTTTATCCAGTTCTGCCAAGCCAGCTTGCTCTCACAGGCAGTGCTCCTCCCCTTTCCTCAGGAGGAAGCCACTTTTTACGACCATTTAGGACTCCTGCCAATAAAACCTTTGCCTGAGCCAGGACAGGGCTTTGTTCACTTTCCTGCATAGCACAGGTAATTCAATTATCAGATAGATGGCATATCCTTAGTGTGAGCAGCAAAAGGGCAGCTAGGCCTGGGAACACAGCTGTGACTCAAGTTTCACTCCTGATGGGGGTAGTTGCCAGGCAGAATTCAGTTCCTTAAGCCAGACTTTCAGCTAACTGTCATGTTTTTTTTGTTGCTTTTTAAATTAACTTGCAATTTTACACATGCAGCTAGAATGCTGATTCTAAGTTTAAACTATAACATTTAAACAATTGCAAAGGCATGTGACACCAAACATAGGTCACTCATTTAATCTAAACATTTTCGATTTTAGTGTCTTTAAATCCAGTGCAACTTAAACTGCTGACTCCATAGCAGTTTTGTTATAAGCATTGTTTTGGGCTCTTCATTTCCCAGATTTTGTAAGCACACAAAACCTCATTCTGCCAAATGTCTGCTGGTGTTCAGTGAATATTTTGCACATGTTGCAATGTTTAAAATAGACACTTTGGCTTGCCTTCAGAGGAACACAGGGTGGTTTTAAAACGCCGGCTTTTGGATAGTGGTGAGTACTGGTACTGCACCCATTTTTGGGATTGAAGAATGAATTCCCCACAATTCTAGGTTGCATTTGGCAATCAGCATTGCCATTCCCAATGGTTTCAGACTACTGTGCGGGTAGTCCAATGGTGGTTTTAGGCAGTGTGCTTCTGTGCCCATAACATCGGCAAAAATGGGTGGCAGCCTATTCTTCCTGCATTTCCCTGTGCATTTTCTGGGAAGCTCTGGCCATCATGATGTTTTCATGTCAGTACTGCACAGTTTTGAGGTATGGCTCGGATGCATGGGTAAATACATCCCACAAAGCTCTGTCTTCTCATCATTTAGCCGGAGGCCGTGAGTGGCCATCCATGCCTGAATGATGGAGAAGATTTCATTGATTCGGGTAGCGTCTGTGTTGTAGTTACCTGAGATAGTGAGTAGTATATGGGTGTTGTCTGCATAGTTAGTGTAGGTGACACCCAGATGGTCCAATTTGTCGAATAGTGGCTTTGTAAATATGTTGTACAAAGTCGGGGAGACACAAGAGCCTTGTGGGACTCCGCATGTGATGGGGATGGGGTCTGCTGCTGATGTGGTGGAGAAGACTCTCATGGTTCTGTTTGCTAGGAAGGATTGTATCCAGGAGGTGGTGGTGTTGTTATAAAGGTGGTGTTATAAAGGCTGCACTTTAGACATCAGTCATATACAATGGAAAGTAGTTTCGTATCTACCAATGGTGCACTTTGCATTATGGTATACCTGTAAATGATTTAGGTCAGAGGATTTCACTGGTAAACAGTTCCATTCCTTCCAAGCTGCTGAATGTGCACAATTTCAAGGGTTCTTTCTTTTGTTAGCAAGGTTGCTTCTGTTGAAAAGCAGGTGTCTGGCTTTGGTTTTAACAATTCACTTTGCAGGGCCCTTTTTGTACTCATTCTTTTCAATGTAAAACAGCATTTTAATGTGGTTTTCAATTTGCAAAAGGCCCACATTCCCATGGCCTCTCTGTTTTTTCAAAGGAAACAGCATTTTCATGCTTTACTGTTTGGAAATTAACTGCTGGCCTTTCAGTCTGCCAGTCAAAATTGTGCTTTCACCATTCCAAGACAGTATTTCTGCATTTGTAGGCTGATTTAATTTGATTTCACTGGAAACTGCATTTGGATGTGGAAATTGAGAATTAATTTCTGCCCGTTCAATTTGTCCTCTGTGTGTTTTCAATGCTTTGCATAGGTGCAACATAGCCCAATGCAGTTTCCATTTTGTCTGGGGCACCCTTTGAATGACACAACCCCCCATGTCCTTTATTCTCACGTTGTAGTGGGTGTGAATTCCACAGGGGGTGGGTGGTGTAGTCTCCACCTCTTGATTTTGGGTTACAGGGGTATGGTAACAAGCACCTCCCTCTTTTTCCTCTGGTTCCTTTCCAGAGTCACATGGGTTCTCCCAGAATTCCACTTCTTACGGTCCTCTGGATCGAAGAGGAGTTATTGTTCTAAAGAGGGGAGTGAAAAAGATTGTTAAGTATTCTTGATTTAATCTTGTTCCTCCGGATAACATTTCAGAACAAACATTTCTTTTTCAGTCAAAGACAATATTCAGTGACAATCATGACCCATAATTGATCACTTGAATTTAATTACTCACCTGTTATATATTTTATTTTCCATCCGGGGTTCTCATCTTACCTTTCATTCCTCAGATGGTTCCTCAACTCTAACATCAGTGAGCTTCTCAATCACTCTTAAAGCTAGTCTTGGAGGACAGCTTTTTAACTGATTGATATGGACCCATTTCTCTTCCGTCTGTTCTCTTTTTGGGATATAGATCAGGCAACAGGTGAGATTTTGTCCACAATTTCAAAACTGCATGTCAAGATGGAATACATTTACATTACTTGATCTGGTTTCTCTGGAAATTATACAGGTAAACCTTATCACCTATCTCATACTCCTTTTTTGTGGTCTTCAGGTTATAGTATGATTTCATTCCTTCAACCGACTTCTCTAAGGTGTGCTCAGCATAAGCAAAAGTATACTGGAGTTGTTTCCTTAGGTTCTCAATATACTCAGGAGTAGTGGACGCATTGATCAGCATCTGCTCGCTAGTTCTATTGGGCAGATGCTGAGGTGAAACCATTTTGCATCCGCTCAGAAGCTCAAATTGAGACATTTTAGTTTCAGAAGGTGGTGCAGACCTAATAGCCATTAGAACAAGCGGTAATCGAATGTTCCAAATGGGTCCAGAGTCAGCCACAAAATTCTTCAGTATGCTTACAATTGTTTTATTGTATTTCACAACCCCTCCACTTGATGCCAGGCTGTAGGTAATGTGGAATATTCTTTTGACCCCTAGAATCGCCCACATCTTGTTCATCACTTCTGTAGAAAAATGACGTCCTCAGTCCAACTCAATCCTTTGCAGGGGGTTTAAATGAGAGAAGATGTGATACATCATTAGCGCAGCAGCTGTCTCCGCCTTACAAATCGGGCAGAAAGACATTCTACCCACTTTGTAAACAAGCATGTTACAGTCAACATGTGCTTATTTACTATAGAGGAGCCGAGCCGATCACTGTCAATTGACATGTACATTTTACCAAGGCAGTGTCATTCCCCTTTTCTGTAGGGGAGATCTGTGTGTGGGGGAATTTGGCTGAAATTGTGCACACACAAGATACCCCTTTAAATATATGTTGTGGTCCTGTGTGGCCAGAATGCAACCTCTCTTAAATTTTCTAGTGTTGTGTTCAAACCCCTATTACCGGCAGTGGCTGCATCATGGGTGTGATTCAACATCAGCCTCCGGAATGAGGGAGGTACAATCCACTGGTCACATCCAGATAGGGATCTCTGTGCAAGCAAATCATCTTGAATTCGGAACATTTGGGAAAATGTCATCAACGGCTCAAAGTCCTCTTTAACGGTATAATCCAATTCTGTTAGAGGAAAACTCATGTGGTCTTCAATATGTGATCAAATAATCTGCATCCAGGGCATCTTTAATCCACTGAGCAGTTGAAGGTTTACTGTGGACACAAGGTTGAGACATGGTGACAGCTGTGACTTGGACCTCACCCAGCAGGGATTCTGTATCTATTGAATCCCCCTGCAGAGCTCCAGTTTTAGTGAACTGGTCAGCAAGGTCATTCACTCTATTCTGGAATGACCTCTTATTTTTTCCAATACATGGCCATCCCATTAGAGGTCACCAGATCATCAATTGACTGGATCAGTTTCCCATGTTGTAAGTGTTTGTTGTTAGCATAAAGCATGCCTCTATTCTTCCAGTTTATCAGGTGTTCTGCAAACCCATTCCTAACATATTCAGAGTACGTTATGTAGAAGGTAGGAATTAAAAATATTACATCTCCTCTCCTGTGGTGATGAATTGAAATGTGCACTCTTTAATTTCTCTTCAACTCCAGTCAAGATCAGAAAGGGCGAGTGGGTTGGAGGTTTGGTATATGAAACCTTGATATGATATGATATGATATGATATGGCATTTGTAACGCGCCTATACACAAGTGTTTCAAGGCGCGACGAGGCGGCGGGGAACAAGGGGAGACAGACAACGATCCCACTAGGCCAGGTGTCATTCAGATCGCGCAAGTGCAAAGGGTAGAGGGAACGGGAAAAGTGCAAGGGGGAAAGGGAGAGGGGAAAGTGCAGTACAGGGTTAATAGCATACAGCAAACAGGATAAATAACAAGGGCCAGCTGGTGGCAAGTGCGAAGTAAGTGCAGACAAGTGCTGGGAAGGGGGGCTGTAGGGATACAGACACAGTCCCGTAGTGCAGGGGTTGCCATGGAGGCAGTGCAGGGGAGTGTGGCTGGACCAAGAACCGAGAACGGTGAGTGGCCCAGTTGCAGATTCAGTGCAGTTTCAGTAGCATTAGCAGAGGAGAGGGGGAGAGAAAGCGGAGGCAAAGAGGAAGGTTTTGAGGTGCTTCTGGAACCGGAGATGGTTCTCCTCAAGTTTCAGGGAGGCAGGAAGGCTGTTCCAGAGGGAGGCCCCTGCAGCGGAGAGAGATCTGCCCCCAACTCGTTGTTTGGAGAAGCGGCTGATCCTGAGGGAGTTGGAGGCGATGAGCGAAGAGCTCGAGAAGGAAGATATTTAGGAAGAGAGAGTTGAAGGTATTTTGGCCCAAGGCCCCAGACGGCCTTGTGGACAATACAGAGGGTTTTGAACTTGATCCTCGCAGTCACTGGGAGCCAGTGCAGTGATTCCAGTCTTGGAGAGATACGGTCCCTGGGCTTGAGGCCAAGGACAAGTCTCGCAGTCCTGTTCTGGATGAGTTGCAAAGGGCGGAGAGTAGAGGCGGGCAGATTTAGATAGAGGCTGTTACAGTAGTCCAGCTTTGAGAGAACCAGGGCTCTAGAGACAGTGAGCTGGTAGTGTGACTTCTTAGAGACTTCGGATATGTGAGGAGAGAAGGAGAGTGTGGAGTCGAAGATGAACCTAATGGAAACCTTCCTCCATTGAGACCCATAGAGGAGCAAAAGAAGCAAATCACCCTGAGGCTCTACCTAGGGAGAGTAGGATACCAGAAAATGTCTACAACCATTGAGAATAGTAAGCTGAGTCCTTGTGGAAAAATCTGGTTCCTCTGGTGCTTCATCTCCTAAAAGGGTGACATCAATATGGGGTTTGGAGGAGATGAGAAGACCACTCCATACCCCGAGAAAGTTAAAATTCTTGAATCAAAAGAGAAAACCCAGCCCACTCTCCAGACAATACTTTTGATACCTACCAGGAAAAATCTTAGCCACCCAATCCCCTTAGAATCCTCAGTATCCTCCATTGGGGAACCATGTACAGTCCTAGGTCCTGAGAGAAGATACAAGGAGAAGGGAGAACCACTGATCCTGTTAAAACTCCCTTATAAACCCAGAGAACTGGGGAACCCCAAAAAATCCAGTGATATTGAGCCAGATACAGACGCTCACATGGTAGAAGAAGATAAGAGACAAACCAGATCCCTCATGGGAAGACTTTTTATTGCCACTAGGAAATTGCTCTTTAGACCGGGAAGCCAGGAACCATCTACCCCAGGGACACCACTCAGTGGTTTACAGGGACCGGTGACACCCGATAGACCTAAAGGTAATGGACCAGGTTTTGATGCTATCATGAAAGAGAGTGAAATCGGAGATATACCATCTATTGTACCACCATCTCCTACCTGGAGATCAGAAGTTATGTTTCTCTTGTGGCGAGTATGGTCATCTGGCAAGGCATTGCTCCTTGAATAAGATTGATCTCTCCACCATACTTCACAGGATGGGCAGAGGAAGGAAGCGAGAGCTGAACCATCATATGTGACTAACCTCTACACGCAACCTAGTGAGAAATCGACAGAAGGGGAAAGGAATACAGAGAGACAACTACCTAAAGGGAGGAAAAATAAAAAACAGAAGAAAACCAGAGACAAAACCATCTATAGAGTTGCTGCTATACTAGGCGCAAAGGCAATCTGGGCCCAATTAGACACTGGGAGTAAGGGGTGTGCCGTAAGAACAGAATTATTTACCCAGGGATGGAATTGAGAGACACACACAAACTCAGATCCCCATTACCTGCTTGGGAAAATAATTACATCTTATTGTGGCTGTGATCCAACCTACCAGCCCAACTAGTTACAGGAAGTGATATTCCCCAGTTTGACCAATGGGTCTCACAAATGGCGCAGATAAAAATAAGAATTCACAGTAGTGGACCTTTGTGTCCAAAAGAACCATGTAACCCACTGGTGGGGGAACACTTACCTTGTTTTTTGGAAGAAAAACCTTAGGGAAAATCAACAACTCCCCTGGTTTTTATTCCCCCGTAGACTACTGGGAAGAAGGGGAGACTACACATGAGGGTCCCATCTGGAAGTGAGGAGGGGGTCTCAAAGTGCTAAAACACCTATTCGAAACAAGGGGGCACATCCTTGGGTGGAAATCCAGAAAGTTAGGGGAAGGGTATGGGATTAATATGATTATGTCATCACTCCTCTCCCAGAGATAGCCTATACCTATGTGGCCATGGGATGGCAGTCACTACTTGGTCCTGACCCTCTGAGTGACTATTTGAGGAAGGACCACATAGGGGGAGTTGACCTTCAGGGGGTGAGACAACATCATCAGGTGAAACATGGTATCCCCTTTTCCCTTTTAAGGATATTCACTAAATTACTCATGCCTTGATGGCAAACTACCATAATCCCCTTCGTCAACTTGTCATGTCTACTGACAGTACTTTTCAGTATAATATAACAAACAGAGTGAAAAAAATGGAGACGGGACAAGGAACAATGATGATTGCACCCAATGAGAACCAACATCAGCAATCTAGCAGCTCGAAGAACCTGGCCCGACATGGTTTAAAACAATACTGGGAAGAGAAGTGTAAAGTTCCTCTTCTTCTTCATCCTGACGCAGATTGAGGGTGCCTCAAGAATGGGAGATTTGACCGGCTAAGCTCTGCCAGGGAACCCAAGCTGTCACATTGACAGCTCACCTGAGAAACCAAGAATGTGGGAAATGGCGGCAGCGCAGAAGACAGGGCGGCAAGACGGAGGGAGAAGGCCGCACGGTGTGTGACACGCTCAGGTAAGCTCAGGGAAGGCTCTGGCAAAGCAGGAGGAAGCAACCCATGCTTCCTGACAGCCAAGCAAGCTGGGACGCCGACTGAGGACTGAAAACCTGCCGGTGGTGTCTGTATGGTCAGAGACAGCTGCACGAGCCAGAGAAGCACCTGATTGAGAGTTGGAAACGCAGAGAGACTGCAGGAAAAGAACCAGTGAGCCCAGGGAAAGGGTTGGGACACCAAAGCACTCTCAGGCCAAATAACAGAAGTCCTGGACAGTGGGACTGGGTTCTGTGACCCACAATACGTACTTGGGGAAGACCAAGAAGGGAAAACCAGAGGGACATTGTGTACTAGTTCCTGGCAGGAGAGTATACCAGGTATTTCGTCTATCAAATTGAATTAAGGGAACTGGGCACATGCTGTGTAAAGAAATTGCATGTGAGAAGTCCTGGCAGGAGAGTATACCAGGCATAGCCAAATGTGTAGTGAACTGCATAAGAAAGTTCTGGCAGGTGAGTATACCATGTTTAAACCAGTATATCATGTTTCTGCCTCTTGATATTCAACCTTCTACTGTACAACTAATTTATTTATGTATCTTTGGGAGTGTGTTTTATATAATGTTACTTTATGATATTATTCAAGGCAAGTACTCAAAATCCCATGAATGTATCTCTATATAACCTGTTAACTGTTCGCTTTACACAATGGGCCTCATTACGAACCTGGCGGAAAACCATGGTGCTATGAGCACCATGGTCCATGGCGGTAAGTTACCGACTCCGCCATGGAGAAAGGGGGAATTACCACCCCATTACAAGGTTGGTGGGGGGGTAATTCCGCCTTCCTCCATGGCCCTTCCCCATTCCCATTTTTGCCCCATAGGGCTCAATGGGAATGGGGAAGGCGCTATGTACGGTGCCGCAAATTGCGGCACTGTAATTAGCACCAAGGTCCCTTTGCCAGTCCCTACTTTAACGGCTGGTCTACACCAGCCGTTAAGGTCGGGTCCCGCAAAGGGACCTCGTAATTAGGCGCTAATAGGATAACTGTGCTGCAGCTTTTTACGTCGCCGTTAACCCATTAGCGCCTGGGTCGTAATGAGGCCCAATGTATTTAAACTATTATTCAATTGAAACTGTGCAACTTGTCTGTAATGCAATGCGCCCAGATACCTAAGGGTTTGGTGCGCTTTATTAATTAATAAACACACAAACAAACAAACCCAAGTGTGGGGAATGAACTGCATAAGAAAATCCCAAAGAAGACACATGCCCTTAGGATTGTAAACTACATAGAAGATGGAAAGAAAACTGGGGAAAGGAGTCATTTCCACAGGAGCGATTTGTGACACCAAGAGGAGGGTGCTGTCCTCTTAGTCTACAAAGAACTTGATTATTATTTCTTTTTAACTTTTGTTTTGACAGAGAGAAACCCGGGGAAGGTAGTTGTTCCCTGGAACTGTGAATATTATCCAGTTGAGACTTTTTTTGGGTTTATACCTTTTTGTTGGATTTTAACATTTGTTGCACTTTCAAGGGCGTAGACAATATAGAGTTATTTTTAGAATGTGAGGGCTAGTATAGGATTTCAGACACAGTACATTTTTGCTTTGGACATCTTGACACATAAAAGACTCTTAGTTTTGGTTGATTGAGGGAAATACCTCCTAGATTAGGGATAGTGAGTCATTTTCCAACACTCTTTATTATTAAATAACTAGAACCAAAAACGTAGTCCTCTGTGTCCGCGACTCTTTCCTGGCTTCTCACAATATCAAGAGTTCATGAAGGAATTGCCATTCCACAGAGCATATCAGGGCCCTACACATAAACTTGGTAATACGCTAGACCTGATCTTTGCAAAGGAATATGTACTTACTCTTCGATCAATTGAACCTGTTCTCGGGTCAGATCATTTTTTAATCACCTGTCTCTTCAAGGACTATAGACCCTCTGCTGTGTCCCTATCACTGAAAGTTTGGTTGCGTTCCTGGCAGAATGATGATCTTCATGGCCTCACTTCATTGGTAACCACTCATTGTACCACTCTGTCTATGTCTCTCTCAGTGTTATCCCAGGCTCTATACGAAGCTGCAGATAAGATTGCCCTACTGAAACTCATCCAACAGCGTAGACTACCCTAAGAACCATTGTTTTTTAACCAACTTAAAGCCGATAAGCTGAAAGTTGTACAGGCTGAATGGACATGGTGTCAATCTTATCACTCCCCCTTAAAGAAGCCTTCAAATCATGCCTTACTATCTATCACGCTGACATCAAAGCAGCAAAAACTCAGTATTTTTTCTCAGAAAATAGGTGATGCTCTATGTCAACCTAAAACTCTCTTCTCTATTGTCAACTCACTTTCATCGTCTGACAAACTCACAGCAAAGGTTTCACCTAGACAAGAACTATGTGATGGCCTATCCCAATTTTTCATACCTAAAATTGGTGACATCAGGTGGAATATTGAGATTTTGGCTACCAAACCATTGAATTATATCGGATGCCACGCATCCTCCACCCCTTCAGCAGACACTAAAGAATGGTCCTCCTTTCCTATATTTTCAGAGGAAAAAGTCCTAATGGTGATTCAAAGGATCAAATCATGCTCCCCTTCCGATGCCATTCTGGTGGATATCATGAAGAAAATCTGTCCTGACCTCCTGACACTACTTACAGTGGCAGTGAATAATTCTTGTCAGTCGGGTTCAGTTCCACCTGAACTAAAAGCGGCTAGAGTGGTCCCTCTGTTAAAGAAGCCATCACTCGACCCCACTGTACTGGCTAACTTTCTCCCGATTTCCCTTCTGCCTTTTCTTACTAAACTTCTGGAATCGCTGGTATCACCCCTTCTATCATCATTTCTTGAATCCTCACACCTCCTTGACCCTGCACAGTCCGGCTTTAGACCAGGTAGAGGCACGGAGAGTGTACTGGTCTCCATCCAGGATTACATGGTCAGGCTGGTGGACTCAGGTGAGGTGGGAGCTCTGATTTTACTAGATCTATCAGCAGCATTCGACACAGTCGACCACCCCATCCTGCTGTCTCCTCTGGCCCAGATAGACATATCTGGCCAGGTACTAGCCTGGTTCACGTTGTTCCTGGCGGAATCGGACGCAGAATCTCTCCATGCCACCTTTCCTATCTGCCCCAGGTCATCTTAGCTGTGGAGTTCTGCAGGGATCGTCTTTGTCTCCGATTATTTTTAACATCTATATTTGGGCACTTGTATGTCTCATCCGCTCTTACGGCGTCAGGTGTTACTCGTACGCTGACGGCAATCAGATCCTGATCCGGTTAGATCTTGATCAGGCTGAGATGTCGTGGTGCCTGCGGGGAGGCCTGTCTGCCGTGGGTGCATGTATGAACGTCAATTGGCTCAAGCTGAACGGAGACATGACAGAGGTGCTGGTGGTAGGGTGCCCCCCTGATCCCTCACTATGGGTTTCCCCCTTCTGGCCTACCTCCCTTGGTGTTCTTCCTACCCCTGTGAATAAGGTGAAAAACATGGGTGTTATTCTTCTGGCTTCTTTGTCCATGGCCAATGAAGTCACTGCAGTTTGCCAAGGAGGACACTTTCAGTTGAAAGTTTTAAAGAGAGTTCTCCCCCTGATTCCTGCCACTCTTCGCCCACCAGTAGTAGCAGCCCTAATATTATCGTGGCTGGACTATTGTAAATTACTATATCTGGCCCAGCCCAAGGTCCTCATTCAGCTCCTACAATGCCTCCAGAATATGGTGGCCCGGGTGGCGACTGGCACCCCATATGGGGCACACATTTCCCTGGTACTACGTTCATTGCACTGGCACCCGGTTCATCACCGCATCAGTTTTAAGGTGCTATGCATAGTTCATCGCGCTATACATGAACAAGGAGTTTTTGCAAATTAAATTATCACGATATGTACATAGCCGTCAGCTACGCTCAGTTTCTGCTAACTTGCTTACCATACCTGCATACCATTGCATGAGAATCCGAGGCATGGCATTTTATATAGCTGGTGCCAGAGTTTGGAACGAACTTCCTCCACTAATAAAAAAAAAAAACTTTCTAACCATCTAGCTTTTAGGAAAGCGGTTCCAGTAAGCTTTATGCTTCCCTCTACTAGTAGCTCTGCTTTTGACGTTTGCCTGCCTTTCCAGCCCTTAAGAAGTATCAGTAACATAACATAACAGATTAGCTTAGCACTCAATTTGCCCTCTGCCAGATTCTAGTACATCGGGTAGCCCAGCTACATTCTTTTCATTCCATGCTTTTCCTTTACTTACAGGAGGGACTAGAAATCAGAGAAAGCAAAGAAAAAAGAGGACTTGACATACTACTTTTTCACGGTTGTTGTAGGACATTGTGAGAGGTATACATTAAACCTATCAGAGGTCTCATACCTATCTACACAATAGGCCAAATAAGTCAGCAATGTATAGAATTAAGGCCCATTGGTCATTGCATGTATATTGTCATCTTCAAATGTGTGGGTTGCAAAATGTTGAACGAGGGGGCCAACGTGTAAAATGATTTGTAAAAGGTAAACCACTGTGCAGGTATGCTTCAGTTAGTAATGTGAGAACCGGCAATGCTCAGTGTCACATATCCACGTTTTTAAACACGAAAATACAAAGTACAGAAAGCTCCTAGAGTAATTCCTAGGCGAGGTTATATAGGTTGAATGTGACGGAAGGCTTAGCTTCTTGTACCTAAGCCAATTGCCCCTGAAGAAAATGCATTTTTCTGAAACGTGTCCACTTGTGCTAAATGTGGCTAATAGAATGATGTTTCAATCAATGTTGCTTCATGAGTCCCTTCATATCTTTTCTTTTCTATTCATTTGTTTTATTGTGTGCGCTCGACAATATATATTTATCAAAGGGCACGTATTTTCAAATCCACCCTATCCACTCCTTATATCTGCCCTCCTTTGTGGCAATCCATTAAAATAAACTGCAGGGTTTAGTAACATCCTTGCCTTGGTGCGAATGCATAATTGGTTCTTTCACCAGTGCAAATCTGGAATCAAATACTCTCTACAAAATAATCACTCTCAGACTAGCTTAGGGATAATTTGCTAAAATTGCTCTTTGGTAATGGGACGGTAATGATCAACCCCATTAGGAGGGAGAAAAACAGGGTTCTGTTATTTTCAATAACATTCAGGAAAATATACATTGCATTCTTAGTAGAAAATTAAATAATGCCCCATGAAGTAGAGCGTTTGAAAAAAAGGAAAATATAAATAGGTATCAATCATCTTCAACTCCAATTCCTGAAGAGTTTGTAACCCATTCCGTTTCTACTTAAGATTTACAGTAATTGACAGAATCGTTCATGCCGAGAGATGATATGCCCCGCTGAAGCTACTGTGCATGTTATGGACTGGCAGTGATACAAACATTGGGAGATAACGGGACTGACTGTGCTTTAAAAGCTTGACTCAACATTCATTCAATTCGATTTCCAACAGCATAATGCTTGCCAAAGGTTTTAATACACACTTAAAATCAAATATCAAAACGAAGAGACAAAATAACATACTGTCAGTCATGGAATATTCAATATGAATTATAAATACATTGCAGAGCATACATATAAGGTTTTTGTTAACTTATGTTTTATGTCTTTCGACCAGTGTGGACAAAGCCCAATTTGTAATTGGAGCACTTGACATTTGTTTTTTTTTTGCAACGGGAAAATGAGATCATAATGATTGAATAGAGCTTAGGGGAGAAACACGGTGGGGGTGGCTACAGCGTAGGTTAGCCTGGGTAACTCAAGTGAGGGCTATGCATTGCCACCTGCACAGGTGAAGTGAAGGAGTATGATTAGATAGAACGCATTCCTGGCGGGCACACGTGTGGAAGTAGATTGTCTCTTAGCAAAGCATTGCCTTACTTCTGGTGTGATGCATTCCTCCAGATGTGGCAATTCGTCTGGCAGGCGCCGGCTGTCGGGATTGTATTGCTTTCAAGTGTAAGCATGCCATTTGAGGACAGTTGGAGCGCCACGTGCAAGATAGTTAAGTGAGATAAGGACACCTGTGACATTGTCAAAGATTTTGATATTGTGATGACCTGAGCTCACTCATGTATAGATACAATGGATAGCTCGAGTGGAGTTTGGAGAACATTTTAGTTTAGGGAATTGTTCTGGAAACTGAGGCTGGGATGAAGGCGTACATTCTATTAGACATGCAGAGCAGGTAACAAGATGAGTTATGTATATTTTAATGTAAGACCATCTATTTGTTAACTGTAAGGTCTACTTTGAAGTGCACACTGCAAATGTATGTCGGTTGCAGATAGTCCCTGGCACATATGGAATCCAATTATTTAAATGGACTCTAGCTGCACATTTTGTAGCATTAGCAGCATCTGATGAGTTGTTTTCCTAACTCGTGGCCCTGATTATGTTTGTGATGATTATGATGATGTAGGTGACAGTGGGAAGGTGGTGTGAAACCCTTCAGTGTGATATGTGGAGGTCCCTTCATTCGAATGGGAAGAACTACACCTTTCTTATGGCTGTTTTTAAATGTGTTGGTAATGCTTGCTCTTGTATGTTTCCATTGATGCATTTTAATTACTTGGATGTAAAAGTAATGCACGGGAAAAGGAACTTCTGCAATAGCCTTGACTGAACATACACATGAAGAACTGTTTGCTTTCTTTTGCTCTTGCCCCTCAGCCAGGTGTCCCTCTGCCTTACATGGCGAAGCTGCTGTGGTCCTACTTGTGTTTTGATTGATTTTGTCAGAAGCAGAATAGCAGAGTGATGTGTATTTTGTACACTTGATGCCAACAGTTCTCTGCTCATTGAAACAGTAGAGTGATATGCCACCATTTAACAAGTATTTGACATACCTCCCTTTTCAAAAAGTACTTTATGGCTCCTCGAGCACTACAGACATATGTGGCCTATATCAGAGGGTGCTCCTGGGGGGTGCGGGGTAGGGGGTTCGGGTTGGGGCGATTGCCTGTAGGTAAACTGACCTTAAGAAGAAATACAGTCGGATAAAATAAGATAATTTACTTTTTGTTGGCAAAGTGAAAGCAGCTTAGACAAAGCCACGTATCAATGTAAGATTTTCAGTCATTCCTATAAGCTTACATGTTAGCGAAATATATGCATATATATATATATATGTATCAATGCAAAAACTTTGTTAAGGGGAAGTGATGGTTAAGTTGCACTAATAAAAACCTTTGAAATTCACAGATTTTTTTTTAAAGGGATGTTATGGTTTCAAGTAAAATAAAAAAAAAACAGAAATTTGCCAGTTATGATAAACTAAACAACTATATCTCGCGCCACCACCGTGCACTGCTAAGACTAACACCCAGGATATCAAAGATGACATCACAAATGCCATTGATATCTTGGTGTATTCCTCTTCTAAACAGGACCATGTCAGGAACGTTTGCTCCGTCCTTGCAAAACTCCGACAGCACCAGCTATATGCCAAACTTGAAAAATGCTCACTCCATGTTACCAAAGTCGAGTTCCTTGGTTTTGTCCTCACTCCCAGAGGCGTCCAGATGGAGATACACAAAGTAGACACCATCCTTAGCTGGCCATCATGTCTTCAGTCAAAGGTGTCCAAAGTATACTTGGATTTGCAAACTTTTATTGCCGATTCATCCCAGGTTTCTCCTTGATTGTGCACCCAATCAATTCTTTATTACAAAAAAAAAACAAACTGTTCCAATGGACCGAAGAGGCGGAGAAGGCCTTCCAGGAACTCAAGAAAAGATTGACCTCAGCCCCGGTGCTATGACACCCATGCCCAGATCTCCCATATGTAGTGGAAACAGATGCCTCCAGCATGGCAATGGGGGCTGTTCTTTCCCAAAGGGATCCCGAAACAGGCCAGTTACATCCCGTGGCCTTTTGGTTGCGAAAATTTACTATACCTAAACTTAACTATGCAATAACAGACAAAGAATTCCTAGTGATCAAAGCAGCCTTTAAGGCTTGGCGGCATTACGTCCTAGGCGCCAGACATACCATCACAGTAATCACTGACCATTGCAACCTACAATACCTCAAGACGGCAAAGGCTCAATCATCCCGTCTACTCCGATGGGCTTTATTCTTCGCAGAATATGATTACATAATCACATACCTACCTGGAGTCTAGAATGGAAAAGCCAACGCCTTATCCCTCATGGGTATTGATGAGAACGCATATTCAACTCCAAACCCGGTGGTCATTATTCCAGGTGACAAACTACTAGGATTTACAACAACGTTATCTCTGGACGAACTCCAAAAGGAAATTCGGCTCCTAATGAACACCGAGGATCTACAAGACTGGACCACTCAAGGTGAACATTACACAACAAAGAACCAACTCCCGTATTTCAGAGGGCGTTTATATCTTCTGAATAAGGCACTACAAGAACAAGTCATTCCTGGTTATCACAACTCCCTGATAGAAGGACATCCAGGAATTGCCAAGACCCTAGCCAAGGTGAAAAGAAATTATTGGTGGCCGACCTGGCGAAAGGACATTACGCAGTTGATTCTGTCATGTGGCATTTGTGCACAGAATAATTCCCAGAAACAAAGACCTGCGGGCCTTCTTCAACCCCTGGAAAGTCCACCTGCACCTTGGCACACACTCTCCCTCGATGTTATCACAGATCTGCCTCCCTAACAAGGGTTCAACAATAGTGGTTGTTGACCTATTCTCTAAAATGGCTCATTTCATTCAGTTTAAGGGTCTACCAAGTGCATCCAATCTGGCAAAGGTGTTTTTAGAGCAAATAGTATGAATACATGGTTTACCCTCCGTCCTGATTTCTGACCGAGGGAGTCAGTTTGTGTCTAACTTCTGGAGGAAGAGTTGTGCAATTGCCCAAATCGATATTCGTCTGTCCACTAGTCACCATCCCCAAACTGATGGCCAAACGGATTGGACGAATCAGACACTAGAGCAATACCTACGGTGCATGATAAATCAAGTGGAAGTCAGCTGGAAGAATGTGCTATGGATAGTCGAATATTCCTACAACAACTCGCTACACACCAGTACCGGACACAGTCCATTCTATACCGTATATGGAAGGCACCCACGTACTTCCGAATTAGATATCCCCATGGCCTTGGAAATGCCTGCAGTGAAGACTTTACATACGACCATCACTCAAGCCTTCAAAAAAGCAGCAGACACTTGATCCAAGCCAAAGAAAGAGAGAAAAGATTCTCTTATCAACACCGAAGAAAAACCCCAGACAACCAAGTCGGAGATGAAGTCTGGTTGGCGTCTCGGCACATGCCCATAGGAGGAACTCAAACATTTCGTCCCAGATATCAAGGGCCCTATACCATCAAGGCTATTATAAATCCTGTGGCAGTAAAACTAGCTTTACCACCAAATATGCAGATCCATCCCGTATTCCACGTGTCACTCTTAAAACCTGTTCAGCCTGGAACTCGGGTCAAAACACCACCAAATCCGGTACTGGTTAATGGAGAACCCAAATTTGAAGTTAAGGACATCCTAGATTCTAAACTCACCGGGTTCAAGTTATACTAGTTAGTGGACTGGAAGGGATACGGCCCTCAGGACAGGCCATGGGAGCCTAGCAAGCATGTCCATGCGCCACGCCTGGTAAGATGATTTCATTGGAACCACCCGACCAAGCCAGGGCCAGACGGAGGAAATACCTTGAGAGGGGCCTTAGGGGAGAGTGCTGTCACAATCCATGTTCTGACCCCCTCAGGTATGGCAGCTCCCTGGCAGCAGTGGGGCTAGAGCCCTTAACACTGGCCCCAAGGGCCTTAAAACTCCATCAGAAACATACTTGGAGTCAGTCCTGGCACCTTTGGCACCAGGCTCATTATCAGGAATAAAACAATACCAGTTTGAACCTTAATCCAACATGGAGGCCTATTGCACAGCTCAGTTCTTTAGAACCAAGCCATGCGGTCTAGTGTTTGGTGTGGCTGGGACTGGAACTACTTGGCCTGATACTACTTTACCTGGGCTATTTAAACCACACCCAAACAGCAGAACACACTTTGTGTATTCCTGCAGCGTAACGCTCACCCTGTCCAGCTCCTGCTCATCTGCTTCTCTGGCGGCCCGATCCTGAAGCCCTAGATCCAGATTCCATTAATAACCTGGAAGAACAAGAACAGCATTAGCAAGCAAGACCTGTGAAGTAACCAGTCTTGAATCCATCGTGCTCTTTGCTTACCTCACCCATCTCTGGAGTTCACCACAACCTGCAAAGGTAAAGAAACAAGGACAGCATTAATAACAATTCTTACCTGGACAAGCAGCAAGTCCTGGCAGCACCCTGCGCTTCTCTTACCTCGCCCACCACCGGGTTTGGCCTCAACCTGCAAGGGAGAAGGAACAAGGTCAGCATTGACAAAGCACTTAACTGGGCAAGCAGCGCTTCGATCGCTCATCACTCTGGAGCATCACCGTAACCTGTACAAAGAAGAGAAGAGAACACAGGTTAGCAACTAACACCAATAAACAGTGCAGGGCTCCGCGCATCAATAACTCACCGTGGTTTTCTCCATTGCCGCGGCAACTCTGAGATTGCAACCATCCCTGTGAAAACAAAAAGAGACATTATTAGGGAACAGCGTAGTGGAGCAAGACGCCGAGAAGACAGAGTAAACGAAGGGATAGAAAGAGACAGAATAAAGACGGAAAAGACATTATAACTCACCTGGAAGACCGCAAGTAGATTCGGAGTCACAGCTGGTCTGGACTCGACATAAGGGCACACGGACCAGTGAAGCAACTAGGTCCATGGAAACGCCCGCACCAACCACGCGCCCCTGCACAGAGACGCATGACGGAGAGTTCAACGCACAAAAACCTAAGGTGAGCAATAAACCCAAGGGATGGTATTTGGACCAGAGAGAGGGGGGAGTCCACCCATCACAGAACCAGTATCATAACCCTCCATTCTCCTGTTATAGGCGCTACCCAATGTCTGGCACATAACCAAGCAGAGAGGGGTCCGGGATAGCGCTTAGACCTCCATCCAGTATCATGTGGCACCCCCCTGGATACCAGGTGAGCATAACATTGCAAAAATGCATTACCTCATGACATCCCTTCAGAAACCACACATAGTGACCAATACACACAAATCTTACGCTTCCACAAACAAAAGTGTGGCAAACACTGCCAACATAGATATAAAAACAATTGTAAATACAATACCAAATGTCCCTTTGAGTTCCCTAGTACATTTTCCACTAAACATCAAGTAAATAGCATGATGTCTTCTGTAAGACACAGCGCAAAAGGGAAATTCCCTAAAAACACATACACTCTTAAAAGAGACTGGCCATCCAAGCACATCAATGATTACAATGCATTAATTGCCCTCTTGTTAAATGCAAATATAGACATACAATAGATTGCAGACAATTCCACTTCAGCGCAAGATATGTCAAAGACTATCTCACCAAAGCCAAGAAGACATAGCTAAAAGACCTTTGGGGTGACATACCATCTGACAAATCACTGTCACAAAAATTGTACAGCTTTGGTATACAAATGCTGTCACATAGAGAATGTGGGTGCTATGAAGCTGCAGACCATTTAACAGGTACACCATTACTTGGGAAACCTGAAAACAGTGTCTGCCTATACCTTGGTCCAGCTTCATTATGAAAAAGGGTACTAAAATCCTACCAAGAGATAGAAACAATAGACACAAATGATCCCAACAACCAGGACATTTTAAAAAACAATTCAATTGACATACACTATCCAAACAGAAATACTGCTTTGGAAAACATGTGCCTCTATGGTATAGATCAGAATTACTCCTACAAAAACACTCTTATGACAGATGAGACAAATGGCAAATTTGCAGTCTCAACTTGTGAAGGAAGCCTAGTGAAACTTACCAATCCCAGACAAATTAGTCATATAAAGTGATTGCTTAAATCTCCACAACATAGAGAACTGTATTATGTGTCCCTACTGCAACTTTTCAAACCTTGGAGAAAAGAAGAAGAGTTCTTAGGTGACCATGTCTCATTTGAAGCTGCATTCAATGCAAATAAAGGCAGTATAACAGATGCCAATTTTAAACAATACAAACACATGTTAGACAATGAACACAAACATGAGGAATGCATTGAAGCTCTACTGGCGGGATAAAGACACTCCCGAAGGCAGTCAACCTTCTCTTACAGGAAGCCAAAAACCACTTGGGGGAACCACTTTTTCTAAATGAACCAGAAGTAGCCATGACTGAGGTAGAAAACACCATGTGTGTATCTTCACAATCTGAAGAAGACCTGTCGGTGCTCAAATCAAACCTAAATGATGAACAACTCTTCATTTTCCTAGAAGTCACTGAAAAAATTGAACATTAACTGAAACTAGTAGCTGGAAACATTATAAACCTCTCCTCCTGTATGTAAGTGGTGAAGCTGGTACTGGCAAAACCCTCTTAATTAAAATAATCAGGGCATTTCTACAAGACTCAATAAACAACCTTTCAGCTGTTGTAACAGCCCCCAAATGTCTAGCTGCCTAAAACATAGGAGGTATAACTGTACTTTGTCAGGTGCATTGAACCAGGTTTGAGTCATTAAGCTGCAACATTTGGTGCCGTGGGATTAGAAAATCCAAGATGGCCAAAAAGCCCACATGTGCGCCAGAATCCAGGAGAACTGCGCAGTTTGTGCACACACCAAAATGGTCACCTAACCTTCCACCCACCAGTGCAAGTGTAATGGGCCAGGGGTGCCATGAGTGGAATGTGTGCCAAAGGAAAAGCAGCAGTGCCTGTTAGCTTAAAAAGCCCTTTTAAATCACCTTGGTTTCTCTGAATGCAAGCTAAAAATGCCTATGTCAAACATTGTCGGATATTCAAAAATCTCACTGAACACCAGCAGACATTTGGCAGAATGAAGTTTTGTGTGCATACAAAATCTGGAAAGAAAAAGAGTCCAAAACAATGTTCATAACAAAACTGGCTGAGCTGTGGAGGTCAGCAGCTTAAGTTAAACTGAACTGAAAACCACTAAAATCGAAATGTTTAAATTAAATGAGGGACCTACTTTTGAGTGTCACATAGTTTGTAACTGTTGAAATGTCATAGTTTTGAACTTAGAATCAGCATTCTAGCTGCATGTGTAAAAATTGTCAGTTTGATTTGAATGTAGAAAACTGGGAACAACAAGTGACATTTAGCTGAAACCTGGCTTAATGAAACTGGATTCTGCCTGACAACTACCCCCGACAGGAGTTGAAACTGGATCAACAGCTGTGTTCCCAGGCCTGGCTGCATTCTGCTGCGCCACAAAAAGGAGGTCACATGGCCCTGTTGATTGAAAGGGGAGTGGCAGCTGGGGACTGCAGGAAATTGAACAATGGGCCTTCTTTGGCTCAGGCAAATGTTATATTGGGGGGGCCGTAAAGTGGCTTCGTCTTGGGGTAAACTGGGAGGGGCAGTGCCTCTGCTTGCAGCTGAGCTTGGGGGAAGTGGATAAACCAGTTATTCTACCCTGTGATGTGGGAAGTCACACCCCTTTTTGACCAGAGCATAATTTTAAAAAGATAGATAACGCATAGTGCGGACTGGTCAAAATTATATAATTAATATCATTGTTCTTGTGATTTTTCTGTGCACGTTTTAAGAGGCGTTAGGACCCTGTGGTGTATGCTGGGGGGTTGCTAGCGGAAAATAGGGTCTTACTCCAAATGTCTGCATGTAAAAAATCTGACACTTTATCATCTGAAACCCATATCCCTGGTGCACGTTTGTGTAAAATCTGGAAAGGTTTAGAGGTCATTATCTGGATGAAAAGGGGAGAATTCTGTCATCAGTGGACACAACATCGTACAAAGACAGGGATCGGATGTTTTGGTGCTACAGAAAATATGTAAACTGGACCTATAATATGAGAAAAATGGTACATAGATAAATATGTATTTGGATCAGAAATAGATTTGTGTACAAGTTGACAAGGGGAGGTTCCTCTGACCATAAAACCTACAGCATCACTCTGACACTCAATTTCTTCCCCCCAATCAAGGGAGAGAGGAAAGGTTGGGCCAATGATAAGTGAGAGGGGCAGGCTTAGCTAGGCCCAGGCACACACCCATTTTCAAAACACATAGAAAGGGCCACAGAAACCCAGGTTGAGGAGATGCAATTCCATTTTCTGCGGGACGCTCTGCCGGGAGACTCCAGACTTCACATCCATCAATCTTCAAAGACCAGAACTTTACTTCAGAACTTAAAGCAAGTGCCTAAACCCACAAACTGAGAACTCTTCTCAGCAGGCCTCAGCATCCTTAAAATCATTTGCAAACTATTCCACAGCCGGGCGAGCTGTTTGAATTCTTTGCCAAGAGCAATTGCCAGAGACCAGACCAGAGATCCAGAGAGACCCAGACCGCTGTGAGCAGAACCGGTGCCTGATTGACCCGCCGAGCAGAGAGAACCGAAGTCCAGTCCAGTTGACCAGATCCGTGACGAGGCCCATTCATTTCAAAATTAGGAGTGAGTATCCGCCAGAACTGTGCAGAACCCAATCTCTTAGTTAAAATAATCTAATTCAAGCTATTTTAACCTAATTAGAACAGCCTCCTAGAAATCGTGTCATCTGTCATTTTTAAAGCTGCACAACTGTCACCTGTCAATTCTGCAGCTGCAAGCTGTCACCTGTCATTTTGAGTTTTACTTTAAATCCGAAAATCTACCTTTATCATATCATCCGTATCTCCGGAACCGTTTGTGCTAGGAACAAGATTTAACTTTCATCTGAAACCTTAGAATCTAGACTTTCCAACGAACCTAGAACCGACTTCCTACTCCCTATCCTTTTTCCATAATCGCGAGACACACACTCACAAAATTTACCACAATTTGCGATTTGGCCCGATTTCTTCATCTGTAGAAATCAGCAGCTTTTTGCTTCTCTTTGCTAAAATTCGTTTGCAATCTGCTAATCATTCATAGAGTATTGTTAAAGTGAGCCTGAACTATTATAAATAGCCATCACCTACCCTGAACCTCTAGAGGGAATTAAAAGCAGTTTTAGCACCTTTTCACTTCCTTGCAAACCACATTAAAGTAATTCGCCTGTGCTTAAAACTCATCCCTGTTTTCCCTAAGCTTGCTGGGAGAACTGGAACTGTGTATTGCATTATAAAGTGTGATTTGTTGGGATTCTCGAAGACTGTGTGCTCTCCTTCCATTTCTTGTATTGCATAGGGGGGGAGTGAATTGTCAAAAGAAAAAGTGATCATATTACCTTTTGCTAAAATCATAAGTTATTTTTGTACTGCATTTTATTCCACCTTGCGTTTCCTTGAACCATATAAAGTATTCTTTCCCACCTTATTCTTCTCTTCCTATTCATAAGTTACCTCTTGCTGACTACTGCTCATATTCACAAGTGTAATATTCATTATCAATTTATTTATAGAAGTGTGATATATATGTATATATTGTTTCAATTTTCAAATAAACCTTTTAATTTGCAAAACAAACCTACTTCTTGGCTCAGTTGGGTCAGGGGGATTCTAAGAGGGGGGTGTTATACAAGGGATGTCATCCAGAGTACGGAACTGGATATATAAATACATCAATAAGGGTTTTCCTCAACATCCCAGACTAGGCTTTGACTTAGCTGTAGTGTTGATTGAATATCGCTTACAAAAGTGGGGGCTCGGAGCTGGGATATTCTGGGTTAGAATTACCACTTGTGCAGATTAATACAGTGTGCCAACTGACCGGATACACATATCCGGTTAGATCACCGCGCTGTTTTACACTGTGAAAGCATCCCTCAAAGGAACGCTCTAAGGAAACAGTCTGTTTTGCAAAATAAAATACAAACTTCTTTAAGTCAGGAAGGAACTCAAATTCCAGAATGACGACCTTGGTAGATATGAAAATAGCCAGAGAGCACTTCTTACATAAGCTATTTGTGAGAGGTGAGTGGACTCATCAGGACCAAACGGTCTGGTTGCAGGCAATCACGCAACAGGTCACTGAAACAGGGTCAGATAATGGAGAGATCAGGGTCCATTACATGTGGCCTTGAGTGAATTATATATGGCTTCTAAGGCCAAAGATGAACACAATAAGATTGCCAGGATAGCGGCATATTTGTATCTATATATGGGAGCCATGCAGGACAAATGTGCTGAAGGCCAAGACCTGGCAAATAGGCAACAGATGGCGTTAGAAAAGTTCCAATCTGACCTGGTCTCTTCTGAGCAGAGGCTGCAGAGGAGCCAGGAGTCAGAAAATGATAATAGGCAGTATATCATTAAAATAAAAGAGGACATGGATATACTGCAACAGGAAAAGACAGACCAGGATACCAGAATTCTGGCTTTGCAGAAGGAGCACCAAGACAGTTTGGACACCTTACAACAGAGCCAGAAAAAGCTGGAGCAACAGATCAATTTCAACAGGGCATGCACAGAGCAGGTAGCCACTCTGCAAATCAAACTAGACAGAGAGAAAGAGGAAAGCAATAAATTGATTTTGAAAGACCTGGATACCCAGGCAGAGTTTGATGAAGAACGCCAGAAAGCTGGTGCCTTTCAAAGGCAGAGGGACGACCTGGCGTCACAAATGCAGGCTCTTGGTCAGGAAAGGGATATCTTAGGCCAGGAAGTCTGCCATTTAAAAAGAAAAATTGAAGAAAATCACGTGGCCATCAAGGGGCTGGGTGACCTCCAAAAAGAGCATTAGGGCTTGCTAGATCACACCAGGAGGGTGGAGGAGGCTCTGGCAAGAAAGGAGCAGGCCAGTAGGGATGGGACTGAGGAGGTAACCCTCCTGCAGCAGAGACTGGCCCAGTACTCCAGGACCAATCAGGAGGCACAGAGAGAAAATGAGGCTCTCTGTCAGCACAATGATAGAGAGACTGATAGAGTCTAGTAAGGCCTTAACTGAGGAAATGAAAGCGCAGGCTCTTGCATTGCAACAGGGAGCAGGGGCTGATAGAGATGAGGTTCGCTGGGAAAGAGAAACTCCTGAGCATAACCTCAGGAGCCCTAGTACCAGAGGGCTTCATCTCTCCCAGTCCCTGGACTCTGCCTCCCCCATGTCCCCTCGTTCACATGAGCCCAGGGCCACGGGGATGGCAGATTACTATCCATCTAGAAGTATGGGGCTCATAGGCCAGTACCTCCCAGGAATGGATGGGCGGGCATCCGGGTATGGGCACCCAAGCACAGTGCAATTTAGTGGGGAACCCCAGGAGAGTAGGCCCATTAAGGGCATCCTGAAAACCTCTGCCCAGTTAGGTCAGTGGGGGGGTACCCATCAATTCACCAAATCCTGGGCAGAACTTTTTCCCCAGGTATCCACCCAATTTCCAGCCCCAAAATCATCCATCCTTCTTTCCCCAATTCCCTGAGCCCAGACAACCTAATCCGGGAGAGGGGAGGCCAAGGGTGGAGGGGTACCAAAATCTTCCCAACCAGGGGTACTACCAGAGAAGGGATAGCTACCCTTCCCGGGATCAGCCCAGTGGGGAAAATAGAGCCCCGTATCAGCCTGAGCGGGTTTCACAACTTGAGCACCAGGTCCAAAATATGGCACGGGATCTGGGTCACATACTGAGGGCTCAAGAGAACCCTCAGATGAGCATGCCACCGCAGAATGCCCCAAACTCTGGACCTGGTGCTCCAGAACAATGACGGGGGCAGAACCCCGATAACCCACCGGTTCCCAGGGAGGAGGCACACGGGGAAGGGGGGTGTAAAGCCTTGGAGGAAGCTTCCTTCCCAACTTGTAAACAGCCCCTGGAAAACCAGGAACCGGAAACAAAATCTCCTGCCCCTGAAAGCCTGCCTCCCAAGGAGCAGAGGGGGGGTAGGAGAAACAAAGTACCCAGCAGGCCCAGTTTGTGGAGGAGGTACAGATCTTCCAATTTGAGGGAGAGGGATCCTCAGAGGATCCTGGGAAAAGGATCTTCTCCTTTCGAGATGGAGGAACTCCTCCCCAGGAAAAATGGGTCCCAAGGGATGCCAATTCAGACTGGGGAGATATGGAGACTGAGCTACCGCCGCCCATCATCTCATCCCAGAACCCACAATACCGAAATCCCCTGGTTCAAACCCATCCTGGTGACTGCCTCCAAAAAGGGGGGGGCGGCCCGGAACCGGAACGAGGGGAACCGACAATGGCTCTGATCTCCAGTTGCCAACTTTTTCTTTCAGATTCCCAAGGCTCTCCACAGAATTCTGCCCAAATCTCTTCGCTAGCAATGTCCAAAACCAGAAAGTTAGCCCACCAGTTGTCCAAAAATGTGCATTATCTGTGCCCCCTTGAGGAGAAGGAGGAAGATACTATGCCCCGGTACAAGAACAGGGGCAGGGTACAATGTTGGCACTGGTGGACACTGGATCCCAAGCTACCCTTCTGTCCAAAAGGGCCTTTGAGGAACTAAATGCAGGAAGGGGGGAGAATTACCGAATTCCTCTCACCTCTCTTCCTGGACAACTGCAGAACTTTGACGGGAAGGAAATTCCCGTTGAGGGGACTGCAGACTTGGACATTAAAATTGGGCAACACAAGGTGAAACACCCGGTCATAGTAGTGACTCCAGAGGGCACCCCTTGTTTACTAGGGAATGACCTCCTGAGAAGGTTGTCACCCCTAATAGATTGTGTAAACAAGGTCCTCTGGACCCAGACTAGCCGACCAATAAAATTAAAACAGAGTGTCAACCATGTTAGTTTAAACGGCACCTGCCACATGGTTGAACAAAAATCTGACCAAGTAGAATTTCACTTCCAGAACAACCAAACTCCAGACGTGACAGTAATAGCAGTAGGACAACAGACTGGTATTTCTGAAAATCAACCTTCCTTCCAATTTAAGGTGGTATTACACACTGGAAGGAAACACCCTGAAATTCTTTACTAATACACAATCAGAAGCTCCCACTCCTATAGTCCAGAAAGATGTGAAATCAGCTCAGAGCCTGGCTGATATTCAGCAAATTGGAGAGCAGTTGTTCATCCCTGTTCAGTTAAATGATGGGAAGGACTCTGTTCTCGCTCGAGTGTGCGTGAACAACGGTAAGAGCTTCATCAGCGAAGCCATGTTCCGCCAACTCCCAAAAGATCCAGCCATTCCCACTTTCAAACTGATAGACAAATGGGAAATGGACCTGGAAGCACCTAATTCCAAACAGCTCCTGCCAAACAGGTGTATGCTCAAAATCTCCATTGGCAACAAGAGCATAGTCCATAATTGTTGGGTCGTGCGAGACGTCACTGCCGCCTTTTACTTAGGCAGTGATATTCTCAATCGCCTTGCCATTAGTTTGGACATAATAAAATTCAAAGCTTGGTCCCGATTAGCAGATAATCCCATGGGCTTTGATGATCCAGAAAAAGCATTTAGGTCAGCTCAATTGCTACCTTATGCAGTTGAAATTCAGATCAAAGAGGAAGTCACCATCCCAGAAAGGACCCGACAATTCTCCCTGGAAGTGAATGTTAAAAGAGGACAAAAATTGCAAAACCCTGAGGCTTATATACATCTAAATGCTTCTCTCCAACGGCAAGGGTTGGGGGTAAACCCAACTCCATTAGTCAACATAGAACATGACACCATTCCAATAGAGGTGGATAACAGCGACTTAAAGAGTATTACTCTAGCCGCAGGCACCATTATTGGAATGGCGGTTGATGACCGACATTTCTCCATTGATCTAGGAAATGAACTGTTAGGACCAATCCCCAAGGACTGTTTTGACAGTGACAGTGATGACAAAACAACACCAGACAGGATCTTCACCCGGCATGGGGGGAACTTCCTGGTGTACACTTCCTGCCCTTACGGTAAGGAAGATGTGACTTGTGACTTCAGGAGGGATGAGGTGATTTTCCAGGTCCATGAGGGCTGCCTTTCCCACCTGAAGCCTCCAGTCCAAATCAGCACTCTGACCAGGAACTTCTCCACCCAGCTGGAGGAGGCCGCTGAGATAGCCAAACCAGAAGTCTTTCCAGGCTTCAGGCAGATGGTGGAAGAGAGAGTCAACCTAGCTGATGCCTGTGTGACTCTGGAACAGAAGCAAAAGTTGAAACAAGTTTTCTTGGATTTCCAAGATCTCTTTGCGGTAGACTCATATGACTGTGGTCGCACCGACATCCACACCACAACAATTCCCACGGACCCTGGAATGACTCCAGTGTTTGTGAAGCAATATCGCTTGCCTCTCGCATCCATGGAGTCCCTTACTGAAATAATTAAGGACCTAGAGTCCCGGGGAATAATCCGTCCAGTCCACAGCACTTTCAATAATCCGGTGCTGGGAATATTGAAGCCAAACGGCCAGTGGAGACTCTGCGCCGACCTTAGGGAGCTCAATAAACGGGTCCATACTTCCCGATGGCCTCTGCCCTACATTGACCAAGGGCTGGCCCAGATTCAGGGGTCACAGGTATTCACTGCAATAGACCTGACCAATGGATACTGGACTGTGCCTGTCAGTAGAGAGGACCAATACAAGCTGGCTTTTACCTTTGGGGGCCACCAGTACACATGGAGCCGGACTCCCTTCGGATACCTCAACTCCGGCAATGAATTCAACATTTTCCTACACAAGACCATGCCCGACCTGGGTGCAAGGGGTAACCTGGCTTATGTAGATGATGTCCTCATCAAAAGTTCATATGTGGAGGAACACATAGCGGAGATCCGTTATGTTCTGACCCAGTTGAGGGCCGCCGGAGCAAAACTTTCCTTTCAGAAAGCACAGTGGTGTAGAACCCGTGTTAATTTCTTGGGGCATGAGATTACTCCTCAGGGTCTCTGTCCCCAGGAAAAGAAAGTGGAAGCATTTCAGAAATTGAAAGACCCCACAACTCTGGGGGAACTAAGGAGCCTCCTTGGACTGACTAATTACAGCAGAAAGTTCATTGAAGGCTACGCAGAGATCACTAGACCCCTGATTCATCTCTTGTAGGGGGGGTCATGTTGGAATGGGGTCCAGAACAATCCGAGGCGGTAAGACAACTCAAAAGAAGCCTCTCACAAACGCCTTGCTTAGCTTACCCTGTCAGAAACAAGGAGTTCTTCCTGGAGACGGGGTTCTCTAATACGTGCTTGACGGCAGTATTATACCAAAAGCATGACAAGGTCAATAAAGTAATCTCCTATGCAAGCAAAACTTTATCCTCTGTGGAGGAAAAATTCAACGATTGTGAGAAGGCACTCCTGGAAACGGTGTGGGCATTGAAGAATTACCGCCCGTTTATCCAGGGGGAACACATCATAGTGGAGACTCCACACCAGCCTCTGCAATATCTCCAAAGTGACAGAATACGGGCCGGAAATGTGAGTAATTCCCGAATTACTTCCTGGATTCTGTCAATGCAAGGCTTTCCTGTGGAGGTCAGATATGGCCAAAACAAGAAGAGTCCCCTCGCGCAAGGTCTGGCTGACTTGCATGGTTGTGCCAGAGAAAACTGTCTCGAGGACGAAAGTCTAAAAATCAAGGACAACATGGAGGCATACCTTAATTCCCCACACAAAGTCTTTGAAGAAGACAAGTGTGAGGGAATGCCCACTGTCTATGTGGATGGATGCTCTTACCATGTTGACAACAACGTAGAGAAAGAACTGGTGGCCGGCGTAGGGAACGCATGGGTGAATGAGTCGCCAGGACCCTCTGCTTCATACAAAATTGGACCCCGAAATAGTCAGGTGGCAGAGTTGATGGCTGTGCATCAGGCCATCCTCACTGCCGTCCAACATCAACTCCACGAACTAGTCATAATCACAGATTCGGATTATGTACGGAACGGGTTTGTGGAGCACCTGGTTAATTGGAAAACCAGAGGCATGTCATGTGCTAATAACAAACCCTTGAAACATGGGAAGTTAATTCAAAACATTGATGATCTGGTCACATCGAACGGGATGACCATCTACTGGAAAAAGATCAAGGGTCATTCCAAAGTAGAAGGACCAGACATAACTGGAAATGACTTAGCTGATCAGCTGGCCAAAACTGGGGCCATCCAAGGGGATCTAATCAAAATAGAGTCCCTGTTGGGGGAAATCCAGGTCACTGCTATCACTAGGTCCCAGACGAATGCTCACAATGATCTTTTAAACTGCACAATGGAGTAAGGAGACCCCTGATGCTGATTTGATTACAGCACAGAAGGGGGATCCAATAATTGGTAAGTTTTACCAACACATTGAGGACCCTGAGAACTTTCCCCTGACGGATACCGATTACATTGGGAAGGAGGACCTTAGAGTGTTGATGAAATGTCCAAAGATGTTCCGAATCCAAGACGGTTTGTTGGTAAGGAAATCCCAAGCTGGCCATGATCAGTGGGTGGTTCCTACCTCATTCCGAAGCCAGATGTTAAGTCACGCCCATGATGAGGCCACCGCCGGTCATAGGGGGTTTCACACAACACTGGAAATCTTAAGAGAGGTTGCATACTGGCCACACATGGTGCAGGAACTCGACCAATACTTGAACGGGTGTCTTGTGTGTGCACAATTTCAGCCATCATCCCTCACACACCATGCACCCCTCCAAAAGAGGGGGATGACACTGCCATGGTCAGATTTGCAAATCGACTTTGTAGGCCCTGTGATTCGCTCGTCTAGAGGAAACAAGTACATGTTGACCGTTACATGCTTGTTTACCAAGTGGGTGGAATGTCTCCCAGCCCCAAACTGCAAGGCAGAAACAGCAGCTGCCCTGATGATTAACCATATCTTTTCCCGTTTTGGTCTACCTCAAAGGATTGAGTCAGACAGAGGTAGCCACTTCACCGGTGAAGTAATGACAAAGATGTGGGAGATACTGGGGGTCAAAAGGAAGCTTGCTACAGGCCAGCTTCTTCTGGAGCAGTGGAGAGATACAACCGAACCATTGTGAGCATATTAAAAAAGTTTGTGGCAGATTCTGGGCCAAGTTGGTATATCTGATTACCTCTGGTCCTAATGGCCATCAGATCTTCCCCTTCATCTGCAACTAAAATGTCACCATTTGAGTTGATGACCGGACGCAAGATGGTGCTTCCCCAGCATCTGCTCTACAGGACCCAAGAGCAGACACTGATAAATGCCTCCACAACTCATGAGTATGTGGAGAATTTAAGGAAACACCTTCAGCATGCTTTTGCCTATGCTCAGCGGAATCTAGAAAGATCAGCTGATAGCATGAAAACCCACTACGACCTGAAGACCACCAGGAAGGAATATACTGTGGGGGACCGGGTTTATCTATACAATTTCTAGAGGAACCAGGCCAAACAGCGAAAATGTTTGCCTACATGGAAGGGACCGTTTGAAATTATAGACAAGATCTCCCCTGTAGCGTACAAGATCCGCATCCCCAAAGGCAGTTTGGCAGAGGGGGAAGATAAGTGGGTCCATATAAATCAGCTAAAGTGGTGCCATCCCAGGCACACTCTGCAACAACTGGAGGAGTCCTCTGCAATACCAGAGGGGACCGCCCCAGAGTAATTCAATTCCAACCCTAAAATATCCCACATATAGTCTCTAAAATATTATGATTTGGAAAAAAAAATGTCTTATGATTGGATCTTGTTTTTTGTTAAAATAAGAACGCAAATGTTTTGACTATAAAATGTATATGCCACCCCACTATATCAATGGTGGGGAAGAAATGTCTACGAATAGATATTGCCGCTTTCCTTTGTCATCCTAGGAGAAAGAAAACCTGGAGACTGGCCAAGGAGGACGATCCGGGGACCGGGAGCAGAGACCCGAGGGGCCCGGGGTACCGCCCAATAGTCCCATCAGGACCGGCGAGGAGAACCGATCGATCCAACCGGATGGAGGAAAAGATGCTGAACTGTGCCATTTGCGGAATTGGAAGAAGATGATGCGGACATACCAGTGCGTGGGTCAAAACATTCTTCACACCCGACTCCCCCTCGACTCAAATTCAAAGTGCAGTCAGGTGGGGGGGCTTTGTCAGGTGCATTGACCCACGGTTGAGTCATTAAGCTGCAACATTTGGTGCTGTGGGCTTAGAAAATCCAAGATGCCCAAAAAGCCCACATGTGCGCCAGAATCCAGGAGAACCGCGCAGTTTGTGCGCACACCAAAATGGTCGCCTAACCTTCCACCCACCAGTGCGAGCGTGATGGGCCAGGGGTGCCATGAGTGGAATGTGTGCCAAAGGAAAAGCAGCAGTGCCTGTTAGCTTAATCACCTTGGTTTCTCTGAATGCAAGCTAAAAATGCCTATGTCAAACATTGCAGGATATTCAAAAATCTCACTGAACACCAGCAGACATTTGGCAGAATGAAGTTTTGTGTGCATACAAAATCTGGAAAGAAAAAGAGTCCAAAACAATGTTCATAACCAAACTGGCTGAGCTGTGGAGGTCAGCAGCTTAAGTTAAACTGAACTGAAAACCACTAAAATCGAAATGTTTAAATTAAATGAGGGACCTACTTTTGAGTGTCACATAGTTTGTAACTGTTGAAATGTCATAGTTTTGAACTTAGAATCAGCATTCTAGCTGCCCTGTTGATTGAAAGGGGAGTGGCAGCTGGGGACTGCAGGAAATTGAACAATGGGCCTTCTTTGCCTCAGGCAAATGTTATATTGGGGGGGGCTGTAAAGTGGCTTCCTCTTGGAGGAAACTGGGAGGGGCAGTGACTCTGCTAGCAGCTGAGCTTGGGGGAAGTGGATAAACCAGTTATTCCACCCTGTGATGTGGGAAGCCACACCCCTTTTTGACCAGAGCATAATTTTAAAAAGATAGATAACGCATAGTGCGGACTGGTCAAAATCATATAATTAATATCATTGTTCTTGTGATTTCTCTGTGCACGTTTTAAGAGGCGTTAGGACCCTGTGGTGTATTCTGGGGGGTTGCTAGCGGAAAATAGGGTCTTACTCCAAATGTCTGCATGTAAAAAATCTGACACTTTATCATCTGAAACCCATATCCCTGGTGCACATTTGTGTAAAATCTGGAAAGGTTTAGAGGTTGTTATCTGGATGAAAAGGGGAGAATTCTGTCATCAGTGGACACAACATCGTACAAAGACTGGGATCGGATGGTTTGGTGCTACAGAAAATATGTAAATTGGACCTATAATATGAGAAAAATGGTACCTAGATAAATATGTATTTGGATCAGAAATAGATTTGTGTGCAATTTGACAAGAGGAGGTTCCTCTGACCATAAAACCTACAGCATCACTCTGACACTCCATTTCTTCCCCCCAATCAAGGGAGAGAGGAAAGGTTGGGCCAATGATAAGTGAGAGGGGCAGGCTTAGCTAGGCCCAGGCATACACCCATTTTCAAAACACATAAAAAGGGCCACAGAAACCCAGGTAGAGGGGATGCAATTCCATTTTCTGCGGGACGCTCTGCCGGGAGACTCCAGACTTCACATCCATCAATCTTCAAAGACCAGAACTTTACTTCAGAACTTAAAGCAAGGGCCTAAACCCACAAACTGAGAACTCTTCTCAGCAGGCCTCAGCATCGTTAAAATCATTTGCTAACTATTCCACAGCCGAGCGAGCTGTTTGAATTCTTTGCCAAGAACAATTGCCAGAGACCAGACCAGAGATCCAGAGAGACCCAGACCGCTATGAGCAGAACCGGTGCCTGATTGACCCGCTGAGCAGAGAGAACCGAAGTCCAGTCCAGTTGACCAGATCCGTGACAAGGCCCATTCATTTCAAAATTAGGAGTGAGTATCCGCCAGAACTGTGCAGAACCCAATCTCTTAGTTAAAATAATCTAATTCAAGCTATTTCAACCTAATTAGAACAGCTTCCTAGAAATCATGTCATCTGTCATTTTTAAAGCTGCACAACTGTCACCTGTCAATTTTGCAGCTGCAAGCTGTCACCTGTCATTTTGAGTTTTACTTTAAATCCGAAAATCTACCTTTATTAAATCATCCGTATCTCCAGAACCGTTCGTGCTAGGAATGAGATTAGAATCTAGGCTTTCCAACGAACCTAGAACCGACTTCCTATACTTTTTCCCTAATCGCGAGACACGCACTCATGAAATTTACCGCGATTTGCGATTTGGCCCGAATTCTTCATCTGTAGAAATCAGCAGCTTTTTGCTTCTCTTTGCTAAAATTCGTTTGCAATCTGCTAATCATTCATAGAGTATTGTTAAAGTGAGCCTGAACTAATATAAAGTAGCCATCACCTACCCTGAATCTCTAGAGGGAATTAAAAGCAATTTTAGCACCTTTTCACTTCCTTGCAAACCACATTAAAGTAATTTGCCTGTGCTTAAAACTCATCCCTGTTTTCCCTAAGCTTGCTGGGAGAACTGGAACTGTGTATTGCATTATAAAGTGTGATTTGTTGGGATTCTCGAAGACTGTGTGCTCTCCTTCCATTTCTTGTATTGCATAATGGGGGAGTGAATTGTCAAAAGAAAAAGTGATCATATTACCTTTTGCTAAAATCATAACAAGTTATTTCTGTACTGCATTTTATTCCACCTTGCGTTCCTTGAACCATATAAAGCATTCTTTCCCACCTTATTCTTCTGTTCCCATTCATAAGTTATCTCTTGCTGACTACTGCTCATATTCACAAGTGTAATATCCATTATCAATTTATTTATAGAACTGTGATATATATATATATATATATATATATATATATATATATATATATATATATATATATATATATATTGTTTACATTTTCAAATAAACCTTTTAATTTGCAAAACAAACCTACTTCTTGGCTCAGTGGGGTCAGGGGGAATTCTAAGAGGGGGGTGTTATACAAGGGTTGTCATCCAGAGTACTGAACTGGATATAAAAATACATCAATACGGGTTTTCCTCAGCATCCCAGACTAGGCTTTGACTTAGCTGTAGTGTTGATTGAATATCACTTACAACTTCCCCTCCCAGTAGAACACTAATACAAATTAGAATACTGAAAATTATCAGCAGAAGCTGCTACTGAAGTATGCAGAATTCTGCAACAAATGAACGTCATCCTGGTTGATGAAGTAAGCATGGCTTCCAACCTCGTACGGGCTTTAATACAGCACAGATGGCAAGAAGTCCTAAAAACCGACTATGAAGAACCATTTGGAGGAAAACACATTATTGTTTTTAGAGGCCTCCTACAGTTAACACCATGAAAACATCAAACCCTTTTTAAAACATTGGGACACAAACAATGTCGTAATGCACTGAGCAGCCATGGCAATTTACATCTGTGGCAGCATTTTCGCTACAGAGACATGTCAGTCTGCAGATCTAACCTATGCTAACATTTAAAAAAAAAGCATAAGAACTGGTCTGCTTACTAAAGATGGAAAATCCATCTTAAAAACTAGAGTAATCCATGAGCTGTATGGACAAAACACATCTGCCCCTGATGTCATGGAACAATTAACTCAATAAAATGTTATGTAAAAAAAGGTGGGTGTGGTGCGCACTCCAATTCCTGGCCAATATACTACCTGAAGAAAAAAATATATATAACTGGGTTAAATCCCAAAAGTGTCCAATTCACTGGGTTAGATCCCAATTGCTGCCAAAATATTCACAGGGTTGGATCCCTTCTGCTGCATTTCTGCTGCTGTTCTCCTCCTCCTAGCGCTTCCGTGTCCCAACACTCTTCAGGGAGGCTGTGTTGCCTTGCTTTTCGGGTGAATCTAATTGAATTGCTAATGCAGTATCTAATGTTTTTGTTCTGTTCAGGTGACCAAATAAAATGTTAAATGCATGTGTTTAATGCCAACACTTTCAAGCACTAGCCAATTGAACAATACAATTGTGAAAAAAAGACATGTAACCCATAGTATGTGTCAGCTCAACAGACAAACTAGAAGTGCACGACAAGGCACTCCCTATGTGTCAACAAGCAACAGCACGACTAAATAGCTTAGACAAATATATCTCCAAAACTCTGTTAATGAACCTTGCCGTATATGCCAGTGAGAATGAACTGGAGATCAATATGGACAAAACTAGGGTGATGTTAGCTACCCACAAGAAATTTAACAGGGTGCAAATTACACTCAATATACGTCAGATCCAATATGCTTGCCAATATAAGTATTTAGGTTTAAATCTGTCACATGACGCTAACTATGGAAACATCATAGGCATGAAGATTGCCAAAGCACGACAGCTGACCTTCTTAATAAAACGTTTTGCAAGGGAATATGCTGGCTACTCATTACAGGGCATTCTTGTGTTATACAAAAAATGGTTTTGCACGACCAGCCTAAATGTGTTGGAAGGATTAGAGCTGGTAAACTTGGAGTGGCTAAAAAAAATAGTCAAAGGCCATTTTTGGCATTGAATGCTTAATCTTCCTCGTAGCACTCCGATGGAGTAACTCCATCTCAAACTTGGGCTTCTATCCCCCCAGGGAATGCTGCTAAAGCGTAAAGGTGAATTTGATATCTGTTCCCAACTAGCCATTGAAACCTCCCCCTTGGACGGGATGGTCAGTCATTATACCGGGAAAGGGCAAAATGAGAACTTTCTACCGCATGTGAATACAATTTCTGTAAATATTAATTGGAAACCCATCTTCTTACTTAGAACAAACTATAAAACCTTAAAAAGAGTGTTTTTACGGAAGTTAAAGGAATGGGACTGGCTGTGTAACTACGATCATTTGGGTACACTACACGGATACCCACCAGTCACAAAAGTATCAAATCAATTTATGCGACCACAGCTCTATCTAACTCTTTGTCCAGATCCAAAAATAAGGTTTCTACGCCTGCTTACTAGGATAAATAAATAGCTGGTGCGTTCAGTGGTAGGTGGTGAACTGAAAATGAACCTCGAGGATCGTTTTGGCAGAATTCGCAAAAACCCATCTAATTTGGAAATGGTGAAGCACATTTTTATGAATGCCCTTGATTAAGTAATCTTTATATGTTACACCTGGGTCACTTGGTCCTCGATTACGAGACGATTCTGAGTGAGGATTTTTAGACTGGTTGCTTAAATTCAAATTCTACCTCCACCCTCACAGCTTTATATCAGATTTGGGAAACTATTTAAACCCACTTTGAATAATGTAGTCTGGGAAATGTGGATTGCTGTATATTTTGAAGGGTGACCTGACACTTTGCTGGAGATCGGATGTGCATATGATTTCTTAAGTTGTTTGTGCTGCTGCCGGGTATGTGCACAGACTGCAATATGAGAAATTGTTGTGATGTTGTTTGTTTGGTTTCTTCTGAAAGCTTCTTTGTAATTTCAGCAGTACCCAGGTAAATTACTGTGTGCGGATTTAACAATGCTGTAGCTGGCTGCAGTTTATAAATAATTGTAACGTATAGGGTCACATATATGAAATGTTACCGGAATAACAGATTGTATGAAGTTGTATATGTTTTGTTTATGTGCTTGAGTATAGTATATTACTTTATATGTAATTATAAGTAAAGTTTTATAAGCTAAATAATATAATAAATAAATGAATAAATAAATATCTCCAAAACAGGTGGATTAGAAAAATGATTAACTCTGTGCCAAAATTGCAAAGGAATTCCAAAATGTAACCTTGATGTAGAACAAGGTTTAGTCAATGGAGAAATTGGTACTGTTGTTGGCTTCCAAACATATCCACATGACAACATTCAGTTTGTCAACATCCACTTTGATAAACTTGACAAAGTTAAAAGAATAGGCCTCACAATAGTGCGTACCTTTCTAAGAAGTTATGAGTTAAATAGCACTGTACATCTCTGTACACTAAATGGTACATTCATAGTTAACTTTGATGCAAACAATGTGTCACAACCCTTATCGCAGACCCCTACTTGCAAGTCCGCTCAGGACCTGCCAGTCAGGGTTTGGGGCTCCATTAAGGCCTTGGAGGCCTTGCATCCACTCCCAAGACTCTCTTGGAGTCAGTCCTGGCGCCTCTGGCGCCAGGCTCATATTCATTGTGGAGAACATGTTTGAAGGGGGACTACTTTTCATTGGGCCCGCAGTTAACATGGAGACATTCGCATAGCTTGGTTCCTAAGAAATAAGCTATGCAGTATAGTGTTTTGGGTGTGGTGCCTGGGATAATTTACCTGGACAACTTTGCTGGGAGGCTATTTAAACCACACCCAAGCAACAGAGCACACTTCGCATTACTTTGCAGACTGCAACGTAACGCTCACCATGTCCTGTGATACCCTCGAGCCTCAGAGCAACGAGCCTGCAGAGGAGACACAAGGAACATCATTAATAGAATCTTACCTGCAATCTCAATCCTGTCATCCGCTCTCCAGTGAACAGCTTCTTCTGGGCACCGCATACCTACTGGAACGAAGCGACCTGAAAAGGAAAAGGAGAAAGACAACATTAGAAAAGGCATACTCTGGCATTGCTTAAGCCACGAACATCACAAAAAGCTTACCTGGTTTGTCACCTCCCGGCCGGCATCGTTCCGGAGTTCCACAGCCGCTGGAGAAGGACAACGCAACGTGTAAGGAAGAGAGGAGACACAGGTTGGCAAAGGCAAGACAAAGCAGCTCAGCGCATAGCGCATTGCTTACCGCATTGCAGCGCACATCTCATGCCATCATTTGACAGTGGTGCTAAAACCAACCAGCATGCCCCCCTGAATCTCCTGCACACCTTGGGAGAAAGAAAGGACATTAATTATCACAAAAGAAAGGCAGGCAAGAACAAACAGTGCTATACAAAAACTGCTGCAATAAGACCTACCTTTAAGACACTCGAACGGGCACGCGCCAGTGAAGTAACTCGGTCACCCATGCCCACTGAAGACTACGCACCAATGCTAAGAAAGCAGGATGGAGAGCACGCCTAATACCGCAACAAGGTGAGGAGAGGACCTAAGGGCTGAAGCCAAATGGGTGGTGCGAGGATACATTACCTGAGTCGGCCAGTCTTGAACCCAGCCCTCCTGTATTTTCAGGTTAGACTTCCTGCGAAGAGAATATATGGAAATCAGGGAGAAGGTTCCGACGACCAACCAGGGATGAGTGGCATCCCCGTGGATACCAGGTGAGCATAACCGAACGCAAAGCCTACAATAACTAATCCACCTGGGCACCATAGAGACATCAGAAATTGACCAATTGGCCCAATTATTAGGACAATTACACGCCGAAGTTCATTCAGCCAGGCAAGAGACCAATGCTCTCCGAAGGGACCTTGTAGTAACCAAGGATCGCACTGAAGAGATTGGTAGGCAGTTCCTACAATCAGAGGCAGGACAGACTCCTTTGCCCAGAAACAACCCATCTGCACAAGCACCCACCATATCATCCGACGCAGTACAAATTACACTACCCGGAGCAGTTCCCCTAGCATCACCGGAATGGTTCTCAGGTGACCCAAGGAAGTATGCTGCATTCATGAATCAGAGTCGTCTTCACTTTCTTTGTAGGCCTGGTGCATTCCCCAACGACCAATCATGGGTAGCTTTTGTTTTGTCATACCTGAGCGGTAGCGTAGTGGACTGGTCGGTGTCACTTGTAAGCCATGATGATCCATTTTTACATGAATTTTGGGGGTTCCAGAGGGAAATGGAGAAGCTTTTTTGCTCGTCATACCCAAGAACAAGCAGTAGACAACAAACTCTTGTCACTCTGACAGAGAAATCAAGACTTATTAACGTACATTGCCACCTTTAATAGATTGGTTGCTGAAGCTAGGTGGCCTGAAAACAAAAGAACCACGTTATTCCACCGAGGCCTATGAGGAAAATTGAAGGACGTTCTAGCCCAGGTGGTTGACCCACCCAAAGACTGTACCAAGTACATTAATTTGGTTGTGCAACTAGATCACTGATTGCAAGATATAAAGGCAGATCTGTCTAGGTCAAACACTCGGGACGTGTATGTTCGACCAAGGGACAATGCATCACGTGTGCCAGATAACAACGTAGAACCCACGTAAATCGGAGGAATACGACCCCCGTTAACAAAAAAAGAATGAGGCAACAGCAATTATGTTTGTACTGCGGAAAACCAGGACACTTTCTTAAGGACTGCTGAGTGAAACTTTCAAGGAGAACAGTTGGGCCACAGAGAAGGACGAGATTAAGGAGTCAGAAAAAATACCCAGCTCGGCAAACATAGAGGTCAGTTTGTCGAGTGAGAAAAAAGAGCCACCAACCTCACACTTTGCAATACCAGTGATTTTAATTAACCACCAACAACCGTCTCGGATGCACGCCATTGAGGCATATATAGACAGTGGAGCAGTTGGGAATTATATCGATCAAGAACTGGCAGCAGAGATGGGGCTTCCCTTATGTTCAAAGCTGACCACAGACAAGGTAACCACTGTGGATGGGACAGAAATCGCTTCCAGACCAGTAACCCAATGTACAGCTGGGGTAACCTTGCTGTGCCAGGATGGACACCGGGAATCCGTTTCTTTTCATCTCATCAAGGCACCTCAGTTTCGGCTAATATTAGGGATGCCATGGTTAGTTGCTCACAATCCCCTGATAGACTGGCGTGCACAGAAACTGTCCTTCCCCAATGGTTGCGCTCCTGCCTGCTATTACCAAGAGCAGAATCCTGACTTCTGTACCCCTGCGATTCCCAGAACGGCAGCATCAACACTTGGAGTTACTAACACCCTGCCAAGTGAATACCAACATTTCCAGGATGTGTTCCAAAAAGAACAAGCTAACACACTACCAACGCACATGCCCTATGACTGCCAGATTGACCTCATTCCAGGTGCACATATTCCTTGCCGCAGAATCTATGCACTCACAGAACCAGAAAAACTAATTTTGAAATCCTATGTAGACCAGCACCTGGCAAACGGATTTTCCGCCCGTCTAAGTCCCTGGCAGCCAGTCCTTTGTTCTTCGCACCAAAGAAAGTAGGGGACTTGAGGACCTACATCGACTACAGCACATTAAACCAGATTACTGTGAAGAATCGCTACCCCTTGCCACTTGTTACTGAAATGTAAGACCACGTCAGAGATGCCCAGATTTATACCAAATTGGACCTTCGAGGAGCGTACCACCGGGTCCGATTAAAAAAGGAGATGAATGGAAAACTGCCTTCCGTACCAAATATGGCTTGTATGAATACCAAGTAATGCCCTTAGGGCTATGCACGCCCCCACGGCATTCCAATACTTCATGAATGATGTCCTGAGGGAATTAATCAGTGTTTGCGCCGTGATTTACATAGATGACATCTTAGTGTACTCGGCCTCGAAGCAAGACCATGTTAAGCACGTTCGCTCTGTTCTCACCAAGCTCCGCCAACATCGATTATATGCGAAACTCTAAAAAGGCTTTTTTCACATCACTGAAGTGGAATTCCTTGGTTTAATCCTCACTCCGAAAGGCATCAGAATGGACGTACACAAAGTAGATGCCATTCTTAAGTGGCCATCACCAACTTCACTGAAAGGGATCCAAAGCATGCTGGGCTTTGCAAACTTCGACTGCCGATTTATCCCAGACTTCTTTTTAAATTGTACAACCGATCACAGTATTATTACGAAAAAACAATAAGAAGTTCATTTGGACAAAAGAAGCAGAAATAGCCTTTCAAGAATGCACACAAAGATTCACTTCTGCTCCAATCCTGCGACACCCTCGTCGAGACCTCCCTTACATCGTGGAAACTGAGGCTTCCAGCATGGCTATGGCGGCTGTCCTCTCACAGATGGACCCTGAAACCGGCCAGTTACATCCCGTGGCCTTCTGGTCGCGATGGTTTTCACCTCCGGAAATCAATTATGCTATCATGAGAAGGAACTCTTGACCATTAAATCTGCTTTTAAGGCATGGCGACACTATCTCTTAGGAGCCAGGCACACCGGTACGGTAATCACGGATCATCGAAACGTGCAGTATCTGAAAACAGCAACGGCCCAGTCCTCGCGTCAACTGCGGTGGGCCCTTTTTCTTCGACGAGTACGATTATATAATCACATTTCGACTAGGAGTCCGGAATGGGAAGGCTGATGCCTTGTCCGCGATGGGCATTGACGAAAAAGGTGTATAAAAATCCAGATCCAGTACCCATCATTCCTGAGGACAAACTCTTAGGTCTCACGAAAGCTTTGACACAAACCGAACCCCAAAACAAAATCCAACAGGTAATGAATCCCGACACCTTGCTTGCATGGCATACTCAGGGAGAACAATATACCATCAAGGACAAATTGCCCTATTTTAGGGACCGTCTATATGTGCCCAAAGGGGAACTACAACAACAAATCATTTCAGATTACCACGATTCACTGATGGAAGGTCACCCTGGAATAACCAAAACCCTAGCCAAGTTGAAATGGAACTATTGGTGACTTACTTGGCGTAAATACATCATCCGTTATGTTCAGTCCTGCGGGGTATGTGCGCAAAGAAAAATCGCAAAAGCAGAAACCAGCTGGTCTCCTTCAACCATTGGACATTCCTCCTGCCCCATGGCGCACCCTTTCCCTTGACTTCATTACAGACCTGCCTCCCAGTCAAGGGTTCAACAACATTCTGGTAGTTGTTGACTTATTCTCAAAAATGGCACACTTTATTCCTCTCAAGGGCCTCCCAGATGCATCCAGTTTAGCAAAAGTGTTCCTGGAAAGTATTGTTGAACTACATGGCTTCCCATCAGTTCTGGTCTCTGATCGAGGCAGCGAGTTCTTGTCCAACTTCTGGAAAAAATGTTGTTCAATTGCACAAATCGACATCCAATTATCCACCAGTCACCACCCCCAAACGGATGGCCAAACAGAAAGAACCAATCAAACCCTTGAGCAATACTTACGGTGCATGCTGCATCAAGTGGAAAGAAATTTGAGTGATTTACTATTATCGCAGAATATGCTTATAACAATTCATTGCATTCTAGCAGGGGACAAACGCCTTTTTACACCCTTTACGGCAGACACCCACGTACTTCGGAATTAGACCTTGCAGCCAGCTTGGAAATGGCAGCAGTGAGGACTCTTCATGCAACCATCTCTCAGGCCTTTAAAAAGGCGACAGATCATGTAACTAAAGCCAAGGACTGAAAAAAGAAATTCACCGACCAACACTGAAGAAAGGCTCCCGACTATCGAGTAGGGGACAAGGTTTGGCTAGCAGCAAGGTACATACCCATAAGAGAATCCGGACCTATCGTCCTCGATATTTGGGACCCTATTCCATCAAAGCAATCATCAACCCAGTACCCGTCAAACTAACATTACCACCCAATATGCAAATCCACCTGGTGTTCCACGTATCACTCTTGAAACTGGTACAACCCGGTACATGGGTTACGACACCACCAAAACCCATAATAGTTGATGGAGAACCAGAATTAGAAGTCAAGTAAATCCTGGACTCTAAATAAACTAGGTCCAAATTATATTATCTAGTCAATTGGAAAGGTTATTGACCTCAAAATAGATCCTGGGAACCCAGCGAGAATATCCATACACCACGTCTGATCAAGGAATTTCATCAGAACTTTCCAACCAAGCCTGGACCGAACAGAAGAACCACCGTGAGAGGGGCCTTGGGGGGGGAGTGCTGTCATGACCCTTACCCCACACCCCTACTGGCAAGTCCACTTGCCAGGTAAGGTCAGGGTTCGGGGCTCCATTAAGGCCTTGGAGGCCTTGCATCCACTCCCAAGACTCTCTTGGAGTCTGTCCTGGTGCCTCTGGCACCAGGCTCATATTCATTGTGGAGAACATGTTTGAAGGGGGACTACATTTCATTGGGCCTGCAGTTAACATGGAGGCATTCGCATAGCTTGGGTCCTAAGAACTAAGCTATGAGGTATAGTGTTTTGGGTGTGGTGGCCTGGGACTACTTTACCTGGACTACTTTGCTGGGAGGCTATTTAAACCACACCCAAGCAACAGAGCACGCTTTGCGTTACTTTGCAGACTGCAACATAACGCTCACCGTGTCCTGTGATACCTGCAAGCCTCTGAGCAACGAGCCTGTAAGCTTTGACACAACACAAACACAAACCGAACCCCAAAACAAAATTCAACGGGTAATGAATCCCGACACCTTGCTTGCATGGCATACTCGGGGAGAACAATATACCATCAAGGACCAATTGCCCTATTTTAGGGACGTCTATATGTGCCCAAAGGGGAACTACAACAACAAATCATTTCAGATTACCACGATTCACTGATGGAAGGTCACCCTGGAATAACCAAAACCCTAGCCAAGTTGAAATGGAACTATTGGTGACCTACTTGGCGTAAATACATCATCCGCTATGTTCAGTCCTGCGGGGTATGTGCGCAAAGAAAAATCGCAAAAGCAGAAACCAGCTGGTCTCCTTCAACCATTGGACATTCCTCCTGCCACATGGCGCACGCTTTCCCTTGACTTCATTACAGACCTGCCTCCCAGTCAAGGGTTCAACAACATTCTGGTAGTTGTTGACTTATTCTCAAAAATGGCACACTTTATTCCTCTCAAGGGCCTCCCAGATGCATCCAGTTTAGCAAAAGTTTTCCTGGAAAGTATTGTTGAACTACATGGCTTCCCATCAGTTCTGGTCTCTGATCGAGGCATCGAGTTCTTGTCCAACTTCTGGAAAAAATGTTGTTCAATTGCACAAATCGACATCCAATTATCCACCAGTCACCACCCCCAAACGGATGGCCAAACAGAAAGAACCAATCAAACCCTTGAGCAATACTTACGGTGCATGCTGCATCAAGTGGAAAGAAATTGGAGTGATTTACTATTATCACAGAATATGCTTATAACAATTCATTGCATTCTAGCATGGGACAAACGCCTTTTTACACCCTTTACGGCAGACACCCACGTACTTCGGAATTAGACCTTGCAGCCAGCTTGGAAATGGCAGCAGTGAGGACTGTTCATGCAACCATCTCTCAGGCCTTTAAAAAGGCGACAGATCATGTAACTAAAGCCAAGGACTGAAAAAAGAAATTCACCGACCAACACCGAAGAAAGGCTCCCGACTATCGAGTAGGGGACAAGGTTTGGTTAGCAGCAAGGTACATACCCATAAGAGAATCCGGACCTTTCGTCCTCGATATTTGGGACCCTATTCCATCAAAGCAATCATCAACCCAGTACCCGTCAAACTAACATTACCACCCAATATGCAAATCCACCTGGTGTTCCACGTATCACTCTTGAAACTGGTACAACCCGGTACATGGGTTACGACACCACCAAAACCCATAATAGTTGATGGAGAACCAGAATTAGAAGTCAAGTAAATCCTGGACTCTAAATAAACTAGGTCCAAATTATATTATCTAGTCAATTGGAAAGGTTATGGACCTCAAGATAGATCCTGGGAACCCAGCGGGAATATCCATACACCACGTCTGATCAAGGAATTTCATCAGAACTTTCCAACCAAGCCTGGACCGAACAGAAGAACCACTGTGAGAGGGGCCTTGGGGGGGGTGCTGTCATGACCCTTTCCCCACACCCCTACTGGCAAGTCCACTTGCCAGGTAAGGTCAGGGATCGGGGCTCCATTAAGGCCTTGGAGGCCTTGCATCCACTCCCAAGACTCTCTTGGAGTCTGTCCTGGTGCCTCTGGCACCAGGCTCATATTCATTGTGGAGAACATGTTTGAAGGGGGACTACATTTCATTGGGCCTGCAGTTAACATGAAGGCATTCGCATAGCTTGGTTCCTAAGAACTAAGCTATGAGGTATAGTGTTTTGGGTGTGGTGGCCTGGGACTACTTTACCTGGACTACTTTGCTGGGAGGCTATTTAAACCACACCCAAGCAACAGAGCACGCTTTGCGTTACTTTGCAGACTGCAACATAACGCTCACCGTGTCCTGTGATACCTGCAAGCCTCTGAGCAACGAGCCTGTAGGGGAGACACAAGGAACATCATTAATAGAATCTTACCTGCAATCTCCATCCTGTCATCCGGTCTCCAGTGAACAGCTTCTTCTGGGCACCGCATACCTACTGGAACGAAGCGACTTGAAAAGGAAAAGGAGAAAGACAACATTAGAAAAGGCATACTCCTGCATTGCTTAAGCCATGAACATCACAAAAAGCTTACCTGTGTTGCCACATCCTGGCCGGCATCATTCTGGAGTTCCACACCCACTGGAGAAGGACAGCGTGACCTGTAAGGAAGAGAAGAGATAAAGGTTAGCAAAGGCAAGACAAAGCAGCGTAGTGCATAGCGCATTAATTATCGCATTGCAGTGCACATCTCGCGCCATCATTTGCCGGCGGTGCGCAAACCAACCAGCACGCCACGCGGAATCTCCGCACGCTGAGGGAGAAAGAAAGTGCATTATTAATCACAAAAGAAAGGCAGGCAAGAACAAACAACACTATACAAAAACTGCTGCAATAAGACCTACCTTAAAGATACTTGAACGGGTTCGCGCCAGTGAAGTAACTCGGTTGCCCATGACCACTGAAGACTACGCACCCCTGCCAAGAAAGCAGGACGGAGAGCACGCCTAATACCACAACAAGGTGAGGAGAGGGCCTAAGGGCTGAAGACAAAGGGGTGGTGGAAGCATACCTTATCTGAGTCGGCCAGTCTTGAACCCAGCCCCCCTGTGTTTTCAGGCTAGACTTCCTCTGAAGACACCATCTGGAAATCGGGGAGAAGGTTCTGGCAACCAACCAGGGCTGAGTGGCGTCCCGGTGGATACCAGGTGAGCGTAACACAATGTCAACACTGACATTCATTGCATCCTAGAATACAACAGGCTGCATGCACTGTATACCCCCATCTAGATATGTACTCTGTACCTCAAAAACAAAATCTTTAAAAAGAATGCTAAGAAAAACAGAAGCTATACAAGATCTCCCTGCAATACCACTAAAAAAAGAAAAAACTGTTGCTCCATCAAATAATACAAGCACACACCTCTCTAGAACAAAAACTACTGCATGTCCATCAAAAGACAAATGTGTCTTTTCGAAAAAGAACTGCAGTCCCATCAAAGGATACAGAGGCACAGCTTGCTGGTCGATTTCAATTCAGCAGCATAATTGAATTAAATTGCTATGCAAATGTAGCAATAAATCTTCTCTACCAATTTCCACCAATTAGTTACAACATTGACTTAAACAGCTCAGACGTGTTGTGTTTGCAAATGCTCGTCCTTCATACAAATGCCACAAATAATCCTGACAGTACCTACAATGTCTCAGTGTAAGGCTGGAATTGGACTAGGAATGGTAAAATTGACAATAGACACACAGGAAGATCCACAGGAATTCATATTGTACATTTACAAGTACTAGAAACCAAAAACAGCTCTAAAAATGAAATCTTCCAGATTATATAGACATGGAAACATACATACACTCTCTGCAACCATGTATCACAAGAGCACATCCCTAATGAACGATGTGTGCATGTATCAATACTAAAATCTGAACTCATTCCATTTCACCAGCTTCTCCAGAATGTACATCATAGCATATTATGCTCTTTTTTGCAATTCAGACAATGGTCCTGCATACAAATATACTCACATGGTCAATAAGTCACAGTAATGCTTCAAAGGTACAATGCAGATGGTACCAACAATAATTGTAAGATCATTAGCTTTACACACAGCCAAGCATCTCTTGGCAAAACAACTTTCACAACAGTAAGCATAATCTACCACACTGGTGCCACAACCACTTCAGGCCACTGCACTGCATATGTCAAATCAAGAAGTTGTTGGTTTGAATGTAACAACATGTCCGTAACTCCAAAACATAGGTCAACAGCAAATCTAACAAATGCTTACCTAATATTCTTGCTATCCAAATGTACTCACAAATGTATACTGCAATACCAAGTTACAATACTCCAATGGGTATCTGACTACTTTAAACATACCCTTCATAACAACACATTTCAACCATGCTATCACAGTTATAGTTACAAAATACATCCATGGTACTACAATAATATTTTTACAATCTTAGAGAGTTAGACTATGCCAGTGGGTAGCTAACTACTTTAACCATAGACCTCATTACAATACACTTCAAATATGCTATCACACGTATACTTACATAATATTTCCATAGTACCAAAAACATGTATTCTGTAACCAGTATATACTTTAAAACAATGTAAATGCCACAGACTGAATGTACATGTATTTCTTTTTATCCACCATGGATTTTGTTTTCCCAATGACCCATTGATTACTTCACGTTAACACAACAAATGCGTACCACGCACAAATGTTGTACCAAACATATTACATGCAATGTACTGTTTATGAGGGTCAACAAGTACATATATATGTGCACCTGTATGTAATTAAAGGTTTTAAAGTATCTTTTTTAACAAAACAACCACAGATTCCAGCCTTCTTACCATATTCAAATAACTGTACACACCCAGTATCAACTACTCTCATCACATTACTGTAGCCATAATTACTAAGGACAAAGTGTTTACATGCCAGCAGTGTCTACAATTCTACATTAGAGCCTCCTTACAATATTCAAGAAAGTATCCATCCCACTATCAAGATACTACGGAAGCTAAAATCACTGAGGACAAAATATTGTAACCACAGGCAGTGTCCACAATTGTGGTAGGATTATAAGTACCATGTACACTCCAAATATATTGTTCCACCATGTTACACGTACTGTACAATCTCGCTAGAGTAGCTATAATTACGATACATATATTAATGTGGCCATGGCCAGTGTCCACATTGATACTCCCCCTAGACTATGTATAATTACTTTAGACATATTACTATGGCTTTGGCCTGTGTCCAGAGTCTTGGGGGCATGGCCTACAGCATTTACACATATCTTTTGTGGTTCTTAAACACATTATCGAGTAAATATAGCAGAGTCTTAAATGTTCTATAAAGATATGAATACCTTCTTATTAGTTAAAGATGATTATCAAAACAACAAGTTAAATAAATTATGCATTTCTTTATACCAATAACAGATTGCCTTCCAAAGTACAAACACGCTTATATACTTTTCTTCTTTGTAATAATGTCTGTATGTACTTCCAATTGTGCATCGTACATTAAATTCAAAGAAACAAGAGCTGAATGCTATTTACTGTGTAAATATTACATCTGTACATATACATTATATAACAAAATATAATTAATCAACCCAGTGATATCAGTGATTTCATGTATGTTGTTATTACTGATGTCACCAGTGATGTCATCAGTGAAGCCATCTTCAATATAATCATTGTGTACATAAGCTGTGCAATGGGGAGGGCATAGTTAAGATGGACTTGTTTGAAAAGTGAGTGCTGAATTTCAGGGGTTCTGTTACTTTACATCACCTTAACTCTTGCTTAGCTAATACTTTTTCACTGAATATCAAGGTTTTTGTTACACTATATTTTCTGCATGGCCTACTAGCCAAGGCATTTGGCCATGGCCACAGTACACGTTGCACCAATGGGTTTCTTTGTATCCAAATAGACATGGCCCTTCGCCTCTGGCCATGGCTTCTGTACATGGTACAATATTAGGTTTCTTTGGAAGTAACTAGCAATGGCCAGTGTACATGTTGCACCAATATGTTTCTTTTGGGCATGCTAGCCCTGACCTTAGCCAATATTTACAGTGCAATATTCACCTCCCTCTAGTACCAAGTTAGAAAAGCCCACAAAGTTAAAGAGGGAGACATGCAATACAAAGAATTATGCAGCCTCCCAGAAATACAAACAAAACATCTTGTAAGGTCATAGGATCAGCCATTTTCTAGAATGCAAGGACTACTGTGTAAGCTGAAGATACAGATTTAGAATGTTGCTTGTAAGAACTTCTTTGCTAACTCTGTCTATTGCATCCATATGTTTTCTGCCTATTTGCTACATATATATGTATTCATATTACTTTATAAAGGGTGCAGGCTGTTCCACAGGGCATGGCTGGGTACTATAAACATTTGGTGAACGGGCATGTCTGATGGGAATTTGTATATCCACATTTTAACCTGTGTACCATGGAAATGTGCTGTACTCTGGAGCCTAGTACCAACACTTGATATAAATGACTGTGCTTCAACAGCTTTAAATGTGCAACATAGTGTAGATGGGCACCTACTTTGCCTGTCAATGTTGCAGTATGTAGGTGGTTAATAAATAGCATTAGGTAGTCTGGCACAAAGTGATATCGGCTTCAAACAATCTAGTAACATATGTGGTTTATAGGTGGTTCTGTGCAGTCTCTCACAAGTAATGTACATGCAACCATGCTTCCCTCGTATTACTTTTGTTCCAGTGAAGCATACATATATGAATCTCTGCTTCATTATTTTACACGGGCTTTTACACTGTAGTTCTCTAATAGCAACATTTTGCAGTTGGGCATCAACAATGAAAGAAGTCAACTACCACAATATGTTATAATGTGGCACTGTGCAGCCAGGCATGAGTGATGGACTAAAGTTGTGTTTCTGTTCCGTTTGACAGTGAAACATCAGGATATGAATCAGTGTGGTCTTATTTGTTATAATTTAGAGGTTCTCAATTTTTGACATAGGCACGGACATGCATTTGTTTTTCAATAGGCTTTGGTTTCTGAAACATGTCAGTCTTCCATTCCTTCGCCCTCTTGTATTATCTTCATTGTTCTTGTTAAAGTGCATATTATTTGCTTTATTGATACTGTGTTCATTTGTTTTTCCACATATGGGTGGTCATGAGCAGAGGTCTCAAACTCTGATTTCAAAAAGAATACATATTCAACCAATCAAAAGTCAAAGGACTATCATGGGATGAGTGCATCTGCCCAGTGCGCCACAACACCTTTGCATTTTTGTTTGTCAAAGACAGATTGCAGTTTTAATTAATTGACCATTCATAGAATAGAATCATCTCCTCTGTTGCTGTCACATGCATTTCTATATGTGTATATATGTATTCACTGATGCATGCACAATTCTGCTTGAATGTGTTACTGCGCACACATTGTAGAATGTTTTAATTGGGTGACAACTAGTTAGGATGAATTTTCAACCTTCCCCAAATCAGATGTGCACAATTTCTATTTGTTGAATAAAGTTATTTTTATGAACCTGGCACCCTCAATTTACCAATATTGAAGTAGCATTCCTCTACTTTGGGACAATTAGCACATTGAGTTGCACAGAAGGTCTATTTATTAATAAAACATGAATAATTCAATCAATTTAAATATAAACACAATATACATCTATGAACTCCCAAAGTAAATAAATAAGAGACACTAATGGACAAACCCCAGTAGGGAATGAGACCAGGACCAAGTGCAAGTGAGGTATAAGATAAGTATTTATGTAAAGTTAAAATGGGGGTCGCAGAGGACTTTGCTACTCCGAGAGCGCTCTGCCCAAACAATGAGAGATACACATTATATTACAAAAACACATCATCTATGAAGTGTGCTATAGGGGGTACATTCAGTAATGTTCATTGGGCAAAGGGGACTGGTCAGTATGTTTCATATAGGGATGATGCTCCAGGATTGGTCGGCTTCAGATTGTCACTTCTTGGAGCATGTGGGTCAGCTGGGCTCATCTGGGAGGGGTGCAGGGTCAGGTGATGCCAATGTTGCTGTAATTCATTCTAGATAGCATTTGCCCTTTTGGCCATACATATCTTAGCATTATCAATGAATCTCAATATACAATATATATCATTTAGACTTTTGACCTGAACAATAAAAAGTAAGAGTACATGGGTCCAGGTGCCTTATCTGACACAGTATTTCAAAAGCACATTAATCAAGTATCTCCTTGGATCTACTGCAGGTGTTTTACTCTTTGTTAGTACGAGAAAAAAATATGGCCACATGGGGTTAGTGAACTAGAGTGGCCCACGGGCGAGGGGCATGCAACTGTTAAATCGAAGAGGTGCGGGGTTAGGTGGCCTGTGGTCTATATTTCTTTAGAAGGGGTCTTCTAGTGCAGAGGCAGATTTGTGGAGATGGATGTTTTTTTCCAGGACAGCCGCGGAGAAGGCAGAGGGGAGGAGGTGGGGGGTTGGCATGCTGGCTGTGCATGGAGAATGAATGGGAGAGGTGCAGCCTTGCATTCAGCATTTGTATGCGGCCTACTAGAAAATGGAGTTGGTAGCTAACACAAAATGGAGTCTCGAGGCTCATAGGCAATGCACAGTGATGGATCATTCAATGGTAACTTCAAACCTTGGCCAGAGGTGTGCTGTCAACCGCGGAATGAGCATATCATGTGAGTTGTTATGAATGAAGGGGGGCCTGGGAGACCCTTCCTCCCTTACATTCCCACCTTTCGTTACTTAAGTAATGCATACTGCAACTCTCATAAACATTTCTGTTTGGTTTCCTCAGCTACTGCTTCATCCCAAGCTGGTGTCCCCTTTCTTGGCATCCAGGCACAACATACTGCCCTAAGGCTATACCCTGCCCTTGCATATATATGTGGGGTACAAGTCATGTAGATACAGCCCCCGTCCCCCTCCAAATCTACCCATACTTCATCATACCATTCTAATTCGTGGGGTTCCTTAATTGTGGTGTGCCAGAACGGGTCTACAATGTACCCAGTGTTATATAAAGTAGTAATTCTATATTTTGGTTCTGAATCTTCATCTGTTTGGACCAGGGCTTCTTGTGTTACCTGTACTACTCCTGCTGCATTGCCCATTGTCACCATCATCATTACACTGTTAGGAATAAACTTTTCACAGCACCTGAGTCCCAATTGGCACACACAAAAAATTAGCAAGAAAAAGGCGATGATGTGTATCAGTAGCTTCACCCCAAGCCATGACGGGACCCACTCAACCAGGTTATCGAACCATGTACTGGACTGCACTCCACCTTCTTCCTTCATTCTTTCTCCAAGATTATGCACTGCTGCTATCACGTTATAGTGTCCCATTGTCTGCATCAGCACAGGGTTCGATTATTCAGGAAACACCACCGTCCATTGCAGTTAGAATGCCCAGGACATAGCAGTTCTGCATGATCATCAGCCGCAGGGCACTGTAAGGATATATATGGGGATTTTACTGGCAGTATGCAGTATGAAATATATAAATGCAGCCATTTCAAAACAGGTGCAAAATAGGTGCACAATAGGTGCAAAGCAGTTTTCAGTAACAGCTAGCAGGCAATTATTCAGAGCATTTAGTAAAACGTTTTAGCACATTGGGCTGTCATTTTAAAATGAAGAGATGCACATTTGTACAAATTGGATGTTTTCATGGATGCGAACTGCATTAGAAATACAGAATTAATTAACCTTATACTAATGGTCCTACTAATATAGTAACTGCCCCAAAATGCATGGTTTAAAATCCACTTTAATTTTTTCCATGAAGAGATGCACACTCTGAAATTCATTCAATGTAGTGTTTTCCGTGGAGAGCAGAAATATGCCACTAGCAGGAAGGCAAACGGAAACAGTTGCTTTGCAGGGCTGACGTCTTCATTGTCTTGAAAAACAAGGGCTGGTACAGGGCACATTCTTTTATTCTGAATGGTAGGGATTAGAGGTGGCACAACCAGCTGATGTCAATAGATAGACAGGACGAGTTTTCCTAATGAATAGGGCGATGGGTAGAGTTCAGGTCGAGCTGGGACGGAGGTACAGACGGTGCTTCCAAGGAGATGCTGCTGGACTCCATGTGGGTGTGAGCGCTGACTACAAACCTAAACAGCTGGGAGCTCCCAACACAAGGAGGACGAGTTGCTGGCTTTGATGTGAAGACGTCCTTAGCACTGGGTCATACAGATCCTTACATACCCTCCTTTTTCCGACAATTCTGGCTAATAAACCCATAATTGGAGGAAACCCGCTTTAAATGAATGTGTCACGAAATATCTTTTTTTTCCATTGTTGCCAGTAGCATAATCAATACATTCACCTTTATAGACAATGCAATCAGCCATCCGCCCATCACTATTATCAAAACTGCTAGGCACACCATACTGCGCTCCACCCAGGTCACCCACTTAAAGATATCTACCTCTATCACACCTAAGCTACTCACAGTGATGTTATTATTACTGAAATTCATCTTAATGGTATGTTTTTCCTTTTTTTCCTTATGGCTCAAGAAAAATTCTATTTTTGGGTCAATCAGAAACAAATCCCTTTGAGAAAATTCAATATTCTCCACTTGGCTTTCCCATATGTCATTAGCCACATGGAATAGAGTTAAACCCCCAATAGAGACAATCGTATCTTTCGGAACATACACATAAAACACATTGAATTTCAGTTGTTTGACAATAAATGTCCCATGATTCAAATGGGTAATAATATAATTGTTTAAAGAGGTGCTGACCAACCACCTATTTTTAACTAGCTTAGCTTGTGATAATTCCTCACTGCCCTAATTGCTAATTACCACTTTTCCTTTTTTTCCTTATGGCTCAAGAAAAATTCTATTTTCGGGTCAATCAGAAACAAATCCCTTTAAAAAAATTCAATATTGTCCACTTGGCTTTCCCATATGTCATTAGCCACATGGAATAGAGTTAAACCCCCAATAGAGACAATCGTATCTTTCGGAACATACAAATAAAACACATTGAATTTCAGTTGTTTGACAATAAATGTCCCATGATTCAAATGGGTAATCATATAATTGTTTAAAGAGGTGCTGACCAACCACCTATTTTTAACTAGCTTAGCTTGTGATAATTCCTCACTGCCCTAATTGCTAATTACCACTTCACATCCTCCCGATACACATGGGTCAGGTTTCAATCCAAAAATTGCATGTGCAGCATCTGCAACAAATGGTTTACCTGGACACATGTAATTTTGTTCTTTAAACCTTATACATGTGTCCAAATCTGGGATCAAGTAAACCTCAGGTTCCCATGACTGAAATGCCACCACCTCTGGAGTTTTGTTTTTTATGTATTTTCCATTTTGCCAAAATCCCACATTATGCACCCATTTAGTTTGGTAAATAAGTTCAGGAGCTTTATATGGGACACATAACAAGAATCCAATTTCCATTCTTTCCAAGTTCACATATAGGGGCATTGCACTGCCCACTTCAAACGCAATTTTAACTTGCATTGTTTCTATTTCTCTTTGAGTAATTCTCGCCATCATCCGATGAACGATTTCATGCGAAACAAAGTATAATGGTATATGTCCTCGAATGAATTGGGAAATTGCAGTTTGAACCTCTCCCATATATTTCGTCAACAACCTATCAAGAGGATTTACTATATTCATAATATCACTTAACACCCGGTCATGTTTAATCACAACATTTATACTGCGTTGCAGAATTTCAGCCTGCTCATTTAACAGAACAGCAGTCTCATTGACACATTTTACTTGCTCATCCAATCCACCTCTAATTCCATCCAAAGCCTTGTGGATCATGTCCAACTCATGAGTCAACTCCTGGGCTTTGGCACTCAACGTCTCTACTGTAATTGCATTAGCTGTAGACATTGTAGTGCCTATTACAGTGCCTATTACAGCCCCAAAAATAGTCATCACCAGAGAGACCACAAGCAATACTGACCCTCTCTTTCCACTCCTTTTCTTTATAGCCGCTGAATTCACAAAGGTTTTTTCTAATTGCATTACAATGTCTCTTATTGCCTGCTTAGCATCCTCTTTTCTCAATTCTAGCCAATCTCTGGTCTGTTCAACCGTAATCACAGTTTTGTTAATAAATCTATCAATCAAATTGTCAGGGTTTATGGGGACATATACATTTTGATACATTAAATGTCTGTTACCCATAATAAACCCAGGTGCTTCCTGCACTGCAATATCATATGCTGGTCCGGGCTTAATGATGATTTGTGCTCCCCTGGCTTTAAGACCCACCACGATCAGTGTGCCAATCATCCATGTTGCCAACGCTATTGTCATTGTCCTCTTTCTTGCAGACTTTGTCTTTGCCCCCATCAGGGGCTTTCCTGGGACTTCCTCCCTTGGACTCCAGGAATCCATCATCTCTCGCATCCTCTGGTCCTGCGACCTCCGACCCCTGCCAGGACAATAATTAGTCAAATCTAAATCAAATAGAAAAGTAACAGATACATAGCACAATACCAATTTTACCTTTTCTACAACCTGGCCAAAAACAAAAATGTGGCCCAAAACATTATTATCTTTTACTTTCGAATACCTGCAAATAAGCACATGTTATAGAAACAAGCAACATAAATATCCCACCTTATTACATATTTGCAAAAATCTGCATGTATAATAACTTTATCACATTGTGCTAGAATAGATTGTTTTGACTCAGCACCTTTCATGAATGCAAAGTTCACCACTCTTTTTTTGATATGTTTTTATTTTTTTTAACATTGCTCTTTTTTTACTACTATACTACTACACTACTATATTTTTAGTTTCTCATGGAATAAAACACCACCTTGTCATTTCCATTATGCATGTATCATATGGTTAACAGTTCTTCACTCATTCATTAACATAAAAACTGTTTTTTTATCAGTTATCTTAATGCTAGCTTTCTTTCCCATGCAGTTAGTACACCTAACCCGTCTCCACCTGCTCAAGCCTGTTTAGTTCATGCTTTGGATGACAGGGCTTAATTTGATTAACGTGAACAAATATCTCTGTTGCTATTTCACCCTGTGTCTTCAAAATGTTATACACTACCGGGGACACTTTATCTATTATTATTAAAGGGACCTTGCCATGCTGCAAGAAATTTTGAATTTTTATGTTTACCTTTCCCGAAATGAAACTTATATACCCGATCACCTATTTTATACTCTTTCAAAGATGTCTTTTTTATCATAGTGAACTATCAGCAGCTCTTTCCGAATTTTGCTGCACCAATGCAAATACATGCTGTAAATGCTTTCTCAGTTCTTCCACATACTCGTGAACTGTAGATGCACTCACAAGTGTTTCCTTATGCGTCCTGTATAATAAATGTTGTGGCAGTACCATTTTCCTTCCTGTCAACACCTCATGAGGACTAATACCTGTCGCTTTAACAGGAGTTGCCCTAATGTTCATCAACACTAATGGTAATCGCAAATCCCAACTAGAACCTGCCTCCGCTACAAACATTTTTATTATTTCCACTACAGATCTATTGCAAGGTTCAACATTCGCAGAAGAGGCAGGCCGATATGCGATGTGCAATTTCCTTTTTACCCCCAATATCTGCCACATCTTGCTCATTAAGGCGCTCGTGAAATTACTTCCCCTGTCTCACTCTATTCTTTGTGGTAATCCAAATCTTGAAAATATGTGATTTACCAGCAATGTAGCTGCTGTTGGCACACTACAATCTGGTGCAGGAATACATTCTACCCATTTTGACACTAAGCATATTGTGAGTCCGTGAAACAAATCCCTATCATGATCTTGACCCCCTGGGCAGCCATGCACCGGTCTTACACAATCTTAGACAATTGCCTAGGGGGGTGTGGATCACTATACCCGCCTGCTTTCGTATCTCAGGGCCTTTGTGCACTGTGTTACTCCTAGATTACTCCTAACATACTCCTATGGACACAATAACATAAGACACAAAGAAAACACATGAATCGATTCAATTATAACAATAGAATACATTTATTTATGCACAGCAAAACATGATGCAAACAATACTAAAACTATTGCAACCATCAAATTTGCACCTTTTATACTTCTGGTGCAAAGCGAATCTACCATTCAATAACTGTAAGCCTTACAGTAGGCTTCTAATGCATGCCTGTGATTCTAATGCAGCCTAATGCAAGCATCCAACATCCAGCAATCCTCTCCTTCATGCAGAATCAATCCTCTCCAATCCACACCATACTTCACACTCACTCTCTAAGACAATCCCTGTCGGATTTCCCCTTTCCCAAAACCAAAGCTCTTTGTGTAGTGTCTGTTCTAATCAATCAGTCTAGGCCATAAACCATACTCCCCATTTGCTTGTGCCTCTCTGTCTCCAGCACTGTCTTTGTCACGGCCAGGTTTCTCCTCTCCTGCTACTCTGCAATCAGTCAGTCAGTGGCATGCCCCGGTCTCTCTCTGCCAGATCGATCTCATCAAGGCCTCATCAGATTCTTCTGCATCAAGACAACTCTCCCTCATTGCATCTAGCACCAACTCCAACAGCAACTCCAACTAACTCCAGCAACTCACCTCTCTATCCTGGTTATAATATTCCATGACACACTCATTCCTCATGGTTACTTACATTCTCTAGTAAGCTAAGAATGTCTCTTTCTCTGTCAGCATTCTATAAATGTGAACGTGCCTGAAAGTCTGTGTTATTTCACTCCGTGTTCTGTCATGACATTTCAAAGCATATCTACTAGCTCATGGCCTTCTAATGCGTGCCTGCAAAACACCATCTTCCTCTATATATCCATTAATTCCACTGTTGGCTTCACAAAATCCTCTCTCCTCCAGAGAACAGGCCATCTCTCCTCAGGCAAAAGGCACTTCTGCCATCTCCCCATGTGGCGCTGCCCCCCACTTTTTCTGTCTCCGCGGCACACAAGCCATGCCATGCTGATTATCCCAGGCCGTCTCTAAACTAAGGCAAAGGCGACCTCTTATCAACCAAACTGTTTACGAATTCCTGGTACACTAACTCATAACAATCTCTCCGCACTCTGCGGCGCTCCTCTGTCTCCATCAGAAATGGCTTCATAATGCCAGCTAAATGCTTCCTATCGTTTATGTTTTCTTCTCTCAAACCCAAGCGCTAGCTACATAATGCTCAAAGCATATTCTAAGTGAACACTCTACATGCATACATGTGTACATGACAGTCTCTACATGTGTAACTACAAAACATAACAATGTGTCATTCTAAATGGCTCTACATGTAATTTCAGGCCTCATTCATTCTCTCTAGTGCCTAGCATGTTTCTCTCTCAACCTAAGTGCTACATACATGCATAATACATCATTCTAAAAATATCTCTTTCAACATATATGGCCATAACATAACTAAGCAAACCCTTCACATAACAGGGCCTATTTCTCTCTTCAAATGCATGGTGCAAATGGCTAATGCATACAAAGTGGCAGTTTAATATGTGGTTAATGTATAATGGATAGCTTAAACAGGATGCAATAATGGAACGATTCCATAGCAAAGAGTAATGTTTCTCTAATGATTGTGTAACAAAGAGTAATGACTCTCTAATGATTCTCTAATGATAACAAATCCAGGCATCCCCATTTTATCAGGTTCTACAATCTCTCATCTTATCATTAAATAATCATTCCCAACTATATGTCATAACATGACATAGCAGTGTGGTATGCTAATACCAAGCAAGATTGCAAAAGGGGAAAAAGCATATTATTTCATGCAAAAAAAAACCTAGTTAATGCAAGCATTTCACTCTATCAGTGGCAAGCTAAATATTCAAATGCATTGCTGCAAATGTGTCAGAATTCAGAATAGCATATTCAAATTTCTCATAGCAAAAGTCAAGTCAAAAAGTCAAAAGTTAAAAGTGTCTATAAGCCAAAAGTGTGAAAGTGTCTCTACAAGCAGAAAACGAAAATGCAATGCATAGAATCAATGCATATGTACCTTGGATACAGGTGTATTCACTTCAATGTGTCAAGCACAAAATATGACAATGTCACTTTTACAGGTGTCAAAGCTCAGTAACCAAACAGGCCAAGTCATTTCATTACAGATCAATGAATGCATATCAGCGTATACATCTAATGAATTGGTCATATAGGTCAATTCATTTATATTCCAGTCCAAGTTATTTCCAGGTTCTCATGAGGTATGTGTGCCCTCACATATGCGCACAGTTCCAGGTCAGTACAAATCCAGTTCTAATGCAACAGTTTCAGCCAAGGAATGTCAACAAAGCAAGTGTCAATGAAACAAGTGTTCACAAATGTGTCACAACAAGCATATCAGTGTTCAGCAAAGGTTTCAATGTTCAGGTAGCAGAAAAGTGTTCAAGCCAGTTCAGACTGGCCTGCTGAATAAATGGCAGCAAGCTAATGAGATTTTGCACAAAGCTCCAAAAAGGCAGGAGCAAGCATCAAATGTCGGTACCATATGTGCCCCATTTGTCCCCATGGCGTGATCACATCGGCCTTTCACTTTTCAAAGGTAGCACCGGGAAAACCGCATGTCAGAGACTGTCAATTTGATACAACGCATACGCTCCCTTTTCCCTATGCCTCCATTCCCATTTGATTCAAATTTGGGGAACAAGGGTGGTGTACTCATTCAGAGTGTTTGCAAGACAATGCAGATGGTAAATCTCCAGTGGCAAATCCATGCACAGTGGCCGTTCTCCATAGGCCCAACTCCAGCTTCAAATTATCTCCTTCCTTGCCAGGTCATGCTGTTGCCAGTTGTTGCCATGCCAGTCCCATGCTCTTCAAATGAGGGAACATCCAACGTTGAATGCAAGTGCAAATTTCAAAGCACGATGGATCAATGCTCTAGCTCTTTCACTCAAGAGACAAAGCTTCACTGCTTTTCAAATGTAGACAGGAATTAAAATGCTTTCTGAGCACATCTTCCTGCTCATTCCTGCATTTCTCTCTTTCTCCTCAGGCCCAGACTTGTGTCTGGTTCTGGTTCACAAGGTAAGGCATTCCAAATGGACTCTCTTCTCGCTGCAGATTACAACACAGCTCACAAACAAATTCTCTCTTCTTTGCTGAACAATCTTCACTGCTCTTTCTCTCTTTCTCTCTTCTTGGCACAGAATGCTGCAAGGTGTATTCTCTCTGCACAGTCAGTCACGATCTTCGCTTTCCAATGCAATAGGTGTCATGCTACGAAGTCTGGGTAGCAAGCAGGTTTTCTGGGTACATTCTCAGAGCACAGCCATAGACAAGGCTACACCCTAAGGCCTCACATCGGTCAGTCGGCATTCCCCAAAAGTGCTGCTGCAAAGCTTAGCAAAAGTCAGATGCCAATGTCTCATCATTGCTGCAAACAAACAGCCATGATGCAAAGTCACAAGGTGTCAGCCATCATGGATCTCGAACAGACGGTCATCAAGGTCTGGTCAATCTGGTCTGGTCAGTCTATCATTCTGGTCATGCTGCTTTCAATCGTCATTCTGCTGCCAATCATGGTCTGGTCAATTCCAGCGGCACAATCTGGACAGTCATCAATGCGGTCTCGGTCTGTTCAAGGTGCTTCTCCAGATTTCATGCAAAGAAAACAAAAGTGCAAGTATCAGTCTTCAATCAGATTCAGATGTAATCAAAGCCAAAAAAAGAAAACAGCATTTCTCATTGTGCGTTGCAGCGCACATAGCTAGTAACTCCCCATGTCTCTCAAAATACATCAATGCTATCTCCTCTGTGTACCTGAAATCAGTTCTATCAATGTGTCAGTGCATCTGTCTAATTAATGCCTGTCTCTCCATGCTACTTAATGCATTTCCCTGTTCCTATCTTTTTCAAAACAAAACAGCCCATTTCACATACTCCCACAAATAATACACATTCAAAAATGTCACAACTGCATATCTCTCATTCAATTGCATTCCATATCCTGTAACCTTCTGTGTCACTTCCAGGTGTTCTAGCCACACCCTCCCATTTTTTCATCATTAAGTTTTCACAACGTTGAATTCTCCATGTTGAAAAAACTAATCAGTTTAATTCAAACAAATACTGCCATGATTCATACAATTCAGATTCAAACAACATTCCTTCACTTCACTGCTAGCTCCTGCTTCAAATAAACAGTCCACCAGTTCCGCGCAATCTCTAATGTCAACAAACTTGCTCTCCATGCACTCATTCAAACTCAAAAAATTCCAGGAATGCAAACTCTCAAAACATCCAATTTTAGCATGATTAGCGCGATTCCCCTTCTCTTTCAATGCTATCAAACTTTCTATGTCATTAGACAATAAAAGAATTTCACTCGATAATGTAGGCAAAATACTAGTGTTATCACTGCTGCTAAAACTGTCATCATTTCTATTCAAATCAAAGATCTTCATATAAGTGCCTTCATTCACAGGTGTCTCCAATAATACAGTTTCACAATGCCTCAATTCTTCGTTGGCAATCCGTCTATGCATTCCTCTAGCCAATTCTCTAGGCACACTGCACATGTCTGTCAAAAATGCACAATCTCTCGTATTATTCTGAGGTAACTCTTTCTCCCCACAAACAATATTCATATCTCTGGGAACTCTATTCCCGCCCATTAATGCTGTTGTTGACACATTTTTCAATGGGTCTGATTCTACAGCTGCTGCTGGGACATTTTCCCAGTCTTTAATCACATTTCTGAGACAATATATTGCTGAATGCAAATCACCAATATATGGACTATATATCACCAACGTCTGTCATTTCCGTTTCACTATTCACTTTCAATATGGTTGGAGCCTGTGATATTTCTCCCCAGGCGTCAAGCATATTTCTAGGCCAATTTCATATTGCCTTCAGGTCACTAATAAATTAGCTCATTCTGCAGTTTCAATTACAAACCTCACAACACTCAAGTGAGTTTCAAAAAACAAGTTCCAAGACTTCTTCAAACAAGCAGATACAGTCACGTCAACTTGCCAAAAATGTGCACGCAAATTTTCAACCAATTGGAATCCAAAAAAAAGTCATATTTCACCAAAAAGTGTCAGTCTCTGTGGATTTCCAAACAAAATACCACAAGTGTCTTCAAGAAAAAAATTGTTTCTCTCGCTCGGCCAAATAAATGTACATTTATTCCCAAAATATTGCCAGTCATTAAATACTCCTCTGGATCAATGCCATGGTCAGTCAGACAATTGTGTTCCCCTTCCTACGGTGAACAAAATTGTGGACAAAGCATGCTCTAAATCATAACAACCCCAAGACAGACAAAACATGAAAATCTATTCCCACGATGAACTAACAGAAAAAAAACACAGCTACACACGATGTTCAAACTTCGACTGCTGCAAAGCCAATAAGTGTACCAACAAGCCAGTTGCAAAACTCTGCAGATTAAACCCTTTCTTCCATCTTATCAGTCAGTATTAGTGAAGCCTGCATTACGGGCGCCATGTTGTGAGTCCGTAAAACAAATCCCTATCATGATCTTGCCCCCCTGGGCAACCATGCACCGGTCTTAGACAATCTTAGACAATCTCCTAGGGGGGTGTGGATCACTATACCCCCCCTGCTTTCATATCTCAGGGCCTTTGTGCACTGTGTTACTCCTAGATTACTCCCAACATACTCCTATGGACACAATAACATAAGACACAAAGAAAACACATGAATCGATTCAATTATAACAATAGAATACATTTATTTATGCACAGCAAAGCATGATGCAAACAATACTAAAACTATTGCAACCATATAATTTGCACCTTTTTTACTTCTGGTGCAAAGCAAATCTACCGTGCAATAATTATAAGCCTTACAGTAGGCTTCTAATGCAAGCCTGTGATTCTAATGCAGCCTAATGCAAGCATCCAACATCCAGCAATCCTCTCCTTCGTGCAGAATCAATCCTCTCCAATCCACACCATACTTCACACTCACTCTCTAAGGCAATCACTGTCTGATTTCCCCTTTCCCAAACTCAAAGCTCTTTGTGTAGTGTCTGTTCTAATCAATCAGTCTAGGCCATAAACCATACTTCCAATTTGATTGTGCCTCTCTGTCTCCAGCTCTGTCTTTGTCAGGGCCAGGTCTCTCCTCTCCCGCTACTCTGAAATCAGTCAGTCAGTGGCAGGCCCTGGTCTCTCTCTGCCAGAACGATCTCATCAAGGCCTCATCAGATTCTGCTGCATCAAGACACCTCTCCCTCACCCCATCTAGCACCATCTCCAAGAGCAACTCCAATAACTCCAGCAACTCCCCTATCTCACCTGGTTATACTATTCCATGACACACTCATTCCCCATGGTTACTTACATTCTCTACTAAGCTAAGAATGTCTCTTTCCCTGTCAACATTCTATAAATATGAACGTGCCTGAAAGTCTGTGTTATTTCACTCCATGTTCTGTCAGCGTGACATTTCAAAGCATATCTACTAGCTCATGGCCTTCCAAATTTTGTCTGCAAAACACCATCTTCCTCTATATATCCATTCATTACACTGTTCTCTCCTCCAGAGAACAGGCCTTCTCTCCTCATGCAAAAGGCACTCTCCCATCTCCCCATGTCGCGCTGCCCATCACCTTTGCTGTCTCCGCGGCACACAAGCCATGCCATGCTGATTAGCCCAGGCCGTCTCTACACTAAGGCAAAGGTGACCTCTTATCAACCAAACTGTTTAGGAATTCCTGGTACACTAACTCATAACAATCTCTCCGCGCTCCGCAGCGCTCCTCTGTCTCCATCAGAAATGGCTTCATAATGGCAGCTAAATGCTTCCTAACGTTTTCGCTTTCTTCTCGCAAACCCAAGCGCTAGCTACATAATGCTTAAAGCATATTCTAAGTGCACACTCTACATGCATACATGTGTACATGACAGTCTCTACATGTGTAACTACAAAACATAACAATGTGTCATTCTAAATGGCTCTACATGTCATTTCAGGACTCATTCATTCTCTCTAGTGCCTTGCACGTTTCTCTGTCAGCCTAAGTGCTACATAAATGCATAATACATCATTCTAAAAGCATCTCTTTCAACATATATGGCAATAACATAACTAAGCAAACCCTTCATATAACAGGGCCTATTTCTCTCTTCAAATGCATGGTGCAAATGGCTAATGCATACCAAGCGGCAGTCTAATATGTGGATAATGTACAATGGATATCTTAAACAGGATGCAATAATGGAATGATTCCATAGCAAAGAGTAATGATTCTCTAACAAAGAGTAATGACTCTCTAATGATTCTCTAATGATAACAAATCCAGGCATCCCCATGTTATCAGGTTCTACAATATCACCTTCAAAATATAGCAGTTTCCCCTACTCGATCTCTTAACAGGCCCTACTTAGTCGATTTGTGAATCCGACCATGGACGAGTTAAACCTCTTTTCATTAATGGAGCTCTATGCATTGGTGAAGCAGGTTTAAATTGTGCACGTACCAGACACCCCCTGGTATATAATTCCACATGTTGGGACACTTGTGGCCAATAAGCATAATCTTTCAGTATCTCTAAAGTTTTTTGTGAAACCTCTGTGTCCTGCAGTTATCACATCATGTGCTTGGTGTAACATTAGCCCTCTGAATGGAAGAGGTACCACCCAATGTATCTGCCCTGTTATGGATTCCTTGATCATCAGACCATCCTGTAGTTTAATTCATTGTTTGTTCTTTAATAACACTCTCAAGTCTTCTTTTCCTGTACAATAATTTTCAGTCAAAGGATTTTGTTCAACTTCTTTTGGAGATTTAGAGCGTGTAACTGCATCTACTTTTATTTCACCGATTAAGTGTTCAATGGGCAACAATTCTCCTATGACAGCCCTAATCTCGGCTAATTGATCTGCTCTATCATTTCCCTCCTAATCCTCTCATGGTGTTTTCAAATGTCCACACATTTTTCTCCAGTATACTGTTAAATCATTCTCTGACACTAATTTGTCTATAGCTTGAATCATTTTCCCATGCTTGAGGGGCGTTTTGCTATATGTGAGCATGCCCCTTGCTTTCCAGCCAGGCACATTTTCTACAAAGATATTTTGTGCATAATCAGAATCAGTCACCAGGACAATTTCACTGAATTTGTTATCAACTGCAGTAGTAATAGCTTTATAAATGGCTGCAAACTCTGCTACCTGGCTACTCCTAGCCCTAATTCTCATTCCTATACTAGGAATGTCCTCACATCTCAATCAGACATTTCCTATCCCTGACACCAACGGTTTATTCCTGTCATTTTCAATGTGAAAAGCACATCCATCGACATACTCAATTGGCAATTCCTTGCATGTATTTTCAAACGCTGTGTGTGGTGATTGTTCAAATTCCTGCAAACTGTACTCCACCTCTACCTCATCTGATATACACTCAGCTGCACAGTAATGTAGATCTGCCAATGCTTCAGCAATCAGGCTCTTTTTATTCTGGCCATATCTCACTTCTACAGGAAAACCCTGCAATGCCAATGTCCATGAAGTAATTCTGGACTGTGCTAGATGGCCTGATTTAATCCTTTTACACTGTAAATCTGCAATTATTGATGATTTGTCTCAATGATCACCTTTTCTCCTTGAACAATGTGACGAAAATGTTGCAATGCCCATACGGTGGTCAGAAGAGCCTTTTCACGTTCACTGAATTTAGTCTCAACCTGAGAAAATGACTTACTTGCATAAGCAATAGTTTTATGGTTCAAATCATGTTTTTGAGATAACACTGCTGACATACACTGCTCAGTGAATCCTATTTCTATGAAAAAACCTTTATTCTTTATGGGATAGGCCAAGCACGGTGCCTTTATGTGACATTCTTTCAGTTTAGCAACTTCCTCAGACTGCTTCTTTTCCCATTTCCAGGGTGTATTCAGCTTTAATAGTTAAGTCAATGGTTGAGTGATTTCAACATCATTTACAATACATTTCCTGTTATATCCCGTCATTCCTAATACACTTTTTAAAACGTTCATGTTTCTAGGATCTTTCAACTTCTGTATGGCCTCCACCTTTTACTTTTGTGGATTTAACCCATGTTCAGTTACTTCATTGCCTAAAAAAATCACCTTCTTCTTGCACCATTAGGCCTTCTGTAAAGATACTTTGGCACCCACCTTCTGCAATTGGTCTAGTACATGTCTAATTTCATCAAAATGACTTTTTGAGTTTTCATTTTTTATCAGGACATCATCTACATAAACAATGGTCCTTCTTTCAGCTGCATCTGGCATAGCTTTTCTCAAAATATGAGAAATTCACTCCCACTGTTGACATACCGAAATGGTGTTCTGGACCAAGCGTATTGCGTTTTATCAAATAAAAATGCAAATATATTCTGAATGTCTTCTGCCAACGGCACACACCAGTACCCAGATGTAAGGTCTAATGTGGTAAAAACCTTTGATCCATGCACCTGAGCAAGGCCTTGATCGATGAATGACAGCGGCCATCTAGACACTCACACTCTTTTATTTAATTCCCTCAGGTCTGCAAACAGACGCCATTGACCATTTGGCTTTAATACACCCAAAATGGGAGGAGGTACTATGAATGGGACTGATAATTCTCCTAGACGCCAGGTTTTTAATTATTTCTGCCAATTACTCCAAGCATGCCAGTGGCAGTCGATATTGGCGCACAAATACTAGATTTCTACCACACCCCTCTGGTAATGTGGCAACGTGTAAATCAGTTAGGCCGCAATCATATGCGTCTTTGGCAAAAACGTCCTTAAATTCCATAAATATTTTTCTCAATTCATTCTTATCCTCTTCTCTATCACAGGCATCTGCTAACAGAATCCGCTCCTCTACCATTTTTGAAAATTCCGGGAAATCCTCCAAAGGAGGAACGTCTATGCTTTCTTCCAACTGTGTGGCTGTATCTCTCGGCAGAGTTTCCACTTTTAAATATGTTGGCATATCAGCTTCCATTTCAATGTGCTGTTTTCCTGTTTCATTTTCATTTAAAACAAATAATATAGAATTCTCTTGATGACAGCACACTGTCTCATTGGAATCATAAGGGTACACAGACTGAATTTTGAACATCCCTTTGGGTTGAGAATCCAGAGACTCTGGCAACACACCCTGTGCATTTGCATATCTCTCAGGGATATTTCCAATTACCACATTGTTGAAATCTGCAGTATAATGTGATTTTTTGTATTGCTATTCCTAGAAAGGAATTTTCTTCTAAATAAACATCTTGACACCCTTTATTATCCACCATGATTTTGACGGACCTCTCCTCAATATCTACCATTGGGGTATATTCATAATCCAGCCCTTGCTGTTTCATGGACTCATTCAAGCACACTAATGCATCAGAATCCCCTTAATTTGCTGTCCATTTTTGCGCTTTAGTGTTATTGCAACCTACCTGTTGAATGCAGGAATAGTAATATCCTTCTTCACATGTAGTTCAATTGCATATGGCACCAATTGTGCACAATGATAAGCATTTCTTTTGTATTCAAATTCGGGCGCAGGCCCGCCTAGCCGGGACCAAACCTTTTGGTTAAGGAAATCTAACACCATGCACATCCTGTGCATGATATCATTGCCCAGGTAAAAATCATTTTGTGTTCCACTTACTATCCACACATCGTGGTAGGTGATTTTCTGTCCAACAGTAATCTTTAGCATGCATCTTCCTGCAATTTGATTTTCAAAATCTGCATTGTCCAACCCAGAGATGTATTGGTTTTTAATTCTAAACTTCGGGATCTCCTCCCTTTCCATTATTCTCTGCAGTTTTTTCCTGTATTTTCCTGTTCAAGTGCCAAAGTGGCTGTTATCACTTCAGAATGGCCATTTATACCAATATGAATCCATGGCTGCTCATCTTCCATATGTATTTTAGCAAGAGTGGTGATGTGTTTTTCTGTGTCTGCTTTAGGGATGCTGTTCTGTTTGCACTTCTTTTCTTTTAAATAGAAGCACAATGTGTGTTCATCTATTTCAGTTTGCCATTTCTTCCTAGGATCCAAATAAATCTGCACGGATTGTTTTTCTTTTTCACTTTGCATTTTATCCTGACACATTAAAATAACGGTGACACTAGGCAGACAGCTATTCTGGAGATACACTTCCACTGCATCAATTGACTTCGCAACAGTATGGCATTCATTTACACTGCCATTTTGTGACTTTATTTTCTTAGGCATTAATGGTTTTTTGGTTAAAGACCACAGAACCCCATTTACCCCATCAATGAGTGGAGACAATCTTTTCAGGCAATCTGTTCCCATCAAGAATGGAATTTCACAAATAGATGTGATCAATACTTCCTGTTTCATTCTGTGTTTAACTATCTTTATGTCAACTTCAGTGACACCTTCAATAGGCACCTCCTCACCGTTAAAGTTATGTACTGGGCCTTCACTTTGTCTTACTTTGATCTGATTCTGTTGAGGTCTCCCTTCATTGATACTTTTTACCAATTCTTTGGACATAATTGTGACCTGTGCACCTGTGTCAATCATTGCAAATGTATTGACTTTTCTTCCACAGTAATGAATTTTTACTGATTTCAGAACTCACTTTTCTCAGACCCTTCTCACTCTTGGCGAAGCACATCGGTAAATGAAAGGACATTTTCCCTCCTTTCTGTCCATTTCCATTTGAGAAACCTTGCCCATTTCCCCATGTTCAGGGGTCATTTGGAGTGTGGCCACTGTTCGCCCTTCTGTCCGGGGATCATCACTGCAATTCTCCAACTGAATATGCATATAAACATTACCTGATAGGTAGTCATTTTCTAATTCCGGATATTTGTTGCTATTTGACATGATATCAGTCTTTTAATGTCTTCAATATTACATGGCTCAAATAAATCCTCAGGTGTCATGATCTCTGCTTCCAAAAGATCAGGACTTGCCCGACTCCCTTGGAAGCAGACCCATAACCCCGGTTCCGAGTGCCAGCCAGTCCCAATTGGGACCTTTTGGACCCTGTCCTGGCGCCAGTGGCACCAGGCTCATAAAGATGCCCAGTCCCAGCGCTGGAAGCGCCGGGCTCATAATGCTTGGGTGGACTTACCTGCAGCAGACCATGCTGCTTACTTACCTGCCAGTTGAACCCCTGATCCTCTTCTGTTTGGGACTACTTTTCCTGTTGGGTGGGGCAGGAGCCACTCCCTAGGTTCAGAACACTGGAACTCTTCTGGAAAGCAGGAGCTCTTTTCTTACCTAGGCGTGGCTGTGCAAGGAGACATCTAAGCACTACAGGAGGCTATTTAAACCACACCCAATGGATGAATCTTGCTTTGCGTTATTCTGCATTCTCTGCAGCAGAACGCTCATCGTGTCTTCTGCTTCTGATCCTGGACCTAAGGGAACAAAGGCTTACCATCCTGGAATCCAGTCTTCAGCAGCACCTGTAAAGACAAAGAAAGAACAGGTTAGCACTACGGTCTTCAGTGGCAGCGCATCTCTTACCTGGTCCATCGGCTGTCACCAACGCCTCGCGCTGCATTCCGGCATCTGAAAGACAAAGGCTTACCTACTCTTCGCATGCTCTGGAGGTCTTCGCACTGCATTCCGGCATCTGAAAGACAAAAGCTTATCAGCTCTTCGCACGCTCCGGAGGCCTTCGGCGCTGCATCCCGCATCTGAAAGACAAAAGAAGGTGCGTTTAAAGACATTGGGCAACTTTATTACTCACGTGCCATTACTCCTTCCCACGCCGAATCCAGTGGGTATTCCAGCACCCTTCAGCTTCTCTAAAGCTCCGAACTTGTACCTGCAAGATAAAAGGGACAGTTAGTGTGCATCGTGAAGCAGGCTACAAGCGCTTACTTACGTGCTTCCAGGCGCTTCTATTCTTCACGCGGGTTCGATCCTCAACTCTCATCAGCCCGCCATCCGCCATCGCCGGAACCCTGCAAAACAAGAGATATCATTACAAAAGACTTTTAAGACATTTGAAGTGCCCAGAACTTACCGTTCGTGCAGTTAACGACGGACAGCAGTCCTCTGAGGTCAAGAGGCCTGCACCCTTATCCAGTGAAGAAACTGGTTACGGCACCCTGCCCCGAGGCAGATGGAGAGCTTGGCGTTCACTTACCTAAGGTGAGGGCGTTAACCTTTGGGGTTCTACAGGAGAAGAGAAAGGGAAGAGGAGAGAGGCACCCAATAACCCCAGTTCATTAATCCCATATTTCTATCTGCAGACATCTTACTCTTCGAGTCAGACATACAGTGCACAGAGGTCCAGCCCAAAGAGCCAACCGTGTGTTACACATCACCTTTGAAGATACGGCATTCACCCAGTCAAGACCGGTGCCTCTGCGGGAATCAGGTGAGCGTTACATCAGGTGACTGATCTGTACCCTCCTTTTTAGTATTTATTCTTCCTGCCTGTATTTTATTAGCATCTTGATTGTCTAGGGAGGATGTTCTAACATTCACATCTACTCTCTCATCAGTTATTTTGTCAGTGCATAAGTTGTATTTTTTAAATCTGTCCTTGTTCCTTTGGAATTTTATGTTTTTCTCCTTTTCCTTTTTCATTTGTACAGATTTCCAACATTTGATTCAACGCTAGGTTAAACCAAACCTCTTTTTTATATGTGTTTGCAATCCCTGCCTCATGTTCAACTGCAGGTATTTTCGTTTTTAAATCATCAAGTAGTTCAGGGTTATTATGCAAAACTGGCTTGGGGGAATCTGTCTTTTTATCAATGCAGGTGTCATGAATATTTAGTCACTTATTATCAGAAGCCACCAGGTCACTTCTATGACCTTCTGCCCCTTCATTTGATGACTGTTTTTGAACTGTACAGAGGTTTCCTATTTGTTCAGCCAACATTTGTCCTCCTTGTGTGGGAAGCTCCCAGCTGTTTAAGTTTGCAGCCAGCGCTCACACCCACATGGAGTCCAGCAGCACCCCCGTCCCAGCTCTATCTGAACTCTACCCATCGCCCTATTCATTAGGAAAACTCTTCCTGTCTATCAATTGACATCAGCTGGCTGTGCCACCTCTAATCCCTACCAATCAGAATAAAAGAATGTGCCCTATACCAGTCCTTCTTTTTCAAAACAATGAAGATTTCAGCCCTGCAAAGCAACTGTTTCCGTTTGCATTCCTGCCAGTGGCATATTTCTGCTCTCCACGGAAAACACTACATGAAATGAATTTCAGAGAGTGCATCTCTTCATGGAAAGTGGATTTTAAACCGTGCATGTCGACCTGCATTAACATGTTATAGAGGCAGTTAATATATTAGTAGGACCATTAGTATAAGGTTAATTGATTATGTATTTCTAATGCAGTTCGCACACATGAAAATATCCAATTTGTAAAAATGTGCACCTATTCATTTTAAAATGACAGCACACTGTGCTAAAATGTTTTACTAAATGCTATGAAAAATTGCCTACTGGTTTTACTGAAAACTGCTTTGCACCTACTGTGCACCTATTTTGAAATGGCTGCATTTAGATATTGCATACTGCATACTGCCAGTAAATTCCCCAGTAAAATCCCCATATATATCCTTACAGCTCTCAACTCCACCTTGATAACATTGAATCCTTCTTCTGTGTCATTGGCTAGATGGATGAATTTAGGATTCTGAGGAGATAATCAGGGTAATTCATAGAATCCAGCGCACAAGTAGCGCACGCGGCTGGCGCACAGCGTGCGCCTGCGATAGTCTGCGCCAGGCACGTGCGCTAAAACAGATTTCCGCGCACAGCGTATTCATGGATTTCATGCTCCCAAACCAGCCGTGGCGCAGAGAATCGCAGCGAGCCTGCAGCAGCGCCAGTAACGCCCCCAAGAACGCCCTCGCGCAAGGAAAAGCCATCAAAATCGCCAAATCATCGCTAAGGGCTGCGCTAACCCTGGACCACTTCACAGGGCAGGCAAACAAGGAAAGCAAAGCGGGCAATCTTCAAATCAGGAGTACGCGGGAAGTTCTACACGCGACTAGGCAGGGAACGTGAATTACAGGGGTACGCGGGAATTATCACACGCGAACAGCCAGGGAACGCGTATTACAGGGGTACGCGTGAAGTAGAACACGCGATAGGCCAGGGAACGTGTATTACAGGGGTACGCGTGAAGTAGAACACGCGATAGGGCAGGGAACGTGTATTACAGGGGTACGCGGGAATTATCACACGCGAACAGCCAGGGTGCGTGTATTACAGGGGTAGCGGGAAGTTCAACACGCGATTGGCCAGGGTACGTGTATTACAGGGGTACGCGTGAAGTAGAACACGCGATAGGCCAGGGAACGTGTATTACAGGGGTACGCGGGAATTATCACACGCGAACAGCCAGGGTGCGTGTATTACAGGGGTAGCGGGAAGTTCAACACGCGATTGGCCAGGGAACGTGTATTACAGGGGTACGCGTGAAGTAGAACACGCGATAGGCCAGGGAACGTGTATCACAGGGGTACGCGGGAATCATCACACGCGAACAGCCAGGGTGCGTGTATTACAGGGGTAGCGGGAAGTTCAACACGCGATTGGCCAGGGTACGTGTATTACAGGGGTGCGTGGGAATTATCACACACGAATAGGCTGGGTGGGCCCTCACAGGTGTACCCTGTACACCCTCCACGGCCCCTGCAGGCAGCCCACAAAACAGGGGACTACCCTGCACACCTGATCATGTCCCCCTGCACCCCCATCCACCAGGGGCACCCTCCACCAGGCCCCCACCCATGTCTCCCACCACCCCCACCCCCCAGCAGTGCAGGGGCACCTGCCATCAGGCCCCCACCCATGTCTCCCACCACCCCCACCCCCCATCCACCAGGGGCACCCTCCACCAGGCCCCCACCCATGTCTCCCACCACCCCCACCCACCAGCACTGTGGGGCACGTGGCCAGCAGGCAGTCAGGCAGCAGCAGATGGCAGGTGGGAGCGTGCTCAGGGCTCTGGGGGACTGTAATTTGGCCTCCTGGCCACGAGCGTGGTCTTTCGTGTTTGAACGCGTGGACAGCCTGATAGGGAGTGATTTTGCACGTGAAAACCCCACACTCAGCGAATCGCGCGAAAACCCGTCACCAGCATATGTGCGTCTATAGTTACCTGCACGTGCAGTGTCAAAGCGTGTGATTGGTGAAAATGGATCTACACGCAGGAGTGACAAAGCGTGTGATTGGTGAAAATGGATCCAAACACGCAGGAGTGACAAAGCGTGTGATTGGTGAAAAGTGAGCTACACGCAGGAGTGTCAAAGCGTGTGATTGGTGAAAAAGGATCCACACGCAGAAGTGACAAAGCGTGTGATTGGTGAACATGGGTCAAGCACGTACACGCCGTAAGTGACGCTGTACGTGTGGGCCTGTACATAAGGTAGTGTAGAACACCATTTCCTTGTACGTGCTTTTCGTGGAGAGCGAGTGGGTGAATTCTGTACTTCTTGTCGTTTCACACGCGATTTACTTCACGGCGTTTCCAGTTCGTACTCCCTGTTACCTCTGACAGCTTTTTCTCTTTTTCCTCTTGTACTGGTTTACCTGGGCCTGTTCCCTCAAACAGTGTCCCCTTCTACTGTTGTCCTGTCTCCTCAGACAGCGTACACATCTTCTTTTGGCGGGGGTGTTGCCAACCAAACGCGCTCATTTTTCACGCTCTTTTACCTGGCAGACTGTGAGTCACGCACGTATCTAACTTCTGTGCTTGCCCCGTGTGTAGCCTACCCCTTCAGAGGTCATTCTAGGCTGCGTGTGACACGCATACGTTCATTGTGTTACTGGATGCCACAGCGTAGTGCAGGGTTTTCCATCAGCACACGTGGTCTAGGAGGGGTATTGTGCACGTCCCTTAACTTTTCTGGGGTGCCTGTGCGTTGCGTGACCCGTCATCTTTCCCCAGGGGTGTCATATAGCCTTGCCACTGCACTAGGGTACGAATACCATCTGGTACCCAACCCCTTTGACACCCAATTGCCCAGGACAATTGTGCACACCGACTCCCATACGCACAATAACATCAGTGCCATGGTTGGGAGGCGTGCAAGCCGTAAGGGTGGCAAAGGTGGCCGAGCCACACGTGGTGGCCGTGGAGGATCCACTAGGGGACGTGGTTGTGACTTGCAGGGTGCCCCTGTCCCCCCCAGTCTGGAGGACCAGTCAGGGACACCCATGCCCCCCCCCCCAGTTGAGGGTCATGTGGCTGATACCAACCCTGATCAGCCCTTGTCGGACCAGCCCATCGTGGCAGCAGACCTGTCCGAGGGTGATCCCATCGCTGACATCCGGTGCACATTGGTGTCATCAGGGCACGCGCATCTATGCCAGATAGGTCATCTGCTGGCCCCCGTAGCCAGGGTGTGGCTCCATCCACCCCACCTCTCATACACCCTGCCAAGACTGTGTCGGTCCTAGTTCATGCACCTCAGATCAGGCCTGACCCCATCCCACTACCCCCAATGCCTGCACCTACTCCCATGCTGAGTGTGCAATCCCACACACCCAGTACTGAGTCCACCACGGCTCCTGCCCCTAGTGTCCACAGCGGCGTAGGACACTCTGGATCCCCACCCCCTTCCAAGCGCAAGAGGAAGAGTGCACGTCCGGCACAGGCTGATTCCCCAGGCACGGCTGCACAGTCCGGCCCATCAAGGAAGCCAAGCTTCACAGACGCCGAACTGAATGCACTTGTTCAGTATGTGTCAGATCATGATAGGGAAATGGTCATTGTTGCAGGGTCCAAGACCACACATGCCAGACGCCAGGCACACTGGCAGACCATTGCTGACAGAATAAGTGCCCTTGGAGTAGTGAGGCGCACAGCTAGTGATTGCCAGAAGCGCTGGAATGACCTTAAGCGCAGGGCAAAGGATAAGCTGGCCTCAAGTCATGCCGCAACCTTGGTGACTGGAGGTGGGTCCCCAGCACAGGAAATAGAACTCACACCACACGAGTCCGTAGCTGGATCCTACGTCACCGAGGGACAACTCCAAGGTGTGGGAGATCACCCTGATTACAAGGCATCATCCGGTGAGTGCACATGCATGTGTGTATTATCCATGTGCATGGTGTGTGTGTGAAGCATTCATGTTGGGTGCCTGTCAAGGGGGTGTGTGGCAGAGTTGATAGTGGCACCCATGTGCCTCATCCAGTATGTTCAGTGCAACACCATCTGCCCACAGCACTATCCCAACTGGCAACAGTGCACATATGGCCCTACACCATGGAAGTTGCCCTTGAATTGTCATTTTGTCACTACATTGTTGCTCATACTCCCCTGTCTATTCATCTGATGTCTTACATACCATTCCTATACTTTCCCCCAGCCAATCAAGTTTCATCTTCACATGCCTGACATGCAATGATACCACATGCTAATGCGTCCTCTGTATATAAATGCCAACCAACATGCTGTCATACTGTGGATGTTGCCTTGACATCCACCTCCTACCTGTGTGCTTTGGTACCGTCTGGTTTCGAGCCCCATTCCCTCACACTCCATGCTGCTCTTCATGGTCTATCTTCCCTGACTTCTACAGTTCAGACCATCGTGCCCTACTCACGACACCTGCTTGCTAACAGTCAAATGAGGGCACCCTGCCCTCCAATGCGACCCACCCTATTGCTGACAAGTGCATCTGAGCCTACTCAAAGCCAACTCTCACTGACATCTGCTCATACATGCCTTTGCCTGTCCCATAGACCCTTCACATGGTCCCTGTCCTCTCTCCTTGCTCCTCTTCCACCATCAATGGTGGGACCCGTTGGGGTGTACTCCTGGCCTCCTTCCAATCCTCAGAGGCCACAATTGATGTGCATGGTAATGGGAGCATCTCAGTCCAAGGCCCTTAGGCCAACCTCATTCTCCTTGAGAAATGCTACCCACATCTCATCAACTTCCTTTCCTCTCCTGCTGTCCCCCCTCCTCTCTCCTCATCAATCCTGCACTGCCTCCCTGCACCCTCCCATGATCCTTCTCCGCCTCCCACTCCAACTCCTACACATGCTGCACCTCTGATCTCTAGCACTCCCCGTAAGTCCTCCAAGGCTGTCAACCTCCTCCACAATTACACTCCTTTCACTGCGGCTGCATCAGGCATTCCTCCGATATCTGTCACTTACATGAGGTTATGCACCTTGACATCCTTGGTCTCATGGAAACATGTCTGACGGCCAGCTCTGTCTGCATCCTTCACACACTCCTACCTGATGTTCAGGAGACCCTCTCCTTGGCCCGCCACTACTGTGCAGGGGGGGTGTGCCCTTGGCTTCCCTGAGGGTATTCCTGCCACTGTCACTCCTACTTAGACCTACTCCACTCTGGAATGGCTTGTGTGACGTCTCTCTCTACCACACCTTGACATTCACAAACTGTGCGTACTGTGTCTGGGAAAACTGGTCAAATGTACTACTTCCTTTCTGAGTGTCCTCACCTCTCCTCCTCACTCATGTCCCCAGACACAGAAATCCTCTTCCTTGTTGCTGTACGCATCCACCTGCATGCTTGTTGACCCCCCCACGTGACCTTTCTGTGACCTCAGCAACTCCCTCTCACCCTCTAGACTCCCGTCTGTCCCTACTCATTCTGCAGGGCACGCTCTTGATGCTCTGATCTCATCTGACTTTCCCCTCTCCGTCCATCTCTGCACTCCTCTCTCCTGGAGTGATCACATTCTCCTCTCCTCCCAGCTCACCCTCACCACCCCACAGGCAAAGCCACCCTCACCACTGTCACACACCTTCTTGGTATTCCAACCCATGAAGTGTGTGTCAGTCGAGGCTCATGCTGCCAAAATCTCCCCCCCATCCAGCTCCCCCTTAGGCTCACTCCCATCCTGACAGGGCCCACTCCATGCTCCACTCTATGTCAGGTACACTGGATGTCTTTGCCACGGTCATGACCACCTGTCTGAAGCCCCATGCCAATGCAGAGTCCTGGCATGACTCGGATCTTGTGAACCCAGACCACAGGTGCCGGGTGGCAGAGAGGGAATGTCCTGCATCATGCTCATCCTCTGGCAAACTGGCCTGCCACATGCTCCAAAGGCAATAGCGCCTCACCCTTTTCACCAAGATGAGATCCCCAATCCAAGGGCACATATCTGCGGCATGTGACAACTCTGCAGGACACATAGAAATCTGCAAGGACCTTGCCGAGCCAGATGCAGTGTGTACCTCCCCTGTCCCCTCCGAGCCCACAGCACTGCATGATTGTCTCTGTACCCCTATAGGCCACCCCCCCAGCACTTGTCTGCGCCTAACACCATCTGCCCTTGACGTTAAGTCCTACTTACCTTGTACAGCACTTCCAGCCGCCACTTCCCCTTGCACTTCATTGTGCCACCCACCCCTGCACTTGCGTGACATGAATGACACCAGCACCAGTAGGATTGTTGACTGGCATCCCCTACTGCCCCACCACCCCTCAGTGCTCCGCTGTACCTTCATAAATTTCTGGACCGGTGCTTCACGAATGCTATATGATTCCTTTACAGGTGATGGGGAGGTGGAATCTCATTGTTTACTGCATTTTGTTGATGTAGACAAGGCACTGTGCATTGTGGCCAATTTGGACTAGCAGATCCATGTACAACATGTCAACTTATTGATGTGATGATGCAATGTCAGGACCAGAGTGGTAGAAATCCAAAAAAGTTGCCCTCCTCTCCCTCTTCACTTGGTGGCTATGTCACATGCCATGTGTGTGATGGCATGTGCCTTTGACATGGCAATCACCGGCCAATGTGTGATGGCAGTGCTAGGCAGCATGGTGAGCAGGCGTTGCTCTCCAATCTGTACATTGTATGCCCTGAGCCTCCCCTACAGACCCAGTGATGGTGAATGCATAGGAGGTCTCCCAGTCATGTGGGACATGTGTCGTAGAACTACTGCCTCTGTTGTTCATCAGCCCTTGTTGCATGCCATGGTGCTAATGCCTGTTTCCATTTTTCTCTTTCATGTCTTTGCAGGGGACGAAGCACTTGTTGATGCTGGGGATGTGGTGGTTGAGCCGTCCCAGGAGGGCAACCCGGGCCGACCTTCCACAAGTGAGGGACGTGGTGTGTTTGTGGGTGAAAACCCACAAGTGCTGCAGGTCGTGCTGTCGAGGGGTGTCTCTGGGGGTTCCTCCCCCGAGCAGTATTCAGGTGTAGACTCGGAGGATGACACCTATGTGCAGTCGCAGGTGAGTGTTCTTGGGAGAGAATCTCCTCTGTCCGACCCTCCTGCAGCCGGGCCATTGCCCTCAATGGGGATGTCAGTGTCGGCAGCTCAGCCTCCGGTGGTTACGGATGCAGGGCCACACCACACAATCTCTGATCCTGTTCCTGGGGCTGCAGATCAGAGAGGGAATGCAGTCCTGCAGCCTGAGGCCTTGCCGGCACAGCAAGGCGCAGTCCGCCTTGCCCCAGGCAGGTGTGGTGCCCGTCAACATGGTGGCCGTACGCCACCTGGCAATACCGCTTGGGAGCAATCCATCTACGGTATGGCCAACCAACAGGCAGCATCATCCGAGATGATTGCACAGGCCATGGATAGGGTGGCCACTTCCATTATCCCCCCAGAAAGGCTGATGGAGCGACTGGAGCAGGCTACAGAGTCCATCTGCCAGGCACACAGGGAGGATATGTTGGCGTCCAACAAGGACAGGCGGGCGGCACTGGCGACTCTGCGGGAATCACTTTCCATGGAGTCCCAGCGCCACAGGGAAGGCCTGAGGGAAGAATTCCATCACCTCAGGTCGACCCTGTTAGAGCTTGAGGCTTCATCCCATAGAAGGACAGAGGAGCAGCTGGAGCGTCTGACACGGACGCTCTCGGCCGAGATGCAGGCAACTCGTGCGGAGGTCAGGTCATCCCGGAAGTTACTGCATGGGGACCTCCGCATGATTATAACCCAGAACCAGAACTACCAGACCCGCCTGCTTGCAGCCATGGAGGAGCAAACTCGTGCTTTGCGTGGGCTGCCTCCCATTGTCACACCATCTTCTGAGGCAGCTCCCCCACCTCCTGAGTCAGCTGCAGGGTCTGGCCAGAGCGATAGCGACTCATCTCCCACAACAGAGTAGCCGTGTGGGCCACGAGCCTATGGGGTGTTTTAGTTTCCCATGATCCACACAGGTGGATTGTGGCGTGCATCCTGTCCTCGGACCTCATAGGTGGCCCCCCCCCCCCGCCGGCCCTTTCATGGCCATTTTTTCTCAATTTTCTTTTTTCTTTTCCAAGAGTGTTGCCTTGTGTGGGTACCTGGGCATACACTATTGTGGCTGGGCACATGCAGGCTTGTCCTGAGTTTGGTTTCGATGCTTGGGTAGCAGACATCCACACCCCTCCTGCTTCCGTTTCCATGGGCTTGCAAAGGGTGTGCCCAAGTGACAGCAAATTACACGGTGACATTGGACTCCCATGAGCTGTTGGCCAGTCCATAGTCAATACTGTGTAGACATTCATAGTGTACATTGTTGTTGCACCTAACTATGCATGATGGTTTGATATGTGCCTCTACTTACATATGTTGCTCATGTTTTGCAGGTATTTCACACAATTCTTCACACGGGCATACTCTCTGGAGTCAGACTACATGTCGGTAGATGTGCACTGACACTTTTGCGTGGCGCCATCACTGTACATCTGGACGGTGAGGACATACCAGCAGAATCAGGTAATGAGACTACCATTGATTACATGCATTGTGTCTTGTTTGGGTGGGCTTCAGGGTGGGTTGGTGTGTAATTTGATTGAAATTACTCTTACACAGGTGTGTAGTAGTGGCTCCAGCGAGGTTAGCTGTTCAAGTGCGGCTATGTTCCATTTGGGGCACTGCTATTTGTGACACCGGTGTCATGTTGTGATGGCCAGTTTGTTTGCTCTCACATACCATGACATGGCGCCTCAGTGGCGGGACTGTGAAGGGAATGGGTGACATGGCAATGTTGTCATGTAGTGAATCGCCTGTGGCAATGCATATTTGATTGATGGAGTTGTGTCTTTTCGTTGTGATGCATTGCTGGTGTATGTGTAGGTAGGGGTGCACACATAGTGACACTTCCATGTTAACAATCTCAGGCTGATGTGTATCTGACAGTTTATTGTCAAGTAATTTTGTGACATTGTCAGGTAGTGTCATCATTGATTGTCAGATGGTATGTGCCAGAGCAGTGTGCACTAGCCAGCACTGTGATTCCTAGGTGAAGAAGTTGGCCACCAGTTGCGTACGGGCTGCCACCCCCCGTGCCCTTTCCCCTCCCATGCGCAGCGGGCGTGCATGTGGTTGTGGATGTGGGGGCACCACCATGTCCACGGGCAGGCCCCGGCGTGTTGCAACGTTGTGCAGGACACATGCTGCCACTATGATCCTGCACACTATTCGGGGAGCATATAACAGCTGCCCGCCAGAACGGTCAAGGGAGCGAAAGCGTGACTTCAGCACTCCGAATGTGCGCTCCACTATGCCCCGTGTTGCAATGTGGGCTGTGTTGTACCTTACCTCGGGTGGCGTGGTGGGGTTCCGGATTGGGGTCATCATGTGGGGGCTGATAGGGTAGGCACTGTCCCCTGCGGAGGTGGTGATGGGTATCATTAGTGGTGTTGTGTCATGACCCAGTATCTGACATGCATGCATGTGCAGTGGCATTCATGCTCACCAAGCAGCCATGTATCTCCATGCTGGCCAGCCTCTAGGTCCCGGCATAGTGTAGACATTCTGTAGATGAAGCTGTCGTGGGTGGACCCGGGATAGTTGGCATATACTGATGTGATTATTCCCTTGGCATTGCATACAACTTGCACGTTGATGGAATGCCAGTGCTTGCGGTTTCTATAGATGTGCTCTGTTGCCCTGGGTGGACGTAGAGCCACATGTGTGCAGTCAATTGCACCAAGCACTTTGGGGAATTGAGCCACACCATAGAATTCCTGGATGCACGTCCGCCTTTCTGCATGAGTCCTGGGGAGATATATGTGCCTGCGGACTGATGGCCGTGCAGTGATGATGTTCAAGACCTGGTGTAGGCAGCGTGACTGCGTGGCCTGTGACACACCACCCACTATGGCACTTGTCCGCTGAAAGGATCCAGTGGCCAAGAAGTGCAGTACATTCAGGACCTTCTGCAGGGGGCTGAGTGCTTGGGAGCACAGGGTGGGTGATGTGAGGTCATCCTCCCACTCACTGACCAGGTCCAGTATGATGTGTGCTGGAAACCTGTACCTCCCATACACCTGGTCATCAGGCATCCCGAATAGGCTGGTTCTGGGTGTGAATATTCTGGCCCTGACTCTCCTCCTCCTCCTCCTTTGGTAGCCCACTGCCACTGCTGCTAGGAACGGTATGTTCATCCTGGCATCTGGCTTGTTTATTGATAAGTGCGCAAATTAATGCCTTGCGCGTGTTCTAGGCGAGCGTGTGACCCTCGCACCCCTGGAATCTAGTTCCCACTCCAATAGCGTGTGGAAAATCCCACGCAGCAGGCATACAGGTGCGCTGACGTACTTGCGTGTGTAAGTGCCCGCGCACCCCTGAAATACACGTACATAGGCCAATGGCGTGTACGCGCACTTTTGGCCAATTACACGCGATGTAATACACGTACATTGGCCAATCGCGTGTACGCGCACTTTTGGCCAATTACACGCGATGTAATACACGTACATTGGCCAATCGCGTGTACGCGCACTTTTGGCCAATTACACGCGATGTAATACACGTACATTGGCCAATCGCGTGTACGCGCACTTTTGGCCAATTACACGCGATGACACTCTGACGTGCAGTATTTCCACGTGTGCTCCGTCATCACGTGCTGAGTGGGGAACGCCCGTGCGGATCACGTCAGACGCGCTTACGCGGTGAGGGACTCTGGTCCAATAGAATCGCGTATGCGTGCTGACGCACTTACGCGCTAAGGCCCTTTCCTCGGATTTCACGCTGACGTGCAGGAATTTCACGTGCCAAATCACTCCGTATCAAGCTGGCCACCCGAAAACACACGGAACACCACGCTCCTGCCCAGAAGGCCGAGTTACTGCCCCCCCAGTGCCCTGAGCAGCCTCCCACGTGCTATCTGCTGCTGCCTGCCTGCCTGCCTGCCTGCTGCCACCGTGCCCTGCCATTTGGTGCCTGCACATCAGCCATCTGCAGGGGTCCAGTTGCTGTGTCCACCCCTGCTGGAACTGAAGACTCCCAACTGGGATTACATCGCTCCACAGCCCAGCCCCAGGACCCAGTTGCCCACCCACACCTGCCTCTGGGGTTGCCATGTCGGGCACTTCGACATCTGGCACCAGTGGCAACCCCAGGCCAGAGGGGCAGAGGGGCACCAGCTTCACTGCCACCGAAGTTGGTGTCCTGGTGGAGCATGTCCTGGGGCAGTATGATGCCCTCTTTGGATCGTCCCGCGCCAGCAAGGAAGGACGGGAGAGGATCTGGGCCGACTGTGTGGTTGCCATCAACGCGGAGGGGGTGGCAACCCGCAACGTCCAGAAGATCAAGAAGCGCTGGGAGGACTTGAGGTCCAGGACCCTTGTGAAGGCCCGGCGCCTCGTGGAGGGGGGCCGGGGCCGCATGAGTTCCATCCAGAAGAGGGTCCTGGAACGCGTACGCCCAGCGCTCCACGCCCAGGTCCTTGAGAGGGAGGCCCGTCTGGAGTTGAGCGGTAAGTGTGCAAGCATTACTGTGTGAGACAGGGCATGTTGCGGTGTGCTGGTTCTATGATACTTGCCTGTATGTGTGCCATGGGCCATGTATGCATGTATGTGTGCAGGGACATCATGGTAATGCATGTGCGACTAGTGATGTGTGACCCACATGGTTGTTGCATGTGTTGAAATGTGGCATGGGGAGCCCTATGCAGATTTAGGACATGAGAGCATGCCAGTCTCTGTACCTGGACATGGATGGGGGTGAAGGATGGGTGCTGATGCCAGGTACATATATGGTAGCCATGTCTGTGTGCCTGACCTGCGTGTCTGTGACTTGTGCATGCCATGGATGCATGACACATGTGTGTGACAATGCACAGATTCTGTGACGCACCCAACTAACCCTTGTTTCGCCTGTGTTCGTTGTGTTTGGGGCCAGATGGATGTGACTGAGGTGAAGTGTGTGCATGTGATATGCATGAGCCATGATGCATGTGAGTTACATATCATTGAATGTTTCAAGAGTCAATTGGACATGCATGGAAATGTGCATGGCATGCACCATGCCTGTTACTGTGTGTGTTTTGCCTGGACTGACCCATGTGTTGTGGAGGGACATGATGGAAGTGTACTTTGACAGGGGTGCTCATCTGCTATTGCTTCCTGTCTAGGGGACCATTTTACAGTAGCCTGATGCTTGTGTCCTTTGTCTCCCTCTACGCAGCGGCTAGTGAAGAAGAGGGCGGAGACGGCGCTGTGGAGCAAGGCGGCGGGGATGCCCCCACGGCTCCAGCGGAAGGGGTGGGTGAGCCCCCACAGGGGCCTGCTACGGCGGGAGACGGTGAGGAGCCATCCAGGTTGGTGGTTTGCACAGAGGAGGAGGAGGCCGACACTGGTGCACACATGGGGCCTGGTGGGAGCATCCCTGCTGGTGCAAGTGGTGCAGTCCAGGGCCAGGGGCAGGAGGCAGCACAGGTCACCGTGGAGGTGCCTGTGCATGTCGCTGTCCCTGACCCTGTGAGTGCACCACCATGCACCAGCAGGGATGCCCCGTCCCAGGCCCGTCCGCAGGTAGTGGGGATGTCCATGTCAACTGACTCCCCTCCACCTGCGGCCGTGGGAACCCCTGGCCGCGTGGAGCAGGTCCTGATTGGGGTCGCGATGCGCACGGCTGTGATTCGTGATGACGTGCGTGCTTCCCGGGAGGAGCAGGCACATCATCACGAAGTGCACCGTGCCGACGTGGCCCAATTGGGATCGGCCATGTTCGGGGGGTTCCTGCATGTGTTGGCCAATCTGACGGCCCTCTCCTCCTCTGTGCAGGCTATCCACCGGTCGTTCTCCTTGCCGTCTTCCGGCCCAGATGCCACCATGGCCCCCTGTGGACCTGCCCCGACCAATGCAGCCAGCTCGGTGGGGATCCCATCCCTGCCACAGTTGGGAGTCGGAGGTCCAGCAGGGGTGGACGACACAGCAAGTGGACCCCAGCAGATGGAAGATGTGCCGGCATCATCGGGCAGGGCACGTGCACGACGGCGTCGGTGGTTACCATCAGCCTGGATGCCGTCGTGCTGGCAGAGGCAGTGGCGTCGGAGGCAGCAGCGGGCTCGACGTGGGAGGCATCATGGCTCAGGGCCATCAAGATCAGAGGGGCAGGCATCGGCCGGAGGGCAGGGCAACCCTGGCATGGCGGTGTGTTCCGTGTGGGAGGAGTTTGGCCAGCGGATAGGTGCGGAGCGGCAGCGGGCGGAAGAGGAGCGGCTCGCCATGGCCAGGGCGGAGATCTCCATGCGTCGGGCATTGAGGCGGGCTGAGTGCCTCGAGGAGGCTCGCAGGGATTTTGGTGAGCACATGGGGTTGTCCCTGCGAGACCTCGGGGCCAGGACAGAGTCCCGCCTCCAGGACATTGACATGGAGTTCGAGGATGCCCTGGCCAGCATCACCAAGTGAGCCGCAGGACTAGCCCGCTGCCTTTGTATATAGTTTTTTAGTTAGTTAGTGCTAGGTTTCCTTTATTTATTTTTATTATTTTGGACCGCTCGGACAATGGCCACTTTTTTGTACATATTTATTTTATTAGTTAGTATTAGGTTTCATTTGTGCTGTTGGGCTCATGGACCCTGGAACATTCCTGTATATATTGTTATATTTTGGGAGATACATTTTTTAATTTTTTTATTGTTTACACCATGACGTAATGGTTTTTCTTTGATTTCCTACTACATGGTTTTGCTTTGGACAAATTATATTGATTTTTTAATCCTTTGTTTTTTGGTTTATCATTTTTGTTCTCGGACATGGACCTTTTATTTACTTTGCCACATAGTTGTATGTTTTATTGGTTTACTTGATTTGTGTTTTTAATACATTTTTATATTATCTTACACTTGTGTTATTTTCTCTTTGGTTTCTTACATGTCATGATATGGGTTTTGACATTCACTTGCACCCATTGTGTATGTGTGTGTGACGGACATGTGTTCTTTTGCATACTTGCCTTTGGGGTTGTGTCATGTGATTGCATTCACTATGTGGGTGCATGCAATCCTTGCCTGGGTGTTTGTGCTGGGTATGCTGGCCATTACTGCCATGATTGTGTGTCGTCAGGACCTGGGGCCAGGGGGACATGGGTGGGGGCCTGCTGGCAGGTTCCCCACAGTGCTGGGGGTGGGGGTGGTGGGAGACATGGGTTGGACATGGGTGGGGGCCTGCTGGCAGGTTCCCCACAGTGCTGGGGGTGGGGGTGGTGGGAGACATGGGTTGGACATGGGTGGGGGCCTGCTGGCAGGTTCCCCACAGTGCTGGGGGTGGGGGTGGTGGGAGACATGGGTTGGACATGGGTGGGGGCCTGCTGGCAGGTTCCCCACAGTGCTGGGGGTGGGGGTGGTGGGAGACATGGGTTGGACATGGGTGGGGGCCTGCTGGCAGGTTCCCCACAGTGCTGGGGGTGGGGGTGGTGGGAGACATGGGTGGGGGCCTGGTGGAGGGTGTCCCTGGTGGATGGGGGGTGGGGGTGGTGGGAGACATGGGTGGGGGCCTGGTGGAGGGTGTCCCTGGTGGATGGGGGGTGGGGGTGGTGGGAGACATGGGTGGGGGCCTGGTGGAGGGTGTCCCTGGTGGATGGGGGGTGGGGGTGGTGGGAGACATGGGTGGGGGCCTGGTGGAGGGTGTCCCTGGTGGATGGGGGGTGGGGGTGGTGGGAGACATGGGTGGGGGCCTGGTGGAGGGTGCCCTTGGGGGGTGGGGGGTGGGGGTGGTGGGAGACATGGGTGGGGGCCTGGTGGAGGGTGTCCCTGGTGGATGGGGGGTGGGGGTGGTGGGAGACATGGGTGGGGGCCTGGTGGAGGGTGTCCCTGGTGGATGGGGGGTGGGGGTGGTGGGAGACATGGGTGGGGGCCTGGTGGAGGGTGTCCCTGGTGGATGGGGGGTGGGGGTGGTGGGAGACATGGGTGGGGGCCTGGTGGAGGGTGCCCCTGGGGGGTGGGGGGTGGGGGTGGTGGGAGACATGGGTGGGGGCCTGGTGGAGGGTGTCCCTGGTGGATGGGGGGTGGGGGTGGTGGGAGACATGGGTTGGACATGGGTGGGGGCCTGCTGGCAGGTTCCCCACAGTGCTGGGGGTGGGGGTGGTGGGAGACATGGGTGGGGGCCTGGTGGAGGGTGCCCCTGGGGGGTGGGGGGTGGGGGTGGTGGGAGACATGGGTGGGGGCCTGGTGGAGGGTGTCCCTGGTGGATGGGGGGTGGGGGTGGTGGGAGACATGGGTGGGGGCCTGGTGGAGGGTGTCCCTGGTGGATGGGGGGTGGGGGTGGTGGGAGACATGGGTCGGGGCCTGGTGGAGGGTGTCCCTGGTGGATGGGGGGTGGGGGTCGTGGGAGACATGGGTGGGGGCCTGGTGGAGGGTGCCCCTGGGGGGTGGGGGGTGGGGGTGGTGGGAGACTTGGGTGGGGGCCTGGTGGAGGGTGTCCCTGGTGGATGGGGGGTGGGGGTGGTGGGAGATATGGGTTGGACATGGGTGGGGGCCTGCTGGCAGGTTCCCCACAGTGCTGGGGGTGGGGGTGGTGGGAGACATGGGTGGGGGCCTGGTGGAGGGTGTCCCTGGTGGATGGGGGGTGGGGGTGGTGGGAGACATGGGTGGGGGCCTGCTGGCAGGTTCCCCACAGTGCTGGGGGTGGTGGGAGACATGGGTGGGGGCCTGGTGGAGGGTGTCCCTGGTGGATGGGGGGTGGGGGTGGTGGGAGACATGGGTGGGGGCCTGGTGGAGGGTGTCCCTGGTGGATGGGGGGTGGGGGTGGTGGGAGACATGGGTGGGGGCCTGGTGGAGGGTGTCCCTGGTGGATGGGGGGTGGGGGTGGTGGGAGACATGGGTGGGGGCCTGGTGGAGGGTGCCCCTGGGGGGTGGGGGGTGGGAGTGGTGGGAGACATGGGTGGGGGCCTGGTGGAGGGTGTCCCTGGTGGATGGGGGGTGGGGGTGGTGGGAGACATGGGTTGGACATGGGTGGGGGCCTGCTGGCAGGTTCCCCACAGTGCTGGGGGTGGGGGTGGTGGGAGACATGGGTGGGGGCCTGGTGGAGGGTGCCCTTGGGGGGTGGGGGGTGGTGGTGGTGGGAGACATGGGTGGGGGCCTGGTGGAGGGTGTCCCTGGTGGATGGGGGGTGGGGGTGGTGGGAAACATGGGTGGGGGCCTGGTGGAGGGTGTCCCTGGTGGATGGGGGGTGGGGGTGGTGGGAGACATGAGCAGGTGTGCAGGGTCGTTCCCTGTGGTGTGTGCTGCCTGCAGGGGCCGTGGAGGGTGTACAGGTAATGCCTGGGAGCACACAGCCAATTCGCGTGTGGAACTTCCCGCGCACCCCTGCAATCCACGTACACGGCCATATCGCGTGTGGAACTTCCCGCGCACCCCTGAAATCCACGTACCCGGCCATATCGCGTGTGGAACTTCCCGCGCACCCCTGCAATCCATGTACCCTGACTAATCGCGTGTGGAACTTCCCGCGCACCCCTGAAATCCACGTACCCGGCCATATCGCGTGTGGAACTTCCCGCGCACCCCTGAAATCCACGTACCCTGACTAATCGCGTGTGGAACTTCCCGCGCACCCCTGAAATCCACGTACCCGGCCATATCGCGTGTGCAACTTCCCGCGCACCCCTGCAATCCACGTACCCTGACTAATCGCGTGTGGAACTTCCCGCGCACCCCTGTAATCCACGTACCCGGCCATATCGCGTGTGCAACTTCCCGCGCACCCCTGCAATCCACGTACCCTGACTAATCGCGTGTGGAACTTCCCGCGCACCCCTGCAATCCACGTACCCGGCCATATCGCGTGTGGAACTTCCCGCGCACCCCTGAAATCCACGTACCCGGCCATATCGCGTGTGGAACTTCCCGCGCACCCCTGAAATCCACGTACACGGCCATATCGCGTGTGGAACTTCCCGCGCACCCCTGCAATCCACGTACCCTGACTAATCGCGTGTGGAACTTCCCGCGCACCCCTGAAATCCACGTACCCGGCCATATCGCGTGTGCAACTTCCCGCGCACCCCTGCAATCCACGTACCCTGACTAATCGCGTGTGGAACTTCCCGCGCACCCCTGAAATCCACGTACCCGGCCATATCGCGTGTGCAACTTCCCGCGCACCCCTGCAATCCACGTACCCTGACTAATCGCGTGTGGAACTTCCCGCGCACCCCTGTAATCCACGTTCCCGGTCATATCGCGTGTGCAACTTCCCGCGCACCCCTGCAATCCACGTACCCTGACTAATAGCGTGTGGAACTTCCCGCGCACCCCTGTAATCCACGTACCCGGCCATATCGCGTGTGCAACTTCCCGCGCACCCCGGTATGCATGCACACGTTTATTTTTTCTCTCAGCGCGTGTCTGTGTTTGTGGGTACCCCTTTGTACGTCATTTGTCCTAGAGGGCCACAGTATTGGACATTGATCATGTCTGTATATAGGTGCTATTTGTTGGCGCACCTTTTAGCGCACATTTCTTGCAGGCGCAGAGACGCTACCGCCTGCTTTCTTGTGGCGGTCGTGTTTTTGCCTGTTTGTGCCTGTGCGCTGCTTTGAGCGTGCGCTTTTTTGCCCTATTCTATTCCATGAATACGTGTTGTATGCGAGCGTGTGGGCGTTCCGCGCACTTGCCTCCTATACTTCCCCGTGCCGCCCACATTCTTCCCCATTCCGAGTGTTGTGCCCCATTTTATTCCCCATTCCGAGTGTCCCGCCCTGTGTTCCACCTACTTTAGAGCTGTGCGCTGCGCTCGGAGTGATAGCGCAGTGGCCGTGGCGCACGACGTTGGTTGACCTGTGCGCCGGCCTGCGCCGCGCGCTTTTTTCAGCGCACGTCCTCTGCTTTTCTTGCGCACGGACTTCCATGAATCGACGTGCGCTGGTTTCCCTGCGCTTTTCGCTAATTTTCGGCGCAGCGCACGTATTGGCCCCTCTGCGCCGGGATTTTCGGCGCACATTTATTCCATGAATCGGCCTGATAGTTTGATGACCTCCGTTTTCTGGATACAGTGCTTTGTAACTGTTCTTCGGATAGAATGTCATATGCAGGGGGGTTTTCGGTCATTGATGGGGTGCCTGTGACATCTTTGTTGGCACCCTCTCCCCTCGGATGTGGCTATCTGGTATCACCATCAGGGCTGAGCGCAGTGTTGCCTGAGCGCAGGTGCCCCTCCATGACTGTGGAATGTGCAAATACACCAGTTTGCCGCATACCCAGTAAGTATCCATTAAAGCTGCTGTTCCTTTTTTCATGTCTGGAATGATGACAGTTTTGCTAGAGTTCTTATTTGTTCCTGAGGGCACTTTCCCTTCTCTGTGGAAACACAGTTTGTATGATATTTCACGCTGCAACTTGATCGGTCTCTCAAGAGCTGTTACCCACCTTAGTTTGGCGATGTGCTGAGACCAGATTGGTGAGTGCATGTGCTTCTAATCCATTGTAGCTTTTTGTCCGACAGTCCTTGCAACGCCTCTGCCTTACACGTTACTTATTCTTCTTGCCACTTGTTGTCAGAAAACATTGTCCCTTGGATCATGAAAAAAAGGTTCCTTGATGCAGATTACTCCTTGAGGCTCGTTGTAGCAGTTTTTTATTGTCATTCTTCAGCATCTGTTGTGTAAAAGTGTGTGCTTGGTAGGTGCTTTTGATTCTACACAGTGCAAGGTGGATTAGACATGGGGCCTCCGCAATAGGCGCCTCCTGTGGTAACAACACTTTAGAGATCCCCGAGGCATGGGGAATCAAGGAGCACACATAGCAGCTTTTGTTGATAGCTTGCTTCGCCATTGTACTCATGTCTGCGTACCATTTGTTGGACTGATCTGGGTGTCCTGGGTCTTCTACTGTATCTAAACCTAAACCATGATATTCATCATAACCTTTCCGTCCCGCCCCCCTTTTCCGCCTCCTGCTCCCCCCTGGACCACTTTGGATTTCTACTAATTTCTGGTATCGGATTGGGAATATTCGAGGTATTACATTCGCTCCCCTCTCATTACTTTGCTGTCAACCTTTTTTACCATAAACCGGAGCGGGTGTTTGTGCTTCATCATTTACATAATCGTTGCTTGAGGTAGCTTGTGTGGTTGTATATAGATCATCATATGGCAATGTAAATGCATAAAGGTTGGGGTCATTCATCTCATATATGTTAAATTCATCCTCATAATAATCAGCTATTGAATAGTTCAACAGTGCAGCTCGGAAAGTTTTACTCTTGTGTAGGTTAGTGAGGTTTGTAGGAACATTGTGAGCCCATATTAGCTTAAAATATAAGAAAGATATTGCCCAGTATAATGCTAAGCCAAACAATAGCGTGAAACACAGAATTCCAAAGAAACAAAGCCTGCAGTCGAAAGAATACATCCTAGTGTTGCTAGAATGTTTCCTATTACTATTTAATGTGGAGTCGCTGGCATTGAAGAGCCTCGTTTCTGCCATCTCTGTACCTACAGAGTGAGATACAATTGGGTTAAGCACACACTGCACATTTAACTTCACGTTGCATTTATTTTCATAGAAATACTTTTTACGTAATCACCTTCATTTTATCATACTCATGTTTACCATATTATTAGAGAAAAAGAGAGAGAGACTGAGAGAGTGAGAGGGAGCAAGAAAGAGAAAGAGATAGAAAAACCAGAAATCAGTTAATTCCTGTAATTGCAGACATATGTGTTTTTACTTTTTGTGAGTACCACTCAATTTTATATACATTTGTTTCTTTGTTTTATGTACACCATTTTCTTCCATTTGTGGCTCTGTTTAATTTCTCTACATCATTATAAAGCAATGTTTGCGTTGTTCTTTCCTCAACATCCCCTTCTCCTTCCACTACAACGCTATCATGTGCTTTTCCGATCCAGTTTTTCAGCCCATTTACTTTCACGGCAGTGGCCGTACAATATATAACCTTATATGGGCCATGAAATCGTGGAGCATTCCATCGCCGTACAAAGCTGCGGACATACACCCTCTACCCAGGCATGAGTTGTATATTTGGCTCCTTCCAGAGTCACCGTGTCAATTTCACTTTCCCGTGTAAAGGGCAGAGCCATTTGTTTGGCTATCATCCTGGCTGCTCTAGTCAACTTCCTTAGGTAATCTTGGAACTCTTCACCCAGTACCGTGGCTGTTCGGTGTGCATCTGATATTCTTCCTAGCGGTGATATTGGGGTGTGCATGCACCTTCCTGTCACTATTTCGTGGGGTGACAAGTGGTGGTCTTTGCTAGGCTGGTTTCTCAATTCAAATAGTGCCAATTGTAAGCTGTAGAGCCAGTTTTTCTTTTCGGTGTGACACAATTTCGACAATCTGCTTTTGTGGAGGCAGTTGATTTTTTCCAACTTGCAGATGATAAATCAAACACAATTTGTGTTTTATCCCCAGCAGCGCAGTCACTGCTTTGAATAAGTCATTGACGAAATTCGGCCCATTGTCGGATCGTATGACGTCACAGATCCCTTACCGGGGAAACACTTCCCTCACTAAGAATTTCGCATCCGGGTGGGCTCAGGGTCCCGCTTCCACCCAACACGAGAAGGGGCATACCACCACAATCAGATATCATGCTCCATTATACCTTTCTCCCATGTCTGCATAATCAATATGCTGTTCACGGAATGGTCCGATGGGGCGGGGCAGTGTTCCTCTCCATGTTCTCAAAGTTATTCCTGAGTTGTATGTCTGACAAGTTGAACATTCTATCACCATCTTTACCACATGTTCCTGTAACCCTGGCACAAACCAATTTTCCTGAATGGCTGCTGCTATGTGTTGTTTTGCAGTGTGTGCAGAGAAATGTAGTTGCTGGAATGCTATCTCTAATAACTCCACAGGCATTACTACTTTTCCTGTACAATTTTGTCGCCAGAGGAGGTCAGTGGATGACTGGGTACACCCTCTTTTATTCCAGAGTTCCTATTCCTCAGGTGGGGCCCGTTTTTGTAAGTTGATTATTTGTGAAATTGGCAATGAGTTATAACTGTCATTTTTCTCTTCTTCCACACTTCTTTTTATTATGAATTCCCTTTGTTCCTCTCTTTCTAATTATGCTGCCTCTTTGGCAGCAGGTCCGCTGCCGCGTTACCCAAGGAGATTACATCATTATTGTTTGTGTCGGCCTGGCATTTAACCAGGACCACCATCATTGGTTCTGTTAAGGCTTTTATCAGCTCTTTTAGAAGCTTGGCATGTTGTACCAGGGACCCATCTGCCCTCCTGAACCCTCTCCTCCCCCATCGTGACAATCCCCTGTGCACTGTTGTGGTCCTGTAAGCTGAATCTGTGTAAATAGTTACTTCACACCATTTTGCTGTGTGTAAGGCTTCAATTAGTTTTGTGCTATTGTCTCATATTCCCCTTCTTCCATCTCACTACTGCTGCCCCTATGTGTTTTTCCCCTGTCTCTGAGTGTATTGACGCTGATCCATCTACAAAATGCACTTCTCCTTCCACCACGGCATTCGGGTTTGCTTTGGGCATGCCATCATCTTCCCCCTTGTATGTGGCACAGTCATGGTTTTGCATATCTTCTGTGGTACATGCCTCTGTGAGGAACGTAGCTGGGTTTACTGTTTTGCACCACACTATGTGTATATCTGGACTGGAGAGGATGATCTCATATGCTGTGGCTATCTGTGTTGTCAGTGTGGATTTTGATCTTTCAAGGATGGCAAACAATGAATGTTCAAGGAACAATGTTACTGAACATCCCATTACAATTGTGGCGCTTTTCTCAATTGCGAACGCGGCGGATGCAAGAGCCTGTTTGTATGCAAAGTGTCCCTGCATTACCGCATCAAGTGTTCTGCTGTAGTATGCTAGAGGCTTGTGACGTTTTTTGTGTCAGTACTTCTGTCATCAGCATTCCATCACAGTGTGAGAACAGTTAGAACTCACGGTCATAATCAGGGGTCGCTAGAATGGGTACTGTTGAAATTAAGTCATTGAGTGCGTCAAAGGCTGTCCTAATTTCTGGGGTCCATGTGAGTGTCGTGTTTTCTTTCTGTGCTTCTTTTAGTGCATGCAATAGGGTTTTGTGTATACTGAATAGTCCAATATCCAGACTCAGCAGTAATTGCACATGCCCAGAAATGTTTGCATTTCCTTCACTGTGCTTGGTTTGCTGACTGCGTGCACTGCTGCTCCTCTGTCTGGTATTATTCTCTTGCCATCTTTTGATTTGAGTTGACCCAAGTACAACACTTCAGTTAGACAGTACTGTGATTTTTGTTTATCTACTTTGTACCCATTGTGGGATAGCAAGGTAAGTAATATTATTGAATAATTCCAGCACTGTTCCTCATTCTCTACGCAAATTAGCAGGTCATCCACATATTGGGCCTCATTACGACCCAGGTGGTAAGTTACCGCCTGGGCCGTGACTTTACCACCATGGCGTAAACTATGTTTACGCCATGGTGGTTGGCGGACTTACCTCCCCATTCCGACCTTGGCGGGGCGGTAATTCCCCAATCCCCATTTACCCTTCCCCATTCCCATTTTTGCCCCATAGGGCATAATGGGAGTGGGGAAGGCGTTAATTACACCACCGTAAATTACGGTGGCGTAATTAACTCCATGGTCCCTTAGCGCCATGTATTTTAACACCTGCTAAGGGACCTCGTACTCAGGCGGTAAGGGTCGGCGCTGTTAACGCCGTCGTAAAACCCTTACCGCCTGAGTCGTAATGAGGCCCATTGAATAACAGTGTTTTTTGTGTCAATGTTCCCGAGGTCTTCATGTAGTATTCTGTCAAAGATACTTGGACTTTGGCAGTATCCCTGTTGAAATCGGCAATGCTTGTATTTTTTTTTCTCCCCAAGGTAAATGCGATTAGGTATTGAGACTCTGGGTCCTGTGGTAGCGAGAAAAACACATTTTTCAAGTCTACCACTGTGAAACATGTCGCTGCACAGAATGGATGCACTGTTTGGGACAAGTGGAAATTCCTTTTATATGATGTCTTTAAGTGGCCTTAAGTCCTGGATCATCCTCCAGGCCCCGCCATTTGCTTTTTTAATTGGATAAATGCAAGTGTTACAGGGTGAATTTGATGGCACGATAATCCCATGCTCCAATAGGGTATGTATCATTTCTTGTATCCCCTCCTCTGCCTCTCTTGATAGTGGGTATTGTTTTACACAGGGTAGCATTGCACCTGGCTTGAGCTTGATTCTAATGGCAGTTACTTCCTGCAGGAGTTCTACATCATGGGGCCCTGTGGTCCACAGTATGGAAGGTACTTGTTGCATGTCCTGTTAGAAAAATGCCGATGGTTCAGTGACAGTGTCCATGAGGGGTGTTGTCACTTGTCTGTGTTGAATCATTATCTCGCACGGAATGGAAATCTCCATTATTATATCTCCGTCAGTGTCATTGTCAGTGAACAGCTCCTCATCTGATATGTCATGTAGTAATACATTGGGGTCTATGCATAGCACTGTCCGCCACTCACACCCATGCATGTCCATTCCTATTACCGCAATTTGTCGCGCTGATACTTGTACTCCATGTAGATCTATGGACACTACTGACCCAGGCACCACTTCAGGAGCTTCCAGGGGGTGAAATACAAATTCTGATGGTACTCGCTAGTCTTGGCGCATTATCTCCAGCACTACTCTCGTCAATACCTGTATCCCTTGCACAAACATGTCTGGGTCAATGGGTATCCCACAAACTGTTGGTTCATTGACTTGTGTGTGTATTAACAACATGGCCATCATTGGCACATGTCCCTGGCGTTGAGCAAACTATTCCTCTTTCTGTAAAGGAAATGCTCATATTAGGCTTGCTGAGGAGGTCCCTCCCCAACACATTTATGGGCAAATCTTCATAATACAGCAGGGGTGCCCGCACTGTTTTTCCCCCTACTGTTACATCCAAATCTTCAGTGTATGGAACCTCAACCACCGCCCCAGAAAATCCTTGCGTCTCAATTTTTTTATTCGAAAGCGGAAACCGGCCTTCTTTCAGACATGATTTTTCTGCTCCGAGTCCATCCTAAAGATGAACTGTTTGTTTCCTATCTCCGCCCCTACCAGTGATTCCTCATCTGCTCGGAGGTTTGTCGATTGTAATGCACACGCAAGTGCTCTCTGTGGGCTGTCCTATGCTGGGTGTCTCATTCTTTCTCAATTGTGGAAAACATTGTCTCCCATTACTGCTGTCCCCCTGAATGGTGCCAGTGCGCCATTTGCTGTTGTGATGAATGGGTTGCTGTGTGAAGGTGTCATATGACTTTGTGATGGTGGGTGTTGCTGTGCGCCCTGCAGGGGTGCTCTGTGTTCATATGCATTCCAGGATCTGCTTGCTCTTCACATCTATATCCACCTATCGGCAAGCCATAGCGGCTACCTGGGTGGGGGTGGCCATACTTTTGTTCATTTTGGTAAGGCGTCATGGGAAGATTGCAACATTCTCTTGAAAAATGACCCCACCTACCACAATTTCAACACTCTCCTTGCCCTCCTCCTCTGGCCCCTGACTTCTATACACCCCTCTTGATCCTCTGTACCCACCTCGTCCTCCTCTTCTGGCTCTTCCTTGCCATTGTGGCCCTCCATACTGCTCCTCGCCAGACCATGGTTCCTGTCCATTTGCTGCTCAGTTTGCTGCCATTCTTGCCTGTATTGTTATTGGCCCCTCTTCTCCAGCTCCCAGCCGTTCTGCGGGGAGGGCGGCAGCTACTGCCGCGACCTTCACCAATTTCATTTTCACTAATTTTGTCTCATCTGCCAACCTTTTCTGAACTATCTCTTTTTCCTTCTCATTGCTCCCCCTACAATGGTGTACTATGATGTTCTGTATTTCTGGCAAGCCATTGGAGTCTATCCCTGCAATGTCATCTAATGGCTTCTGTACTTCCTTTGGGAGGCCCCTGTTAATTTTGAAGTACAAAAGGGAGGTGGACTGATCCCAAGCCGTACCTGTCTCTGCCCTCCACATATCCTGCACCCGAAGAATATAAGTCGCAGCATTTTCGTCCTCCCCCAGGATGCAATGCATTACTGACTGCAAATCAGGAGTGTCAGGGAATGTGCTTCTCAGTGCATCCCATTCCCAGGCCCTCACAGTGTTAAATGATGCTCCATCATGGCGGTCACATTCCAATGTTATCCCGTGCAACCCCGCCTTCATCCACAAAATGCGTATATTCATTTATATCCATTTACTCACTCCCCCTGAAAGTGGAGGTAATGTTTTCAATAGGTTTGCTTTGTCCATCTGTGCCCATGGGACATAATGTGGCCTCCCTGCTCCTTTATGTATCAATGGCATCTGCAACTTGCTCTTTCCTTTTCCTGCTCTTACCTCTGCTCCCTTTTTTCGTGCTACCGCCACTCTTCCTGTTCTATTTCTTAGTCTCCCTTGGTGCCACCCTTCCTCTTCCCCCTGTTCACCAAGCACTGATCCTATAAGCAGAGACGCCCCAACTGACGCTTCACCAGTTCCATTCCCCTCCCTGGCTTCCTCTAGATTGCTCCAGTATTCTTCCTCCATTTCTGATGACACACTTTCTTGCCCCATACTCACCTGCTCCTCCCCTGGTCTACTTGTATTATTCTGGCTATTCTGGCGGGGGCTTTATTAATGCGAAATTGAATCTCCCCCTTTTTCAAGTCATCTCCCATGTTTACTGGGCCGTCCCTCTGTAAGAGAATACTTTGTTCACATATCCCTCTAAACCGTGTTAGTTTTGCTTGTGTCATTGTTAATCGTGTTTCTAGATCCTGTGTTAGCTGTTCTATATTTAACGAAGGGATGCCCATCTGTCTGAATGATCCTTTTGGATTGTATGGGGGTGGGGCTCTTGCTGGTGACATGGGGGTGTGCTTGGCATTGGTATATACACAGGGTCACTATATCGCTCTAGAGGTTTCGTTAGCATTGGGTATATTCTTGCAGTCTCAGTTATCTTTTCCTTACTTGCCCCTCCTCCCTCACTGCTGTTCATGTCCTGGGGTGATGTGCCTTGGCCCTTATTCTTACTTGGGGGTATCTCTTCGAATAGTCTCCACAAGTCCAACACTTCTCTTCTGTTCGGGAGCTGTTTGCCTTTATATTTAATGGTCAAGTATGTTGCTACTATGTCTAGTATTGACTTTTCTAATGATCCACCTTCAGGCTATTGCTGGGGCATACCTTCCCCTTTCCTTTCTGTATGCTACTGCTTGTGGTATTTTTTTTATTTTTTCACTATACCCTGCTGAGATCTGACATATATGCATAAGTGGCATTTCTGCCCCCATTGTGCCTCGTTCGTTCATTTGTGAGTGTGAGTATGAACAATCTAGTACCAATTTTAACCAATTTCTTAACAACAAAAACACTTTTGTATTCAACACATTTATAGCAATGCTTTTCACAAGGCACTTTTCCTTAGACCTTCAAACACCATACTTTATACATTGCAAACCAAAAATTGAACAGGACATTGGCCACTTGACATGTAATGCACAGTTTGACATGCACAACATAGATCATACAACATTGAAAAAACGTGATACATGAACACTAAAACATGGACCCTGTCTGCCTGCTGTCCCCTATTTCCCCCATACTGTTATTACACCCAGAATCTCACCCCTATCCTGGTCCCTTCTGGACCACCCTTTAAGAGACAAGAAAGTAAGAAGGAAAAAATAAAAAGTATTTCTAAAAACTACTCTTCTCTTTACTCAAGACTCTTACTTTGTTCACGTTGTCACCTTTTAATCTCTGTACTAGTCGAGATAGTACTACGCGATGCCGCCTTCTACCGCCCCGTGGAGCTGGGCTCCTGTACCTCTGTTCACCTCTTAACCTCTTATAAAATCCTAATGGCCCTATGCAAATGAAAAGGGCAGTAAAGAAATGTTCCCCCGGTTCAAAGAAAAGTCGCCTGCTTCTATCCCCAACATATATATTCAACACCCCTCTATCTGACTCCCTTCCTGTTTCCCCCCTCCACCTTCTGTTAGGATCTCTCACACTTGATACTCACATGTCTGTATTGATCTTAGAGCCTCCGGACACAGTCTGTCAAGGTGCTGCCTCACACTCAATGGAGACGCCCGGCTCTGGCGAGCGGTATGGTCGGGTATTTGCAAATCCGGGACCCGTGGAACATTCTGTCCTAATGTGTGCACTTATAAGGGTACCAGTTGCTGTAGACAGGCAGCCTTGACACGGGGCGCCCTGGTTCTCGCCGCTGTGGCCGCGGGACTTCTCGTTCCAAAAGGAACAATAGAACGCTATTGCGTCGGGGTCACCAAATGAAAGCTGGCATTCCCTACACTTACAGTGAAATAACCAAATAAGAGATACTAATGGACAAACCACAGTAGGGAATGAGACCAGGATCAAGTGCAAGTGAGTTAAAAGTTAAGTCTACCTATAAAGTTAAAATGGGGCACACAGAGCACTCTACTACTCCGAGAGCGCTCTGCCAAAACAACGAGAGATACACATTGTATTGCAAAAACACATCATCTATGACGTGTGCTATAGAGGGTACAATCACTAACATTCATTGGACAAAGGGGATGATGCTCCAGGGCTCAAACCTGGCTCTACGCACAGAGTGAAACCCAATAAAAACCTCACAAACAAAAAATGGCAAAAAAAGACTGGGCCATTTTGATAATGGGTGCTATATATATCATGACCACTGTGAGGGGGCACAAGTTGTGCCACAAGCAGGCTCCCACCAGAACCTTGAGGGTCTTAAAACCACTACAAAAGGGCTCCTGGAGCCAGTCCTGGTGCCTTTGGCACCAGGCACATATATAGGAAGGAAGGGCTGTTCAAACTAGGTCCCATTTATGTACATAGACCTTTAAATCCAACATGAAAGCACCCACACAGTCTAGTTCTAAGAACCAAGTCATGCGGTCTAGTGTTTTGGGTATGGTAGTCCTGTAACTACTTTCCCTGGTACTACTTTACCTGGGCTATATAAACCACACCCTGACCGCAGAACATGCTTCGGGTTATTCTGCAACCATCAGAGTGACGCTCACCGTGTCCAGCTCCTGGTCTTTAGCATCTTTCTGTAATCCTGCAAGAACAAGAACAAGATTATTCTGTCTTACTTGAGAAAACACCATCCAGCACTCAGCATGTCAACTGGGCTGCAATCTGTGGAAACCGAGAGAAGAAGAAACATCACTCACCTGTGAGTACTAGCTTAAGGACTTCCGGCAAACCGCTACCACAGCTGCTGTTCGAACATTGCGACCTGCAATAGCGAGAAAGGGAAAAACAATATTAGAACGCGCGCTTCCAAAACATCGAATTCCATCAGTCTTACCTGAATTCACTTGCGCTACGCCACGCTTCCATCTGGAGCACCACAGCAACATCTGCAAAGGAAAAGAGACATATTCAGGTTCGCTTTCAATATTAAACAACCGCACAGCACTGTACTACCTTAACGGATTCCAGGGGCCTGTTTTATTTTCATTGCGCTCTCATCTACTCGCAGCACCACAGCAGCCTGTGAGTAGAAGAAGAATAAAACACAGGTTAGCTTCAAAAGACAATAAAGTCAATGCCCTTTGCGCTTTCTCTTACCTAGAAACGTGCCTCTCCCTCCGGCACGTCAGCATCAATACCTTTGCACCCGAAGAGAAGGAGATAAAAAAAAATAACGAATTCCCACCATATACAGAACAAAGATTTACAATTAACAAGCCTACCTGCCTACCAGCCGATTCGGGTCACGGCAGGCCTGGGCCCAAGGAAGGCGTACTGCACCAGTGAAGCAACTCGGCAGCTCGCCAACAAACGTCAAGCGCCCCTACACAAGAAACGCAGGACGGATGCAACTACGCATCCAGGGTTCCAGATCTCAGACAGATCTCAGAGCCTTCCAGACGCCCCCGGGGATATCAGGTGAGCGTAACATATACTGCAGCTGAGGATTCAGCCTGCGGTAGAAAAGCACAACGGTAAGAAAATTAAATCACTGAAACCAGTCATTCAAAGTAGTGAGGGTAACATAAAAAACATTACATGAGAATGTAGGATAAGGTGCTACTAGGTGACCCCCCAGTACTCCACATAAAATGGGTTGTGCTGGACCTAGCAAAGAAAAAAAGGAAGTAAAGTCAATTTCACTTTACTGGTCTTGGGAACTGTAGTTGACACAAGAAAAAGTATTTAAACCTTATGCGAAATCTAAAAGATTTCTCGGTGACACTGCACTCAAGGTGCTGTGTGTCACCATACAAAAAGTAGATGCGTATAGAGTTTGTCAGACTCCTAAAACAGCGGAAACACATAATCCAAATCTGGTCAAAAAACATGAGAGAGTGAGTAAAAAGGTCTCACTCACTCCAGGGTTAAAATTAAAAAAGTCCTAAAGTCCAGAAAAAGAGCTAGGGGTCTCTAAGGTTGAAGGGAATTAGCACAGACATGAGAATTCTGCCCAACACCCCATATGCTTTGCATGAGGTTCACTTTGAACACCATGTAGCACTTTGAAACATGACTGGATCATCAGCCCAGCACTATCATTTATATAAAATTTAATTTAAATAAAATACCACACTGTTTGATTTTCAAAAGAACTTTAACATTCGCAGTGCTCTTAATTTTTATCTCCCTGGGTGCTTAGCAAATCTAACAATGTTGGGGCACAACAAACGTCTAACAACACAACACTTTTTTTTTAGATTCATGACACCCTTTTTCATTCCCAGGGCCTCATCACAACTTTGGCGGTAACCCTTAAATCCGGCGGTCGCGCTATTACCGGCGGAGTTAAGGGTCTGCCAAATCAGGGCTTTGGCGGATTTGTCCCCAGCTCTGAGCTGGGGGGAAATCCACTGAAAATTAGCGCTATTACCGCCGGCTGGAAATCCGCCACCGGTAGGAGCGCGAAAATTGTGATCCGATGCTAATAGCGCCGGGGGGTTTGCCGGTAGGGCTAATACCGCTGCGGTAATACCGCTGCAGTAATACCGCCGGCATTACCGCCCAACTCGTGATGAGGCCCCCACTATGCACTTCAAAATCTTCCTCCTTTTGTTTTGTAATTGTCACCCAGAGTGGGACGGGTATGCCCAATATAGGTCCCATGTCTGCTGGGCCTACAGATCCCAACTACTCCTCACTTATGAGGCCCAACAGGGCCAAAACATGTTTCGGGATAGCTTGTGGGCTCGTGCAGAAGGGATGTGAACAAGCAGTTCAGGCTGGAAGGCATCTTTTGGGGTGGGACCAAGCCTGATTTGCATATGGTTTTTTGCTTTTTGTACTGGGTTGACAGGTGAAAAACGATGTCTGGAGGGTTGATCAGAGCAATACCAGAGGTTATGGTTAATTCTACAAAATCCAGCCATCACCCCTTTTGTTTTGCCATAGTCAAATTGAGTTGGATGGGTATGCCCAGATGTGGGTCCCCTATCTCCTGGCCCGAGAGATCTACTCCTCACTGGTGAGGCCCAACAAGACCAAAACATGTTTGGGAATGTTTGTGGTCTCATGCAGAAGGGATGTGTCCAAGCAATTCAGGCTAGACTGCCCCTTTTGTGGTGGGACCAAGCCTGATTTGAATATAGTCTTTACCAGTTTGTAATGGCTTGACAGGTGAAGAAAGATGGCCTGGAGGGTAGCCCAGAGCAATGCCAGAGTTAAATATTAATTCTAAACCTTCCAGCCCTTACCCCTTTCATTTTGTCAAAACACTAGTTCCCAATAGCTCCTGCAGCTCCGCTCCAACCTTTGCTTATCATTGATGTGCCGTTTTCCTGCATAGGTATGGACATAGTTGGGCTCCTTGAGCCATCTAAGTTGGAGAATCATTACATTTTGGTAATTGTAGATTATGCTGCTCAATACCCAGGGCTTTTCCATTACGCAATAGTGTATCCCAAAATATTTGAACCACCTGATCCCATTTCTTTCGCGAGCTAGATTCCCAAAAGGGATCCTAACGGATCAAGGGACTACCTTCATGAGTTGGTTAATGGCAGAGGTAAAGGAAATACTACATGTTAAAACTCTTAAAACCTCTGTCCACCACCCACAAACCGATGGGTGGGTTAGTGGAATGTTTCAACAAAATCCTTAAAAATAGCATCTGGAAATTGGTTGAGGCTGAATGCAAACATTTGGATATTGTGATACCCTGCAACCTTTTGCCATCTGAAAAATAAACCAATCCTCAACTGGGTTTTCACCATTTGAGTAACTGTGTGGTAGGGATCCAGGGGATGCCATTGGCCTGCTAAGGGGAACCTCAGAGGAGAGGGAGGAAGCCTTTTTACCACTCTCACAAACGTCCCAATGCTTAAAAGAACACATGAGTACTGTGAGGACGATAGTTCATGCCCACTGGGCTAAAACTCAAGAAAATCAAAATATCTCTCATGCAAAAAAAGCTTTAATTAGGTCCTTTTTAAGTGGACAGAAAGTTCTTGTTCTCCTACCGATATCTGAGAACAAGATGTTGTCTAAATGGCATGGACCCTATGAGGTAATTGAACAAACAGGACCATACAACTATCGAATGAGGTAATTGAACAAACAGGACCATACAATTATTAAGTTTCCGAACCAGATAAGCAAATTAAGACCTGTATCAATCATATAAACTTCTTTAAGGAATGGATAGAGGATCCCATAGAAACCACAACAATCATTCCTTCCTACCTACCACAGACCCAGAAAACAGATCTACAAGACTTATTGTAGCAGTTTCCAGATGTCTTTAAAAATGAACCAGGAAGAGTAAAAGGTGTTTTCCGTAATATCTGTACACCCCGAAGGAGGTAGCCAAAAAAGGGGAAGTCATGCAGGAAGTGGAGAAGATGTTGACCTCTGATATTATTGAACCATCACATAGTCTGTGGCCCTCTCCAATAGTACTTCTTGTCACTTTGCACAGTCAGCAGTCAAGTACCTCAGTTTCTTTGTGGGAAATTGACTTGTTCAACCCCAAAGTGAAAAGGTGAAGGTTATTCCAGAAACCTCAGTACCCACAAACAAGAAAGATCTGAGAGCCATTTTAGGGTTGGTTGGGTGTTATAGATGGTTCATTCCCAGTTATTCATCTATTACCTCTTGCCTCACTGGTGAGCTTAAAAACGTGCAACCACAAAAGATAAAATGGAGTCCAGAAGACCAAAACTGTTATGACCAACTGAAACATATTTTTTGCAGTGAGCCAGTATTAAAAGTGACTAATTTTAACAAAGAATGTATCTTACAAACAGGCGCCTCATCTGTTGGGTCATTTTTTAACTAACTCAAAACAGAGTGGTGTGTGTTTTCCATACGTATACTGCTTCTTAGTTTGTGAGGCACATTGTGATCCACTGTGCAGAGTACCCAAGTTGTACAGGTCTCTCTAGATACAGAGTGTAGAAACAGATTCTCTGTATGTTTTTGATCTTAGGTGACCTTACATTGACACCATGACATCTCTAATGACCAGTGACATTATTTAATGTAAGTGACCTCTACTTTCAATTATGCAAGTCATGGGTTGCTACACCTCTGTTTGGTGCCTCTCCCTTCTGGGAGGGGCAACCAGCATAGAATGTTTCCTATGTTATTCTGCAGATCATGATGGTACAGATACCACAATTTCCCGTACTTTAGTACTAATTCCCAATGGTAAAGGATGGCATGTGTATTCCCATCCCTCGAGCATATTGGTGAGCATTTAATAACTTTGTAGAGTTTGCCAGTGACTGTTGGGGTTAACAGATTGCAGTGGTGCTCTGCTGCTAAAATGATTGCTTCTTTGATGCCTTTATGCACATAATAGCTTCTCTTTTACCTAGTTTCAGGTCCCATTCCAGCATGGCGCCCATGTAAGTGCCGGCCATGCTGGCCGTAATGAACATCAGATGACCACTTTGTAACGTTTTAAAATAGAGCGATTGCGGACACCAGTTGTTTTTTTGCAGTTTTGCAGTCAGCCGTCCAGTCCGGCCGCTCTTTCTGACATGCACTTGAAACTTGCACTAGTTATTTACAGCATATGGTCAGTTACCACAATGAGAAGGTTAGTTTCACAAGCCAATCAGGGTACAGTTGCTAGTGATGCTTAGGCCCCTTTCGTATATCATTAGAGGCTTGATGGTGGTCACACATTGAGACATTCACCTCGCACAAGTGAGGACGATATTGTTCACTGAAAGCTATAGCGGCAGACCACAATTATCACGTGATTTGCTGCTCATAGAAAATATACGTGGAAGTACACATTCAACTAGCATTTTAGGGTTTACGTTGAAGTTTTAGTCTTTGATGTTAATGTATAGTAAATGTGGTTATTCACAGACAGACTATGGTAACAGAAACTATATGAGAGGCCACTAGACAGTACTATTCCCTGTTACTAACTATGGTATTCATTTTGGTTAAATGTGTGTTTACATTGTACAAACATAACATTGACAAAGATGATGACTTCTGTGAGTTTAAGGTCCTTCCGGTTACATTAAGTACTTCCGTTCAAATTTTCTTTAGGAATTTGGCAAAGATTACTCCTTGAAGATGGGACAAGGTCCCAAAATGTGTAGGGTTACCTGTTATAATCATTGCTTTTAGGTGTTAAATAGGTGCCACAGTGGCTTTTTTTTAATTCTTTTTTTAAATTAATTCTAGGATTTTCTTTATACCAACAATGAAACACTGTCTTGTACATGAAACTGTATACCCTATATTGAATTTGAGAAGTTTATGAATTTCAACATAAAACTGTAAAGACTACAAAAGTACATTTATTATATATGTGATTATGTCAGAGTTTACAAATCTGTGTACAGTTGCGTTCACCTTCTCTAGAATTGTTGTGCATTTTCTGAGAAGCTGTCACACATTTCAGTTGAGAACTTTGGTTTCCAATGTAAAATTGCCACAGTAGTGGTGTCAATACAAAGGTGGTCCCATTACTTTTCCAATGTTATCTGGGTTATCGTTCTGCTACTTACGGAATACCGGGATAATCAACAAAGTGAGATCTTCAATGTAAGCCTATGGCAAAATAATAACTACACATGATTATTGCAATGAACAGCACATTTCTTTTCCCATGTCCTGTATGTGGGTCTGGACTCTGCAATAAGATCCATCAACATTCTTGCACAATCAAAGGCCGGGCTATGGGATGCTGAAGTGATCTTATCTCTCTGGACAGAGAAACTTAACAGAGAATTCAGAGCAGGTCAATTTGAACGCCAAGGTTACCTTCTGTGTCCTTTTTGCTGATAAGTGAATATCTGCTAACTGGCCAGGCAACTGATGGATAGCCATTGATATTTCACTTGCCACAACCAGCAGCTTTGAGACAGTATTTGATTAAAGAAAATACAGTGTTTGCCCTTCATCATTTGTACAGAACAATGAAAGGGACACTCGGGAAAGCTGGATTACCTCTGCATCCTCTGGATCCTTTGCCACTACTATAATGTAATTTGAGGAAAGACACATATGAACTTAAAATGGAGGGACATGGTCAATTGACTTACATTAATCATGGCCTCACAAGAGCTGTTTACGTAACTCATCTGCTCACCAATTGTCTCCAAGTTGAATTACACTGCATGTCTAAATGTGTACATTGCCCTTGATATAACAATGCACATGCCATTTATCATTAGCTTTATATGCAAACTTGAATATTATTCATACTCCTTGAACTACAAGACATAGGAACATGAAACATAGCATGTTTTGAAGATCAGAACTCCTTATTAGTTTAATACCAAATTCAAATTCTACATTGATCAGAAATTATGAAAATGAGAGAAATACATAATTTTATGTAGCAATATGGCAAATAGTCCTTTCACATATCCAAGCATGCATCTGCATGTACCAATTTCAATAATCTTGATGTCATTGAATTTGCATGTTTCTACCCTGAATTATATTACAAAAATGATTCAGCATGTAAAGTATTTAGGAGTAGTTTTGGCCCCACCGTTTTCTGATCACATGTGTAGAAATTATAATCATCCAATGAAGGTTGGAGATGTGTATTCAACAGAAATGTCTAACTATAAGGTAGGCCAATGGAAAAAACATGGCCAATCACACAGTGTTACATAAATGTTTACATTTTGGACACTTTAAAAATAGTGGGAGCACAGAGGAGAGCATTCAGAGATTTGAAAAAACTGCTGAAAGGACTACCTTTTTATGATTAACAGCAATATGTCTGCCCAACTACAAATGTGCTGAGCTGGGGATGTCTGGAAATAGGGACCCTTATCCAGGAGGGCGATTGAAGCTGGTGGCAACCGTTTTCACCTGTGACAGAGGAAACCGGCGACCAGGGAGAACAGATGCCTAACTGATGCTGGTTCGATCAACTAAAATAAATACCCGAAGTAAGTTTACAAATCCCCCGGAACAAATAGTTTTTGTCCTTCAGACTATTCTCTGCAAAGTCCTGAGATTGGGTGGTATGTAAATGCTAGGGGACGCTGATTCCCAACAGAATACAGGAGTATTATGCTGTGAAATGTATTTCTATATTTATTATATTAAAGTGAGATTGACTTTCAAGTTAACTGTGATGGATTGCCATTTGGCAAGGGTGTGAAAGCCTGTTTTTTTAAAATATTTATTGAATAATAAAATGAGGCGGGTAATTCTTTTCAGAAAGGGTAATCTGCTGATCAGATTCGCTTTTTATAAGCTCCAAAAAGCATAGTACTTATCTGTAAACATGCTGCATCAGTGTCCTGAGTAGCAGCACCTGCATGGCCGTGAGTAGGTCCAGAGGTCAGAGCTGCCTACTTGATAGCTGTAGAGCCATCCAAGTCCCTGTGGCTTAGAGAGAGGCGGGATTTAAGATATTCCACTCTGTACCCAAAACTATGATGATCATGAGTACCCCATGCTGGTGGCAGAGTAATCTCAAAGGATAAGCTATGCCTGAGCTTAGGCATAGTGCTTGGCGTGACTTGTGATCATAGCCACCACATCCAAATTAATATCATACGTGTCAGCTCCTGTCATGTGAGTCAGCTGTGCTGTGAAAGGGAATCTGTATTTGGGTCTCTTTGAGTCCCTTTTTGAGGGCAGGTAATGGCCAGTAACAGCCACCCCCAGAGACAGCCGCCACACAGCAGGCAACTGTATTGGGCCAAGATATCAAAGGAGCACACCCATTCAGAAGGAGTGCCTTACACCAGGGTGCTGCATGTCTACAGGTCTTTGTTGAAAGTAAGGAGAGGAGGGGTGGAAGTAGCATAGGCGGGAGGGTTCTGTTCACTGGAAAAAGCCTTCCACCCTCATATTTCTTGTTGTCTCTCTTTCCCTTTCCCATCCCCTCTACTTCCTCTGGAACAAAGCACTTGGTGTGTGAAATCAACAAGGAATTGTCCACTCAGGACTGGAGCAGGGAGTGGTACGCTAAAGCAGGCTAGACTGGTCGCCTAGAGACTTGTGCCTTTAAAAGAAGAAGTCTCTCACCCCGTCAGCACATTCCTCTCAGATCCTCTCTGACCCTTTAAGGCTGCAGATTCTCTCAGAAGTTCTCACTGGACATCCTTTGAAACAGTTGTACTGTGCAAAGCCCTAAGCCTGAGATGAAGAAGGAACCATCCAAGACAGAAGGAATATCTGCCACCTCTAGCCACTCCCGGGGCACACAGGTAATAACCACTTCTGTGAACCAGGACCAGCCACTCTGCAACAAATCTCCTTAACTGGAAGAGCAGGCGCTGAACAGAAGCATCCTGTCCTTGAGTCCCCTCCAGAGGCCTCACAGCAACTGGAGGGCCAGAGCAGCCGAAGCTTCCTGTTCTGCCACACTGAATCAGTTGTTCTGTCTTCTATGCATCTTGAACAAGAGGGAAGGTGCTGGTGCTAGTGTCTGCGTTCCTCCAATCATCCAAACTATTGCTTGCATCTCAACCAGCTCATTAACTGCACTGTGTCCTAGCTAAGCACATCACTCGCTAAGCCCGAAGCGACTACCTAACACCGGGACCTGAACCGAATCACTGTAGATTTACTCGCCAACTCTAACTGGGGGTTGAAACCACAGCTCGGCAGGGCTAGCCCGTGAACTGCTGCCTCATCGATTGCACATTGCCGCACCCAAGATCACCTCTTCGATGACCATCACCCGCCGACTTGAACCGGTGGAATGGCACTCATCAACCCCTCCCAGCAGCTAAAGCGTGACTCAGCCAGGCAACTGAGAAGCCTTCCTGGGACCCCCGCCCTGAACCTTTGAAGAACCGCTGTTCTACTGCACAAAGAACCCACATTCACCTCTACTCACCACCCGCTTGCTGCAAGGACCTTCACGATCCTACGTGCCCGAACTGAGCCTGATCAGCTCACATTGATGTTCGAACCCGGACCTAACTGCATCAGTCCACCAAGAACTTAATCCAGGTACTGTTGACACTGAACAGTTCCCATGGTCCACTTGGACCCTAGACACTGGTTAGGTCACGATTACTTCTGTGTTCTACAAGAAATTCTTTTATGGTTGTACCTTACCTACCACCCCTGGAACTACACTCGGAGTGCTACTTTCTCTGGTCCGTCGCATCTTCTCTGTTCCTCCTTCTGAGTGAGTAGGCCATTTTACCCCTACTCATCCTTGTACTACTGCAAGGCAGAATACAATTTGTCACACAAACCAATTGCATTGTTCTGTAAGTATACTGTCCCACGCATAGTTCTTCTCTGATTTTGGTGCACCACACTTTAATAGTCATAATCTCATTAATTTGTACCTTAACATTGAGCTGTGATATGATTATGTGCACAGCAGATCCGAATGAGGATTTGTCTTGATAGTGTGAGTACTGTGACATCCCTACCTACTTAGTAAGGGATGAAAAGGGAGAGCTTGTCTTATTGAGTAATGTCTGCTCCCATAAAAATGATGCAAACATAAATCCAATTTACCCTTCATTCTTAAAACTGAACAGTTAAGCGAGAGGGAAGGGAAACAATACCAATGTAATACAATTCAACAACCATTATTCCACATTGAGTGGGGGAACTGAAATTCTCTGACTTCTGAAATTATAACAAGACCACCCTTAACCAAAACCTGCAGAAATCTAATGCAAGTTATTGTAAGCATATTTGAAACTGCACACAAATGTTACAGCACCAAACTGCATGGGAAATGTTAGACATTCAACAGTTCTCTGATTCTATAAATTGCTGGTGATAATGGGGAAAGCAAAATTATCTGATGCATTCTTATTCTATGTCTGTAGAAGTAAAAAAAAAATTGAATGTGCAGTGTTATTCAGAACTTATGATGCGTACAGAATTGATCACATACATGAATGCATGTCTGTGAGAAATACTGAGATTCATGCAAGGAGGTTAATTTTGTTTTCTGTATTAAAGCTGCCTGTTATTGTGTAACATTGTGGTGACTTCCCTCGCATAAAGACTGAGGACCACATTTAGTCCCTCTATTTAGATAAATTTGAGTTTTGATCAAACTGATTCTTTCTTGGCCAGAATTGTGACGTGTGACTGTATATAGAAGCCCTGACATTATGGTGCCCACTTAATGAGAATATTAGTTTTTCAATTGCATGGACCAGTTAATTGGTTGAGTCCATATATGATGAATTCAACGTATCACAAGTGGGCAGAGAACATATTTACAACAAGTAAGTGGAGGTCAAAGGAGGACACAACACTAGGATTGACTATTTGAAAAGCGATCTATTGGGGGGAAGATCCAATGACACAGGAATGTTGGTAAGACACCAGGATATCATTTATAGTGAGAGCGACCAAGGAGCTGCTGAGTAAAACACACAGGGGCACCAGAACTGAGAGACAATAGTAACACAATGCAATAATCCAAATGCAAGTATGAGAGGAGATGGTCATACTAAGGACAGAGGGAAAAAGGACCTCCAGGGACAAGAGAAGCACTTAAAGAGGAGAAAATATTAAAAGGCGTTTGCCCTAAGAGTTCACTACAGGGGACCCGAGGAGATTTCAGATCCCAATGGCCAATACATGAACACAGAAAACCCTCAGCGACACAGGGATCAGAGTGTAAAATGACATAGGCAGATTCAGACCACAACACCATGAGCACATTAAAAGGCAGTACCAAAAAGGAAAGGGCCCAAAAGTATTATCATTATAATTGTTCTTTTGTAACACGCGTAATACCAGAGAGTGGTTTCTAAGCGCGGGATCAGGATTTGAACCTGTGTTGCGCTGCATTGTTTTGCTTCAAGACAAAAGTGTTACCCCTGACCCAAGATACAGGACCACATACAGATGCATCCATTACCCTCACAATCTCATGTACTGTGTGTCAGGAGAGAGCAGGAAAGTTGGGACTTGGGAGAAACAATATACTGCTGGACACCACAAAACCAAAATCCTGTGCCTGTAATACAAGGCAGGAAGATGTAGTATCTTGGATACACTGGTGCCATCAACACAACGCATGAGTATATTGTGAATAGCTACAGATACAGAATACAAGATTATTGAGAGAATATGAGGACATATCTGTTAGCCCAAGCACAAATACTTCAAATCTTTAAATAAGGTATTCGTTGTTTCTTTTCTTTTAATACAGTTGAACAAGCCAACTTTTAAAAATAGCAAAACCAAATCATTACAATCAAGAACCCAAGTGGGTCCCTAGTTCTTAAGACAACACTTCCAAAATGAAAAAAATGTCCACTGTAACATAGAGAAGTGAAAAATACCCATTTCATTATGACAACCCATACGTGTTTGCCACACAACCTCTGGTGTGGTCATCACTTACATACCTGCACCTCTGAATGCGATTAACCGAAAAGAATGAAGCACATCACAACACATTAAGAAGTGTTTAGCCGACTCTACAAATCCTTCCCCACAGAGTCGGCATTGCCTTTGAGCTTGTGGTATGTCATGCCATGCACCAACTATCCTATTTCTCTTTTAGTTGTAATACTTAAGTTTTACATAGTCCCACACCAAAGAATTCCCAGCAAAACTTTGGATATACCTTGGAAGGCTGTCTCTCATCAGGAACTATTGCACAAAACATGTAGCTTGATTTGTTGTTATGAAGCAAGAGACCAAGTAAAATACCTAGTCACACAGCCGCTCTCTACGTTACCCAACCTGGGTTGTGGTTTTTCAAAATTACTAACAGTTCAGCTTTAAAGTCAAAAATATACTTCAAATTTCAGAAAGATAAACGAGAAGTTCTGTTGTTTTTCAAAATAGTTTGTATCAAAAAAATGATCTAACAAAATGAGTGGTCACTAATATTTTCTTAGTGAGGAAGAGTTTGCCACAATTAATTCATCAATCAGACCCAATTTGCCAATGCATTTCGGAAATACATTTCCTTCATCAGGGCCAGTCTAAAAATGATACATACATATTCATGAACAAAGGCAACAGTTCAAAACGGTGCATGATTGCATATTGGTGTCATACATCATCGTGATAAAGTTAAAAACATACAATTCAGTTGGGGTTGCAGTGGTAGATGAGTAAGAAAGAGCAGAAAAAAGAAAAAATGGAAAAGGCCAATGAGTCACTATTGTATATAGGTAACTATCAGTTAAATGAAAAAGAAGAGCCAGTTACCTGTGGCAGGTAGGTAGAATGTTGAGTGTGGCGAACTAAAGTGTAGCGGCCATGTGGTGACCGAATCGAACTGCCTGACAGGAATCAACACAGTTAAGTAGCCAGCAATGCGATTGCTGGAAACAGAAGAAATTTGTTGTTGAAAGCGGTTCTCATCCGTTGTCATGATTATTTAAAAGGTGAGGGAAGTCTTACCGTACCGAGGGAGGGAGCGGAGCTGTTCTCCCATAGCCGGCATGAAGCAGACTGCCGTTGTCGCATCAGAGTGTTGCCGAGGCAACGCTTCCTAAATACGACACATGACCGCGTCGTGGCCCACAGGGCGAGCGGGCGATAACAGATGCTGCAATCAGGCCGATGGGCTTGAAATAAATGAATCTAGACATTTATCAGACTTCACGAGGATGAATGAGGAATTGTAGAGTGATCAAATAATGAAAAAAGTGTATAGTAGAAATGGAAAAAATACAGGTGCAAGAAAGCTGTACTGACAGAATAAAATGACAAATGAAAAATAGACAGGTAAAGAGTAATGCTGATGACAATAAACTCTGCTGCCATTGGTGTCATCCTAGGGCGGCACCTTGGGTCCTAGACACAGGGTCCTGGATGTGCAGCGATGGAGTAAGGAGGTAAATAGAATAAGAAATAGTATCTATATTGCACAACAGTGTGCATACCTTCAGTAATTGGTACCATCGAGTGATGGCACCTTTGTCCAGTCCAGGAATTATAGTAGAGCTTATACAAAGTTCACAATATATGGGCACTGATAACACTGTATAAAGTGTTATCTAGGAACATACCAACAACACTCCGATGCGACAACGGCAGTCTTCTTCATGCCGGCTACAGGAGAACAGCTCCGCTCCCGCCCTCGGTACGGTAAGACTTCCCTCACCTTTTAAATAATCATGACTACGGATGAGAACCGCTTTCAACAACGGGTTTCTTCTGTTTCCAGCAATCGCATTGCAGGTTACTTTACTGCGCTGATTCCTGTCAGGCAGTACGATTCGGTCACCACATGGCTGCTACACTTTAGTTTGCCACACTTAACATTCTACCTACCTGCCACAGGTAACTGGCTCTTCTTTTTCATTTAACTGATAGTTACTTATATATAATAGTGACTCATTGGCCTTTTCCATTTTTTCTTTTTTCTGCTCTTTCTTACTCATCTACTACTGCAACCCCAACTGAATGGTATGTTTTTAACTTTATCACGATGATGTGTGACACCAATATGCAATTATGCACCGTTTTGAACTGTTTCCTTTGTTCATGAATATGTATGTATCATTTTTAGACTGGCCCTGATGAAGGAAATGTATTTCCGAAACGCATTAGCAAATTCGGTCTGATTGATGAATTGTGGCAAACTCTTCCTCACTAAGAAAATATAAGTGACCATTCATTTTTTTAGATCATTTTTTTGATACAAACTATTTTGAAAAACAACATAACTTCTCGTTTATCTTTTTGAAATTTGAAGTATTTTTTTACTTTAAAGCTGAATGGTTAGTAATTTTGAAAAACCACAACCCAGGTTGGGTAACGTAGAGAGCGGCTGTGTGACTAGGTATTTTACTTGGTCTCTTGCTTCATATGTATTTTTGAGTTTGGGTGTCTCCAAACTTGTCACATCCAGCTCCTTTTCAAGTGTTTTGATATATATTGTTCGAAAGGATTTTTCCGTGCACTAACTTTGAATACCAAAGACACGCGGATTTAATACCAGTGGTTCCCACTCAGTTCACTTTTTGCTTGATTTGTTGTTGCCAAGTTGACAATTAATTGATCATTGATGTGAGTCAACACTATGTTCTCCATATGTTTTTTGAATTTTCCAATTGGCCAGCTCAGCACTTGATCTGGTGCCACCTCTAGGCATTTCTTTGCGCTTGTCCTAATTTTCAACATATTACTACTTGTCATAAAAAAAATCTCTAGTTATTATCACTGCATGCAGCAGACCGAGCAAGGTATAAGCTGGTGGAACTTTCTAAAGTAAAGTACGACATCGCAATTGCAACTTCACAAAGATTGGTGTTATATTAAATTCCAAATAGGGCATTTCTAAGGGGAGAGTCAAAGTAGTCTCTTTATCAGCCTTACCACTAATTTACTAATTCCAATAATGTGTGCTAAGGCCCAAGTCTCGGCCCCATATAGAATAGTAGATAGTATCTTTGCCTGATACAGTTATGTAATGCCTTCAAGGAATAGCCTCTACCCTTGTTTGTTTAATAGATCCGGCCAGAATAGCTGTTTTCAATTTGATATGTTCCAAATGCTGAATCCCCTGCAGTTCTACATCTAATTGAATGCCATGATATTTAAAGTTAGAGCCGACTTTGACTGTAACACCCTCCATCGGCCTTTTGACCCCTTTCGCTTTTCTATGTTTCCGGCAAACAACCATCATTTTTGTTTTGTATGTGTTAATGACAAGAGAATTAAGTTTGGCGTAGGATACAAGTTGATTCAAAGTTTCCTGTAAACCGAACGGAGTAAAATCCAGAATAAAGAGATTGTCTGTGTTGCCCAGCCACTGCATAGAGATGTCCTCCAATTTGGGTGGGTTTGCAGAATGATCAGCAACGTCCCCCCCAGGTGCGCCAGATATATATTGAACAACATGGGTGCCAATATGCACCCTTGTTTAAACCCATTCAATGTTTCAATTCAGCTGGTAGTCCTTCCTGTCTGAACTATGCAAACCTTAACACGTGTATGATCATGGAGGTAAATTATCATTTTTAATAAGCCTATCGGTAGGCCCCAGGTACGCAGTTTCTTCCAACATTTGGGTCTATCCACAGCATCAAACGCTGCACTGACATCAATAAATGCTGCATATACAGTTGTTTTAGGAACAGACCAGGCCTGCTGAATGATAGTGACCAGAGCTTAACTGTTGATCGTGGTGTTGAAACCCTTACGAAAATCTGTCTGGTTTATTGGGATGATATAAATGAGGTATTCAACTAAGTATCCTGGTAGATTGAGGATCCTGATTTTATTAGATGAAGGGGGAAACCTCAAAACCAAAGAACCTGGTGACATGACCACAAAATCAAGGGGAAAAAAGGAAAACCTGTGACATCTGATCCAGTTGACACCAGGGAATTCAGTGCCAGGATCTGGATGCAAACATGTAAAAAGGCATTATGTATCATTGAAGTACCTGGGCATATGATATCAGCTGGTGCACTGTGTGAGTAACTGGGCAACGTATGTGATTACCTGACTTTTACAGGAGCATGATAGCAGTACATGATCACATAACAGCAAATCCTGAGCCCAGGATGGCATCTCTGATCATATGAGGCCACACTCAAATCTATGGTGCCTGGGACTGGGTATAGGAGTTCACTAAAGTGTGATGGCAGCACACTACCGTGTAGGCTGCTTCTGGTAGTAGGAGAGGGACACACCCTGCTTTCCCGGCTTGTTTATCTCCACAACAGTGTTTTTTTTTCTCTACAGTTTTCCAAGTGCACCTATTTTCCTGTATTACAAACAGTTCTGTTTCCCCCATGTTCCTGCACCTTATGCACTTTCCCTTTGCACCCCTTAATCATATGCCCCTAAAAGGGACAGGCTTAAATGATTGGTTTTGTCAAGGTTTTTATTTTTTTTAGATATTGCAGATAGTTTATTTCTCACTGTTGTCCTCGTCAGTGGAAATAGGCAAAGAAAGGACAGTTGAGCAGTAGAATGGACATAATCTTGGTTCGTGCACCTCTATTCCATGAATACTTCCAAAGCAGAGAGAAGATTTCCACATGGACATGAGCTCACACTTGGTTGAAGAACCATTCCCCACCGTGAAATGATTTAAAAGCTTATAGAATTGGCATAAATTAAAAGCTTTTATTTCACAGAAAGTATTCTTTAATACAGTCGCCCGATTCCCAAATACTTTTACAGGGATACGTTTAATATACTCCTGTAAAAAGTAGCAACTTACTCATGATCGAGTTTTTCTGGATTCACTAAATGATTTAAGAGTGATGCACACAAGGATTTAAAATGTTCCTACAGCATAGCATCACTTACTCAAAGACCAGAACAAGTGGGTGTTCCCAGTGACATGTTCTGGAGCTGTGGGTGTGTCGATGGTTGTCTGATTTAAAAAAGAAGAAAAAAAAATAACACAAATGTACCTTTTTTAAATTTAAATGATTCCCCCGCTGCGTGCAAAGTGTGAATACGAGCTTACATTTAGCTGCAAGTTAATGCACAGCAAAATCATGACCCAGAGCAGCCAATATGGCGGCCAGCGTTGTATGCACATGGGTCCTGATTTCAATGCGATTGAGCTATTGTAAAAACTATTTTGTAAATCAGGCCAATGATGGTGTTACACGTAATCTGTGCATGGATGAAAAAAGAAAGCAAATTGTTCGAAAAGGCGATATTGTTAAGTGCGTTGAACCATTAAAATGTGTGCGGCACCCAGTTAACCTTTAATGGCACCCCACCCACAGCAATTACAAACTAGCTGACGCCAATGTTCCTACAATCCTGATGAAACGGAGGCAAACTAAAAGTGGCTGCTTCGAATACGAGCATTATTTTGAATCCAAAATCATGTAGAGCAGCACAGGAGATTTATGTTCTTTGGGACGGAAATGACTGCAGGCAATTATTGAGTAATGGGACATAAAAAGTTAATAGCATAAAACATTATAGGAATATTTACAGCTAATGCAGGGTTTAGGATGTTTGTCTTGGAACTTTCAAGCCCACATAGGTAGTAAATGGCTCAGTAGGAAACGCAGATTTGTTACTTAGAAATCCTGTAATAATCTGTTTTGCTGTACAAAGTGACATGTTTAGTTCCCTATCATCCATCTGTTCGGAAATCAAAATGTATCACTGCATTGCCGAAGCACAGTGCATGAGTTATGGGTGGAAGGTTTTGAATAAATCATAATCGCTTGCATTGCTCTGGGCAACCCACCATCTTGTGTTCATCCGGCCAAGCTATTACAGACGTTGAACTACCATATGCAAACAAGGTTTCATCCTACCCCTAACAGTGCAGGCTGGACTGGCCATTTTGGAATGCCCTTTCCATCCTCCACCATTCAGTTCTCCTTTACTACATACATTTTGCATCCTTTTCCCATGGCATCACTCAGTGTATCTGGCAATCTGTCAGTGTCATGTTAACTCACTCGTTGTCTGCCCTACCCTATCGTTCATTGAAATGTTCAAATTCATTAGAAACTTTAAAAATATGAGAAAGACAGAAAAAAAGGAAGCAGAAGAACGTAAAATAAAAGAAATTCCTTATTCTGCGTCATTCAGATTTACTTTCCTACTTCAAACAGTCAATTCTTGATCTTTCACTTTGCGTGCAGCCAATCATCGCTATTCAATTACGTTATTAGTATTTGCCAGTGCGAGTCTGTTTTCAATCTCTTCCAAAAGGAATGTCAGTGCAAAGATCAACTTTTTCTCAGAACCTTCATGCATGATTCTCCACCACTCTTCAGCATTCAGGCAGTGCCTTTCTGTCATTAGTTTCCCCAGATGCATTGTTTGTAAATCTTTTAGACCTTTGCAATATAAAACTAGATGTTTCAGGGACGCGCTTGATGTGTCACAGAAGCTGCACTGATCTTCCAACACCTCTTTTCTGTGTCACAGATTCAAGATCTCTGTTGTTTTAATGCGATTCAAGCGGAATTTCATGAAGAGGGTCCTTTTTTTGCTACAAGGAAACACGTCTAGGTATTTCGGTAAGGTACCCCTTTTTCTTGCTTCAGGGGCAGCTTGCTTCATATAACTATGGGTGGCTTTTCTTTCTATGGTTTCGCACCAATCTTGCTCCCGTAGTTTGATCTTTACTTTGTTTGTTTCTGAACTAAAGTTTCTTTATCTAGGCTTAGTTGTGTTAGGAGCCTTTCACACGATTTTTCACATTGCTCAAGAATTGAGCCCTGAGTCTTCCTTTTGGGCGTAGTCAATATTTCAAATTGTGGTAGGTCATCCGCTCCTATAGATTTCCTATATAGTACCAGAGAATTCCACATCACCCTTGCATTTATTGATTTTAATCCCAATTCATAACGTGTGCAGGCGATTGGAGTGCCTTTTGGCAGATATAGGGTTTTGTTCCAATAGGCATATTCATGCCATGGCCACGTGTCATGCGGGCAGACCAGCATTGTTTCTGCTCTAAAGATCAATGAATGTATAATGTTATTTTTGTAGAATTCTAACGCAGGTTTTACAGAACATTTTCCATATTTTTTATTTATTAACATTCCTTGAGCAGATAAAAGTTTGCATTTTCTTTTCATTTTTTGCAACATTGAGTCGTCATTAATATGGGGGCTGATTAGAACTCCTAGATATTGGCTTTGTTTAACACACTTGATTGATTCACCACCAATTGCCCAATTACTTTTCTTTTTATTGTTGGACGTTGATCCTATTAGATTTTGAAGCACTAGCATCTCTGTTTTTGCAACATTTATGACCAGTCCATTATCGTCCAGATATCCTTTCAGGGCTGTCAATTCATGTTCTAGACCAATTGGGGTTTGATCCAGAAGAACAATGTCATCTGCATATAACACATAATTCAGCGGGTTTCCAATGATATTTACAGGAATCACTCTTGCTTCATCCATTGCACTGCCAGCATCTGAGATGAACAAGTTGTAGAGGGTAGCTCCTAAGGGGCAACCCTGCTTCACCCCTCTCGTTGTTCTTATTGCTGTCGAGAGGGCGCCCGTTTGGTCGAGCCTGATTTTGATGTCTGTCCCTTAATGCAGCGCTTGGATCGCCTTCATTATGTTCTGCGGATGTTTATTTTCCTCCATTTTTGTCAATACTGTCAAAGTCTTGAGCCAGATCGACAAAGGTTATATATGTTGTAGATCTTTTTTTAATCGCCTCCATCTTTAACAGATTGATCAGAAACAGATTCAAGGGGCAGCCAACTCCTTTCACGAACCCTATTTGGCGAATGTCAAAAGCTTCAGCGCTTTTAATCCATGTTGTTAACTGATATAATATCTGGTTTGCAAAGATCTTCCCAACAATGTCCAGTAAGGCTCTCGGTCTAAAGTTCTTTGGCTCTGATCTAAAGCCTTTTTTGAATATTGAAACAATCGCAGTGGTTTTCCAGGACCTTGGGACCCTTCCTTCTTTGATGATGTTTTTGAACAGATTATAGCATAAATCTGCCCATTCCTCTGTGTACTGTTTTAACATTGTGTTTGTCAGGCCGTCAGGTCCAGGGACTCTTGAGGTGCGTATTCTTTTGATGTTATCTAATATGTCACTTCGGATGATTTCTAAATCCCACAGATCAAGAGGTTCTAGGTCCTGATAAACAAATTCTACCTGCTTCTTGAATAGGTCGGAGTAGTGCTCCGTCCATTGTCTCTTCGTAACTTGTGACACTTGAAGAGCTCCTTGCGGTGCATCAGCATTATTAATGATGTTCCAAAAAGTTTTTGAATTCCTGTTGTTCAATGTCTTCATCATCTCCTCTGCATCTTTTTGGAGCATTAGGTTTTTATGTGATCATAACCACATTTTATATTCCGATTTTATTTTCCTGATTTCCCTCTGTGGTTCGACTGCGTGGTGCATCAGGATTTCTCTTATCGCTCTTCTTTTGCTCCCTTTTTCTTGCAACGATTTGGGAGTCGTAAACATGATGTTTTCTAAAACCTATCTTGCGCCTTCCAACTTGCTGTTGAACATAACACTGTAAGACCGCTCGGTATTCTATTGGGTCCATCTGGTCAGAGTTTTCCCTCTCAAGGAGAAGTTGAGTTAGAGATAGTATTTTCTCACTATCAATTTAGACCCGGTTTCTTCCTGATGTTACACATAACTGGACTTTCCATGTCTCTTTTAGTTGAGGAGAGAAGCTATCAATCTTGATTTGGACCAAATTGTGATCACTCTGAGACCTCACTATTACCTTTAGCTTTGAGATCTTCCCACTCATACAATCAGAAGCATAGAAATAGTTCAGTATTGATTTACTCTGGCATTGGGTCCACGTTGGATGTGGAGGAATGTTGCCTCGCACATTGCCATACATCATAATTAAATCTCTCTCCATCATTTCTTCTGCCCAAGCTGATTAAATTTGATACGGTCTTGGTTGGGTCTTTTTGTGGTCTAGTCATATCTACTTGCAAACATTCCATATTTAGATCACTGCACAAGATAATGGCTGGCCGCTGTTTTGAGGTAATCTACATTGTCACATATCAAACCAAGGAATTCTGATTCCTCTGTGGCAGCATGTTGCCATTAGATGTTGAAATTATATAGCAAGTTATTATGTCCTGTGCTTCCCACTCTTATTTCGATGGTAGAGACTTGTGGACAAGGTGAAGGGTTTATAGTTTTCTTTATATGGAGATTTTTGATTGATTTTACCATTGTTATTAGCCCTGCTATTGGTCTGCCCTTCTCATGTTTAATGGCTGGGTTTAAGGCAATTTCGAAGCCGGCCGTGCTTGGTGGTGTTTGGAGCCATATTTCTTGCAGACAAATGATATCCAATTCGGTCAGGTCAACATCTGACCCTCCAAAAAGATGAGTAAACCCTTTTGTGTTCCACGAACCCATCCATATTGAATCAGCTATTTGGCATTAGCTCTCTGAGGATCTATTTAGACTTTCAGCTAGCCAGCTCCATTTTCTCATATCCTTCCTGGATTTTACAGATTCTTCCTCTTTCTTAGCATCGTTCGCTGATCTCCTGTTGCCCTCCACCGTGATGTTAATCTGTTTCATTGGGCTTTTGTGGTCTTTGTGCGAGTGGAGCCTTTTATCCGCTCGTTTGGTAGTATTTTTAACCCTTACTGGGTAGCTCTCGGTTTCCTTCGTCTTCTTGGGTTGAGCCTCACGATTTGCCTCGATATTTATTGAGGCTCTCCTTTCTGTGTAGTCATTTTTTCAGTCTTGATCTCTTAATGTGTCATTATCATTACGGATTTCCTTTATGTCAAAACCCAAAGAGTTCAGATCCATGCTACAATTCAAAATCAGATCACAAATGATTCTTGAATAAATATGTAGTTTGACTCTGTCCATTGACTCCTCATCTAGGAATTCAACAGTTTTAATGTCTTCTGTTGCAACAGATCGTAGTTAAGGTATGTGTCTAAATAACTGTAACACACTGTATCTGTTTAAGATTAGCGGGTGCCGAGACCGGAAAATTCTTTCTACCAAAAGGTGATAGTTAGAAGCTGTCTTCTCTTTTTTAGGCAAGTTTTCTCTTACAGCTTTAACTAGCAGTCTTTTATCGTTTCTCCAATCCGATCTAGACCTCCACTGAATTTCGGCTTGCTTCATACAGGATTCACTATTTCGCACTCCTTTCGAGCAGTTGATTTTGTGAGGATTTTCTTCCTTCTCGCTCACTTTGTCTGGCATTTCTCTTTGTGCTGTTTTGTCTGCAACCAGTTCTCTATGTTCGTCTAAGGTCAGGAATCGTTTAGCTTTACCCTCAACTTGCAATAACTTCTCTTGGTTCTCATTTGTTGGGGAGTTTATAATGATACACTTTCTTTTCGAGTACAGATCTGTTTTTTTTGCTATGTTGCTTGCTCGCATCGATCTGCAATTCGATTTTAGAGTCACCAGCATTGCCGCTGCTGTCGTCTTCTTCAGTTATAGATTCCACCATTTTGTTTCACGAGAAGCTCTAACTTCATGGCATCTTCTAATTCTTGTTCATTTTGTGCCTTAAGTTTTCCCACATGCTCTGTATCATTGTTACTTGCTGGATTTTGGACCCGACTCTTTGCATCAGTGGTTGGCATAGCTGCGGCTTTCAAAGCATCCGTCTGTATAGTCACATTTAGCGCTTTTATATTTTGTAAGAATTTACACAAACTTTTAGCTAACGTGTTATTATGATTACCTATATTTTTTGATTTTTTCCTTTCTTGGGCAGTCTGTTTTCCCAGTTTATTATTAGCATCTTCATCTATTATACCACTCTGTTTTGGTTTCTCAAAAATTGCAAAGTTCACATTGGCTGATTCAGGCCTCTTTTCTTTTAGGGGTTCCAATTCAACTGGTATTGAAAGTGAGTCCATCAGCAATAGCAGATGTTGAAGGCCCAGGGTCTAAGTTAGCAGCGTTTTCTTTTGAGGGCTCCAAATCTGCTGGTAGGTAGAGGAGTCCCTCTGTGTTAGCCGAGGTTGAGGGCACTGAGTCCAAGTTAACCACATTTTGGACCGTTAATTGTTCATTGGAATCAATATAACTCATAGGATCTTGGAACTGAGCATGCGATGCCATTTCGTTCAATGCCAGCTCAGTTGATGTAATGGCTCCATCAGCAGATTTCTTTTGAACTCCCACTACAACTGGTTCAATTAGAGGAGTATTGTTGGTCCTAAAGTCAATGTGATCATCTTTAATTACAACTTGCGGATCATCATTGCATAATCGATCCCTTTGGGCCTTAGCTCCAGATGCCTTCTCTTGTCTTTCCCTGCTAGTTTTTTTTTTTTTTTTTCAGGATCAACGGCCCTTCTCTGGCAACCTCGGCCAAGAGACGTTTGTCCTCTGAGTTATTTCTCAGTTGATCTCTTAGCAGCGTATTTAACATCTCATTTTTCTTTACATTGGTGCTTTCTTGTTGCTTCCTACTATGAACCGCTGCCTCCATGGCAATAATCTTTGAGTTTACCAATGCAATCAACATGTTTTAGTCCCGACATGTTTCACTTTATTGCTAATATAGTTTTATGAACTGGGCCACAGTGATGGTTAAAGCCGAAATTATATTTGGTCTTAGCTCATTGATGACTTGTTCGACCAGCTTAAAGCAGACTTCTCTGTCTTTTGGTGGAACTCCCATTTTATTGCAGTTTTCTTTACGTCCTGATCTTCTATTTTTTGGATAACCTCTTATTACAAAAGAATCATCAGAAGATGTTTGGTCAGCTGTCTCTGAGGACTTACTATTGCTGAATATTCTGTTAGATGTTGTAGTTTGAGGCTTAAGCCCCTCTTGATGAGGGTCGAAATCCGGCTCTTGTAACCTCGCTTTCTGGCAATTTCTTTTTTGGGAACATGCGGGAGACAAGTTTGGGCTGGAGTTCAATCTCCTTCTCTTCTGGGGATTGCCTGGGTAAATCAAGTCACTCGTTGTTAGTGGAGTTGATAGAACGGTGTGTCCCTGAGTTTTTTGGTTTTGGTTCCATTTTATCATAATATTTGGGTCTACCATCAGCAGTTTAGCTTCTCTCGATTTTATCTTAGAAAGTTGATTTGCTGCCAAAGTCACATTTATTTCAGCCAGATTTTTCAATAGAGAATCAGCAACAGCCAGGGAATTTTGTCATTCACTGGCCTTCACAAATCCCCCCTCCGTCCACCCGGCATGTATATTGTCCTTTACAAGCCACAGGAATTGCGTCACTGGGTCCCGCTGATACTTCATCCTTGCAGGATTCAATGGAGACATCTACCTCCCCATGGTCACGACATACAGGAACCATCACATTTTCTATCTGAAGACAGGCATTAGGGAGCCCCGTCACACACATTGTCAGGCGTGACTCCAGGCTCTGTACAACTCGCCATGCAAGCACCCTCAGGGAAGGGATACCATTTGGAACCCCATTTACGACAGCCTCCATCCCATCAACCAGGGCTTCTCTCGCATTAACTCTTTCACAGGTATTTTGCGGGAGAGGCCACTTTCCCTGCGGCACTTCGTGCAGTCTGTTCAGAGTCTCATAAAGGGCAAGTCTCTTTTGCTCTAATGAGGTCGTATAGTCCCATTTATTGACTTCAGGGTGGGACTGTGCTAGATCTGCAGTTTGCAGTTTTGTGGCCCCGACGCTGTCAATAACACTATCTGAGGGCCCATTGTAGGAAGCGGAGGAGGGATCCCTCGAGCGAGAGTCAAGGCGAGCCGGCAGCCCTTGAGTTCCCAGTGCAAGTATCAGTTTCCACCTCACTGGAATCCACTGAGGTTTCTCCCCAAACCCCGCTTAGGTCAATAGTTTATATATCAGTTAAGTTTGTCATGGCGCTCAGGGGCATGTTTGACATTAGTGTTGGCATTGCAGTCAGACATTGAGGGCGAGCGCTTTCACTTACTTGAAATCATCTTGTGTCCAAGGCAGCTGCAGCTTTACACAGCGGCTCCAAATAGCTCTGGTGCTTCAGCCATGTCAGAGATGTTATTCTATCTAGCCTTGTTTGATCTCCGGCGTTTAACACCGGTACAGAGCTCATTCTAACCCTTAATTTCAACGTGGCTATAGGCTCACACAGCGAACACAGGAAACACTCAGCTCGCTCCGCCAAGGCAGTGGGTTTTATGGGCTCCACCTCCACCCAGCTGATACTGAAGTTGCGTGGAAGACAGACTGCAGTCTGTAAATGCTGCAACTGAGAAATTCAGGGAATAGTTCAAATGACCTTAAAAGGTGCATGAAACACTTAGCTCACTCTGACATTTCTACAGAGCCATGTTTAGCATTATAAGTGCAACCTGACGTACATACATACATGCCTATTATGTGTGGGGTTTTCTACAAACTTCCTCAAAGATGTAATTTTTTGGCTGTATTTTTTTGCTATTTTTTTACCACAAAAATATAGATGGTAACATGGAGTAAGGTATATAGAAAGGTGGGGGATTGGGAGTGGGAGGGGTAGGTATGGAGGTTCTTCCCCAATAAAAATTCAGTGAAATTTCCATTCGGCAAAGGCATTTAGTAAACGTTCATAGACCCCTTCTGGAAGTAAGTAAGGTTTCTGTTCGCCATCACTCCCCTCCCGGGAAGACTCTCAACTTTCTCTAGCCATCTGTCCTTGGTCCCTAAGTATAATGAAGCATTAGATTTGCAGGGCAATACTCTTGAGTGATGGTGCACGCTCGGTCTGGGATCAATGTGTGCTTGACTTGTACAATTGTCAATAAGCATTGAAGAAAGATTAGGATTCAGATTCATAAACATGAAAGAGGGACATCTCCACTGTCTAATCCGTCAGTATGAGAGTAGGAAGATAAGAGAAAAGCCCCCATATCGTTTTCTAGAAAATAATTCTGGCTGAAAGGGAGACATGCTCATTTCCATGGAGTCATTAGGAGTGGTATTACAGCACTGCATGCCCACATGGAAGCACCAAGTTGAATTTGCTTCGGTGATGGTCATGTCCAAAAAGTGGCAGCTCTTCTGATGCTATGCAGCCAAAAAGCTGACACTTGAGTATGAGGAAGCCCTCATAGTGAGCAATGATTGCCCCCAGTGAGGAGTTAAAAAAGCGCTGCCACTTTTTGCACATGACCATCACCAGAGCAAATTAATCTGCTAATTCCAAATTAATTGTTTCACATATTGTACAATGCATCCTTTTGACAGAGTGGGAAAGAGAGAGGGGGGGGAGTATGGAATTGGCAAAGTGAGAAAGGGAAAGGGGAACTATTGTTTGATGCCATTGGTAGGAGTGGAAGAGTACAATAGGCCGTTTTGCCTTGTTAGTCCATTTTCATGTTCTTCTAACCCCCCACCCCTACTTTCATGTCTATTAGAGTAGACCATACAATTGGCATAGACTGCAGTACCAGAACATAACATAACATGATGGTCAATGTTTTTGCATTTATGGCCTCATCAAATAGGCAAAAGTTACCGGTGATGAGGACGTGTCTGTTTTAGTCATGTCATTCAACATGACCTTGTTCACAGATCAGCCAGTTACGGATTGCAGCCAAAGTTGTATTTGAAAGACCCTGGAGCATGACTCATGCTTCTCAACCTCTGAGTATCTGTGATTGTTGAAGTTAGATGTTGCTGATGAGTGTTGTGACATAAGTAAATGGAGGTAAATATCTATTTTTTTAGAAGACAAATTATTTGTCCTGTAAGGATAGCCACTCACTGATGTACACACCATTAATAATCTTTGTGTTGCAATCTAATACCCCTTTGAAGTTAAAACATGTATTTGTTGGTATTTAATGAGGTTCTAAGAGGAAGGTGACCACATTGAACTATATAGGGAGAAAATGGGGCTTGTTCAGTGGGAGATACAATGTGTTCAGAAAAGGTGACAATCCCCAAATTATTTGATTTGACAGCTTTTCTGTGAAGTCAATAACGAGGTGACACCTTATTAGATGAGTAGGTGGATCCTTGGGAAGAGACTTTCTGGGAGGATGGGAATGCAATGTAATGTAATGAGGTCGTTTTCCATGTTGGTGACATTGATATACATGGCCCAGCAAGAAGACAGGGGGTTAGGAGTTGTTACTTGGTAAAATAAGAGGCTAATGTAAATGTTGAGGTGTTGATGAGTACAAGCCAGAGGCACCGGAGTGCTGGTGTGGTTCTCTGTGATTTGTCAGTGACACATTGGATATGACTTTTATCTGGAGTAGAGACCAAGATCTGATAAATCACAGCACTTTGAATCATGGTTAGCCTCTCCCTTGCAATGAATGTGTGATGTAGGTAAAGAAGTGAGTTTTGGAATTGCAATGTCAGGTTAATATGTTTTTTTGTAGACATGAAGTTGCAGTGTGTGTGTGTGTGGTTCCCTCTGTGTGTGTGTAGTGTAGGTGATACAGTATGTATGTTATGTTAATGGATTTGTATCGCGCCAAAACCCGAAGACATCCAGGCACCCAACAAGGGGGTTATGTACTATATGAGTTCTTGTATTTTTCAAACAGTCTAGTCTTCAGGAGCTTCCTGAACGCCAGGTGATTTTCTTTTTGCCAAAGGTTTTCCGGTAGGTAATTCCAAGTTTGTGCTGTTAGGGCATGGAAAGCACGACCGTTTCCACTGGCTCTTTTTATGCGATCAACTTCTAGGCAGCAAGCCTTGGCAGATGGAAGATTTCTTTTTGGGGGATAGACATTCAGCCTATCCGTAAAATACGTCAGGGCATTTCCAAAGACACATCTATGACAGATATTCAGCTAATTAAACTGGATCCTTGCTGAGACAGGCAACCAATGCATATCCCTCCGAGCTGCAGAGGTAGGTTCAGTATGACTCAGCCGGTGGTCAATGCCTACTGAAGCAGTATGCACTTTTTGCAGTTTCTAGACATCTTCCTTACTTCCACCTAAGAGGGCATTGCAATAGTCCACTCGTGGGAGTATCACTGGTCTGACCAATTTAACACAATTTCCCTTTGAGACCAAGGGGGTAACTTGGCGTAACTCTTTAAGATGTTAATTAGTGTTTTTCACTATTGGCTCAACATGGGCACCACTGTTTAAGCTGGCTTCCAGATATGTGGCCAAAGTTTTCACCTTGGACATAACTGCTATCTGGCAAGCATCAATCATAAAACTCGCAAAAGCCTGACTCAACCTATCCCTGGCATGCCGAGACCCATAGATCATGAGCTTGGTCTTTGCAGCATTTAGACATAACCAGTTAGTTGCCATCCAACCCTTGATGGTTTGATAGACATGATACAGCTTTCCCTGGTTGGTTTCATGATTACCACTAATCTCAAGTGCCAACTGGAAATTGTCTGCGTAGTTAGACAAAAAGAGACCTAAATTCTCCAAGTCCATACACAAAGGGATAATATATATATTAAAAAGCAAGAGGGAAAGACATGCCCCCTGAGGGACTCCACAGATAATGATTTCAAAAACAGAGGCATTTTCACCCCAATGAAATCTTGAGCGATGGCCCTCCAGAAATTATTTTTGCCATTTAATAGCCTCTACTGAAAGGCCCTCCACAGTGGCCATCCAATCTAGCAGAATCTTGTGATCGAGAAAGTCGAAAGGCAGAGATAAATCTAACAATACCAGCAGCCCTGATTTATTCGACTCTATCCTGCATGACATATGAGTCTGTAAATCCAGTAATGCACTCTCAGTACCGTGGAACTGCGAACACCAGATTGTTTTTTATGCAGAATGCCTGCACCTGAAATATGAGACATAGTTGCACAGTGGCAACTTTATCAATGAATTTCTAGAAGAAAAGGCTATTTATAATTGGCCTGAGATTTGCAGCGTTATTTGGATCGGAACCCACCTTCTTTAACAATGGAGTAAACACCACATCATTCATGGACTGCGGAAAAACACCTGCACGAAAAGAGGCGTTTACAAACGTGCATAGAAACAGCGCAAGGATTTCCTTATGCTCCAGGATTATCTTGGAAGGTAAGAGTTCTCCTGGGAAGCTAGTGGGGTGCATAGTTTTAAGAATATTATGAATTTCTACCATAGTCATCCTTGAAAACCCAAAACCCACAGGGTGTTTCCCCTGACTCTGGGGATTCACCTTGGCCTTTACATTGCTCTCATCCTTATTTTCCTTATTGCCACCTGAGATAGTGGCGGTTGGATGTAATTCCTGCCTAGTTGGCTATTCCCTGATCTTTGTTTGCGCTTGCTGAAATTTGTCAGAGAAGGCTTTTTCAACTCTTATAAAGTCATCTTTGGTGGGTTTGATGACAGTGTTTGTGTAGCTTTTTCCCAGGATCTCAGAAGTCAGAAAAGTTATTTTGTTTGGTCACCGGTCTGATTTATTTGGCCATTATAAAAGCTACATTTTGCTTCTTTAATTATGGCCTTGTACTCCTTTTCCTTGAGTTTCCATGCTGCTTGATTTTCAGAGGTTTTTTTTTTCAACCATGCATGTTCCATATGCCTTTTACTAGTTTAAAGTTTCACTAAGGCCGGAGAAAACCATTTCTGGTGATTAGGAGTATCTCTGGGTACTCTGGTTTTTAGAGGTGCATAGTTGTCTAGCATAGTTGTTATCTCCTTATTATAAATACTAACAAGTGTGTCAGGGTCATCAGAGTCCTCTGTTTTATTCAGTAGGGCATTAAGACACTGTGAGGATGTGAGGGTGGATGGTGGGGGAAAGCGGGACGCACGGCCAAAGGAGCCCGCTGTGCCGCGGGCGTGTGCGGCGCCGAACACGGGCGCTGGGAAGGTGTCCCTGTTAAAGGGAGAGCCTTGTTGGCGTCCCGCGACGGTGCCGGGGTTGCGGCCGCGGTGCCGCGGGTGCTCACAGCCGCAGCGCCGCGTGTGCCCACGAGGACCGGGTTCACTGGCGCTGCGGCTGGGAGACTCGCGAGCGCAGCATACCTCGGCGACCTCCGGCAGCGAGCGGCGGCGAGGCTCGGGAACTGGAGAGCCCGACTCGTGCCGACCGCTCGGCGTCGGAGGTGCGCCAGACAGCTGGGCAAGGACCCATCAGAGGCAACCCACCAGAACCCCCTCCTTACCTCATGTGGGGCAAACCCAGAACGGTGGCTTGGGGCCTCAAGCAGGACGGGCCTCCGGGAGACATGTCTCGAGGGAGACACATTGTTGTGGGGGCGGGGCCAATGGAGGGGGTGTGGCTGACAGCAGGGAGGGGAAGCTAGAACCAGGCAGCCAGTATAAAGGAGGAGGTGGGGAGGAGGCAGCACTATTCATAGAGGGTGGGTGCCTAGGGTCCCCACCAATCAGACAGGGGGGGAGGGAAGTTGTCCCCGATTGGCCCTTTTTCCCTCCAAACCCCAGGTATAAAAGGGACTGGCCTAATGGCGTTTTTGTTGCTTTTTGCAGGGAGTAGGAGAGGAGAGTGAGAGCAACTGGTGGGCCTATCCGGGTCCGTGAGAGTAGGAGACACTCAAAGAGAAGAGGAACTCCTGGTGCCTTTTACTCACAGTGATGTAACTGTGGGGTCAAACCTGGAGTTCAAATACCTTGGTTAAGACACTGTGTAATAAAGGTCTACAAAACTCCACTTCGCCTACTGTCCTGATTTCTACAAGTGGCGTAGTCGGCAGGATAAGGAGAACGCGATGGAGAAAATAATACAGACACTGTCAGAAGGGCAACAACAGTTACAACAGCTCTTCCAACTTCAGGCCCAGCAGGCGGCCGCTGATCGCCAAGCCTTTCAACAGGCCATACAATTGCAAGGAACCCTGCAGTCCACTTCTCAAGACCAACACCAAGAGACGATAAAACACCTGACGGATGCTGTTACCGACACCCGAAACCAGCCCATGGTCCCTTCCGCAGTGTTGCAAAAATTCAAGGAAGGTGAAGACCCGGCTTTCTTTTTCACCACATTTTAGAGAATCGCCCGAAACGCTCAGTGGCCGGTGGACCGCTGGGGCCAGTATGTTGCTCCCCTTTTGTCTGGCATCATGCAAGGTGCCTACCAGGCCGTTAACCCAAACGGAACTACGCCTTACGCTGAAATCAAAAAGGCAGTATTGGACCGGTTGGGACTTGATGAAGAGGCCTACAGAATGAGGCTGCGCGACACTAAACTCAAACCGGGGGAGAACCCCCGACAACTCTTCTACCGAGTTAAGGACCTCACCGAGAAATGGTTACAAGTACCGGGAACAGGCCTCCAAGACGTCTTAGATAAAGTCACCCTCGAGCAGTTCATTGAGGCCCTACCCCCTCCGATGCAAAGATGGGTCCGACAACATCACAGACCCACCTTATCTGAGGCGGTGGACATCGCGTCGGCCTACCAAAAGGCAGGGGGAACTGGTAAACCCTTCAGAGTCGGATCTCCCATTCGCAATCCAATGCCACCATTGGAACCCCTCCCAACCAAGAGCCTGCAAGGAGGGTTTCCCAAGTGGAGAGCAACGGAAGGACGTCCTTCTGGATCCGAGGAGAAGAGGAGCGGTCCCGACCTGCGATCCACCCAGTTGTCCACGGGATACCGACAACCGCAATGTTATGACTGTGGCGAGTGGGGCCATATCGCCCGGTTTTGTCCCCGGAAGAGAGGCACCGAGCCGATGGAGATCGGATTCATGAGGACCGAGCAAGGACCAAGATGCCAAGGTCTCTACGAGATGGACGTCCGGGTATACGGGAACCAAGCGAGGGCCCTACTCGACAGTGGAAGTCGACAGACGGCGGTACTACCAACCGTAAGTGATTCTCCTTACCTCGCCAATGTTAGTATCCCGATCCGGTGTATACATGGGGATGTAAGGACCTACCCCATGAAATCCATAACAGTAGAGGTGGGCCCTAACATTGCAGAAATGAGAGCTGCCGTCCTCCCCTCCTTACCCGCCCCAGTCGTGATTGGGACCGATCTACCCCACTTCCACCAGACTATCAAAGCCCTAGACCGGGATGGTGGGAAGAAGCACCCTTTGCCAGGGAGCCCATCCCCCCGAACACCCAGGGACGAGAGAGACCCACTAGGAAAAGAAGGGAAGCTCGCCTTGCTCAGTGCGCATCCATGTATGCCACCCAACGGATAGCCTGGAACCTGGAGGACCATGAGTATTCCATCCGGGGAGAAACCCTGACGGACCCTACCTTAACATTGGCCCGCGAAAGGGCCATCACGAATGGGGACCCAGACCTGGCCAAGGGAGCCGGTTTTATATCTAGACAGGGCCTACTCTATCGGGTTTACCAAGAAGAGGGAGGCGCACGGAGGGAACAACTACTCCTACCCAAAACACACAGGGGCATTGTCCTCCAGTTGGCACATAATCACCCTTGTGGCGGCCACATGGCCTCCCTAAAGACACAGCAAAACATTCTAAAACGCTTCTATTGGCCGGGGGTCTATGGGGAGGTGGCGAAATTCTGTAAGGAATGCAAAGTCTGCCAGTTGACAAGTGGGGAAAAGCCAGCCAAAGCGCCTCTGCAGCAGATGCCCTTGATCACCATACCCTTTCAAAGGATAGGAATAGATCTGGTAGGCCCGCTCGAGCCAGTCAGTCGTGGATATCGATACCTGCTGGTCGTGGTGGACTATGCCACCCGGTACCCCGAGGCCTTCCCCCTAAAGGGGACGTCGGCTAACCAAATATGTGACCAGCTCATCCCCTACTTCGCACGGGTAGGCCTACCCACCGAAATCCTCACCAATCAGGGTACCAACTTCATGTCAGCTGTCATGCGACAAGTCTGTGAAAGACTACAGATCAGACGTCTACGTACCTCAGTCTACCACCCCCAAACGGATGGGTTGGTGAAAAAGGTACAACCAAACAATAAAGAAAATGATGAAGAGGGTAACAGGCCCAGAGGGGAAGGACTGGGATAGAGTCATACCCCTGATCCTTATGGTATTAAGGGACACCCCCCAGTCCTCGACAGGATTCTCCCCATTCGAGCTACTGTTTGGAAGACAGCCCAGAACGATCCTAGACCTGGTTAAGGAGGATTGGGAGAATATTAAGGAAACATCCCTCACCGAGTACACTGAGGACCTTAAGAACCATCTATCTACTTTAAGGGGACTAGCGGAAACCCATCTAAACATAGCCCAAGACCGACAGGAGAAGACATACAACAAGGGCTGTCGCCTAAGAAAGCTAGAACCAGGGGATAAGGTACTGGTGTTACTACCCACCAGTACGAACAAAATGTTGGCTCGGTGGAGAGGCCCTTATGTGGTGAAGGACATGGTAGGACCAGTAAATTACCGGATATACCAAAATGACCGAAGCCCATCATATAAGGTTTACCATATAAACCTACTAAAGAAATGGGCCGAGCCTGCCCCGGTCGATATTCTGGCCACCCAGGATACGGGGTCGTTACACGCGACCGGCCAATTGGATGCGGTGCAGTGGGGTGAAACACTCACTGAACACATGAAGAACGAGATCCTGGAGACGCTCAAACCACACCGCAACACCTTCTCCCAATTACCTGGAAGGACCGACCTAATGGAGCATCGTATCGAAACCCTAAACAGACAGATAGTCCGGCTGAGACCCTACAGGATCCCAGAGGCCCGAAGGTTGATCATTAAGAAAGAGATCGAAGAAATGATTAGGTTGGACATCATTGAACCCTCAACCAGTGCGTGGTGTTCTCCAATCGTGCTCGTACCCAAGCCAGACGGGGCTGTACGATTTTGTATGGACTTTAGGCAACTCAACCTGATATCCCAATACGAAACCTATCCCATGGCCAGGATGGATGAACTGCTGGAAAGGCTGGGTGCTGCCCGTTATCTCAGTACCTTGGACCTCACCAAGGGATACTGGCAGATACCACTACGGGAATCTGACAAAGAAAAAACCGCATTTTCTACACCCCAGGGGCTCTTTCAATATAAAGTGCTACCATTCGGGTTGCATGGGGCTCCAGCCACCTTTCAGAGGCTGATGGACGTCCTCCTACAGCCCCACGACCAATACGCTGCAGCCTACCTGGACGACATCGTGATATACAGCGCATCATGGAATGACCATCTAACCCATCTACGCAAGGTGGTCGGCACCCTGACCCAGGCCGGACTCCACATCAACCCAGTGAAATCGGTACTAGGGATCCAGGAAACCAAGTACCTCGGACATATAGTCGGTGGCGACGTGATTCGGCCACAGGTGTCCAAAATCGAGGCTATTCAGGGGATCCCAGTACCAACTAACAGAAAACAAATTAGGGCCTTCTTGGGGTTTATAGGGTACTATAGGCATTTTATTCCCGGTTTTTCTTCCCTGGCTGCGCGGCTGACCGAGGCGTTGAAAATCGGAGGTTCCCCAGACCTGTCAACCAATCACGCCGCCATATTGGCCGTTGAGGGGCTGAAGCACAGTATATCATCCCACCCGGTGTTGGCATGCCCAGACTTCCGGAAGCAATTTTTTCTGCAGACGGATGCCTCTGGCATGGGGTTGGGGGCGGTCCTGAGGCAGGAGGTAGACGGGTTCCTGCGACCGATCTGTTTTGTCAGTCGGAAGCTCCTTCCGCATGAGTTGGCGTATTCCACTATCGAAAAGGAATGTCTCGCCATTAAATGGGCGGTGGATTCATTGTGATACTACCTACTGGGGAGGAAGTTTACGTTGTATACCGACCATGCACCCCTGCAGTGGTTGGCGAGACACAAGGACTCCAACCAACGTATTCTACGGTGGTTCCTGTCCCTCCAACCCTTCGACTTCGTTACCTTGCATAGACCCGCCAGCTTTCAGCTGGTGGTGGATTACTTGTCCAGGAGTTCGATCCGGCCCGACCGGCCTGGCTCTGTGGTGGGGGTATGTGAGGATGTGAGGGTGGATGGTGGGGGAAAGCGGGACTCACGGCCAAAGGAGCCCGCTGTGCCGCGGGCGTGTGCGGCGCCGAACACGGGCGCCGGGAAGGCGTCCCTGTTAAAGGGAGACCCTTGTCGGCGTCCCGCGACGGTGCCGGCGTTGCGGCAGCGGCGCCGTGGGTGCTCACAGCCGCAGCGCCGCGTGTGCCCACGAGGACCGGGTTCACTGGCGCTGCGGCTGGGAGACCCGCGAGCGCAGCATACCTCGGCGACCTCCGGCGGCGAGCGGCGGCGAGGCTCGGGACCTGGAGAGCCCGACTCGTGCCGACCGCTCGGCGTCAGAGGTGCGCCAGACAGCTGGGCAAGGACCCATCAGAGGCAACCCACCAGAACCCCCTCCTTACCTCATGTGGGGCAAACCCAGAACGGTGGCTTGGGGCCTCAAGCAGGACGGGCCTCCGGGAGACATGTCTCGAGGGAGACACATTGTTGGGGGGGCGGGGCCAATGGAGGGGGTGTGGCTGACAGCAGGGAGGGGAAGCTAGAACCAGGCAGCCAGTATAAAGGAGGAGGTGGGGAGGAGGCAGCACTATTCATAGAGGGTGGGTGCCTAGGGTCCCCACCAATCAGATAGGGGGGAGGGAAGTTGTCCCCGATTGGCCCTTTTTCCCTCCAAACCCCAGGTATAAAAGGGACTGGCCTAATGGCATTTTTGTTGCTTTTTGCAGGGAGAAGGAGAGGAGAGTGAGAGCAACTGGTGGGCCTATCCGGGTCCGTGAGAGTAGGAGAAACTCAAAGAGAAGAGGAACTCCTGGTGCCTTTTACTCACAGTGAAGTAACTGTGGGGTCAAACCTGGAGTTCAAATACCTTGGTTAAGACACTGTGTAATAAAGGTCTACAAAACTCCACTTCGCCTACTGTCCTGATTTCTACAGACACTCAGAAAGAATAGGTGCTGCAATTGCTTTATAGTTCCTATTTAGGACCTTACTCAAAGGTTTTTGCACTTTAGTAAGAGAGAGTCTAGCTGTAACTGGAATAGGATAGACGGATGGTCGGACCATATGCAGGGTGTGGAGATAAAATCTGTAAGGGAAATATTAACACTCCCCACCCAGTCCAGGCTATGCCCTTTCGTGTGCGTAGGAAAGAGTTGTGGATAATTATCTTATTATTTTAAAGATTTTTCACGAGCGCTAAAGCTTTTTTTGTCTTTTGGGATGTCCTTTCCACAGATTAAAATCTCCTAACAAGACCACTGCAGAATTTACAGTTAACAGGGGGGTTGCCACACTTTCAAGATATATTGTGGGGCACAACCTAGGAACAAGATCACAGTTACACGGCATACACCCAAGCAGAAGACTGAGACCATGAAGAAAAAACAGTCTGGCAGTGTGGAGAAATAACACAGTGGTGTACCAAGCATGCCATCACAGTGGGGACCTCTCTAGGGACTATTACATTTATTTTTCAATACTACAAATATTTTACTGTTCAAGTTAAATGAGCACTAATCCCAGAGTTCATTATGTACTTAGTGATTCAAACAAAACAACCCTTTTATCACAGATATATTTGTCACATATACAAATTTGAGGTCATTTGTATCTAGCACAAATGCTCTTGGATTTTACGCTTAGAAGCTTGGAACCCTCACTGATGCTATTTGTTCCCATCCCCTTTCGTATAGGGGTATTATTAAAAAGTACAAGCGATGTGTACCAGACCGTTGATCTAGGAATGATAACCATCTATCAGAAAATAATATGCATGGTTATTCTAGGTTTCGATAATGTCCTTTGCTCAGTAACACAACATACTGGGAGTAATCATTACATATGAACATCATCCATGTTCAAACAGAGCCAGTTTACAATGGTAATACTACTGAATTATTTAGTTTTTGCTGCTTTTGCCACCCTTAACCCACACAACAGATCTTTTGTTTTACTCTGGCTGTGCAGGTGTCAATGCACTGTCAAATGGGACTTGACTATTTGACTTTCCCCCTCATATATTAAGAGACTGAAGCAGAGTGAGACAGAGATGAGAGAGAAAGATTGAGCCAAGAGAGAGTGAATGAGATGAACAGTGAGACATACAGAACTCTAGATTGGCATATGACAGACTGGGCACAAGTACCTTATTTTTCTTCGATATTTACAGCACAGGGTACATCGAAAGTACTGTACAAAGTAAATATGAGTTATGTACCCAATGCAGGACTTTCTATTAACCAAAGGCTGTGTAAATACAAAGCAATATCAACTCATAAATAAGTGGCTCTTTACAAATAAGATGTATTTAAACTGATGTGGTTTTTACAATGTCCACCATACTGAAAATGGTTCACAAAGGGGTCCATTGCTTTTTATATTCAGTGCTCAATTTGTGGTGATGTTTGCCAGGGCTGAGCCCACTTATTCCTGAGCCCTGGCATGTTTTGTCTTAGACTCAGTTTGATTATGATGTAGTGTTTGGCAACTTTATTATTATAGCTGCAAGTCATTTAATAAATACCTATAGAGCAAAATGTAAATGATTGCGTTTAAAGGCACACTTTAACATTTGTCTCATGTCAAGAAATGCGTATGTTATTTTATGTGTATGTTGATTGGTATTTGTAAATCACACATCTGTCGCAGTGACCGTGTACATCCATCAAACACAATAAGCCAGCGGGAGTTGCAGTTTTAACCCCGTATTTGTTGACAGCATGGGAAGCAGCCGTGGTTGTTGGCAACACTGGGCAAGGGGAACTGCCTATCCTGACGTGGCATTGGTGTGTTAGAAAATATTTGAGCCCTGGCACTTATTTTTTACAAATTAAGCACTGAAGACAACACTCAGCAACATGGGTTTGATGCCAGGTCCCGCGCTTAGAGGCTGGTGTCTCACATGAAGCACGATAAAAAAGCCCAATTTAATTTATTTTTTATTATAACTAGTCTTTTGGTGCCTTCGTTTTTCATTAATGTGGTTGTAATTTTATGCACTTTTATATTTGTTGCTTGTTATATATTTGTATGGAAACTGGTTTTACAGGTAATGTGTCACGCGTAATACATTTTTTTACTACTTCTACTACTTTGCTCTGGAAATGTCTTTGTGTGGACTTTGCAGCCAATCTATCTAGTGATCCTGGAACAACGTATGTACATTCCGACTGTGGAACAGCTATCCAGAAAGCTCCTTTGTTTCCTTAGAGACATTCATTGACAAGGTGGGAGTAGTCAGACTGAGTTCCCCATTATTACTGTATCAGTAGGGTTTTAATTTCCCGTAAAACCTCCACACTGTCCTTAACCTCCGATTAGTCTAAGTGCTTCAGAAAGCAAGCATAGTGAACTAGAGTCTCAAAAGGCAGTGCAGAAGATGTACTTGTTTCATTTGTGCTGCTTTTACCATTTTGGTGGATGGGGGTGGGAAATAGTGCATAGATGAGCTGTGCAGCCCCCTTGTATGCATTAGTGTCAGGAGCACGCTCTTCACACGTATGAAATGTTGGCATGCATGTACAGTGTCCCAGCCAGTCAAAAAGGTTTGGGTTGAGAAAAAAATATTAGCACATATATCGTGAGAGCAGACTGATATTTGCACAGCAGAAGAAGCATGCACTCTTTTTAGTTAGATCTGACACATATTAGATGCTCAAACATAGCAACATAGAAAGAGGAACACATGCATTACTGTTAGAGTGGCATAGGTTATACAAAGGGTAGTATAATAGGCCCTGTGTTTAGTTAATGTAACCAAAGTCATGGTGCGGAGTCAGGTGAGAGGGAAGAGCTGAAACAGGTGGAAGATGGAGTCAGACAGATACTGTGGTACAAGCAAGGTCAGTCTGTTACCATATTGGATGTTAAGGCCTAGTATATCAGGAACAGAATAGAAGCCAGGCAAATGTGGAGCTGTGTCTCTGTTTAGCTCAGCACAAAAAACAAATCCCTGTTACCATTCCCAGGAGACAAGCCGAAGTCAGAGTCGCCGGGGTGCACAGAAGAACGCTAATTGCAACCAGCTGCAGGGTCTGAATGAGGTGGGAATGGAATGTGAAGATAGGGAGAAGCAGGAAGGGATGCGCCCTTTGAAGGTCAAATTCATGAGAATAATGCATAAGGATTTACGATGCCAATGGGCAAGAAGAGGATTTAGAACACTACTGCCCTCACCCAAGAATGGTCATCCCATTTGAATTAAAAGCCGTTGGGATTATTTTTACCATTCGGGTTTTGTCTGCTCCTCGGAGTGGGGCGCTGCTCTCAGATTGTGCAGAGGTGCTCGGAGGAATGCATAGATGGAAGTACAACTATGCTGGATAAAACAGCAAGAGGAGAGTGTGCATCTGAGTAGTAAGTTGATGGTGAGTGTGGGGGTTGTGAAAGACCACATGGCAATATATAGTGTTTTTTTTATATTGAAGTGCCCATAGGGATCTCATCCTCTGAGAGGAAAGGTGATGTCACAGAGTATATTGTAAGGAAAAGAGAAGAGAGAAAAAACAGGTTCTTCCCTATTGCATACGAAAGGCAGCACTGCAAATAAAATAGAGGAGACATCCAATATACCTGGTATCCCTCCACTAAGCAAAAGTGAGTGTGAGGAGGTACATTCCTTCTTCCCAAGGCAAGGGGATAGAGGAAGGGTCGAAACCATTGTGTAAATAAGTGTGATTATATTGTGTGTTGTGTAGGCCCATTATGTGGTGGGGTACCTTCCCTGGCATAAAGGGCTGTAAGGAGGTAAAGTCCCTTATTTCAAAGTGGAGATGGAGGAATTGTCTAAACCATTGTGTATACCATTGTTTTGTTATTGATTGGTTATTTAAGATATTTTTTCTGTGGCTATATTGTGGAGTGCTGGTGTTTGAGTTTTGTGAGGATAGGCTGGGGTAGACCGGAGCCACAGGATAGCAGTTTAGGAAACAAAAGATTATTATGAGCTCCCTTACCACACTTGAATACATGTGTACAGTGGGAGACAATTATGAAGTACTATGCAGAGTGGTTTGCTGACATGAGATGAGGAATGTATACGCCATGGCCTGAAGAAGGATTGAATAATAAAGATATTCTGGGATATTCTGGGCCACATGTAGTGAAATATAAGGGGAGAAAGTTGAAGAATAGGAAGGACATTCTTGAGCTGTGGAGAATGGTTGAGGATTTGGAAGATGTCCCTGAGGACCCTAAAAGTGGAGAAATTGTAATACAAGTGCCCTGTGTCACCCCCTCTTCTATGGTAGCCACTGCTTGTTGTGATACATCTACAAGCCCCCACAGCCCTGTCATCCCCACAGAGTTGTTACCCCATTCAAGCAGCTACAGGGTATACTAATCCTGAGTATCTGCTCCCCGAAGCCCTGTGACAGAGAGCATCTGCAGTCTATGAAAACTTTCCGCAGCCCCCAGCAGTGAATGCCACACACAACCCATTACTGAGTGAGACAGAGAATAGGGAGAGATTTAGAAACAGCATTGCAAGAGACAGAGGTGGAGTTGATGCAGGTAAAGGGAAAAGGGCAAAGAGCGGCAATAGGCACTGATGAATGGAGAGAGGGCGATATTTTATTTAGGTTTGATAGTATCATGATTAATGGCGTACAAGTTGAAAAGAAGGATGCATACTACAACGATGAGTGGTATAGAGAGGGATTCCCACAGGTGGGAAGTTTAGATTACGAGTCAAACAGATCAGATGGCGATGAGAGAGCAGTAGAAAAAGGAGAAATGGGGCACAGATGAGGAACAGGGAGATGAAAAGTCACCTAGGCTGATGCAGATAGTAGAACGTTTGTGGGGTCCAAGAGCGAGAGTGCGACCAGGTCGCATTGGCTGTGGTGAAGGGGAAGCAAGTGGGAAAAAAGTTGCCAGCTAAGCATTTGGGAACACAGTTTCCATTGTTACATAAATGTCCCAGGAGGACACAGTGCGTGCCCTGGCCACACATGGATAGAAACAACCTGGTGAAGGCACTGCCATTGCTTGCAGCATGAGCAGGCAAGTGGGTATATGCACTTGAAAAAGAGACCACAGGCATTAACTAGCGGTAGGGGACATGAAATTTGTGTTTGATGCTTTATTATGAGATCGAGCAGATGATATTTGGAAAAAAGCAGGGTATCCAGGGGTACGAATAGGCGATGACCACATTGATGGGTGCATTTTAAATATTGTCTAGCTAAAGTGTGGGCTGCTCCAAGAGCAGCATATCCAGATACAACAGACATACATTATAATTGGTTATTTATAACGTGCTTAATACCCAGAAGATTTCTATGTGCGGACCCAGGAATTGAACCTACGTTAATCCACGTTGTCTTGCTTCCAAGGCGAGTGTGTTGTCCCTAAGCTATCCCAAGTCATCATTCAATTATGGTGCATATCTATGAAAGAAGATACAAATACAGCATAATACATACTACAAATTCAGGAGATCTGGAGGGCGGAGATAGGGGAACCATTGGATAAGACTAAACCAAAAGAGGTGCATAAAGATTTGGACAAGATAGTGGGGATCGAAGCTAAGGGATGGGCGGATATTCAGGCCAGTACGTCACTGCAGGTGAAGGCAGGAGAAAGAGAGGGAAGTGGTGGACAAGGCGCAGAAGGCTGAAGTGAAGTTAGTCAGAAGAAATTAGCAAAGTTGACCATTGAAGGAGCAGTCATTACAGGTGTGTACGTAGAGCAGGGAGAACTCAGAATGGCACCAGTGGAACAGAGAATGATACGGGGTGGGTAGGAGGGTAAAAAAGTTATCCAGACAATACAGTTTGTCAGGGAGGTTATATGCGAGGTTACCAAAGATGGAGAGAGGGGATTCCACGGAGGGCGAGGAAGTAGTGGAGGAGGATTTGGAGGAATGGGACAGAGATTTGTGGACCAGGGCCGTGCTGGCTATGTGGGAGAAAAGGCCATTTTGGTGAGAGAGTAGGAGCAAGCATGCAGCTGCATATGATCCCCAGACATTTTCCAGTGGACCAATGGCCCTGGTCATACATCAACAGCAGTTTGGAATTATGCCTACAAGTGCCCCTTATGGTGCGGTGACAGCGCAAGTACCCCAGCAGGGCCGATAGCTCCAATATCAATATCAGGCAACATTAACAGCACAGATTCAACTTCCAACACCCAATAGCACAGCAGTGTATGCTCAGGGACAGCCACAACAGCCAGCACTACAAGTATGGGATGAAAATGCTTTGCTGCATGGCACAGTGACACAGTTTACAGGGGCAAGTGTGGTGGGCGGCAACCTCTTTGCATTTCCAGGGTCCAACACATACCCAGACTAGGACAGACCACAGACAGCTCTGACATGCCCAGTTCTATCAGTCACTGCTGACCTGGAAGAGGAACCCCTTGTGGGTGTGGACAAATCATTTGTTTTCATGATTAACACAGGTGCACCAAAATCATGCATAATGGAAAGGCATTCCCCTTATCAGGAAAGGTAATGGACATGCAAGGGTTCTTTGGGGCAATTCATGTGGTTCCATTTACAGAAGACTTACCCATCAAGGTAGGTAACCAAGAGGTTTTAGCTATGTTAAAGATTTCAACGGCAGCCACACTGAACTTGTTAGGCAGGGATCTGCTAAGAAAGCTGTATATGACAATCTCATTCTCGGAAGAAGGGATGGTGTGCTCCACACCTGGAATTTGTTATGTACTGTCCTGGTGATAACACAAGCATTGTACAGTGATGGCGCCAATAGAGGAATAACTTTGCAGCCGGATTTATATTGTTGAGTTGTGTGCCTGGCATCAGAAACAAGCCATGGATAGTGCTGTCTAAATTTTTGTTTAGGAGGCCAGCAGTGTCCTAAGATCATGCTCCAGGTTCCCTTATCATACTAGATTTTGAGGGGGTGCTGATTGTGGATTACAAGGTAGTACTCAAAGACATTGATGAAGATGGTGATTAGTGGTGTACAGATTTGTGTATTCACCCTGTTCAAACATTGGGTGGGGTGTCATATGGACAGTTTTGAAGATGCTGACAATGATCGTGAAATAATACTGGAAGTTGGTATACTGTGTCAAATAATGATCCAGCTAGGAATGCCCCGTGCCAAATACATTCCTGCACACCTACAGGAAGACTTGTTGCAGGTCCCAAGCACTTTATGGACTGACAACCCCCATGATGTACGGCTCTTGAAGAGCATCACACCAGTGCATATCAAGTTGAAACAGGGAGCAGTGTTACCCAGAGTGTGACAGTATCCATTGGCAAGAGACGCAGATGATGGAATACACAAGACAATTGTTGCGCTATGGCACCAAGGCATCATAGGGCCCTCAAAGTCCCTGTGTAACACGGCGATATACACTGTCAAAAAAGCAAAAGTGTCAAGTTGAGTATGATACAGGATTTATGCCCATTGAATAACATAGTTAAAGGTGAGTTACCTGTTGTACCCAACCCCAACATGATTCTCTGTAATATACCAACTGAGGCCACACATTTTACTGTCATTGATTTGAAAAATGTGTTTATTTTCCATTCCATTGCACCCATTGCACCCTGATTCTCAAAATCTCACTGTGTTTACCTATCACAGGCAAAGGTTCCAACACACCATACTTCCTCAGGGTACAGTGAGTCCCCCAGTATTTTTAACAGAGAAATGCACATGGATTTGGGCCTAATGGTAAGTCTATTTCTTGTTAGTGCTCCATGGAAAAAGAGAGTCTTGTTCACAAGTAGGCCACATGACGTTTTTATTTGTATTTTTCATAAATATAATTGTGCCATTAACCTGATGCAACGCTATCCTGCACAGAAATTTGCTATAGAAGTAGAGTTTGGCCTGGCTTTTTTAAATAGATTTAACACTTGTGTTAAGAACATTTTTTACACACACAATGTGGGATTTTAGATCACATTAAACCAACCCAGATTAATGTTGTTAAGGAAGATGTCCAGATATGTGTTGCAGCTCTTCTTATATTGCCTTTCTGAAATCTGCGGAAGCTGCTACATCTTTACATTATCATGTTGTCAACAGGTGTTCATTACTCCTTCCAGGTTGATGTTCTGATTCTTTACTACTACTACAAAACCACTGTGAACTAGTTACCATACAAGGAAATAGGCATGACCTATTCATCTAATTATATGTTTTAAAGAAGGACTCTTTTTTCTTTTGTGAACTAATGACTATTTCTGTTCTTGTTTTTTGTTTGTTTCCGTATAATATTGTACAATGGGTTTACTCTTTTCAAGTAAAATGTTGTTAATATGATGCATGTTATGCTGGGATTGGTCTGAGTGGATGAACAATGAAGCAATGTATCATTATTGTTCACCTTTTCTCTGTTTGTCCCTGATGGAGATCGATAAGTCCAAAATGCATTGGACACAGATTATATTTAAGAATAACAAATAATGGATTATCATTGAGTCTCAGCCTCTTCTGTTGAGAGAGTGTTTATTGGTTCTCTAGATATCAACACTTGAATTTTACTTGACTAAAAGTTTAGTGATTATTTTACTTGCATTGAGTGTTCCACAAATTGATCATTTTCTTTTTTTCTGCAAGGGATGATATGGCACCAAGGGGTGTTCTCCTGGTCTTCACCTTCAAACATGCACAAGTCCCCATGTGTCAGATGTCAATATTGGGAAAGTTGGAACAAATAGTACCTCAAGCCAATAAAGTAGAAGTACAGTGAAGTCATACAAATGCGCTATACTAAAAGACACTGAAACCGAGATGAAGTCCAGGTGAAAGAAGCACATCAGGCAATGAACATTTAGGGGAAGATACTTGGAAATGACATATACCAGGGGATCTGCAAGACCCCAGAAAGGGATTCCTGGCAGGGAGTATACCAGGCAATCCACCTAAAGTATATGGAAGTATAAGAAATTGTGGCAAGACACCTATCAGGAGATTTAACCAGGGGATCTAAGAAGTTGATGAAAGAAAGCCATGGCATTCAAAACCCCAGGCTCGTTGAAGGTAAGTAAGAACTTTATAACTGTAGGAAGATACCTGCTAAAAGATTCCTGGCAGGTGAGTATGCCAGGAGGTCCACTAAAGTCACAGAAAGAAATGTGTTCAACTTCACAATTTCAAATGTCTGTTTTCCTGAAGTCTCTATTTTAGCATGCATTTTTCAAAGTAAGCAAAGACTGTTTCATGATGAAATTAAAAATAGCTGGCAGAGGGGTATACACAGAGATCTGAGGAGCTCACATTTCAATTCCTGATTGACAAGCACATCAGTGGATCTGCTAAGATACCAAAGAGGTTAAATAGAACCGTATGTGTAACATTTAATTTAAATATGATCCTTTTTGCTAACTTAGTGCAAATAAATCTAGCAGGAGATAAATAGTATGGGACATATTGTTTGCACAGGAACTTTCTGAACCTGGTATAAAGAATCAAAGGAACTGTAGTTTAAAAGAGACACGTTTGCCCTCCTTAAGAAACTGTTGTTTGAAAGAGACACTTTTGCCATGCTACCCAAACATGCAGGGCAAGGAAACCACCCCCTAGATCCAAGGATTTCTCCTTACAAAAGACTGCTAATGTTGGATTTATTTACTTGCTTTAATTGTGAACACTGTTTGCCAAATATAAGTCAGAGACATTCCTGTGTACCCTTAGTTGTTTATCTTTAAAGTGAGGGTCAGGTTAGTAGGTTTCAGACACAAGGACTGTTTACAGATGCAGACATATCTTTACTTTAAGTTTCCTAAGAAGAGAAACTGTCTTTAGTATAGGGACACAGATGCATTTATCTAACCCTTTTACATTAATAAAGATGTCTGTTAATGAAAATATTACAACTCTGTGTCTGCCTCTCATTTCTGACCCCTTACATAAAACATTATTTAGCTCAGGCAGCAGAGCCAATTGCATTCATTGAAGTATTTATGTGGATTATGTGTATGTGACCACCACCATACATTTGGATATATGGATGGAAAAGAAATGAATTTTGGATGTCAGATGGAAAACCCATACTAATGCTGCCTTCTTAGAGAAATTGATGTATGATTTGTCCCACCCAACACTGCTAACAGTGGTTAATTGTGCCAACACACACAAAATACAGACCCTGTTTCTTTTGGCAGTGCTGCAGCAGATAAGGCTGTCAAAGAAGCAGCGTATAACAGGGACCCTGATGCCATTGCATATCCCAAATCGGCAAACCAACAATTGCAGTTAGCAACTCCAAAACACTGAAGCACAGCTCATGCAAATAATTGAGCTACAAGAAGAGGTGTCCCAAAAAGAGGAGTGTGGGGTTAAAAAGGGGTTTGCTCACAGTCACCAACTGATTTGTTATGGAGACAAAACATTACAGTCAGTATAAAGTATATTTGGATAACATATACATGAACACAAACATTAAAATAATTGCAGGTAAAGTAGTAATGCCGTAGGAGTTGTCCATGGTTGCTTTTGAGCAGCTGCACTTCCGAACGCATGTTTCAAACAGCAAATTTTTGCAGATATTCCTGATGACTGGTTTATCCCCAACCTAAATAAATTTGTCAACACGTTTGTGGAAAATTGCACGACATGTCATCTTTACAGCACTAGTCAGGACGTTGTGCAGCACATTGCCCCATGCTACTGGGCCATTCTGGGAACTTAACATCGACTACATGGATATGCTTAACAGGTGCAGTAATTACCATTACCTTATTGTTGTAGTGTGTCTGTTTTCCTGTTGGGTTGAGGCTGGTCCTTTCACACAACCTGATTGAAAATCAGCAGCCACGTTTTTGGAACGCAAGTTATTTCCTCACTGGGGGGTATGTGAGATGAAATTAACACAGTCAGTGAGTTGGGGAGACTGATACCAGACCAGTCTGTGTTGAGGCCAAGGTTGCAAGTGTCAACATTGCATGATGAGCGCTGATTGAAACTCATTTGATAAGAGACGCAAGTAAAAACTGAAGAACAGATGAGTGATTGAACTTTGAAACCAAGATACAATACGCTTGACACAGTGGTCCAACACTGTGTGCATGCTCGTTCGAAGGACTCAGTAACGTATTCAACTAAGATTTGAGAAAGTGGAAAGAGTGGCAAGCAGTGTACATCAAAGCGGTCTTGCGATGGGTCAAGTAACATCAGGTGGACAATCGAAAGTCTATGATGTTGATACTGCCAAGCAAGTTGATGACAAAATAGAGAAAGTTGGCCAGAACCCAAATGAGGGAGATCTATTGAACAAATTGATGACAACATAGAGAAAGTTGGTCCGAGCCCTAACGAGGGAGATTAATTGACAGCTTTTGGGATAAAGCAAGTTGGTGTTAAAGTGAGTTAAATTGGTCTGAGCCCAGGTGGAGGGTGACTGAACATTGTTTTAAAAGGATCTGAGCCTGGCTGAGAGGAATCCAGAGCATTGAGTGAATTACCCGAGAAATTGGGTACATGAAAACCCTATGAAGTTTGTATTAAAGGGGATCTGAGCCTTGCTGAGGGGGATCCGAGAAGAATAGTGAGTCACCAGAGAAATTGAATATGTGTGAAATTCGAAGAGGAAAAGAACGTCTGCAAAAAAGAGACTTTGTAATACAAAGAGACTTGAACACAAAAGTCCATGATGCTAATGTTTGAACTGCATCCTCATGCTAGAGAAGCAAGAGCCTGTGCTAAGCTCGAGTGTATCATGTTATCCCAAGCTGAAAATGTAGGGAAGGGAGGCCAACAGCCTGAACATCCTGCCATATCATTTCCTAAACACTTCTTTCTTTTACATAACATTGTTTCCCACACTATTTGTATTTAGAGATAAGGATTGGTAAGGATTGGCAGAATGTTTATTAGTATAGACCATTTTAATTTGACAGGACATGACTGCATTATTATTATCTGATGGTCGCAGCTAGCTTCCATCTGTAGATTTAGGATTAGATAGGTGTTTTTCAAACCATTTTTGAAGTGCAATAAAAACCCTTGAACTGTGGTCACTTGTGTCTGTCTTACAATAGATACCATGGCTTTCTTACAGCTCTAATAATGGAACTCACTTTTATATCGAATTGTTTAGGGAAATTGCATCCCTATTGTGGATAAGGCACACACTCTGCTCAATATATCATCCTCAGGCCAACGGAATTGTAGAAAATATGAACCGACTATTGAAGAGTAAACTGTCTAAGATATGCACAATGTTAGGGAGGACCTGACTGAATTGTCTGCCTTTGGCTTTGTTTAGCCTGAGAACGCAGCCCAGTAAAGATCACCACTTTTCCCCACACAAGAGCAGCAGGAGTTATGGGGAGGAGTTTCAGGTATATTTTCAGGAGGTAACAAGTAGTATAAAGGTTTGTCTTACCAGATTGATCCTAGAAGAGAATAAACAGTTGAAGTGTCGCTGACAAATGAACTGAACTTACCAGCACCGCAGTTATATCCAGGGGACCAGGTGTTTGTGAGGATTTCTTTCCACCACTGGAACAAGCAGAGGTTCCAGGGGCCTTTATTTTTAATTTAATTTAATTTTAAATAAAATGTCTTTACCACGCCCTTTGGAGTTCAGGTGAAGGAGTTGCAGTACTGGGTCCACTGGTCTGATGTTCAGAAAGCACCCGGCACTGCTCCACCTTGTCACAAGAATTACCACATCACTGAGTGATATTGAAGTATACTTTGCAGCACATTTCCTTACGATACTGCAGTTGCTCAATCCTTACACTATGATGAAAAGTATGCATTGTTCTGCATGAATTTCTGTTTTTTTTTGTCTTTGCCACGATCTTTGTAGTTCAGGTGAAGGAATTTCAGTACTGGGTCCACTTATCTGATGTTCAGAAATCACCTGGCACTACTCCACCTTCTCATGAGAATGACCACATTACCGAATGATATTTAAGTATTCTTCGCAGCATGTTTCCTTATCATACTACAGTTGATCAATCCTTACACTATGATGAAGAGTATTCTTAGTTCTGCATGGCTGGCTGCTTTTTCTATCCCTCTGCAGATTCACCACTACAAGCATGGTGTTATATATATCTTATGCTGTATGTGTTTTTTGGGTGTAGGTATCGTGTTTTTGTTTGGTTATTTTATATGGTTGGGACATATAAAGAGGGGGTATGAGAACAAAACATGTGTATCTTCGTGGATGACATGAACCAGGAGGGAAACTGAGGCAGAGATAGAATATAATCAATATAAAGGGGATATGCTTGACACTGTGGCAGATGTGCACCACCTGAATTGGACATGTGGTATAATCACATGCACAAAGTGGGGAGGGAGAGGTCAAACAGAGATATTAACTATGCTATTTGATACCTCATGTGATTGGTGCACCCAAGTTGTTTAAGAAATGCTGCCTCTTATAACCCAGTGTTTGGTATACTTGGCCCTGTGTAAGGTACAACGTCTTTTCCTAATCACATACTGTCCAAACAGTAATAATGGACAGCGATGATGAAAAATGTGCCAACAAGAAAAAATAAGCCCATTGTAAAATAAGATCATTGCTGACGATGGAAAGAGCATTGTTTTCCAACAATAGATAAGTGGGAGGAGTAGTGAGCTGTGCAGAGGGGGTGCTTACTGGGATTTTCAGAATATGTAGTGGCATGCATTTATCAGAACTCTGGCAGGTTATGGGGAGATTACATGCCAGAATTGGCATTGATCGAGTTAAGTGAAACACCAGCAAACGTACAGAGACCAGCTGAGTATTCCGTTTTCTTTCAAGGAATTGGCAACAAACATCTGTTGTAATAAGACACCCTTCATCCCTGACCTAACCAAAGGCACACCAGCATTGATGGATGTGTAGTGTGTGTGCTGTCAATGAGTACCTACACCTCCCGCCATCATGGAGCGGTGCATTTTTATTTATTTAAAGTTTACTTGTTAGGCGCTTATACAATAAGAACACAGTGTTTCAAAGTGCCCACAGGTCAGGGGGGGAGGGGGGAAATACAATTACAACACAATATTAATAGCATAGGGAGAAGAGGGGGAGGGACAAACCTACTATGCCATGTGAGCATTCAGAATGTGAAAGTGCAGAAAGGAAGAAGGAAGAGGGGGTAAGTGCTGGGAAGTCCGAGCTCGCAGATGAGATATGGACAAAGTGCTAGGAATGCTTGAATGCTACACGGCCTGGGCTGTGGGTGGTGTAAGTATGAGTCTCCAGGGCAGAGGGTGAGCAGATGCAAAGTGCTGTGGAAGACAGGAGCTGGGGAGAATTGGTGTGGGAGGTCAAGTCCCCGAGGATGCATAATGGCCAAGGACACCAATACAGCACCTGTGAGATTAGCAGAGGAGAGAAGGAGGAAAGTAGGAGGAAAATAGGAGAGTCTTAAAGAGCTTCTGGAATTTGAGAAGATCCTGCTCAAGGCGCAGGGAGAGGGGGAGGCTATTCCGAAGGAGGGAGCCCACAGAGGAAAGAGAGCGACCCCTGACCTCTCTTTAGCAAAGCTCTTTACACACAAGGCATTGGTGCCAGAGGAATGAAGTGGTCTAGAACGAGAGTATTTAGTGAGATAAAGTTGGAGATAGTGTGGTCCTCTGGCCCAGATAGCCTTGTGGATGATGTAGAGGTCATTTTATGTAATCCATGCAGCAACTGCGAGCCAGTGGAGACATTTTAGTGCAGGAGAGATGCGGTCCCTGGGCTTACGGCCAAGGATAAGTCTTGCTGCCCTATTATGGATAAGCTGAAGGGGTTGTAGAGTGGAAGAAGAAAGATTCATGAGGAGGCTGTTAAAGCAGTCAAGTCTTGAGACAACCCGGACTTGAGTCTCATTGAGCCTCTGAGGGAAAGTGAGAAAAGGAAGAATTCCTTTGAGAAGGAAGAGCTGATAGTTGGACTTCTTGGCAATGTCCAGAGTGTGAGGGAGGAAGGATCTAGAGGAGTTGAAGATGACTTCATGTTTTCTGGCTTCAGTTGAAGGTATATGGGGGTCCCAAGGAAGAGGGCCCGAGTGAGGGGAAGAATGAGGAAGCAGGGGTCCCAATTGGAAGGATATCAATTTAACAGGCATTGAGGCAGAGATCATTGAAGGTGCACCAGGACTGGATGGCAGATAGGCAGTCATGGATGATGGAGGGTGAAAGAAGGCCAGCAGGGAGTCTGAAGAAGAGCTGTGCGTCATCTGCGTAACACTGGAAGTTGGAGAAGAAGGTGGAGGTGAGGCGTGCAAGGAGAGCAAGGTCAATGTTTAAGAGACAGGTGGAGAGTATAGAGCCCTGGGGGACACCACAGAAGGAGATGGGAGTAGGAGAGGAAAAGGGGCCTTGGATGACTTGGGAGGAGCAGTTAGTGAGGCAAGAGGACAGCCAATTCAGTGCCCCTTCAGAGATAGCAAGTGTATCGTGGAGCCTTTGCATGAGGATGGAATGGTTAACTCTGTCAAATGCAGAGGAGAGATCGAGAAGGATAAGGACAGCTAGGGAATTGAAGTCCAGAGATGCGAGCTGTTCTTCACAGGTGTTCAGAAGGGCAGTTTAGATGCCTCTGGATGCATGGACTCCAGATCGATGGTCCTGAGGCCACCATCAAGTTCCTTTTGAGAGTTAAGTTGGGGCAAGGCCAGCTTCTGAAGTAGCTTCCCCAGGAAGGGGGTGATGGAGATAGGCTGATAGCTGGTAGGGCAGGTAGGGCCAGGGGACGGTTTTTTCAGGAGTAGGCACACAAGGTAGTGCTATAGTGTAGAAGGGAAAGATCCAGTCGTAAAAGAGTAATTGTAGAAATCAGTGAGAGCAGGGGCAAGAGAGCCAATGTTATCCTGATGGTCCTGGATGAGAAAGGGGAGACCTGTTTAGAAGAGACCTTCATGGAGCGAACAACTCAGGCAACCTCCTCAGGTGTGACAGGAGAGAAGGAGGAAAAGGAGGAAGGAGCAAGGAGAGGGTGTGTGGGGGTGAGAGCTGAGTTGTGAGGGAGAGTAGAAAGGGTGGTCAGAATATCCTGACTTTTGGTGGGAAAGTGTGAGGCCAGTGCATTGCAGAGGTCCTGTAATGGAGAAAGGGAGGAGGAGACTGCGTAGGGGTTGGCTGGTTCCTTGCAGATTTTGAAAAGTTCAGCTATGTCGTTGGATGCGCCTGCGACCCATGCCTATATGTGAGCTATTTTCTTTGCACAGATGGCAAGTCTGTATTGCCTTTGGCGCAGGCGGCTGGCCCGTTAGTCAGAGGATGAGCCAGAGATTTGCCACTTCCGATCTGCTTCCCTGCACTTTTGTTTGAGGGCTGCAAGTTCGGTGTCATACCGAGTGTTACGCTTAGAGGCAGGTTTCAGATGGATCCTCATGACTGGAGCAAGAATGTCAAGAGTGTTGGTAATGGAAAAATTGAGGTTGCTGAGAGCAGAGTCAGAGGTAGAATCAGGGGTTGGGGTGTGAGGGGGTGAAGGTGGAAGCAAAGGCAGCTGTCACTCATTTCATAGGGTGGGTGTTAGTGAATAAAGTTGGAGCAACCTTTGGGTGGCAGTCAGGCGGCCAATGGGATCCAGATGGGATGAGAGGAAAGAGTGATCTATCCAGGAGAGAGGGGTGACTGATGGGGGGAGAGAGAGAGGTCAGAGTGTATGAAGGCATCCAAAGTGTGTCCAGCTGTGTGGGTTGGCCCAGAGGGGAGAATGGAGAAGGAAAGCGAGGAGCAGAGGTCAGCGAATAGAGTGGATGCAGAGCAAAGAGAGTCCTGATGAATGTTGAAATCACCCAGAAGGTTAGAGGTGGAAGAAAGGAAGGAAGAGCAGATGTCAGCCCATTCACTGACCACATTGCACTCAACAATTCTGGTATGTGCCACCCCCAGAACCAACTAAGCCCATCTGTCCATTCAGTGACCACACTGCACTCAGCAGTTCTGGTAGTTCCTGATACCCATTTGATGGTTTTAAATGTGCCACCCACAGAACCAAATAAGCCCCATCTTACAAGCATGCCCATCACTGACTAAGGCTTCATCATTAGAAAAGAGTGAATTAACTGTCCAAAGACTCCTCTGATAAATTAAAGGTGATCCTGGATCAATATAACATATTTACTAAAACTGAGACTTTGTTCACCTCCCTCCTGGTGCCAGGTATCCAGACTGCAGCAAATGCCAAGTGGCTGCAGATTACCAGGTCAGAGATGCTTCATTTAGTGAAGCAGACAGAGCAGGATCTTGATTTGATAAAGACTGAATTGCAGACAATACGGCTTATGACCCTCCAGAACAGATGCACTATGGATTTTCTCACAGCTATGGAAGGGGACCAGTGCAAGAAAATTGGCCTACCTTGCTGAACATATATAGCCACCAAATAATGTGGACAATGGGATATGGGCCCTCCACAATTTGAGGATTGTCATAGAGCAAGATTTAAGAGTGAACACCGATAACTGGTTTTACTCAATGTTTCTGTGTGCCCCACCGTGGTTTAACATAGTCATACATTTTCTGGTTCCCATTCTGTTTTTTTTCAGATACTTTTCTGTTTCTTTCAGATGTTCCTAAGATTCTGCACAAAGACGTTGCCAAAGAGCGCTGTTAGGATGATGTCAATAACTGCAGGTAGAGCTCCTCCTCTCACAAAGCACACGTACACCCAGACTGATAGATGGAGCTGTAAGAGCAAGAATGGTGAAAATACAGCAGGATCTGGAAGCCCTGGCTACCTTGAACATACCCCCACGAGAACCAGAGAATTACAAAGAGCCCTGGTATGATCTAGTGGGAGATGGAGGGTGTTGCTTTATGATGGGTACCCCAGAAAAATATTCTTGGGGGTTTAAGTTATGTCTGTGGGGTGTGGGTGCCAAACAATAATGGCTATCGAAAAAAGGAGGCAGAAGGGTTGGTTAATGGAGTATGAACTAAAGGGGGGAATGTTGATATGCACCACAGCATCCAATCCAGGCAAGAAGGATCAGGTTGAGAAAACCCTATTAGCACCTACTATCATGGGAATAGACAGAGAATCCATCTGCAGAAGGTGCATGTATTGTTTTTGGTTAGTTCTGACACATATTAGATACTCACATATAGCAACACAGAAAGAGCAACACATGTACTACTGCTGTGCATACAGAGGTTATATATAGGGCAGTATTATAAGCCCTGTGTTTAGTTGTATCCAAAACCATGGCCCGACGTGAGATGTGCCTGGAAGAGCTGGAACAAGTGGAAGATGGAGTCAAACAGGTACTATGGTAGAAGTGAGGTCAGTGTGCTAACAAGGCAGATGTTTTGCCATTTTGGAGGACTAGTATATCAGGTACAGAATTGAACACAGGACATGATGTGGAGCTTCAGCTCTGTTCAACTCGAAAAACAATCCCTTTACCCATTCCCCAGAAGAGAAGCCAAGGTCAAAGTCACCCACAGTGCACAGATAAACTCTAATTGTATCTAGCTGCAGGGCCTGAACGAGGTGGGAATGGAAAGCTAGGATAGGGAGAAGCAGGAAGGGATGTCTTCTTTGGAGGACAAATACTTGAGAATAGGGTTTTGTGATGCCAATGGACAAGAAGAAGATTTAGAGTAGTACTGTCTTAACCCAAGAATGGTATTTCCATTTAAATTACAAGCACATGTACAATCTAAACAAAAACATCCCTGACATTCAGATCAAGAGCGGTGCACCAGTCACGTCATTACTGGGACCTGGGATTAGAAAGAGATAAGGGAGGAGCCGTGAATGGAGCGGTCTGTTATTTGGGATAGGAGAATCAGAGGTGATAACAATACATTTAGTACAAGGTTGTGGAGGCAGCTTGTGTATGCCGCAAAGTCTGGTATAATGAGAAGGCCTATTGTCTAATCAAAGAATAGTTGGCCTTATCAGGTTGCTTTGATCGCATCTGGATCGGAGGAGTGCACATCACGTGGCAGTCTCCTTTTATTAATGTGTCAATAAGTTCAAGCCACCAATCCTGTACCTGGGTTCAATAGTGAGGATGTAGGTGACCACGTATATAGGGGAATGGGTTTAGATAGGGTGATGCCAATCGGTCCATGGACTACAGGGTAGGATTAGTATGTTATACAGATGGTAGCCAATGAGGGTGGTGGAATAACAATGTAACCTATGTATTCAGCTTTTGCGGTTTCCCGCTATATGACCGGTAACTTTTTGGGAAAAGACAAGCACCATAGAAGCTTGGTTCTGTTGGTTGTCTGAAACCTTTTTGCATACAATAAACCTTGTTTTCCATTGCAGAGAGGTGCAGTGATTATTTGGCCTTTTGGATGATTTATAATGTTCGGGTTTTGGGTCGCTATTTTCTATACATGTATGACAGGCGCTCAGCAACCACATGGCTACTGGGAACGCATGTCACTGAGACAGGCCATTAAAGGGCCCATTTCATTGAAATGCCCAAATAAAAAGCCTTTTCATCCCTGTATGAGGGATGAAAATGCAAGTATGGAAGCTGTAATTTAAAAATAAATCATGATATGGTCGGAAATTGCCATGATTTGCTCCCCCCCTGCACCCGTATAAAAAGGTGCACGGGGATCACCCTCATTTCAGAGCATTTAAAAGCGCATTCTGTGTATGAATTTGAGATGCACTTTTAAATCCCCTGAAATGCCTCCTTATTTGCGCAAAGACATCTAAATTAGTGCATGTAAGATGCACTCATTCAGATGCCTTTTGTGAATTAGGCTGCTTCTTTTTTTGGAAGAAGTAAGGAGATGAACTTGCACGTCACCTCACTTGTGCCCACAAATGTTTTCAGAATCAGTCCCAATATGTCTGTACTGTAATATATGGTTCAGTATGTCACTGCTGCGGCTGAGATGTTAGCCAGGATCAAATGGGAAAGAGAACTTGAGACTGTCTTCAATGTTAAACAATAGTTCACAGTATGTTCATTTTCTAAAAAGGTGTTGTTTTTGGTGTGAGTGGGATGAGAGTATATGGGCCTCATTACGAGTTTTGCGGTCTGGATTACCCCCACATTACCACACTGCCAGGTTTGGAGGTAAGGAAGAGGAAACACCGCCAGCATATGGCCAAATCGGTGGTATTACTGCTAGTACTATTACCACTGAAATCCCCACGGAGTCCTATGAGCCACTAAACGCGGAATCAGGCTGTATGTGTCATATTATTCTGCTAGTCTCACTGATCATCCATGCCTGCTTGTAGAGTCTTGATGCATGTCATGCCTGTATAATTCCAGAGTGCCATTTAGACCTGAGCTGTGAGTACCTGAGGATGGACCAGTTTGTGTTTCCCCTAATGTAACATCTTGACTAACAGGATATCCCTGTAGCTTGATGAATTAAAGAAGCACCCTCTACCTGCTGAGTCCTGAGTCTGCTAGAGTCCAGAGAAGCAATGTTAAGTTCAACAGGTTTCTCTCAAATCGCAGCACAGTAGGATCCAGGTTGTGATTTGTAAAGCATTCCATTGCGTTCTGAAGCTCAATAAATACCCTAATATTAATACATATATAATCCAAGTGGAACTTGTCAATATGGCATAGTTCAAACCAGCTCACCTCCCCACCTTTGGATCAGGATTAGGTCCAAAATGCCCCAGTATGGCCACTTTTAAGCGTTCCTACTAGCTCTGCTGTGTGAATGTCCCTCTGTAAATACCGCCTGATTGGTCTGTGGTCAATAGTAAACTGAAAGATATTACTGCTCTCTCTCTCTCTCTCTCTCTCTCTCTCTCTTGGACTCTCTCTGTCTCTCCTTTAGTTTATTCCCTTGGTGGTGACTCTAAACGTATGGCTGCCCTGTCCGAATTAATTGTGGTCACACTCCTTCCTGCTATTTCAACTGGATATGTGGTGGTACACTCCTGGCCACCACCCAGCTCCGGAAACAAATGAGAAGGAGGCTACTGCACCTCACTTGCCCACAAGCAGCAGACAGATGCCATGTGGGACTCTTTTCCTTCAAATTTGTTTAATATTGCAGCTTCTTGTACCCCCGACCCGGACAGAGACTGACACTATGGGCCTCATTACGAGTCGGGCGGTAGGGGATACCGAGCACCGGTAAGGAGACCGACCGGTGCTGTGAATCCCATACCGCCCGATTCTGAGGTCCCCTAACGGGAACCGCAAGGGACGTGTGGTCTGACCACACGTCCCTTACGGTTCCCGTTAGGCAACCAGGCCACTAATTACGGGCCTGCCATTAGCAGGCCCATAAATAGCACCTTCCCCATTCCCATTGAGCCCTATGAGGGCTCAAATGGGAATGGGGAATGGTTGGTGCAATGGGGACTTACCGGTCCCGACAGGGTCGGACGAGACCGGTAAATCCCCATTGCACCACACTGGACTAGGTCCCGTTATCGGAGGCAGTCATGGCGCAAATAGCGCCATGACTACCTCCTATCTCGTAATGACCCCCTATGACCTGTATTTGACCCTCTACCTCAGAACGTGCATTTGTTATAATCTCTCCTCATTTCCAGTTGCTACGATGTACTTTCTAGCCCTACATGTATATGTCCTGGTTTTGAACTATTGTCCAGTGTCTGTTTTACCTTGTAGCTACACAACAACATGAGAAATTATTTCATGCCGCGCTTTTGATTTGCTGTGATCGATACAAAACATTTAAAACAAAAAAATGTGAGCACCTGCCTTGAATAGTGTGGATTAAGTAGTAGTAGTATAACTTGATTCGGAAGACAAGCCACCATCAAAGTACAGTTTACAAAGCAAGACATAAAAAAAAAATAATAATGCCTTAATATCTACATTGTCCACATTAATTAAAAGATTTTGGTTAAGATAAACATAAAATGATAAAACCACTGACCGCTTGCGAATACCACAGCGTATACACGACCCACCCAAACTAGTGTTTTCCCATTTTTCCGCTCATGATAGACCCCAACATTCTGTTCTTAAATGCAGCTCTTAGGAATTCTGAGACCAACAATACATGTTCATGGAGGGTACAACGTTTCAAAGCTTGGATGGCTAATGGAGTTGGGAAGTGCACCAGGTATACTTGGAGTAACCAATGCCCCCTTGCAAAACAGTGGGCTTTGCAAAAAAGGAAAAGATGTGCCGCATCCTCACGTCCTCCCAAACAGAGGGGACATGCGGGTGAGGAACAAGGGCCTCTCTTCTACTTAGAGGACGCATGGGCCAGTGGGAGTATGCTTAAATGGAACTTGGCAAACCAAGATTTTAATTTTTCTGACATCCGGAGGTCCAGATATATCTCTGACCCCCAGACGTCCTTAAGCAGCAGGTAAGCTAGCACTTTTTTCCCCTTTAGGCAGTTATCAATCATCTTACACCAGGCCCATTCTCTAAAATTGTTCTTCAGTACCGCCTTATAGGCACAACTTGTGGATTAAATACATATGGCCCACTATATTAAAAACATAATCACTCCAACAAACCAAGGTATACTGAATACCGAACTACATGAAACCTTATCATTGCAAGGAACCAAGGTACACTGAATACCGAACTGCATGAAACCTTAACCTTGCAAGACACCAAGGTATACAAACTATATGAAAACTGGACTTTACAAGATATATCTCTGACCCCCAGATGTCCTTAAGCAGCAGGTAAACTAGCACTTTTTTCCCCTTTAGGCAGTTATCAATCATCTTAACCAGGCCCATTCTCTAAAATTGTTCTTGAGTACCGCCTTATAGGCACAACTTGTGGATTAAATACATATGGCCCTCATTACGAGTTTGGCATAAAAGGGCCAGTGATTCTGGTATTTCGGCAGTACAGTTTCTGGCAACCGCAACAACAGAATCACAGGCACATTACAACCCTGTGGGAGCATGCACATCACCTTGCCGGAATCAGTGCCACTGGCATGATGGCAACACTGTTAAAAGTAAGAAATGCCTGTGATTGCATTTAAAAAATGCTGTAAACACAGAGTGTTTCCGTAAAATAACACAAACACTGTTAACGTAACGACCAATGACGTTAACGCCGGCAACAAAAACATCGGCACCGGAAAGGGCATCATCACAAGAACTGGAAGCTAGACGGCGGTCATTTTGAAAAATACAATCCATATAAAATCGCCCACTTGCTGTAGCCATCCACTCACTGGAACATTTGCATCATGTCAGGAGCATCCAAGGCACGTGTCTCAGAGGTCTGTCAGTGGAAGCCGCACTTTTCAGAGTGTGAGAAACCTAAAGATAGTCTCAGTACTATTCCCCTTGGATCCTCTAGCAGGTAGCCAGGGAAAGGCCATCACTCTTGGATCCTGATGCTAGGGGTGGAGAAGCGAGGTAGGATCACCTGTGTGGAGGGTCCTTGAGGATACCCCTAGGAGATACATGGCATCTCCTTTTCCTCGTAATAGTCAACTGAACTATCCTCCAACCTTTATAGGCCATTACAAGCCAATTCCCCTCATGATTCCACACACACACACACGCACACACGCACACACGACAGTATTGAGACGAAGAAGAGTCACCTGAGAGTAATGAATATTACCTCTCTTCACCACTTAGGTCCTGAGATAAGGATGCTGCAACCCAAACACTGGGAAGGTCAGGCATGTCTGCCTAACTATGGTCAGGCAGGCTTAATTAACCTGACACACCTCCAGCCTGTTAGAGGGCGGCTGCAGATGCATACAATGAGCAACCAACAAGAAGAGGGAGAGCATGCAAGGAGAACCAACAAGGAGAGCTATGAAGGAGAAGCAGGGAGACCAGCAAGGAACCCACTCTTCGAGGGACAACCAAAGTGGAAATGGAGGCCAAACCAGGATGCCGGAAGACACAGGCCTCAAAGATCGCTGTCCGCATTCGTATGAAGCAGCAAAGTGAGCAGGGCCACATTGGTGGTGCTCCCCGCCCCAGAAGCACAGCAGAACCGATAGTGGAAGCCGTCGGCAACCAGAGCAGGCCACTGGTGAATGTTAGAGGGACACACAAACACTGGTGAGCTCCGTGATGACCTATAAGCAAAAGGAACAGACCGCCGGTGAGTGTCAGAGGAACATGTAAGAACCTGGGAGCTCCGAACAGGACTGCAGGCAAGTGCCCATTCACCTCTTGAATGTCGAACTATATTAAAAACATAATCGCTCCAACAAACCAAGGTATACTGAATACCGAACTACATGAAACCTTATCATTGCAAGGAAGCAAGGTACACTGAATACCGAACTGCGTGAAACCTTAACCTTGTAAGAAACCAAGGTATGCAAACTATATGAAAACTGAACATTACAAGAAAATGCAGATTTACTAAGTACCAATCTATACGAGACGTTGACTTTTGAACAGTGCATTACAGGGAATGTTCCCATTGAATTAAACAAGCAAATTAGCAAGTTGATGCGTAAAAAGATTTTATTCTTTGGCTGTTTTAAAATATAGATTGTCACCTATACATGATACGACAATTTTTGTGAAAAAACTTTTTAGGGAAATGGTTGGTGAAATTATTTTTTATGTGTTTTTCTCAGAATTGCTGGTCAGAAATGAATATAGCTCATCTACATGACATCTAAAAAACGTCCTTATCTGGATTACAAGTGTCCTGATGAAAGCCTTAATGGATAATACACACATCTACTCTTGACTTTGAACTGTGGGGCATCAGTAGTTACCGTATAAAGGCTGGAAACAGATTTTGCTACTGTCGACACTTTTCCAAAATCGCTTGACACCTTTCTAAAGCCGCTTGGTGTTAGGAAATGTGAAAAAATTCACCTGCTAGTTACTAACATCACATTGTAGATATAGGATACATTTTCTTTTTTGATGGCATAAAATACCAGATTGTCTATTTGTTTGTATTGTTTTATATATATGCGTTATTTGTATGGACATTACTTTTCATGTCCTTGTTTTATCATGTGCTAAAAAATAAAAACTGATATATTTTTTGATATTTTTCCGACCCCATTGTCTGTAGATATGTTTGATAAGACAATGTTCCACCTCCTTTCTGTTATAGGTACGAAGCTAATTTTACAGCCAATTACAACATTAGCAGGTAGTTTGTTGTGGGCCCTGGTTGTTTATACTTGTTTGTAAGTCCTCACCCAACAAGCCCCTAAAAAAAGAGGACATTTTGATTGCTCGTTTTACATTTACACCCTTTAATGAATGAATCCAGTGTGGCAAGACTACTGCTTGGCGAAGGGTGTGTGATACCTGGTGGCTTGGCCACAAAACAATCCAGGAATAGCCAAAGGATATACGATTGTGCCCCAAAAGCCAGGAGACCAACACAGCAAATTCAAGTCAGAATTACTTGCCACATAGGAACAAGTGCCTAGGAACTTGTATGTTAGGCGGAGAAGTCCAGGGACCCTAGTTGTGTGACCTGTTATGAATGGACCGTGTGGTCTGACAACTGTGCCTAGACCAGAGGACCCTGAATGGTGAAAGCTAAGGACCCCCCAAACCCAGCCCAATGAGAGTCCAGTGATCCTGGTTGCGTGACCTGTGGTGATTAGACCATATGGTCTGACATCTGTGCCTAGACCAGAGAATCCTGATTGGTGAGAGCTAAGGACATCATGAAAAAAGAACAGCAAAACCACTGCAACAGTTTTGAACCACACTCTTTGCCTTGGGAATAGAATCCAGAGTCCCTTTTGTTCTGGATTGTACTACTTGAGACTTGGGGAAGGGAACCCCAAGAATTAGTCTTGAACTATATTGCCTTGAACTGAAGAAGGTAACGTTTGAGACGTTCTTTTCATGAAAGTTTCTTATGCTTGGGGAAGGGGAGCTGAGAGAAAGTTGTGAGCTGGAAGAAGCTCAGAACTTTGAGTTAAAAACTGTTTCTTTTGAGTTTGACATCCCTACACATTGGTTTAATATAGTTGTGAGGGCAAGGATAGGTTTTGGACACAAACAGACTTTTAAATTGAACTCTTCAACAAAGACTTTGCATAGTTTCCTTCTGGGAGGAAAAACCCACATTAGCATAGGGCAAATTAGGCATTCAACCATCCTGACATTTCAGATAAATAAACCTCTTTTGTTTAAACTTGAAGTCTGTTGTCTGTGTCGTACTTCATACTATCTTCACACGTGCCAGAATTAACTGTCCTAACAGACACAAGTGTAGCAAATACTGAAGAACGTTTTGCCACTGTCCACAGGTGAACACGCCAATGGCGAAAGTTGGCAATATGGGAGGAGGTGGCCAAGAAGGAGGCCCTGTCCCCTGCACCCCTAAACATTGTCAAAACCAGCGGGGCGACCTCTGCCTCAGAGTTCGGTACCTGCTTTCAGCCCACAGGAGTGAATGACTAGCAACTGGAGGGATGATGGAATTCCTGTAAAGACTGGAGGGGGGTTATGTGTACTCATGCCCACTATATGGCAGAGTAGAAGCCCAGAACACCCCAGCCAAAATTCTCTATTGTTGGTAGCAATTGACGAGCAATCTAGGCTTAAGCTCTCCGGAGGTGATGCAGGCTGGTTCTTAAGTACAGTGTAGTCCCCAAGCCCCCACAAAATAATTTCCACAAACTATGTTAGTGATAACGCAGTTCTTTATATAAATAAGGTTCAGAGTATATACACAATCAATATCAGACTTGTGCTTTGGCAACACTAATATGGTAAATATGTACAACGTCTATGCGGTACCACAGTTAATTCTTGACTCCTTTAAAATGCACCAACTGCTGACAGTCTCAATGGCATACAATTCAAATAGTAAAGTGAATCAACAATAGAGATGGGAAGGAAGACAAGTTGGGTTTAACAAATGGCAGAATACTGGGTCCCTACCCCTAGACACAGTTCTGTGACAAGGCGTGCAGGGCATCTCGATGATGAGAGTTTGTTGCCGCAAAGATTACTGGATGAAGAACATAGGCCCAGCAAGGGCATCAGGGTTAAGCATTACTTTTCGACTTCAGCTTCTGAACAATTCCAGTAAGGGAGTGGTCCCCAGATATACTGTTCTGTCTCTCATTCACACTGCTGAGCCAGGCTCAGACATCCAATCATTCAGAAGGGCATTCAGCAGGCAGGCAGCCAATCAGGCTCACAGTGCATTCAGGCAATTATCTTCCATCCAGGCACTCACAACAAGGAATGTGGATTGGGACAAACACCCATCCTTTCAGCACTCCACACTACATTCATACCAGTTTCAGGCAGGGCTGTCTCATTGTTTCACACACTAGAAACCAGACACCCATAACATGCAATGTATATTGGTCACACTCTCCATTCAGCCAGGTCCCACCCTAAGGGTGTACCCATAATATACAGTCATTGGGAAGGCTCCAGCCAGTCTAGCCTGGACTTCCCCACAATACCACATATGGAACTTCCACCCAAAAGCCAGTCAGGGGAAGGGACAGAGTCAGGGCTTCCCAGGTCTTTGGGAAAACATGGTAACCGCTAATAGAAAACAAGAGGCCACAGAGGCCATCTTGAATCCTATCCGGAATCAATGGCAGGCACTGGGTATCCCAAAATGGAGGATAATCAGAGCAGCAGTCACATTCAGCATGGAGCTGCCACCAGCCCATACCCTGCTCTGTGGGCCACACACAGGTGCCCAAAAACATACACTAGGGGTACAGGGTTGTTCCCCACAGCAATGGGTGCCATAAGGGTAACCCAAGGGTCTGTTCATCACAAACAAAAAGAGGAAGAGCTGCACTGCCAGGAGTTTCACATGGACTCCTGAGCAGAATACAACACAGAACACACATGAAAAAGGAGTAGAGGACAAGGACTGGGATGTCCTGTCCCTCCAATGCATTTACAGCATCAAACTCCCCAATTAAACTCCTTTCCTGGGTGGGGACATGCAGCACTGTACCTCAAACACATTGAGGGAGTAGGAGTGGCGGAGGCCGGTGCAGGAACGCAAACAGAGTGTGGTGGGTACAAGGAGCCACATCAAACCAATACATCTGAGTTGACACTGAAATGCACCACACACATCATGGAGTCAGGTCCAACTGTGTGACCCGAAAATACAACCACTACATAAAATGGGCCATAGTCCATGGCCACAAAAGCATTGCACCCACTATACCAATGCACTCTCATTGGTATATTGGGTGCAATGGGTGGAACATTAGTACCGGTCATGCGCACAAAGAGACAACTTGAGAAGTAGCACATACATGAAGCATACACCTGACCAAGGTGGCATGCCTGCACTACACCCAATGTGCACCCATACCATGCACACATCCACACATGCATCAAAGCTGTCTTGACACCCAGTCAGAATTAACACAATGACAAATCTGTATATTGCAGGTCCATTTCGATGACACAGAGGTGATTAACTGCATGCCCATTTCATCCTCATAGGCACCTCCTCTCACAGCGACCATGCTGGACCCTCAACATCACAGACCACACCCTGCGGCACCACATCACAGACAATGCTAGCCGCAACAACGCAGCCCCGGGCCCTGTGATCCAGCAACCTGCTCTTGTCATCCAGCCAACAGTCACTGTGGCCCAGCCACCTGACCCTGTCATCCAGCCAACCGTCCCTGTGACACAGTCACCTGCCCCTGTCATTCAACACTCTGGCCCGCTATCCCAGCCACTGGCTAACCACCACCCACCACCTTCATATCCGGGAACATCTACAGATGAAGATGCCGTACATGAAACTGGGGACAGCACAGAGGGGTCCCCGGACCACACACCAACCCTTGGCTAGCCTTCAGCTCCTCTCACCTACACAGCCAACCTCCACCACCGATTCCCAACATACAGAACATGGATGCACACATCCACAGGATAGAACAGAGGATTGATGATATAGCCGACATTGTAAGGCAACAGCTGCAGGTGTTCCGCATGATGCAGGAATATGTTCAGACCAGGAGCAGACTCTGTGCCCATTCCCTGCGCCACGCTTCCTCTACCCTGATTGTGCTGCCACTGAGGGTCTGGGAAGGGAGCAAGGGGATCTCAGCTCTGGCAGAGTCCCTAACCCATACCCTGCAAGCTGCCCTCGACCTCAGGGATGTCCATGGATTAGACCTTCCTTCACCATCACCACACCAGCTAGCTCAGACCAGGGCAGCCTAAGGTGCCACTCCCTGTGGCTGTCAAGGTCAGCTGGCAACAAGAAACCAAGAAAATGATTGTGACCCACATCATTACTGACACTCTCTGATTTGTGGGTGTGTTTGGGCAGGGTGTATTTGGGGAAGAAGAGTTTGGGGAGGGAGTGTTTGAGGAGGGTGTGTTTGGAGAGGGAGTGCTTGGGGAGGGGTAGTAGATAGTAGGACATAAAGGGTTTAATGCACATTGTTCTGAATAATACATTTATATTGTTTCGCGCACACACATTCAATGCCTGGACATTCGGTATTGGTGTGGCCTGCTTTATTGGTGCTCCATGTCACATGCAGTGAGGGCCATGGATTGTGTGCAGTGGATGGGTGGTCAAAAGAAGTTCTCAATTATTTCCTGACAGGCTACACACCTGACCCTGACATCCATGTGCACGTGTCATTGCATGGCTTGAGCTGCATCCCCATCTCCATTAACTTCAGTATCTGCTGGTGGCATGTCGATAAAAGGGGGTAGGGGTATCTTGTACCTGACACACATATTGTGCAACATCACATAGGCCAGGACTATATCCCGCACCTTCTCTGGCCTGTACATGAGTGTGCCCCCTGACCAGTGCAAGCATCGAAATTGTACTGTCAACGCCCGCATGTCTATTCAATAGGTGTCCGGCTTGCACGTGTGAAGATTGTGGGCCAATTATTGTTGAGTCAGGGGGTCTGTCACAGGCGTCATCAACCACGGCAGTAATGGATAGCCTGAATCACCTGCAAGGGATGAGAAACAAGTTGAGCCATTACATGCAAGTGGCTGGACAGTGCTTTGATAAACACATGTATGTGTGTCTGGCACATGTATCTGGGACTGTGAACTAACAGTCCCTCATTCCCTGTGCTGCACCCTGTGACAGGCACTGCTGGAAATGTTGTGTGTGAAGGGTTTGGTAACCAGGGATGGGATGCAGGGAGTAGAACTGGACTGGCCACTGACTGGCCACACTGTGAGTTACCCATATGCATGCACGTCAACAATATCCAGGTTGGACATTGACCTGCCCCACCCACGGCAGGGACAACACAAAGTGCATGACATCCGCAATGATATTTCTCTGTGATTAACATGCACATCGCATGTAGGCTCACATGCAAAGAATTCATGGGAGGCCAATCCCCACTTTTGACCCTCTGTGGCCATTCATGGAATGGCATGAATGGCTTGCCACTGTACCTTTAGTTCCCATTGGGACCCCACCCCCGAGCTATCCACATTGCAGTGCTACCACAGCACACTGTATCTGTGCCAGCATACACTGTGCAGTGCATGGAGTGCATTGGCGTTCACTTTCACATGCACATCTGATGTCTGTGGGTAATGGTGCACAGCAGTGGTATTGAAATTGACTGTGATTCACACGCAGTTTTGGTGTGCCCATGCATGCTCATGGGCGTAAGTGGGACTCTTTAGAGGTACGCTGGGATTTGTGATATGGCTGTGTTGCATTCTGGTACCTGTCGTGCATTGCCTTTGTATGTCCACCAGTGCTTAGATTAGGGTTGGTGTGTTCTGATGTTGTCTCGTGTGGTTGATGTAAGTTGTGGCCACTGAATTGTGCATTACATTTATGGCCCTGCATTGGTAAGGGAGCTGTGGGACTTGCATTGGTGCAAGACAATCCCCCCACCCCCTTGGCCTGTAACCCATTCAGCAATGTGTGTGTGTGTGTGTTTATGCTTTCACTCACCCAATAGCCAGGTCTGATGTTCCCCATGATATGTCAAGGAAGCCGGCAGGTTGCTGTTCCTCAGGACCGTGGAGACATGGGTTGATCCTGGGAAGTGGGAACAACAGTGAGTGATGGTGAGTTTGGCATCACAGGTCACCTGGACATTCAATGATTAATACAGCTCACGGTTCCTGTACACCTCCTCTGTGGGGTGAGGGGCCACCAGCTCGATATTTGTTCAGTCCACTGCTCCCAACAAATTGGGCATGCCACAAGAGCATGGAAGCGGCCCCTGGTGGCATTGACCTGTTGCTGAGTGGTTGGGATGGCAATGTGTGGGACACATGGAGCAGGAGGGCATCCGGGATCTGCACCAGCACCTTTGAAAATGCAGCCTGCGATATGGCATGCAGCTCACTGAGTGCTGAAACGTAACTATGGAAAGGAAGTGCAAACCCTGCTTCAATGGGGGTGGTATGGCTGTCCAGATGCCTATGCTGCTCTCACTATCATCCTGGATATTCTCCACCAGTTCCAGGATGGTTTGCCTGTTTAGACAATACAGGGTATGGATCTGCCCGTCAGTCAGGACCCAGGGTGTTGCACATGTGCAAGGTATTGCTCTACGTCTCAACATTTCCACTTGCATGACATTGTTCATCATCATCAGCATCATCATCCTTCTCCTCCTCCTCATCCTCCACTGCCTGTCCTCTTGCTGCCACTGATGCAGCCCATGCTCATTCAGCTGCACTCCAGCATGAAGCACATCTAGGTCCATTGCTACTATTATGAGTGGCAGCATGGTTGTGTTGGTCAGTGTGTGGTGTGGGCGTGGTTCTTTCCACAGTGCTTATTGTGTGCACCTGGGTGCATTGGGTGCACCTGTGGCATGCTTTTCCCCACCTGGACCCGTTTTTGGCCTGCTCCACGGTGCTAGTGTTTCCAGCACAGATTTGCCAGTAGTACCAACGATGTTGTGCCAGTGTTTCCGGAATAACCACTATCGTAAAGCTGCTTTTTCCCATCATGCTGGTGTTTCTGGCATGTCTTACAGTAGGTCCCAATATTTCCAATGACTGTGCTCCTGGCAACGGTGGCACAGTGTTCAATGTCCCCGGCATCGGTGTTACCGGCATTACGTCTCGCAGTAGTGCAGTCTGAAAACAGTGCTGTTAAACGGAATTACCAGCACTTTATTTCCAGACCACCAAGGAAACAAGCAGACTGCTCAGGAAGGGACAGTTCAGCCTGACAAAGTAAGCTGAAAACATTGGCCTATGGTAGAACGATGAACGTGATCCCGGCTAGGGGTCAAGCTGGGTATTACTAAAAAAATGGATTCCTTCCTTCAGCAGGAGAGTAGGTGGTAGGTGACGGAATAGGACAGCCCTGTGTCGTTTGTCTGAAACAGGAGGGGACTGCACCCACCCTCACATGACATCACTTATGTATGTCTGTTCAAAGTGATAGTGTAGCTTTCTCTCTCTCTCTCTCTCTCGCTCTCTCTCTCTCTCTCTTTCTCTCTTAATCTCTGGAAAATCACTTCTCCTTTCCTGTTGCTTATGAAGGCCAGTGGGCTGCTCACAGGTATTCTTTATAGTTGAATTAAGACTCCCCAGGAATATTCGTGGGCGTCTACATTTCTGTATACCACGGTGCGGGTTTCATGGCCACCCCCATCCTCCAACCTCTTATCACGGCTAAAAAGATGCGCTACAGCCAGGGGTGGAATGGGAACCAAAAGAAGCCCTAAAAATGATGTTCAAAGTGGACCCATGTTATACATTTTCAGCAAGCCCAACCTTTATGAGAACATTTGAAACTACCACACAAAAGACGATCATAGTGGAGAGGCATACCCAGAAATCACCAGAGTGCCCTACAGGCCATTCCAGCAATGGCGTCAGCTTAACCTGAATGCATGTATTTGTTTTGCAGTGCCCTCTCTAAAAGCACCACTAGCTGTGGGTAAGGAAAACCAAACTATCAGTCACTCATCAGCATAAGATTGGCCCCAAAGCCATGCTCTTATAAGACGGTACAAGGTCACAGTACTGGCAACTTCCCCAAACTGTGTGTGTTGGCTGTTCTGTAGCACTGAAACATCCGCCCTGGGGGAGAGGACACATGGACTGCACTTCTCCATTGAAAAGGAGCTGCTGCTGAGACAATGGTTAAATACTCCTCCAAGCTACTCATGCCTTCATCCTCCAGTGGTAGCAAATTGAGTGCTAAAAATGTGGATAAGAATGATGGTAATTCGTAACACCTGCTATCAAGTGCACTGAAACTGGAATTTTCTCTGCAAAGAAATATATGAAAACCCAAGGGCCTTATTTTACAAAAAGTGATAATTGTTTGCACAGGAAGGCCAACATGAGCTCTTGCTAATGGGCCCTCTCCATGCAATTTTCCACCAGTCACAAAATGGAGTTAAGGAGAAAACGCTGCGTGCAAATTATGCATTGCAGGTGGTATTTGCAACGGATTCGTGTGGAATCTGCCTGCTTTAAGTAGATAATAAAAGTCGGGTGAAGGAACATGCAGCATCAGTGGAGTGTCAAAGCAGATCAGTGAAGCAATGGGTGTAGTGGTAGCCCACAAAAGATGTCTAGGGAAAAGAATCTGAGAAGGATATTTGGAGTAGAAGTTCAGTGGAGGGAGATAGGAAAAGAGGGATAGAGGGAGAGAGGGGGCGAGGGGATAGGGTAAGAGAGAGAACGAGAGAGAGGGTGATGGAGGGAGAGAGAGAGAGAGAGAGAGATAATTGGGTGTACGTGAAAGGGAAGCGGATTATGAGGTAATAGAGAGATTGTGGGGACTCAGAGAGAACGTTGGAGGGATTGGGCCCATTATCAGTAGAGAAGCACTCATTCTGAGTCTTCTCTTTCTCTCGCCTTCAGGCTCGGAGACCAAGACAGCAGCTTTGTCGACTCCAGTACCCATTCTTTATTTACTTTCGCCGTCAAAGTTGTCGTAAACATATGATGAACCCAGGCTGAAGTAGGAGTTGAACGTTCAAAGGCAAGAAACTGCACAGAATACCAAACGCGCATTTAAGCTCGACAGATTTTAGAATGGTGTCTGCTCAGATGAGACCTTTACAGGCTTGTTATGATATATGATAAGTACTTTATAACGCACCTGTACACAAGTGTGTCTAGGCGCAACAAGACAAGGAAGGGGAAGACAAAGGGGAACAAAACAAATGATCCTACTAGGCCTTGTGTCATTCAGATCCTGCAAGGGGAAGGCAGAGGATAAGTGCCGGGGGAGGCCAGGGTGCAATAGAAAAGCTCAAGTAAGTGCTGCCGGGTTGGCCGACTCGAAGTAAGTTCAAGGAGGCATGGTACTGTAGGGTTACAGGTATAGTCCCTAGTGCATGGTATGCCCGGAAGCAGTGCATGGGGCTACAGGCCATCAAGGGGCCTGGTCCCCATAAGGTTCAGGAGGGAGGCCAGGTAACAAGTTAGTGCAGCAGACAAGAACATCAGCAGGGGAGAGAGAGAGAAAGAGAAAGCAGAAGCAAAAAGGAAGGTCTTCAGTTGCTTCCGGAACTGCTCAAGTTTGAGAACGGCAGGGAGGCTGTTGCAGAGGGAGGCACCAGCTTGAGGAGCATGGTCTACCCCCCACTCTCTGCCTGGGGAAGCACCTGACCCTCAGAGCATTAGAGGTGAATGAGCAGAGGGCTCAAGACGGAAAGTGCTTAGGAAGAGACAGTTAGATGTAGTGTGGTCCCCGGCCCCAGCAAGCCTTGTGGCCAATGCAGACGGTCTTGAACTTGATCCTTGCAGACACCAGGAGCCAGTGGAGAGATTTCAGAGTGGGAGAAATACGATCCCTGGGCTTGAGGCCAAGGACAAGTCTTGCAATCCGTTCTGGATTAGTTGCAGAAGGGAAAGAGTTGAGGCAGGAAGCTTTAGAAATAGGTTGTTGCAGTAGCCAAGCCTAAAGAAAACCAGAGCTCTGGGGAGAGTGAGCATCTGGGGGAAAATGAGAAAAGGAAGAATACCTCTGAGGAGCTGCAGCTGGTAGTGGGACTTTTTAGAGAGGTCTGTGATATGTGGAGAGAAGGGGAGAGTGGAGTCAAAGATGATACCAAGGTTTTTTGCCTTGCAGGAAGGCACAGGCAGAGCCCTCAAGGAGGGAGGCCAGACTGAATGAGGGAAAGCAGGAGCAGGGGGTCCCAATTAGAAGGATCTCTGTCTTACTGGCATTAAGGCAGAGATCGCTGTAGGCACACCATTGCTGAATCACAGATAGACAGACAATCAGGAATGAGCAAGAGAGGAGAGGAGGCGTAGGCGAGTGTGAAGGAGAGCAGAGTGTCATCAGCATAATACTGAAAGTTAGGAGAGAATGTAGAGATGAGGTCGGCCAGAGGTGCCAAGTAAAGGTTGAAGAGCCAGGGTGAGAGGTTAGAGCCCTGGGGAACATCACATGCGGTGAGAGAGGCAGTGAAGAGAAAGGACCCAAGTTGGACCTGGAAGGGTCGATCGGAGAGGAAGGAGGTCAACCAGACTAGGGCCTGATCCGTGATGCCTAGGTTGTCACGGAGATGATAGATCAGGATGGCGTGATTGACCATGTTGACAGCCCATGCGTGGTCACCCATTTTGTGCACAGGGAAGTCCCACAAAGACCCTCAGAGTGCATAAGTTAATGCCTGGTTTTTCCATTGACGTTCTTGCTGTGTAGACCCTTAAAATCCAATTTCATACTGGGCCTGCTCATCTGGGAGTACTCACAACGGAAGTTGGACTTTCAAATAAAGATTAAAGGTTATCATTGCCTAAAGCGCTCAAAGGTATCAAACGAAGTGCAATGCTGATGTATTTTGTTTTCTATTAGTAACCCGGCGAGAGTGAAGCAGAATGCAACAAGCATTCTGATTGGCTCTCACCAGGTCCCTACCCGGCCGGGAATCCCTCCGTCGGGATTCCACGGCCATTGTCCCCGGCGGGGGGCATGGCAGCCCCTCAGCCAATGAGGAGGCTCGAAGCGGGGCCATCCCCGCTCTGAGCCTCCCCACGGCTGAGAGGCTGCCTTCACCCCCGCTGGGGACTCGGGTAAGCCTTTTTTTTTTTTTTTTAAATCCCTTTCCTCCCTCCCACCCGCCCCCCCAACTTACCTTCTTGGTCCTACGTCCCCGGCGGGGGACGAGGGAAGCCTCCAGCCGCGTGGAGACTCAGAGCGGGGCCATCCCCGCTCCGTGCTCCCACACGGCTGGAGGCTTCCCTCGTCCCCCGCTGGGGACGCAGGTACTTTTTTTTTTTTGTCCCACTCCTGCTCTCCCAACCCCAGTTACCTTCTTTTTATCCATTTTCGGGAGCGGACGCGCTGGGAACACTTGTGTTCCCAGCGCGTCCGCTCCCGATGGCTGCCATGGAAAGGGGAAACAGACTCCGTTTTCCCTTTCCATGGCGGCAGGCATTTTCCTTTGTTTTTTTCTCCCGAAACGCCGCAGTGCCGAAACGCTGCAGCGTTTTGGGACAAAAACAAAGCTTTTAGTGCCACGGTCACGCCATTTTTGCGGGCCGGGGTACTAATAGCAATTGAACCCTCGTGTCGGGGTCATTACCGTCCCAGGTAATGCCCCGGGGCCTCTGGTAAGGCCCTCGCTTCGCTCCGGTCCTTACCTATGGGCCCGAGGCATTACCTGGGACGGAAATGCCCCCAACGCTCGGGTTCTATTGCTTAAATACTATTTGTTTTTATTGTTTTGTGAACAATTACATATGTTTTGCCCTCTAACGTTTTCAGTGATCCATAGTTCTACTAAAGAGAATTATTTAAATTCCAACTATATGCCATGCTGCATGTGCTATGCTGTATGTGCATATGCATGTGCTATGCTGCATGTGAGTCAGCCCTCCCACCTTTTACAGCCTGGGCATTCACCCTAGTTACCAAGCAGGGAACCGGGTTGTCTTATAAACCTTGTCTGACATTTAAATTAGGAGTTGCTCCAGGGCAAAAATTTCAAGTTGCAAGTGACTAGGCTAGGCATCACTACCCTCTCCTCCTCAGTTCTCCACATTCACGCAGTGCACCATCTCTTATTTGCAAAGAGTCAACTATTATGAGCCAAGTAAAAGTGGTGGGTGCACATTTTGCGGTCTGTTGAAATGTGGGAAATCAGGGTGCTCACAAAGGACCACCTTTGACTTCCCCAAATAACCCTGAGATTTACACCTAAGTGAATAACTTTGATGCATTTACTTCATGGGGAAGTAATTTATAGATGTATATTTGGGGTTTAGGGGCATAAGAATAGAATGGTAGAATGGTGTGTGCGAGGTCTGTAAGCAGGTATTAGGGAAGTCCTCATTGTAAAAAAATTAAAAATAAAAAGACATTAAAAGTAAATCCTTCATAGTAAATTATCACAAAGTAATTCACATCAATGCAATAACGTAGAATGCCAACTCTGGGTCTTACAGACATAAAGTAGGCAATTTTGTAAACCTGGAGCATAAAAGTGAGGTGTTAAACCAAGGCTTATGCCTCACTTTTACAATCCAGGGGATTCACATTTTTTGGGGGACAGAGCAGTGGGATGAAGTGGGAATAATGGTTCTGTGTGCATTCCTCTTTACTTTTCATAGAACAAATGGTTTAGCGCCTGCACAAGAAATTCATGCAGATCTATACAAGGAGCAGCAGGTAACTAAACAGAAAACATGGTACCAGGCTACAACAGAGGCAGGTGAGAGTGTGTTACCAACAGTATAGGGCAGTGACACATTATGTTGGGTCATTTGCCCACTATCCAAAAAGCATTCAAAGGTTTCAGCATCTTTATGTCATTTTACAGCCACTTCAAAGATGTGGTGGGAGCGATGTGGCATGCCTTCTGTCCATGAGGTCAGCTGTTATGGATGAGGTACTGTTTGAAGAGCTCAATATAAACCTCCCTTTTAAGCTGAAGGTGAGAGGGGCACTGACTAATTCTATTATGGAGGTTGTTTTAGAGTGTGTGGTGGGGTGGCGGGGGGTCTGGGGGGGTCAGATGCAAAGGTTTAGAGTAGGACTTCCTTTGAAAAATAGTTCCTGTAAGTTTTTTCCCTGTGATTCTCACAGGTTTCCAAGTGGATTCCGTAGGTATTCTTCCAAGAGGACTAGAAAAACCCATAGGTGAATCACAGGAAAACTATATGGTAGTTGTATGCAACAGCCTTATAACATTCTTCTAAGAGTTCCTTTTAGTAGATATTGTACTTTTTTGGAAGGTATTTTTTTTGTAATCAATCCTACAGGATTTAAATACCTCCCAATTGTATTCTTAGAATATTGCCCCTTAAAACATAATAGCCCCCACCTTGAAGTGCAATCAGTGCCTTTTAATATACAGCTTTGCAGATAGCTCAGTGTTTTTTTTTTCTCCTGAAATGTGGGTTTAACATGCAGGTATCGGTTTTGAATCCCAGCTGTGCCTTAGCGATGGGTTACAGGGAGGTGTGGCTTCATATTCCAGAGGAGAGGGAGGTGATACCAGTTTGTGGCTTTTTTGATAGAGTGGTCTTGTAAAAGTATAAGATAATCTATTTAGTGTATGGTATGTCATTAAAACATTTGAGTGATTATCCTTTCCCCTCAATCACACCCCCCTCACCCCTGTGGCAAGAGTGCCCCAAGAAAATAAGAGTGTTCCCAGGGGTCACTGAGACTTGGGGAGAGTTTAGGATTTATTGCCCTATCCTCTAAATTAGGGAATATTTATACACTTTGCCTTAAAACAAGACCATTGTATAGGTTTTTTTAAATATCTCCAAAGAGCAAACACAGGTTGTAGGCACCTTTGTGTCACTTTATGGCCACTTCAATGACCAGACAACATGTGGCATGAGTGATGCTGCATACCCTATGTCCATGAGGTCAGTTGGTGTGAATAAAGGATTGGTATTTGCAAAGTAGCTAAAGGTTTGTAGGTGTATAGTACTCCCACACACGATTGTGTATCTTTCACCTGTCACCACAAAACCCCAAACCATAACACCCACTTCTTTCCTGGACTTTCACCTCCACTGCCTACACCCCTGTACTGTTTTGCTGCTATACCTGTGGACCTAAAAAAGAAAATCGTTTTTAGCTGTGTGCACATCCTGAATGTGTTGCTGCTGTTTAATTTCGTTTTTAGCTGTGTGCACATGCTGAATGTCTTGCAGCTGTTTTAAATCTGTTTAGCTGTGCACGGTTCCATGTCATTTCATCGCGGGATGTTTTTTCGCGGGCTTTTTTACCGTGGATATATTTTACGAAAACTCATCAAACTCTTTTTATTTTTTTTGGGGAGGGGTTCTTTTTGGGGTGGGTTCCCCCAATCCCCCATCCATTTTTTTTATATGTATCCCCAAACACACACACACACACAATGTATATATTTTTCCAACCCCCCCCAAAATTTGATGAGTTTTTTCCGGCAACAAAATCGCAGTAAAAACCCCCGCAAAAAAAATCACGCGATGAAAGGACATCGTACTGCTGTGCACATCCTGATTATCTTGCTGCTGTTTTAAATGTGTCTTTAGCTGTGTGCACATCCGGATTATTATGCTGCTGTGTAAATTCGAATTGAGCTCTGCTATCATCCTGATTGTCTTGCTGCTGTTAAAATTCGAATTTAGCTGTGTGCTCATCCTGATTGTCTTGCTGCTGTTTTAAATTCGTTTTTAACTATGTGCACATCCTGATCATCTTGCTGCTGTTTAAATTCAAGTTTAGCTGTGCTAACATAATGACTGTCTTGCAGCTGTTTTAAATCTGTTTAGCTGTGCACGGTTCCATGTCATTTCATCGCGGGATGTTTTTTCGCAGGCTTTTTTACTGTGGATTTATTTTACGAAAACTCATTGAACTCTTTTTTTATGGGGGGGTTTCTTTTTGGGGGGCTCCCCCGAATCCCCCATCCCATTTTTTTTAATATATTCCCAAACACACACACACAATATATATATTTTTCCAACCCCCCAAAAAATTTGATGAGTTTTTTCCGGCAACAAAATCACGGTAAAAACCCCCGCAAAAAAACATCACGCGATGAAAGGACATCGTACTGCTGTGCACATCCTGATTATCTTGCTGTTGTTTTAGTTTTAATTTTGTTTTTAGCTGTGTGCACATCCTGATTATCTTGCTGCTGTTTTAAATGTGTTTTAGCTGTGTGCACATCTGGATTATTATGCTGCTGTGTAAATTCGAATTGAGCTGTGCTATCATCCTAATTGTCTTGCTGCTGTTAAAATTCTGCTGTGTATGGGGGGACCTCTGTCCCCTGTATCCCCTCGCGTAAATCATTCAAAAGTGGCAACCTGCTCCATGATAAGCACTCCTCTGACATCTGCCACCTCCTGGAACTCCTGGATCTGGATATTCTTGCTCTTACTGAGACATGGTTTAAGGACAGCCTGTCACAAGATTTGACACACTCCTCCCTGAAGTTTACAAGAACCTCTCCCTGCCCAGGCCCAATGGGAGAGTAGGTAGAGTAGCCTTGATCTTCCCTGAGAGGATCCCTGTTGCCATTATTCCCACTCAGGTTTACTCATCCTTTGAATTCCTGGTTTGTAGGCTCTCTCTCGCACCTGTCACCTCTCTCACGGTGGCCACCTTCTATCGGCCAACGGGCCAGTCCACCGTCTTCCTCTCGGAATTGGCTGACCTGGCCTCTTCTCTTCTCTCCTCCTCTTCCCAACTCCTCCTTCCAGGGGATCTTAACATCCATCTTGACTCTCCTGACACTTCAGGACCTTTCTGAAACCTATGTGACTCCCTCTCTCTTTCCATTCTACCCTCTGGTCCAATGCACACTGCTGGCCACACCTCGGATGCTCTCATCACCACAGACACCCCACTCTCTATTCCTTTCACTACTTCACTCTCATGGACTGATCATTCTCTTCTCTCTTCTCACTTGAAGCTCTCTTCTCCTTTGGCAATAGCATACCCTACATCACCTCCTTCCTGCAAGGTCATCCGATTTTTGAAAAGAGTATCAGCGGCTGCCTTTGCCTCCACCTACTCTCCGCCTTCTACTCCTGCCGCTGACCCCACCCTGATACAGCCCTCTCCAACTTTTATCGTTCCATCTCCAACACTCTCGACATTCTTCCCCCTGTCATGAGGGGCCGACTGAAGCCTGCCAAAATGTGAAACTCTTGGTACGACTCCGATTTGGCTGCCCTTAAACGCAAGTACAGAGCAGTGGAATGGAAATGGGGATTTTTGGGTACACCCTCTGACAAACTGGCCTCCCTCCTTCTTCAATGAAAGTATAGACTCTCCATCCGCTCCAAGAAAAGAGTCTACATTCAAGCCTGTATCAATGCAGCAACTAACAACACACCTGAACTCTTCAAAGTCTGCAAGGAACTGGCCAACCCTACCGCAGCTGTATCCTCTATGATACCTACCCAGGGCCTTTGTTCGGTCCTGGCTGAACACTTCACCACCAAAATAAAGGACATCCTGTCCTCTCTCTCTTCTGCTACCCTCCACACCAGCATCTCTTGGGCCCCCCTCAGCCACCTCAACTCTTTCCCCTCTTCCCTTCTTCTCTCCTCCCTCTCCTCTGTTCCACCTCATGAGGTCTCTTGACAAGTCGGGTCTATGAAAGCCTCCTCCAAACAGGTGGAACCCCTGCCCCTCCAAAACCATCAAGGACAATATTGACACTCTCACCCCAGACTTGGCTGACGTCTGCAACCTCTTTTTTGCCACTTGAGTTTTCCCCTCTCTTCTCAAGCACTCTCTTGTACACCCTCTTTTCAAAAAACCCTCCGCAGACCCGTCCATTCTGGTAAACAATCGCCTGATTTCCATCACCCCTTTCCTGGGAAAACTCCTGGAGAGTCTGGCTATCGCTCAACTTACCCTTCATAATGAATCTGTTGGTTGTCTCCATGACCATCAGTCTGGCTTTAGAGCATCCAAAGGCATGGAAACTGCTCTTCTGAACACCTGTGAAGAACTGCTCTCAAAGCATTACTCCAATGCTCCCTCTGTCCTCATTCGTCTAGACCTCTCTTCTGCTTTCAATACGGTAATCCACAACATTCTAATTACCCAGCTCTGTGATACCCTGAGCATCACAGATCAGTCCCTGGCGTGGCTCGCCTCCTTTCTCTCTGATCGGCCCTCCCAGGTTGAACTCCGTCCCTTGCTCTGTTTGCTGTTAATGATCTATGTTTCAATGCCACTAAGGCAGAGATCATCCTCATTGTGACCCCTGCTCCCGCTTTTCCACTTTCTGACTGGCCTGCATCCCTTGGCCCTGTGCCCTCACCTACCATTGAGGCATACAATTTTGGGGTCATCTTCGACTCCACTCTCTCCATCTCCTCTCACATCTCAGACATCTCCAAAAAGTCAAACTACCAACTGCACCTCCTCAGAGGTATTCTACCTTTTCCCACTTTCCTCCAAAGGCTCCTCACCTCAAGAGCCCTGGTTCGCTCTAGACTGGACTATTGTAACAGCCTCTTTCTCAATCTTCCCACTTCTACTCTTCGTCCTCTACAACTCATCCAAAACAGAACTGCAAGACTTATCCTTGACCCCATCTCTCCTATGCTGAAATCCCTTCACCGGCTCACCCTTGGCTGCAAGGATCAAGTTCAAGACCCTCTGCATAATTCACAAGGCTTTCTGGGGCCAGGCCTGCACTATCCACAACGCTCTCTTCCTAAATACTATCCCTCTAGAGCCCTCCTCTAGTCCTCCTCCAACTCTATGCGGGTGAGCTGCTTTCACAAACAGATATTTAGGGGTAGTTCCTTATCCTCTGCCTGTGCTTCCCTCTGGAACAGCCTCCCTACCTCTCTCCATCTTAAGGCAGAGCATCCAAAGTGCCGGATAAACTTCTCAAGACGCTCTTTTTCTCTCCCCCCTCAATCTCCTGTCTAACTCTGTTCAGTTTTGCTTACTGGTTGCTTGGTTCACCTTCAGAGCCTACAGGTCCCAGCCTCCCCTGCCAGTCTTTTGCACTTGCCTCTGGGCTGCCGCACTTTGTTCAGCATTATTGCACTTTCAGCTTATGCTCCTTGAGTGGTACAATCCTCCCTACACTTAACCCCGGGCCCTGCTGGTTGGATTCCCCCCCCTGTCTCTTCACCTTCGTCTGTATGTATGCATGACCTAAATGTATATGGACCAGTTAGTTTGTCTGTCACTGCCCAGCCCCCCCACCTGAGATATGTCCCAACTGTTCCACTTCATGCACTTGTACTAGGAGAAATGTTGTCAGGCCTAGTATGCTAGTTTCTCTGTTTATATCATTAAGCATCTTCAAGGCCTAAGAATGATCATTGTATTCTCTTGTTTTTCTTCCTGTCTTAAAGCGCTTTGAAGCACTTCACCTGTGCATAAGCGCTATACAAATAAACAATAAATAAAATAAATAAATAACAATGTATTGCAATGTTGTACTGTCTTCTGTATCCAAACCCTGAATGATTCCATTTAGAGATTAAAGTTTACAGTATCGAGCCTGGGACACGCCACAGGTAAGGGGTGGGGAGTGGTCCTGGAGGACCCATCTGAAGGATCTGGGGTTATCCAGTTGAAAATAACAGGAACTAGCCTATAACTTTCTTTTGCAAAATAATCCTTTAGATGAACTATGACATCATTATAGGAAATCTTATATAAAATCTTAAAGGAAAGTCTGAAGGGAGGTGCATGTGATATTTAGATGCTAATTTCCTACGGGGCACACATCTAATTATTATCACTAGGTTCTTATGTAGTACTTAAGAAAACAGTGTTGTCTCTTTCACTGCCCTGCTAAAACAAATATTACTATCATCCATTTTACTCAGATTATCAGTCTCAAAAACATAAAAGAAGGCGTTGACTGCATATGAAACTACAGGTCAAACATAGTTCTCAGCAAATAGTCTTCAACTCACTGACCTATCTGACAACAAGTGCATAGCAAAGCAGTGATCTGAAGCTATTAGCTTTCTCATTGGAAACCATAGAAGAACAGGATATTGTCACAGCTGGCCTCAAGAAAACACCAACTCTTGAAGTTGGTTCAAGGGTTTTTAATACATCTTGGAGCAGGGCTTTACTAAAGGCTGTCCCCTCTCTCCCATCTCCCATGGTTTTACAACCCCTGTACACTCCCCAGCTCTATTTTCCCTTGACCTCAAATTGGCCACTAGTGATCGCAAACCTTAGAATCTAATAGTTCACTAGCTGTTTGGGATGACCTAACGGCAAACACCCTACCTAGCTGGCTTCCTCTGGGGTTTTCTAGGAGAATCTTATCCCAGGTCTGCAATAATAACAATGGTTTTCATAAGTGGAATAGCTGCCTTCCAATTGGCCAAGTTTCACATGGTTGTCCCTCTCACACCGGTTTACTCCTTGCCTTGACTCCTACCCTCTGATTCCCTTCTATCTATGCTCCTCCCTTCTTTTCCTCCCACTGTGTCTCCCTTCTCCCTCTCGAACTCTGACTCTGCTCTACTCCTTAATTACTACTACTACTCCCTCCTACTACTCTCCCCTCCTACTACTCTCCACTACACTCTCCTCCCACTATTCAACATTACTCTCCACAACAACTCTCCACTACCCTGTCCTCCTAATACGCTCCTCCCCCACTACCCTCCACTAACACTACCCTCCTTCTCTCCCAATACTCTCCACTCTTCACACCTCCCAATACTTTACACCCTAACAACACATGCCGCCACCGTCAACATCCTTTACCTTTCCAAGTCTTCTATCCCAACCAATCTCACTCACACTCCTACACCCTCCATTTTTCTCACTCACTCACCTTACTCATACTCTCACACCCAAATACCACTTTCTGTCACCAACCAAGACCTACCCTTGCACACACTATCAGCAATCCTCCCCCATGCTCCACTGCAAATTCCTTCCTCCAGCCGGTCTGTTGATCTGCCTTCTCCTCCCATGACCTCACCCAAACAATCCATACTGTCAAGACTTTTTGCCCCTTTTCTGTTCTCCCTTCATCTCCTCGATTTCTCCTCCTTACCTGGGCCAATGGCAGCCTTTCCTTTCCACAAGGACTAAGTTGCAGATATCAGAGAGCATAAAACAGGTATTTTGCCATCCCTTTTGGATATGGGTCTGCCTGACGTCTGCAATAGCAGCCCACTAAACTGATAGTCAGTTACAAAGTTCATCTTCAGCTTTATTGGAGCATCGATGACTTTCTCTCACCTGCGAGCTGCACGATCTGGCCTCTGCCACAAGGAATGCTAGTGTTCCTGGTCCTAGGGAGAAAATGAGAGAACACTGTCCAGCATGTTCAGCAGCAGGTATCGGGCAAGTAGAACTTCTGACATTTTACCAGGCACAGGTAGTACTATCGACTTGTTTCCTGTGATCACTGAGCTTCTGACTGGTGGGCGTCTGTCGTGGGTTCCGTGTTAAATTGTAGATTCTTTGCAAGGACCAGTTCAATTCGTGTTACTCTATAGTTGCCCTTCAAATTAGCAATGAGTTGGAAATCCCCAACGCACTAGGGTTTCTCAAGGCTGGCCTCCTCCATGGAAATGATAGTAATGGTCTAGACCTGCTGACGGGTGATGTTCTTTTAGCCTAGCAGTGTTGTTGTATAAGCCCTACAACTGAAGGTTGCCATGTCTTTCTCTACATTACTGCTGATTATCTCCATGTTATTATAATCTGATCCATGCACACATGTTTATTCAAACATTATTTTGCTACTACTGTCACTTGTTCTTTGCTACATGTTATAAAGATACATTTCTCGTGTTATGAATTACCATCATTATTCAAGAAACTTTATTTATTGGGAATGTCATGATTACTGAATAATCGTATGTGTATTTGTTCTAATTGTAAGGTTAATTGATTTACTGTTCCTTTATGGTATTTAAGTACTTTGGATAATGACATTTTCTAAATTCTCCTGGCATGAAATTGACTATAATACTGTTAAATTTCGCACCTTGCTATGGGTAACTATTATGACGTGATGTTTGAATATATCAGATTAAACATGAATTTGATCAGATTGTGAGTGTAGGATGCACCATTGTTAATCTAGTGTTTTTCTTTATCTAGCACTGTATATGCACTATTAGCATTTTAATGCATATTACACACCCACTTTCTGACTAACAGTCTTTATTGCATTTGTCTGGGGAACTGCTTCAACACTGTTGGCATCATGGGTAATTTTTTTAATAATTGTTGTCAAATGTTGGTCCTACTTCAATGTCTGTACCTTGACTAAGCTTTGTAAAACAGCAAAACGTCGGTCCATTCTCTTTTGTATGGATGTAAATACATGCCTTTTTCAACCATAGCTGTCCCTATGGACCTGTCTTTTGTGCCGCTCAGTGTCCATCTTCCAGCGAGCTATTCACGCTAAATTGCTCGTGAAAAGCTGTACAACTGTCTTTGTATGGTTTGAAGTTATATTTATTTATTTATTTAATCATTTTCAAGATCCATAAAATACCTACATGTGTAACGTGCAGCCTTAAAAATGGGGCACCAGTGGGAAGAAGCGTTCTGTAAAAATCATGTGTTCATTTAAATACCTCATGATCAGGTGTTGAAAATATGCCAAATATTTTGTGATACGTCAGTACCTGCCTCTCTTCAGCACATCCCCGCCTTACCGCACCAAGCGAGTATGCGAGGCTTGTAAGTAGAAGCTGAATGCGTTTCTCTGTTTCAGGCATTAAGCTCACGGATTGCCCGGTGCTAATCTGTGCAGGGCAGTAGTGGAACAAACCACTCCTCAACTAAATACACGAAGATCTCGGAAATGTGTACTTGTGGTGGATGTTTTCGAGGTCATGTGGTTTTAGCGCATCTACCTACTAGCCAGGTCTGATATGACTATTTCTGGCTTTTTGGCAGCAGCCCCCTAATCCAGGGCACTAGATTCAATTTTCAAAACATCTGGAAAGCTGCATTTGCCAACTTTCTAGTAAATGCTGGTGTTTGACATTCATTACTGGTCTCTGTGTATTCATCTGGACATCCATTTTCAAGTGTGACAGCACGCAATTAGCGTTATTGTGTAGCAAATAACATGTATTTATTCATACAACCACAAAAGTAAATATATTTGATGTGAGTGAAGACAATGCAGCAAAATCACTCTTTAGGTCAGAACATGAGAGGTCATACTGCCCAGCACAGCTGGATATGTTAGCCCACAAAGCTGCCTGCTCCTGCATTTTGCTGTGTCTTAAGAACAAAGGTGCAAAGTGGGCAGCTCGCTTCTGCTCACTATGGGTGTGTGCACAAAAGCACCCTCATCTACCGGTTTCTGCACCTGTCTTACTTTCCTAACCCACAATCAACTTTAAGTCTCCGGCCGGTGTGGTATCTGGCTCTGCTGCCCTTTCTATCTAGGTTCCATTGATGTGAAGGCCTGAGACATTTTAGTTATTGGAAAAAGCTGCACAGTGATATGTATTTTACCTCTCTTAGAAGGGAGACCTAGACATCACTTCTCTTGTTTCGTCCACAGGTACATCATTTGACCAAAATGCCTGGGGTAGCAGAAGTGACATCACGTGACCCTTGACCTCTGATGACATCACCATAAGTTATTTAATTGACCCCACCCTAAAGTGACATCATGGGTAGCAGCGGCATTGGTAGGGGGCTGACTAGGCTATAGCCCCAGATCTTTTGGTTCTATCCCCGTGAACCCGTAGGTTCTTTAAGACGAGGTAAGATGAGGTAACAATCTACAGGGAGGATAGGGATGTAGAAAATACTCAAGCATCAATAATAAAACTGACTCAGGAAGTTGGCAAAGATGTTAGCTGTTTTTAAGAACAATTATCTAAAAAAGAGAGTACAACGGACATCATCGAATGCCATGCAGTAAGATCTCAGAGTATCTCACAAAAACACACTTATATACTAAAAACTCATCATCATTGATGTCATACTATGTGGCAAACTAAGAAAACCTATATGGGACTGTAATTGGGTAACGGGAAAACATCTAGGTATACTTTCTATGGGGGTTGGGGTTGTGATTGGGTCTCTCTTGTCAAGTGGACCACTATGCCCACCCCTAGTGCACGTCATTGTGAGCATCATCAAATAAATGTCTTATTGGATCTCTAAACTATTGGGCTCTTTGCTGTGAGTGATTTCAATCCGGCACATACCCAATTCACGCCCAGCATGTAGTGCACAAATAAAACCCTTATTTATTTTATCTATTAATTCAATATTCTGAACAATATACCTCTCATATCACACCCTTCTCCTGAGACCCCCCGCCCCTTCCCCGGTCACACTGAACCAGGAATTAGGCTAGTTTGCAAAGGTAAATATTAATTTATGTATTCAGAATTTAAATCACAATATATTTGAATAAGTAACAACAATCATCAATGGAGTGACAGAACACTGAGTAATATCTTTAATACACAAGGAATCAAGTAATGAGCACAAAAACAAATGCAGCACAGAAAAGAATACTTGTTCAGTTGGTTTAGAACAGATGGCACTATGGTTAGAGGTTGCCCCTGCAACACCCCTAAACCCCCAATAGGCAAGTTAAATAGATGTGAGGAGAGAGCAGGTATTCAGGAATAGCACAAATCAAACAGAATATCACTCCCACCTTCCCCCTTCAAACACAAGAGAAAAACAGAATGGACTTTTAAGCTGTCAAAATGGCTTCAAAATTGTCTTTGGATATGGCTGAGAAAAACACCAAATGTGGTCTAAAATACTTAAATTATTATAAATTCCTATGGGAGCCGCTTTGAACAGTTGCACACAATCACAAACAATGATTTCGTCAAAATAAAACCTTTGAAATCTCAAAGTCCAAGTGGGAAGCAGTTTAAAGCTAATTCACACGTGTAAAAACCTTTCAGAATTTCAATTTGTGGCACAATTTTCACTATAACGGGTGAACCTCACTGTTTTGCACTGCGTTCTTGGGTTCGTTGGATAGTTAAGGATGTTACATACACATGGGAGTTGAAATTGCGCTTCTATCATAAAAAAGTTATACAGGTTTTCGTAAGAGTCATTTTTGCAAAAAGGGCGTGAGAATGGAAAACAGAAATGTACTTTTGAAAATGACAGATGGGTCGATTACACTAGATTATGACTATGAAAAAGCGAATGTCACAGATGATCTTACAGTCACATGATCAGCTTAACCCGCCGGTTGTGGATACTCTACTTCTTCCAGCAATTTACTTTTCTTAATCAAATCAATAAGAATTTAGGGTTTAATAAAACATATGAGAAAATAGTCAGCACAAAGATAGTTCTAACAATACTATGGTTCTGAATTAAAGATGGGATGGGTTTGAGATTGGGATCATACAATGCAGATATGTTATGGGTCGCTGTTCTTCCTATTAATACTCACAGAATAAGTTATTAAATTGGGCCGTCAGTTCTGGTCATGGATTGGATCTGTCAAGGAAGGACAGCACATCAGGCACGGGACTGGATGAGCTAGGCCAGTCACCAAATTTGCACGGGATCTGTCCTTCTTGTTTGTGGGTATTTCAATCAGCTGGATAGTGAGTTCCTCAGGCAAGCCTTGTGGTAGCAAGCCAGAGAGTTTCAGGATACTGGTTTAAAAGGCCTTCCCACACCACAGCGCTTCACTGGGTTGTGAGAAAAAGTTTGAGAAGTAGGCCTTGCTGGAAGTCAATAGTTCTCTACTGCTGCAAGAGTCTTGGCATCTGGATTTGGAAGGATCTTAAAGCTGGATGTAGAATGCTGGATCAGAGTGCTTCACCAGAATCTGGAAAGTAAGGGGATCAGTGAGTCTGTACGTGTTGTCAGCTGTCTTTATTTATCCTTTCAAATGACATCACAAGATGGGTGTATGGGACGGCTTAACTAAGCTCACCCCTGTGAGCTGGTATTGGATCAAAACCTCATCTCCACCTTGCATCTGAGTGATTGGATCAAGGCTGGATGATGTCACATTTTATGGTTTGCTTTACAGTCCTTAGAAACCTCCCTTTAGCCACTGGTCTCAAAATCAGATTTTATCCTAAATACTTATTTCTACCTTGGTCACCTCTACGCAAATCACACACACAGATTCCATATTTTATGTAGTAGCTGTTCCTCAAAATCCCACAGCTGTAGGATCTTCTTTCATCTTTCTACAGAATGTTGTCCTTTTTGCCATGAACGCAATTTCCAAACTTTCTGCAACTTTCCACAAATGTGTGTGTGTTTACCATAGGGATATGTATGTAAAGTTTTATAATTTTAGCATTGACACATTTCACATAAAACCACATATATTGCCATTTCTGTCCAGAATATGATACCCAGTTCTACCACCTCTTAAAACGTGCAGCCAAAAATTAGATTAATACATCTGTTTTATATTTTTCACCACTTTGGATCACACATTATTAGTCTTTAAACATTGTTCATTGTTCATGCTTAACAGCAAATGGTAGTGCCCCTTTGTCTCTCCTTGCAGTCAAGGAACAGCCCCTCATTTGGGGACTTCCTTCCAGGAGCAGTTTACAACCCTTTCACACCTCTGTTTCCTGGGCTGAAGGGTCTTCTATTGTTCATTCTCTTTCTCTAGACAAGAGTCTGGTCTAAGCCACAATTATCATCTACCAGTGAGTTTCTACTGAGAGCATTTCCCTCCGCTTGGAAGAAACCTGTTTTTCCACTTCCAAAGGGTTGTAGCTCATCCAGGCTAATTTATTCTTAATTCAAAATCCAGCAGAAACCAAACTTGTTGCATCAAATCACCTACATTCATTACTTTCTTAGCTTTAAATCTGTGGGATCAAAAATACAACTAAGATCTGTATTCCTTTTAGCAACAATCCTTGTATGTTTGCTAATCCGGCAGTTTTAGTTTAAATAATTTGAAGTTTCATCAGGAGCTCATCTGACAGCTGTCATTCACAGGTTGCCTAGGCTACTGCACCCAGACTTTGACAAGTGCTGTCAGTTTACAGACAAACAGTTTCTCAGAAGAATTGTTTTAGTCTTTACACTTTAGGACTTTATATGTTCGCAATGCTTCATAAGATTACATGCATTTTAGCGTCAAGCAAGATTTTGAATGTTGAGAAGTGTTGTGTTATGGGCATTTTGGTGTTTTTAGCAACAAAGCAAATGTCATTTATAGGCACATTTTGGAGTTTCATTTGCAAAATGCTGCTTCTCTCTCTGTTTGCTGGTCATGGAGCCCACTGGCACATTTTCTGTAGTGTGTGCTCTATTCCACCACACATGCACCATGGGTGGCAGGTTGTGCATCCATCTTTTTTGTGTGTTTAGGATGCAGTTTTTGTAGGTTTTTGGCACGCACAAGAGTTTTGCTGCCATTGTTGCTGTTTCTCGCACCATAACTATCAGAGTGGTGCCGCATAAGATAGCAGAGTGGGTCAATACATCCCACATTGATACGTGGCTCTTTATAATTGGTTGGCACGCTTGTACCCTTCTGGAATATTCCACTCGTTAGCAGCATACAAGCTGGTACCCCAGGTGCTGGTGTGTCGGACTTGACCATGCCTCCCCACCCAATAAGCCCATTATCTATCACCACTCAAGCTGTCTGCCATGAGAATAGTCTTTTGAACTTGGCCTTGCAAGTATCACTGCTCCTAGGTATAGAAAGGAGTGTGAGCATGTTCTTATCTTCTGGTCTCAGTGTAAAGTCTATTTTCATCTGCCCATGTGACTGGAGACCACGTTTTGAGCTCCTTCTTAGTATTTAATACCATTTAATGAATAAAACTTGGCACTCATTGTCCTTCCACCACACCTTAACTGGAGCTCAGCGCTCGCCTTCTTGTTCATTGTATCATTCCACAATAGATAACCAGTTTCTAGGCTGCACCAATCCTTGACACTGGGCCAACCATACCGTCTCCATTCTCCTTCCATCTCCAGCCAGGCTTATTCTGATGTGCTTCAAGTCCTTCCATTCACAGGATTGTCGGTTTGCTAAAATATGATGTGGAACTTCCAGATTCCTATGCATACATACCTAGGGGCACCTACTGCACTATTCACTATACATAGCTGCCAGCCTTCAAGAATATGTAATCTACTTGCATTACTGCATCTGTACAATTATAAAATGGTTTTCATTTTCTTCTGTGCTTTTGCATGTGCAATCTTCATTCTGCATATGAACGTTTTCTCGATTCTTAACTTCGTCATCAGATACAATATGATCTATCCACCTTCTCTTTCATCATCTCTACTTAGGCATGTCACTTTGCTTCATGTGACATCCCCAGTCTCTTCTTTCAGCCATCTTCACATGCTCTTCAGGGATTTTTCCTGAGAGGCTGTCAGCTTTTCGTGGATACATAAATAATGGTCTTCTCAATGGATACTTTGCTTCGAAAGCTGCTTGTGTTATAGGCATCATTACAGGTGTCGCCTTTGTCACTATTTATGGTTCCAAACAGATAGGCAAGTTTGAGGCAGGACTTCCGGTAGAGGCTTTTGGCTCTTCCTCTATACTCCCCCCTCTGGTTGATTCATCAACCACTCTCTCATCAGACTCCTCATTTAGACATGCTCTCTTGAAGAAGTGCTTCTATGAAGTCCATATCTTCATCACACCTTTCAAAGGTTCTGCTGATTTTACATTTTCATCAACACTCCAGGTCATGTGGTTGCACTCTCCACAGGCTGTAGTAGATCCATCTTCCCTCATACTTCTTGCGGTCTCTAGGATATAGGAACTTTGTTCCCTCAGGTGCATGAATGCTGGCCTTAATGTAGTCTCTGATCTCTTCATAGGTCAGCTCTTTGGGTTCAAATCCAGATTCAACATCAATCATTATCTTCATTCCTACCGCTTTCTTTGCTGTCTGCTTGCACTGTGTGATTATTATCTTGATCACACAGAATTCAAACATTATCATCAGCAATAATGCTCCAAGGAACTTGAAGATATTCACCATTCACTGTGGTACCCATGAGAAGATTGATGCAAACCAGCTGCCATCTGCATTATCTTCCACTTCATCTTCCATCTTGCTATGCAAAGTTGTCAACAATGTTATGGCTTCTGTCAAGCTCCCATTCTCCTAATTGTGAGCAGGTATGCATCAGCAACATGAGTCTCTGATTTTAGCACAAACACCTCTATCCATGGCTGCAATCATGTCCAGGAGATATCTATTCTGGTGTGTCATCAGTCTTATATCTCTCAGCTCTTCCTTGATAGCGTTGAATCGCTTTATGGTAGTGTTGGTTGTCTGCTGAAGCTCCCATCTGGTTATCTGTAACCATTTGGCATTTGTCATCACATGGATCTTGGCATGAAGATTGTTGTGAATATTGCTGAAGTCTGACTGAACAATCTGTGTTCATATGGAATGGCATCAAAAGCTTCTATTGATTTAGCTGAGAAATAGTTCTCCCTCTTAGTTCGATTGAGACATTCAAGTGATCTCTTCTTCCTCAGATGAGCGTCAGCCTTTGGAAAGCCTCCAATGTTTAAGTCACTTTTTTTGGAATCACTGGTGCTGGAACGTAAATAATCACCATGGGACCCAGTCCTCCCCAGCCCCTAGGTAGCTTCATATAAGCTCTGGATCCACAAGCCCAGTAGTGCTCCATTATCACTATTGTCTCATCCTTCATTCGTAGTACATCAAAGATTCGACTGCACTGTTGGTTCTTTCCAACTTTTCTTTTGCCATTGTTTCTGAAGCATAGCTCTGCACTTGCCATAGGTACTGGGCCTCCTCTATCTTCAACCCATATCAGCAGCTTGGCAAGCTTCAGCCAGAGAGGTTTACATCCCTTCTCCACACAATCAATAACTGTTTTGTGATGTCCTGTTACTGCCAATGCTCTGCATACAACTATGCCTTCTTCCCAGCCATCTGGTGAAAGTACTGTTCCCCAGATTTGCATATGACCTCTCTCCTTGCATCTTTATATTTCTTCATCAGTCCTTCCTTGGCAATTGAGTTTTCTGTTTATCTCCCATCTGATTCCCGCCCCTTTAATTCCAGGCTTTTGTATCTTGTCAAATAATCTCTGGTGTGTGCTCTTGCTCTTGTTTTCAAATCTTGAACATAATCATCTTCTTCTGGTGCTGACCATTCTGTCACCCATACCAAGGATGCTGTTCGACCATGGAATTGACCTCTCGTTTGGCAGAGTGCAAGGTGAGACAGGCAATGAGATGTCTGGACATCTATTTCTATAGCTATGAATATCTTGAAATTCCCCAATGCATAGTGTAGGTGAACACAAATACAGCAACTCTCCTCCGAGATACCGCATGTTGTTCCCCAAGTGTGCTGTAGTGTCTAGATAATTATTTAACTCATAATCATCTTCTTTTGCACTTCTCTTTGGTCTCTTTCTTGTATAGTGAGTGTGTACATAATGGTCATGGATCATATTGAAAACAGATCTTCCTACAGGAAGAATCATAGGGAAACTTGTCAGATAAATTGGTGACCTTACACGTGTCACTGGTTTAAGGATAATCACATATGGCTTTGGTCTTTGTGTAACGGATATGTCTACAAGGGTCACTGATGAGGGAAGGATCAGGGGGACAGTTACTTTGTTTTTACCAATAAAGTAAACAGTAAACAGTGTGCACAAAAAGAATCAGAAAAACAATGATGAATGTTCTGCATGCATATATTATACACCAACACATTAGTCAACTCCAGCGGCGATTTCCCATATGTCGCGGAGCTTGCTCATTTCCCGCCGCTGTATCACTTTCAGGATTCCACATTATGCCTGTGTACAATTTTTTAAGGAAGGAAAATACTTTTTAATCAGGCAAATTCGTTAAGTGCTCCGGTAATTGCAAAATATGCTCAATGATTGCTGAGAGCAATCTCCTTATTGCTGGACCATTTTTAGGATCGTGCAGGAACATACGAATGTCATTATTTCTCCCCACACGTGAAGGATATGCCCAAAGAATACAAATAAAGACAATAAGCAAGTGCTTGTGAATGTCTACATCAAATGGGACCATTTGGGTGACCAAAGAGAAATTCAGTAAGCAATCAGTCAGGAAACTGCTCCCTCTTCTAATTTTTAACCAGATGTTGTTGTTCAGGCATAATCGTGATACATTCACAAATTTTTAATGTTCATTTTCAAAAGATTACTGTGGATCGAGAACAATTGCTTTCTGCACTATTGCTATAATATCTATAAAGAGTGGCCCATGAGAGCCACAGTCCAAATGCACACTTGAATGTATTCAACCAGCAGTTTCAGCATCCTTCGTCCTCATCATCGATCGAGTCTGCACGTGCTGAAGTACTTTGCGTTGACTTGCTTCCAAATCAACAAGTGAAGGTGTTCCAGTCTCACCAGCATATGGCTTGTGCCACTTCCTAGTGAAGTTGCATATCAACACAGCATCTCCCTTAAAAAGTTTAGGTGCTGATAAATGTTTTTCAGGTTTGGTTGCTGAATAGTCTTCATCTCTGTCCTGAGACCAACATCCCTTGCGCTTGAATTGATCTGAAATGACAGAGATACTAGCGGTTATACATGTCAAATATACAAGTAGCTCATTTCCTAACATTTCTGCTGTCTTCTGGGCACCACTTCTAATCCTCAATGGAGGAGTAAGAGGTGTTCTCATTCGCCTACTGGCTACTAGTTCATGTGGTGTGAGGTGGTGGTCCGACCCGGGCTGATTCCTTAATGCATATAATGCTGGGGGTAGGCAATAGAGCCATCCCTTCTTCAGTGACAATTTTAATTTAGCAATTCGCTCTTTGAGAAGACTGTTGAGTCTTTCACATGTCCCGTTCGCTTGCGAGTGATAAACAGAAGAAAACCTGTGTTTTATGTTCAATAGCAAGCTAATTTGTTCAAATAATTCATAACAAAATGGAGGCCATTGTCCGATCTCAGCAGCTCACATACTCCTAATCTTGGAAATACAAAATAAAAACATCACTGCGCAGGTGGCATCACAGTGTGTACATGGACCTGCTTTGATCTTTCTCAAAAAGGGAAACACCAGCACTTTTATGTTCCTGTATCCACTACATACTTGGAGCATGTCAACATAATCGATATGTAAATGCTGAAAAGGACCATTCAGTCGAGGAATTACTTCTCTGATTGTTCACAATGTGTGCCCAGCAGTAAACCTTTGACATACGATACAATTTACTACATAATATGCAATGTGTTCTAACAAATTTGGTACAAACCAATCCTCCACAATAGTTGCTGCAAGGCTATCCCTAGTTACATGCTCAGGGTAGTACAGCTGTTTAAGCACCACCCTTAATAATGCTTCTGGCTCTGCAGGCTTCCCAGTATTATCTTGCCTATATAATGCTTCTGAAGGGGATAGGGAGCACCCCCTCCGATTCCATAAGTCTTGCTCTTTTTGCAGTGTACTGCCTTGAATTTCCATTAACTGTGTTTTAAGTAAAAGATTACAACCTTCTTGCATTATCACAGCCATTGAGTGCCGTCCGCTCTGAGGTAGCCCTCCTTTTCCAGCTTGCTAGCCCTGCGTGCATGGTTGATGTCTCATAGGCAGAGTCACTGTACACCATCACTTCCTCCCCTTCTTATTTCTCAAATGCAATAATAAGCACCACCAATTCTGCTGCTTGTGCTGAAAAGTGAGATGGCCGCCTTATGCTTGCCACAATTTAAAATTCCCCACTTCCTCTATGCCTCACTACAGCTGACCTAGTGAGTCTTTCTCCATTATTTTGATCAATTTTTGATGACCTATCAATAGAGAGCATCTCCCCTCCTGACAGCATGTTTTCATTTACACGCAGTATGTATGTCATCATATGAATCTTCATAACTTGTGCAGTCATGCACATGCTCACCCTCTGCCACTGGCTCATCTACAAATGTGGCAGGGTTCACTATTCTGCACATGACTATCTTAATTGGATATAACAACGTCATATGCAGATGTTCTCTAAGATGTCAATGTACTCTTAGATTTTTCGAACATGGCAACGGATAATGTCATGGAACACTCCATTACAATGCTGATAGACTTCTCAATACTGAATGCGGCTGCTGCCAGCAATTGTTCGCAAGGAAAGTGTGCTCTCATAACTTAATCTAAAATCCCACTGTAATATCCCAGAGGTTTGTACCCCAGTGTAGTCCTCTGTGCAAGCACTGCTGTCAAAACTGTCCCATTTGAGTGCAAAAACAGGTGGAATTCCTCAGAATAATTGGGAATTCCTAAAAGTGGAGCTGTATAAATTGCTTTCTTTAATTCTCTGAACCGCTCCTCCATTTCCTCAGTCCATTCTATTTTATCCTTGTTTAACTGTGCCTTTTTTAAAGTCTGCAAAAGTGTTTTCATGTATGAACCATAATCAAATACACATGTTCTAACACAGTTGCACAATCCCAGGACCTGCTGCATCTGCTTTATCGTCTGCGGTTTTACTGTTTTCATAATTGCTTCAGCCCTTTCAGGTGTGATCTTTTTTCCCCCTCATGTGAAATCAACTGGCCTATGTACAACACCTCTTCTTTGCAATACTGTAAATTCGGATTGATGGAGACTCGGAGACTCAGAGTACCCTTGAGGTAAACAAGTGCTTCTCAACTTAGTCTGGCGGAAAGTAATTGACGTCAAATCTTGGGAGTCCTTAGGCAACGGGATTGAGAAAAATACATTTTTCAAGTTAATCACTGCGAAATATCGTGCCTCAATGGGGATACTACATAGTATTGTCACAGGATTTTGGACTAGAGGAAACTCTGCCTCATTAATTGGCCTCATGTCCTGAATTAAACGCCATAACCACCCTTCAATTTTTTCACACGGTACACTGCGATATTGCACGGTAACTCTGCTGTCACTAAGATACCCTGTTCCATTAGTGTGGAAATAGATACAAAATTACCCTCATGGGCCTCTCAAGACATGGGATATTGTCTTGCTCAAGGTAAAATGGCTCCGTCTTCAATTTGATCTTAACTTCTCCTACCCCCTTCAATAGGCCTGCATCATAGGGGTCTGTAGTCCAAAACGAGGTTCGCACTTTTTCTAAGTCCTCATCAAAATATGCTGGTCGCTGTCACACTACCATCATTTGATGTGGGACCTCTCTTTTCTCTATTCTGATCCCATATGTCATATTAATTTCAAAGAATACTTCTTTGTCTGCTGGATCATCTTTAAACATATCCTGATCTGTGACCTCAGTCAATCTATACCCTTCCCCAATGACAGGTGGTGCCTTTGTCACTATTTCAAGTTCACAAAAGATATGCAAGTTAGGGGTGGGACTTTCAGCAGAGGCTTTTGGCTCCTCCTCTAGACCCGGTTAGAAGCTCAGGGGCTACAACCAAAAGTCTAGCTAGCCCCGAGACCTGACAGTGCCAACATTAGCGTAGCCCCAGATCTTTTCCAGACCTAGCAACACCCCTGATGGGAAGTGTTGGCACATGGCCTTTCGCCCTTTGACAAAACAGGTAGTGGTGTCACATAACATTGTTCCTCAGTACACTAAGAAAAATATGGTTACAATATCACTGTAATATGATACACATTTCATCACCAAATGGGATGGTTTCATGTTCCCCTGCCCAATTGCCCAAAGGCCCTTGACAAAAACCCACTGGTTGCAGCCAGTTAAAAAAAAAAGCTTTTGTATTTTTCCTAGGGGTAGCAAGGAAGACAGCAGGGGTAGCAAAGGAGACAGCAGGGATAGCAGCTGTGACTCCTAGCGACCCACACATGACATCCCTGTTTGTTCAGGTAATGTGTCCTGCAGCCAGTGTAATTTCCACTGTTGTTCACCACTGCAGAAGGGAAAATTCCTTGTTTGAAAGCCCCCTGATTTTGATCACCCCCAAGTATACCTTGGCAAATCTGTGTTTGGCGGAGCCCAAAATCACCCTAATTTTCACTGTATTTGTGTAATTTGGCTTTGGCAGAACCTTTCAGTGATTCAGATGAGAGATTCGAGCTAAGCTTATGACAAATCATGCTGATAAAGTGTTGCTGTGAACTTTGTCAAACCTGTTCCTGCCAGCACATGTTCAAAGCATAAAGTTAATGGGATATGTCAGAATTTCAGAATGTTTCAGAATTTTTCCTGCCAGGGATGCTCCAAGAGAGCAAAGTGTCTACATCACAAATGGCTTGCACCTGGCTATTACTTTAATATGGAAACCAAAGTTAACTCTGTGTTTCCAGCTGACAAAAAAATCTAACTAAAAATAAAACACACATTTGCACATTCACCAAAAAGAGACAGTACAATGTATTTCGGATGCATTTTTATTTGCATTACTTGGATAAATGTGCAGGGTACCTTATTCACAAAGGTGGCATACACATTTTCAAGGGGCTGTGTGGCCCTGGCCAATGCCCTACATACATTGTTGTTGGGAGCACGTAAGACCCTCCCTTCACCACTGGGCCTCTTACTGTAGAGTTCATAACATTGAAATCCTAACTGACTAAGCATCCCAAATGCATGACTAACTCTGCCCCATTCCTTCAGGCCTTTTAACGCAAACGTTGTTAACCTCTGAATGATGAAAAGCAGATCCATGCATGCCTGACATGTGACTGAATGCTAGTCTTCCATGCAATCTTTGTATTCCCCTCTTCAGCTTTATTATTTTGATCAACTTCAAAAGGATGAAGGGCTGAGTCGTTCTTATCCAGATTAAAACCTGGGACGTTCAGGTTAAACATATAACTCTGCAGTAGGTGCTTTAATCTATTACAGAGTTTAATTTGCATCCTCAATGGATAACATTCACAGATGCACAAGACTTAATTTCTTCTTGCAAACCACACAGCGATCATCACCAGACCCTTCTCTCTCTCCTTCTGAAACATTTATGTTATTCTGTGTATGTGTTTTATCACCAAATAGTCCAAATCTGCCTGTACTTCTCTCAAACATCCCTGAATATTTCTGGCTCTTAACGGAAATTCGGGGTTCGATGGAACATCTACAGGAACCTGCAAACCTTCCTGAATCCCACCAGGAGCTCACAGGAGCCTGTGGATCACTTTTGAATCAATTTGCCCAGGCTTAACCCTAAGCAGCAGCTTAGTTCAGCTAGTGTTTTCATGGCCTCTACTTAGGGAAATACATTGGGCCTCGTTATCACGTTGGCAGTAAGGTAAAAACGATGTTGGTATGCTAATAGCGGCATTGTTTACCGTACAGGACCATTACAACTCTCCATGCCGGTATTACCGCCATCACTATTGAGCCGCTGAGACCGCGCACCTCCGTACCGGCATGGTCACAGGCACACGCCCTCCTTGGTGGCAATACCAGCATGTCGGAAACAGGAGGACATTACGAGTCACACGGACATGCACTTAGCAGCATCCAGATGGCGGGAATAACAGTATTGCGGATCACCCGTAAATAGAAATCTGCTGTGTAAATAACTGCCACAGGTGCACACAATCAGCACAGGTGGAGGCAATGGAGTCTGGCCCTGCACAAAAGGAGCAAACCCACACACCACACCCTTCCAAGACCAAATTGATCCCACTTGCTGTTGCGATTCTGGAGCTGGAGGACAAGCCTGCACTGCTACTCCTTGAGCAGGCAGTACACCAGGAACTACAGAGGAGCCGCAGGAGGAGAAGGAGGGTGAGACTGGGCCAGCAAGTACCACCAGTGCAGGCAGTGGTTCCACGCAAGCAGCCACCAATCCCTCGCATAAGGGCCAGTCCATTCAACTTAACCCCTGTGCAGAACCACACACTGTACCGCCTGGACAGGGACACCATCACCGCCAGTGTGGATATGATACATGATGACCTGGTCAGCCTGATCAACAACCACGCCGCCATCCCCCCTCTACTAAAAGCGGTGTCTGTGCTCCACTTCCTGGCCACAGGCACCTACCAGCACACAGTGGGGCAGCTCCATGGCATATCCCAACCATGTTACTCATGTTTGCTGAACCAAGTGCTCAATGTACTCCTGACACACACAAGGGCCTTCATATCCCTACAATGGACTGCACAGGAGGTGAATGACACAAAAATTGCATTTCACGCACTGGCAGACATGCCTAATGTCATTGGTGCCCTCGACTGCACCCACGTGGAGTTGGTAGTTCCGCATGCTGTGGAGGTGGTCTACCGCAATCGTAAGCTATACCACTTCATCAATGTACAGATAGTGTGTGATGCCAGCAAGATCAACACACATTGCTGTGCCCAATACCCAGGATCAACGCACAAAGCAATGGTGCTGCGGGACTCCTTGCTACCCCACTACATGGAGCGACATGCTGCACGACGTACCTGGCTGCTAGGTAAGTCTGCTCACATGACCATGGTAGTATTTTTTTTGGGGGGGAGACATGCATATGCTACCTGTCTATACTCTGGCCCATGGGTGTGTTTGTGGTGGTGTCTGGACACTGTCAATGCTGACAAACACTGCGCCCCTAATCACTACAACCTGAACATGACACTGACAATGTATGGTAAGCCACACTACCCACACACCAAATTCAAAATGTCAGACTCTCAAGCAGCGCTCACCCCTGATCATGTCCACTTGAAACCATCAGACCATACCCACAGCACCGCATATCACCATGGCAACATGTGTAGATGAATGCTAGCGCGATATTCTACATGTGACAAGACTGCTGGAAATCCAAACTATCAAGTAATGAACATCACCAATATGAATGCGATTGGTGTGGAATTCATCCACAGTACACAAGTACCAGCATGCAAGTTGACACCCTGCATCATCAAAGGAATGCATCCTACACTTGCGGACCATACCACCAGACAAATCGTGCCATCCTCGCATGTGTGAAGACATGGAGGAACATGTGCATGGCGTCATCATATTTCTGAAAGCATGATAGTCCAATCAACATGTAACATGGTGTACATCTACCTAATGCATCAAACATTGCCCAACATCAAGTTGGTCACATCACTGCCACACATCCATCACATGTGAGTACATCATGGGCCTTATCACTCCAGTTGGTTGAGTGGTGAATCTGATGTCAAGGCCCCTCAGTCTTGTACATCACCCATGCCCACCATCATGGACTGCCAAGTTTTGAACATGGCAGATAGTTACGCAGATGTGCAGTCAATAGCTGCCATTGTAGATATACTGCATATGAACATGAACAATGTACAGGCTATGCACAAATAGAATATGCATAATACCCTCACACATGCCTTATTGTGCTCCCGTGCAGGTGATGCTGGCGTATCCATGAAGCTATGGCTCCTCACCCCTGTCAGAAATCTGCAGAACAGGAAAGAAGAGGACTTCAATCGTGCACATACACGCACTTGTGTGGTGATAGAGCAGACCTCTGGCCTGTTGAAGGCACAGTTTCGCTGCCTCGGTAGGTCGGGTGGTGCACTCATTTACGGGCCCGAGAAGGTGGGCAAGATCATTATGGTATGTGCCATGCTGCACAACATGTGCATCCGGCGCAACATACCTCTGCCACCTGACATGGACCAGCCACCACTTGGTGTGGATGAAGATGATGAAGGAGAAGATGTTGCACGTCGTCCAGGTCACGATGCACATGAAGGACATGCCGTGCGCCTAACAGTGATAGACCATTATTTCTGATGCACTGGGATGCAGAGGGTGCTATGTATGTGGGACTCTGGGCACTGGGTTCGGGGTAAAATGGGCACTGTACACTGTCATGAAAATAAATGGACAAATGCCAAAGATTTTTATAACACAACAGGTATATTGTACAGAAGGCATTTACAACAAGAATGAACCCTCCAGCCCCCACACACCCCCTCTCGCCTCCCCACCCTCCAACACCCCCGCACACCCCCATACACCCCCTCCTGCCTCCCCCATCCCCTAAAGACCCCCACACACCCCCTTCACATGTGTTGGACAACATTGTACTTTGGATGTCAGGTGTTTGTGGGGACTTGTGTTGTGCGCAAAGTGTCACTCACCTTCATCAGCCGATGATGCGAATCCATACTCCACTCCACCAACTTCTTCAATGGCCTACATGTCAATTGTCGAGCTGCAGGTCTCTTCCCACCTTGTCAACTTTATGGGGGAGTGTGCACCGCCACCTTTTGCCTGCCCCTGTCTACGACTGGCCGACAATATGTTGCATACTCGCAGGCGCAGGTTGTCCCATCGCTTCTTGCAGGCCATTATGGTGCATGAGGTGGTGCCAACCTCACTCATCTTTCTCGCAACATCCTCCCATATCTGTTTTTTTTCTTAGCTGTGTTGGACGCCTCAGGCCTACACAAAATACTAGGTCGGCTTGCTCCACTAGCATTTTCGGATAACATATTTAGCTCATCATCACTAAATCTCGGTTTACGCAAGCGAGCTGCGGCTTTCTTGGTAGCTTTGGATATCTTCTTCCAGGAGTGTTTGGGATGTTGCCTGCCAGGTCCTGTCTGCAGAGGATTGCAATGGATTGTGTTTTTGGAGATAGCCGTCGGTACATTTCCTGTTCCGGTGCGATGACGTTACTTCCGGTGCTGGTTATGACGGACCCGTTAATAACGCTAAGGGTATTAGCAGTACCGTTATTTAGGGGATGGCGATGGAGGAGGAGGTATAACAGCATTTCATGCTGGGTTTTAGGGACGTTACCGGCATGGCGGTACATCCGTTACCGGCATGCCGGTACGCGCATGCACACGGACTTGTAATCAGACGCTATTTGCTGCATCAAGGCCACTCGGACATGTTCATACCGGCGTGCCAGTAATGATGGATTTTTAGCGCCAAACTCGTAATGAGGCCCATTGACTTTCTTGAAAACATGTCAGCACAATTCAAGAATTATGAAGAAACCATTCCTCTGCACCCCCACTGACACCACGGCTGCTCTTGACACATGTTCTATTTAAATACCATATATATGTATATATTTACTAACAAAAACATTGTTAAAGGGACGTTATGGTTAAGTTGCACTAGCAAAAACCTATGAAATTCAATGGAAAAACGTTGTTACAGGGACGTTATGGTTACAGGTAAAACCGAAAATCCCTGAAATTCGACAGTTATGGTAAGCTAAGCAACCATAACTCGTGCCACCAGCGTGCACTGCAAGGACTAACAACCATGACATCAAATATGCCATCAGAAATCTCAGTCATGACATAACTGATGACATTACATGTGCATGTAGTTTTAATAGGAAGCCTCTACGAGGGATTGTTATTGTAATGGTGGCAGAAAACTATGAAACAATCAGGAGACAAATAGGTAATGGTGGAATGCATTGTATAGACACCATTGTATTACACACTTCTTCACTGTACATGAAGGAACTTATGTGCAAACGTAGCCATTGTCTGCACAATGCCTAATGGAAGTGTAACCTTCAAGATCTTTCCATGTTACATAGTGAAATCATGAATGCATTTGTTTTAGAGTGTCGGGTACTGTGAAGGATGTAAGAAGTAGCTACCATTGCCTTTAGAACTACATAATTGCACTACTGCAGAGAAACCATAAAGACACCACAATGCATACAAACATGATCATATGCAAGGGAATAAAAGTAAGATAAAAAGGTTCAGTATTACAAGAAATAGTTCATAACATAATTGATTATCTTCATGCACAGAAACCAGTGCTGTGTTTTACGCTTTCCTCTTCCCTATATGTGTATGTATCTTATGATGTGAGTGAAATGGGGAATAACTTGCAACCAGACTAGGGGGACTTTGTGGTAAGGGGCGACTCTTAAAAGAGCCTGTTTTTTTTGTTTAGATGCTTCTACAGAAACACTTTTTTTAGTTTTTATTAGCTTTTGTGTTTTCTTGTGCTCACATTAGTACAGTAAACTCTTCACCACATCCTGTACACCAGCAAACAAAACTGCATCGCTAATGGGCGACAACAAAATGCCATTTTCTTGTAAAAACTCTGCATTACCACAACTAATGAGGTCATTATTGCAGAAGAGTATACAACAAGCGGACAAAAAAGTAGACATGCTTCTGTTGATGAGACACCTTCTTGCGTCTGGCTCGGGAAAACATCCATGAGCAGTGGGCCATACTCTTTGTGGTATTATGAATGAGAAAAGCACCTTGGCGGTGGGGAAAACCATCCTCACGACATCCAGCAATCTCCTCAGTCTATGTAACAAATCTAAGCAAGCCAGGTAACCCATAGGCATGCCGTTGCAATGGATGATGATAACTTCTACTACTGGAAAACTGGCAAGGTCTTTGCAAAGTGCATGCATATCGCCAAAATTGCACTTATACACATCAAAGCTGCCATCATCCAACACTGTCACTCCTGTACGATGCTTGAAATGTGCTGCTACACATTTACAGAGCAAATGTCGTACCATTCCAAAGCACATCCACTACAAAGTTCAATGAAAGTATGCACGATTTCTCTTTCTCGCATAAATCCACATAGCCACCCAGAATGTGGCACCTGCAATCCTGAAAGTACAACATAATCCACTACCTTTTTCTGATAGTGAATGTGGGGGTGGGGGTAAACAATATCAAACTCGGTAGGGGGTGCAGTCTTTCAGCATACCTGTATAAAGGTATTTTTTTTGACGTGTGTGCGAGCAAGTTTCTTTGTATTTTCTCTTTCTGTTTGCCTCTCCTCACATTTTTACCACATTCTGGTCAATGCTTCTGTGTAAAAGAAAATGGCATTGCGAATGGCGCTCAAATGAATGCCATTTCTACGGAACCACTGCATATTTTGCAAACTCATGATCTCATAGTGAATGGAGAACATGCCAGCAGTCTGCATAAACTGGCACATAATTCTGGTTATAGCACACCTTCCGACCTTTGGCTGGGGACAAATTACACCGTCATGCACCCATACTCCTCTTGGCGTTATGCATGAGAAAAGGACCTTGGCAGTAGCAAAAATACGAATCACTGCATAAGCAACCTCTTCAGGTGATGGATTAATCATCCACACGACATGTAACCCAAATGTAGACTTCCATAGTGCAGCATGACAAAGTCAACGTTTGTGACGGACGCCAAATATGTGCACAGGCAAACCATCCCGCCGAAACTGCAGTTACCCTGACAGGCCCAGAAAGTGTCCACTCCTTTCAACCTGAAATTACCACCAACGCCTCTTTGCACAAAAGACCTGTGCAGATGGTGCACAAAGGTATCACCGACGATAAGCACTGTGAGTCTCTCCATCTCGACCACCCTCACAACACAGTATTTGAACAAAATAGTACTGCCTCTTCCTGTCAACCATGCCCTAAACTCCTATTGGCCAATTTCCCACAATTCCATTTGCCTTTCCACTCTGCTCATAATTGCAGTATGTGCACGTGCGCTTTCCCATCAACAATGAGGGCCACAGCCCAGTACAGCTCACACAATACTTCTTCTCATTGCATAGTCACTTTTTGCAGCACTCCCCCATTTGGTGCTGTCAAATTTTCAAACATGCATGCAGCAATCACACACAAAACCTCTGCATTGCAAAGTGTCATTCCTGTACACCACTCCAAATTTACTGTTAAACACTCTCAGTACACATTCCGATTTGATTGCAAAGGCCCTCCACCAGAAAATTCTGCTAAATAATGCACTATTGCAGCATCCACAAAGATGCACCCAGCACACCTTTGGCCATGCACACAATATAGCAGCCCTTTCCACACCCACCACAACCCTCTACATGGAAGCAAGCAACCATGTGGGCACCTAACATTATGCACAAACATAACATACGTAGCAGCACTTCTACCCAACTTCCCCACACCATAAAACACCCATTCACAAAAACGTGTCTCACTTAGCAGAATCCACAAACATGCCACAGCCCACACCACCCCTACACACAGACATTCACAAAGTATTGTGTCACTGGCAATCTATGCACAACAGCGCCACGACATTGGGCCTACTTCAATAAATCTGAACACAACAGAGTAACCAACCACATATAAGCTGCACTTCAACCATACCCACTTCCATACTCACATTACGTACACACTGCACCCTGTGGCTACACTACACAACTTCTCACTACACCATCTCCTGCTGCACACCGAATACTGTAGCATTTTGCAACTATCACCACAATCATGGAATGCACAATGCACGCTTTGCAACTCACTTGTGCTGCTGCAGCACGTCGACAATGTGCTCATCCCCATTCTCCACAAATCACCACCCTGTGCCTTATGCACTGTCAAACCTGCATTGCTCCAGTGGGTATGCTCCTTCCACACATTCCCCGCACCATAATGCAACTAGGCATGTCAGCATGTCAACAACTTTGATTATACACATACGCAACACTGGCACTAGCACTCCTAACCAACCTCCACACTGCGATGGACATGCATATCGTTACATGTAACAGTTACCATAATGTATAAACATTACACTGTCTCTGGCACTGCTATGCCCTTTCATTCACATACTATTGTCGTACCCACTTCCACTCACAAAGTATTGTGTCACTGTCAACTTTACCACAACATGTTTACAACATTGCCCATAATCAAGCATTGTGCACACAGCACACTATCCAAGCACATATAAGCTGCCCTTCAACCATACCCTCTACTATACTGACAGTATGCAAACACTGCACACAGTGCCACACTGGGTGACTGTTCACTGCAGCATCTCCAACCACAGCGCACCGCCTTGGAGCTATGTAGCAACAAATTGCAACAGTTACCATAATGTACTAACAAAACACTCTCTCGTGCCCCCCTATGCGCTTTCAATCACATACTATGGGCGTACCCACTTCCGTTCACAAAGTATGGTGCCACTGGCAACCTACCCACATTCTGTTTGCAACACTCACCTATAACGGCTGAAATGTGCTCCACAACAATTACTTACATGTCACCACCCTCTAACTCATGCACAATAAAAATGCATTACTGCCGTGGGTGTCCTCAAGGCCTAGGCTCTTCGGCCATGCACCCAATAATCTAGGCCTTGAACACACCCACAGCAACATAATGCCACCATGCATGTCACCATGTCAGCAACTACAACAATCCACAAACACACCACTGCCACCAGCACTCCTACCCAAGCTGTACACCGCCATGGCGCTATGCAGCAACAAATTGCAACAGTTAACATAACGCCCATGTGGGAAGCTAACATTATGCAAAATGTAACATACGTAGGCAGTGGCACTTCACCCCAACTCCTCCCCACCATAAAACACCACTTCACGAAAATAGGTTGCAACTACCAGAATCCACAAACATACCACTTCCTCCACCACCCCTACGTACTGCCACGCACAAAGTGTTGTCTCAATGGCAACCTCTGCACAACAGCTTCACAATGTTGGGTCTACTTCAATAAATCTGCACACAGCAGAGTAACCACTCACATATAAGCTGCACTTCAACCATACGCACTTCTATACTAATATTAGGTACACAGTGCACATTAGGTGCACCTTGTGGCTAAACTACACAACTTCTCACTGCACCTTCTCCTGCAGCACACCAAATACTGTAGCATGTTGCAACTATCACCACAACCAGAGAATGCACAATACATGCTTTGCAACTCACTTTTGGTGCCATAGCATGTCGACAATGTGCACCACACCCATTCTCCAAAGATCACCACCCTGTGCCTCATGCACTTTGAAACCTGCATTGATCCACTGGGTATGCTCCTTGCACACATTCCCCGCACCCTAATGCAACCATGCATGTCAGCATGTCACCAACTGCAACTGTGCATATATGCACCATTGGCACCAGCACTCCTAACCAACCTCCACATCACAATGGTCATGCACAGCGTTGCATGCAACAGTTACCATAATGTATAACCATTACACTGTCTCTGGCACCCCTACACCTTTTCATTCACATACTATTGTCTCACCCACTTTCATTCAGAAAGTATTGTGTCAAGCTACCCACATTCTTCTCAACACTGGCCCTACTGCAACCACCCTGCACACACCACACTATGCAAGCACCACCTTCTACCAAATGCAGAGTGAAACATGAGTTCCTGTGGTGGGTATGTTGCAGCCCTACACTCTTCAGTGCATGCCCTACACCGTACAGCCTACGGCCTTCGGCCATGCACCCAATAGCCTATTCCTACCACAGACACACCGCACCTTCATTCACCCATGCATACCACCATGTGTCCAACTTCCGGATTCCATACACAGCTCACAGCCACCTGCGCTCCCACCCAACCTATGTCATGTGTAATTCAGTCCCCTCCTGCAATTGACCTGCCACCACACACCACGAAAAGAGGTCGCTGCACACAGCTTGCGGCAGAAGCTATCTGGCCGTTCGACAGCTGCCTCCAATCACCACACAAAGTACTCGCCTGCATATGTCACATGAACCACTTCTCACTCCACCACCTGTTCCCTCCCTTATTGCCTCCAACATATTCCGCAGAGTACATTTTCCAGACCCTTCCGCCGCCGCACTGTCCTCTGACACCCTTCCCAAAAAATGTTGACGCAAACCACGCTTCCCTCCAGCCAACCAACCACCAGCCGCATCCAAACTTCTCCGAAGGCACGCCGTTCTCTGAGCCAATGACACTTCTGTCCACGTAGCAAACAGGGAGCCAGACATCACACATTTTTTGGGATGTGCATTTCTGTTCTTTGCAACAAAAGTACTAGTCGGATTTCCACCATGCACACAAAAGCAAGATGTTTGACCCAAGCCCCCACTCCTGCCGCATATGTGGTGAAAATCCGTCCAGCCATTCGGCCGGTAGCCATGCACAAAGTTTTTCCCCATTCAGTCTATGAAAAAAAGTGGGACTCCATATAACTTAGCCCCCCCTTGATGAAACCTCACCCAACTTGGCAAAAACATTCAGAGGCAGCCATATACTTTATTTGCACAGTTTGGTGAGGATTCGACCTGGGGAGCGAAGTTATAAGCCACAGAAAAAGTGCTCTTCCTATGAGTTTAGCAACTTAACCATGACTACACAGCCGCTACCGCGGGCCGTGTTTTTTATATATATATATATATATATATATATATATATATATATATATATATATATATATATATATATATGTACTTGACTAAGTTACTTCCATTTCTCATTACATGTACACAAGTTATTTGGTCTTGGAGAACTAAATCTCCATTTGGCTGTACAGTATGTTTTTTTTTGTGCAAGTTAACACAGCCTCCCTGATGACGTGTATTGGCACAGAAACCGGTCGGAGGAGAACACCAGTGGCTTGGAAGGTCGTGCAGGGAACTGGAGTGCGCCCCTTTCCTCGTTTTTGTCATATATATATATATATATATATATATATATATATATATATATATATATATATATATATGTACTTGACTAAGTTACTTCCATTTCTCATTACATGTACACAAGTTATTTGGTCTTGGAGAACTAAATCTCCATTTGGCTGTACAGTATGTTTTTTTTTTGTGCTCAGAGGCAGACACATTTGCTAGAATTTAAGCTGTGTATACAATATCCTAGTCTGGGACGGTTTAATTGCATCCAGATATGACGTATAGCCTGGAGTAACATTGGCTTCTGGGAACTAAGTGAAAAAAGGGCTTATTGCAATTGTGTCTCTGCGCCTCAAAACCACAATTATATTTATATATCACAGTGTTTATGTTACTTAAATAACATGATTCTCCATTCACACACTCTGAAACTGAGAGATACGTAATTGCCTCAGGCCAATATTGTAGACGTTTTTTGTAGTTATTCTAACCCCAAAGGTCTCTGGTTACTAGAGTTTCAATCAATCTGATGGGGAAAAGCAGAGCAATATTAGATTGTTCCACAATTTGAACCACTAGACACAATTTTCAAATGGAAGATTCTCGATTATTTTAACTACTAGCCCATTTCTTATCACCAGCGCTCTTTTAGAAAAGATTGTTTGATATATCCATCTAATGAAGCACAATAAAGCCACAACTCGCCCCACTCTAAAGGGCCTGTCCACGACTTTGTCCTTTCCTGCCTCTACCCCCGCAACTGGAAGCAAAACAAGGCGCATCCTCTGTTATGCTGTGGAAGAAGAAATTGCCTTGGGAAAAATGCCAATGTTAAGTATTAAGGAATGCTGTCTAAATATTTAAAGGTTTTAGTCTACCAAGACTAAATACACATATTTTTTCTGAATTCATTTCCCTACTGATGAAACATAAGATGATGCTGGGATGGCATCAGGTTATTACGTCATCACAAGTGATCACATAAAAACCTGTGCTATTGTGAATCAGTGCATAACAGTATCTTGATTGCAAGCACAGTTATGTTCTGTTACTGTGATTGCACGTCCCACGTCTGCATATTATTTAGTCTCTCGGTGCTCCAGCAGATTTGAAGTTAGGTTGCTGGGGAGAGAGGGAACATTCAAGATAGATTTGTGTTATGTTGATGTGTGCATTTTTACCGAATTACCTGCAAATAGTGCGTGGTTCTGTTTCTGGGTTTTTGGCCATGTATGCCCAAAGGGGACCTTTGTGTGTGCGTGGTGCTAGTGTTCACTGGCTGGGACTGTGATATGTAAGATGGTTGGAGAAGTGGAACATTCTGATGCTTGATGTCTGGGGTATTCACTTGCAGTGTGTGAGAAGAATAGCTGTATACATACAATGTGTTTGAATGTAGCAGTTAGATTGCTATATTATATAGGACTTAAATGCAACATATAACATGTCTTTAGATGCATTATTAGGTCTGTCATTGTCAAGCTCAGCAGTGCATCCAAAAACCTCTCCGATCAGTAAGTGTTGAATCTAGAAGATGGTTAATTCTTTACCTGAGGCGGTTATGAACTAATTACCAAGGAAGTGAAGGGGTGCAAAGGGGGCAACTGATTGGAAGGCATGGATAATGCCACTGAAGTAGGCTTAAGTGACATATGTAAAACCACATTCATACAATGAATGGTAGATGGATGCAACCAATAAACAATGAGGGCAGTCGCTTTTAATGGATCTCTTGATCGGAAAAATGATTATGCTGCCTTTTTCTAATACCAGTCCTTGGGGGCAATTAGGTAGTAACAAGGACGGTTCTAGATCAAAGCTCCTTCATTCCTGGGCTGTTTGTCCAGGTGGATTCAATCAGGTTGAGCAGTTATAGCAAACTATTCAAAGGGGTTTTGCAATGCTCATCAGTAAAAGTAGGATAAATAAATAAATAAAAGCCAGCACATGAGCTATCATTATATATAGTGATGAAGGGTTGTAGCTCGTGTTCCTTTAGATGCCCAGCAGAGGCAGTCTCCAGGGAGGTTCAGGACTGGAATTCTAATCAAATTAATGCCCTGAACCTGACACGGTGGAGTTAGAAACAGCTTTCTACCGTGTGTTTTTGTAGCTAAATAACTACACAAAATCCCAGCATCTCATTCTGTATAATGTTTGCCGTTGCATTTGTATTCAGTGTTGAGAGCAGAAAGTGTGTTGACAGAAAATCATTTGTAGAGGAGAAAGGCTGATGGTAGCAAGTGCAATTCTGGAGTTACGTAAGTATGAGAAGATTGTGGGTGTTGTGGAAGCGCAAACCAATGTGGAAAATGTCACAGAGTTGATATTGTAGGAAATGTGGGAGGAGGGAATCCAGAGCCCGCCACAGGGAATGTGCGTAAAGGTGTTTCCAGAACCAGTCTAGCATGGATAGGGCAATCAAGCTCTGCCTTCCATTTTGTTCAGTCTCAAGAGTGTAGGTTGCTCTCTGTCTGTTTCATAAACTACTCGCACAGGGACGTCATTTCACCAAAATGCCAGGGGTAACGGAAGTGACATCACACGACCCTTGACCCCTGATGATATCACCGATGTCATTTGACCCCACCCTGAAGTGATTTCGCGGGAAGCGATGGAACATGACCTTTCACCTGTTGACAAAAGAGGAAGTGGCATCACATAGCATTCTACACTATGAAAAATATGGTTACGATATCACTATAATGTGATGTACATTTCATAAAAGAATGGATCGACATATGTATCGTTAAGATCAGTGTGTATAGGCCCATATTACCAAATTACTGGGAATGCAAGCAGACGTCCACGACCAAATGATAATGATGTGTTATTATATAACACTTACGCTTAAGCGCTTTACATAGAAGAAATATACACCCAATATCACCCAACCTGTGTTGGTACCCATTTATCGACCTCAGAAGGATGAAAGGCTGAGTTGAGGCATTTAAGAACAGACTAAATCAGTGACTCACCCCCTGAAGTGTGCCTGAAATAAACCTTTACCGAGTCTAGCAATTATTGTTTAGAATTCCAGAAAGACACATTTTGTTGGCATTCCTATTCTTTCTTATTTAGGGTCAGCGCTGAAAGGAAGCTTGCTTGCAGAGCCTAGCAGGGCATGCTGTGTGCTGGCTGGGTACCTGTTCTGGAGCTTCTAGAGCAGGGTTGTCCAACATGCGGCCGAGGGCCGCAATGCGGCCCTCCAAGCCATTTTTTGTGGCCCTCCAAACCCAAGAGCACAGACAAAGCAGTAGGGTCACTTTTGTACGTTTTGTATTCATTTTATACGCAGCAAGCATTTTGGCTGCAGTTTCAGGGTAGGAATTTTGGTCCACACACATTACGATTTCCATTGGCTGAGAAACAGCCAATGGAAATACTGTTACCATGCAAAGCACGTTGTAGTAGTGGAAATAAATAAAATAAAGAACTACCTTGCATGGTAACAGTATTTCCAATGGCTGTTTTTCAGCCAAAGGAAATCATAATCACGTAATGTGTGTGGGTGGAGTGACGGGCACACAGCGCCACCTTCACACATCTGCGTTACCGAGCCCAGGGCAGATCCTGCATGAGCCAGCAGCTCAGCCCAAGGTCACAGTGCTAGTGCGGTGCACACCGAGGCCTAGTTCTCCTTGCCTCCAGTCGTGGGAAGTACTGCCTGCCATATTTTCCGACGCATGTTTGCGGCATGCAGTGCTTTTGAGCCTCTGAGATACTGCTGGCCAGATACAACGAAACACAAGTATCTGGCCAGCAGTATCTCAGAGGATCAACGACAGTGTGGACTGCCTTAATGTTTGAACATTCTGCCTCGGGAGGGAGGGTACAATTTGCATCACTTTTTGAAACAAAACCTCCCCCTTGGGTTCTGTTTAAATTACGTCACAAAAGGAATGAATTCCCACATGAGTTTACCGCATATGGGAATTAATTCCTTGCCAAAATGTCTAGGCAACACAATTACGCCATTCACACCCAGAAGAGCAGCACAGCAGGTAAAATGCCTGGGGCTCTATCCAGTTTTTGTTTTTGCAATTACAAGTGCTAACCTGGATGAGGCACAAAAGCCCTTGGGAGGTGTCCGTGCCCCTGTTGGAGAAAGGGCAGCTGCAGAGTGAATTTTCAGAGCGCATAACACCGTAGCCTACCCGATCCAATGCACTGTGGGCTTTACAGCAGACACCATGAGGTCAATTCCCTCCCCGGTTCCTACAATATTGCCCTCAGCTCAGCTGGAGTGATCCCATTACCGGCACACGGGCCACCCCTGGGTGCTGGGAGATGAGGGCACCCGGCAATGTCTAGTTCTTCATACTTTAGGATTGTGCTCATATTGTGTTTCTTCAATTAGGTTCACCTTTGGGTGATCGCTTTTCCCCATTTTATCTGTTGAATTGGATTATGCTTCTTTCATTAGCACAGAAGTTAATGTTAAATGTTAAATGTTAAAGGTATTTGTACTGCGCACCGTCACCAACGGAATTGGTCCCGAGGCGCTCTGGGGAATCTGTAAATGATAAGGGGGGGTGGGTTAGTAAGGTGAAGAGGGAGTAGGATAGTGAGAGGAGTGGTGTTCTGTTGGCAGCTTCAACCCGGTATACACCGGAGGCTGAGCTTTGGTGTGGGCATTGGATCAGTGTGCTGTTGCTCCGGCTTATGTGTTGTTGCAGTGTTGTGAAGTCCGCGCGGCTTGTGCTGCGAGAGATGGTTGTGTGAGTTTTTGAGTGAGATAAGTATGCAGAGTTTGAGGTTATATTGGTTAGTCGGTTAACTGACCTTTAGCATGCTAACATTCACAGTATTGTCTAAGTGTGGCATTTGTTGGCCTTCACAATCCTATCTAGATGTGGCGCAGGCCACTGTTCAGAATTCTATCTAGGTGTGGACATGCTAATGTTCACAGTTCTACCTAAGTGTGGGCATGCAAACATTCACAATCCTATCTGGATGCGGCGCAGGCCACTGTTCAGAATTCTATCTAGGTGTGGACATGCTAATGTTCACAGTTCTACCTAAGTGTGGACATGCTAATATTCTATTCACAATTCTATCTAGATGCGACGCAGGCTAATGTTCACAATTCTATCTTGGTGTGGACATGCTAATATTCACAATTCTATCTAAGTGTGGACATGCTCATATTCACAATTCTACCTAAGTGTGGACATGCTAATATGCACAATTCTATCTAATTGTGGACATGCTAATATTCACAGTTCTATCTAAGTGTGGACATGCTAATATTCACAATTCTATCTAGATGCGACGCAGGCTAATGTTCACAATTCTATCCAGGTGTGGACATGCTAATGTTCACAGTTCTATCTAAGTGTAGACATGCAAATATTCACAATTCTATCTAAGTGTGGACATGCTAATATTCGCAATTCTATCTAGATGCGATGCAGGCTAATGTTCACAATTCTATCTAGGTGTGGGCATGCTAATGTTCACAGTTCTATCTAAGTGTGGACATGCTAATATTCACAATTCTATGTAAGTGTGGACATGCTAATGTTCACAATTCTAGCTAAGTGTGGACATGCTAATATTCACAGTTCTATCTAAGTGTGGACATGCTAATATTCACAATTCTATCTAGATGCGACGCAGGCTAATGTTCACAATTCTATCTAGGTGTGGACATGCTAATATTCACAATTCTATCTAAGTGTGGACATGCTAATGTTCACAATTCTATCTAAGTGTGGACATGCTAATATTCACAATTCTATTTAAGTGTGGACATGCTAATATTCACAATTCTATCTAGATGCGACGCAGGCTAATGTTCACAATTCTATCCAGGTGTGGACATGCTAATGTTCACAGTTCTATCTAAGTGTAGACATGCAAATATTCACAATTCTATCTAAGTGTGGACATGCTAATATTCGCAATTCTATCTAGATGCGATGCAGGCTAATGTTCACAATTCTATCTAGGTGTGGGCATGCTAATGTTCACAGTTCTATCTAAGTGTGGACATGCTAATATTCACAATTCTATGTAAGTGTGGACATGCTAATGTTCACAATTCTAGCTTAGTGTGGACATGCTAATATTCACAGTTCTATCTAAGTGTGGACATGCTAATATTCACAATTCTATCTAGATGCGACGCAGGCTAATGTTCACAATTCTATCTAGGTGTGGACATGCTAATATTCACAATTCTATCTAAGTGTGGACATGCTAATATTCACAATTCTAAGTGTGGACATGCTAATATTCACAATTCTACCTAAGTGTGGACATGCTAATATGCACAATTCTATCTAAGTGTGGACATGCTAATATTCACAGTTTTATCTAAGTGTGGACATGCTAATATTCACAATTCTATCTAGATGCGACGCAGGCTAATGTTCACAATTCTATCTAGGTGTGGACATGCTAATATTCACAATTCTATCTAAGTGTGGACATGCTAATATTCACAATTCTAAGTGTGGACATGCTAATATTCACAATTCTATCTGAGTGTGGACATGCTAATATTCACAATTCTATCTAGATGTGACGCAGGCTAATGTTCACAATTCTATCTAGGTGTGAACATGCTAATGTTCACAGTTCTATCTAGGTCTGGACATGCTAATGTTCACAATTCTATCTAAGTGTGGACATGCTAATATTCACAATTCTAGCTAAGTGTGGACATGCTAATATTCACAATTCTATCTAAGTGTGTACATGCTAATATTCACAGTTCTACCTAAGTGTGGACATGCTCATATTCACAATTCTACCTAAGTGTGGACATGCTAATATGCACAATTCTATCTAAGTGTGGACATGCTAATATTCACAGTTCTATCTAAGTGTGGAGATGCTAATATTCACAATTCTATCTGAGTGTGGACATGCTAATATTCACAATTCTATCTAGATGCGACGCAGGCTAATGTTCACAATTCTATCTAGGTGTGGACATGCTAATGTTCACAGTTCTATGTAGGTGTGGACATGCTAATGTTCACAATTCTAACTAAGTGTGGACATGCTAATATTCACAATTCTAAGTGTGGACATGCTAATATTCACAATTCTATCTAGATGCGACGCAGGCTAATGTTCACAATTCTATCCAGGTGTGGACATGCTAATGTTCACAGTTCTATCTAAGTGTAGACATGCAAATATTCACAATTCTATCTAAGTGTGGACATGCTAATATTCGCAATTCTATCTAGATGCGATGCAGGCTAATGTTCACAATTCTATCTAGGTGTGGGCATGCTAATGTTCACAGTTCTATCTAAGTGTGGACATGCTAATATTCACAATTCTATCTAAGTGTGGACATGCTAATGTTCACAATTCTAGCTAAGTGTGGACATGCTAATATTCACAGTTCTATCTAAGTGTGGACATGCTACTATTCACAATTCTATCTAGATGCGGTGCAGGCTAATGTTCACAATTCTATCTAGGTGTGGACATGCTAATATTCACAATTCTATCTAAGTGTGGACATGCTAATGTTCACAGTTCTATCTAAGTGTAGACATGCAAATATTCACAGTTCTATCTAGGTGTGGACATGCTAATATTCGCAATTCTATCTAGATGCGATGCAGGCTAATGTTCACAATTCTATCTAGGTGTGGACATGCTAATGTTCACAGTTCTATCTAAGTGTGGACATGCTACTATTCACAATTCTATCTAAGTGTGGACATGCTAATATTCACAATTCTATCTAGATGCGACGCAGGCTAATGTTCACAATTCTATCTAGGTGTGGACATGCTAATGTTCACAGTTCTATCTAAGTGTGGACATCCTAATATTCACAATTCTATCTAAGTGTGGACATGCTAATATTCACAGTTCTATCTAAGTGTGGACATGATAATGTTCACAATTCTAGCTAAGTGTGGACATGCTAATATTCACAATTCTATCTAAGTGTGGACATGCTAATATTCACAGTTCTATCTAAGTGTGGACATGCTAATATTCACAATTCTATCTAAGTTTGGACATGCTAATATTCACAATTATATCTAAGTGTGGACATGTTAATGTTCACAATTCTAGCTAAGTGTGGACATGCTAATATTCACAATTCTATCGAAGTGTGGACATGCTAATATTCACAATTCTATCTAAGTGTGGACATGCTAATGTTCACAATTCTAGCTAAGTGTGGACATGCTAATATTCACAATTCTATCTAAGTGTGAACATGCTAATATTCACAATTGTATCTAGATGCGACACAGGCTAATGTTCACAATTCTATCTAGGTGTGGGCATGCTAATGTTCACAGTTCTATCTAAGTGTGGACATGCTAATATTCACAATTCTATCTAAGTGTGGACATGCTAATGTTCACAATTCTAGCTAAGTGTGGACATGCTAATATTCACATTTCTATCTAAGTGTGGACATGCTAATATTCACAATTCTACCTAGATGCGACGCAGGCCACTGTTCAGAATTCTGTCTAGGTGTGGACATGCTAATAAAGGAGGTGAGATAGAGTGGCAGGGGTTTTCTGGAGTAGAGTGATTGCTCTTCTCCCACCCATGCCACACTCACAGTTTTTTGGCTGCTGGCTTCTTTGGCCTCCCCTGTAATGAAGTAATGAATATATTACAGTAGATAAACTGCCATATCTATTGGGCACACTGCACAGGCAGCATCAATCATTAACACAGAAGTAATGAATGTGTATTACAGAGATAAGCAGCCATTTGTGTTGGGCACACTGCACGGGCAGCATCAATCATTAACAAAGAAGTAATGAATGTGTAATAGAGAGATAAGTTTCCATATGTATTGGGCACACTGCACAGCCAGCATCAATCATTAACACACAAGTAATGAATGTTATTACAGAGATAAGCTGGCATATGTGTTGGGCACACTGCACATGCTCAGGCAGCACCAATCATGCTTTGTAAAGGACAATGTTGGCCTAAATTGGGAACAGCCAGGATAAACATGTTACTACAGAGGCATATTTTGGGCACAACCAGCATGACAATGTGTTACATCAGTGACAGTGCTGTCTTACACTGTGGACACATAGATAATTAAAATGTGTTGTGATGTAAGATGTTCTTGTCTGCTGTTGGTGAAATGGAACTTTCATGTTCCCCTTTCGAACTGATTCTAAACCTATGGCTTTTTGGTCAGTTTTTCTGCTGTAAAATGCACCATTTCAACCCCGTATTTGGAAAAAAATTCTTGGAGGGGGAACCCCCCAAACCCTCTCTAGATCCTTATAGCTCTCTCGCTACGCTTGGTCGTCCCCACTATTTCAGGAAAATATTAACACATACAAACTGAAAGAAATTGCAAGCAACTGACCTCGGATCATTTGATCGAGGGCCCCCCTTAGATACTCACTGCCCCTGACACCAAAAGCTATCTTTGGGACTGCATGGCGCATCACTGCCTGTGATGCTATGGTGTCAAAGGTCACACAATATTGCTTTTTAATATACTGCTTTGGGTGAGGTTGTTGACTTTTGGCTCGCCGGTTCACAGGGTGACAAAAAGTTAATGCAACGGCCCCACATTCAAAAAGGTTGGACAAGACTATGCTAGAGGGTCTTCTGGATTCAGTATCTCAGTATATTCAGTATCTCCCTTTGTTCCCTGAGAGAAGTTTAGGGCAGGGATTCTGCTTCCTTCTTTGAAATCATGGCCTTCTTTCACTGTCAGAAGCTGTAAGTCAGACTGCACTTGCAGCCAGGGTCCAAATGAGCTCTTCTTGTTACTCCTTGCAAAGTCTTCCGATGATATGCCAAAAGGGGGGCTCAACCCTCTTTTAAAGCCAAATGGGTGCCAGTGATTGGTGCAGGGTAAGCCTACCTTAATGAACCAATCCTGGGTCCCCACCAACAATCTTCTGTTATGTGTGAGGTCATAAGCAGAGTGCTTTGCAACAGGAAAGGTAAAGGGGTGAAAACATTTACTTCCTTTATGCTGTGGATCAAAGGGTTTCTCTCGTTAATTGAACTCTCTGTGGTCCCCGATCAAAGCACAGGTTTCCCTTGAGATTGTGGCGAGAACAGACTTTCCGTCTCCATCAATTTCACATATTCTACCCTCTGAATGGGGTCTCCCTGCAGAGGTTACCCACTTTAAAAACATGTACAGACATGACAAATCACTGTCATTTATCCACTTAGGGTGAGAGCTGGCTTCAGGTTGACACATATGCATCTCAAAGGTGTGTTGGTGTTCCTGTCCTTTGCTAGTTCTGTGACCAGGCCTCTCGCAGGCCTGCTACACTTAACCCTCATCAGTATGCACTGCCACCAACATGTACAGACATGACAAATCACTGTCATTTATACACTTAGGGTGGGAGCTGGCTTCAGGTTGACACATATGCATCTCAAAGGTGTGTTGGTGTTCCTGTCCTTTGCTAGTTCTGTGACCAGGCCTCTCGCAGGCCTGCTACACTTAACTCTCATCAGTATGCACTGCCACCAACAGAACTGACAATGAACAGGGTGGATCCATGGAGCCTTTGATATTTAATTAGTCTGGCTGTTGCCAGAGGAAGGTTTGGCCCTCCTCCTGAGGTGCTTTCATTTACTCCTGGCTGTCGCCTTACAACTAAATGGGACAATGGTGGTGGTACCTGTAGGCTGTGCCCACCCAGATTTAATGGGTTTATGTTTTTGTCATGCGATAAGCATAGGAAAATGTGTGCAGATTAGCCCCACACATTTTCTGAGGTTGATCTACTATAATTACGTTTTTTTTTTTTAATATTTTTAAAAAGCCTAGGCGAGTGCACACCTGCTGTGCGAATGGTCAAATTCCTCACAGGATGTCATGGAGCCCGAGCAGGCAGGGACCATAGCATTTTTGCTCTCTCTTTGTGAAACCCAAAACTAGAAATAACTGAAAGGGTATACTTGCATTTTTCTCTTACTGGTTCAAATCAGAAGAACAGACTAATTGCAGAATCTGAAGATAATGGAATTTCCAGAACAGGGGAGAACTCTCTTTGCAAACATTATTCTTGCTTACTTTGTTTTAGGCATGTTATACTAAGACTTGTAGTTAACATTATATGAGGATACAGAAACATGTGGGTGGATGATGGCAAACACTTTTAAAGACATGTATTTATTTTAGAAGGTTTGGTGACACCTGCAACAAGAGCAGCAGCTAGATCCAAACCTTGTGGAGAAGAGCCTTGCACTTCAAAAAATGGTATAGGGGGAACCTTTTGGAGACATTGTGTGGGTGCGGAAACATTGCTTGATTTTGGCCCTCGTTCCATTTTATCCTTTATGGATTGTTTGGGGGAACCATTTCTAGTGAGCAGAAAATGGTGCCATTTAAAGCACATTAGGTCAGTGACATTGCCCAAAAACACGACAGCATAGAAAGACTAAGTGCACATTTGTATTGGTGCATGCAAGCGTGGTAATGTTGCAGTTGCAAAATGGGGCAAGGTTGGCTTTCTCAGTTGATAGTTCATGGTGTATTTACAGCTGAATTGCAGGACAACCCATTATAAGCCTGGAGGGCACTATTCTGGATCCTAGGTGTTAGTAGGTAGCAGAAAGAAAGGCCTGAGGCTAGTGACTATGAATTGTGGGCTCTGAATTTGTGCCCTGGATTAGCGTAACCTGACAGAGCATGACTTACCATAACACCACATAATAAGCATAATCGCTTATGAGAAACACAAACAAAATTCTTAATATGGATATAAACAAAGACCTCTTTGATGCAACAAAAACCACATATCTTATATGCAGTTGTCATTGAGTGGTCAGTTGGGCATAGTAGAGAAACAATAACCTGCTCTAAATCTTCCCTGATGAGGCCCAATAAGACTGAAACATGTTTGGGGTTGCTTGTTTCCATGCAGAGGGAACTGGCCTAGCAGTTTGGGTTGAGCTGCTCCCTTTGGTGGCAGTAGCTGACTGATTTGCATATGACTGGACCCCCTTGTGCAATAGCTCAGATGGGCTACAAAACAGTGGTGTGGAAGGTTGCCCAGAACAGAGCCAGTGGTTCAGATTTATTCAAAATCTTCCCCATCACCTTTTTTGGTTATAATGTGTCTCCCTGTGTGAGACAGGGCGTGCCCTGACTTGGGTCCCTTGGTCGTTGCGCCATAGGCAACCAAGCTGCACCTCAATGATGATACCCAATAAGGGAGAAACATGTCTGGTATTGCTTGTGTTTCCATGCAGGGGGCACATGACCTAGCAGTTTGGGTTGGGCTGCTTCCTTTGGTGGCAGCACCTAAATTATTTGCATATGGCTGGAACCCTTTTGCAATGGTGCAGATGGACTAAAAACTGTGGTGTGCCAAGTTGCCCAGAGGAGTGCTAGTTGTTCAGATTTATTCAGATTTATTCAAAACCTTTCATCCATCACTTTTAGATGACAGTCTTGGGGCCGTCAATAGAGGAGCATAAGAGGACACTATTTACACTAAACACAGTAACTCTACTGTTTAGCATTATCTGAATAATTTCTATCTAGGCGCTCCCAATTTGAGCAGATAAGGAGCATAGAGGTTACATTATTTGCCCAAGGTCATACCTTTTGGTTAAACTGTGAAGCTGCGGTTTTAGCCCACTGCGCGATTAAGGCTCTTGACCACACAACCTCTGAGCTCTATTTGGTACAAACATTTCAGTTTTGAGTTAAGCCAAGCTAGTATTATTGTAACGTTACTGTCCACACCCTAAATGTAAGTGGAAAAGTCCCCTGTCTTACACCACTAAATTGCATACAGGGGATATTTCTTTTCTAAAAATTGTGGTGCACTAACAATGTAAAACAAAGATAATTGCATTCTTCAGTTTGCTCGGACTCCCTCAGCAGACTAAGTTTGAAGTTCCTCAGTCAAAATACACCACCGACAAGGATCAAATGCTTTGAAAGCAACATGGCATTGATTTGGCGCAATGCAAATGTAGAGTGATATAACATAACATACAAAATGAGATACCTGTTTTCTCACTTCTGTATGTCATTGTAATCACTCTTAACAAGTCGTTCATCTCTGTGTACTTCATGTTGTATTATTATGTGTTTGCATGGAAGCCAGCAGCCACACACACACCCACAAGAGATTCCTTTATGAATGCTTAGCAGAGCACCAGTAGTCATGCTTTAGTGAACCATGGAACTATAGGTGAGCATAACCCCATGCCATACTAACCACAGCTGCATTCACCATTAAACAGGGAAATATAATACATATTAACAATAATAATGAATCACAGTAGACTTTAACACTAAATAAATACACAGTACATACAATACTTGCAGACCTCGAAATCCAGTTAGCCTCCTCACAAGGATTAAAATCCTCACCCCCACAGCAGAACATGTTAACCAAACCTTTGCAGAGAAGCAAATATGCATCTCAACTGTAACTTTTCAGAACACACAGTTAAATTCTCAACAGTGATTTGCTAAGACTGGGGAGGCAAAGCAGTTCCCAGGTTTGAGATGCAGTAGTGAGATCATAAGAAGAGCAACACAAGAGATGGCAGACCCCAGTGCTAAAAGGACAGAACACTGCATACCGATGGGTCCAAATATATTTGCCTTATTGGGTTCCCCGGCAAGCATTTGAAAGATATATCCGAAATCATGTTCCTGAACACTATGTCAAAATGTAAAGCAATGAAGGTCATACGCCTGTAGGAGCAGATCAATAATTAGTGGAAGATTAGGACAAAGTGAATAAGGCACAACACTGCCCTTTGCAAGATAGAGCACACTAATACAGCTCCATTGGTTAAGGAAGAAGTCATACAGAATGCCATTACCCATGACGTAGGATTGATTAGGAATAATTTCTTTCCCAAAAGCTCACACACCACCCTCACTGAATGTATGCACTAGCAATAAAGACACTGGGCCTCATTACACGGTAGGCGCTAAGGGATTACGGGCACTGGTAAGGTTACCAGTGCCGGTAATCCCTTAGCGCCCTACTACGAGGTCCCTCAGCGGGTCCCGTCCGTAATGCCTGGTCTGACCAGGCGTTAAAGTCGGGAACCGCTGTGGGACTTCAGAGCTAATAACGGTACCACAAATTGCGGTACCGTTTTTAGCTCCTTCCCCATTTCCATTGAGCCCTATGGGGGCTCAAATGGGAATGGCGAATGGTATTTGGAATGGGGACTTACCGGGTCCTCCAGGGTCGGAATGACCCAGTAAGTCCCTATACCGCCTGCCCGGACCCGGTATGCGGTAAGGGAGTAGCCATGGTGCTAATGGCGGCATGTTTACCTCCTACTGTGTAATGAGGCCCACTGTCATGAATTCACACATGTTAAAGATGCACGCACATATAAGTATACATATCTTTGTCATTGTAAGAGAATGAAGTTCACAAGCAGCTATGTCCCAGCATGAAAGGTAAAAGCCAGGGTCAGATGAACTCATGAGAAAAGAAAGCTAGGCATTGGTGTTTCCAACAACGAGTTGCAAAGTATAACAAAGATAAATGTTTCTCAAGGAGGAGAACAGTAAGATGGTGCCAAACTGCTCAGGTCAACAGGATAGGATGTCATGTTACTAACCCAATGCCACACTGTCAACACCTCATGTAGGGATTGCTCGAAATATATGTAATCATTCACTCAATTCATAGTTCTTGTAAAGCAACCAATTACATGATGTGTTTATCTGATACATGTATAACAAAATGAGCCAGACAATTAGAAGGTGTGAGAACGGAGATGAGCTCAAATGCAAATGAGTTATCCTGTTTAGTCACGTGGCTAGATTGAACCAATAGAGTTAAGAAATGTATGGAAAATGCTTATAGTGAGAATGATGCAGGTGAATCAGAAGCCTGCAACATGTCAAAGAGTTGCATCATCTGTTGTCTTTTCCTTTCTGTAACACACTGTAAAACTGGCAATTTTCAGAATGTGTTTGAATGTCTGTTTCTATTTTTCCCTGCCTAGGCCGTTATAATACCGTTTTGTTCTTCTCATATCTTGCACATTCATTTTTGGCTCTTTTGGATTGAGTATTTGATACTTTGAGCAGGACTTACTTAACAACAGTCACTTACAGCACTAATACAAAAAGGGGAACAGTGAACTGCATGCCATGCACCTTAACAAGAGACTGGCAATTACTTGTTTAGAAAATGTCCATGCATTCAGCATCCTGACTACATAGACATGTGTTAAATAACTCATTGAAAGGCCCTCCATAAGGTGCTGGCCGCACAGCACACTGTTTATCATAGGGAGGTTGTCCTCCAAAAGCCTGTGAGGGAATGCATGGGGGGTAGGAGGGCTAAACCCTTAATAGTCCAATGATGCCGTGAATCTGACATGCACTACTTCAGTAAGGCCCCTTCGAGGTGCTGGGTCAGCAGGGAGATGTTGAGAAAAAGGTGTTTGAAGGTAAACAGAAACTAGGAGAAATCCATTGCCAACAGCTTTGTTTTTCAGCTGGTTAATGACCAGGTGCTTTTAGGCAGGTAGCAAAGTTGTACTTTGAGTTGTCACACCTGTCCCTGGGCCTTGGTAGACCTTATGAACAAGACAAGGGGCCATATGAGTTTTGTTTTGTTTCTGAGTAGTCTAAATGGGAAAAAACATTATACATTTAAATGTGAAATAAATGTTTCCCTTGACGATTTACACCAGAGGACTGCAACGTTTGGCCCTTCAGATGTTTTGAACCAAAACTCCGATCAGCCTGGCAACCATAGACAACAGTGAAAGATCTTGGGAGCTGTAGTGCAAATCACGTGGAGAGCCGCCTGTTTCAGACCCCTTATTTTCACACATCCATCTCTTAATTAAGTGTGAAGAAATTTCAGTGTGGACCACCAACATTTTGACTGCAGTAATTCCAAGCAAAAGTGCCTAAATAATGCCATAATACAGGGTCTTCCATGTACTGCTTTCCAGATGTTTTAAACTATGACTTCATGTTACCTCACCATTGGCTATGCTTCCTAAGGCTGATGGGAATTGTAGTCCCAAACTTCTAATTCGGTAAATGGCATTATGCACCTATTAATAGAACACATTACCAAAACATTGAATTAAATGCTTCATCTTTATCATCGAAGCATACTGTGTTCTCCTGGTGTACATCTTGCATGCCTCCTCCATACACATTAAGTCTAATAGTTGGTGCTGTTGTCAATCATTATCTGTAACTTTTCATTTTCAGGAGATTTCAAGGTGTATTTAAGAGTGTGTCTGTAATTATACGGCATACTACTACTGTCTGCATTTGTAACTTATCTTCTGACCAATCCAGTAAGTAACTTGGTTAATACCAATTTACATTTTGAAAATTTGATTGCAAGTTTTGAAAGCAGGAATCCTCCTGTTATCTTTTTTTTTTTTGTAAGACAAAATGTGGAGATAATAGGTGCAATTAATTATTCCATGAGCTTGAGTTGTCACTTCCCGTCATAGTGTCACGAATCCAAAGCACTAAACTCGCCTTACATAAATGTAACTGATACTTTAAGATTGAGATTACCTGTCAATCGTGCAAAGGAGAGACAGCTGGAACGCCTCGAACCAAACCTTTCCTTCACTAACCGTAAACAGACTGATCATCAGCTCCCAAAAAGATGAAAGCAGGAATAGCCTCACATGCAATCGTGAGTGATGAAGTTTGAAAAGAAATGCCTTGTTGAAATGGATTGTTTTGTAAACAGCAAGGGAATCCATTAGCCCAGTATGGGACAGACCTTTCTTCCAGCACCTTTCCTTTTATTTACAAACTGAGGAAGGATTGCGAGTGTTTCGTCACATCATCCCACACTGCCCACGTTACTTTCAAACAAGCAGCACATGAGAGATTGAGATAAAGAACGTCTCTGATAAAACGAAAAAAATAAGTTACTTTGGTGCTTTCAGATAGTGTTACTTCTTTCACGTGATGTCGTAACCCAAAGGAAGACACCTACAGGAGTAACTCTAAAAGCTTCATAGACCGTAAAATGAGTCATCAATTACCTGCAAAGAATGCCTCATTTGCAAACGTGTATTAGTGCAGCCCACCTCTAGTTTGCTATCTGCACCTCTTTGCCACCCTTCCGCTATTCTGCCTTGCTCCTTGCATCCCTGACCACCACATGAATGCATTCCGTGAGTAACGCCCTGGTTGCCATGGCTTTGTGTTAACGCTTTTGTGTGTGGCCGCTATCATTGATTGTTGTACCTTCATGGTTATCTACTGTTAGCTCTCTCCTTTTATCTCTGCTTCCCCTCTTCTCCTATGTAAGTCCTTCTCTCCCACTTATCATCCATCTGCCTCCCACTTTGTGGCCCTCCTTGTTCCCGCACCACTGGCCTGGGTCCAGGTTTTGTTTATCTTGGTGGGCCTGGGTGCAAACAAGAATCCCAATTTCCATTGGATGTGGGAGTGGCCTAAACTCACAGAAGTTGGTCCATTTAGGCTTCCAAACATGTGCCACAATACACAGTTTACATTCTATTTCACACAGACATTGTTGACAGATAATCAAACAGTATGAACTTATGTAGATAAGTACTTACCAGCCCCATCAATAAACATGTCTGGCAAGGCAGGCTAACTCACAGAGTAAGATGCATTCTAGTTAGGTGGACACTACCGGTAGAGCTAAAAGATGTCCAAACTCATCATCCTGACCTTCACATAATCAGGCACATCCTTCTTGGATTGACTCAGTGAGATGCAGCTTGATTCGCTAGGAGAAGCACACAAGGAACCCACATCTATGCATATACGTTTTCATTTAAGGATAAAAGCTAAAACAAAAAAAGGTGACGATAAGGCTTTGAATTAATAATAAACAATGGTATTGCACTGGGCAGCCTTCCACTCCATCGTATGCAAATCAGTCATTGCCCTACCACCAATGTAAGCAGTCCTGTCTGATCTGCTATTGGACAAGGCAGAAACATAGCATGGGTTGGTTTGTGTTTCAGTACAGAGGAGATATTACCATGGAGTTCATACTGGTCAGCACTTTGTGATAGAAGGATGCAAACTTATTTGCCTATATCTGGTCCTCTTCTCTAATGGCATAGAAATGCAAAAATTAGCATATAGAAGACTGCCCAAATGCATTATTATGCACACAATGAATTCAAAGCCAATAATCCATGATTTTGCCAATTATGCTTATCTCTTGCACTTATAGCTTGGCTCAAGTTGGCCGTACAACAAACACATATATGCACATGTATATTTAAGGGTTATGAGGTTGGAGGGTGTGGGGGTAAGCTTGGTGGAGAAGACGGATCGCCCATTAATGGGGAACAAAGTCTTGCCAACAGGAGGCAAAGCGAAGATCGACTAGTTGAGTGTGGTTGATGAAACCCCCTAGTACCATTCAACGCCAGCATCCATCACTTTGCTCTCCACCAAATTACATTTAATTTCTTTTTTTTCACATATACTTCAGTAGGTTATCCAACAGAATTGATACCTTGTGTGTAATGACTAAAGTTTCTCGAGCGCTTTATGTACATTCTAGTGAAAATATATGCGTGCCAGCTGCAAGTAACACATTTGCACCTTGCATACGCTGGGAAAAGCATTTCATCCTTCTGGGCCTGATAAAATGAGTAACACTAAGATAGCTCATGCTGTCCTCTCTTGTGGGTGGGCTGCCAGTTATAAATAAAGCACCTCATGGGCATAAGCAATGGGAATCTTTTCCCAGGCCCCATCTGGGAAAATTGGGAGCAGAAATGGGACCCACATGTCCTGTTTAGTGGAAGAGAGGAGAGAAAAATGTGCAGCAGTTGACAAGCAAGCCACCCATGACCAATACAAATGCAAACCCCCACCACTCTACTGTTAAGCTGGCTATCAGTTGGAGACCCCTTAGCTACAGGTCCTCGGCCATAGGAGGGTAGCAGTGAAATAAATCATGCTGGTAGACTTCCTACAAAGGGAAGACCCATGCCCCAGGCAAGCCCCTTCACGTACCAAACATTGCAGTGCATCATTTTAGTTACCCAGTGCTATTTACCCCACTGTGAGGTGAACCTGGCGGCCTCCACTGTTGCTGACTCCTCGATGTATTTTGCCAATATTTGTGTCCAGCATGCTTTCTACTGCCAGGAAGGTTTGCAGCAACTGCAGGTCACTCTGTGACTCTCGCCACAATAACTCTGTTCTGAGGTGCAGCACCACAAGGATGTCTGCATGGCTACATAATTCAAGTGTCATGTTATGGTAATCATTTAAACTATGCCCATCACCATATTGGGGATCATACAGTGACGAGGTTTGTCCGGAGTGAGGCATATTGTGCCCCTCACCAAGACTGAAATAGATTGCGGTGGAAAAGAAAAGGCAAACAGGACAACGAAAGTGAGAGTAGACCAAGAATGAACAGACACACACAAGTTAAGGTACAATGGGTTTGAAGTAGGGGGTGGGTGCGTATGGTATTTGGGGTGAGTGTGCAATCATTGGTAGTGGATCTAACAAGTGTTGGCCAGATAAAATGGAGTAAAATCCACTTGTGTTGCTAAATAGTTTTCCAAGGCCGTTGCAGGTGAACCAATTATTCTCCAGAAGTGCAGGAAGGACATGGGGATAGGAGATGAGAACATGGAAGAGGTGGGGAATAAGGAGGAGGCCAGCAACGATTCGGAAATACAGCAAACACTGTCAGAAGGAGACCAACGAGAAGACTGTGCACCTGGAGATGGGTGAAGAGGCACAAAGGTTGGAAGACCCAAGACAACACAGGCAACTGGCAAGAAAGCAGGTAGAGGAAAGATGAGGTGGACGTCAGGTGGGAGAATGGCAGAAGAAGGAAGAAAAGAAACAGCAGGCAGACAGAAAGGCAATGAAGTGAGCTGAGCCAACACAATGAATGGCCAGGAAAAGAGGGAGCTAAGGTGAGACAGGCCCGGTGCTGTCTGGGCTCCCAAAAACAGATATGTGGCCTCCCAAGAATGGGGGCTTCTCCAGTGGTGGTATTGTGGGTGGAGGGGGACATTTCACTCCTTTCTGGTGAAGGTAACTATACAGGTATTACTATGACAGTGACTGCACTCCAAGAGTCCCAGGCTTTGACCGTTGTTTGCTCTGGAAAGAGATGCATGCCCTAAAGTAGACAAAGGGACTCATTATAAGCTTGGTGCTGTGGGAAGAAATTAGCGGTAATTCCATTACAGCCAATTTTCCCACAATGCCAGACTACAAGTTTGCCAGGGGGGTGGCCTGATTTACAACCAGTCAAGAGCTGGAGTTAAATCAGGCACACTACTGGCAAAAACAACAGCCAGTATTACTGGCACCCGTAATACTGATAACCCCCCCATATGGGGATTAACCTACCATTGCCAGCACCTGTAATATGCTGGAAATTCTAGCGTATCAGTCACCGGTAACCAGTGCTCCAGATAAGAGTTTAAGGTGGGAGTATTTTACTCCCTGTTTTTTAAATTGGGGAGTAACTGCATTTTCAAGAGAGTAAAAATCAAGTGACATGTATGTGTGAATGTGTGCAATAGGGAGGAAGGATAGCTCAGGGGCAAAGTGTTTGTCTTTGAAGCAATATAACGTGGAACAGAATTGGTTAAAATCCCGATCCCGCGATTAGAAACCAATCGCTGGTACTAAGCGAGTTATAAATGAACAATAAATAAATACATAAATAACAAAACAAGAGAAACGAAAAAGATATATGAAATGTATGTGGCCTCAAACAATGTATTACACTTCTGTAAAACATTTTCCTGCATAATAACCTATTGGTGTGTACTATATAGTTTCTGTTTAATCTATGACAGTAGCAGGCAGGACAAAGACTTGTATGTTTGAGATATTTCTCCTCTGTGAAAGATAGTTAGCTAAAGACTCTGGGCAAGTCCCTCATAGTCCTATAACTAATGTCCGGCAGATGGACTCCCAGGACCCCCTTGTTTTTGCATATTTAAGTAACTTTGGGTCTCACCCTAAGTTACCAGTGGAATCCAGACGTAGACCCCTTACTCCATATTCTTCGAGAGGCACAGCACCACCCTACTGATGAGGTCGAACTAGACTGAAACACGTGTCTGGGGTTGCTGTTGGTACTCTTGTTCAGAGGAAAATTGCTTACCATTTTGGTGCTGGACTTCCCTAGGGCAGGTAAAGACTGATATGTTTTAGACATTGCTCCTCTGTGAAAGATGGTTAGCTAAAGACTCTGGGTAAATCCCTCGTAACCAGGACTAATGTCCGGCAGGTGGACTCCCAGGACCCCCTTGTTTTTGTATATTTAAGTAACTTTGGGTCTCACCCTAAGTTACCAGTGGAATCCAGACATGAACCCCTTGCTCACTATTCTTAGAGAGGCACAGCTCCACCCTACTGATGAGATCCAACCAGACCGAAACATGTGTCTAGTGTTGCTGTTGGTAGTCTTGTTCAGAGGAGAATTGCTTAACATTTCTGTGCTGGACTGCCCTAGAGCATGACAAAGACTGAAATGTTTTCGATATTTCACCTCTGTAAAAGCTGGTGAGCTAAAGACTCTGGGTAAGTCCCTTATAACCGAGACTAATGTTTGGCAGAGGGACTCCCAGAACCCCCTTGTTTTTTGCACTAGTGCTGTTGGAACACAAGAACAAAAATCAGTTCCGTAAGGAACCAACACAGAGATAACACTGAGATATGCAGTCACAATTATTTCTTTTTAAATCACCCACCAATACACAAAAATAACAATGCAAGACACGCAGCGATTGCTGATTTGTTTATAATACTTCTCTGCCAGCAACCCCCACCCTCCAAACATCAATTAGGCTTCAACCCTTGCCAGTGGCAGAGAGTGGGAACACAATGGAAAAACCATTTTTTTGGGATTCTAATCACAGATGCAATATGAGGTAAAGAAAAGCAATGGGAAATTCGTTTTTGCCACACCTACAAAGAACAGAAAGGGTGTTGTAGTTTTGGTCAGAGAACAATGGGAACAAGAGGGCACTTTCGTTTTGTACCCTGCACATGGAAAGGCACTACCAGGCTTCACACTTCTAATTTAAAATAAAGGGGATCAATGGGGAATGTTGTTATGCACCCTGCACACTCATATGAATACAGTGTTTTGGGATTCATTCTTTTGGCAAATCTTTATGTCTATACTGGCTCAAAACACACTGGGAAGAGCTTGTTGGTTTCGAATGCCAACAAGACCCATCCTGTAATTTCTACAGGGGGATTAATTGATTTACTTTAATTAAATATGCTAAGGATCTACAAAGACAAACAGGATATTTTGCTTTGGGGAAATAACTGCAACAATGCTTGAAGAATGCAGGACCTACACAATCTATGGCTTTAGGGATAGTTTTACATACAGTAGAGGCCTTGGAATGGGCATCAAGGAACAGTAGGGCACCTCTGGGTGCCGCAGCAGGTTGCCTCCCAGTATAAGTGGGGAAAAACAGTTCTAATGAAAACTGGTTTACTTATAGGGCAAATGGCATCACAAACTGACCTTGATTAGCGAAAGGGATTTGTTGGTTTTCTCTCCCCACCCCCACCTTTGTGCTATCAGGAAAAGGACATGGGAGAGTGAGTCAGGACAGCTGTGGGAGAAGAAAGTTTTGTCATCCCAATTTGACAGTGGGCTAGGCATGTTTAAAACTCTAACAATCTATCAATATGGCAAGTACCCTAATTTTTCAAATCTTTACATGTATGAATACATTTTTCAGAACTACATGTTAAGGCAAATCAGATGATGCTAGTCTGAAGTTGGCACGCCCTTCCTATGCAGAGATATGTCTTTTCTTAATTTACTCAGGAGCCATATCAGTGAAAAATATGCCACTTTATAGTTCCCATGTTAATTATTTCCTTCACCCTCACACCAACTTTCAAATCTCTCTGAATCAAGGGAAGCCCCAAATCACATTTTCATGAATAACTTATACACTGTATAGTTATGTTTTTCACACATAAATAGTTTTATCATGATTCAAAGGGGGTGACCAAGTCTGGTATGACCATTGTGGCATCTACACTGCCCCTTTTATGCAATAATATGTATTTTTCTATTAATTCAACTGCAGCCTTTTTTTCTTTGTTACCTTAAATTGCATCTACCGTTAGGCACGTGACCAGGCAGAGGCTGGCTCATGTTTATATCCGCCTTCCCCTGCAGGGCCTCTGAGGCCCTGATAGCACATCTAATGGACATTTTATGGGAATTGTGACCTCAAGATCACTTCTGCTAAACAAACAGGCGGTTTACATCTAACAGTGTATATCTTTCTATATTTTTAAGTAATGGCCCTGATTGATGGTTGACGATCAGGCCCATGGCTTTAGGGCAGCAGAGGAAAGGTCTTGGAGGTTAGGTTTCATCTTTGGAGAAATGACCAGCTTGTTTACCCTGCAAGCAATTGCCTTTTAAAATCACTTCTGGATTGTCCATAAATATAGGGCAGTTATATTAGAAAACCATGCTCAAATCTGAAAGTCTAGTGAGCACTTTTCTCTGCATACTGTCATTTGGATGAGGAAAAAAAGAAAAGGAAATTATTTTATTTCTTGTACATGCAAGGAGCTTGATTTCAGTTTCAATGACTGGAACACCATCTGGTATTAAATTGAAGATAATGTACGCCATCTGTTTAAGTACAAGTTCAGCTCTCCATGGATTGAGTAAAATGGCATTATCAACTACATGTCTTTATTTTCCTTGCTGAAATGCATTGCACTTATAATTGCATTTTCAAAATTCAAACCCACTTTCTTTCCTTGGTGATTTAGGCTTGTTTTTGGTTCCATAGACATTGGGCCTCATTACGACCGTGGCGGTCCGGAAATAACGGTGGCGGTAAACCCGCCGCCACCGTTGTTTCTGGACCGCCTGATCCCGACCCCTGCAGGCGGGAAGTGATGTTCCCGCCAGGTCTGACCTGGCGGGTTTAACACCGCCCGCCTGCAGGCGGACGAGGAAACACCGGCAGCATTACAAGATGCTGCCGGTGTTTCCATGATCCCGATTCCCATTGAGTCCCATAGGACTCAATGGGAATGGGGATTTACACCATTCCGCCTCCGTGATTCCCGGAAAACCGGGGTTGTGATGCCCCGGTAATTCCGGGAATCACGGAGGCGGAATGGTAATACGAGTCCGGCGTTAACCAGGCGGTTTTACCGCCTCGGTTAACGCCGGACTCGTAATGAGGCCCATTATGTCTGACATCAACATTTCTGTGCTGGCCTTATATTTCAATGGGTATTTATAAATCACTCTGGCCTCCTTATGTCTGGCATTCACGGGCTATATTTTACCCCACAGTCTGAGTTCCTAACTATACTAAAAAATATGGCCGACAAGTTAGCATTTATTAATAAAAGGTGCATGCTACAAAGCACCCTTTATTTAGCAGGCCTAGATTAAGACCAAGGTCACTCATACAAAAAAAGATACATTTGTGACAGGTGAGCAAGTACCAGAATGCAATCAGTGTCCTGCACACAGTCCTCTAAGGTACCCACAGCTCTCCTGATCACCACTCCTATTGTGACTGTCTATGCCTGACATGATCCCAGCCTGCTTGCTTTTTATCGTCCAGGTTCTGAGTTTGGGCATGCTCTGCATATCATATTCTTGGTTCTTAAAGCCATTCAACATGATTCATGCCCTTGTATGTACCATTAGACATGGATACCTTGGTTTTACTACATAATAGAGCACACAGTAATATTCATGCTACAGCACCTTCTGAAACACGCACACAAATGCACACACACCAGCCCCACCAACGTTCAGCTGTCAAGACCACACAGTTACCTAAGATTTAGGGAACTGGTGCACCACCTTTCCATTAATGAAATGAAGCCAGTAATAGAAAAGGGCTGTTCACATGCATCAGTGGCTTCCCATACTTATCGAAACAAAAGAAGATCTAATTTCATCTACATCTCATTTTCTTTGTCCAATCTCTCTCCAGACCCATTTCTAGTCTCCTCTAGCTCCAACCACATCCCCTCTGATACTCTTTGGACAGGGAGTTCCTCTCCCAAGGATATCAGCTCCTTTTTCATGCAAAGCTGTTGCTTTTGGAGTCTGGTTTCCAGGTCCAATAAATTGTCATCCACAGCTGCAATCGCACATTGCCCCCTCTCCAGACATGGCCCACCTTGCCCTCCCCACAGCGCAAGGGTGAAATGACAAACCCAGCTCACAAACAAATAAGCAAAGTTTTAGTTCAAACTTAAGATATTTGCCGCAGGTACTTATTTACGGCATATTCACCAGCACAGAGACAGTGGCAAGGTACACTGTGCCACCACTGTGTGTCCATCAGAGGTGGAGCAGCTGGAGAAGGCATTGGCAAAGCTATTCAGTGGCATCTGACTTAACCCCAAATGTCAAACAAGAGTGTCAAGAAATGACTCATAACTGCTTGATTATAAACACTAACATAGCACAGCCCTAAGTGGTCTTCGGGTGCTAGCCTCATTTTGGCTCTAGTATATTTTTCCAGGAGTAGGAAGGGAGATTTCAATTCGATATTCAGAAAGCAAATAGTTTGCATTCAGAATGCCTTTCGTTCAACCCGTGGTGCAATATTTCCTTAAGTCTCTTCAAAAGTAACGTTAAACCTTCAAAGACCTTCGAAAGTGTGTTGTCTCCCACACGCAAACACTCTGGGCCTCATTACGAACCTGGCGCTAATGGGTTAACGGCGCCGTAAATGGCTGCGGCACCGTTAACATTAGCGCCTGATTACGGGGTGCCTCTGCGGGACCCAACCTTAACGGCTGGTCTACACCAGCCATTAAAGTAGGGACCTGCAAAGGGACCTTAGTGCTAAGTACGGTACCGCGATTTGTGGTACCGTACTTAGCGCCTTCCCCATTCCCATAGAGCCCTATGGGGCAAAAATGGGAATGGGGAAGGGCCATGGTTCAATGGGGAATTACCGCCGGCCAACCTTGGAATGGGGTGGTAATTCCCCATTGAACCATGGTGGACCCGTTACAACACTGGCACCAACCATGGTACTAATACCGCCATGGTTTAGCGCTGGTGTTGTAATGAGGGCCTCTGATACAAAGTATTCTTATTTATTCAATATTGGACAATGGATTGAATCGGGGACCGTTGCAAACGTGTTTCCATAAACACGCAACCACTCTGACACAAAGTATTCCCCGAATAACTCAGTTTAACACTCGCACACCAGGTTCGTCAATGTATAGAAACTCACTGGTTGTGTTGATTGGCTTCATAGCAGTCCGGATTGTCTCACAACTGCCCCTCAGACAAACCTGTGTGCACATCTCAGCACAAGGGAACCAGCATATTGAATGAAAATAAAAGGGACAGCCTCTCCACACACCTCCCTTCTTAACATTAGGTTTGCTGCACGGAGACCCAGCTCCAACGGCACACTTGCGCTCCTGCTGCTGTTCCTGCTGCTTCTCCATGCATAGGCTTCCCCATTGTCTTTCATTCTGCTGGGCTGGCCTCCTTTTATACAACTGCAGCCCCTTGACAGACTTCAGGCTTTGATGCAGGCTTGGATGTCCAATCACCCCTGCCTGTCCACAATCAATGGGATAAACCTGACCTTTACAGTTCCTAAAAAGCATCTTCCTCCTCGCAGTACCATAGTGGACAATGGGCATGATCTTCATTGTCCCTAGTTGCCTCTTCTTTGTCCCAGTACTGTCAAGTGTCAAATGCGGAGAAATGAGGGGAGCAGGCTTATAACAGCCCATAAAGATGGGAGAATGGTTGGGTTGGTCACTAACAGAAAAACGGGATACAATGTCTTGCCCACAGGCACCCCACTTCTGTTCACCAAAAACCCTCCACCCAGGTGATCCTCCCTCGCTTCTCCACCCCCAAGGTCAGAATCCAATAGCGATGGCCTTTCCCTGGCCACCTGCCTAGAGGATCCAAGGGGTTTAGGAGTGAGAATACCCTCAGATTTCTCACAATACACAGCATTTTCAGTGGGATAATCCTTAGTTTCTGTTCCTTCAAATTAATGAGGTATCTGTGACCGAACATATTGGCAGCCATACAACATTTGTGTGTCAAGCTTATAAAGGAATAATGGACATGTTTGAGAAAGATTGCCCCTTCCTCTAATTTTTCTTCCAGCTCAATCAAGTGTTGTGCTTGTAGTTGGATCCACTGCACTAACATGGAAAATCTAGAATGTGCCACCTTTGCAAAAAATACTAGTATAACTCTTGGCCGAATACAAATCAGCTAACATTGCATGTTAGTGCAAATGATCCAGAGGGAAAATATGTAATCTGAACCTTACAAAATTACAAGCACCACAATCAGAAAACCTGGGCTCAGACTGACACCATAAAACAAATGAAGTTCTGTTGGGTGCAGTATACATTCTTATTAACATAACAAAAAACACCACAACATAAGATCCAGGCTACCCCACTTGACCAATCTATGTCCGGGGAAAATCACTTACGCTAAATAGGTCTTATTGTGTTTGACTGACAACATTGCGTTCACTGAGAAGTGATTCTGTTAAATGTGCGCTACACAAAATCACTCACTTAAACAATAGATTGCAGTGTTGGATCCATATATAAATAATACTATTCTTAAATTATACAGCACATAACACAGGTTGGATCGTTTCTTAGCTTGCTCATGGCACCATCCCATGAGAGCCATCGTTATCACGTAGCTGGAACATGAAATACATGATATGTTCCTGGGTTTTTTACTTCTCTCCACTGCCATTTACATAGTCTTGCAACACTATGAGATCAAAAAACAGAGGGTCTTGGTTTGATTAATAGGGATAGAGGGCAAATGCAAGAAAGCTTTGCTGTTGTGTTTGTGCAATCATGTTGGTAGTACCCAGGTTCTGCTTGTAAATGTGTTTCAAGGTTGTTTGTGGAAAGATAACTTGACATATATTTATGCGCAGGGGAGCCTCACGAGCCCAGAGTACAAGGGAGTGTTGGTTCGAGCTGTTATACAAGTTTGTGAGAGAGGTATGATGGTCATGTTTTTAATGTGTATTGGGAGGGGTGTTTGTGTATGAGATGGATCGTTGGTGCGCACATTATGAGTCAGAGTTTGAGCATGTTAGTGAGATGAGGAGACAGTGGATGGATCAGGCACTGGAGGCCTTAAAACTATACATGGCGAGTCTGGTTCAGGATGTCTGTGCGCATGTGTGTGGCACCAGTTCTGCTATTTTTTATTTGGGATGCGCTACCTTTGCAGTGCTCTCATGGTGGTTTTTACATTACTGCGCAACCCAACGCTAGCTTCGCTATGCTCTGACATGTTCGAAAGGCTAACTTTTCATAGGTTTGGTGGGGTATGCTATGTTGTTTTATGCTGCGTAGTGTCATGTTTATACTTCTGAGACATCTTGTGCCTGGTTAGTCTGTTAGGATCTAGGAGTTTGGCCATAAATTGGCAGCAATCGTGCCAACTTGCAGCCAAACTCGTTTCTACTATTACAGCAACTCGCTTCTGTGGCATTACCACAGGATTACAAGTGTGGTAGAGTGGTGTAAAACCCAGTTTTTGGAGTCCATATGACTCCATCAGGGTTGTTGGTGGATTTACAAGAGTAGTAACACTGCGCAGTAAGTTTGCCGGTTTATGGAGGCAAAGAGGAGGATTTACCTGAAATCTCCTCTTTAACTCCAGAAAATATTGCTAACTGAATTACCACTACTTTATTACTGCACCAGCAAACTTGTAATGAGGCTTCTATGGGTGTTGTGTTCCCAAATGCATCCATGCTGGACATTTTCACCTCAAATTGTGCTGTTTATGTGTGCCTTCCTTTTGCTAATAGTAGGGTGCTACCTACATACACACGTCTTCCTTCACCACTGCATTTAAACCTACCCCTTCTACAAACTTGTATTTTTTCTATATTGAATTCTCCCTTCCCAATTGCAAGCTTGTAACCGAATTGCATTTTTTGTTTTAAAGCGTCTGTACTTTTTTCATGTTTATGTATTTATTTACATATGTATGTCCCTACTTTACTTACTACAACCCAGACAAAAAAATACTGTTCCAGAAACAAATCCACGCATACAAGAAGGAAATACAAAAGGCGAAGAGAAGGCATTATGATAACAGAAACACCAATGCCACCAAAACACAAAAAGAAATGTTCAACATTATGAAAGAAATGAGAAACCCACCAGGCTGCGACAACACCTCAACCCCCTCAGAGAAACTTTGCAACAACATGGCAGACTACTTCAAGAACAAAATCAACGACATCCGACAAATCATACAAAACAGACCACCCAACCACAACATTCAACCAACTGGACCTAACACAGAGCCACAGCACAAACTCAAAAATCTTCCGGTAATATCAGCAGAGGTATTCGTCATTTTGGTAAAACACAACAAGAAAGCAGGATAACCCATGGATCCCTCCCCCCTGACATCTACAAATCAATCCTTGCACCAGGAACACCATCAGAATATTACAGAAACCTCCTAAATCTCTCACTAGCAACAGAAACTGTACCAAGAACCTTCAAATCAGCATATATCAAACTGCTTTTAAAAAACACCAGTGGCAACGTAGAAGACCTCTCCAACTACAGGCTGATTTAAAACATTCCGTACCCAGCAAAACACCTTGAAACCTATGTATACAAACTAACCTAATAACAAGTAGAAAAACACCACCTGCTAGACCAAGCACAAGTCAGTTTCAGACCCGCCAGAAGAAGAGAAACAGCACTACTATCCATCTGAGCAACCTAAAATCAAACGCGGACTGTAACACAACTTTGGCCTTAATTCTGCTCGACCTCTCCTCAGCCTTCGACACAGCTAGCTATGAGACCCTAACCAAAAGACTGGAAGACATAGGCATAACGTACATGGCACTACTCTGGACTAAATCATTCCTTTCAGACAGAACAGAAATGGTATGGATAAAACCCTTCAAATCCACCCCACGAGTTGACGACTGTGGAGTACAACAAGGGTCCTCACTATCCCCACTGTACTTCTAAATCTGCCAGACTCCAGTAATCAGAATCTTCAAAAAATACAACATTAAAAGCTACAAATACACAGATGACACTCAAATCATCTACAAAATCGAAGACACTCAAGCCGATCACTCAACCCTAATCGAGTCTCTAAAAGTGGTCTTTAGTTGGATGAATGCCAACCACTTGAAAATCAACCCAGGGAAGACAGAAATCACGAGTATATCCATAAACCAAGAGAACAACACCTACATTCCATGGCCAAAGGAAATACGAACTGCACCAATACCATCTAAGGTAGTAAAAAATCTAGGAGTCCTGATGGACAACACCTTAACCTTAGAACCACAAATAAATGCAATCATCAAGAAGTGCTTCTTCTTCCTCCACACAGCAAGAAGAATCCTACCTTTCCTCTCCTTCACCCACAAACACTCACAATCGTCGCCCTCATCATGTCAAGAATCGACTATGCAAACAGCCTCTATCTCGGGATACCAGAATACCTCCTGAAGAAACTACAATGGATCCAAAATACAGCAGCCAGACTGCTCCTCAAACTATCCAGAAGAGACCACATCACTCCAGCCCTAAGAACACTGCACTGGCTCCCAGTCAAACATCGCATCACCTTCAAAACAATGTGCATAACACACAGGGCAATCAGCGGACAAGGAGCTGAATTCCTACAAAAGAAAATAACGATCTACAAGCCAACGAGACTCCTCAGATCAAGCAATGATATCCGCCTGGAACAAAAACCATACCTTAATCAAAAACTTGTGGGCCCCTCCTTCTCCTACTTATCCACAAAAACCTGGAACAACATCCCTAAAGATATAAGAAGCACCAAAGACCAGCTGCAATTCAGAAAATTACTAAAAACCGGGCTCTTCAACACCACAGATTCAAATTGAAAAAACTGAAACAACCAAAAGGGAAACACAAAGAAACGGATGACTAAATTTCAAGATGACACTGACAACACCCAGAACCGACCAGAGAAACTCTTACTACAACAAGAGAGACATGCTACGTCAAACAGGAAACAAGCGACACCCATGAGGACAGAAATGAGCATCCCTAGCCAACTCCAGCCAACAACCTCACCCAGCCCATAATTGCAACCAGGTATCATACTTGTATAGAGTTGTGTGAATGTTAGCACCTGCCACACTTGAACTAAGTTGTGGACATTTGCATGGGCATTAACCGTATGGAGTTGTGAATGAAGGCAGGTGCCCCACCTGGACGTAATTGCAAGCATTGGCAGGTGCCACGTTTCAAAGGCAATGGTGAGTCGTACCCTGCATAAACAACTGAATAAAATGATGAATGCCAACCACCCACCACATATGGATGGAGTAGCCTTGGCTAGTCAATGCCGCGCACCGACTGGATTGGGAATGCTCCCTGGGCCAGACTTGAAGAGATGCACAAATGCCTGCCTGCCCCACATACAGACAGGTGTCACGTAGGTGGCTGAGGTGGAACTTGGGTAAGGTTATGAATGTGAGTGGGTGCCATGTGTGAAAGGGACTGTGAGTATCGGGCGGCCCAGATTAGGGCAGAACGCAGAGATGCTTCTGCACCCCACCCGGAGAGAATACAGGATTTCAGCGCCTTACTTCCGGACAGCAATGCCAATTAACCATTCCACTAAGAATTTCACCCCTCTGCATACACCTCTCAAACTCTAACCAAACACAACCACAAGCCTACAACACACCAATCTGCACAAACTTCACTACACTGCAACAACATAACAAACCACACATAGACCCGCACAACAGCACACGACGACTACTGACCGTAAAACACCCGAAGCCCAGCCAATGGACACACCGATGAAGCCGCCAACAGCACATCACTGCTCTCTTGCACTTTTCCATCTTATTCCCACAAAGTCACCCCTCCCTCCCTTTTTCAGAGATGCCAGAGCACCAGGGGACCACTCCTGTGGTGATATTGTGTGGTACAAATATCCTTTAACATTAACATTAACATTAACATTAACATTAACACTGTTTTGATAAATTATGCTGATTTTGTTATAGTAGCATGCTATGCCGTGTTCTGTCATGTTGTATAATGTTCTGTTTTGTTATGTGATTTCACATTTATGTCATGTTACTCTTCATATGACAGAGATGTGCTTTGAAGCAGCCATAAATTGGCAGGTGGGACTGTACAAAATACCCAAGTAAATACATGATACACATATGCAGAACTCAGTTCATTAAAAGGTCCATAATGCCCAAAGCAGACCTGCAAATGTAAGCTGAAAGCAGGCTCAACAAAAAATTCCCATACTACTCTCTTTCAACAGGTGCGACCTTTCACAAGGTGTCATCACTCCTCCCAAAGAGGGAGCCCTTTCCCATGAGGCTAGCGAAGTGCAGTTTAATGTGGGAGGACCTCATGGGGAGAGGTTCTCATTTTGTGGACACGGGCGACCACCGGTGGTATAGCCCATTGAATTCTGTCACTCCCCAATGTTCCCTAGCCCTTCCCACTGTCCAGAAACTCCTTATTGAAAGTCAACCCATATGCTGTTGCCTTAGTGGAGATACACGTAAAGCAAAAGGTACTAAGACAAAGAATATCAAAGGACACATGAAGATCAGTGACTGTGCTTGCACTGGTGCGAAGTAGGCCAGTGGAAGCATAATGAGTCAGTCGTTAACATAGACAAAGTACTTTTACAATCTGCATGGGCGGAACTCAATACAATGTATAACAAGGAACAAAGGGCGACCAAATGTGTCAAGCCTGGCCGTGTCAATCTTGGCCGTGTTAAACTCTGATGAGTCTGGAAGAAGGTGTGGAGGCATACCAGCACAAGAGATCCAGACACTGCTAAATGACCGGAGTAAAGAGGACCCTGATGAAGTGCCATGGTAGCCCTTGACAGGTTCTGCGGGAGCGAACCCAGGCAGCTGAACCCGTTGGCACTTTAAGAAAGGTGGTGCTCTATAGGATGGATGGGGATGCAGATCTTACTCTCGCACCAATAATCAGACTGACTCAGGAAGTTGGCAAATCTTTAGCTGCTTTATTAACAAGTATCTAAAACAGGGAGTACAATGGGCATCAACGGACACCGCACACGCATTGTCTCAATGATTCACATGAAAAAACACAGTTATATAGAAAGAACTCATCATACATGACATCATACTACGTAGAAAATAAGAAAAACCTATGTGAGATTGTGGTTGGTCTACAGGGAACATCTAGGTATACTTTCGATGG